>NC_080587.1:28627582-29947254 GCF_029962835.1 Magnolia sinica
AAGCTACTGAAGCCAACCAACCCCGCTACGTCGGGTTACGCAGCCTGGAATTATGAAAAACCCCTGGATCGATGGTCGTTTCCCCTTTTAATTTTGTTTTTACTATAAATAGTAAGTTTTAGTTTGATTATAACTCTTCATCCGTCGGGCTTTAGGAGTTGCGCCCAACGTGAAAAGAGCTTAGAATAATTAGGAGAACGGTTTGGTGATGCCAAATAGGACACTTACTATTTTTGGCCAAAAACCTTGCGCACTAGTAGACATCACGACCGTCTATAAATAGTTAAGTTTACTATTTATAGTAAGTCGCGGATTCTAAGAGTTTGAGTTGTAGTTTGATTCTAATTTCTTTCCCATTGCTTGGGACCCCTATTTAAAGGGTTGTGAACTCATTTTTATTCATCAAGTAATCAATTTTGAATTTATTAGAATTTATTTCTATTTTCTGCTTTCTTTCCTCGTGGATTCGAGAAGTCTCTGTGAGGAGTCCAGAGAAGCTCCGTGGATTCGGAGTAGTTATCCTCATCACGTTCATCCCTGCGTCAATTGGTATCAAAGCGAGGATTTCCCTCGGGCCGATGGCAAATAACGAAGGTATGAATCAAAATCCTGTGGACGGTGATCCAGGGATTCGTTATCTTTCGGAAAGAATGGAAGTTTTCTACCGGGAGAGTCAGTTGACCATGCAAGGGTTGCAGGCAACTCTCGACCATCTTGCGGATACGCTACTTCCGCCCCGAGCCCTAGGCGATGCTCCACCACCCGTGGTGGCTCCACCACCCATGGTTGCTGTACGACACAACCCCGATTTTCGTAGAGTACTACCAGTGGCAAACCGTAGGGCTACACCAGATGATTCAAGTTCTAGCGACGAGGACCTTAATGAGGGTTTTGCCCGACGACCAATCCATGGAGGTGATCATCTAGATCGTGCTGAAAGAGACTATCGAGGTAAGGCTGAACTTCCTAGTTTTAACGGTTTATTACGTATAGAAGATTTTCTCGATTGACTAGCTGAAGTAGAGAGATATTTTGATTACATGGACGTGCCAGATCATAAAAGGGTAAAATTGGTAGCGTTTAAATTAAAATCTAGTGCTTCTGCATGGTGGGAACAATTACAACTCTCACGAGCTTGCCAGAACAAGGCGCCCATCTCATCATGGCCACGGATGAGACGTCTTCTTCGATCTCGATTTCTCCCCAGTGATTCTGAGCAGATATTATTCCAGCAATATCAAAACTGCAGGCAAGGAAATCGAACATTCACAGATTACACTGAAGAATTCCAACGGCTGGCTACACGAAACGATCTATCAGAATCTGAGTCACAGAAGGTGGCACGATTTATAGGTGGGTTGCGACCGACAATTCAAGACCGAGTTCAGATGTACCCAGTCGGGACTGTGGATGAAGCAGTTCAATTGGCGGGTAGGGCAGAAACACAACTTGCAAGAGCTCCTGCTCATCTATATCCTTCAACTCGACCCCCCATGACAGGTCCCACGCAGGATCCAGTGTTGCCACGAGGAAAAGACCCAGTACCTCAACTTCCTACAACCGCAAACCGTGATACGGGGAGCGGCTCATCCAGGCCTTAACGTGCAACACCTGCAACAGCGAGTCCGAGTAGGATTTCAAATCCTTATGCTCGGCCAAGGTCAAACAATTGTTACCGCTATGGCCAACCAGGCCACTTATCAAACACTTGTCCTCAACGTCCCGCAGCACACTTGACTATAAACGAAGGGGGCACTGAAGATGAGGCCGCAGAAGAAGACCATCGCTTTGATGAACATGAACAAAGCACTGAAAAAATAGCAGGTGGCAATGAAATGACGGGCGAGGATCGTGGCGAATTTCTAGTTGTGAGGCGATTGTTGTATGCCCCACGAAAGGAATTACATCCACAACGACACAATATATTTCGTACTCGGTGCACCGTCAATGGAAAGGTCTGTGATGTGATCATAGACAGTGGTAGTAGCGAGAACATCGTCTCAAGAGTGATGGTGGACAAGTTGCAGCTACCAACGATGAAACATCCTTCCCCGTACTCAATTGGCTAGATAAAAAAGGTGAATGAGACCAAGGTAACTGAACAATGCACTATCTCGTTTTCAATTGGTAAAAATTATAAAGATCAAATACTTTGTGACGTGGTCGATATGGAAGCTTGTCATATGTTACTCGGTCAACCCTTATAGTCGGACCGTGATGCGACCCATTGGGGACGAGATAATGTTTACGTATTCGTCAAGGATAGTGGAAAAATAATCCTTGCCCCTATGGCACCAGAAAACCACCCTAAAGCCTCTAAAGTGGAGGGAAGTTCTCTCTTGACCATTCTGGATTTTATAGAAGAGTCGAAGGAAACTGGTGAGGTATACGCTGTAGTAGTGAAGGGCGAGGAAGAGGAACCCTCAAACATCCCTCCAAGTTTAAGACTGTTGCTAAACGAATTTAAAGAAGTCTGGCCTGAGGATTTACCTGATGGATTGTCCCCCATGAGGGACATCCAACATCACATGGATCTCGTCCCTGGGGCTAGCCTGCCCAATCGCCCTCATTATCGGATGAGTCCAAAGGAGTGTGAGATACTTCAGGGGCAAGTGGAGGAATTGATCCGTAAGGGTCTCTTGAGAGAGAGCATGAGCCCATGTGCTGTACCAGCATTATTAACTCCAAAAAAAGATGGAAGCTGGCGCATGTGTGTCGACAGCCGAGCAATCAATAAAATTACCATCAAATATCGGTTCCCAATACCACGGTTGGACGATATGCTCGATATGTTAGAAGGGGCCAATGTGTTCTCTAAACTAGATCTAAGGAGCGGGTACCATTAGATTCGTATTCGACCCAGTGATGAGTGGAAAACGGTATTCAAGACCAAGGAAGGGTTGTATGAGTGGCTGGTCATGCCCTTCGGCCTATCGAACACACCAAGTACTTTTATGCGTTTGAAGAATCAAGTTCTAAAACCGTTCACTGGTCGATTTGTGGTAGTATATTTTGATGACATATTGATATATAGCCAGGATGAGGCGGAGTACAAGAAACATCTCAGGAAGGTGCTACAGGTCCTACAACTTAACAAGTTGTACCTCAACTTGAAGAAGTGTAGTTTTTTAACTGACAGCCTATTGTTTCTAGGATTTGTTGTAACGTCCACAGGCATTCGTGTGGACGATGAAAAGGTGCGAGCTATTAGGGAATGGCCGATCCCGACAAACATTCATGAGGTGAGGAGTTTTCACGGGTTGGCGACTTTCTATCGTCGATTTGTGCGAGATTTTAGCACCATAGTCACGCCTATAACAGATTGTGTCACGCCCCGAACTCAGAAACCGGGATCACAAAATTCCCGATCGCTGAATCCGGCGTCGACAGCCTCCGTAGAACCCCATTCTCGGCTTCCGGCACCCATTCACCAGGTTCCGATCCTGGGATACTACAAGGAGGATTTATAATCATCAGTCTGATTCATAATGAACATAACCAAAAGCATAACTCACGAACAATAACCACAAGAACACCACCACAAAATCCACTATGATCAAAAACTTTTGAGTACAATGCGTCTGAAAAGGAAAAAATACAAGATAGTGTAAAAGATAGAAACTCCAAAGCTCGTCTGCACGCTCCAACTACGGCGAGACTATGGCTGCGACTGCGTCCTGGCGTCACCTGCACGCATCAATCGTGCATAAGCTTATAGAAAGCTTAGAGGGTGGTGTAAGTATGTGCGCAATATAAGCATGCTCAAAATGCAATGTCAGAGTAATGCGGAATCATGGTGATGAGCACATGAATGCAATCAGCCGTACCAAGGCTATGTAGTGCAAGATATGAATGCTATCGGCCATATCATAGCCATGTGATGCGAGATGCAACTCAAGCATGCCAAACCTCATCATATATCAGTACAGTTCTCATTCTAGATAATCACCGGGGTTCAATATACTCCAAATGGCACTGTCGCTCTCCTAGCCGCACAGTCCAAGTGAGCGTAAGAAACCTCACTATCCACCTGGCCAATAGTCTGCCAACACATATCCGGCACGTCAATAGCGGACCCGTTCGCGAGCTAGTCAAACTCAGCCTAGTATTGCCCCCTACCCTCGGGCGGGTAAGGCCACACCCCTTTCCAACCGACCACGATACAGTGGGAGACGCGGCCTCCTGGTATTCGGCATTCATGCGCTCATATATCCACTCGGTCTCGACGTTGGAGTCATTCTCTGGTACCATCGGGTTTAGAAATTTTCACCCAGGGACATCTATGGCGCCCGTATGCTAGAACCAAATATTTTCGGTATCCAATCCTACCATCCACGATGTGTCTGTGGAGGCTATGGCCCGGATGTTGCTAGGGCATACAGTAATCATGATCACACAATGCAAGTGCATGAATCACCCTACCAAACATTCAACAATCCTGCGCATACCGAGCGCTCATGTGGGGCGACTCCGCCTATCAGGGAGCCCATAATGATCTACCCGAAGGCATATGCTATGATCAGTCACTTCTCATATCAGGCATACATATGATGCGTATGATCATGAATCATGAATCTATGCTATACATGTTATGTGGTGATGGGCTCTGATTGAAATGAAAATGGGCCTAGACAGCCTATATACTACAGGTACGGGCCTATTAATAGGCCTTAGGGAAAATCGTAATGTGGACATTTAACCAACATTACCCTCACATTGTGGACATCAAACCAACATTGCTCCCAAGGGATGGCCTTCCATGAATCACACATTGCAATGGGCCTTTTGTGCATCTTATTGGGCCTCGACCCAAGGACCCAAATACATCAAATGGGCTACATAGCATGAGCCCCATATCTATATCAAGGTGGGCCTCAATGGGCCTTATACAAATCAAGGTAGGCCTCAACAAGGACCACCAATACATCAAGATGGGCCTCAACAATGGGCCTTAAATCATTTCCACAATGATTGGACAGTTGGATGAAACACATGCATCATGGTGGAGCCCACACTAATGGAGGGTGTGGATTTCAATACATACATAGGTGGGTTCTAAGTAGGACTCAACATAATGTTTATTTTCCACCCAACTTAGGGCCCAACATAATATTTATTTTCCGCCCAACTGTTCATAAAGCCACGTGGACCAAGGTAGGGCCCACTGTGATATTCATTTGCAATCCAATCCATTCAAAAGGTCACGTGGACCTTGATTAGGGCCCACTATGATGTTTGTTTGCCATTCAAACAGTTCACGTGGACCATGGGCCACGGTAGCGTTCATTGCCATCCAATAAAATCATGTGGACTAGGGGAGGGCCCACTGGACTGGGGCCCACTGCCATCTAACTGTTCATGAGGTCACGTGGACCAGGGCAGGGCCCACCGTGATTTTTATCCGCCATCCAATCTGTTTGCAAGGTCACGTGGACCAGGGCCCACGGTATTGTTTATTTGCCATTCAAACGGTTGAGGAGCCACCCAAATCTGGGGCCCACCGTGATGTGGTCCACGATCCAGCCCACCCATTTTGTGTGTCCCACTGGACTAACGGTCCAGACCAAATTTCAGTGACATCCAAAACTCAGGTAGGCCCCACCAAGCGATTTTATATGTTTTAGGCATGTCTTCACATGATTTTAGATGGTATGGCCCGCCTGAGTTCCGTTTATGGTTGATTTTTGGGGTGGACGGCTGGTCCGTGGGGACCCATCAAATGCATGGTGTTGATCATCGAAACTCATCAAGGTGGGGCCTACAGCTGGGGCCATGAGCCCCAGCCCATCCGTCCGTCAGCGGCCAGCGCAGGCGCTGCCAGCGCCTGCTGTCAGTAGCAGCAGCAGCAGCACTGCTATGAGTTTTTTTTTTTTTGAAAAACATCGTTTTTCTACTGTTTTTCACAGACAGGGCCCGCATCAGCAAGATCCACACCAGCCATTGGATTCCTTGGTCCAAGACCGACCAAAAGAGTCCAATATGCGCCCCTTTCAGATTGATCTCAACTTTCGGCTCAACGCCTAAAATGATCTGAGGAAGAGGATGGACAGCTTGGATTTGACTTATACATCAAAGTGGGACCCACCACAATGATGTGATTCTGTAAGTCGTCCAGCGTCCCTGGACGTCCAGACGTGGCCCACCAATATATATGCATATACATATAATATATATCTTATATTATATATATATAAAATACATATTATATTATATTTTATATTATATATATATATATATTATATAAAATATAACACATATATATACACATATATATATATAAAGATGCATTGGGCCCATCCAAACAGTGGATAGTGTGGATCATCACCTGTAATAGAGTGGGCCACACCGTCTGATGTAGATGGACAGGGTAGATGTAACACATATTGGTGGGATCCACACCATCACACGAAAGAGAGAGAGAAATATACGGTGAGATAGGGAGGAGGGACCCCGCCACTATGGGCCCTCCATTAATACAACACAAACATCAAAATGAGTCCCACAACAAGTGGGCCCTAAGGATCAAGATTTCAACGGTGGATCACCCACCTTTAAGCCTCCTCCTTGCTCCCTTGGCCTCAAATGCTCCTTACCTTTGCCTTGGACGGTGGATGATGGGAGATTAATGGTGTGGATGAGAGATGAGAGGGTGTAGATGAGAGATGAGAAGGTGGACCACACTTGGGAGGAAGAGGGAAGCTTGGACGTGTGAGGCTTGGGTTGCTTGGGAGATTTGAGAAATGAGAGAGAGAGAGAGAGAGATGATATGGATGGGTGAGGTGTGATGGGTGATGGGTTGGGTTGAAAATTTTTAAAAGTGGTATGGTTGAGGTTGAAATTTGGAAAAAGAGGAGTGGTGAGGTGGAAAGAGAGTAGACTTTTGAAAAAGGAGGGAATAGGTTGTTGCACTTGGGGTAAGGGATGCACTTATGGTTGATTGATGAGATTAATTGTAGAGATTCCCTAGAAATTCACAACGCGTGGTGTTTCTTCGGAATAAACGCAGATCGACATCTTCTTGCCTGGGTATCGGTTCGGTGTGCAAGTCACGGCGTTGGAACCGCGGCGACGATGTGGTCGCTAAGACATAGGTTTCAGATCGAGCCGACGTCAGTGTGCGGGACCTAGCTTAAGATCGCGCGTAAACGTCAGATAAGGTGCGAAGGTTGCCAAAATTTGACCGGAATGACCGCGGAAGCTGATGGAACGGTACGGACTAGGACACGGGTCTTACAGATTGCATGAAAAAAGGACCGTTCCAGTGGACCGATAAAGCTGATAAGAGCTTTCATGAGATTAAGCATCGTTTGTCTATAACACCGGTCTTGGTGCTTCCTAATTTCGACAAATTGTTTGAGGTTGAGTGTGACACTTCATACGTCGGAATTGGAGGAGTATTATCACAGGACGGCAGGCCGGTAGCCTTCTACAGCGAAAAGCTCAGCAAAGCCCGAAAGAAGTGGTCGACTTATGAGCTAGAGTTGTACGCAATTATTCAGGCGCTGCGACATTGGCGGCATTATCTGATTCAAAGAGAGTTTGTTTTGTACACTAACCATCAAGCATTAAAGTTTATTAATAGTCAGACTAACGTGAATCGTGTACATGCTAGATGGGTTGCGTTTTTACAGAAATTCACGTTCGTTCTGAAGCACAAGTCAGGGTAGCAGAACAAGGTGGTTGATGCACTTAGCCGTCATGCATCACTACTAGTTACAATGAGCAACGAGGTAGTCGACTTCGACTGTCTCAGGGAGCTGTATGCCGAGGATGAGGACTTCAAAGATTCTTGGATGAAGTGTCAAGAAGGTCATCCCAGTGACCTTCATATACAGGATGATTTTCTCTTCAAAGGGAATCGATTGTGCATCCCCCAAAGTTCTCTGAGGGAGCAGATTATTCAGGAGCGACATGGAGGTGGCCTTGGTGGACACCTGGGGGGAGACAAGACGTGATCTCTTGTGGAAGAGCGGTATTACTGGCCGCAATTAGTACGCGATGTGGGAAAAGCCGTACAACGTTGTCATGTTTGTCAGACCTCCAAGGGACAATCTCAGAATACGGGTCTCTACACCCTATTACCTGTGCCTAACGGTCCTTGGGAGGATTTATCAATGGACTTCGTGCTGGGTCTCCCACGAACATAACGCAACATGGATTCGGTGTTCGTGGTGGTAGATTGTTTCTCAAAGATGGCGCACTTTATCCCATGCAAGAAGACCCTCGATGCAACACACGTTGCAAATTTATTTTTCAGAGAGGTCGTTCGACTACACGGGGTCCCCAAGACCATTAGTTCCGATCGTGACACGAAGTTCATTAGCCACTTTTGGCGAACTTTATGGAATCAATTCGATACACGACTTCAATTCAGTAGTGCTTACCACCCACAGACTGATGGGCAGACCGAAGTCGTGAATCGCACGTTGGGAAACCTCCTTCGCTGTATTTTAGGAGAAAAATCGAAGCAGTGGGATTTGGCCTTGTCTCAAGCAGAGTTTGCATTCAACAATATGGTGAACCGCTCGACAGGGAGATCACCGTTCCAGATTATTTACGAACTAGTGCCTCGCCACACACTTAACTTGGTCCCTCTGCCCAAGCACCCAGGCACGAGCATTGCAGCAGAACATATGGCAGACAAGATCATGGGCATCCATGCAGAAGTGCAGACCAAGCTACATGCCTCGAACGAGAAGTACAAGGAACAAGCGGACAAGCATCGGCGACAAAAAGTGTTCGAGGTAGGCGACCATGTTATGGTCCATTTGCGCAAAGAGAGATTTCCGACCGGGACGTACAACAAGTTGAAAAATAAAAAGATTGAACCGGTACCAATCATACGAAAGATCAATGACAACGCTTATGTTGTTGATCTCCCAGATGACATGGCAATCTTACGGACTTTCAATGTCACGGACCTAACCCAGTATCATGAACCGGAGCATGACGAGAACTCGAGGATGAGTTCTTTTGAAGTGGAGGAGACTGATGTAGAGCGGGTCGCGGACAGTTACATGGCCAAGATGGATCAGAAAAGGCCCGGTCGACGACAGAAGTGATCCAGACCATCGAACCTTAAATCGGGCGTATCTTGCAATCCGGAATGAGTTATCTGACGTAAAATATATGATTTTGGGGTAGAACGAGCTACTGAAGCCAACCAACCCCGCTATGCCGGGTTGCACAGCCTGGAATTGTGAAAAACCCCTGGATCGATGGTCGTTTCCCCGTTTTAATTTTATTTTTATTATAAATAGTAAGTTTTAGTTTGATTATAACTCTTCATCCGTCGGGCTTTAGGAGTTGCGCCCAACGTGAAAAGAGCTTAGAATAATTAGGAGAACGGTTTGGTGAAGCCAAATAGGACACTTACTATTTTTGGCCGAAAACCTTACGCACTAGTAGACATCACGACTGTCTATAAATAGTAAGTTTACTATTTATAGTAAGTCGCGGATTCTAAGAGTTTGAGTTGTAGTTTGATTCTAATTTCTTTCCCATTGCTTGGTACCCATATTTAAAGGGTTGTGAACTCATTTTTATTCATCAAGTAATCAATTTCGAATTTATTAGAATTTATTTCTATTTTCTGCTTTCTTTCCTCGTGGATTCGAGAAGTCTCTGTGAGGAATCCAGAGAAGCTCCATGGATTCGGAGTAGTTATCCTCATCACGTTCATCCCTGCGTCAGCGACTGAGGTTTTTGTAATCTTTACATATTCCACATTTGTTTCGATTATTTGGCATTGTCCTATTCACCCTCCTCTAGGACATCGCTAGCTTTTTATTTCACACAGGACCAAGGAAGACTTATATCTAGAGTCTTATCATCTATATTAGAGACACTGGATCATTGAGGGATACTTATGTAAGTTTTTATTTCTATTTAAATTAATGTAATTGAATTCCTTCTACTCTTATTTTGCATAAATCAAGTTATCTCTGCTATCATAGCACTAAGAAAAGTTATTTCAATTGAAAGAAAAAGAATTCATCAGAAAGATGAACCATTCCCTTCACAAATCGCATAATTTCATTTACAAGCAGCTGAATAGATGACTAAATTGCTTTACTTCTTGGTCATAGATGACTGCTCACGATCTTTGTCTGCCTAGGCAATTGGAGTCATAGGTATTGTTTGATTTGAATCGAACCGTAAAAGGCTCTAGCATGCTTAACACCATACACATGTGCCAACGACCAAATTTCAAGCCAAACATTAACATAATTTGTCAACTATTTATTGTGTAGCATATGTAAGCTGCATGATTCTTTTAGATTTTCTTAATTAAAATAATAAATAGATAGAAAATAGCAAGCAAATTAATTTAATATTAATGCTCATATTAAAAAACATTAACTAATTTTTAGTTTTAATATTTTATTGAATAATAACAACACGCAGGTAAGGTTTTTTTATTTCTTTTTTTTTGGAAGGGGAGGAGGGAGGTGGGAATACTCCACAGATTTGTATTGCAGAGAAAATGTACAGGTATGTATTTCAGGAGGGCTCCACAAGGATCAACGGCCCTTACCTATCATATACAAAATGAGACAAAGGAAAAGAAGAGAAGAAAGAGAAAGGACAAGGAGGAAGGGATTGGGACATTCTGCACTAGGCAATCCAGCCAAGCAGAAAGTGCCAAACAAGGACAATGGAGAAGCTTCAAAGCCAAACTGGAAGCTGAAGACAGCAGCCCCAATCAAAGTTGAAAGGAGTAGGCTAGAGAAGAGGGATCACATGAGAATTGGGGATGCTGGATCCACCAGATAGAAACAAACCAGGGGCCAAACAGAAGCCAAGAAGGGGAAAGAGGATCGGACGTCCAAGAGATCAGGACTCCACCTCATCGAAGGCAGAAAGAGCTGCTAGAGGGGAGGAGGGGCGGCAAACAGGGAGAGAGAGGAGGGTCAGCCCACACCAATTTTTGGTTTACCTCTCCTAATCTGACCCGGGCTTGCTTTGTCAATAAGGATGGAACCTTTGATGAAGCTGGGAAGATTGGAAGAATGGAGATACACCTTGTCTGGGGATCCGCTACTAGCCATTTTGGTGAGGCCATCCACCACTGAGTTGCCTTTACGGTAGGAGTGCGAGAATCAAAGGTTGAGGGGCTGAGCTAGTAGTTGAATGATCCCAAGGCGATACCAAATGTTCCAGCAACCTAAGTGGGGGGGGGGGGGGGGAGGAGGATTGGATATAGCTTCGAAGATAACTCAGGAATCAGTTTCTACTATGATGTTAGAAAGCCCCTTCGCTTTGCAAATGTTCAGGCCATCCACCATGGCTTGAGCTTCGGCAACTGTGTTCGAGATAAAATCGAAATTATTGTGAAATGCAAAGATGAGGTTGCTCAAGTGGTCTCTGCAGACTCCACCTCCTCCTTCACCTAAATTACCCCTAACAGAGCCATCTACGTTCAATTTGAGCCATCCTCTAAGCGGTTTGGTCCAGCATATAACCTGCAGTGTCTCGGAATAAGAAGGAGGCCGCTTCTCTATGCCGATGGCTTGAATGAATAACTCACCCATGAGGGAGAAGTTGGTCTAATCTTGGAGTTGAGATGCAATGTCCTTTAACCAGTTGAAGACTCTTTGGATGGTAGCGGCGGCTTGAATTTGAGGTTGTCGTGTCTCGCCCCATTTCTGCCAATCCAAATTTTCCAGACGATAAAAGCTGGGACCAGCCCCCAGAGGAGGTGCCAAATTGAAGAGCTTCTGGCTGAAGCAATCCATTGCTTGATCCTGGCTTGAATGGACTGGTTAATGGGTGTTAGAATATGAAAGAGGAGAGCAAAATGGGCCCAGACCTGCGAAGCTACCTGCCCATGGTAGAAAAGATGGTTAAGGTCTTCAGTTTGTTGGATGAGAGGGCAGGGAAGATGGCTAATTGAAGTGTTGGAAAGGTCAGCTTGCCTAGATGTATCAATCGGAGTAGCCGAGAGGTAGGGGGTGGTTGGCAAAATATTGGATGGATTGTGTTACTGCCTAAACTGAGAGGTATGAGCTGAATGTGAAGGGCTGATTGGCTGCTGCCTGGGCAGAAGGGAAGCTACTGGGGGAGGTGCGTGGGATTGCTGATTTGGCGGAGCCCCAGAGGAGGGAGTGGGATGGAGATAACTGGATGGATGGTCTGCGCAGCAGACGCACATAGATGCTAGACTGATGCCCATCTTCTGTATGGCTGAGTCGACCGGGACTGCATTATGCATAAATTTCCATAGATAAATAGCGATCTTGGGGGGCATCATCTTGTTCCATGTCCAAACTGCCCAGCGTTGCTTGGGGCGGGAGGCCTGAATCGAGTTCCAAGTTGACTAAAGAGAGAATTTTCCTGATGAAGTAAGATTCCAGCTAAGTTTGTTTGCCCTGGAGGAGGGGCAAACTCCACTGACTGAAATGATGCTGATAGCTGCTACAGGGAGGAGGGATTCGAGGTGGGCTAGATTCCAAGAGCCCGAGGAGTCCCAAAAGTGTCGAACAAGGGCCTCCCTATCTTGGGTTGATGGATCGGAAGGGGCAGCTCCAAGACCTCTGCCTATCCAATTCTGGAGCCCAAAGAGAACTTTACCCTCACCCATCAACCATCTAGAGTTATGAATGAAGAATGGAAGGATAGAGCTAACGTCTTTCCATATACTTGAGCCTGATCTCATGGCCGGTTTGGATCTAGAAAGATGTTTGCGCATGTATTTCGCATGAAAAAGCTTGGCCCGCAAGGACTTTCTTTCGAGGAGACGTCAAGCCACCTTGCATCGGAAGGCTTTCATAACATCTGACAAGCAGCAGATGCCCAGTCCACCTTCGGTAACCGGGAAGTATAGGTCGGCCCATTTGACCCAATGGCATTTCTTAGAATCTTTTGTCGAGCCCCAAAAGAAGGACACCAGAGCTTTCTCAATTTGGAGGGAAGCTCTCTTGGGAATGTTGATGGCTGAAAGAAGGTGCATGGGGATGCTGGATAAGACATGCTTGATAAGGACAAGCTTGGCTGCCTAGTTGAGAAGTTTCCCTTTCCAGCCCGAAATCCTGTACTCGATCTTTTGGATGAGAGGGAGCAAGTTCATGTACTTAAGCCTGCCTTTGATGGGGGGCACCAAGATATGTAAGGAGAAAAATGGATGAGTGGAAGCCTGAAATCTGAGAGATCTTCCTAG
Source organism: Magnolia sinica (assembly GCF_029962835.1). Taxonomy (NCBI): domain Eukaryota; kingdom Viridiplantae; phylum Streptophyta; class Magnoliopsida; order Magnoliales; family Magnoliaceae; genus Magnolia; species Magnolia sinica. The sequence continues at coordinate 28,640,742 of NC_080587.1, forward strand.
CTCTAGCGGAGGAGGTTTTCTTGGGAAGGAGGAAGCAACTCTTTGATGTATTGACTTTTTGACCCGATCCTTTCTCGTAAGCCTAGATGAAGGTGAGTAAGGATCGAATTGAAGAGATCCTGTCATTTATGAAAATGATGGTGTCGCCAGCAAATAAAAGATGCGAAATGGCAGGGCAAAATCTGAAAATTTTATATGGGAGGCATGTCCCTGCGAGGAAAAGACGGTTTAGTCCTCTGGTTGGGACTTCTGCTGCAATGATGAAGATCGCCGAGGAGAGGATCTCCTTGGCGAAGGCCCCTGGACGACTGGAAAAAGCCAAAAGATTTGTCGTTGATGATAATGGAGAACCAGCAGCCTTCCCAACATTGTTGCGCTAGGTGGATCTAGCGAGGGTCAAAGCCGAATTGAGAGAGGACACGGTTGAGAAAACCCCATTCAAGCCTATCATAAGCTTTCTCCATATCCAACTTAATAATGATGTTGCCGCTACGAGCTTTGCGGTCAATGTCGAAAGCCAATTCCGAAGCTATCGAGATGCTTTCAGTGATGGATCTATCTTTAACAAATGCACTCTGTTCTTTCGATATGATGCTAGGCAATATCTTGGATAGCATAGTCACAATAATTTTGGAAAGAATCTTCTAGATGCAGTTGCATAGACTGATGGGCCTATAGTCAGAAAAGTTGGTCGCATTTTTCTTCTTAGGGATGAGGAAGATGGACGTGCACCAAAAAGCTCTAAGGGTGAGCCCTCCTTTGAAAAATTCTAAAGCTGCTTCCAAAATGTCGTGCTTGATGATGTCCCAGCATGGAGAGAAGAAATGCCTAGAAAAACCATCCGAGCTTGGAGCACTGTCGAGCGGAATAGCAACAACAGCATGTCTCACCTCTGTAAGGTCAAGGGGAGAGAGAAGAAAGGAATTCATATGGACTGAAATAAGAGGGGGGATGCAGTCTAGGAGGCTTGAAGGGGTGGGAGAGGGATCAGACTTGAAAATATTGGAGAAGTGATTGACAGCTTCTTGGCCAATGTCTGCTTCTGAATGGAGGGTTGGGCCTGAGGGAAGCTTGATGGATTTGATGGAAGCTTGCCTTCTTTTATCGATGACGGAAGCGTGAAAAAATTTGGTGTTGCGGTCCCCCTCTCTAAGCCAAGTAATTCTGAATTTTTGTTTCCAGAAGATTTCTTGTTGCAAGAGGGCTTTCTTGAGGGTCGCTTCGGCTAGATTGAGGTTGACTCTGTCCTCATCCGAACGAGAATGAGTGAGAATGGCTTCAGCTTTGTTCACCTTATCTTCTGCACGTTGGACAATCTGGAAAACATTGCCAAAAATCGCTGTGTTCCAGATTTTCAAGACTGCCTTTAACCTTTTCATTTTGAGGAATGTTACATTTTACTTACGCCACGTTCATGATGCACTACTTGGCATAAGCTATCCAGAACATTGTGTATAACACAAGATCAGTTAACTCGACTTGGTAGAATTTTGAGCCAAAACATTTTCTAAAATCCATTTAAACATATATGCACACGGTGAAGAAATGATTTACTGTCATTTTTTTTTTTCCATTTTCTGGTATTATTTACTTTTGTATGACTAGGTTCTATCCTAATTTTGCTTCCTGTACTTTTAAATATCTTGCAAATACCTACTCCAGTCTGCAAATCAATACACCTTAGTTTTTCATTAAAATTCACCGTGCAGAACATCGATGATTGCAGATTATATAGGTGAGACCCTGGCCTCAGCTAAGACTATGCGGCCTTACAATGGGGTTACCGTGGGGCCCACCTGGACGTATGTATTATGTATCCATGCCATACCAAAAAGCGAAGCATATCCAATTATCAGGTGGACCATATTATAAGAAACAGTGGTGATGGACCATCCTACTACTAAAAACTTCTTAGGGCACACCTTAATGTTTCCATAGTGTTTATTTACCATCCAATCTGTTGATAAGGTCACATAAGCCTGGATGAAGGGCCATCCAATCTGTTGATAAGGTCACATTATCAGCTTGATCCTAATCTTTTTGGGCCCAGTAATAGTCAATCAACACGGTTTCCTATGGCATGGTCCACCTAATAATTGGATCTGTTTCATTTGTCGGATAATGTCATAAAATGATATGGAAAAATGGATAGACAGCGTGGATGCATAATACATACATCAAGGTGGGCCATACAGTAACCGTACGGTATGGGGCTGCATCATCTTGGGTGAAGCCGGGTCTCACCTAATCCACTCTCAACATTGATGCTTTGGTTTAACAGCAATGATATCTCTTGTGCATCTCATAGGACTCATCTCTCTCTTATAAACACGAGGATAACCACCCAACTCAAAATAGCATTTCTTTTCATATATATATATATATATATATATATATATATATATATATATATATATATATATATATATATATACAGGATACTATGGTACAGTGTGACAGTTGATATGAAAAAGAAAAAAGAAAAGGTAGGACAGTTGAAACGAAAAATAGTCAACCAACCAAAATTCAACAAAAAAAAGGTCCATTAATCAGAGGCCGGAATATTTAATCAATCTGATTTTGGAACGATGATTAATTTAAGTGATCCAACAGTATGGACGGTCTAACTTGAGTCCAAATACACCATCGTACAATCTCTTCATGGATATGAACCATCAAATCATGCCACAGTATATCACATAACTTCCATAGTTGCGTCCGCGTGCTAGTTGGGAATGTTAGTGGTACTGTTATACTGTTTTACATCTTGCCTTAACCAACTATAATACAATGTCATCCAAGGAAAGAAGCCACCATTTGTAAAGTTTCTACATAGTGCGTGGTGGAAATAGTATTTTCTTGCTCCCGTACAATGAAATGAGTTTTTCCTTCAGCAACCCATTCTGCATGCTCACTACCTCATTCACCTGTCAGCCAAACATACCTTTAATGCACAGTTCTACATATAAGAATTCTATCAGACGAGTCTTATTAATCAACAGTCCAAATCTCCCTAATGGTTGGATAATGTGATTGAGCGTGCTAGTGGACTCCAATCAACCATGATTGGTCTAAAATCATATAAGCTTGTTACAAGCTCTTTACTATGAGTAAATATAAAAGTAGGGTGGGCTCCTCAAGCCCACACAAGTCTGAAGTAATTTTTCCATCCAGATGCTTCTCTGAGAGTTTAAGGTGTGGAAGACTGCAGCATTTGGTCTAGAGTCATGTTGAGACAGTGAGATCCCTTTAATTCCACAAATCTACGGTTTTCACCACACGCATGTACTAATTGTGCATACAACCAGCTCATTAAATGGTTGTTCACTTGTTTTTACAAATAAAAAATGGTTTGGCTGAGTCAGCTCGATTTCAAACTTGATTCTCCGCGACTCAAGCAGACTTGTTGAGTCATCCAGTTAACTCAGTTAACTTGACTCAACTCAGCAATGATGTGGCCAACGCTTTTCACTTAGCAAGCCACAACATAGTTAGCTAAATGCCTTTGAAAACCGTGCCTGACTAACAGGGTCTTAGACACAACCCAGGCCTGGATCAATTAATAGATAGGCTTAAACATTAGGCCTGGGCATTGGCCCTCAGGTGTAATATTTCATCTCAAGCTTTAGCTGAATTGGGCCTAAGCCTGAGAGCCTGATTGGCCAGCCTAGTCCATTGACAGCCCTACACATAGGTTGTAGTTCATAGGCTACTGCTGAGTTGTTGCCTACTGTAGGTTATCACTAGGTTTGAATCCTTGCCCAAGCTCCAGTCCTTGGCTCAGTCCGAGGTCCTTGAATCTGACTGGCCAGCTCAGCACGGCTTGGTCAGCAGCTCAGGTTAACTGGAGCCGGGTTTGAATTCAATGCAAAATGAAAACAGTTTTCTCCCTTGATTTGCATTTCTCTATGCTATGGCCCATTAAAATTTTAGATCAGGGTGAAAATTTATGACATAAGGTTTCATGGGATTCTGCATCACATGGGCCGTTCAGATTAGACACCCATGACACGTGTGCAATGGTACACACGTGCGTAGGTGCACAGGGGAGCATGACTATATATATATATATATATATATAGGGAAACGCGCACCTGCGAACCAGTTCGTACGTACTACGTACGAACTTTTTTGAGAACCCATCATATGTGAGGTGGATCAAAAATCTGAACCGTTCATGTGAAGCAGCACCTCCCGAAACCCTGTAGGCCCAAGTTTTAATTTGATCTAAAACTTTGATGGGCCATGAAAACTGAAAACAGTTTCCTCCCTTGATTTGCATTTCTCTTTGCTATGGCCCACCAGAATATTAGATCGGGGTTAAAACTTGTATTATAGGGTTTTATGGGATTCCGCATCACATGGACCTTTCAGATTTGACACTCATAGCACGTGTGCAAAGGTGCGCACGTGCGTAGGTGCGCAGGGGAGCATGACTCATATATATATATATATAAAGTAAACCTGATCCAGGTTATATTAACTTGAATTGGGTCAAGTTCAAGTCATGTTTCGAGCCAAGTCCTAGTCGAGCCTGGTCTAGCTTAGACTCGGCTCAAATTTTTTCAAACTAAAAAAGTCAGCGCAACTTGGCTCGAACCAGTTTTGAGTCTGAGCAAGTTAACTGGGCAAACGCAGTTGGTGTACAGCTCTACCTTTATACAAGATCTGAGCTGTTCACTATGCATGCCCCACCAGACAAGATATCTTACAAAAAACCCTTGAATCCCTAACAGGCTGGGCCGGCCTGGCATATGGGATCATTAATAAATGGGCTTAAATTATAAGCCTGGGCCCAGCTTGACAAATCCACAGCCCTAATAGGCAGCACTTGGGCCGAATTTCAGGCTCTCATAGAGTTCCAAGGCCTTCTGTCCAACCAAACAGAAACCATTTACATGATTGGGCCATTTGTCATGTAAAATGAAGAGCTCGTGTGTGAGATCCAGACCATTCATCTGGCAGCCCTTTGGTGTCCCATAATGCAAATCCATCCCGTCATTAGGTCTAACACGCGTGTATAGGAAATGAACAGTTAAAGGATCCACCAACGGTCCAAATCGAATATACGAGCGTAAGCCACCTGATAGTGTACGGGCTTCATATTTTCGCCCTGCCCGAAAGATGAACGTTCCAGAGATCTTGCACGTGTGCCATGTTTCTCCTTTAAACGTTGATTAAAAATAGCCTGAAATTATGATGAGGCAATGAGAAAAAGAAAAAGGACAAACCTGAAGATGGACATTATAGAAGACTTTGTCAACGGAGGAGAAGGTCGATGCATTCACCACACGATTACCCTCTTCCTCTAAATTCATCAGAACCGTTGAGATGGGATTCCTGCTTACATCGGAGACGCACATCTGGATCACAACATGTGTATCATCAACTTGGCACACCGAAACGGTTGGGTCAGATGGGGACACTTGGGCGGGCCCCACTCCATTGTTTTTTAGATGGGTGGGGTATCCTTGCTTCATGATCTGTGATAGGATCTCCTCCTTCCTTTTTATCAGCCTTTCCATCTGTTTTTGTAGCTCCGGTATGTATTTCAATGCACGGGACACGGTAGCTGGAATACTCAATTTCTTCTGCAAAGATCAAAATCAAACGATCAGATGAAAGATCAAAATGATAAGTGAGGAACAAACATGTCTCCAACGTGTATGAGATCTTCATCACTTGGGTCCCATCAAATACAAATCCTGACCTAAAAATAAGCCAATACACTGATCAGGTGGCCCATCCATGTACCAGTTGTGTTACCTATTTTCAAACCATCACTGCTCTCTCATACACATCTGGCCCACCTGATGATTGGTGGGATCAGAATGGGGCCAGCGTACATTCACCATGGGGCCCACCTGTGAATGACCCAGGTCTCACACATGTGAGACAACTTGCCCCTCTTTGCACATGATTTGCCTTAGCACGGTAAGACTCTTATCAGGTGGGTCACACATGATCATCGGTTTATATCTGACCATTAAATTATTCAAATTTAACGATTCAGTAGGCCCCACTATAGTTATAATAATTGTAAATATGTTTGGGGCGGGATGCTTGAACCGTGTTCCCTGTACACGGTTATTAAGTCGGATATGAAAACCAACAGTGCAGAGACCCTAGAGGAGAGAAGTGTGATAGGTTAGCTTATCTAAGCCTATTTTCTATAAATAGATGTCTTAAAACCCTTGCCAACATAAGAAAGAAAACCCGTTCATTAAGAGGTTCTCTCAAATGTACGAAGTGATAAAGATCAAAATTCCCATCGACTACATTGAGGCATCGGGAATGTCTTCGCAATCAGGTACACTTCAAGATTATGTCTAACAAGCACTTCTCCAATGGAGAAGGATTGTGGTACGGGTGCAAGTGTGGCACACATGTAAGAGACAGACTGTCCATTTGAACCACCTGTTTTTCAGGCCTAGAGCATGTTTACATTGTGGCCCACTTGATGAATGGCTGAGATCTCAGACATGTTCGACAGACTTGCACGTTCCGGCAAATATCATTAGCCAGTTTAACAGAGATAATAATTCCATACCGTTTCGTCGGTTCCCGGCATTAGAGACCGAAGCGTAGAATACAAATTGTTAAGCTTCTTACGCCGGTCCCGTTCATTGGCATTATGGCTAATCTTCTTCGTAGTCGAAGGATCATCACCAGTGGAATCCAGATGTCTGAGATCTTCGAACTCTGCATCGGGTCGATTATCGCCACACCGGAGAAAAGATTCAGAAGTTTCTATTTCTCTGTTGTAGATCAGGAAAGGATCATTGCCTATACAATTGTTCCTTTCAATATGGGCGGTTTGATCATCCAGTGGCCACCCAAAGGAAGAAAACAAAGGGGGAGATAGAGCCAGCATGATGGAGACTCGGAAGGCTACTTGGGGTGACCTTTCGTTTGATATGAAGGTTAGATGATCTTCATATGTATTTATATAGGAGAAATGCTCACGTCCAGCTAGTTGGATGATAAGTTGCTATCCATCGAGAAGATAACTTTCAACCTATCATGTATGTGTAAAATCTATTCCTTCCCATAGGTTGGCTAAACCATGAGGATCACCTTCTCCAAAAAAAACATCTTCATCCAAACATCAGGTGGCCACACCATAGAAAACAATGTATAGCCGCAAAAATAAAAATAAAAATACAAGTTTGGCCCACCTGATGGTTGGAAGGTGCTTATTGATGATCATAGTCGGGCCAACCTATTGGACGTGTTGGAAGTTGTCACTCACATGATAGGTTGGAAGTTATCGGTTGGGTGGATAGTAACTCATGTGCAACGGGTTGGATGTGAGCTTTTCTCTTTACATTGGCCTATTATCCAAACTACCGACTATTAGGTTATTCTATATAGAAATATTGACGATTTTTTATAAGTTAGAATAGTAACGTCTTTGAAAATTCTGATGGCGACGTTTCATTTGGTTTCCGAAGGAGTGGTGAAGAAACTAAGTGGCCCACTAAATCTTGATCATTTCCGGGGAATGATACAAAGCTTACAAGAAAGCCAAGAAGGACAATTGGGAGAAAAAGCCCACAACGTCTCCTTATAATTCCAATAAGAAGAAAAGGAGAGAGTAGAAGACGTCCAATGTTATCTGCCTGTTTTGAGAAAACATCAACTATTATGATGGTGGGTTCTGTGCCAACGGAAGGATAGTAACACCTGTTACCTAATACTTGGTTGAAAGAAATTTTCCTAAAATACTTTCCATTGATACTTAAGCTAATAAATAAATTTTGAATTTGGGCATAATTAATAAAGCATGTAACACAAGATCGAAGGGGATTCAAGGAATTTCAACCTTTAGCCACGGAGAACTATGCGCAAGAAAAACAATGCCACTTAAGATGTGTTGTTGATGTCTCATGTATGTAAACAATAGGGTCTGTCAATGTCATTGACGGATCATTAAATTTGGAAAATCTATATTTTATCACTGGAACATTTTGGTATTTTCTCGATGCCATCGAATGAGTTTGATGCCATCAACAGTTTGTTGATGCCATCGAAGGTGTCATCGAGCTCGCGCACAGAATTGCTTCAGTGCGCAATTAGTTTCCTATTTCAATTGTGATTCTCATGCAAGCTATATTTATGGGTGTAATCATGATTTGGGAGGTGTGAGGGCTTTCTAATTCGTTTTAGGGTTTCAAGGGCATAGCTTGGGGAGTTCGAGGCTTGTTTGAATCTGGTAATCTCTCTCTTATAATTTTCTGCTTTCATAGTATATTATGGTCTCTTTGTGCCATGGTTTTTTCCCAAAAGGATTGTTCCAAGTAAAATTTGATTTGTTTGTGTTTGAACTTGGTTGTACTATTGGAGTACTTTGCTTGATTCAATTCTGTGTGCTTCCATAGTTCACCAACAAGTGGTATCAAAGCGAGGTTGGGAAGCAGATTGAATCTTAAGGCATAGTATCATATAACTTCTAATTCAAAGTTAGATGTTAAAAAATATTCCAAAAATAATAATTTTGAACTATAGAATATCAAAATCATCAGTCTCCTAGTTCAGCAACAATTGGATGATGCTCTCCTTGAAAAGCGACCGAAATCTATGACAGATAATGATTGAAACAAGATTGATAAGAAAATGAGAACCTCTATTCAATTATGTCTAACAGATGAGGACCTCTTCAATGTTATAAGAGAGAAAATTGCAGCAAGTACATGAAAAAAATTAGAAGACAAGTCTCTCGGTTGCCGCTGAATTTTTTTAATATTTATCTGAAGTCTCTGTCTCCCTTAGGTCGCACCGAACTCTCCTTCGATTGCACCAAACATGACTTTGGTCGAACCTAAGTGTCAAGCCAAATTATCTTTGAAAATCATGGTTTCTTGCTGGACTGTTTTATGCACATTCGATCGGACCGAACCAACCTCAGGTGAGACCGAACAGTTTATTATTTCTATTAATGTATACTTTGTGATTTTTTCAGTCTTTTTTCTCTCTCTTTTGTCCTTAATTTTCTTCGATCTTTAGCATGTGAAATCTTCGTTAATAACTCACAAATTTTTCAACTATTTATTAATCATATTTTTGAGTTTTAATTCATCAATTTAAGTACGTATTCTTCTTTAGATCTAAAATCACATCGCATGAAGAAAACATATATAATTAAATTAACATTTAATTGCAAGGAAAGTTATTGTAATTGAGAGAATAAATATGTAATATTTAGACATTATTAATACCACTAATTCCTTTGATATGAGCTTTTAAGTTTTGGTTGTTACGAGAAGAGTTAAATGAGAGAATCTATATTGTGCCCATCCATAGTGTAATTTAGTGGAAGATGTTGGATCTGTGCGTCTGTGGGGGCCCATTGTCAAACTTACTAGTGGATGTGTCCCACATAATTATCCTTGTTACATTTTTGGTTGGATATCTCTTTTTCAATCTTGTTTTCTTAAATTCAAATTCAAATTCAAACAAGTACGGATTGTGACAAGACAGGTAGTTTTAATATATTATAGATAAGCTCTATCATATTTAAACTTTTCCTAATCCTTTTAGTTCGTCTCTTTATAAAAATGGAGATATTCGGTCGATAAGGCATGCATGGTGGTCATTCTCTAGAAAGAAAACCGAGAAGAATAGGAAAAAAAGAAAAACATTAACTATCCATTAGACTGCCCTAGATGATCTAAACCATTAATTTTATATTCGGTGGTCATCCTAGCAAGAAGATCGAATGGAGGATTAGCTCATTTCTGGTCCCGAAGTAGTTAGTAGGATTGTTGAACATGAGCCGTTTATTTTCAGCTTTATTCAAAGATCCTTAATATCATGTGAATTCCACCAAATCTTATGGGCCCACCCATCCAGTCCTATCAATTTATTTATAATATAAACACAGACAAAGTTCTGGTTGCATGGTGCTGTGAAACGATCAAAATTCCCTTGCTATAAAGAAAATATTAAACTCTCCTCCACTTCCCTACAAGCAACGTCCAAGCTGATGAATAGCCCGATCCAAGGTGTGATGTATTGCACATGCCCCATAACTAATCATGATCAGATAATCACAGCTGTACAATTAAGGGCATGTAAAATGAGTGTGTGTATATATATATATATATATATACACTCTACATTTTACTGGCCCTTTTTTTAATGGTTCTGATGATCTCATCAGGGTGGAATTGGGGTAATGGGAACTGCACCATAAATCCCTCTTATCTAATGATCTTCAGGTAGGCCTACTGGGCCCCACATAGATTCGCTCAGTTACAAGGTACAACAAATCTTACCGGTTCATGAATTGAATATTAAAGATTCTGAAGAGAACAGGTGTGAAAAGAATCACGGAAGAGAATATTGGAGAAACGCCAAATAACAAAAACGTTCAAACCCAAGCAACCGTCCATTCACAAGTGTCCAAAAGTTACACTAATCATGCTCCAGTCAAATTTGTTCTTTGTGGCCTTCAGATCAGATGGTTAGATCTTCCTAATCAAAGTGGTTCTTGAAAAAATGACAAGCAATCCAAGGTGGGGCCTACCTAATGGATGCTTTCGTGTGTTGTTTGGACCTAGTCTTTTACATCATATGAACCGTCCATTTTGCATGCTTTGATTTGATCATCAAAATCACTTTTACTTTTTCCAGGTGACGTGTGATGAGCTGTCTGGACGGGATGGACCGTCCAGATTGTTGATCCGGTCAGCTTTTATGTCCGAATGTAGATAGGTTCATTGGACGCCTCTCATGCAGTCCGTGGACCGGAGCATCAGGTGCAACTAGTTGCATTTTAACGTGGGGACAATGCCATTATCTATTCAATCCAGCCCACTAATTTGAGGATCGCACTAATCAGATGATCCTTGCTAGTCGAATGTTTCCCTTTCCTTATAATCGTCCATTTCTAAACCATATGTGATATTTATCATTGAATTTGCAAAAAATGGGGACTCAATCGATTTATCCACACCACTCATTTAGTCTAACCTGATGTTATGACTGTTAGCTTATTTGTACAAGCTCCACAGTTAGCCACACCCCACTAGGGAAACGATGCCAAGAACTTAGGGCCTGTCTGAGAGCGTAGATTTGGAACCCCCTGCATTGGGATCCCCTTGGATTTGAATTCCTCCTATTGTGGTTGGTGTTGGGGCGTTGCACGAAAGCCTTAGGATCTCGCCTCCCAAAAAACACTAGAATTATGGATGTAATAAAGCAATGAAATAAATCAACGCACAAACCACACAACATAAGAGATTTTATGTGGAAAACCCTCAAAGAGATAAAAACCATGGGACCTGGTCCAAAGCAACAATTCACTATGAAGTGGAACATTACAAGTGATCACAAGCACACTCCGCTTGGATCAAACCTTCTTCACTCACGTAGAAGTGGATGAACAATAAGAGAATAATGAAAATAGAGAGATATCACCGATCACGAGGACGTGGAAGCGCTGAGACATCGACTGCGCAGTAGATCACCTCTACGAGCAGAATCCTCCATTCCACAAGTTTCATCTCTATTTTCTCTCTCTCTCTTCCTCTAGAATCACTTTAGGAAGCCTTAGCATGCCCTATAATAGCCCTAGGGACCCCTATTTATAGTTTAGGCAACTTCCCTTCCGCACCTCTGCGAAACCGCTTCAAATTTATGCAGTCTGCACAAAATTCGTGCAGAATCTACATAAACTTCGACTAGTCGAGCCAGGTCCTCGACTGGTCGAAGGACCTCTTCGACCGGTCGAGCCTGACCCTCGACTGGTCGAACCAAAAAAATACAGCTTACTGGACTTTGAATCGAGAGAGCCTCGACTGATCGAGCAACCTACTCGACTGATCGAGCAACGCGGTAATGCTAAGATTTGAGGCATCCGATTTGCACTACCTCTCCCCTGAACTGAGGAGGAAAATCCTATCAAATCTCCCTCTTTTCGATTCAAGAGGAATTCGCCTTTTCAAGCCAGCCAGGTTTCTATAAACCTCAAACTTATCCTTGAACAATGCCTTAGTCATCATGTCTGACCCATTATTATTGTCTGTGTGCACCTTCTCAAGCTGTAACACCTTCTATTCCAAAGTATCCTTGATCCAGTAATACCAAATCTCTATGTGCTTTGACTTGGAGTGCTGACTTAGATTATTGCTCAAGTGTATAGCACTTTAACTATCGCCATAAACCACGTGCTGCTCCTGCTTCAGGCTAAGTTCATGTAGGAACCTCTTCATCCAAAGCATCTCTTTACATGCCTATGTGACCACAATGTACTCGGCTTCTATCATCAATAATGCTATGACCTTCTATAGCTTGAGACCGCTTGTAAGACCCATACCCTAGACCGTACTGTTCCATAGGATTTCGCTGTCCTCCCGGTCAAATTTCAGCAACCTTTAACCTGTATTCAACATTTGCGCATGATCCTAAGCCGAGTCCTGCATACCAAAGTCGGCTCGACTCGAAACTTGTACCCTATCGACCGCACCATCGCCACAGTTTCAACGCCGTAACTCGCACACCGATCTAATACCCAGGTTAGGAGATGTGGGCCCGCGTTCATTCCGAAGAAACGCCGCGCGTTGTGAATTTCGAGGGAATCTCTACAACATGTCACATCAAATCAAGTTAAGTACACTACCCATACCCCATGCCACCTCACCCTATCCCAAGTACAAATGTCCATTCCCTCTTTTCCACAAGTCAACTCTTTCTCTCCCTACCCATCCCTCTTATACCAAAAATTCAAACAAAACGATGCTTTCCCATTCACATTCCTTGCAACACCCATCCCATATCATCCCATCACTTTTCTCTCTCTCATTTCTCAAACCTCCCAAGCAACAAAAAAATTCTAACGTCCAAGCTCTCCTTCCCAAAACAAGTGTGGCCCACTTTCCCACTCTCTCATCTCCCATCTCAACCATTCATTCATCATTTACCTCCATCAAAATTGAAGGCAAGGAGCATATGAGTCCAAGGAGCTAAAGAAGGAGGGCGATAGGTGAGTGATCCACCATTAAATTTCATTTTTTTGGGACCACATGTAGTGGGACCCGCTTGCAGTATGTAATGTCAGAAATGAAGGGTCTATAGTGGCGGGGTCCCTCCTCTTCATCATGATTTCTCTCTCTCTCTCTCTCTCTCTCTCTCTCTCTCTCTCTCTCTCTCTCTCTCTTCTTTTAGTGATGATGATGAGAGTGGCCCACTTATGACGTATGTATTATATCCTTACCATCCATTTTGGGACGTATGGACCCCACCATGATAAATGGATTAGATCCACACCATCCATCTGAGGACCACGTATAAGTGGGGCCACCTCAATATATGTGGTTAGTGGGCAACGTGTATGTGGAACCCACCTTAATGAATGTTTTGCATCCATACATTGAACGTCCAGTAGCCTCTGCTGTTGGACTGTGTAAGGAATGACACAAAAAAAGGAAAAGAGAGGAATAATATTTAGATAATATATATATAATATATGTATATAATGTTATTATTGTGGGCCCCACGTGGGACCCACCTATCGTGGTTCAATCGCTAGAGCACCCAGCTGCTGGCTTTACGTCAGCAAGTTGGTGGGGACCACCATCATATATGTGTTATATCAGTACGTCCATGCCTGGACGATTTTGTGGGCCTTAGCATGAGGTATGTGTCAATCCATACCGTCCAACACCCTGGACGGGTGGGACCCACCCCTGTATCATCACCGTCCAAACTCTAGACGGTGATTGGTTAGACCACCTCACACCAGCCCATTGCTAATGTATTGACGTAAGTAGTTCTATGGGTCCTACTGTTGTATATATCAGCAATTCTATGGGCCCACTACACCATGTATTATATCAGGGTCGTCCATCTGCTGGACGGCCAGCGGCCTCACCATGATAAATGTTTTCCATCCAATCCGTTCATTCATTTGGTGGACAGCCATGTGTGTGGACCCCACGTTGATATGGTGAGCTCGTCCTAGGGCTTGAGAGGCAGATTCACGTCTCTAGTGGGCCACGTACGTTGATTCCTACCCTGATGCATGAGTTGTATCCCTACCGTTCGTCCATTATGTGGGACCCACAGCATGATGGGTGTACTACATCTAGCCGTCCATTCATTTGGCTAGCTCGTCTCAAGTTTGAGACCTAAAATGAGACAGATCCAGTTATCAAGTGGACCACACTGCAAAAAAATAGTGGTGTTGAACATCTACCATTGAAACCCCTTTAGGTCACAGAAGTTTTGAATCGATATAATATTTATTTTTCCCCTCCCTGTCCAGGTCCTTGTGACCTTATGAACAGTTTGGATGGGAAATAAATGCTATGGTGGGCCCTCTAAATTTTTAACTGTGGGAATCATTATCACCACTGTCATTTGTGGATTCACCGAAAGTATTATTACTAAGCATCGGGGTGCCATAAATGTCCCTTTCCTAAACCCGATAGTACCAGAGGATGACTTCAACATCGAGACGGAGTGGATATATGAGCGCACGAGGGCCGAATACCAGGATGCCGCGTCTCCCACTGTGTCGTGGTCGATTAGAAAGGGGTGTGGCCTTACTCGCCCGAGGGTAGGGGCAATGCTAGGCTGAGTTTGACCAGCTCGTGAATGGGTCCGCTATCAATGTGTCGGATAGATATTGGCAGACTATTAGTCAGGTGGATAGTGAGGTTTCTTACGCTCACTTGGACTGCGTGCCTGGGAAAGGGGTAGTGCCATTTGGAGTGTACTAAACCCCGGTGATTATCCAAACTGAGAACTATATTGATATTTGATGCTCCAGTGATGAGTTGCATTGATATGTGGATTTGGATGAGGATTGGCATGCTTGAGTTGCATCTCGCATCACATGGTCTTGATATGACCGATAGCATTCATATCTTGCACCGCATAGCCTTGGTACGGCTGATTGCATTCATGTACTCATTAGCATGATTCCGCATTACTCTGACATTGTATTCTGAGCACGCTTATATTGCGCATAGACTTTCACCATCCTTTAAGCTTTCTATAAGCTTATGCACGATTGATGCATACAGGTGACACCAGGTCATAGTCATAGCTTCGCTGCAGTGGGAGTGTGCAGTTGAGTTTCAGGAGTTTCCGTTATCATTATCTTGTATTTCCCTTCATGCGCATTGTACTTTAAATTTTTTTATCATAGTGGATTGATGGTGTTCTTGTGGTTATTGTTCGGGAGTTTTGCTTTTGGTTATGCTCATTACGAATTAAATTGATGTTAAACAAATCCTCCTTGTAGGATACTAGGATCGGAACCTGGTGTATGAGTGCCGGGAGCCGAGAATGGGGTACTATGGAGGCTGTCGGCGCCAGATTCGGTAATCGAGAATTTTGTGACCCCGATTTTCGAGTTTGGGGCGTGGCACTTCTCCCCCTACAAACGTGAACATGAACCCAAATGTAAACTTCCTTGAGTCTATGTTACCTGCCATATCTGCATCTGTGTAGCCTTATAACACAGGTTTTCCGTCGCCATAACATAAGCTCAACTTGAATGAGCTTCTTAGATACCGCAGTATCCATTTCACCGCTACCCAATGTTCTTTAGTAGGATTGGCAAGATACCGGCTGACAACACCAACCACATATGATGTCTGGGCGCGTACACACCATAGCATACATCAAACTTCTTAATGATGATGCGTAGAGTATCTTCCTCATTTCATCTACTTCTGCCTTCGTCTTTAGACACTGCTTGTTGCTCAATTTGAAGTGATCATCCAATGGAGTACTGACTGGCTTTGCTTCATTCATATTGAACCGCTTTAGAACTTTCTCAATATACTGCTCTTGTGACAACCAAAGCTTTCTACTGCTTCTATCACGGGTTATCTTCATTCTTAAGATCTGTTTAGCCGAACCCAAGTCTTTAATCACAAACGACTTGCCCAACTCTTGTCTTAGCCTATCAATCTTCTTAATGTATTTACCCATGATGAGCATGTCATCAATGTATAACAGCAGAACTAAGAAATCACCATCTGAGAACCTATGCGTGAACACACAGTGGTCCAACTCCGTTCTGTCATATCCATGCTTTAACATGAACGAGTCGAACTTCTTATACCATTGCCTTTAAGCTTATTTCAACCCATACAAGCTCTTCCTAAGCCTACATAGCATATGCTCTTTGCCCTTGACTTCGAACCCCTCTGGTTGGTGCATGTAGATCTCTTCTTCCAGGTCACCATGGAGAAAGGCAGTTTAACATCTAACTACTCTATCTCCAGATCCATGTTAGTCGCCAACCCAAGCAACACTCGTATGGATGTCATCTTCACCACTGGTGAGAATATCTCCTCGAAGTCTATACCTTTCATCTGACCAAACCCTTTCACCACAAGTCTGGCCTTGAACCTTGTTTGTGAATTCTTCTTGTCATGCCCCAAACTTGAAAACTGGGCTCACAAAATTTTTAATCGCCGAATCCGGTGTCGACAGCCTCCGTAGTACCCCATTCTCGGCTCCCAGCGCCCATACGCCAGATTCCAATCCTGGGATCCTACAAGGAGGATTTTCCAACGTATATTTATCTCATAAGAAGCATAACCACAAGTTTACCCAAATTACAAAGGCAACATCATCATCACATATCCACTAATATAAACAGCTGAATACAATGCAGAAAGGGAAATACATATATTGAATATCAAAGCTCCAGAAGACTGTTGCACACTCCAAGTTCAACGCTGCTGTAACCTAACGTCACCTGCACGCATCTATCGTGCATAAGCTTATAGAAAGCTTAGAGGGTAGTGTAAGTCAGTGCGATACACGTGCCAAGCATAGATATCAGAGTAAGCAGAAATACTGGCAATACATAAATACCATCAGCCTTATCCAAGCTATGCGATACAAAAACATAATAAGCCAAATCATATACTGAAGAAGCATTGTAGATCAGCTATGCAATGCGAAGACATGGTAAGTCAAATATCATATACTAAGGATGCAATGCAATATACAAATCCTGATAAGTCCACGAATGTCGTCAACCTTCTAAGCCATATAAATGCAGAAATGTAGCAACCCAGAATACCATATGCCACGGATGTAATGCTATATCCGGTGTGAATGAAATGACCAAGCTGGAGTGTGGAGTCGGAATGATAGTACATAGTATCGCAGGCTACGGGATTCATCATAAGGGACTTCTATCCAAACCAGTCTCATACCTAAATTTGGATAGCCAGGCTCAATGTGGTAAACTCCTGATCTCGGTTAGTCGTGCACCCCAACCGAAATCCGGGCGTTGCAAAAGTGCACAACAATTAGTTGCGCACCACCAGCCTGAGTAGACAGTGAGTGAATGAATGCTGAGTATGCAACTCCTGCTCAATAAGTCCACATATTAGTACTGTACATCTCTGGAATCATCACCGGGGTCTAGTACACTCTACACGCAATCGCCGCCCACTGAACGCACAACCATGCAAGTGAAAGAGGCCTCACTATCCACTTGGCTAGTAGTCAGCCAATATCTACCCGGCATGTCGATAGCTGACCCATTTACCAACTGCTCAAACTTAGCCTAGTCATACCCCCTACCCTCGGGCGGGTAAGGCCACACCCCCTTCCAACCGACCACGACATAGTGGAAAACGCGGCCTACTGGTATTCGGCACTCGGGTGCTCATGTAACAACTCGGTCTATACATTGGAGTGTCTCCTAGCCACGGAGGTTTAGGAATTTTCACCCAGGGACATCTATGGCGCCGCGATGCTAGTAACAGATTTTTGGTGTCTCGTCTGGCCATCCACGACATGCCGTGGAGGCTATGACCCTGATGTCACTAGGGCATACAGTAATCACAACACACAATGCAAGATGCATGAGTCATACAATCCATTCATGCATCAATCTTACGCATACTGTGCGCTCATGTGAGACAATCTCCGCTTATCAGGGGGTCTCATAACAACCTACCCAATGGCAATGCAATGGTCAACCACATTTCATAACAAACATGCAAATGATGGTATGGATATGTATCATGATGTTAGGTTGTCACATACTCATAATCGGTATTGATAACCGACATCGATAATCAGCATCAACAATCAGCCTTAATAATCGGCATAACAAAGGGCCTAAGGGAAGGTCACAATGTGGACATTTAACCATCATTGCCCATCAATATGGACATTTAACCAACATTGCTCCCAAGGAGTGGCCTTCATAGGGCCAAACATATAGTGGGCCCATGGCCTCACACAAGGGCCTAATATACATCACCATGGGCCTCACTCATGGGCCTCGTATTCATCACATCAGACCTCGTCATATGGGCCCCATATAGAGCAAGTGGGCCGCATCAATGAGCCGCACCAATGGGCCTTATATACATCAAGTGGGCCTCATCACATGGGCCGCACCAATGGACCTCATATACATCAAGTGGGCCGCATCACATGGGTCGCACCAATGGGCCTCATATATAAAACATTGGGCCTCATCAAATGAGCCATAAATACATCACATTGGGCCTCACCAAATGGGCCATAAATAAATCACTTTAGGCCTCATCAATGGGCCACAAATATACTACATTAGGCCCCATCATATGGGCTGCAAATACATCACTGCGAACCGCACAATGGACAATTTGGATACAAAACGGGTGGACGGCATTGATGAAACACATATATTATGGTGGGGTCCACATAGATGGTCGGTCTGATTGATCAGACCCCACTTACTAACGTCAATACATTAGCTATATAGCTGCACGGTACACCAGCCAATCTACATCCACCATCCATGAATTGGATGGTGTGGATGTAACACACCAATTCAAGGTGGGCCCCACACACTACCATGGTGGGGTCCACGCCCAATGAATGGACGGTGTGTACAAGACACATGTCACAGTGTGGTCCACACCACCATCCTGACAGGTGGACGAGGTGGATACACAATATATACAATAAGGTGGGTCCCACCCCCCACACATGTCTCATGTGTGGGGTCGGCCCCACGTCCCAAAAAGATGGACAAAACGTATAAAACACATACATCAAGGTGGCACCACAGCAACGTCCCAATGGACGGTGTGGATGAAGGGCAGATACATCACGGTGGGGTCCCACCAGCCCACATGTGTCACACGTGTGGGGTGGGCCCCATGCGTCCAAATGGACGGACGGTGTAGGATATAATACATACCTTATGATTAGAGCCCTCTGCACTTGGTGATGTCAATCCAGATGGACGGACGGCTGGGATAAAACCCATACCACATGACTAGGGTCTGCACATCCCAAAAGATGGACGGTTGAGATCATGCGGGACCCACGTCCCATAAATCACAGTGGAGTCCACACGTGTGTAGGGCCACGCTACTGGGCAGTATGGATAAAATACATATATCATGTGTGGGCCCTATAGCATTTGCTAACGTCAACTGCAATAGTGCTGCTGGTGCGATCTGCTGGCCCACCGTTCAGATGGACGGTTGGGGCACAATACATATGGCATGGTGGCCCACAACCTCATCCAGACCGTTGGACGGTCTAAATGAAATAGATGGACAGCATTGATAAAACACATGCACCATGGTGTAATCCACCGTCCATCAATACATGCCAAGTGGGCCACAATCAAACTAATATGTATGTTATCCCATCGTCTAGGCCTGCCGGACGGTGCGGATTAATACATAAATCATAGTGGGCCACACACACACACACACATCAGGTGGGCCACACAACTCATCATGACCATAAAAATGAAAGAGAGAGAGAGAGATGGAGAAATGTGATGGAGGGGAGGGACCCCGCTACTATGAGCCCTCCCTAGGTTATAAAACATACATCAAAATGGGTCCCATCATAAGCGGACCCTTAAATGAAAATCAACGGTGGATCACCCACCAATTTCGATTCTCCTTGGCTCCTTGGAATGCTAAGCTCCTAATCTTTCTCTTTGATGGTGAAAGATGAAGATTGAATGGTGGAGATAGGAGATCTTGGGGTTGGGAGTGGGCCACACGTGGCTCTTCTCATGGAAGCTTGGACATTGGCTCTCCCTCTTGGGTTGCTTGAGAAAATGGTTTGATAAAGAGAGAGAGAGAGAGAGATGTGATGTAAGAGTGAGAGGGATGGGTGTGATGGGTGAGTGATGGGTGTACTTGACTAAGTATGGGTTGCTTTAACTTTAGGTGAGAGGGGATGGGTGTTGTACTTGATTGATTGATGGGATTAATTTGACATTTGGTAAAGATTCTCTTGTGTAGCATTTTTCTCAAAATAAATGCGGGCCCGCATCTCCTGGTCTGGGTTGCATGAGACATGGCATTGAAACCGCGGCGACGACACGGTCGCTAGGGTACAAGTTTTGAGTCAAGCCGACTCAAATCTTTAGGATGCGACTTAGGGTCACGCGCAAGGGCTGATTACAGGTCGCGGTTTGCTGAAATTCGACCGGAAAAATCGCGGGAGTCTACGAAACGGTACGGACTAGGATACAGGTCTCACACTTCTACTCAATCTTCTTTCTGAACACCCACTTGTTATTCAGACCTTTCTTGCCCTTAGGCAATTTCACCATATCATAGGTGTGGCTTTTATGCAAGAATTTCATCTCCTCTTGCATAGCTTTCAACCACTCCCCCTTATGCTCGTCGGCTAGGGCCTTAGAATAATCTTCTGGCTCTCCCCCATCAGTGACCATAATGTACTCATGTGGTGAGTACCTCTTGAATGGGTGTCCATCGCTAGATGCCCTCCTCACCTGTGGCTCAACAGGTGGATCGAGTGGCGGCTGCTCCCCCAATCCATCTTCTGTAAGAACTTCCTCATCCTCTCCATCTTGTTATACTCCCCCGTCATCAGGCACCACAGGAGAAATAACCGGATCCATGTCCTCTAGCTCACCTTAACTTGGCTGGATCTTCTCTGGCTTACAAATGTCTTTTACACATTGATCTTCAAAGAAGACCACATCTCTGCTCCTGACGAGCTTCTTTTCGGTCGGATCCCATAATCTATAGCCGAACTTTACATCATCGTACCCCAAGAATACACATTATCTTATCTTCGTATTGAGCTTGGACCTCTCGTCCTTTGATACGTGAACGGATGCCCTGCATTCAAACACCCTGAGGTGACTGTACGATGGATCTTATCCAGTCCATAACTTCTCAGGTACTTCTCCATTTAACGAGGCTGATGAAGACTTGTTTATCAAATACACTTCCGTGTGCATTACACTGACTCTTACCTTGTAAAGGGCGCAACACTTCTTTCCTCTGGTTGTGATTAACAAACCCTTGATCTGCTTCCAGCGCCCACCAATAAATCGGCTTTCATAGCCATTATCATCTAACCTTCCTGTCGACATCAAGTTGAGGCGAAGGTCTGAAATGTGCCTCACATCCCTGAGAACCAATGTGTAGCCCACATCGGTCTTTACACAAATATCACTGACCCCTACGATCTTCGATACGCCAGAATTTCTCATTTTCACGGTCCTAAAGTCACCTAACTTGTAGCTTGTGAAGAAATTCTTGCGTAAAGTCGCATGAAATGAGGCTCCGATTCTATCACCCAGTCGGTGTCCTGACTCGTAGCCGTGAGACAAACATTATAATATGCCTAAAGAATAACTATAACGTCGCTATCTGAAGCGACTGTAGTGGAGTCTAATTCATCTTCCTTCTCCTTTCCTTTTCCTTTCTTGTCATTCTTCTTCTTATGATATTCATGCTTATAATGGCCCTTCTTGCCACAATTCCAGTATTCATATCCTTCCTGACACTCGACTTTCTTCTTGATTTATCTCGGGCCTTTCTACCCTTTCTGTTCTTTCTTCTCCCCCGATCTTGTGTCATAAGGGCCTCTTGTTGAGTAGACCCCTGATCCTTCCTCTTTGTCTCCTCATTGAAGAGACAAGTAGTTACCTGTTCCATGGATACCTTTTCGTTTAACACAGAGTTACTCAGAGACACCACTAATGTCTCCCAACTGTTAGGCAATGAGCTAAGCAATAGCAAAGCTTGTAGTTCATTATCCAAGACCATCTTCATAGTGGAGAGCTGGTTCAATATGTTGCTGACCTCATTCATGTGCTCAGCCACAGAACCACCATCTTTGAATTTGAGATTCACAAGTCGTCTTATCAAAAAAATTTTATTGTCGGCTATCTTCATCTCATACAACCCTTGCAATTTCATTCATAGGCTAGCGGCTGAGGTTTCCTTAGACATATGGTGGAATACGAAATCATCCAGCCATTGTCTAATAAACCCCACTGCCTTCCGGTCTATCTTCTTCCAATCATCATCTAACATATCCTTTGTCTTTGCTGATATGCCATGAATTGGAGCATACAAGTCCTTGCAATAAAGCAAATCATTCATCTTAGCCTTCCATATGGTCCAGTTAGAACCATTGAGACTGATCATCCTTGATGAGCCACCTTCCATAATTCAGAACAGATCCCACTCCGTTCAACCAACCTGAACTCTCTGATACCACTTTGTTGGGGGCATTGCACAAAAACCTTAGGATCTTGCCTCCCAAAAAATACTAGAATTATGGATGTAATAAAGCAATGAAATAAATCAAAGCATAAACCACACGACACAAGAGATTTTACGTAGAAAACCCTCAAAGAGGTAAAAACCACGGGACTTAGTCCAAAGTAATAATTCATTATGAAGTACAACGTTACAACCGATTACAAGCACACCCCGCTTGGATCAAACCTTTTTCATTCACGTAGGAGTGGATGAACAATAAGAGAATAATAAAAATGGAGAGATCTCACCAATCACGAGGACGCCGAAGCGCTGAGACGTCAACTGCGCAGTAAATCACTGTAACGCACTGAAAATCGAGGGTCAAGTAGAAGCTCGGCTCCCGAGTTCCAACGCATCACTTATGCAACATAGATAATAATGATTAAATGTTGTCCATATTAGTGCATTAAACATGAATGGGATTACCCTAGATCAGCATATCATACTCCAGAGACAATTAGAT
Organism: Magnolia sinica; assembly: GCF_029962835.1. NCBI lineage: Eukaryota > Viridiplantae > Streptophyta > Magnoliopsida > Magnoliales > Magnoliaceae > Magnolia > Magnolia sinica. Next base: position 28,663,737 of record NC_080587.1, read on the forward strand.
TACGCAAGCGGAAGACTGTGATAGATATATAAAACACATAAGTTGTTGTAAGTCTTCAGAGTGTGAACATGTTACCAGGTTAAATAATTAGATGTTTAGTTCCAAAATATACAAAATGATAAAGTGTAATGTCATCTAATCCATATCCCTATAGCCCCAGTGATTGAACTCCAGGTCTACATAGACCCGCCAGAGAGTTGCAAGTAGGAGAAGTCCTCGTCGTCATAGAAGTCAGGCTCCGCCTCGTAAGCCTTGACATCACCTAAAACTACAATAGAGTCTGGTTGGTGTTTTAAAACACCATCCTAAAGTGGGAGTGAGTGATCAACTCAGTGGATCTATTAGGCAAAGGTTAACATGTTATTAATTCAGTCAAGCAGTAATGATAAAGCAATACAACAAACATTTCTAAGTACTCTTGTTAATGCAAGGATGGGATGCGATAATGATGTATGTCCTCGCCTACACTCCTTCTGCGACATCATCTTATGGTCATGCATGCAACACTCCCGCTGTGCTCAACTCCAATTACAAAGGCACATGCAATGCATGTGCGTGATTAGCCAAGTTTTTAATTAGACCTATTCATACGGCAGGTTTGGGAAGCTAAGGTAACTCCCTTTATATCATTGATCCAAATAATGATCCATCTAAGGTTGTCAATCCTAGTTAATCACATACGATAGGCAAGTATGCAAGTTTACACTATAGGTCGCTATGGGAGGCTCGTCACCTCGGCGTAGGATTAATTCACACTTGAGGTCACTACGAGAGGCTCGTCACCTGATCGTAGGCTTATTTTATACTCAAGGTCACTACAGGAAGGCTCGTCACCTTAGCGTAGGCCAACAGCTCGACCACGGTGTCCCATACACCACCAATATCCGGCTCATGAGTCTTAGCGAATCGTGGTACGAAAGTTAAACGGATTTTTCAATGGTAAGTAATATCTTAGATTTAAACAGTACCATCCATATATGGTAACATATATTAGGCCAATTGGGTTACTTAACAAGCTCAACTGGTACGAGCGCACATTGAATTAATCGACATAAAGCACATACGCACTCCTCATGGCCTAACCACTATCGATAATCAGCATACGACTCGGATTCATCGAACGTATCCGTCGTGGCGAAACTAGTTCGGCCACTAATCGTAAGCCGTTACCGATTGCCTGGACTACGTACTAGTCTCAATCATACTCAAACACAATATGCATCCAAATGTGATAATCCAAGCAGCATATGACAACCAAATTAAACATAAATCTCATTTGAGCATTTCAACAAACACATAGTGCACATGTTATTATACGTAGGCATTTTATCCATAAATCACGTAGTAGTAAGTTAGGTTACATGAAGGAAACTGTAGCTATAGATAAGGTAATTGAGAATCCTATCTCAACACCCTCATTAAATACATTTCAATAAGCATTTTCTCATTCGGGCATTTTATCAAACACTTAGACTACACATATCAGCATACATGTAATAAATTAGTTATAACGTATATTATAGCAAATCCTTTCACAAGGGAGTTGCCACACGTACAACAATCATGCATTCCCGAACAACAATCATGGCAAGCACAAATCAGAATTCCATATTCATACAAACATTTCAACAAACACATGGAATGCATTAATTTCAACATAGTTCATATATATATGTAATATGCAGAAACATCGCATCTAAGCATATGTAATAGCAATCAAGTCAGTCATAAATCATTAACTAACATTGAAAGCCTTGAAAACCATAACCTAAATGTTTATAGTCCGCACCTTTCGTCGGTAAACTCGTATCGTACTCAGTTTGAACATTATGTCTTTGTCTATGACACAACAGCAACCTATAACATGAAATAAGTTAGCTATTTCACCATTTACTCTATTTGGATACCTAACACAGATTAGGGTTAGGATTTCTTACCCAAGAATGGTTTCAGATTCGACGATGTAGCGATACAGGTAGGATGATTCAGCATGTGGAGCGGTGGGAACGAATCCCACAACTATCTCTCACTCTCTCTCTCTCTCTTCTCCTCACTCTCTCCTTCTCTTTTCTCTCTTCTCTCTCCTAGGGTTAGGAATTTCGTATGGAATGAGAGAGGGGTGGGTTAAGGCCCTTATATAGGCCCAAAACTGATGTCAATGGCCCCAGGGCCATGGTATACTTAGGTTATAGTCAAAAGTCGTCTGTTTCGAGCCAACGGATCTCATTTGGAGGTCCATTTCCTGCATATGGTCCGGTGAAAGTTTCCTGGCAATGAATCTACATCAGGTTAAAGTTTCGGTCTGATTGGGTTTGTAGATCGACCGCGAAGGACCTATTTCAGTTCAACAGTCATCGTCATTCAATCAGGGCCACAAGTACACTGACATGTGTTAGAAATTTTCCCTGATCCAAGGGTGTAGTTGGGTCAAAATATAATGGTCTGAAACTTTAAACTTAGCCTACAAGCGAACGGACCAATTCACTTAAGTTTGAGTCTATTTTCTGAAGATATTCATATTTCTCACACACTTCGTTCCGGGCTCAAGTTGTGCGTTTCTGGATACTATTTGGACTTAATTTTCGAGATGGTTGTCAAGCCCAGTAAGGTGGTCATAATCATATAGTTTCGAGGTAATCGAACTTTCGATGCGCGGTCCAGGTCCGATACGGAGTTTCAAGATGCTCCCGAGAGCAACTGGGTTTTGAGATTGATCTTAGGTTTTTAGGTAATGTTAGATTAGCGATTCTAATGGTTTTGGGTCTTGCAGTTCGTATAGAAAGTGATTAGAGCTAATTCGCCAATCAATTCAGTTTAGTACTTATTAATTTTCGTCTAATTTCTAAAGAATTTGATCCTTAATGATTTCTGCCTGAGGTGGTACTCGGGTCTTTATACGAATTTTTCCAAGACATTACAATCACCTCTACGAGCAGAATCCTCCATTCCACAAGCTTCCTCTCTCTCTCTCTCTCTCTCTCTCTCCCTTCCTCTAGAATCACTTTAGGAAGCCTTAGCCTGCCCTAGAATAGCCCTAAGGACCCCTATTTATAGTTTAGGCAACTTTCCTTCTGTACCTCTGCGAAACTGCCTCAAATTTACGCAGTTCGCACAAAATCCATGAAGAATCTGCATAACCTTCAACTAGTCGAGCCAGGTCCTTGACTAGTGAAGGACCCCTTTGACCGGTCGAGCCTGACCCTCGACTGGTTAAACCAAAAAAATACAACTTGCTGGACTTTGAGTCAAGCAACCCACTCGATTGGTCGAGAAGCGCGGTAATGCCAAGATTTGAGGCATCCGATTTGCACTACCATTGCTCTGAACTGAGGAGAAAACCCCCATCAGTTGGCACCCTAGATTAGGAATCAACTTGAATTCAAAAGTAGTTATGCATGGTATATTTACAGGTGTTTGAATTTAATTACTAAATCAACTTTAATATCTCTAGTTAGTGATGTATGTAATGTTTGACACAATAGTTATAATAAGCCCGCTGAAATATATGCTTTACCCGAAAATGATGAAATTCCAAGTCTAGGATGGGCCACAAGCACAAGATCATGTCCGAGTGACTAACCAACGATTTTTAACCATTGATTTACATGGAAAATATTTGGACAGTGTTAATCATCATATAAAGTAATTATAGTGATGCATTGATAATCTAAGTTTTGGGATATCATTAGTGGGCTATGTGCCCAATAGAAAATAGTATGGTGATAGTTACACATGTAACTCTTGGAAGGATTTTAGATGTAATCCAAGCTCTCATCGTGGATTTCAAACCCCTCTTCAAGGGAATTTAAAATCCCATGGATATGAAAGCCCTAATTACTTTATGCTGCCAAACAACAAGGGGATTTGAAATCCCCCCAAATCCATGGTGCCAAATGACCCCTTAGTGTTAAAACAAGGTTATCTTAACTCGGTCTAATACTTGAGCTATGGATCGGTGTGTTGTTGGTAGGCTACCTTATAAAATTCTTTGGACCTATCTTGCTTCGCTAAAAAGAATAGTATTTTTGTGCTTTTAATTTTGAAAATTACTTTTTAAGTTTTAAGTATATATTTGGTTAGTCCCTTAATTTATTAATTTAGAAAAGAATTTATTCAAATTTGCACTTCGTTCTGTAATGTTGAACCCCCTTTTGGTGGTTCGCGTTTCTACAAACTTGAGAAAATCAATCATAGAATCAAAGATTTCTCTCCCTAGGTTGGAAGTTTTGTTAATTTAGAGTCATTCACCTCCACGCATGTGCCATCATGGCACATAGGTCTAAGATCAAATCCATTCACCGGTTGGTTTAGCCATGTTTTCCTAAATTTAATCTAGTCCACTCAAAAGTTGGGCCCCAATATTGGAAATAAGTCAATGGGCTAGAAAACTTCAGCCAAATGTTTTAAAGTTGTATATTTGTTTTGAAAACTATGACACACTTGACAATATATCAACGTCATGAAAGTGCCTTTATTTGTCAATGTACGTGAATGTTGAGTCCCAGTGTCAAGTGAGCCCTATATGAAGACTACAAGACCAAAGACTCTTTAAGTTGAAGAAGTTGAGTGTGCTTTATAGGTATATTAAGTCCCACTTCCCAAACCAAACCCTATCAGGTAGAAGACCCACTTAAAATAAATCTAAACTTGCCCAAAACCATATTTGTAAAACCCTTGGTAAGCTTAGATCAGGATTTGTTTAAAGCCTATGGAGATAGAAGCAAATAAGAAAATTTCATGTTTTGTCGATTGCAATCAAAGTGCATTCGAGCAGCTTCAATGTCATCGAATAGGTTCGATGGCATTGAAACAGAGGTCTATCAGTCCAGCAACTAAATTAGAAAATCCTAGATAAGTTCGAAGGAATCGAAGGCAGTTCGATGGCATCGAACCCACTTCGATGCAATTGATATAAGTCCTAACATCTCCAATAAGCTTTAAAAAATTCTAAGTATACTTGATGCAATCAAATCGATTTTGATGGCATCGAAGTAAGTTATCGATTACATCAAACAACGCTCAATGGCGTTGAAAATGGGACCAGTTTGTCCAGTAAACTTTCAAGGAAAATCATATATTCTCGATGGCATCGAAAGCCACTCGATGACATGGAAATTTAGATTTCGATGGCATCGAAATATGGACCAAATTGTCCAGAGATTTTTCATAGAAAAATCAACTTATTCATGATGGTATCGACATGCAATCGATGACATCTTCGATAGCATCGAAAGCATGTTCGATGACATCGAATTTTGGCTCAATCTGTCCTGCAACCAAAGTGATATTTTCAAAGAAAATCTCAATGGCATCGAGCCATCTCTCGATGACATCGAAGAATATTCGATGGCATCGGACAAAATCTATTCTACACTTATTTGAAAACCTTAGTGCAGACCCTTCGATTACATCCACAAGATCAGATTTTTGTCCTTTTTTTACCATTGGGATTTGACTTTATATAAACACTTGAGTTGCTTCTTGGCTTTTTGAGTGAGTATTGAAGAGAGCTTTGAGAGATTTATTACCCTTTCTCTCAAGCCCTCTTTCCCATAGGAGTTCATCATTCAATCCATGGCTTAAAAGGCATTTATTGGTATATTCATATCTTGGATTGAAGAATAAATTCTGGCATTCATTGATCATCCAGAAGCACTCTTTAATGGAAAAACATTGTGTTGGGATCCTTGAATGCTTAGCTTCTTGGAATCTTTTCTAGTTTTAAAAGATTCATCATTTATTAGAGAAGATCGAACCAAACCCTGACCCAACAACCTTATACTCGATTGGAGCATCTATAAGCTGTTGCGGTTCAAGGGAGCTGAAGATGCGTCATCAGGAAGAAAATCGCCATCAGCATGTGTTAAACGGGGCTCACTCACTTATAAGTATGTAATGGAGTCCATTAAGTCTGAAGCTCTTTCCTTGTATAGGATTGGGATTCAGAGTTTTTTTCTCAAACTCGTTAAGACCTTTCGTAGGCCTTTGACGGGAGAATACATGTAGTGTCCTTGTGTAGGACCTACTACCTTGTATAGGCATTATAGGTTGCCTTGTGTAGGCCCTAAAAGTTGCCTTGTTTAGGCATAGAGTTTTCCTTGTGTAAGCATTGTAAGTTGCCTTGTGTAAGCACGTAGGGTTGTCTTGTGTAGGCACCCTAGCTAAACTTGTGTAGGTTGTAAAGGCTTATGGTTAACCTAATTTAAAACCATTGGATAGTGAAATCTAGTACACTTATGGGGATGAGTGCGTCAGTCGAGAGTGGAGTAGGCACATAGCCGAATTACTATATATCATTGTGTTTGTGATGCATTCTTTTATCTATAATGTGTTGATTCATGATATGATTAATTTTCGCATACTACATGTTTGATGCATCGCAACTATTGTACATTTTACTATCCTATCTTTTGAGTGTGAATAGTTTTATGTTAATCCTACTTATTTCTGTTTAAATTAGTAACATTAATTTTTAAGTAGGATCTGCACCCACCCCACAACCCCCCCCCCCCCCAATCTTGGGCTGGGATGTCAATATAGTGGTGTATTAATTTTTAATGGATAGATTGAATCCTAGACTTATATGCCATGACGGCAAACTTGTGGCATGTAGGAGTTTTATTGCACACATGGGCTTATCAATTCTTGTATATGGAGAAGTAAAGCACACAACTTCCTAATAACCTTGCCTAAAGTACTATGAGGGCCATCATGATGATGACCCATGCAACAACTACTCCGTCCATTTGTTTCTCCATATCATATTAGGGTTGATTCCAAAATTAAGGTAGATCCAAGACTTGTGGGCCACGCCACTCGAAATTCAGAAAAAGGGAGAATTCAATGCTTGCCAATGAAATCTGTTGTTTTTTGAAGTCTTAAATCATTCAAAAACAGGGTCTGTCGATGCATCGACAGACCATTCGATATTATCAAGAACTATTCGATGCCATCGAACAGTGCTTGATCCCATTGAGAATTTTTGAATTTCCTCCAATTGGTCATTGGATTAACTGGGTACTTTTTCGATGTCATCGATGATGGTTCGATGACATCGAAGATCAGTTTAATGTCATCGAAGACGACTCAATGCAATCGAAGAAAATAATATTTTCATGTCCTGTCTCTGAACTGATCGGGTATTAGTTCGATGCCATTGAAGGATAAGTTTCGATAACATCGAGGTGTGTTCGATGACATTGAATGGATCCATGTAAATTTATGCAGAGTTGCGATTTTGAAGAATTTGTTTCCTATTCCAATTGTGATTCTTCCAAAGGCTATATATTGGGGTGTAATTGGGATTGGGAGGTATTCAGAGCTTTCTAATTCATTCTAGGGTTTCAAGGGTGTGGCTTGGGTTGATTCGAGGATGTTTGGATCAGGTAATCTCTCTACTCTTTTAATTTCATGCTTTCATGGTGATATCTATCACTTTGTGCCGTTAGTTTTTTCCCGCAAAGATTTTTCCACTTTTTCCACGTCATCGACCATGCAATATGGGCAGTTTGATCATCCAGTGGCCACCCAAAGGAAGAAAACAAAGGGGTAGATAGAGCCAGCATGATGGAGACTCGGAAGGCTACTTGGGGTGACCTTTCGTTTGATATGAAGGTTGGATGATCTTCATATGTATTTATATGGTAGAAATGCTCATGTCCAGCTAGTTGGATGATAAGTTGCTATCCATCAAGAAGATAACTTCCAACCTATCATGTATGTGTAAAATCCATTCCTTCCTATAGGTTGGCTAAACCATGAGGATCACCTTCTCCAAAAAAACATCTTCATCCAATCATCAGGTGGCCACACCATAGAAAACAATGTATAGCCGCAAAAAATTTAAAAAAAAAAAATACAAGTTTGGCCCACCTGATGGGTGGAAGGTGCTTATTGATGATCATGGTGGGGCCAACCTATTGGACGTGTTGGATGTTGTCACTCACGTGATAGGTTGGAAGTCATCGGTTGGGTGGATAGTAACTCATGTGCAACGGGTTAGATATGAGCATTTCTCTTTAAATTGGCCTATTATCCAAACTACCGACTATTAGGTTATTCTATACAGAAATATTGACGATTTTTTATAAGTTAGTATAGTATCGTCTTTGAAAATTCTGATGGCGACGTTTCATTTGGTTTCCAAAGGGGTGGTGAAGAAACAAAGTGGCCCAATAAATCTTGATCATTTCCGGGGAATGATACAGAGGTTACAAGAAAGCCAAGAAGGACAATTGGGAGAAAAAGCCCACAATGTCTCCTCATAATAATTCCAATAAGAAGAAAAGGAAGAAAGAGTAGAAGACGTCCAATGTTATCTGCCTGTTTTGAGAAAACATCGACTATTATGATGGAGGGTTCTGTGCCAACGGAAGGATAGTAACTCCTGTTACCTAATACTTGGTTGAAAGAAATTTTTCTAAAATACTTTCCATTGATACTTAACCTAAAAAATAAATTTTGAATTTGGGCATAACAAAGCATGTGACACAAGATCGAAGGGGATTCAAGGAATTTCAACCTTTAGCCAGGGAGAACTATGCGCAAGAAAAAATAATACCACTAAAGATGTGTTGTTGATGTCTCGTATATGTAAACAGTAGGGTCTATCAATGTCATTGACGGATCATTAAATTTGGAAAATTCATATTTTATCAGTGGAACGTTTTGGTGCTTTCTTGATGCCATCAAATGAGTTCGATGCCATCAACAGTCTGTTGATGCCATCAAAGTCCCATTGAAGGCGTCATCGAGCTCGCGTACAGAATTGCTTAAGTGCGGGATTTGTTTCCTATTTCGATTGTGATTCTCATGCAAGCTATATATATGGGTGTAATTGTGATTTGGGAGGTGTGAGGGCTTTCTAATTCGTTTTAGGGTTTCAAGGGCAAAGCTAGGGGAGATTCGAGGCTTGTTTGAATCTAGTAATCTCTCTTATAATTTTCTGCTTTCATAGTATATTACAGTCTCTTTGTGCTATGGTTTTTTCCCAAAAGGATTGTTCCAAGTTAAATTTGGTTTGTTTGTGTTTGAACTTGGTTGTGCTATTGGAGTACTTTGCTTGATTCAATTCTGTGTGCTTCCGTGGTTCACTAACTAGTGGTAAAGCCAGGTTGGGAAGCAGATTGAATCTTAAGGCATAATATCATATAACTTCTAATCCAAAGTTTGATGTTAAAAAATATTTCAGAAAAAATAATTTTGAACTATGGAAGATCAAAATCATCAGTCTCCTACAACAATTGGATGATGCTCTCCTTGAAAAGCGACCGAAATCTATGACAGATAATGATTGAAACAAGATTGATAAGAAAACGAGAACCTCTATCCAATTGTGTCTAACGGATGAGAACCTCTACAATGTCATGAGAAAGAAAATTGTAGCAAGTACATAAGCAAAATTAGAGGACAAGTCTCTCGGTTGCCGCTAAATTTTTTTAATATTTATCTGAAGTCTCTATCTCCCTTAGGTCGCACCGAACTCTCTTTCGATTGCACCAAACATGGCTTCGGTCGAACCTAAGTGTCAAGCCGAATTATCTCTGAAAATCATGGTTTCTTGTTGGACTGTTTTATACACATTCGATTGGACCGAACCAACCTCAGGTGGAACCGAACAGTCTATTATTTCTATTAATGTACTTTGTGATTTTTTCAGTCTTTTCTCTCTCTCTTTTATCCTTGATTTTCTTGGATCTTTGGCATGTGAAATCTTCATTAATGACTCACAAATTTTCAACTATTTATTAATCATTTTTTTGAGTTTTAATTCATATCAATTTAAGCATGTATTCTTCTTTAGATCTAAAATCACGTTGCACGAAGAAAACATATATAACTAAATTAACATTTAATTGTAAGAAAAGTTAATGTAATTAAGAGAATAAATACATAATATTTAGACATTATTAATACCACTAATTCCTTTGATATGAGCCTTTAAGTTTTGGTTGTTACTAGAATAGTTAAATGAGAGAATCTATATTGTTCCATCGATAGTGTAATTTAGTGGAAGATGTTGGATCTGTGCGTCCGTGGGGGCTCATTGTCAAACTTACAAGTCGATGTGTCCCACATAATTATCCTTGTTACATTTTTGGTTGGATATCTCTTTTTTCAATCTTGTTTTCTTAAAATTAAATTCGAATTCAAAGAAGTACGGATTGTAACGGTTGGAAGATTAATGGCTCTGATGATCTCATCAGGGTGGAAATGGGGTAATGGGAAATGTACCATAAATCCCTCTTATCTAATGATCTTCAGATAGGCCTACTGGGCCCCACATAGATTCGCTCATTTATAAGGTACAACAAATCTTACCCGTTCATGAATTGAATATTAAAGATTCTGAAGAGAACAGGTGTGAAAAGAGTCACGGAAGAGAATACTGGAGAAACGCCAAATAACAAAAACGTTCAAACCCAAGCAACCGTCCATTCACCGGTGTCCAAAAGTTACACTAATCATGCTCCAGTCAAATTTGTTCTTTGTGGCCCTCAGATCAGATGGTTAGATTTTCCTAATCAAAGTGGTTCTTGAAAAATGACAAACCCAAGGTGGGGCCTACCTAATGGATACTTTCGTGTGTTGTTTGGACCTATTCTTTTACATCATATGAACCGTCCATTTTGCATGCTTTGATTTGATCATCAAAATCACTTCTACTTTTTCCAGGTGACGTGTGATGAGCTGTCTGGACGGGATGGACCGTCCAGATTGTTGATCCGGTCAGCTTTTATTTCCGAATGTAGATCGGTTCATTGGACGGCTCTCATGCAGTCAGTGGACTGGAGCATCTGGTGCAACCAGTTGCATTTTAACGTGGGGACGATGCCGTTATCTATTCAATCCAGCCCACTAATTTGAGGATCGCACTAATCAGATGATCCTTGCCAGTCGAATGTTTCCCTTTCCTTATAATCGTCCAATTCTAAACCATGTGTGATATTTATTATTGAATTTGCAAAAAATGGGGACTCAATCGATTTATCCACACCACTCATTTAGTCTAACCTGATGTTATGATTGTTAGCTTATTTGTACAAGCTCCACAGTTAGCCACACCCCACTAGGGAAACGATACCAAGAACTTAGGGCCAATTTGGGAGCATAGATTTGGAACCCCCTGCGTTCGGATCCCCCTGGATTTGAAATCCTCCTATTGTGGTTGGTGTTGGGGGTGTTGCACAAAAACCTTAGGATCTTGCCTCCCAAAAAACACTATAATTATGAATGTAATAAAATAATGAAATAAATCAAAGCACAAACCACAGGACACAAGAGATTTTATATGGAAAACCTTCGAAGAAGTAAAAACCACGGGACCTAGTCACGAGCAACAATTCACTATGAAGTAGAACGTTACAACCGATCACAAGTACACCCCGCTTGGATCAAACCTTCTTCACTCACGTAGGAGTGGATGAACAATAAGAGAATAATGAAAACGGAGAGATCTCACTGATCATGAAAACATAGAAGCACTGAGATGTCGACTGCGCAGTTGATCACCTCAACGAGCAGAATCCTCTCTTCCACAAGCTTCCTCTCTCTCTTTTCTCCTTCTCTTTTCCTCTAGAATCACTTTAAGAAGCCTTAGCTTGCCCTAGAATAGACCTAGGGACCCCTATTTATAGTTTAGACAACTTTCCTTCCGCACCTCTGCGAAACTGCCTCAAATTTACACAGTCCGCACAAAATCCGTGCAGAATCTACGTAACCTTCGACTAGTAGAGGCAGGACCTTGACTAGTCGAATGACCCCTTCGACCGGTCAAGCCTGACCCTCGACTAGTTGAACCAAAAAAATACAGCTTGCTGGACTTTGAGTTGAGTAAGCCTCGATTAGTCGAGCAGTGCGGTAATGCCAAGATTTAAGGCATCCGATTTGCACTACCTCTCCTCTGAACTGAGGAAGAAAACCCCATCAAATCTCCCTCTTTCTGACTCAGGATGAATTCGCATTTTTCAAGCCAACCAGGTTCGTACAAACTAAAAACTTACCCTTGAGCAATGCCTTGGTCATCACATCTAGCCCATTATTGTCTGTGTGAACCTTCTCAAGCTTTAACACTTTCTGTTCCAAAGTATCCCTGATCCAGTGATACCGAATCTCTATATGCTTCGACTTGGAGTGTTGACTTGGATTCTTGCTCAAGTGTATTATAACACTTTGACTATCGCAATAGACCACGTGCTGTTCCTACTTCAGGCTAAGTTCTTATAGAACCTCTTCATCCAAAGCATCTCTTTACATGCCTCTGTCACTGCAATATTATGACCTTCTTTAGTTTCCTCTGCCAAGAGACCGTTCCCCCTGCAAACGTGAACATGAACTGTCATATATGTATCTGTATAGCCTTCTAACATAGGTTTTCCATCACCATAGCATAGGCTCAACCTGGATGAGCCTCTTAGATACTGTAGTATCCATTTCACCGTTGCCCAATGTTCTTCACTAGGATTGGCAAGATACCGGCTGACAACACCAACCGCATATGCTATGTCTGGGAGCATACACACCATAGCATACATCAAATTTCCTACCGCTGACGCATAAAGTATCTTCCTCATTTCATCCACTTCTGCCTTCGTCTTGGACACTACTTGTCGCTCAATTTGCAGTGACCATCCAGTAGAATACTGACCGGCTTTGCTTCATTCATATTGAACCGCCCTAAGACTTTCTCAATATACCGCTCTTATAACAACCAAAGCTTTCTACTGCTTCTGTCACGGGTTATCTCTATTCCTATGATCTGTTTAGCCAGGCCCAAATCTTTCATCGCAAACAACTTATCCAACTCTTATTTTAGCTTATCAATCTTCTTGATGTCTTTACCCATGATGAGCATGTCATCAACATATAACAGCAAAACTAAGAAATCACCATCTGAGAACTTGCACATGAACATACAGCTCTTCCTAAGCCTACACACCACATGCTCTTTGCCCTTGACTTCGAACCCGTCTAGTTGGTGCATGTAGATCTCTTCTTCCAAGTCACCATGGAGAAAAGCAGTTTTGACATCGAACTATTCTATCTCTAGATCCATGCTAACCGCCAACTCAAGCAAGACTCGTATGGATGTCATCTTCACCACTGGTGAGAATATCTCCTTGAAGTCTATACCTTTCCTCTGACCAAACCCTTTCACCACAAGTCTGGCCTTGAACCTTGTTTGTGAATTCTTCTGCTCAATCTTCTTTCTGAACAGCCACTTGTTGTTCAGAGCTTTCTTGTCCTTAGGCAATTTCACCATATTATGGGTGTGTTCTTATACAAGGATTTCATCTCCTCTTGCATAGGTTTCAACCACTCCCCCTTATGCTCATCAGTTAGGACCTCAGAATAATCTTCTAACTCTCCCCAATCAGTGAGCATAATGTACTCATGTGGTAAGTACCTCTTGGACGGGTGTCTGTCCCTAGATGTCCTCCTCACCTGTGGCTCAATAGGTGGATCAAGTGGGGGCTACTCTCCCAGTCCATCTTCTGTAGGAACTCCCCCATCCTCTGCATCTTGTTGTACTCCCCCGTCATTAGGCACCATAGGAGGAATAATCGGATCCATGTGCTCTAGCTCACCTGAACTAGACTGGGTCTTCTCTGCCTTACAAATGTCTTCTATACATTGATCTTCAAAGAAGACCACATCTCTGCTCCTGACGAGCTTCTTCTTGGTCGGATCTCACAATCTATAGCCAAACTTTTCATCACCGCATCCCAAAAACACACATTGTCTGATCTTCATATCAAGCTTGGACCTCTTGTCCTTTGGTACGTGAACGGATGCCCTACATCCAAACACCCTGACATGACTGTACGATGGATCTTGTCCAGTCCACAACTTCTCAGGTACTTCTCCATTCAATGAAGCTGATGGAGACTTGTTTATCAAATACACTACCGTGTGCATTGCTTCTCCCCAGAACATCTTGGGCAACTTTGCATAGGATAACATGCATCTGATTCTCTCTACAATTGTGCGATTTATTCGCTGAGCCACACCATTATGCTGGGGGGTCTTGAGAACCGTCTGTTCATGTCATATACCTAAGGACTTACAATACTCATAGAAGTCACCAATGTATTCACCACCATTGTCAATGCGGATGCACTTTAATGATCTATTTGTCTCTCTCTCGAAATTACATGAAACATTTTAAACACACCAAAGACCTCGTCCTTGGATTCCAAAGCATAAACCCAAACCCTCCTAGATGCATCATCTATATAAGTGAGAAAATACAATGCCTCACACGGGGTTTTTGTCATCACAAGACCACAAACATCACAATAAACCAAATCTAATGCATGCATTTTATTAACATGGGGAGCAGATTTAACAAATGAAACTCTATGCTGTTTTCCTAATAAACAGTCAATACATGTTTTGAGAGGTATACCTGTCACTTCTGGAAGGAGTCGCTTCTTCGTTAATAGCTGAAGCCATTTTTCACTCATGTAGCCTAAACGCCTATGCCATATGTCAGTAGTTGAATCTTACGCTACGTTCAACCCACCCTTGCACACACTGACACTTGCCTTGTAAAGGGTGTAACACTTCTTCCATCTGGCTGTAATCAACGAACCCTTGATGTGCTTCCAGCACCCACCAACAAATCGACTTTCATAGCCATCATCATCGAACCTTCCTGTCGACATCAAGTTAAGGTGAAGGTCTGGAATGTGCCTCACATCCATAAGAACTAATGTGCAGCCCACATCGATCTTCACACAAATATCACCGACCCTTACGATCTTCGATACGCCAGAATTTCCAATTTTCACGGTCCCAAAGTCACGTGACTTGTAGCTTATGAAGAAATCTCTGCGTAGAGTCGCATGAAACGAGGCTCCCGAGTCTATCACCCAGTCGGTGTCCTAACTCGTAGCTGTGAGACAAACATCATAATCTGCCGAAAGAATAACTATAACGTCGCCATCTAAAGCGACCGCAGTGGAGTCCGATTCATCTTCTTTCTCCTTTCATTTTTCTTTCTTGTCATTCTTCTTCTTATGACATTCATACTTATAGTGGACCTTCTTACCACAATTTCAGCATTCAACATCCTTCCTGACACTCGACTTACCTCTTAATTTATCTCGGGCCTTCCCGTACTTTCTGTTCTTTCCTCTCCCCCGATCTTGTGTCACAAGGGCCTCTTATTGAGTAGACTCCTAAGGCTTCCTCCTTATTTCCTCATTGAAGAGACAACTAGTTACCTGTTCAATGGACACCTTTTCATCTGGCGTAGAGTTACTCAGAAACACCACCAATGTCTCCCAACTGTCAGGCAATGAGCTAAATAATAGCAAAGCCTATAGTTTATCGTCCAGGACCATCTTCATAGCGGAGAGCTAGTTTAATATGTTGTTGGCCTCATTCATGAGCTCAGCCACAGAACCACCATCTTTAAACTTGATATTCACAAGTCGTCTTATTAGAAAAATCTTATTGTCGGCTATCTTCCTCTCATACAACCCTTATAATTTCAGCCATAGGCTAGCGGCTGAGGTTTCCCTAGACATATGGTGGAATACGGAATCGTCCAGTCATTGTCTAATAAACCCCACCGCCTTTCGGTCTAACTTCTTCCAATCATCATCTAACAAATCCTTTGTCTTTGCTGATATGCCTTAAATTGGAGTATACAAGTCCTTTCAATAAAGCAAATCCTTCATCTTAGCCTTCCATATGGTCCAGTTAGAACCATTAAGACTGATCATCCTTGATGAGCCACCTTCCATAATTCAGAACTGATCCCACTCCATTCAACCAACCTGAACTCTCTGATACCACTTTATTGGGGGCGTTGCACAAATTAAAAACCTTAGGATCTCGCCTCCCAAAAAACACTAAAATTATAGATGTGATAAAGCAATGAAATAAATCAAAGCATAAACCACACGACACAAGAGATTTTACATGGAAAACCCTTGAAGAGGGAAAAAACACGGGACCTAGTCCAGAGAAACAATTCACTATGAAGTAGAACGTTACAACCGATCACAAACACACCCCGCTTAGATCAAACCTTCTTCATTCACGTAGGAGTGGATGAACAATAAGAGAATAATGAAAACGGAGAGATCTCACCGATCACGAGGACGTAGAAGTGTTGAGACGTCGACTGCACAGTAGATCACCTCTACGAGTAGAATCCTCCCTTCCACAAGCTTCATCTCTCTCTTTTCTCTCTCTCTCTTCCTCTAGAATCACTTTAGGAAGCCTTAGCATGCCCTAGGGACCCCTATTTATAGTTTAGGTAACTTCCCTTCCACACATCTGCGAAACCGCCTCAAATTTAAGCAATCTGCACAAAATCCGCGCGAATCTATGTAACCTTCGACTAGTCGAGCCAGGTCCTCGACTGGTCGAAGGAACCCCTTAGACCGGTCGAGCCTAACCCTCGACTGGTCGAACCAAAAAAATACAGCTTGCTGGACTTTGAGTCGAGCAAGCCTCGACTGGTCGAGCAGCCCCCTCGATTAGACGAGCAGCCCACTCGACTGGTCGGGCAGCGCAGTAATGCCAAGATTTGAGATATCCGATTTGTACTACCTCTCCTCTGAACTGAGGAGGAAAACCCCATCAGTTGGCATCCTACATTGGGAATTAGCTCTAATTCAAAAGTAGTTATGCATGGTATATTTACAGGTGTTTGAATTTAATTACTAAATCAACTTTAATATCTCTAGTTAGTGATGTATGTAATGTTTGACACAATAGTTATAACAAGCCTGCTAAAATATATGCTTTGCCTGAAAATAATGAAATTCCAAGTCTAGGATGGGCCACAAGCACAAGATCATGTCCGAGTGACTAACCAACGATTTTTAACCATTGATTTACATGGAAAATATTTGCATGGTGTTAATCATCATATTAAAGTAATTATAGTGATGCAATTGATAATCTAATTGTTTTGGGATATCATTAGTGGGCCATGTACCCAATAGAATAATAGTATGGTGATAGTTACACATGCAACTCTTGAAAGGATTTTAGATGTAATCCAAGCTCTCATCATGGATTTCAAACCCCTCTTCAAGGGAATTTAAAATCCCCTGGATATGAAAGCCCCAATTACTGTATGCTGTCAAACAACAAGGGGATTTGAAATCCCCCCAAATCCATGGTGCCAAACGACCCCTTAGTGTTGAAACAAGGTTATCTTCACTCAGTCTACTACTTGAGTTATGGATTGGTGTGCTATTGGTAGGCTACCTTATAAAATTCTTTGGACCTATCTTGCTTTGCTAAAAAAAAAAAATAGTATTTTTGTGCTTTTAATTTTGAAAATTACTTTTTAAGTTTTAAGTATATATTTGGTTAGTCCCTTAATTTATTAATTTAGAAAAGAATTTATTCAAATTTGCACTTCTTTCTACAGTGTCGAACCCCCTTTTGGTGGTTCACGTTTCTTCAAACTTGAGAAAATCAATCATATAATCAAAGATTTCTCTCCCTAGGTTGGAAGATTTGTTAATTTAGAGTCATTCACCTCCACGCATGTGCCATCATGGCACATAGGTCTGAGATCAAATCCATTCACCGGTTGGTTTAGCCATGTTTTCCTAAATTTAAACTAGTCCACTCAAAAGTTGGGCCCCAATATTGGAAATAGGTCAATGGGTTAGAAAACTTCAACCAAATGTTTTAGAGTTGTATATTTGTATTGAAAACTATGACACACTTGACAGTAGATCAACATCATGAAAGTGCCCTTATTTGTCAATGTACGTGAATGTTGAGTTCCAGTGTCAAGTGAGCCCTATATGAAGACTACAAGACCAAAGACTCTTCAAGTTGAAGAAGTTGAGTATGATTTACAGGTATATTAAGTCCCACTTCCCAAACCAAACCCTATCAGGTAAAAGACCCCACTTAAAATAAATCTAAACTTGCCCAAAACTATATTTGTAAAATCTTTGGTAAGCTTAGATCAGGATTTGTTTAAAGCCTATGGAGATAGAAGCAAATAAGAAAATTTTCATGTTTTGTAAATTGCAATCAAAGTGCAATCGAGCAGCTTCAATGTCATCGAACAAGTTCAATGGCATCGAAACAGAGGTCTATCAGTCCAACAACTAAGCTAGAAAATCCTGGATGAGTTCGAAGGAATCGAAGGCAGTTCGATGGAATCGAAACTTAAGTTTCGATGGCATCGAACCCACTTTAATGGCATCGATATAAGTCCTAACATCTCCATTAAGCTTTAAAAAATTCTAAGTATACTCGATGCAATCGAATCCATTTCGGTGGCATTGAAGTAAGTTATCGATTGCATCAAACACCGCACAATGGCATTGAAAATGGGATCGGTTTGTCCCGTAAACTTTCAAGGCAAATCACATATTCTCGATGGCATCAAAATTCAGATTTTGATGGCATCGAAATATGGACCAAATTGTCCAGAGATTTTTCATAGAAAAATTAATTTATTCATGATGGCATCGACATGCAATCGATGACATCTTCGATGGCATCAAAAGCGTGTTTGATGACATCGAATTTTGGCTCAATCTGTCCAGCAACCAAAGTGATATTTTCAAAGAAAATCTCAATGGCATCAAGCCATCTCTTGATGACATCAAAGAATATTCGATGGCATCGGACAAAATCTATTCTGCACTTATTTAAAAACCTTAGTGTAGACCCTTCGATTACATCGACAAGATCGAATTTCTGCCCTTTTTTTACCCTTGGGATTTGACTTTATATAAACTCTTGGGTTGCTTCTTGGCTTTTTGAGTGAGTATTGAAGAGAGCTTTGAGAGAGTTATTACCTGAGTTATTACCCTTGTTCTCAAGCCATCTTTCCTATAGGAGATCAGCATTCAATCAATGGCTTAAAGGCATTTATTGGTATATTCATATCTTGGATTGAAGAATAAACTCTGGCATTCATTGATCATCCAGAAGCATTCTTTAATGGAAAAATATTGTGCTGGGATCCTTGAATGCTTAGCTTCTGGGAATCTTCTCTAGCTCTTAAAGACTCATCATTTATTAGAGAAGATCGAACCAAACCCTGACCCAACAACCTTGTACTCGATTGGAGCATCTATAAGCTGTTGCGGTTTAAGAGAGCTGAAGATGCGTCATCAGGAAGAAGATCGTCATCAACATGTGTTAAACGGGGCTCACTCACTTACAAGTAAGTAATAGAGTCCATTGAGTCTGAAGGTCTTTCCTTATATAGGATTGGGATTCAAAGTTTGGTTCTCAAACTTGTTAAGACCTTTCGTAAGCCTTCGACGAGAGAATACATGTAGTGCCCTTATGTAGGACCTACTACCTTGTATAAGCATTATAGGTTGCCTTGTGTAGGCCCTAAAAGTTGCCTTGTGTAGGCATTGCAAGTTGCCTTGTGTAGGCACCCTAGCTAAACTTGTGTAGGTTGTTAAGGTTTATGGTTAACCTAATTTAAAACCATTAGATAGTGAAATATGGTACACTTATGGGGATGAGTGCATTAGTCGGGAGTGGAGTAGACACATAGCCGAACTACTATATATCGTTGTATTTGTGATGCATTCTTTTGTCTATGTTCTGTTGATTCATGATATAATTAATTTTCACACACTACATGTTTGATGCATCACAACTACTGTACATTTCACTATCCTATCTTTTGAGTGTGAATAGTTTTATGTAAATCCTACTTATTTTTGTTTAAATTAGTTACATTAATTTTTAAGCAGGATTAAAATTTTAAAAGTCCGACTTGTGGGCCACGCCACTCAAAATTCAGAAAAAGGGAGAATTCAATGCTCGTCAATGAAATTTGTTGTTTTTTGAAGTCTTAAATCATTCGGAAACAGAGTCTGTTGATGCATCGATAGACCATTCGATATCATCAAGAACTATTCGATGTCATCAAACAGTGCTCGATTCCATTGAGAATTTTTGGATTTTCTCCAATTGGTCACTGGACTAACTGGGTACTTTTTCGATGCCATCGATGATGGTTCAATGACATCGAAGATGAGTTTGATGCCATCGAAGACGGCTCAATGCAATTGAAGAAAATAATATTTTCGTGTCCTGTCTCTGGACTGATCGGGTATTAGTTCGATGGCATCGAAGGATAAGTTTTGATGACATCAAGGTGTGTTCGATGACATCGAATGGATCCACGTAAATTTATGCAGAGTTGCAATTTTGTAGAATTTGTTTCTTATTCCGATTGTTATTCTTCAAAAGGCTATATATATTGGGATGTAATCTGGATTGGGAGGTATTCAGAGCTTTCTAATTCATTCTAGGGTTTCAAGAGTGTAGCTTGGGTTGATTCGAGGATGTTCAGATCGGGTAATCTCTCTACTCTTGTAATTTCCTGCTTTCATAGTGATATCTATCACTTTGTGCCGTGGTTTTTTCCCACAAGGGTTTTTCCACATTAAATTTCAGAGTGTTTGCATTTTGCTTGATTGGTGCGATTGGATTACTCTACTTGATTTGTCTTTGTGTGCTTCCGCAATCCCCCAACGAAATCTTCATGGGGAAGTGTTTTCTGCTACATGTTCACCGACCATGCATTTTTTAACATAAGCAATTTTTAAGAAAAAATTTCAAAGAATCACTTAAGATTCAATTATGTAATTGTTAGAAGCACTTTTTCCCGTAAGTAATTTTTAATAAACAATTTCAAAGAATTTCTTCATATCTATTCATTTTCCAAGATGCAAATTTTATGGTTTAGAATATTTTTACCAAAGTGATGATTGTTACCAAAGTGATGATTATCGAGGAGCATGAGAAACAAAGTTGGGTTGGGTCAACCTGAACCCAACTGGCCCAGCCCAAATTTTTAGTTGTGTTGGGTTGAAAATCCTCAACCAGGTTGAGTTTGAGTTGAAGCTTTAAGTGACCTGACTAACCCAAACCCAAACCTAAACCCAATCTTAGGTTGAGTTGAGTTTGGGTTGAAGCCTAAAGCGACCTAGTTCAACCCAAACCCAACCTTAAATGTAGTATATATACATGTGAGTTATCACTAACATACATAATATGAACATAAAATTGGAGTTTAGAAAAAATTAGAATTCATATAAAAGGAACACCATTAATTTTGGTCCATAACCTGGTCACAATATTGCTCAATACTCAGCGGATGGCACAAATTTCTAACAAATGTATAGTGTGTGGAGATCTCTCACAAGTATTCCACCCCTCATACGAGCGGCTCTTTATTGATATTCATGAGCCGCTACTCGTGAAGAATTTTTTTGCATCAGTCATCACTTAACCCGATCTTAAATTGAGTTGGGATTCACAAACCTAACCTGACCCGAGCACCTCTAGAACCAGACTACAGTCAGGTTGGATCAACTGAGTTCGAGTCAATCCGAACCAACCCAAGTTGCATCTCTACCTACCCTTCTCGAATTAGGGTTAAGCTTGGGTTGATCATCAACCCGACCTGACCCAACCCAACCAAACCGAGTTGCACCTCTAAAGGTAAGGCACACTCGGTGAATTCTCTGTTGTTGATTGGACTTTTTTTTCCGGCCAAATACCACAATCATAAAATTTGTAGGATGATCAGATGGATAGGATCAAAGAATCATATGGTAAATGAGAGTTTTAAAAGATTGCCCATTAAGCATGGACAGACTGAATGGACGGTTGAGATTGACTGAGTTTGAAAGGGCCTCTACGTGTCCGCATGTTTTGATGTTGTTTGCAGGACCACTAGCAAATGACTAAGATATAGACGCTAGGCTTTTGCATGCGATGTGCTGCAGTAGAACACGTGCCGTGCGTGAACTCCACACGCCATTGCTTGCGACGAAGTCGATTTTCGTGAGGAGACTACGTTAGCCTTGTGGCAAGCACGTGCCCAGAGTGCTCATCGTACTAGCCGCTCATGGCACCTTCCCTACGCGCATATTTACATGCATGACACGTGCCAACTCGACAGCTCTCCTAGACATCTGAGCGGTTCATTAGATGGTCCCTACCATGAAGATGACCCTACATAATTTATCAGGCCATTCTACTCGTCGCATGGATGACACGTGTACATTGGATGGTGCACAATCAGGCCATTCTACCCATTGCATGGATGACACGTGTACGCTGGATGGTGCACAATCAATCACAACCAGTGTTTCTAAACCGTCCATCCTTTTAGCATAGGGCCTAATTTTTCAATACAGTCATCTTGACGGTGGGTATATACATCTTGTGCACTTGTCAGATATCCCGCGTGTACTGCATGTAAATGTGCGTGTAGGATTAGTAAACCTAGGCTAAAGTATATTCCGTCCGTCGCAATCTCCTCTAGAAGTTGAGTTGACTACACAGCAATACCTAGACATGCATTCCCTCCATGTATTTGCAACTTGCAGGACGTTGTTATTTAGGTCCGCCAGCATCTCTAACCTAATAAGTTAAGTGTTTTTCAGTTCGATGCGATGAACTGATTACGGTCCACATCTATTGTCTATGGCCATTCATGAAGCCATTGACTTTTTCATCTTGAATCTGGAACGTTCACAAGTTTTTTATATTCGACATCCATCCCACGGCAGAAGTTCAACCGCTAGGATTTTCTTATTTTTTATTTTTTATTTTTTACGCACACACTCACACCACGCACACCCACTCAGACCGCATGGGCACTGGATCCCTGGTCAGCGATGAAACGGAGGCTTGTCTACCACCGAGCCATGGAGCCGGACGCTAGGTCTGTTGAATAGATGTTTCATTCTAAGGGTTTCAAGGGTGTAGCCTGAGGATTCAATCGAATTTCTTCACGTTGGGTAATCTCTTTTCTCTAGTAATTTTTTACTTTCATAGTGTTTATTGTCCGTGATTTTTATTTTTATTTTTTCTTACAGGTGTTTTTCACGTTCAAATCTGTTGTGTTTACATTGCGCTTGCTTGGTGTGATTGGATTACTCCACTTAATTCATCTATGTGTGCTTCCGCAGTTCCCAAACAATGATTGCATCTCATGAGGAGCATTAATTCCACAACAAGACACGAGTTACAGAAACGGATTATTATTATTATTATTATATGATGTCTCAAGTTTAACCCGTAATACCACATCTTATTGTCCACCCAACGGATAATTTCCAAACAAGTGCATGTAACATGGTCCAAGAATAAGCTCCATCAACTCATCGATGTTGTCCTGGATTCCATCATGTGTAATATTTGTGGGTGTGCGAGATCTGACTGTGTAGCTCAATTCCACCTAAACAACTTTAGGCATATCAAAATCAACTGTGTGGCTTGATTCCAACTGAACAACTTTGCCCCTATGCGTTAAGATAGGTAGATTTATAGATATGTTAGAATTGACAATATATAACTGAAATATGAAAAGTATGGCCACCTATTTAGCCACTTGCAAGATGTTGTTTAAAATGATTAGGCGATGAACGAAGGGTAGGGTTCGTCCTCCGAGAATGAATTGTACCTTGCCTTCCATACAAAAAGACTTTCAAATTAAAAAAGCAAAACAAAAGGAAATACTTGTATTCAAGTGCAGGGAGTAACTGCAAAAGATCCTTTCTAAAAGGATTATATCTAACGATTATGGCTACTCCTAATAGGAGATTATGCTACCGATTATGCTAAGGAACATAAATGACTGATTATGCTAATCAATATAAAGGATAATTGAAAGATAGATTTGATTTGTTTGATTGGGCTGGTATGATGAATTGTTTGATTGGGTTGGTATGAAACACTTTGCTTCTTTGAAATCCTTCGCTATTTATAGATCTCATTGCAGTAGTCATCTAGATAAGTCTTCCCCACATTTAGTTAATAGCAATTGCTTCAGCACCACTTCGACCTTCTAGACTCTTCCTAGACACCTATCTCGGTAATTGCCTCAGTACCGTTTTTCTCTCGAACACGTCCGGTATTCGATTTTCTTAGCCATGCTTCGTCTATTAATGACGTGTAGCACTCTTAGCAGCACCAACTATAATTCCACAATGTGTGTTTGAAATATCCTCAAAGATCTTAGATGTGTTTTATACTTCTCATGCAATGACACGTATCCTTTCCTAATTGGTTATTCTACAAACAATTAAAAAAATATGGTACAACATTGCCCCCTATGTCACTTTATATTTGAGCAAAAGGTGAAAGCGACGGTAGTCTGTTGTTCTATACAATAAATGTGATCGATCTACTTTCCACATGTCAACTCTCTATTGAATCAGCTTGGCAGAGATGAAAACCGAATGGCGATTTTGCTCCTTTTCATCAGACGTCATTGCGACACCTCGCACACAATAGAATCATACGAATCATAATTATCCTTTCATTAATGTGCATGTTCTTGACCGATATATACTCAATTTCGAATCAGTTTTGATTTTTTTTTCCTCTATAACTCTTGTTCTTTACGTCTCATCTTCTTCTCAAATTCTCCAAGTTTGCTTTTGTTATCGCCATGACTACTTCTTCGTCTTTCGGTCCTGCAACCTTCCATGAGGAAGACTTCAGAAGAGACTTAGACGTTCTTTCTCCCAGGATTATGAATGACATCATCTTCACCACCCCCTGTCAACATAGATGAGGCATATCTTACGGTCGAACCAACCTTCCATCTTGAGATATTCCACGAACAGCTTCGATCGGTGGAATAATTCTTCTCAGGCTGTCCAAGTGAAAAACTTCTTATTCAATCCAATTCCCTTCTAGATACTCTGAACACCTTTAAAGCCTTAAGATCATGGTCAAGACCCATGAAAGGATGGTTGGAATGGTACAACCATGTATCCGAACAGCATGGCAATACATGGAAACAGGTTGGCATTTACAAGTGCATCAGTCTTTCTTTGCACGAGTATATAACAAACACTTCCCTTCTTACTACAGCTTCAACTTTTTAGTGTCGATTGACCAACACCTTCCACTTCAGATGCAATCCCATGAGTCCAACAGTCATGATATTTATGTTTTCACTCATCTTCTCCCTTTTGGCGATCAAGTCCATCCTAACTTCGCCCAAGACGACAAGCACTACTTTGTCTTTTCAAATAAGAATGGCAAAGCTTATTCCAACTTTATGCTAATCCAGTGCAAAACCCACACCACCGTTGATAATCAGGAACACACGACATTTCTATTGATGTGGATTTGCCGTTATTTACTCTTCAAAAGTGTTGTGCATATCACAAAAGAATGTCCACTTGGTTGAGGCGCTAGCTCAAGGATGACAGCTAACTCTAGCTTCGTTCGTGCTCGGCCATCTCTACAGCGGCATATATGAAACAACCTCCGAATACTTTTACCACAGCAGAGGGCCTCTTTGGCTTATTCAAATGTGACTTTGTGAATATTTTTGCTTTGCTTTTGTAAATCCTAATACTCATTCCAATTCTTATACTTCATTCGGCCGGTGCAACATCTTTTACCTTAAGTCTACTCATTTATTTGCAGACTATATGAACTTCTTCTCTCTTGCCCAAATAAACTCAACCGTTCTTTTTGTCCTTTTAATGTAAAGAATTTAGTTCAAACTAGTCCACGAAGGAATACAAGATAGCCAATGTAGAGATGGCCAAGCTTAGGGAGAGTTCTCTCATCTGCAGAGATCTCCCCTATGGAAGCACCATGAAGACATGTGTTAATACTAAAGCTGGGTCGAATAGTGTTGTCCCAATTTTCTTGCTCGCCAAGTCAGCCTAGCTCAATGCATTCCTTACCCATTCACCCATATATAGAACTTGTAATTAACCTCCAAACCATTGCTTGCTCGTGGATTTAGTCAATACTTTCCAAATTCTCCACAACAATTTTGAAATAGTAAGTTCTGCTTTTCAACCTCCTCTCTTCCCCATCTATCCTTGCCAAATACTCACTTTTTGTAATTAGTGGAAAAATTATTATGAGAGATTGGTACTGAACCCATTGAACTCATCATCGCCCAACTCTTTCCTTGTGTAACAAGGATAGAAAAACTTATGACCAAAAAAAGAAATCAGCGACCAAGGGCAATAAATAAAAAAAAAAAAAAACAACGGTCACTATAAGGGGGCTTTAGCATCGGTTCAAAACTGTGGCACTACAAGAAATTGGTCTTTTACCGACGAACTTATTTCCGACGAAATTGATTACATCGGTAAACATGACTTTCCCCGACGAAATATGATTTCGTCAGCAAAAGATTCCCGTCACGACCAAATATGTTCCCGCCACTATTTACAATGACGGCCTGGAAACTTTTCCCAACAATATTCTGTATCGTCAGTGAAACAACGAATCATAATATTTCCTAAAGATTATTTCGTCAATAAATTTTATATTTCCCCGACGAAATATGATTTCATCGGCAAAAGATTCCCACCACAACCAAATATGTTCCCGCCACCATTTACAACGATGACCTGGAAACTTTTCCCGACGATACATAATATTTCCCGACGATTATTTCAATTGCACAGCGAGATTCCATCACCGGCCAGAAGCCTGGACCAGTAGACCTCAACAGAGGGACTGTCGACAGGCGACGGGATCTTGGGTTCATTCTAGAGCCAACGAGAATTGGGTAAAAATCCTTACATTGTAAAATTTAATTGTATTGAATTATAATAATGTCATTTGTTATGAAAATTCATATGTTTTCATTACATGCGACGATAGACACCAAACACAGTCAGCCCACTCCCGATGGTAGTCAGCGAAGTGAGCCAGATATCCTGAGCGAGGTGCTTGGCACCCATTCTAGGTATGTGCGTGGGCTTAGCCATGGTGCCAAGCTCATGGCACCCACTAGAGTTGCCTCCAGCCGATCCGTCGCTGGGGAGACCGCCCTACGCCAAGCTGATATGGCGGAGAGAGAAGTTCAGCAGTTACAGGTCGTCGTCGATGACATCAAAGAGTAACTGGAGAGGCAGAGGGAGGAGCAGAGGCGTAGGGAGGAGCAGAGGTAGAGAGAGGAGTAGAGGTGTAGGGAAGAGGTGAGGCGACGGGAGGAGCAGGAGAGGAGGATCGAGGAGATGCGGGTGGAGCATGAGCGACAGATGCATGAGATATTTCAGGCTCTCGCTGCACGCTTTGTCACCGATGCCCCACCACTTCTACCTTCATCTTCATGATTTTTTTATTTTATTTATGATTTATTTTATATACAAATGTTAAACTTATATGTATTTGTGCGTGGATGAATGTGGGTTGTATAAATGTGGATGTGGATAGGATTGTTTGTGTATTGATGGATGTGGTTTATGTTTGGATGGATGTAATTTGTGTTTGGATGGATGTGGATGTGAATATGATGAAAATGTATTGTAACAAGTGTATTTATAGGTGTATATCAGGAATTTTTTCCTGAATTTTGGAAAAAAATAGACTATTACCGACGAAATATTTCGATGATAATAATAAGTCGAAAACTTATACCGACGCAATATTTCGTAGGTACAAATTAATACAAAAATTTGTACCAACGATCTATATATTAGATATACCGACGAATTATTTCGTCGGTGATAGCGGGCTTATGCCGACGAACATACTCATCGGTATTATTGTTTTATCAACGAACGCACTCGTCGATAATGTCATTAATACACAGTTTTACCGACATCGATATTCGCCGGTGTAAACTATGTTTACCGACAAAATATATTATTTTTTCCTGCCAAAAGTAACATGTTTTACCGACAATTTTAGTCGTCGGTATTTGTTTTATCATCGCCGAAAAAATCATATTCCATCAGGAAAAGCCTTTACCACGGTCTTATTGCGACGATCTTTCCAACCACATATTTCGTCGGTAATAATCATTACCGACGAAAAAAGATAGAATAATGACGAATTATGTCATCGGTAAAAGAGTAATTTCCTGTGGTGTGGCGAAAAAGATTAAAAACTGAGGCTAAAGCCTTTAGCCTCAGTTTTACCTCAGTTATCCAAGCCGAGGTTGAAACCCCCGTGGCTAAAGGCTTTAGCCTCAGTTTTAACAACCGAGGCTAAAATGACTTTTATAGCCTCAATTCTTCAAGTGAGGCTAAAAGAACCTTTTTAGCTTCAGTTTTCTCGAAATGAAGCTAAATCAAAATTTTAGCCTCCATTGCTTCCAGCTGAAACTAAATCCAAATTTTAGCCTCAATTGCCTCCGACCGAAGCTAAATCTATTTTTAACATCAGTTCTCAACAACTACGGCTAAAGCCTTTAGCCATGAGAGTTGTAGTCTCAGTTTAGGTAACAAATGCAAAACTGAGCCTAAAATAGATTTAGCCTTTGTTAGCATCAACTGAGGCTAAATTCAATTTTTAACATCATTTATCAATAATCGAGGCTAAATCTAGTTTCGATCAACAAAAGTTAACAATATTATAATCAACCAATGATTGAGCCGCATGTTTCACCCATTTAACATCTATCAAGACAACAATCAACAAAACAATTAATGGTCTATTTAAAGTTTTCAAAACAAACAGGCTGTCACATAGCCTTCCACATGAACTGTTTCAGTAAGGTCCCCTTCCACGTGACTATTTTCTCTCGGATCGGAGCATCACAGCCAAAGGAGCATCATTTCCATGAGTTACCATCAATCCTGTAAAAAGAAAAACAGAAAACTAAATTATGATGAATATCATTAGCTTAGAAAGAAGAGCATGATCAGTCTTAAAATACTCACCGGAGATTATTGTTTAATTTTCTCAACTGGGGGGAATCCAGCCAGTAAAATGGTTATTTCCAACATTCCTGGCAACATAGCAGAGAAGTGAATTATTAAGAGGTTCAACAGGTTAAAAAAATACCAAAGATTATAAATAAAAATTTAAAAAAAAAAAAGGGCTAGTTTCCAAATTAATTAATATTGTATATGATCAATTAAGATGAAAAAAATTTTTATGTATGGGCTGCTTGGGACGTGAAACAGGCAACTTTGGACCCAACAAGATATTCCCACTTATATGCAGAAGCACAAACAAACATGAGATAGTGATTTAAATAGGTTAAAAAGACCAAATACATGTGGTAAAATATTTACATATGTAACTAGTATCCTAATAAAATACTTTACCATGGAAAGCATTTACTTATGTTAATGGTTTGCAAACAAATGTACCCTAAATGTTGCATGCTTCCACATATCATATTTACATTTATTTTTTACAATACAGTAATTGGTTATGCAAAAGATGTAAATCTCTCAAATTTCTTGCAAATGATATTAGAATACCTGGGGATCTGATCTCAGAATTGTTTGCAGAAGGAAAAGATAATCAGGCATGTATCCAACCTGTATTAAGGTAGAAAGCATTGCTATCATGTGAATACATAAAGACATGAAGGTGTATAATGAATATGCATTTTTATCACACTGATTTGTGTATATTAAATTAAGATTCAATAGAATAACAACTCTCTGTGGATGAGATGTTGGAGAAGGAAGCATACTCCTCACCTGCTTTGAGTAAATGAGAATTTTGTCAAACTCCCTTCTCGTTCAGAAAAAGCAGCGACAACTTTTGGGGTAGCCATTGCCTTGATATATATTTTCAATGCAAGGTCATTGTCCAGAGTCTACAATAGAAAAAAGAACCAAGATTTGAAAACACAATAAATGATAAACAGTCTAAGCTGCAAGATGGATAAAAGAAACCGTGAGAGTAACAAAGACCAAATAAAACAAACCCCTGCATGAGTATAAAATTCATTTTAGTGCAACTTAAACACCAATTATAATCAATATATTTTCCATGAATTATCGAGGGTAAATTATTACCATTACCATATAATGAAACCATTGAGTGACTAGGAAAGGAAAAGTTCCAAACCAACCTCCCCCCCCCCCCTTCTTTTTTTAACACACACTCACGCCGTAGTGGGATTTCACCACCTATGGGTACTCGAACCCTCGACCAGGTGTTGAAACTCCCGAGAGTCTACCACCGGAGTAAGAGTAAGTAGCCAATTCACAAGATCCCCTAGTTCCTCACTACACTCAAGCTTGTCCTCAGCCAACCAATTCTCCAATAGCATTATGTTACAGGCTCCAATCTTCCAATAGCATTCACAAATGATGCTTTCATCAGTATAGTCATTCATAACACTGACCTCATGGCTTTGGGACTCTCATGAGAATTCGACTTCTGCATCGTTGGAAATTGAGGCAGTGTTTGTGCTTAAGACCAATTGCTCTTGCAACTCAACGGTCCCATTACATGCATTCATATGATGACTACTAACAGATACTGGACTGAGAATACATATAAGAACAGGTACCCTAATAAAGAAAGAAATTGCACATCAGATCAAAAGTACCTTTGATTTTGTTCCGAGCGGCCATAGGACCAGAGAAGCAGGAAGAGCGTTCCTGTTTCAAGTACACAACTAGAAGCAAGCTTTCTGATACTCAAAAGCTATCATGGTCTAGTTTCCAAGTGGAAAGTGCATAAATGATCCGCCCCTTCCACCCCTGAAGCATCCACTGGCTATCTTCGTCGATGACGAAATCCTTATGGTAGCAACTCCTCAACCTATCCCTCACTTTCCCCATGATATCCTGATTCAATGAGAGCTGCTTGAACCCAGCCAGGACCAGAATATCTCAATTCAGTTTAGGAGTTGGTAAATATCAGGTACCATTCAGTAAATCAGCACCAATCCTACGAACCGTGGATTGGTGCACATGGCGATTGACCAAGACTGCCCAATCACTAGGCCACATCTTGGATAAGGCACAGACTAAAACTCTAGAAGTTTATACAGATGGAATGGTTAAAATATTCCTGATTACTGCAATTTTTTTTAGCTTGGGCCCATCCATGAGGTGGCATTCAATTTTTACTTTCCATTTTTACTTAACAAACGAGGCCATCATATACCTTCCATCTGGTGATCGATGAACACTGAGGAACTGAAACGGATGCTTGCACTGAGGACAGGAAGGATTCTGATTATACATGGCCCATATTAGGATGCAAGTCACACTACACAAAGTAGACAATGCAAACAAAGCAACAGTTAGTATCATCTAGATAACACTTCCAGGCCTTCAAAACCATTTTTTTATTTTTTTTATTTTTTTTTTTTGAAGAAATGCAGTAGGGGCCATCTCAAAAACAAGCAATATCTAAGTTGATATATCAGGAGTCCTAAGCTCAGACAGGCCTACATATTTCCTCCAATGTATGTGCTAGGCGCCCAACAAAAGCTAAAATGGCAAAACTTTCTCAAACAAGCTAAAATAAGTACTTGCAGACATTTGAAAACCAACATTCCCTGGAAACTGGAAAGCAGAAGAATAGCATCATTTCTCTCTGGATACTTATAAAAGTGACGTACCTATCTCTCTTCTATTTCTTCTCTTCCTTCTTGGCTTCAGCAGCCTTCTTCAACCTTACTCCCACGTGACGCTCATTCGTCCGTTCCAAGCGAAGCTGAAATGAGTTTCTCTTATGTTTTACAAATGCATCACAAGTGTTTCAAAGAAATTTTGAAGTGCAAAATTATTACTTTTGCAAATTTGCCTTTCACAAACGTTCCCCAAGGGAATGCATTTCAATTCTGACACAACATTTGAAATGCAAATCTGCCTTTTCTGAAATGCATTTCAGATGGCCCTAGGGTGTTTCCAGCTACCATGGTCAAGATGAACTATTTCACATATGCAGGTTACAACTGCCATCAAGAAACATGTTTTCCCGAATGGTGTGTATCTATTACCAAAAAAAGGAAATTGTTTGGATCTGTTTTCAGCAAACTCGCAATTTCTGCAAGACGAACAGACACTCTCAGCCAGCAAACTATGTTGTGCTTGGCCATGTGTTTTCTTATTTTACAATACTTACAGCAGACGACTATTTTAATTTTTCTCTACAATTGCTAATATTTTTAATTTATAAATTATTGCATATAGAGACAAGTTAGGTTGTAGCTTTGAGTCGACACAACCCAGATGAACATGGAACCAAGTTGACTTTTCAGGTTCTTAAACTATGATCCTTACACAAAGTACAAAACCACTACAGAAGGATTGCATGAACAAACATAGAAACAGATGAAACAATCTTTTTGGAAGTGAAAAGCTTAAGGTGTGATACACCCATTGTTTTAAATAGCTATGCTTACACTATGTAGCATAGCATGGTACGTAGCTCATGAAAAGCTCAAGTCATAGCTCACATGATGTTTTCAATGATTTGTTACATTTTTCCATTTTCAATAAAAATTAGTTAACCTTTTTAATGCTTTTAATAAAATAACAAATAAATAAATAAAACAGTATTAAATCAGTTTCATTGCTCTTTCTTCACCTTTAAAAAACAACAAGCATTTTCCAATCATGTTTCTTTCTCTGCATGTTGCATATCTGCATAGACAACATCAGCATCCTCCACAGATCTTTAACTGCATCTTAGCAACAGTACCCACAGATTTTGTAGTTTCAGTTCTAACGAATTCAGTTTAGCCAAGAGGAAGCGACAAAAAATAATGATGAAACCTTAGCATTCACAGCGAGAAGTAGCTGGCAAATATCACCACAAGGGATATTTGCATTAACTCAATACAACTCCAGTATTATTTCACCACTCAAAACTAAAAGCTTGTAGTAAAAATGATATGAAAAATGCTTATGGAAACCAAATCAAATCCCCTATTCATACAGCTAATGCATTAAAAAAAAATAATAATAAATAATAAATCCCCTGTTATGCATGCAACAAAACTGCTTCTCTCATTCTACTGACAACTCCCTTCATTACCGTCAACAGGTGGATCCAGCCCCTGTATTGGAAGGATTGGACTATTAAGACCATTTTTATCATGTGTAGCCCACTTGGTCATTGGACCAGGCGACCAGCCTGTGCTTCTTCTTTTTTTCCCTATCTTGCTCACTATTAACTTGTCGGAGATTGATCTAAATTCAAACAGTTTTCAACTGAAAGAGGAAAAATGCGGGATTGATTCTATTGTACATTACCTTACAATTCCTCAGTCGAATCTCTTGATAAAAATCCTTTCTGAATATCTGAACTGATGAACAATCTGTACCTGTAACACCAAAAGAAGAAAAATAAAACAGGGATTTTAGATTTTCTATAAATGAAATCGGATAGACGGAAGGACCTTATGTAACAGGGAAACCGAGATTGTTTAACAGGGAAACAGGGAAACAGAGGCGATTGTGTCCCACCAAAGGCCAAAGAAAACAGGGAAAAAGCTGGGGTTTCTACTGACCTTATGTAAAACAATGTCAAAAGGACCTTGATCTGAAAAAGGCCTGTTGTGGTTGATTGCAACCGGTGTTCGAAGTATCGGTATCGCAACAAGTTTCGTTGGCCAGGGATACGGAAACAATATCGATATCGTCAATAATATCGCTGATAACTGGAAATGCAGGGAAACATGGGAAAAACAGTGGAGTTTTCAATGAAACTTCAGGAAATGTTAAAATGCACATATTTGCATATTTAAAAATGAAAGAATTGTAAAAAAGAATGCATATATAACAAGTTTCCATTTAATGGGGCTTTAAAAGCATGTGCTGTTGTAAGAAATCAGTCCAACATTCCATCCGGCCTATTTAACCATCTAACCTTTCATCCAAACATCCATCAATATTGCAAAATATCAACAACACATGATATTTCACCAAGAAATCATCAACAATTGGTAAGGAAACGAAAGATTGTGGTCTTAATATCGCACATGTTGCAATATTGATAATATCGAGATATTATCAATATTATCAATGACAAATTGAACACTACATACAACCATGTGCCTATGAAAAAAAAAAAAATTTAATTAAATTTTTTTCTAATAAACAAAATTTTGATGATATCAATACGTTGGCGATATTATTGAAATATCGTTGATATACTTATGATACAAGCATTACCTAGAATTTACATAGTTGAAAATATTGGTATACATTGGCAATATTGATGCATTGACAATACAAGCAACACCTAGAATTTACATAGTTGAAAATATTGGCGATTACATTAGCGATATTGATAAGTTAGCGATTCTTAGCTATACATTGCTAATACCTGAAATTTCTAATACTACCAGTGTTATCGGTATCGCTACCTTTGTTATCGGTATCGTTGAGCTGGAGATAAAGATAATATCGGAGATATTTCGATAATTTCGGAGATAATTCGAACACTAATTGCAACAAATAAGATCCCCTTCTTCCTACACAGATTTTTTGACAGTTGTTCATTAGTAGCAGAGATTCGGCAAAATCTCCCAAAAATAGCACCAAAACCTAACCCTAAATCGTTCCGATCTATGAGATTCAGCAAAATCTCCCAAAAATAGCAAAGAAACCGCAATCTAGAGATAGGGCAGCTCAAATCTCATTAAGAAAAGATAACAAAAGGCTGAGATTCAAAGCTCTCAGTTGGAAATCGCAGCAAGAAAACGCATCTTGTTTATCTAGCGTGGGAAGCAGATTGTGACCTACCTGGCCTGCATGGAAATCGGCTCCATCCCTTCTTTGGATCTCTCACACACACACACACAAAAAGAGAGAGAGAGAGAGAGAGAGAGAGAGAGAGAGAGAGAGAGAGACGGATCGAGAGGAAGAGAGAGAAGAGAGAGGATTAGGGCGAGAGAGATTGAGAGAGTAAATCTGTATTAGCTAATTCGCTGGTGTAAATGGGAAGCAGATTGGCTGGTGTACCACACACCAACTATATAGCTGTTGTATTGACGTCAGCAAGTTCTGTGGATCCCATCATGATGTATGTGTTATATCCAAACCGTTCATCCATTTGGCGAGCTCGTCTTAAGGCTTGGGACTAAAAATAAGACAGTTATAAAGATAGTATGACCATAACTAGGAAAGGCATCTGTTGGTAGGGCTAAAATGCTCCTATATTTGTGCTTTTTTTTACCTATGGCCTATTGTCAGTGGGACGCTCGAGATGAACGGTCAGGATATTATACATGTGTGTCATCTGTCCATGCCAGCCGTTCAAAACTCAAGCCTGAACCAACTTAAAGCCCAGTTTCTGAGCAGAAAGATGACCAATGAAATGGCTTCGGCCCAAGCACCATGGCCCACTGTTAACGGCCCAGGAAGAAGGATAATAGAATTTATCAAATTTGTTGGGCTGATCCAGCCGTTGATGCTAGGGTTGGCAATGGGCCAAGATTGGGAACCTGAAATAGGCCCAAGTACTGGGCTCGTACTTGAAATATTGGCCTTGTGGTCACAACAGGCCAATGGCAAATGGCCTGGCCCTGTCTGTTTACCCATTCCATTCATCAAGCGGGCCACTCTTTTAGAAAAAGAATGGACGGTTTAAAGACACTTGTTATGGTTTCTATTCTACATACATGTGTAGTTGAGATACTTTTTAGCTAAGAGTTCGAGTTTCAACAATCTGAACCGTTCATATGATGAGACTCGTGGTGGATGGAGAACAATTTTAAACCTTTGATCATTCAACTCTTTTACTTGTTGGGCTAGATCATTCAACATAGTTGATCACTAAGCAATGGGCCCCACTTGTACAAGTCGAAAATCCAAACTTGAACCATAAGTTCCAATTTTGGACATATGACCATCTTGTCCAGTGACTCATTAGGTGGGCCCAGCCCATTTCCACCCCTAACAGGAGACCTGGCAGAGTCATACTTCAAAGCGACAAATTTGTTTAATAAAGTGATAGGGACCGTTGATTTAGTGGCCACGATGCCAAACACATCTTCAACCTGCAAACAGAAAACCATGGTGGGGCCCAAAATCGGTTTAGCCCAAAAATCAGGTCGCATCAGATCAACATTTGCAAAATAGACTTTTAGCCTCAGTTCCTATGCAACTAAGGCTAAAAAGTAGACTTTTGGCCTCGGTTCCTATGCAACTGAGGCTAAAAAGTAGACTTTTCACCTCGGTTCCTATGCAACTGAGGCTAAAAAGTAGACTTTTAGCCCCTGTTCCTATGCAACTGAGGCTAAAAAGTAAACTTTTCGCCTCGGTTCCTATGCAACTGAGGCAAAATAGTGTACTTTTAGCCTCGGTTCCTATGCAACTGTGGCTAAAAAGTAAACTTTTCACCTCGGTTCCTATGCAACTGAGGCTGAAAAGTAGACTTTTCGCCTCGGTTCCTATGCAACTGAGGCTAAAAAGTAGACTTTTGGCCTCGGTTCCTATGCAACTAAGGCTAAAAAGTAGACTTTTCGCCTCAGTTCCTATGCAACTGAGGCTAAAAAAATAGACTTTTCGACTCAGTTCCTTAGCAACTAAGGCAAAAAATGAACTTTTAGCCTCAATTCCTTAGCAACCGAAGCTAAAAAACACATTTAGCCTCCATTTTTTCAACTGAGGCTAAAAAATTGTGGCTAAAGGCCTATTTTCTTGTAGTCAGTATCAAAATTAATTGTCCTTAGGCTAGAGAATGACACGGTCGCGGAGAATGACATCGACCATCCAACCCCCCCCCAACCTTTTCTTCAACAATAAAGGTGGTTGACCTAACATCTCCCAAGTCAAAGCATCAAAAGATTACAGCTGCAAGCCCTGTCAATGGAACTACCAGCCCAAACAACCCCAATATCTACAGCTCCGCTCATTCTCTGGAGGATTTCAGATTTAGGACCTCTTCTAGGTCTCAACCCTAAACCTCCTACTACTCCAAATGTCCCAAAGAGTTACTCCACAATAGCTTGCGCTGACTGAGCCATAAGGAAAACTCCAGGTATTTCTTATGTAGCCAATGTTATTTTTGCCTCCAAAAAATATTATAATATAAAGTATTGGCCAAGAACATCGCCTTCAAAATATTCTTGGGAAATAAAAGAGGCTTATTAAAGACATGCAAAAGCCCATTTTAATCGAGCTCAGAATAAATGGGAGAAAAAAAAGGTCGAATGATCCTAACCTCCCTTTTAACCGATATCTTACACCTTACATACCTAATCCACCCCCTTTCCCTATCTCTAATCGTCCTCTTGTGATCGCTATCGAAAATACTATCAAAATTCAATCAATGATCAACCGATACTCTGCTTTTGTTGTTTGCTCTAACTTAAGTGGACATTTTCTCTTTCTTTTCTATTTGTTTGCTTTATGTTTTCTCCTTCTTCTGACATCTTTAACCACTACAAGAAAAGATGGCTTTAGCCTCGGTTCAAAACTATGGCTAAAAAGGTTAAAAACTGAAGCTAAAGCCTTTAGCCTCGGTTTTGCCTCAGTTATCCAAACCAAGGTTGAAACCCCCATAGCTAAAGGCTTTAGCCTCAGTTTTAGCAACCAAGGCTAAAATGACTTATACAGCCTCGGTTCTTCAAGTGAAGCTAAAAGAACCTTTTTAGCTTCAATTTTCTCAAAATGAGGCTAAATTAAAATTTTAGCCTCCATTGTTTCCAACTGAGACTAAATCCAAATTTAGCCTCAATTGCCTCCGACCGAAGCTAAAACTATTTTTAACCTTGGTTCTCAAGAACCGGGGCTAAAGCCTTTAGCCATGAGAGTAGTAGTCTCAGTTTGGATAACTGAGGCTAAAGATGGATTTAGCCTCTATTGGCATCAACTAAGCCTTTTTCACTGTTGATTACCCTCGAATCAGTCACCAGAGAACATGTTAGCTTCAAAGAAATCTGAAAAAGAAAAGTAATAGGAATCCATTGCAAACAGATCAAACAGCACAAAATACTGAGAGTAGCACTCCACATAACCAGTCTTGCAAAACCAAAGTTTAAGCAAATGGCATTTTAGCATGTTCTGCCTAGTGCCAACCCTGTGGAATATTCAGAATAACATCTGTTGCATTTTTCACCAATGCCTGGCCAAAATATTCAGTAGTAATCATCAACAGCAGTAACTGAGCATTGTAGCTTTGGACAAGAGTAACATGCTCTCCCTCCTTCAACAAACCTCGGCTCTGGTGCATGAAAATTTTATAGAATTAACTATTAAAGGGGAAAACAAGGGGAAATAAAAACAATCAAGATCCATGAGTGCAAGCATTCAATAATTCCATACCAGCAGGAGAGCTCGAGAGAATGTCTCTTCTGCATCATTGGAGAACTACATATATATGGGCAACACCCCATGATAAAGTGCCAGCCTCTGCTTAACCCTTTCTCTGCCAAGCACGAAACTCTAATTCTATCATCACAAAAATTATACCACAACAGCAAAAGGCTCCAATCTATAACTTGCACATCGGCAAGCCAATAATTGAGGAAAAGTCCTCGATGCCAAATGTTGGCTATTTGTCATCCTGAAACTTTTTATATAAGACTAAAAGTTTTTTTGTATAAGACCAAAAACTGCACAGAAAGCTAATTTAGCATGATATACCGTTGCCGGTGGGAATTGCACATGCGTAGAACATCCAATTCTTTCTTGCAAAATGTGGATTCCACCATGAAAAACAGGTGTATCCACACATCAATTGGGCAACAGCTGTATGTTGGGTCAGATCATTGGTTGTCGCCCTCCTCACTGAGTCGACCTGTTCAATTTTCAGGCCAAGTGCTCATCCTGATTGGGCCCACCTTTTTGCACTACCTGGACATCCTACACACATGACACATTGAGGGGAAAGAAAAGTACAACATACTATGAGTTGAATGTGATGAGATTCATGTGATCATTACTCTTTAGAAAGACACGCACATCCACATGCATCAATACAGATATGCATGCATTAGAAGAGAGTGTTTCTTGGGTAGATGAGAAAGACCTGCACGCCTACTTGTTGGTTTTGTATAAAAGCTTGGCACAAGATAGTTGATAGCATGAGGGCATAGTCTCTGAATACGAGAGTACTGGAATCTCTCAAGTTCTTTGATGCGAACTCCAAGCTTGCAGTCTTTCTTTGCTTCCTCCACATCTCTCCATCTGCATTAAAAATCTCATATCCACGTAACACTTCCATGTACGAATGATACACTTCAGCCTGCATCATCAAACACTCATCTCCCAAAACAAATCTCGGAATATGGGTTCTTACTGCTCTTAAGAATAATTGTTAGGATCCTCCAATTTGGCAAATTTTTGGTGCATCTCCCATCTACAGGGAGTCCATCATATCAACAGATTGGACTGTAGAGAAAAATAGTGGCATGCTTTTAAAAAAGTAACAAGTAGAGAAAAATGAATCTTACTTCTAGCATAAGATGTTTATCCTCGGCTTGCATTAAAATAATGTATGTGAAGTCTGATTTTGGCTCAATTAGTAAATAGGTTAGATTCTGGCTGACCTTGACATGGCCCAAACCTGGCCCATAACCACCCCTAAATGATTATCCAGTCAATTTACTTTCATTCAACATAAACATAGCAATAAGCCTGCTGGAAAAGAATTTTGAACACAATTCAAAAGCATTTAAGAAGTATGCAACAACAATACCTAAAACTATTCTTACCATAGGAACTACAATATCTTCCTTCCGAGTACTCCTAAAAAATGTGCTGGATAGCATTCCAATACTCTGTGTAAGTCTAAAGACCAGGATACAAGAAATATTCAGTTACTTTCAATGGTAAAACAAAGCAAAACTTAACAAAGAAAATGCTATCAATAACAAGACATAGATTAAAGTACAAGACCAATAACCACCTGGTTTCGTTAAAAAATATAAGCACTTCTCTAATCAATGCTAAAGATCTACATTTTTCAATAACTGAGTTACTATTCACATAAAAAAAAAAAAAAAATAGTCTAGAGATGGCCAAAATGGAAAAAAAAAAAAAAAAAAAAAAAAAATAATAAGAAGAAGGAGAAGAAGAAGAAGATATCCAGAATTTTGAAATTGATTCCATGCGTGCACACATTTATGCTCCAGATAACCAAACTGCATCAAAATGTGACTAACCATTGCCTTGATAACCAAGTTGCATCAAAATGCGATCAACCAAAAAAGGAAGCTAATAATTAG
Organism: Magnolia sinica; assembly: GCF_029962835.1. Lineage (NCBI taxonomy): Eukaryota > Viridiplantae > Streptophyta > Magnoliopsida > Magnoliales > Magnoliaceae > Magnolia > Magnolia sinica. Next base: position 28,703,590 of record NC_080587.1, read on the forward strand.
AAAAGCTTGATTTTTTTAACTCAAATTATCAAGATTCAAGAGTCACATTTCATTGGTCATGGTTTTCAAAGGTATTGAATATAGTTTTTTTTTTTTTTTTTTCATTTTCTTTTGTGGGCTTTCATACATTTTCTTTTCTCATGAAAGGGACGACTTTTTTTTCCCTCTTTCAAGCAAAAGACAATGCTTAGCCTAAAGATCATTATTTCTTGAAATTTTCTCAAACCTCAGGACCCTTTGGTGACAATTCACAAAATTCAATATAAATGTCTTATCTGAATAGGCAAGGATTCTACTCAAAGCCAACACTGATCTTGCCATTCCTTCATCCTATAGCCACTTATACATTAAATACCATATTTTGACCCTCTCAATTGTATATGACATACATAACGAAAATGCTATTAACGATTTTAATGGGTAACTGACACAGTTTACTAGAAAATCAATATTCTTCTCAATCAAATCTTCTTCACAAAATGCAATAAAAAAATCATAGCCTTTTGGAGGGTATTGGGGAAAACGATCAAGTCCCACATCATGTGGATGATTCATGGAAACATCGGGTTGCCCATGCTCCTTCCTACCGACAACCTAAACAGGAATTAAAAAGAAAAAGAAAAAAAAAAAAAAAAAAGGTTAAATAGAATATAAAGCATGCACCTGCCCGACAGAACCCACTTGCAAAGGCTGAGAAATATCCCTGATTTCACAATTGGCCATAGTACCCTGTATTTCAACAAGTGACTCTCCCATCTCACAAACTAGTATAATTCATGACAATAGAATGAAGAGAAGTATATGAATTAAATGGGCATGAAGTTTTAAGAAAGAAAAGGTTGAATTACAGGAACAAATGGAAAAGAAAGTTTTAAGAAAGAAAGGGTTGAACCCACTCCATAATGATGGTTTTTTTTTTAATATTAAGTTGCCAATGAAGCATAATGTATAAAGATGGCAAGTGTTGTTGGGTAAGATATTAGCAAGTGCCTAATTAAAATAGCAAATAGAATGAAAACAAGCACATGTACCTATACAGGATATCGAAAGTTACGTAGAGCGAGCATGACCTAGATGGTTGAAATCGTAGGGGCTGATGCCACAGACATACATACCTACTTTTCCAGGGATTTTAGGCTTGAAAAGCTCCATCTGTCTGGTCAAAGAGTTGAAGATCTGGAAATTCCTCATCCCAAGCCCTCTCTTAAACCCAAATCCTTGCCCTAGTCTTTCTGTCAGAATGCATGTGAAGAGATAAGGACAAAAAAAGATATTGAGAATTAAAAAACTAATTACTCATGTTAAAGGAAAATCATCAAACTAATCTTACCTTTCCAAAAAAAAAAAAAAAGAAATAAAAATCTACTCAATCTTATTTGTTTATTCTTATTTCTTGTAATGACTTTGCCATGAAAGTGACGCAGGACAATTAACCACTTGCTCTAAAAGCTCGAATTATTAAAGTATGGCAAATTAATCCCTTTATCTCATAGCCAAGGCCTCACATCTCATGGGTAAGGACCTCGGCCGAACCCCCTTCGTGGGCCCCAAATCACATGGGCCGCCCACCCCGAGTGTGTCCCCGCATCCCACGAGCTACCCCACTCGAGCCTGGTGTGAAATGCGCATTAATCACCCCCGGTAAGGAGTCTCGAACACGAAACCTCCTCCGTGGGCCGCACCCACCCCAAGTGTGCCCCTGCATCCCACAAGCAACCCCACTCGAGCCCGGTGTGAAAATGCTCCTACATTGATTACCCCCATTGAGGAGTCTCAAGCACGAGACCTCCTGCTCTGATACCAATTTGACGCAGGACAATTAACCACTTGCTTTAAAAGCTCGAACTGTTAGATTATGGCGAATTAATCCCTTTATCTCATAACCCAGGCCCCACATCTCATGGGTAAGGACCTCGGCCGAACCCCCTTCGTGGGCCCCAAATCACATGGGCCGCCCACCCCGAGTGTGTCCCCGCATCCCACAAGTTACCCCACTTGAGCCTGGTGTGAAATGCGCATTAATCACCCCCGGTAAGGAGTCTCGAACACGAGACCTCCTCCGTGGGCCGCACCCACCCCGAGTGTGCCCCTGCATCCCACAAGCGACCCCACTCGAGCCCGGTGTGAAAATGCCCCTGCATTAGAAAGCTTATCATTATTGTCTCATACCAGCAAAAGAAACTAGATGAGCTCTTCCAGAGGCATCAAACAATACTTGGATAAGACTTTGTATTATATTATTGGGTTTAGACAAGCGGCCTCGGGTCCATTCAATGACCCAAATGTTTGATATAATGGGCTCACCATGGATGAATCCACTAGAGTTGAAGGAACATAGCCATCGAATTTTTTGGCCATTTTTGGTTGAATGTGGAACTGTCCTTTTTTTTTCCGCTTCTTAAACATTGATCTTCTAGCCACAAATTGAGGGTTTAGGATTCCGATCAAGGGGACTTTTTTTTCATGGCCATATATAATAGTGTCCACAGTGAGATGCACAATTACACATATTTTCTAATATAAAAATAGAAAAATTAGAATTCCCTAATTTCCTCCATTTTTCACTGAAGTGTTAATTTTTGGTTGATTTCAAAACATCCCAATATGCTCGGATAGAAACTGTGGCACCGATCAAGCATTTTCATCTCAACTAACAGATACACTACACTCCTAGGATTCATGCAGGGAATAAAAAGACTCAAAGTTCGTCTTATACCTGGGAACTGTTTTTGTTGTTTCTTTATGAAATTGAGGGCTAGGATCAGTACTCAAGAGACCATCCAAACCGATTCAAATAACATGCATTCTGAGTTTCAAAGTAGAAATTAAAAAAATAATAAATAAATAAAAATTTAAAAAAATTACAAAATGTCATTTGGAAGCCGTGAATACATCATAATTAAGCTCATTTGCATTAAAGTGAAACTGATCTACTAATTTATCTTTCTTTCAAAATCAGCCAAAGATCAGATATCTATAACAGATTTCATCACACAATATTTCAACAAAAATGAAAGAAAAAAAGGGAAATGAAACAACAAACTGCTACTACAATTTTCTAATCCAAAACAAGCAAAGATAGCAACTAATTCGCAACATTTTTTAGCGTTGAAAATTAAATCAAGGAAAAAAAAAAAAAAAAAACAGCAAGACAGTGAAATAACTAGCTAAAATCACATCCAAGCATCAAATCAAGCAAAAAAATAGAACGATGAGAAATCATTTTTCCTTGATCATTGCTATAATAAGATTACAACATGTCTATCCCATACACACTAGGAGAATCAACAAGAACGAATCGACAATCACATCCGAAAAGGGGGGAAATGCCTAATGAGCATGCGTCCTCTTACCCTTATGCCTCCACGACGGGAAATGCTCAAAAGACCGTCATCGTCCGGAAAAAACCTAAATATCGGAGAAACACGAAGGTTTTCGCAGAATAAAAGAGTAATAGAGAAGAATTTCGCTTCACGTACCGACAATTTGAGGGTAGGAGATTGAATCCTCACCTATCGAAGCTTCGTTTTGCGAATCAGATTCTCTGTTCTTCGCTTCAACCATTGAATGAAGATCGGAGAAAACACATGCGAGATCCAATTGTTCACTTCCAAAAACGATCTTATAGCAAAAGAGGGGGAAAATGGGCGGACTTCGTAGATTCTCGCGGAATAAAAGAGTAATAGAGAAGATTTTTGCTTCACGTACCGAGAATTTGAGGGGTAATATTCCGAATCCTCGCCTCTCGAAGCTTCATTTTGTGGATGGATTCTCTGTTCTTTGCTTCGAAACTTCGTTTCAGAGCTACAATGGCGAAAGAGAGTGAAAGAGGGGAAATGGTGGAAAACGTGCGATGTAGGGGCCTTTATGGGCGTAAATTTCAAGAAAAACGGATGGACAGTGTAGATAGACCACATACATTCAATATGAACGGACATGGATTAGCTACGTTGAGCAGCGAGACTTGCTACTAAAGTGACATAACCAAGTTCTGTGGGGCCCACCATGATGTATGTGTTGTATCCACACTGTCCATCCATTTTTAGATACCATTTTATGGCATGAGCCAAAGAATGAGGTAGATAAAAAGCTGTAGTGGACCCCACCACAGAAAACAGTGGGGAGAGTGATTCCCACCGTTGAAACTATCCCAAGGCCCACCATGATTTTTATTTGAAATCCAACCTGTTCAAGAGTTAAAAAAGACATGAAAGAAGCTAAAACACAAATATCATCTTGATCAAAGACTTTCGTGGCCTTTAGAAGTTTTTAATGGTGGGCGTCACTGTCCCCATTGTTTTCTATGGTAGGGTCCACCGGAGCTTTGGATTTAAGTCATTCTCTGGATATCTTATCCTAAAGCATACATCATGGTGGGGCCCACGGAAATTGGTGAGGTCACTCCAGTAGCGAGTCTTGCTACTCAACCTGTCAGTCGCTAATCTGCGTCCGAGATGGACGGTCCTATCAGCGGCTTTGTCGGGCCCACCATGATGTACATGTTTTATCCAAACCGCCCATCCATTTTGGATCAAGTGAATCTTTGAATTTTCCCTTCATCCATTTCTGCTTAACATTATCAATGGTTTGGATGGAAAAAAAAAAAAACATTTGAGATCCGTTTAAAATAAGCTAGCCATCCTCCATTCTGAATAGATGTGGGCCCTTGCAAAACTTTTAGCCTCAGTTCCTATGCAACTGAGACTAAAAATTAAACCTTTAACCTCCATTACTTACTAACCGAGGCAAAATAGTAGACTTTTAGCCTCGGTTCCTATGCAACTGAGGCTAAAAATTAGACTTTTAGCCTTGGTTCCCATGTAACTGAGGCTAAAAAGTAGACTTTTGGCCTCGGTTCCTATGCAACTGAGGCTAAAAAGTAGACTTTTCGCCTCGGTTCCTATACAACTGAGGCTAAAAAGTAGGCTTTTGGCCTCGGTACCTATGCAACTGAGGCTAAAAGTAGGCTTTTGGCCTTGGTACCTATGCAACTGAGGCTAAAAATTAGGCTTTTGGTCTCAGCTCCTACGCAACTGAGGCTAAAAATTAGGCTTTGGCCTCGGTTCCTATGCAACTGAGGCTAAAAATTAGGCTTTGGCCTCGGTTCTCATGCAACTGAGGCTAAAAATTAGGCTTTCGCCTCGGTTCCTAAGCAACTGAGGCTAAAAAGTAGACTTTTCGCCTCAGTTCCTATGCAACTGATGCTAAAAAGTAGACTTTTCGCCTTAGTTCCTATGCAATTGAGGCTAAAAAGTAGACTTTTAGCCTCGGTTCCTATGCAACTGAAGCTTAAAAGTAGATTTTTCGCCTCGGTTCCTATGTAACTAAGGCTAAAAAGTAGACTTTTAGCCTCATTTCCTATGCAACTGAGGCTAAAAAGTAGACTTTTGGCCTCAGTTCCTATGCAACTGAGGCTAAAAATCAGGCTTTTGGCCTCGGTTCCTATGCAAATGAGGCTAAAAAGTAGACTTTTAGCCTCGGTTCCTATGCAACTGAGGCTAAAAAGTAGACTTTTCGCCTGGATTCCTATGCAACTGAGGCTAAAAAGTAGGCTTTTGGCCTTGGTTCCTACGCAACTGAGGCTAAAAAGTAGGCTTTTGGCCTCGGTTCCTATGCAACTGAGGCTAAAAATTAGGCTTTTGGCCTCAGTTCCTATGCAACTGAGGCTAAAAATTAGGTTTTGGCCTCGGTTCCTATGCAACTGAGGCTAAAAATTAGACTTTGGCCTCGGTTCCTATGCAACTGAGGCTAAAAATTAGGCTTTGGCCTCGGTTCTTATGCAACTGAGGCTAAAAATTAGGCTTTTCGCCTCGGTTCTTATGCAACTGAGGCTAAAAAGTAGACTTTTCACCTCGGTTCCTATGCAATGGAGGCTAAAAAGTAGACTTTTAGCCTCAGTTCCTTAGCAACTGAGGTGAAAAATGAACTTTTAGCTTCAGTTCCTTAGCAACCGAGGCTAAAAAACACATTTAGCCTCCATTTTTTCAACTGAGGCTAAAAAATTGTAGCTAAAGGCCTATTTTCTTGTAGTGCACCTTTGCAATGATAAGGAACATTTTCGCTATTGAGAAACAAATTCTTTCTACAGTACCACAACCTCAACAATCTGAAAGAGCCATTGTTGTTGTTGTAGCTGACGAACCTATCACTCTAATGGAAAAACTCATTGTCTCTAATTTTGAGGTGACCACAAGTGATGTCCCTCGACCTAACAATCAAGCTCAATGGGATACAAAAATTGCCCAATCGATAGGACCTTTGCATGTTTCCATCTATTCTAGGGCTTCATGAACCGAGATGAGCTGGGAGTTCCCTAAAAAGTTTTTCCTGGCTCATAAAACCAACACTCTTAGGCATGATATAATGAACTTCTCTAGAAAAAGAAATGAAACTTTTTTAGTGTTGGGAACGATTCAAGGATTTACTTCTCGCTTGCCTACACCATGGCTACAAGATTTGGTAGATGATTAGCTTTTTCTATGAATAACTAAGCTCAAACATGCGTCAATTTCATAGAGATAATGTGTAATGACGAATTTATGAATAAGGATCCAGAAGATGCTTGGCATTTCTTAGGCATGCTAGCTGAAAATGCCCAATCATGGAACATATCCAAACAAGCTAGTAATCCCAAGGCAGTGCCAAGAGAGAGGAGAGTACATGTGCTCAAAAAGGAGGAAGATATTAGTGCAAGGTTGATAGACCTCACAAGGAAGATTGAGGCCTTGGAATCTAGGAAGAAAGTGATCCAAGCCATTGCAATCATTGAAACCGTATGTGGTATTTGCAAGAGTGAGGTTCACCTAACTAAAGATTGTCCTACAATTTTTGTGTTTAAAGAAGTGTTGCACGCTCAAGCGAATGCTATGAACATGTATCAACGCCCCTTCAGTGAATTCTAACACATACACTCCTGATTGGCGGAACATCATAATTTCAATTGGAGGAATAGACGGACTGCGAATACACCAATAATCTCTAAGGGTCATCTACTAGACCCCCATTAAGGAGAACCCTTGAGTATATGTTGAATGCATTCATGCATGGGCATATGCAAGCCATAAATGAACTCAAAACTTCAATTGCAAGAATTAAGACACAACTAAGTGATAGGAAGAAAGGGACATTTCTAGCCCAACCTTAACCTAACCCTTACAGACAATTCCAAATAAGTGATCCCAATTCTTCAACCCAATATGTGGAACATGTTAAATCCATTACCACCCTGAGAAGTGGTAAAGAGATTGATCAGAATATTCCTAAGAAGGTTGAGAAACTTGAGGAATCCAAAGACTCAAAAGGATGATGGTGAATCCAGCAGTACTCTACATAACATAGAGCCAGTGTAGGAATATAAACATGTAGCCCCCTTTCCCCAATGTCTTACCTCATTAAAATGGCCAAGCGAAAATCAGGATATTTTAGAGGTTTTCAAATAAGTCAATATCAACATCCCCCTTCTTCGATGCAATTAGACAATTCCCATCCTATGCCAAATTCTTAAAGGATTTGTGTGGTAAAGTGTAAGTTGAACGTACACAAGAAAGCTTCGTGACGGAACAAGTGAGTGCCATCATTAATCAAAACACTCCCCCAAAATACAAAGAATTTGAAAGTCCTATAATCTTATATATAATAGGAAACTTCCGGGTAGATAAAGCACTTCTAAATCTTAGGCAAGTGTTAATATGATATCATACTCGGTATACGAGCAATTGGGCCTTGATGAGTTGAAACCCACCAAGACAATGTTATAATTGGCTGACTGCTCAAGTAGAATACCGAGAGGAGTGGTAAAACATGTGTTAGTCTAAGTGGATAGATTCTACTACCCGGTAGACCTTATTATCTTAGATACACAACCGATTATAAATCCGAGCACTCAAATTCCTATCATTCTAGGCCAACCATTCATAGTTATCACTAATGCCAAAATCAATTGTCGGAATAGGATCATGAAAATATCTTTTAGGAATATGACCTTGAAGTTGAAGATATTTAATTTGCACAAACCACAAAAGGATGAGGATTTGATTCATGAGGTGAATTTAATTGATATATTTGAAGATGATGAGCCTCTTTTGACTAAAATTTTTGAACCTCTAAAAGTATGTTTGGCACACTATGCAGATTCAAACGATCCTATGATTAGAGATATAATGAATGTCTTGCAGATTGTATTTCGGTGCCTGACACTAATCGGGAAGAAAAATATTCTAAAAAACCTCCTTCTACCAATTCTAAATGTTTACTATTAAGGGAGGAGGAGCAAGAATTTGAATCGAAGTCTGAAACTTCAAATTTTACTGACACTACGTTGACGAAAGAGAACATTACTAAAATTCAATTGTCTGTAGTCTCTTATTAACCATGGTACATTAATGTTGAAAAAATTTCTGCCATAAGTGAATCATATGTTCTTTGGACACCTCACGACAATAAACAGGAAAATTTTGATGAGGTACATAGATTTCTATTAACAATTATGGTCCACGATATCCAAACTTACTCTAAAATAAGTTTATGGATGATCTTATTGAAAAGCTTGTTGAGAAATTTTTTGAGATACTTGATAGTTTAGATTTATGAATTTATTGCTTTCTTAGGATTAGTTTGCTTTATTAATTTATTTTAGTTTCTAAAACACCAACTGACAGGAAGTTCGCACTAGTTTATCTGTATGTCGCCTTTCAGGTACTTTTCATTTATTCCTCTTTATTTTCATTGCTCTTATATTACTCTTATTACATATGTTTATACATTGAGGACAATGTAGAATTTAGATTGGGGGGGGGGGGGTAGATTTCCTTTGGGAAATTCGTCTTCATATTTGTGCTAAATTGTTGAATATTTTTTAACTAAATTTTTTTATATTTTAAAAAAGTTTCTATGAATGTAAATGATTTTGAAATTAATCCGGAGATGAGAATGGTAAGATATTTAATGTTGAGGATTTTTTAAACCTAAAATTTAGTTATTTGATAGATTTCAAAGTTAAGTTTGAAGTATTTAAACTTTCAATTAAAAAGTTTTAAACATTGATTGAAGTCATGAATTCCCATCTAGCTTACATATTAAAGTTTAAGTTTGATATTGAATTGTTAACTTGATTATTATTGAGCATGATAGAAACCAAAGTTGGGGAATTTGTCCATCATGTTCAATGAAAAGAAAAGAAAAAAGAAAAGAAAGTAATACCCAGCTAAAAAATAGTTGTCATTGAAAAGAGCTACCTATTGAAGTTCCATGAAAAGACCATTGAGAAAAATAAAAGAAGAAAAATGTTGAAAATAGTGTGAAGGCTATCAATGGAAAAATCAAAAGCTAGAAAAGTATAGTGTTGAACTGTAAGGCAAATTTTGGTTTAGACTTTGGTTATCCTGAACTCTTTTGATTACCATTATTATCATGAAAGTAGATAATTGAACATTTGGTTGTGTTAAGTCTAGATTTCACTATGGAACTCAATGTTTAGAATTTTTCTAACTATATTATTAATACTTTGAACTTGATTAGGATATTTACCAAGTGCTAGAGTTTATGTGGAAGTAGTGCTCTACATTAGTGTACTTTGAATTTCTATAATTTGGATTGGTTTTAGAATTCCTTGAGTTTAAAGGAAATTATTCAATTGGTTTCGAGATATCTTTCGGATGTTTTACTCGGGACTAGCAAAATGCTGATTGGGGGGGTGATAAGGTTTAAACATTGTATATTTATCCTCCGGATTACATTATTTTTCCTAGCATTTAGGTGTTAATAAGATACAATTATATACATTTACATCATGCAAGGTGATTCGGAAGCCTAAGATGAATACACGCTTAAAAAAATATATTAAAGCTAAAAAAGAGATAAAATTGAAGACACTAAAGAATTGGGTCTATGGAAGACATTATTGAAGATTTCAAGTATCAAATATCCAAGAAAAGCAAGTACAAAGGATGTAAAAAAGGCTAGAAAAATCATAAAGTACATCAACAAAATTATAAACTGTCGGTCCCACCTGATGTTGGTTCGGTCCGACGGAATGTCCACATAACAGTCTAGCAAGAAATTGTGATTTTCAAAGTTAATTCGACTCGACACTTAGGTCCGACCGAAGCCATGTTCATACCACCGAAGGAGAGTTCGTTGCAACCTAAGAGAGACAAAGACTTCAGATAAATATTGAAGAAATTCGGCTACAACCGAGAGACTAATTCAGTGTGACCGGAGTAATATTCAGTGCGACCGAAGCCTAACCAAAATGCATAAATTTGAAGTCAGTTCCAAGTCGGTGCATATTTTTCCTATTTAAAAGGATGTTTTAAGCTTTCCTAGTTACGAATCAGGGCTTAAGAGAAAGACCTAGCAGTGGCGGAGTTTCCACAGAGCCATTCTTCTTGTTTTATCCGTCAAATCTAGTTTGTCGTTTCAATTTTTCTTTGTTTTTCTTTCTAAATTGTTAGTCATGTTAGGCTAATATCTTAACTAAGGCTACGGGATGAAGCTTGTAGTTCAATTACAATATTTAATTTATTTTATTCAATAACAATGGATTGAATGATGATAGTGGATTGATTTGTTTTGCATTTACTTTAAAGTCTTAAAGTTGTTTATTTCTGGATTTGTTATGCACTCCGGGTACAATGAATGCTTTGATTTAACAATTGTTTACTCTAAATTAGAAAAGGGTTCAATCTGTATAATTGATTAATCTATTGTCACTTAAGGGTGCTTGCAACTGAATCTGAGTGCTTCATAAGAAAATCATTTAATCAAAATCATATTCTTATTGGTGTTAATGAATGGTTTAACAGAATTATCTTCTGATTTGATAGGATAGGACTTTGATTCCAATTGAGATATACATTGAATCAATGAATGAGATGTTGTGATTGCTATGAGTTGATTCCTAGATTCTTAGTCTTTTATTTATTTGTTTTAAAACTCTTTCATTAATTGCTGGATTAAAAACCCAGACCAACCTTTACTATTAGACTAGTTCTAAACCGTGCTCCCCATTCCTTAAGGATTCTACCTCAATCTTACCAAGTTATAACTACATCGCAGCCATGCACCTGGGGTTGTCAACCCTTGGGTTCAATCAATTCACCTCCAACCTTTACAAGCATAGACTTTTATTGGAGGCCTACACAAGGATTGGGCGCACGTACACTCCCATATCGGAGGAACGCATTTTTACCCGTGTCAGTGGCAATCATATTTTGGTAAATCCTCTTGTGATACCATGGAGTCATCATATGATGAGGATGTACCCTCATGAAAGACTAATCTATCTTCTATTCAGGGCAAAGTATTATTGAATACCCGCACATCTGAAGCTGAACTTTTCCAACCAGTAAGAATATATGTAAATCTTATATCAAGACTATAAGCGGACATGATATTTTGGGATAGGAAGCCTTTCCTAATATGAAAAGTAGAATTTCTGTTGGTCAGTATAAAAACAAGAATTTAGGTCCTGTCAGGTAAAGCCATACTGGTTAATTATCCTGTTCCCCTTATAAGTCAGCATGGAGCCAAAATGAATAAGTTATTTAGAATATATGATTCATTTAAGTAAATAAGTTAGGATTGGGTGGAACTATGCCATCCGTGATGACAGTAAATGAGCAGATCCAAGCGAGCAACAAAAGAGAAACAAACACAGAAAATGCTATCTTTATAAGTCACCTGAGATGAACCAAAATCATATGCTGTTAATGTTTCATGTTGGAAATATTGGATTAGTTCTTTACTAAAAGAAGGAAAACATAAAGCCATTTCTAATCCATAACACATGGCCAAAGCTCAAAATGCAAGAACCTGCGGTGGAGATAGTTCTCACCCTGGATAAAATGGAGTTGGAACCAGCAAAGCTTCTCTTGGGTCTGCTATATGAACGTTAATAGCTCATTAGCCACAGTTGCGCCAGCCGTTAGGACAATCCTATCAGGATCGAATTTCACTCTTTTTCCTCTTATTTGCTCCATGAAACTTGCCATTGCCAGGTCATGAATGCAAATGTTGCAGAATAAGGTTAGGACATCATTATGCAATTCCAATGCATTTCATCGTGAATGCAAACTACTTATCTAAGTGTAAATATAAATGAAACGTGAGTTTTGAGTGTTTTTACATTATCTTCTTAGATAAAAGAAATATAAGATGATTATATGAACTAAAGAGAAGATTTAGGTGCTTTTATAGAAATAAATTCAAAGTGTGGAACATATTAAAAAAACATCTGTCTGAAAGTTTTGAGTCCATAGTAATCTTGAAACAAGGCATTTTTTCTAAAACTAGAGATCCCAATCCCCCAGTTAGATGTTTCTGGATGCTGTTCCAAATACTCTGTCAAATCAAATGAAACCAGTTCAAAATATAAAACACAACATTTAATCCAAGGCCCAAGATTACAGCTACACATGTACTTACATTCATAGGGAAATAAAACTCCTTGATTTTAATCAACCATGTTATAGACTATACATAGTGTCTGTGGGAGTTTTGTGCTTTAATTGCTAGTCCCAAGGCCAGAAAAAGAGGGGTTGTGTGAGGTTGACAAATAATATAAGACTTTTGCCAGAACTTCTATCATGAATCCTGACAATATGACATTCCAGACTTGGCCCTCGATAGAATGGAACAACCGAACAGGATTTGTGCAGCTGACCCCAATTAGTTGGGATAAGGCTTAGATAATGATGATGATCATGATATAGGGAAATGATATATACACCCTATGTTTTCTAAATACTTAAGAATAAGAAGAAGATCGGATTGAAAAGAAAACCTCAATCAGCAAAACAATTTGAACTGACCAACTAAACATTTCATTAAAAAGAAAAAGAAAAATAAAATCAGCAAGGAAGAGCACAGACCTGCAAGGAAAACCCTGATCCCAACCAAATTCCACCAAATCCGGCCCGAAATCATGATAGAAATCTAAAGAGATGATCACTTCAATCCATTCCTCTGCGTGCTTATCATTTTCTACAGTTTTGCTCATATGAAACAGGCCTATTATGAAAGGAGAGAGTGCATTTCTCCATTTCAAATGGATGGAATTCCTCATAGGGCCATTATGAAAAGAAAGGTTATCCATGGATGTTACCATAGTTTCTTGGCAAAGCTTTTTGCAAGTTTCCTTGTTTTGTTGTTGTAAATATAGGTAATCTAGGCAAAGGCAACCCACTGTAAGAAATGAAACCCAATATCCATAAGTAAAGCAATAATGCAAATAACGATAACCCAAAATAATAATAATAATAATAAATCAAATCAAATCAAATCAAATGGAAAACCGAACATCCCACATTTATGGGATTTATCAAGAATCAGAGACATCCAATCACCAGATGGGCTACACCATGGAACAATGGACCACTGCCCAAAAACCTTCAAAAGAAAATTGCAATTGCTGAAAACACAAGACGTGTAATAATCAAATGGAATTGAAAAAAAAAAAATCACATTATATCACCACAGCTTCCAATAAACATTCCCATTAGCATAAAAGAAATTCCATAGTAATTCACAAAGAATAGGACAAACAAATTCACAAGATTTATTGCATCGAAGGAATCTGCTCCCAAAATCAGGACGAAAGATTTTTTAAGGACAACTCAACAGAAGAATCCTTAAAAAGGTACTTCGCTACAAAATGCATATCCTTTCACATTAAACCAAATGTGTCATGCCCCATCACTTCGATGTCACTGCGAGCACATGTACGCGACTTCCTGTGTAAAACCTGTAACCCAATACTGCCTAAATCGTACACTTTTTTATACTTCTGCGGGTCATCTGACGTTTCCTACGAGACCCAAATCAAGCGCGCAAGTACACACCCGAGTGATCAAAACTCAAAATTTTGAAACCTATGTCATATCAACCGCCCCGCCGCCACGAGCACAGAGGTAAATGCGATGAACCACTAAGGTGGTGCGGCGCAAAGAACTTAGCATTGTACATGTGCGCTAATATCTCACATTTATGTCAATAAAATAATATGATGATTGATATCACTTTTTCTAGAAAACATTAGCTTAATTAAACTACTCTAAGTAGCCTTAAACCCCATGATTAAGCTCCTTAATCAATCAACTTTTTAAAAGTCAAAAGAGAATCTCTTTTTTCCTTAAACTAAGGAGAGGTGGGACACCTCATTTTATCTAGAAGTAGTTAGGTGTATCATAAGCACCATTATTTGGCATAAAACATGAACTAATTAATATAAGTAGTGTTTAAAGCAAACTAATAAAGTAAAGACATAAAAGTCAAAGACACATTTTCTTAAAATAAGGAGGTGCTAGCCACATGCCCCTTTACTTTTCTAGAAAAGTTGCAAACAATTAATGGCACCATCATTTACCCACTTAATCCCTAATTGAGGTAGACAAATTCTCTTTGAAATAAGGAAGACCATCCACCTATGCCAACTCTAGAAACTACCTCCTTAATCACCCTTATTTATATAAATATGCACCCTCCAACACAACTTGGACCACTTTTGTGCCTAAGTTACAATCCTTGCTAAGCCCCTTTAAGCTAAGAGAGAGAGAGAGAGAGAGAGAGAGAGAGAGAGAGAGAAGAGGAGGTGGGCCACTCATCAAGGCCTTACATCAAGTCTATCTAACACCATTGAGGAAATCCATATCATTAAACAAGGTGATTATATCCCCTTTCACCTATTCTTTTATTTTTATGTTATAGATTTATTTTTTTTCTTTTACACACGCACCCACCACACACCCACGCACCCCGTAGTGGGATTTCACCACCTATAGGTTTCGAATCCAAGACTTCGTGTTGAAACTCCTCAGAGTCTACCACTCGGGCAAGGACTGGAATTATAGATGATGATGATTGTGATTTTGATAATGAGGTTGTGGGACCCATTGACCGGTACCTCACTTGCAACGTCCAAACCCTTCTTCGGGTCACACATACATGGATGAATGGGATATACGTATATCAGCTCGATCCTATATTTCTTTGGGACCCATTGACCATGGGCCCCACTATGACAATGATCGTCATCCCACCTATTGGTTGCTCTCACAGCCTGGGATGGAAGAGAAAACACAAATATTAACTTGATTCTAAACTTTGTAGGGCTCTCATAGCCTTGCTACATGCAAGGCACTCAAACCCTCCACCCTTTTTCTGCCCTTTCTGGTGGCCCACTAGAGGTGGGGCCCAACCTGATTCATGCATCTGAAATCTAGACCAACCCCACCTAGGACCCACCATGATGTAAGGGTTCATCCAGCCGTCCAGCCTGCTGCCGAGTGGATAGCGCTGGATGCTGGCCAGACCCCCCTTTAAAACACGCACTCACACACCAACACAGACACACGTGAACACCTACCTCACCCAGATGTGGGGTCCACCATGGATTAATCCTCCATGTTACAGATGATCCATACTATCCATCCAATGTCGCTGGACATTTAAGTGGAGGGGCCTAAACCTGGGACCGATCCAGACCAAAGATGGGCCACCGCAAAAACAGTTGGGATGGAACATCCACCATTGAACGTGCAGGGCCCCACCTTGTTGTTCATCTACTGGACGTTAGCAGGATGCAACCTGCAAAAAAAAAAAAAATACATATATAATGATAATAATAATAATAATATATTATACATACATATATAAGAGCAAGAGAAGACATCCCTAGACGTCCAACCCCCCTCCTTTTTCACCTTTGTCCTATGGGGCCCACTATTGGACCCACTATGATGCATGTGCTCCATCCACATTGTCCATCCATTTCTCCATTTCATTTTAGGCTAGCAGCCCAAATACTGGGCAGAATCGGGGCTAGGGTGGGCCACACCAAGGGATGGTGTGGACAGAAATGTCCACCGTTAAGATGGTCTAGAACACCCTCCAACAACCTTACAAAAAAATAGTAATAATACATATATATATATATATAAAGGAAAGCATGAGCTTTTAAAGCCCAGTGAGTACACACATGTGTGCAGTGTGTCCTACATGCAAGCAAGATAAATGACACGAAGAAGGGTTTGGATGTTGCAAGTGGGGTACCGGTCAATGGGTCCCACAACCTCATTATCAACATCACGATCATCATCATCTATAACATAAAAATAAAAGAATAGGTGAAAGGGAATGTAAGTTTAATGGTATGGATCTCCTCAATGGTGTTAGATAGACTTGATGTAAGGCCTTGATAAGTGGCCCACCTCCTCCTCCTCCTCCTCCTCCTCTCTCTCTCTCTCTCTCTCTCTCTCTCTCTCTCTCTCTCTCTCTAAGCTTAAAGGGGTTTAACAAGGATTGTAACTTAGGCACAAAAGTGATCCAAGTTGTGTTGGAGGGTGCATATTTATATAAATAAGGGTGATCGAGGAAGTAGGTTCTACAGTTGGCATAGGTGGATGGTCCTCCTTATTTCAAGGAGAATTTGTCTACCTTAAATAGGGATTAAGGGGGTAAATGATGGTGTCATTAATTGTTTGCAACTTTTCTAGAAAAGTAAAGGGACGTGGCTAACACCTACTTATTTTAAGGAAAGGTGTCTTTGACTTTTATGTCTTTACTTTATTAGTCTGCTTTAAACACTACTTATATTAATTATTTCATGTTTTATGCCAAATAATGATGCTTATGATACACCTAACTACTTCTAGATAAAACGAGATGTATCATGGTGTTTAAGGCTACTTAGAGTAGTTTAATTAACCTAATGTTATCTAGAAAAAGTGACATCAATCATCACATTATTTTATTGACACAAATGTGAGATATTCGCACACATGCACAACACAAAGTTCTTTGCACCACACCACATTAACGGTTCATCGCATCAACTGATGGAAGGTACCTCTGTGCTCATGGCAGCAGGGCGGTCGATATGACATAGGTTTTGAATTTTTGAATTTTGATCACTCGGGTGTGTACTTGCACGCTTGATTCGGGTCCCATGGGAAACGTCGGATGACCCGTGGAAGTATCAAAAAGTGTACGATTCAGGTAGTATTGGATTACAGGTTTTACACGGGAAATCGTATACATGTGCTCGCAAAGACATCAAAGAGACGGGGCATTACAAAACAAGAATACTTAAAATTTTAAAAATTTAAAAGCATGGAAGTCAACAAAAATTAAACTAGAATTCTAAAAACTAAACAGAAATGCTTCGAAGAGAAAAGACTTTCGAAGAAATGATGGGGCCATCGGATCAATAGCCTAGATGAACTAGTTACGAGCCCCTCATGTACAGATTCTGAGCCCCACATGAACGAGTAACAATGACTTCTGATCACCACCATATCCATTGTAAATACAGCATCACACTTGGGTCATCAGGACCATCGATCTGGTCAGCCGATCATTCAATGGTCAAAAAGTTCACCAATCTCATAGTTAAGATGTTCAGTTGCTGTTATGTTTTTAGCTATGGCCTGCAATATTGCAATTCCCATGCGATGCACATGCGAGCCTTGTGCATGGTGCAGGCCTTGAGTGACGATGGTGACTCTGTAACATTTCCCATTTCATTTTGATGAAAAATGAAAATAGGTAAAAGTAATTGGGAAAATTGTAGAGAAAAGTCAAAATTGTTGTTGCAAGAAAATAAACCTTCATCATTTTCACACAGGTGATGCATTCTTGTTTTTTTTCCTTTTTGGTAGTGTGTTGCAGCACCTTGCTGATAGGCATTTCCCCCCTTTATTGTGGATGTTGTTGTTTCCTATATTCAGGGTCTTGTATTTTTCCCTTTGGGAGGGTTTTTTTAATAGAAGTAGGATATTCATTAAAAAAAAGTTATTTAGTGAAGCCTTTTGCATAGGACTTTACTAAAATGCTTGTTAGTTGAACCTGCATCAGCATCAAATCGATGTAAAAAAGTATGCATCGTGAGAGCAGATCTTATTTAAATTTTCAAGGGATGAACACAGGTGCAGTTGAGGTGTTTCGAAGAAGCATGGGATTCAAAGTACATTATGTATATTTATGGGTGCTGGAGATATGCATACAAATGCCCTATGCATTTATTGATAAGTTTCTTCTAAATTAGAGAGGACTGCTAATTTATCTGGCAATTGAGATGTGATCTGACTGTTGAATAAGGAGATCAGATCACAATTTACTGCTGGGCAGAACTGGTAATAGATAAATCTGAGAGCAATTAATATTTTGGAGCTCTCAAGTCTGGAAAAGCCACTAATAGCATGCTCAAATATCTATGGGGAGCCCTAAAGTATCAACCCTAGGATAGATGCTAGGGAGACCAAGGACTCTAAGCTCAGCTTTCTGATCTGAGATTAGTACTGCACCAACAACTTTCTCTTATTGACCATCAGCTTCCATTGTTTCTTCTTTAAGCTCAGCCTCCATTGAAGATATTGTTTGTATAATCATATCAGAATTTGATAATCGTGTTTCACAACAATATTCTCACAAGAATAACAATTAACAACAAACACTTTTTTATGCAAGAATCCTCAAAACAGCTTTCCATTGATCATAGAAAATCATGATTTGCTTAATGCAATCCTGAAAAACCATGATTTGGAATGATATTCTCACAAGCATAATCACATACACCTTACATGCAAAAATTCTCAAAACAGCTTTCCATGGTTCGGTCATCCAAACAAAAATTCAAAACCAAAACGAAGACTAAAAACCAAAAGGCACGATCACCTCTTCAGATCGGCAACAGGCGGGAGTTCAACGGCGTTCCATTGTTGTTGATGACCGGAGATGCGGCAGAGTTTCGGCGGCTGGTAGATGCAGTGTACTGGCGATGGTGATGGGTTTGAATGACGATAATGGTGGACGCACAAGGGTCTTGATTTGGGAATTTGGTCTTTTTCACATTGGGACGCAGGGATCACAAAGGGGACAGGGTCTGTAATGGTGCAGATGCAATGGGAAAGGGTTGGTTTGCCGAAGACGGGAGTTTAGACGGAGATGTTGCTGAGGTAGAGGGAGAGGGAGAGGGAGAGGGACACATGACCCCGGGGCCCGGCCAGAGAGATATCTTTCTGCCCGGGGCTGTATGGGGTCCATTGAGATGACTGCGACGAATCTACTCCGTCCATCTATTTATAAAGACAACAATAGTTCAGGATTCTGAAGATCTAAAACTCAGGTCGGACACACCAACAAAACAGTGAGAACAATAACGTCCGCCGTTAAAACCTCCAAATTCAGGAGCCATTCCAATTTTGCGATTTTGGTTAGTGCACCACGGTGGCACCTGAAATGTATTTACTGGATATTGACGCTACCTATCCATTTTTCCAGCTCATTTTATGTCATGGGTTAAAAAAATGTAGGAGTTTCAAATCTCAAATATACCACACCACAAGGCAATCGTAGTAATTGACTGTTATTTTTTATTTTTATATTTTGGTAGGCTACAAAATTTTTGGGTCAAGTATACTCTCTTTTTTTTTTCATTCACCGGGGCTTTATAACCTTACCAATAGGTTGGATGGAAAATAAACATTAATGTGAGCCCTGAGAAGTTGGTAACGGTGAGTCACTTGATATTTAGGTCCGCATCATTTTTGGGTTCGTGCTCTAAAAATAGCCAGAGATATAAATGGCAGCGTGGATACACCATACGTATGTCAAGGTGAACCCCATGATCGTACCATGTTGGGTGAGGTCGAAAGTAAGGAAAGACTAGTTTCAGGGTCATTTTAGAAACAACGTTGACTCCCGAAAGTCGCAAATCACGTGCTTGTAAGGACAATCTAGACCGTCCCAGTTACTAAAACAATTACATATTTAACATAGCTAGGGCCATATGGATAGGAGTAAATGGAAGCAAAGGGGAGAATTAGGAGTAAATGACATTTGAAGTATGTTTATATGGAAATAAATGCAAGAAAATGAAATGAGATCGGAGTAAATGGGCTTGCGAAGTGAATAAAGATAAAATGCCTTTTTGAACTCATTAAAGAGCTGCACAAATAAACGAAAGTGTTGTTACGTACATGTCCACCATACATGTGTCATGTTGATGATATTCCAAAACAATTTAATTATTGACTATATCGTTAAAATCATACAAATAAAATGACCAAAACCATCCAAAAGTTTGTCATCTAAATGGAAAATTAAAAAAAAAAATTTAAAAAAAAAAACAAAAAACAGTGGCAAGTTGCTTGTTTATGGGATCCTTACTCTTGCTCGGGTGGTAGACTCTGAGGAGTTTCAACAACCGGTCAAGGGTTCGAGTATCCATAAGTGGTGAAATTTCACTAGCATGAGTGTGTGGGGGTGTGTAAAAAAAAGAAAAGTTGCTTGTTTATGATCTTTACTATTGTTGTACCCTATTTCTAGTTATTTCTGAAATAGCCGATCAGATAATGACATATGTTGTTGCACAGAGGATATAATATGTGGAAAGATCTTCAAAAATATTTGGAGCACTTTTTACAAAAGCATAGCTGGCACTGAGTTATATAATACACATCAACTGGTTACAGGGCATGGTCGAGAAGTTTAAGGGATAGAAAGCGGTCAAGAGAAGAGGACTAGTTAGAAGAATACAAAGAGGCAAAAGGATTTGGAAGACTGACATGACAACAATTCAGTTGTCATAACGGCTGAGGTAATGAAGAAAAATAGATGCAGAGTATCCGTGTAGTAGGGAAGCTTGTAAATAAAATGGGAAATCAACATAAAAAATCATCTAATACTAACCAAACAAACCAACCACTTTATATTTCCTTATCATGGCTTTAGCTCTATCTTGGGAGTAACGATAAATTTTAGATGCAGTCTTTAGCTGTAATCTTTAACTGTAATCTAAGTCTATGCTCTTATGCTAGATTATTTTTGTTTCAATACAAATAGTTCTTCATTCAAAAAAGCTCCTTGCAGTCTCGCCATGTGGTTGATTGTTAGTATTATCTTTGTGTGATTGTTTAACTGAAAGTCCTTTTGTACGAAAGATAAAGTGCGACCTATTTTCGGAGGAAGAACTCCACCCTCCGATAGTCACTTGATTATCTTGTAACAATCTATGCAAGTGGGTGAATAAGTGACCAATCTTCTAAGGTCTTAGTCATATACGATTGCAATCGACATATCTGCCTATCTTGACGCTTGAGGTCAAAGTTTTTCAGTTTTAATTGAGCCGCACAATTGGTTTTGGTACTCACACACACACATATCTATCCAAAAAGATGACAATCCCAAGTGTAGGGCTACGATGTAGTTTGAACTCAATGAGACCGAGATCAAATCCATAAGGACTTATATTTTTGGGTTCTCTAAAACACTTTAAAACTAGAATTAAATTTAAAACTAACTATAGAATTGGGTCATTGCTCTTGCTCCAGCAGTAGACTCTTAGGAGTTTCAACACCTGGTTAAGGTTTCGAGTACCCATAGGTGGTGAAATCCCACTACGGTGTGAGTGTGTGGTGGTGTGTGTGCGTGTGTTACCCTTATAAAAAATTTAACAAAAAAAAAAAAAAAAAAACTAACTATGGAATTGGATTATAAGAAATAATGATTAAAATTTAGATAATTTAAAAAGAAATCAATAACGTGAAAAACTAGAGCACTAAGGATTTACTTATAATCATTCTTAATGCTAATTCATTTAACTCAACTGAAATCGAAGTCATATCCTATCCAACCAGATAATAGAGCAATTAATTCATCGTTTACAAACCAAAATAGATTTAAACTTTAATTGATTTAGTTTTCACACAAAACAAAGTATTGATCACATGGAATTCAAAACATCTATTGTGCCTTTAGTCTATGATAGACAATGGATTTTGCATATCAATCCCTTGCAAAATAGATAAGTAGTCAATCTTAGCCTTTCTAAGTATCCAATGTGCTTGGAGTCAACAATGAATCAAAATAAACTAAAACTGAAACTTCATTCAAACCAATATAAATAAATTATTCAACGTTCAAACCAAATATTTGAATCAAAGTAAACTAAGACATAAAAAATCACTATAAGCTTCACCTCTTAGCCCTAGCTAAGGGATTTAGCCAACCATAAATATGATTAAATTAAACTCAAACAAAAACATGAAGAAAAAAACTTAGAACCGAAAGATTAGAGAGGAAGAACGGTTCCGTAAATACTCTGCCACTCTGTGCTCTTTCTTCCAAACCTTCAATTGTACTTAAAATAGCTTAAAACATCCTTTTAAATAGAGAAAACCCGCACCAACTTCGAACTGACTTCAATTTTTCGCACTTTCGATATGTTTTGGTTGCACCGAAGTCACATCGAGTCCATCCGAATATTCCTTTAGGTGCAGTCGAATTTCATCAAAATTTGTTTGAAGTCTCCGTCTCCTTCAGGTTGGACCGAATCCTCCTTCAGTGGCACCAAACATAACTTCGGTTGGATGCAAGTGTTGAACTGAATTAACTCTGAAAATTATTATTTCTTACTGGACTACTCTAGGCACTTTTTGGTCGAACTGAACCAACCTCAGGTGGGACCGAATAGTTGGTTATTTCTGTTAATGCACTTTGTGATTTTTACAATCTTTTTTTCATCCTTCGTCCTTAGTTTTCTTGGATCATTGACATATAAATTCAACAATAATGACCTTCAAATCTCCAATTTTCATTGATCATTCTTTTGAGATTTAATCTATCCTTTTAAACATGTATTCTTCTTTAGGTCCAAAATCTCCTCACATGGCACAATCGAAGGATAGTTCGGGCATGACCAATCATCTCTTCAAACGCCGCAAGTCTATGTATCATAATGCCCTCAGACTCATGTCTTTTGTTTTCCCAGGATGTACCTTCGATCACAGCACAATTGAGGACATGCACAATATTATCCATGTGATGACTGAGAGTTTTGGCTTTAAGCTCTACTTTTCTTTTCCAAGCCTTACTTTCTTGTGACCGATCTTGAAAGGTAACAATTTGAAATTTGATAAAGTTCAGTTGTTCTTGAGGATGCAAACAATCAAGACTGTCATAGGCGTGTTCGATTTCCTTAATGTCATTTTTCAAGTCCTTGTATTGGGCTTGTAACACACACGGCACCATTTTATTGAATTGGTGAATTCAAGTCCAACAGATTCGCTCGGACCAATCTATATCATAGTTAGTATAAAGGGTATCTATTTCATCTTAGAGCGTAGCCAATTATTTCAATTTACAATCGGCGCACTGGAGGTCAATTTCAACCTCGAAATAGGACTCTCTAAAGATGTGGAGCTTTTTCAAAACCTTTAAGAGTTCTCTCAGAGGATCATGAGATTAGGCAGTGTTACTCTACTGATGAATGAAGTAGCTAGTATCAAACAAGAGCATGGATTGGCCATACAAAGCAAGATCCATAATGAAGATTTCTTCCAGGAAGGCCTTAGCTTGAGAAAGATGAGTAGAAATCCGAGCAGAAGGCATTGATGTTAAAGGAAAAAATGATTCAAAAAATTTAAAGACAGAGGTCTAGAAGTATGGAGAAAATGAAAATCTGAAGGGTTGTATATATAGCCACCAGAGATTTCAATCGTGTCCACATCCAATGCAACATGTGTTGAGTGTGAAATATTGCATATTTTCTCGTAGTTATACCATGGATTTATGAACATTATAATGGTTAAGAGATCTATTTATATATGTTTTATCTTACAATGTAATTTCAAGAGCTTAAGGTGAAAAGATGCTAAAAGTATAGATTTAATGCTTAAGATTTACCAAAGTGAGAATTGGATATTTGGAGGTAAAGATTGAAGAATTCAAGAGTCTAAGATCCAAGAAAACCAAGTAAAGACAGAAGAAATTCGAAGTTGAAAAGTGCAAAAAATCGGAAGTGTTGAACTTGACAATTCACAATCAATCTCTTTTACTCTAGATTCTAGTATAGTTTAGATTTTAGTTATAGTTCTAGTTTATTTCAGAAATCACACATATAGTAAGTCCCTATGTAGTTGACCTTAGTCTCACCGAGTTATTACTACTCTACAACTCTGCACTCAGGGTTCGTGAACATCATAACGATTTGAATGGCACACAAAACATCTCTTTGGAAGAGGAAATGAGGGTTCACAATGGTAGTTATTATTGAAAACGATAAATGACTCTTCATTTTTATGCCACATTAACCATGCAATTATTACGTTTAAGTATATAAGAGGGAAATGCTAAGTACCAAACGGTCGAGACACGGGAAAAAAAAAGAAAAAAAAACCATTCTGACTGATTTTATTAATTTGGAACTAAAGTACAGTCCGATAAAAAAATCAAAAATCAAAGGATGAAAAGGCAACCATTTTTTCTAAAATATCCATTTATCTCGCTTCATGACGATCAAGGATTATCTGAGCCTTTAAAGCTGATTGAACCCAAGGATTGAAAACCCCAAGTGCAAGGCTAAGATGTCGTAATAACTCAATGACACAAAGGTCAATCTACAGGGAATAGGAAACACAAATAGAACTAGTCTAAAGGTAAACGGGTTATCTGGGTTTTTTAATCCAACCAAGTAAAAAGGGTTCAAAATAAATAATAAAATGACTAAGGATCGAGCAATCCACTTTTAGCAATAATAATATCTAATTCATTGACTCAACTCTAATAACTCAATTCAAATCGAAATTCTATCATATCCAATTGGAAAATAATTCTATTAAACAAATCACCAACACCAATCAAAAGATGATTTCAATTGGAAGATTCTCTCGTGAAGCACTCTGATCTTAATCGCAGGGAAATTCAGTCATCTACTGTGTCCAAAGTTTACAATAGATCAAAGAATTGTATAAATTGATTCCTTCTCTAATTAAGATAAGCAATTGTTAAATCAAAGCATTCATTATAGTCATGATTCATAACAAATCCAAATAAATAACTTAAAGGCTTTAAAATAAAATCCAAATCAATTCAATCTTTTTTCATTATTCAAACCATTGTTGTTGAATCAAATAAACTAAATATTATAATTAACTATAGGCTTCACCCTTTAACCTTAGCTAAGAGATTAGCCAAGTATGACCAACATCTTAGAACAAAAGAAAACATAAAAAATAAACTAGAACCGAATAATTAAATAAGAATGATGGCTTAGTAGAGGCTCCACCACCCATTGATCTCTTTCTCAAGCCCTAATTCCACTTTATAATAGTCTAAAACACCTCCTTAAATAGAGAAAATTTACACCGAATTTGCACCGACTTCAATTTTCGCACTTTTGTGATGCTTCAGTTGCACCAAAGTGGGCCTTCGATCGCATCGAAATCTAACTGAGTCCATCCGAAGCTGCCTTCGAATACAGCCGAATTTCTCCAAAATATGTCAAAAGTCTTTATCTCCTTTAAGTTGCACCGAGCATACCTTCGGTGACACTGAACATTACTTCGATCACACCTAATAGTTGAACACAATTAAGTTTAAAAATCATTGTAACACTTTCGGTCAAATCGAACCAACCTTAGGTGGGACCGAATAGTCTGTTATTTTTGTTACTTGACTACGTGATTTTTCAAACTTTTCCTCATCTTCGATACTTGGTTTTCTTGGATCTTTGACATTTAAATCCTTTAATATTGTCTTCTAAACATCTAATTCTTTATCACCTTTGAACTTAATATATTTTTGAGCTTTAAATCATCCATTTAAATACATATTCAACTTTAGATTCAAAATCACCTTGCATATAGAAAACATATCTAATTAGATTAATTAATCACTTAAATGCAGCCAAAATTAGTGTAATTGAGGAGATAAATATACAATATTTAGGCTTGATCACACCTCATAATTAGTATTTTACTAGTTTCGAGCAAAACATGCGAAAGATATTTCAAAACCAAATGAATGAGTTCTTATAAACTCAATTAATTCTAAAACACAATCCAGATTATAAAAATCCAAATTATATTAATTTAGAGTACAAATTTCACCTAAATCTAGCACTTGGTAAATATCATAATCAAGTTCAAAGTGTTAATTCTATAATTATAAAAATTCTAAGCATTTTGTTTCATGAGTGCATATTGAAATCTAGACCTAACACATTCAAAGGTTCAATTATCTACATTCATGTTAACATTAATAATCAAATGAGTATTGAGGATGACCAAAGCCTAAACCAAAATGTGTCTTACAGTTTAACACTCTAGCTTTTGATTTTTCCATTAAAGGTGTTTACACTATTATCATGATTTTTCTTATTTTCTTGTCCATTCAAATTTCTTTTCCTTATTTCATGGACACTTTAATGGTAGCTCTTTTCGACGACAACTGTTTTTTTAATTGAGTATTATATATTTTCTCTTCTCTTTTTTTTTTGTGAACATGATGGACAAATTCCTCAGGCTTGGTTCCTATCATTCTTACATCAAGTTAACAATTCAGTATCCAACTTTGAAACTTTAATGTGTAAGCTAGATGTAACATGTGAATTATATGACTCAATTAATGTTCAAACTTTCCAATTAAGAATTAATAACTTCGAACTCAACTTTGAAATATAACAAATAACTAGAATACAGGCTTCAAAAATCCATAACATTGGTGTTTTGTCATTCTAATCTTTGGATTAATTTAAAAATCATTTAAATTTACAAAAAAAAAAAAAAAAAAAAAAAAAGCCCAAAAGTTTAAAATTCAGCACAATTTGAAGAATTTCCTAAGGAAGCCCTACCCCCCAACCTAAATTAGATATTGTCTTCAATGTAAAAATAAATGTAATGAAAGCAAAATGAGTGCAATCAAATTGTAAGCAAGTAGAGGGTAGAAAATACCTGAAAGACAATGATTATATAAGTGTGAGTGCGAACTTCATTTCAACTAGTGTTTCAACAACTAAAATACACTAACATGGCAAACTAATCCTAAAAAAGTAATTAAAATGCTAATTCTAAATTGATCAATCCTAAATAAATAGGATCATCCCAAGACATGGATTCCTCCTCTAGCAAGTATCTTGGCAAACTTCTCAACATGCTTCTCAACAAGATCATCCAAAAGTCCATTTTACAATAGGCTTAGATATCCTGGAGCATGTACGTCAAGAGAAATTTGTTAACCTCAGCAAAAAATCTTCGATCATAATCTTAAGGTATTCGGATTGTATAGAATTCACCAATGGTAAAAAAATAAAAATCAATATCATTGCACCATAGTGAATAAGAGACTGCAAATAATTGAAATTCAGTAAACTTATCCTCAGCCATCGTAGTCTTCATGAACTTCAAAGTTTCAGTCTTCGAGTCAACTTCCAACTCCTCCACTTCTGATGATAAATATTCAGAATTTTTGGAAATGAGCTTTTCATAATAAATTTCTTCCCGGCTAGTGTCAAGCATCGGGGTACAATCTCGTAAGGCATTCACTATGTCTCTAATCATGAGATTGTCTAAATTTACAATGTGTGTCATGCATACTTCTAGAGGTTTGGGAAATTCAGTCAAGAGAGACTCATCATCTACAAATGTATTAATCAAATTAACCTCGTGGATCACATCCTCATCCTCTTGCGGCAGGTGCAAATTAAACACATTCAACTTTAAGATTATATTCCCAAAAGATATCTTCATAATCTCACTTTGGCAACTGATTATAGCATTAGCAGTAGCTAATAGACAGGCATCGGAGTAAGATTTTGTCAACCCCTTTTCAGTAGAGTTCACTATCGATCATGACATAATTTGCAGCCGACCTCCTCACATTCCTATTAACCTTAGTGCGCGGGTTCTGAAGATAACCCATAAGAGGAGCCCTCCAATCTTCTTTCCCTAACTATGCTTGGCATATTTTCATAACATTTCCTCTTTCAAAAACATATGGTAGGGACCTTCTCTAGAAAACAATCGTCCTTTCAGCCGATCCCCTTAGGACATCGAGTCATGCAGCTAACTGCGCCATTTTGTTGGCATACATGTTATGATCTCTAGTAATGTGCATAAGCTTTACTTACTCGAAAAAATTCAGCATTTGAATTTCCAAAGCATAGTATGACAATAAGGTTGTACTGGTACATTTGAAGAGCCCTGCCATCTAATTGATCATTAACTGTGAGTATCCTATTATCGTTATATTCCTTGCACCTATTTCCATCAATAATTCTAAGTTGATTATACTGTGAGTCTCCTATTATCGTCATATTCCTTACACCTAATTCCATCAATAATTATAATTAAGTTGATTATCATAGCTTCATACTTAACTTGATTATTGGTGCAGTCGAATTCCAATTAGAATGCAAACTCTTTTTTGTTTCCATTTGGTGCAATTAAGATTATGCCAGCTCCTAACGCCTTATACGTTTTTATCCATCAAAGATCAACTTCCATGGTGTTAACTGTATGAATTCAGATTCATAATCTTCGGAGAAATCTATTCTTCCAGATTATATGGGTGGTCATCCAAAAATTTTGCCATGGCCTGACCTTTTACTGCCTTTTGAGGAATATAACAAATATCAAATTCAGATAAGGTTATTACCCATTTGTCAATTCGGCTATTCAAAATTGGCCAATTCAACATATATTTCACTAGATCTATAACGTCCTGAATTTTTGTTATTTTGGATTGCCAAAAATCCTTAATTTTTTTTTATATAACTAGCCTATGTCATCACTTACTGACCTTTGATGCTCGAAGTGAGCTTATACACAGGTGGTATCAATAAAGAACTGTACAAATAAGATTGATCAACGGTAGAAAGCTAACGAATCCGACTGATTTTTTAAACATCGAGTTTAGCCCTGTGATTTGTTCACATATGGCCTAAATCTAGCAAACTTATCATCGACCAATCGAGACAACCATAACTAAATAAAGACCTACCTAAAACCAAGACAACTATGGGTCAGATCTTAATTAATAAACCAAATCAACTCAATTACTCATTTAGCCTATGAACCAATGGTTTAGAGTGATTATGACCGAATCACCATTTTTGCTAATTACGAATAGGCCACACTATGAACATAGTTAATCTAAACCCTAATAATTGCGTACAAAAAATTTTAATACTTAATTCATTCCATAAATGCCCCGATTATCCGAACAAGCTCTATACCGCTTGTTAGTGGGCCACTAGTTTCGAAACTATAGAATAATATCTGTCTAACTAGGCTTAATGTCCATCACGGGTGGCGAACCAAGAAAGTGCTCAGAACTGCTCAACTTGGGCCAGAAGCCAAGTGCTTGAAACGTGAAAATCCCCTAGACTGAAATTTAGAAATTAAGTGAAACTAGTCACTTTGTTCCTTCACGAAGTTGTGAATTTCAGACCGTTGATTCATGGCCAAAGTCGACATACCAACTAAAGATATTTCCTCACACATATCCGTATAATGGTGGCTCCGATCGACCATCAATGACCGTCGAACAGACTTCTGATCATACCTATCAATTGATGCATCCAAATAGCGAACGATCGTATCCATATGTAGATCATTATTATGGCTAATTATCCTACAGTGTATATCAACTCCTACACCCTATAGTGGGCCTCAAAGGTTAAAAACACCCTCTTATAGGGTTAGTATAATAAAAACCTAGCCCTTAAGGCCATTCGTACAACTTCTAGAACTATATAAGACCTTCATTTGGGCACTGCCTTCTCCCATACGAATTTCATGCCCTAGCTTGGGTGAAGGAGAAGAGAAAGAGAAAGAGAGAGATGGAGAGAAAAGAAAGAGAAAGAGAAGGGAGAGAGAGAGAGAGAGTATGTGTGTGTGTGTGTGAGTGAGGGAAATCTTAGTTTGTAGGGTTGATATTTCTTCAACCAAACCTTTGGCTACTACCAAACCTTCACCAACTCTACCCATGCCAAGGATTGGAGGTAAGAATTATATATTACTCTTTAATTAAGTAACCTAGTATAAATTTCTAGTTATCAATGGTGTTTTCTTGATTTTGATTTAGGAATTAATTATTTTTCTACAAATCTCTAACCTTGGAAGCTTAAAATTGGAGATTCCTTCTTAGAGGTATGGACCATTATCTCTAGGTTGCTGATTATCGAGTCTTATACTTCAGTTAATGATTTGTGCTTGTGAACGTGTGAATGCATGCTAACTTGTATATGTATATTTTGATTTCCTTTTCATAAATTGTTATTGTCGATATGGTGACGCTTGCATGTTTAATAAAATGCCCGAATGAGTAAATTGTTAGATTTATTGCTCATATTCATTCTTGTAAATTACTATTGTGGGTTAACTAATTTTATCGAGTGATTAAGACTACTTGAGCGGGTTAGTCGGAAAATCGTAGAACACGGGGGTGGCTCGGGTTTGGTCGGCCACCCCTGATCATTCGATTGATCGGGCCGAACACGGATAACCGACAATAGCTAGGGTATGAGGGATGCTTGCACTCAATGCCGGTTGTACTGATGTTCACCCAAGTCAACCAAATTCGTCTAACAATCGACTAAACATGTATGCTTACTATGTTTGATCACGATTGCCTGAATATAGAATACTTCATACCATTTGAAAAATCTACTAATAACCATTAATAGTACGATCCTCAAGTCTTATGAGCTGGATATAGTGGTATGGGACACTGTGTCTGTGCTATCGGCCTACGCTGGGGTGACGAGCCTCCCCGTATTGACCAATGATCAATCAAGAAGGCTATGAGCTTAGTACATCAAACTGTAATGATGTCGCGACCGCTCCACATTTGTGTTTGGGTGACGACTCTTATATATTTGTGGGCGCCCTCTACCCATCGATGGGCTACATAACCCTGTGTGTCCGGGCTGTGTCATCCGGGTCCTTAGTGATCGGTCGGGCTAGTTAGTCGGGCCAGTGTTAGCCTCACATTGATTGTGAAGTTGTTGCCTGGATGATAAAGCCAAATATGGATCAAGGGATACAGGCATGGAGCCACTATGACTGCTCCCGTGCCTAGTGATCCAGATGAGACTAATGACCAAAATGGAGGTACTTTAGCTTTCCCAATTTTGTTGGATGAACAGACGTAATTAACTCACTCAGTTAACATGAACATTCATCTCATCGCATTAGTTTAGGCTCCAGTGACTCGGCAATTGAGGTCACGTTCTGAGGAAGTATTGGTCATTTACGAACGTAAGAGGGAGTCGCTATAAGGGAGTGTTGGATGACGAGGGCATGCATCATATCATAATGGCATCCGTGTGCATTAACAAGAGTGTCTATGGACTGTATGCTTAAGTTGCTTTTTATTAATTGTGCATGTGCATATGATAACATGTGTAACTTAGAGTTAATAGAACCATTGAGTTGATCACTCACTCCTACTCTAGAACAGTGTTTTAAAACACCAACCAGACATTTTTGTAGATGCAAGTACTATGGAGTCTGATGCATTGGAGGAGGTGCACACAGATTCGAAGGAGTCCTCGTACTTCCAGTTGCAGGGTGGGACGATGTAGGACACTTTCAGGATGTCAATGAGATTTAAGAGTTGATATATTTTGTATTTTTGAAACTATATATTTTGCTCAGTTGTAGTCCCGTACTCTATATAATATATTTTACTTGCTAGTTGATTTACTTGCGTTAAAATTTACGTTTATTTTAGAGTACATAGCATAGTCTATTTTAATTCTAAGAATTGCTCAAGCATAAGTGGCACCTGGGATATCGCAAGTCGAGTATCTACACGGCTCTCAAAATTTCGGGCGTTACAAGATTGGTCACTGCTATTACATTTACTCTTTCGGCCAAAAAATAATGTCTTAATTTAGTGGTCATATAGTACAATGATAAGCATAACTTTTTTATAGCTAAGTAATGTCTCTCCGTGTCGAGCAACATTCTGCTCAAATAATAAGATGCACACTCTTTTTGGGTCTCGTCGTCCTGGGCTAAGAGAGCTTCAACCGACTCTGCGGATGTTGCAACATATAGCTTGAGTGGTCGACCTTCGACTGGTGGCATTAACACTGATGGCCTTATCAAATATTCTTTGATCTTGTCGAAAGCTAGCTAATGTTCTACCTCTCATATGAACTCGGACCCTTGCTTCAGCTTTATCAATGACTAAAATATGTTGGTCTTTCCTACACAATTATATATGAATCTTCACATAAAATTGACTTGCCCTGGGAATCATTGCAGCTCTGATTTATTCATTAGCGGGTGAGCGTTAATGATTGCACGAGCCTTGTTCCGATCAACTTCAATTCCTCGCTAATGCACTAAGAATCCCAGGAAATTACTAGTCGAAACTATAAAACACACTTTAGGGGGTTCATTTTTAGCTTATGGAGCCTCATTTGCTTAAACGATTTACACAATTGAACGATATGGTCTTCTATATTGGCTGACTTGACCACTACATTGTTCACATAGACATCCATAAATTAGCCACTCAGATCATGGAATATGGCATTCATTACTCTCTGATATCTGGTTCCCACATTCTTAAGTCTGAAAGACATCACCACCTAATAATAAGTTCTTAATGGACCTAGACACCTAAACCTTGTCTTTGGCACATCTTTCGTAGTGATATAAATCTGGTTATACCCATAATGGTCATCTATGAAGGATACAACTCAATGCCCGACAACCCTATCAATCAATTGATCAACCACAGGCACTAGGTATTCATTCTTTGACATGGTTGGATTCAAAATTTAGAAGTCAATACAAACCCGCAATTTACCATTCTTTTTTATAATTGGGACTACATTTGAAATCCATTCGGTGTAATTGATAGGCCTAACGAAACCAATATTTAGAAGCCATTCAATTTCTTTTTTATTTTATTTTGTGGGTTACTTCCGCTGTCATTCGCCTGAGTGGTTGCTTATGTGACCGATACCCTTCTTTTTATAGGTAACGTGTTCTTGACTAAGCCTCGATCGAGTCTCAACATCTCATAGTAATCCCATGTGAAGCAACCAGTGAACTCTTCAAGTAAGCTAATCAACCGTGCTTTCTTTTAGGATCTCAACAAATCATTGATGAACGTAGGCTTTAGGACTTGCTTTGTCCCTAAGTTGACCTTCACCAAAGGATCATGAACTTGGGGCCAAGAACCTCCAGCTTATCAGGAGCTTCCTTGAGCTCTATGTCCTTTTCTTCGATTGAGATATCCATATCAGCCAAGTTCACAAGACAACCATCATCTACCTTTCTCAGGCTTTCTTTGAGCCTTCTTATTTTGGCCATGAAATCGACCTGGTATTCCTCATCTCTTAATGTATCAATCATGAAATTTCTTCAATAGTACAACGTGGAACCGTCCGATAAGGAACAATGTCCCTCAGCAGGGTATTGTCCGGTTATATTACTTTCGTAATGTGTTACACAACACTATCTGGATTCTTTTTTATATATATTCCAGTTGGTCAACCGAACTTCTTCCTTCCAGTAAAACAAATTGGCCCTACTTCTTCCCCATAATAATAGGCTTCATTTACATTCGAAGTGGACAAGAAGGGATTATTATCATCCATGACTAGTTTAACTTTATCCCGATTCTAGAAGATTACGAACTAATGTAGGGACAATAGAATACGTATGGATGAATGAATCCGGTCTCTACCGAATAGGGCATTGTAGCTAAATGAAGTGTTGACCATAAAAAATGGATCTAATATTGTTTTGGTTCTAACAGTTAAGTCGACTGGCAGGATGTAAGTGCTTATACTCAAGCACATAGTAGTTTATCAAATTTCGTAATCCTATAAGGATTGTAAGCTCTATTAAAGACAAGTTATCAACTCGATCAAGCGTATGAAAAGAATACTCAACATCTCAAGTCAAGATCATTTATGGTTTGAAGATCGGAACACTTCATATGAGTCAACCATCAGATCGTATAACCCTAGATTGACCATAGGTTAGGTGTATTTCACACATGCATAGCAATGATCATATTTTATATAAAATAGACTCGAGTTAGGCTAGCTCGACATTTGGTTCGGCCAGCCTAACTGACTTCGGCCAACCCTACATTATTTAGGCAAAAAGGAGATGAAAAGATTTTTCCACGGCCTGTTCGGCCAGCCCCACCATATGATTAGCCACCGGAGGTGGGTTCGGTCAAGTTTCCAACAACGATACAATTTTGGATTTAAGGTATATTGGGAATAGAAGCTCTCTTACTCTCTTACTCTTCAAAGCACGAAAATTCATAGATCTATCTTGTGTTGAAAAGAGTGAAAGTCCAAGCCTCCTTAAGCTATTTGTGCTGTAATTTTTATATTTGTTTTATCTAATTCTATTCTCTCTCTCAAGTTAGTTTAGACTGTCTAATTGAGTAATTCATACTCTACTTGAGAAATAAAGAATCGAATTTGTAGCATTAGAGTATCATTCATTTTTATTGAAAATACATTAGATCCCTTTATTTCTTTTTCGGTTAAACTCATACAAAGACTTCATCTACATCCGAAGAAGAAGATTGCTGCATTCAAGTTACAGATTCGACTTCGACTCGCCAATCGAAGATAAGTATTGTCTTTATATTTATTTCAGTTTAGGTTTTTCTGAGATAGCCCGGAAATCTCAATGGGTTTGTTTATGGTGATCCTGTAAAAATCACAAAGTGGGTTTAATTGTGATAGCTCGTGAAAATCGTAATAACTATATCGGTTTGTTAAGGTGACTCTGGGAAAACCTTGAGATAATGAAAGCCAAAATTGCGAGAGTAGTAATTTTGGGAGTGGAGTAGGTTGCGTTTAGGCACCGAACCCTATCATTCTTTTGTGCATTGTGGTGATTGCTTTTTATTATTTATGCCTATCTTGTGCTTCATTTGTTCTTGCTATAGTTTAATATTTTGATTTTAAAGACGTCGTGAAATAAGATTGTCCTGCCTAAATCCTTTAGGTGAATGTTGTCCCATGAACTATTTGATATAAAGAATTCAATACTTTAAGCAATTGAGTTTATTTGGTTTATTATTCTGCATTGAATCGAAATATTTGGCATAGTCCTATTCACCCCCCTTTAGGACATCTATAGCTCATCCTTTCATAAGACCCTGTGAGTATTCGTAACGTGACTAGCAAAATTATTGATAGAACTTCCGAATGGATCAGATTAGTTGCTGTCTTTCCTAGTTTTGACATCATTCTCAACAGTAAAGGTTGATGATGACCCCATTATCGACCAAGATTCTGGTGATCGAGCATCGTTCGAGATGAGCATAAATATGTACAATAGCTTGAGATGATGTATGATACCGTGAGTAGCTCTTTCTATGATCACCCTTTCAGATGTGACCCTTAACTCTACTGTATTGTGTTTATATGTGATGTTCCATCTGTCTCGAGTTCATTTCTGGTCATCTCCTCAGATGGAAAAGAAGCATGTTGTATTACATCTGGAGGACTAAATTCTTCCACATCACTTGCCATTCTAGTTGGTTGGGCTGGTTTAACCTGGAAGTTGGAAGGTAGTGTGAATACCATATTGTAATGGAACACGACCGGTGGCAATGTCCCAAACACAATTCCTTCGTTCGAACATTGCCCCCTAGTGTTCCTACATTCATTTCCATACTAAGGTCTTTGATTTACTTAACACTTTTGTCGGTCACAAGGCGGGTTAATGCATTCGCCGGTGAGGCAACTCGCAATACTTTAGCAGTCGTTACTATTTCATTTACTAGCCATTCATCCACAGGGAAGCATTCGCCACTAAGATAATCTAATAAATTGTTGCAACCATGTTCCTCCTTTGGACTGGCTGATAACATTGGAATCCTGTTCACATAACATAGGAGACCGAACTGCCCACACTATGCTTTCAGCCACTGGTTCTTCAGACACAAGAATTTTCAGAATGGTTGTGATTGGTTTACTTTCGGCCGAGGCAGATCTATGACTTCTTCTGATCCTCTTCTCATCGCATCTCGACATCTCTGCCATCAACGTTTTTGAGTTTGAGTCAATGCCTCTAGTGTTGCCAGAAATTTTGGGTGCATAACCCTCTTCCATACTCCTTCCTAAGTTGTCAGGGGCTTAACCATTATTTGGTTAGGTACTCCAACTTGCTGGCGACGGCTAAGGGTTGTTCATTGTGGCCGATACTAATAAACCCTCTCCATTTGTTTAGGAATCATGCAGCAGCCTTGCAACCTTAATTTGGGAGGATCTTTCCATTCGAGAATAGTCCTTCTAGCACATCGGTTGCACAGTTGTGAACCCTTCCTGTCTTGCCGAATGGCGTTCAGTCGAGCAATGTTAAAATGAGGAGACTAACATCGCCTTGCATTGGTCGTTGTGGTATACCTTCCTAGTTAGTCAGACTGAGATTGATCTTTGGTTGCGGCCGATCAACCTTTCTTAGATTCGTTGCAACCATATTAACCTTAAGGTTGGGCGGGAATAGATATGTGTTGATTAATATGGCATCCTTGCCTTTTTCGGGAACTTCAACAGCCTGCGGTTGATGTTATCCTGGACGATATTCCTAAATACAACATATTTATTAGTCAAATGATACCGAGTTCCGTGTCATTTGCAATATTCAATCTTTTGTAATTCATCAGCTGAATGTATTTTATGATTTATGGAAACCCTGATAGACTTTTCGGCCAACAGAATTTCAAATATCTCATCGGCTCTTTTGATATCAAAAGTATAAACCTTTTGAGTTTTCTGTGGAGTCAACGCAGTTGATTTTTCTTCGGCCAGTGCTGAACATGGAAGTGGTTTCTTAGCTACCACTTCGGCAATCGCGATATCGTTATTTGGGTCATGATAATAAGTTTCTATTGACGAGATTTTTTTTTTCCAGGCACCTTCTTGTAGAAGTTCCTTGTACCTGAAAGCCTTCCCAGTCAAGTCATATAGGTCCACAACTTTGTTCCAATAAACTTCTTACAAAGTTTATACTTGAGCTTGTCTTGTGCTAGTTGCATAAATTCAGCTTCAGTCATAACAATCTTACATCGGCTATTTGCCATTTTAAATTGAGTAATATAACTCTCACAAGTCTCTCCTAGTAATTGCCAAAAACGGGCGAGAGCAGCCATAGTTATTTAACTATTATTGGAGAATTAACTATTATTGGAGAAAAAAACATAACTATCTATTATTGGAGAAAAAACTGAGCGTGGAATTTCTCCTCCATTTCTTACCAAGTGTTTACCGAATTTGACAATAGATTTGAATACCATGTAAAGGCCGTTGCCATTAGTGAATGACCAAATAATTGTAACTTATGATAGTTATCATTCGCCAACTCTCTCCACTGCATGGTAAACCAACCGACATATTCAATAGTTGACTGACCAGGATCGCTTAAAAACAAGGCAAAAATTGGTCGATGGTTTCGCGACAACGGATGTTGTCGATCTATCCATTCAAGATATGGTCTGTGATACACTGGGACAATATTGCGGTCGAGTACTTGGCCTGCAACCTCCCATACAATTTTCATGATTTGGTCATGATGCACTCGCTAAGGTTCAATGACCGGTGGTGGATCGGGGTCTAATTGGTTCAGTCCTTCTTAGAATAATGGGTTCCTAGGAAATTGCTAAGGGCTATATCCTTTTGGTAATCCTTGATTTCGATTTTCAGATACAGAGTTTCTAGCCTCTTGCTCCGGTTATATAAGTTCGACGGGAGGCGGAGTATTTCTCATCTCTTGAACTGGGACTGGTGGTGGATTCCTTTGTAGAGGAGGCATAGGTGGCAACTGAGCTACATTGCCAATAGAACTTCCTTCAATATTATATTACATTACCAACGACATTCGTTCGGCCATCATAACCTTCAATCGATGTATGGCCTGAGTCTGGTAGCCATATACCTGTTGGTATTTTCAATTTGAATTCGAAATTGCTGAACTTGGGCTCTTCTATATTCCTGGACATGCTGAATACTTAGTTGTACATCTTGAAGCACGATCACTATCTCGTTTGGGAGAACAGTCCGAGAGGTCGATGCTCCTTCCCAATCCCAAGTACCGAGCGTTGGACTATTATTCAAATTCAACGATTTAGGGGCCACTCGAACCGGCATGTCCTCGACTGGAGGTGGTGCGTTGGTGTGGAGGGCTCGATCCTAGCGATTCGAGTGCTTCTTATATTCACAATTTCGATTAGCAAATATATGTTGTTAAATTAGAGACAGGGTCCCACCGGGCGTGCTGAAAACTATTGCTACTTAGTCCGTTTGGTTGGAATGCGAGCATCCCATAATTGAATTTGTGGCTCAATTCAAACCGAACAACTATGACCCCAACCGTCGAGATAGGCAGACACGTAGTGTATGATCGAGATTTGATGAGATCGGTCGCCTATTCAACTACCCACTCAATGTGTAAATAGGATAAAGTAATATTTAGAGGATAGAGTTCGTCCTCTAATGATGGGTTGCACCTTTACCTTCCGTACGAAAGAACTTTTCATTACAGATAAAGTGAAATGAGAAAATGGATTCTTACAATCAGTCATAAAGAACATCTAAAAAAAAAAACATTTTCTGATGTGGAACTAAATCCAACGTGAAAACATATACTCAAATTACAACTAAGATTATCAGCTACTTGATTAATTTATGGATTACATTGGAATGTAAACAACAAGCTAAAAGTAAAGAATTACACTAAAAAGTGTAATTGAATGATAATTGAAAGATAATGTTTGGTTTTGATTGGGTTGTTATGAGACTAGATCTTTCCGCTAAATCCCTTTGCTATTTATAACTTTAATACGACTATTTATATGCTTCCCATGTTCTGATAATTGTTATAACCATTTAACAACACTTACTTTTTTCTATTTGTTTTTCTGTCATCTGTCTTGTAATTGTTCTTTTATGATTGTTCTTCTATCCACCGTTTAAAAAATTACGTGGCATTACTTGATACATTCCGGTTATATTACCAAGAAATTCCCTTTCAGTACATCCCAGTAGATCTTTAAAACCACTATGCGGATACATATATATCACATTTATCTTACTCTGATTGGTTCTCACCGGGAATAACGAACACATGATGAACATCTTCAACCGCAAACATGACATTGTTTTCATTGCAATCCATACCATCCAAATCGCTCATCTAATAGTGGAACATAACATTCTAAAAACTCGCACTGTAAAGATGATATTATCTCTCTTATTCTACCTTTTAATTTGGACTACTCACCGTTAATTGGATGGTTAAGATTTCTTGATCAGTCTGATCTCATAGGTACGCTCCATCCACTACTTTCCCATAATTTGAATGGTTTGGATATGCGTAGACGGGTGCAACTTTGAAGGAGGGTGAGTAACCACTTACCACCATTCCATGAATATCATGAATATCACATGTTAGGACTTTTATATCAGTGTTGCCCCACTTAAAAAATATAATGACTCGTCATCCTCACATTGGGCACGAACGCGGATGTAACGTCCCAGAAAAATCCATACAAAGACCTGAGTACCACCTTAGGCAGAAATCATTAAAGACCAAATCCTTTAGAAATTAGACGAAGATTAATTAAGTGCTTAACTAAATAACCTATCGAATTAGCTTGGACAGCTTTCAATACAAACTGTAAGACCTAAAATCAATGGGATCGCTGACGCTACATTACCCTGAAACCTATGATCAATCTCTAAACCCGGTTGCTCTTGGAAGTGCATTGAAACTCTGTATCGAACCTGGACTGCACGTCGAAAATCCGATAACTACGAAACTATATCGTTATAACCACCTCACTAGACTTGGCAACCACCTCGGAAATCAAGTTTAGATAATACCCAGAAACGCACAACTTGAGTCCGGGGTGAAGTGTGTGAGAAACGCGAATACCTTTAGAAAATAAACTGGGACTTAAGTGAATTGAGTCGTTTCACTTGCAGGTCAAATCTAAGGATTTAAACAGTCAGATTCAAACCCAATTACACCCTCGGATTAGGAAAAATTTTCAACACATGTCAATGTACTTGTGGCCCTGATCGAGTACTAGTGACCGTTGAACTAAAACTGGTCCGCCACGGTCGATCTATAAATCCGATTGGACCGAAAACTCAGCTTGACCTAGATCTAATGTCAGGGAGCTTAAGTCCAACCGCATGCAGAAAAGAGGCCTCCAGAAGTGCTCCGTTAGATCGAAACAGCCGCTATTTGGCTGTACCCTAAGTATACCATGGCCCTGGGGCCATTCCCATTAGTTCTGGGCCTATATAAGGGCCTTAAACCCTCTCTCTCTCATTCCATACGATTTTGCAACCCTAGGAGAGAGAAGAGAGCAAAGAGAGAAGGAAAGAGAGAGAAAGTGAGAGAAAGTGGGAGAGAGTTCCTTGTATCCGAGCCCATCGCTCCACGTGCTGAATCGACCTATCTGTATCGTTGTACTGGTGATTCTGATTCCATTTTCAGGTAAGAAATCCTAACCCTAATCTGTTTTAGGGATTCAGGTAGAGTAAATGGTGAAATAGCTGACCCGTTTCATACTATAGGTTGTCGTTGTGCCGTAAACAAAGACTTAGTGTTTAAACTGAGTTTGTTACACGTTTACTGGCGAAAGGTGTGGACTATAAACGTTTAGGTTATGGTTTTCAAGGCCTTCAATGTCAGTAATGGTTTATGACTGACTTGATTACTGTCACATGTGATTAGATGCGATATTTCTCGTATATTACACATATATGTAAACTATGTTGATTTTAATGCCTTCCATGTGTTTGGTGAAATGCTTAAATGAATATGAAATTATGGTTTCTGCTTGCCATGATTATTGTTTGAGAATACATACTTGTTGTATGGGTGGCAACTCCTTGGTGGAAGGATTTGCTATAATATAGGTTATAACTAATTTATTTCATATATAATGGAATGTGTAAACTAAGTGTTTGATGAAATGTTTGAATGAGAAATGGTCCAATGAATTGTATTTATTTAGGGCGTTGAGATAGGATTTTCCAACTACCTTACCTAGGTATATAATTTCCTCCATGTAGTCTTAATTTCAATTACGTGGTTTATGTATAAAATGCACATGTATAATAACATATTCTATGTGAATGATAAAATGTCTAAATGAGGTATTGTTCGTTGAACTATATTTAATAAGAGTGTTGAGATAGAATTCTCATCTACCTTATCTATATGTATAGTTTCCTTCATGTAACTTAAATTCCGATTATGCAAATTTATGGATGAAATGCAATATATGGCAATATGTGCAATGTGTTTGATGAAATGCTCGAATGAGATTCATGTTGGAAATGTTCGCTAAATGCTTATATGATTATCACATGTCTCCATATGCTTTATTTGAATATGATTGTGACTACTATGTAGTCCAGGCAATCGGTAACAATTCCTATTTGAGTGGCCGCATTAGTCTCGCCACAATTGACGCGTTCGGTGAATCCGAGTCGTATGATGATCGTCGACAACGGTACCTTGTCGATTAATTCAGCGTACGATCGTACCAGTCGAGCTCATCAAGTAACCCGATTGACCCGATGTATGTTCACCATGTATGGACGCTACTGCTTGAATCTAAGGTACCAAACTCACAAAAGCTCGTTTAACCTTGGTACCTCGATCCGCTAAGACTCATGAGCCGGACATAGTGGTATGGGACACCGTAATCGTTCTGTCAGCCTACGCTAGGGTGACGAGCCTCCTCGTAGTGACTAGTGAGCAACCCAAACTCGTGAGCTAAATACGGTGGTATGGGACACTGTATTCGAGCTATCGGCCTACACTGATCAGGTGACGAGCATCTCAAGTGACCTCGAGTATAAAATAGGCCTATGTGGATGGTGATGAGTCTCCTGTAGTGACCTCGAGTGTAAACTCATGAACTTGCCTGTCCACTGCTTTCAAATTAGCGGTGATGTTGCCCTATAACTTACGTATCATATGTGATTAACTAGGACTGACGACCGTAGAATGGATCATTGTTTGAGAATTGATATAAGGGAGGTACCTTAGCTTCCCATTCCTGCTGTATGAAAAAGACTAATAAGAACTTGGTAATCACGCCCATGCACCGCATTACGTGTGCGTTTGGCGTAGCAGGTTAAGCACTGAGGAAGTGTTTCATGCGCGATCGTGAGATGAAGTCGCTGAGGGAGCGCAGGCGAGGGCATGCATCATTATTTCCTATCATTCTTGCATTAATCACAGTATTTAGGGATGTTTACTTGTATTGCGTTATCATTACTGCTTGACTGAATTGATAACATGTTAACCTTTGCTTTATTGTTCCACTGAGTTGATCACTCACTCCCACGTTACGGGACGGTGTTGTATACACCAACCAGACCCTATTGTAGGTTTAGATGATGGCGAAGCCAGACTTTAAGGATGATGAGAAGGCATTCTCATATATTCAGTATTCTGGCGGGTTTATATAGGCTGCTCGGAACGACGGGATTAAAGGAATATATGATTAGTTGGACATCCACATTTTGTCATTTTGTATTCTTTTTGAAACAGATATGTATTTATTCAGCTCAGTGATGCTATCATACTCAGGAGGTTGAGAAACACATCTATGTAGTTTATATAAATCCATCATAGTCTTCCGCTTGCATAATTTAACTGTCTCTGGAGTATGATATGCTGTTTTGGTATAATCTTATTCATGTTTAAAGCACTAATACAAACAACATTAAATCATCATTATCGAT
The DNA here is from genome assembly GCF_029962835.1 of Magnolia sinica. Taxonomy (NCBI): domain Eukaryota; kingdom Viridiplantae; phylum Streptophyta; class Magnoliopsida; order Magnoliales; family Magnoliaceae; genus Magnolia; species Magnolia sinica. Next base: position 28,746,131 of record NC_080587.1, read on the forward strand.
GTTGCATAAGTGATGCATTGGAACTCGGGAGTTGAGTCTATGCTCGACCCCCGATTTTCAGGGCGTTACAGCGGATCTATCTAGACCATTTAAATAGTGGCTCCTATTATGAATGGTACATACTTCTAAAACCACGCTGACTAAATAATCTTAACCATCTAATTAATGTCTATCGAATGAATTATTAGGATTAATATGGTGGTTGGTGACTTGGTGTCACAGGGAAAAGGAAAGCTATTTTTAGTGCAAAATTCAAGGGAAGTAATAACATTTTACAAAATAAAGCTTGAAGAATGAAATTACAAAAATATCCTTATTTAAGTTTTTCTTTAAAAATTAGTAAAGGCTGAGACTTGCAGGATCCACAACATTTGTATAACATCCAAGCCATCCAATGTATAAAACCCACCATTTTGATAGAACGAATAAAAAATCATGTTGATTGAATCATCAGATAAGTTACACTTGAATTTAGATGTTTTAGTGGTGTATATTATTTTTTATGGATTGACCTACCTTATAAATGGATCCCCATATCTTTGGTTCTCTTTGTGATCATATCGGTTTGCATGGTTTGATGAGAAGGAATTGGGTACTACCCTCATCAGACCTAACTAGACACGGAGGACGGTCCATTAAGGGTTATGTGGACCTCACTGTGATGTATGTGTTTTCTCTACCCACCTATATATTTAGAAAAATCATTTTAAATGATAAGCCCAAAATAGATGTTGATCAAATGTTCAAATTAAACTACAGGATACAATGGGACTGAATACCAATGGCTGAAAACCTCTTGGATGTCACATAAGTTTTGGATATGATGTTTATTTTTTCCTTTCATCCCGGTCTACATGAACTTATGAATAGGGTTGTACACAAACCGAGTTAGCTTGGTTAGCTTACTCGACTCGACTCGAAAATGCTCAATTTGACTCAGTTCGAAACTAAGTTCAAGTCGAGTCGAGCTGATTTTTTGAGCTCGAAAAAAAATTAGAATTGAGTTTGAGCTTGCTCAAGCTTGACTCAACTCGGATTGAACCCAACTCGAATCGAACTTGGATCGAACCAGTTCGGTGACTAGGTTACTTTGATATTGATGTTGCTCACCAAGTGTTTGGTGAAATGACTTAACAAAGTGTCGGCTGGTGGCAAGGAAGGTAAGTTTCATCAAACAAATACCATTTTTTCTTGATTTTGATGTTGCTTATAAGGTGTTTGATGAAATACCTATAAAACCGCTGCTACTATTTTACATGCAGTGAGAATTTGAAAGTGCAATCCATGTGTTTGTGAATATGCTGCACATGCAAACTGAGCTCGATCTTTGTTCTAACTCGACTCGAATTGGGCTGAGTTGCTGACTGAACCGAGTTGAGCTAGCCAGTCAAGCTCGAGGACCAAGCCGAGCTGAGCTCGGCTGTAATGTTTCGGAAAAATTCGTACAAAGACCTGAGTACCACCTCAGGCAGAAATCACTAAGAACTAAATCCCTTTAGAAATTAGATGTGGATTAATTAGGTACTAAACTAGATTATCTGTGAAATTAGCACTAATCACTTTAAATATAATTTGTATGACCCAAAATCTGCAGGATCGCTAATGCTACATTGCCTAAAAACTTAAGATCCATCTCAAAACCCAGTTACTCTTGGGAGCGCATCGAAACTCCGTATCGGACCTGGACCGCGCGTCGAAAGACCAATTTCCCCAAGTCTATACGGTTATGACCGCCTTACTGGACTTGGCAACTATCTCCAAAATCAAGTCCTAAAGGTATCCAGAAATGCATAACATGAGCTCGGAACGAAATGTGTGAGAAACGTGAATATCTTTAGGAAATGAACTGAAACTTAAGTGAATTGAGTCGTTCGCTTGCAGGCCGAATCTAAGGATTCAGACCATCAGATTCTGACCCAATTACACCCTCAGATCAGAAAAAATTTTCAACACATGTCAGTGCACTTGTGACCCTGATCGAGTACCGGTGACCGTTGAACTGAAACTGGTCCCCCGCGGCCGATCCACTGATCCGATCGGATCGAGATCTTAACCTGACCTAGATCCAATGGTAGGGAGCTTAAGTCCGACCTCATGTAGAAAAGGGGCCTCCAGAACAGCTCTATTGGACTGAAACGGCCACTCCTTGGCTATACCTAAGTATATCATGGCCCTGGGCCCATTCCCATCAGTTTTGGGCCTATATGAGGGCCTTAAACCCTCTTTCTCCCTTCACATACGAATTTGCAAACCCTAGAGAGATAAGAGAGAAGAAAGAGAAGGAAAGAGAGAGAAAGTGAGTGAGAGAGTGGGGGATTATTCCTGGGATTCTTCCCTGCCATTCCACGTGCTTAACCCCCGTTACCGTATCGCTATTCCGGCGATTCTGATTCCATTCTTAGGTAAGAAATCCTAACCCTAATCTGTTTTAGGGATTCTAATAGAGTCAAAGGTGAAATAGCTAACCTATTTCATGCTATAGGTTGCCGTTATGCCGTAGACAAGGACTTAAGGTTTAAACTGAGTTCGTTGCGAGTCTACCGGCGTAAGGTGCGGATTATAAATGTTTAGGTTATGGTTTTTAAGGCTTTCAATGTTAGTAATGATTTATGACTGGCTTGATTGCTATTACATGTGCTTAGATACGAGGTTTTTCGTATATATGCTTATATATAACTATGTTGATTTATAACGCATTCCATGTGTTTGTTGAAATGCTTGAATGAACATGGAATTTGGATTTGTACTCGCCATGATTATTGATTGTAAATACATGATTGTTGTGCATGTGGCAACCCCTATGTGAAGGGATTTGCCGTAATATGTGTTTTACTAATTTATTTACATATGTGTGATATGTGTAGTCTAAGTGTTTGATAAAATGCTTGAATGAGAAAATGCTTGTGTAAAGGTATGTAATGAGGGTGGTGAGATGGGACTCTCAACTCCTTTATCTATGGTTACAGTTTCCTCTATGTAACCTATCTTACTACTATGTGGCTTAGGGATGAAATGCCTATGTATGGTAATATGTGGTATGTGTTTTGTTGAAATGCTCAAGTAAGACTTATATTCAGTTCTAGTTGTTACACGTTGTCTTTGACTACCGCATGTGAATGCTATTATTTGAAGTGTGTTTGGGGCTACGACGTAGTCTATGCGATCGGTAAAGATTCCCGAGTTAGTGGCCGAAGTCGTTTCGCCACATCAAATGTGTTTGAGGAATCCGAGTCATACGCAGATTTGCCGACAGTGGTTAGGCCACATGGAGTGCTTACGCACTCTATGTCGACCAAGTCAACGTACGCTCGTACTAACTGAGCTTGTCAAGTAACCCGATTGACCCATTATATGTTCACCATATATGGACATTACTGCTTGAATCTAAGGTACCAACTTACCAGTGAAGATCCCGTTTAACTTTGGTACCTCGATCCGATAAGACTCATGAGCTGGACATGGTGGTATATGGGACACCGTGGTTGAGCTGTAGGCCTACGTTGGGGTGACCAGCCTCCCCGTAGTGACCAGTGAGAAACCTAAACTCATGAGCCGAATATGGTGGTGTATGGGACACTGTATTCGAGCTGTCAGCCCATGATCAGGTGACGAGCCCATAGTGACCACGAGTATACACTAGGACTACGCTAAGGTGACGAGCCTTTCCATAGTGACCTCGAATATAAACCAGGCCTGTACTGATGTGACGAGCTGCTCCGTAGCGACTTGAAAACTGTCTATCGTATGTGACTACTAGGATTGACGACCCTGAATTAATCAATATTTGGGTATATGATTTAAAGGAAAGTACCTTAGATTCCCAATCTTGCTGTATGAATATGTCTAATTAAGAACTTGATTAATCACGCACATGCACCGCATTGCATGTGTCTTTGGCGTTTGAGTTGAGCACAGTGGGAGTGTTGCATGCCGCGATCATGAGATGATGTCGCAGAGGGAGTGCAGGCGAGGGCATACATCATTATTGCATATCATCTTTGCATTAACAAGAGCATGAAGACATGAGTATTGTACTGCTTTATCATTATTGCTTGACTGAATTGATAACATGTTAACTTTTGCTTTATGGCTCCACTGAGTTGATCACTCATTCCCACATTCTGGGATAGTGTTTTAAACACCAACCAGACCCTGTTGTAGATGCAGATGATGGCGATGCTTTTGAGATAGAGCCGAACTTTTACGATGATGAGGAGGAGTTCTCCTATATGCAGCTATCAGGCGGGTCTATGTAGACCGTGTTCTGATCGACGAGGTTGCAGGGATGCTGTCTATATGTCATTACACTTGTCATTTTACATTTTGGGGTACCCATGTATATTCATTTTGTCTATTTTGAGAGTATACATGTATATATTTAGCCTGGTAATATGTTCAAACTTTGGAGACTTATAACAGTTTATACATTTTATATAATTATCATAGTCTTCCGCTTGCGAAATTTAACTATCTCTGAAGTATGATATGCTATTTGGTATAATCCCACTCATGTTCAAGGCACTAATACAGACAACATTTAGGGCCTATTTGGATGCCTGTAACTTTTTTAAGTTGTAAGAAAGTTACATGTAACTTACTTACAGGTGTAAGTAAGTTACAGGTAATCCTGTTTGGATATAAGTTGTAACTTACTTACAGGTAACTTACTTTTTGTGTTTGGATAACTTGTAACTTTATTACAGGTAATAAGCTGCATATTCACATTAAATAGAGCTTGAAATAAGGAATCGTTGAAAAATCAGATTTACACGTAAAAAAGATTGAATAAAATTATTCCATTTTATCAAGCCCATATAAATGAATAGTTTGGTTGATTCTTAGGCTAAATAAATCAACAGGTGAGCCATAAAAGTGGGCTCACGTTTTCAAAATGCTTATAATATAGGAAAAAAAAAAAAACTTGAGGTAAGATATCCAAGCAAAAATTTCCCACAGGAGTGACTCTTGTTGGCAAGGATCAGTTAAAGAGAAATCACAAGCATAGGAAGCTGCTTCACCAAATTCTGCATTAGCAGTTAAAATCTCAAAGTGGGACATTATTAAAATGGACCAATATCAAGGGACTGTTTAAAACCAGATATCTTAAAACTTCGATGTACCCTCAATTTCTCACCATTTGACAACAGGCAAGAATCCAGATGCAAATGGAACTTGGGACTATTTGAAAAATGGATATGTTAACCATGCAGTGGGCACTCAATTTCAAAACACCCGAGGACGTGAGGAATCTCAATGCAAATGGAAATTAGGAGTGTTTAAAAAACCATATGTTAAAACAAAGTTGGGACCTACACGGGGACAAGTCGCACTGACCAACAAGCCCCACTTATACAAAATGAATAATGGAATGTGGGCCCCACTATGATGTATTTGTTTTATCCACACCATCTACCCATTGTTCTAGATCATTTTAAGAAATCAACCCAAAAATAAGGTACATCAAAATCCCAGGTCGACCAAATCACTAGAAACAATGTTGATAGAATGCCCACCATTAAATACTTTTGGTAGGCCACTGATGTTTTGGATCAAATTGATATTTGTTTTGTTCCCTTCATCCAGGTCTTTCTGACCTAATCAACAGGTTGGATGTGAAATAAACATTACATTGGCCCAAGGAGTTTTAACGGTGGACTTTTAATCATTACGATTTTGTGTGGTGTGGTCCATCAGAGATTTAGATATGCCTAATTTTTGGAATCAAGCCCTAAAACAACCCAAAATAATGAATGGACGGCATGGATAAAACAAATACAGGATGGTGGATCCCACAGACCATCGGACGTTACCCACGCCTCTAGCCAAACTGCCTTCGTCAACCCTGATGAAAGAAAAAAAAGAGGAAAGAAAGAAAGGGCTTTTCTAACCCTGCTAAAGTTGGATCAGAGAGGGAGAAGGAGACCGGGAGAGGGAGAATGAGACTGAGAGAGGGCAACGGAGGCCTTAACTCCGTCTGAGAAGGTAGGTACGCTTCTTCAATGCAGGTGCGATTCTTCCCAATGATTTTCATTTCAAAAATTTCAACCGTTAAGTTACAGGTAACTTGAAAAACGACTCCAATGCCTGTAAGATTTTCGGCTCTTTCTCCTGTAACTTAGTTACAGGTTGAGAGAAAGTCACCTGTGACTTTCCTCCCCTAAACGCCAACTGTAACAAAGTCACGTGTAATTTACTTACATTTTAGAAAAGTTACAGGCATCCAAACAGGCCCTTAATCATCATTTTCTATATTGCATAAGTGGTGTGTTGGAACTTGGGAGTTGGGCTCCTATTCGACCCTCGATTTTCAGAGTGTTACATCAGCTAATGGCCGATCCAAGTCGAGTTGGGCCAACTTGTGGACACCACTACTTATGAACAGGATCGATGACAAATAAACATTACAGTGGGACCTAGAAAGGTTTCAGTGGTGGGTCATTGCCACTGCTTCCCATCTTCTTGGCTCCCTCCCCCTTTTGGAGGATACCTAAAATGTTCTTTCAAAACGGATGGATGGCTTTAGATAAAAATGCATGCATCAAGGTATCCCTGCGAACCCCCTGACAGGACCGTTTGCCTGTAGCCAGGCCTGGTGGCGGTAGTACCCAATCCGCTCGCTGTTGGAAGGATTGAATGCCACACGCATACTTACGTGCCCCCGTTACTGATTTTTCAGTTTCAGAGAATGAAAAGAGGGTAATGGTGTAATTTTTCCTCTTGAAAAAGTCCTCTCCAGGCATATCGGTTCCTATAGGTACCGTTCGTGAAATCCGAGTCCGGGAGGCTCCAAAAGAGAAAAGAGAGAAGATGGTTGATATTATCAGCTTATGCTCTATCGAGTGTTGGATAGGAGATTTGGACGGTCTGTATCGCGAGAATCGCCGTGCAAGAGAAGGAGAGGATTTCATTTCATTTGCCGTTCGGATCTCTCAATCTTCCTTCCATTTTTAGATATCGTAGATATTAAACGGAGATGGCTTCCGGACTCTACGCTGCTACATCCTTTTCCATCTTTTCTTCTCCCTTTTCCAATTCCAATTTCCCATCCAAACGCTCCCAAATCTACACCCCTCCTCTCATTTCACCTCTTTCCTTCCTCTGCCGAAGCCATAACATTCACAGCAGCAGTACTAGCAGCAGTAACCTCCAATTCGTCCTCCACGACTCTCTTGATGACTCCGGCATCGATACCACACATGCCAGGGTGAGAAAAATCACCTCTCCTTTCTTTCCATTCTCGGGCTAGACTCCTATGTTAGTGTACGAACATTCTAGAAAGTAAAGTACACAAGCATGATTGTGGATGGAGTGTGGTGTAGAATTAATAGTGAGCCGATGATGGTTACCATTTGATTACGCCCATTGAATTTGGACCACTTGCTACTTTTGACTTCAACCGGCCATTTGATGGGCACTAATTGGGTGGTTAGGATTGCTTGCTCGGCGCCGTTTGGATGCAAGTGTAGTTGTGTTCTAGGGCACTAATTGGGTGGTTATGCTGCCTTGGACTAGCTATTCTGTTTGCTGTTTGTCAAATACCTTTTGAAGAGGGAATAAAATATTGGACGGTTCCATATATGACATCAATAAGGCACTTGAAGATGGATGGTGGCACATGTGGAGTGCTTGAACATGGAGGGTCACACGTGGTGCATTTGGCACATATAACGTGTGTGCATGGAACACTGGTGATAAGCTTCCCTCATATTTATTCCACCTTTTTCAAGAGACACTCTGGATTCCTGTGTATGAATGGGTCAGACAAACCATGGATAGCTTATCTGCCCCGGAAACTTATCTTGCATCCAAGTAGTCCCTTAGTGTGATAGTGAAGCTATGCTCTATGCTCCATCGCCAATTGTCCCTACAATTAATCTGGTTTGGATAGCTGTGCATGTGTGTACCATATAAGGAGGATGAGTCACCACCATTTTGGAAATGGTGGTGAACTACGATCGGATCTTGTCCTACCTCCTCTATTTTGGAGGAATTATAGGGGTTTTGCCTCTCATTAAAAGAAGAATTATAGGGTAATGATTCGCTGAAATATAGAGTTATGATGCCGCAAAAGGTGAATAATGTCCTTATCAAGGTATTCTGTAACAATAACAGTGGCCGAAACGGCCACCACCATTACCTTTACAATACATGGTATAATAGTTGTTATGGGGGCTGTAACGGCCATTACAGTTTTTTTTTTTTTTTAAATAAAAAAAAATCAAAAAACCTGTATCAGCCATGTAATGGATCGTTACGAGACCTTTACATCCTTTACGAGGGCTATAATGGCCTTTACAAGTCATTTTTTTTTCTCATAATGGCCGTTACAACCTTTACGACCCCGTAACGTGTAACAATTGCCATTGTTACCTTTATGGCACACCATGGTCCTTATGCACCTATTCCATGCAAGTGGGGCACATGGTTCATTTATCTAGATTGTTAACTTTCTTGGATATACCATAGATGGGGAGACCCAAAACTCTTCTGGATGAGAAAATCTTGGAGGTCTATTGCTTCATTTTTCTCTTAATGATCTACTTGTCGGGTGCGATTCAAGGGTGGTGTAGGATGAAGAAACTATTCCATGCTACTTCTTGCCATTATTGACCAATGAAATCGATACACAACACACACATGCACACATTGTGCCAATTGGAGATGTTGCAACATGTGATCTACCAATGCAAAGCTCCGAGCGAGCACAAAATCTCTAGTTTACAACAAATGCAATGACGTATTTATTCAAAACTATGTTTTACTAAAGTTAAAAAAAAATCATTACAAAAAAATTCTCTCATTAAAGCTCATGTTAACTTATATCCTATGTACAATGTAGTCTTGAGGTTTTCCATTTTTTCGGACACCATTCACTCAGTAGAAACTATCATAGATTACGATTCTAGAATCCTAAATACAACAATTGTTTTTTGACTCTTCCTAGAGACCAAGAAAACTTACTAAATTAAGATAATTATTCCACAACCCTAATTAATAATATCCTAGTCAAACACTTACTAGAAGTGTGCTTCCACCGAACAAAATACCTGAAGCCCTCATTGAGAATTCACTCTAGTTGCTATTACCAAAATCCTTCAAACTGAAAATTTCAAACACTTCGACATGCAATGTTTTGGTTCACCATGCATTTTTTCTCCACACCATTGTATGGACCTTGGCTTCACATTTTTCATTGAGTTTTGTAAAACATAAGTGACAATAAAAAACTTCACCATCTCACCCCATGAAACCACAATAAACCTTCCACATGGCTTTCTTGGCTACAAACAATCACTGATATCCGACCATTTGCAGGCTTCATTTTTTTAAAAAGAGAAAGTGGGGAGATTCTCAATGACCTAAAAATCTACCCTTGAACTCATCAAGATTGCCACATATATTGAACTTATTAAGACAAAAACCTAACACTTTGGATTGAAATTACATCACCAAGAAAACATCAATGAAACTGACAGTTCTGATTGAACCCATATTTGCAAAGAAGAAGATGAACAACCTAGTGGCCTCACAGCCAATTTCATTGCCGCCTTGTGATGAAGGTCTTGTTGCGTTGGATATTCTCCAAAATATGCTTTCGTCATGCTTTCTATGAAGAGATCATCCTTCCTCCAATTGCTTCACTCACAAGCAAACTTGTAAAATGCTGGCCTCAAACCCATGTGTGCATAACTAATCTAGATCTAATTCCTGGCTTCAGACCACCTCGTTCTAATAGACTCACTACTAGGCCTGTTTTCTCCAATACTAATTGCACAGAAATTTCTACATGCCATATGTCCATGCCATGATGGACAATTGAAATTCATGCATCTGATACACACATGTACATGGACCATGCCAAACACATGGAGATGCTTTGATATGATCTGCTGAAGCAAATCTTCTACGGGTAACCAAAATCACTAGTTCATAATTAATGCAATAATGTATTTCTTAAACATACATTCTGTGAAAATAAAGACAAAAACACTAAAAACATTGTGACAAAATCTCTCCCTCCCTATCTCTTGCATACTTTGCTTGCACCTTTTATGAAGAGAGGTTTTGTATTTTTTGATGAATCACAACCCAACCCCCCCCCCCCCCCCCCAAGTTTGCCACCACCACACCAAAAAAAAAAAAAAAAACCCTTGTTGACAATTACTATTTCCAACATTAGGAACCTTTCATGTGGGATTGGATCCTGTACACGTGTGACCATAGTAGGTGGTTTGTACTATTTGTTTGGCCTCCATTATCAATGGGAGATGCCTCCAAAATCTTCCAAATTAGAAGATCCTGACCTTCGATCAACGGCCTATGACTGGATGGTTCAGGTGAATATTCAACAATGGTCCACATTCAATGGACAATGGTCTGATGATTGAAGGATTATTTCTAATGTCAAAACCTTTGGGGCATTTCCCATTAATTATGGAGACCAAATCATATTAACGGCTTGGATCACTAAATCGTAGTACCAGATGTACAAAATTCCTCTTCCCTTCTGCGCCATTCTTTGTAATTCAATTAAACGCTTTGTGATTGATTAGGCCGCCAGGGATGGCTTTTGCTCCCAGATCCAACGGCTTTCAAGAATAGAGAGAGAGACAAGCATAACCATCAACAGAGGAGTTGATCTGGGGAAAGTGGCCCTGCACATTGCTGCAGAAGATGACGCACTAGTCTCCCATTCTTCTGTGCCTCTTCCAGTTGATTCGTTCATTGAAAGATTGGACGATCTGTCTATGGGTTTCTGCTCGCTATACATTCCCCCTGTTGGATCATCTCCTGAACTTTTCCTCGGGAATCTGGAGAGGTACTTCTATGTGCACAAGGTATTTTGGATTTTCTGCTTCTCCTTCTCTTTTTCCAATTGCTAATGAATGAATTTTTCTTGTGTTTCAAGAGTTTTGAAAATTGAGTTGAATTATTCTGAGAAAAGAACTAGGAAAATAAACAGTACACATTTCTTCATGCAAGTCAGTTTAGACTGTCCGAATTGTGAGCACTAGCCCAAAGGCCACACTCAATTGATGATTTTAACAATCCATCTTCAGTCATTATTTTGAAAGTTGATCTTTTCTAGCTGTCCGTTTGATGGCCTCCAATTGTACGATGGGGTTCATCTAATCATTGTGATTTTGAGTCATGATCTATGAATCTATCCACAAAGTGGTCATTATTTATATTGAAATACATGTATGCTTGATGTTCTTTTTAGACATGTTTTTACAACTATTGATGAAGGAAGAACTAATTTCTTGTAGTGAATGAGTAATAACAATATCAATTTGATCTTTATAAGGAGAGAAATGAATGCAGGAGTTATTAGGTGTTGACCATACACGTTGTGTTGTGCATTATATTGATCAATCATGGGGCGTGCTCACCTGTGATTCATATTGTGTCAAAGCACATATGGTGTGGCTTATACAGCTCACACCATAGGGTGGGGAACCTTTCCTATTATGTGCGCCCAAAATGGTCATTCTATTCAATTTTGACCTCTTTTTTTTTACTTAACATAATAAACAAAAGGGCACATGGATGAATCCCACATTTTCCTTCTCCTCTCTCTTCTTTCTCTTCTATCTTCTCTCCTCCTCCATTCTTCTCTCATTTAATTGCTAACACTTAACGTGGTATCAGATGATTTGGGATTTGCCCTAAACTTTTCTTTCGTTTCCTTTTATTTTTGTTTTTCCATTGTTGAAACCCTATATCTGCCCTGGACTCGTTTTTGTTTTAGGAAATCTAGGGTTTTCCTTTCTTTGGGTTGTGCAGAAACCATGTTGGTTGTCTGCATTAGATGCAGAACTGTGTGGTAGTGATGCTTTCTTCTTTTTGACATCAAATATAAGGACGGATCAAAATATCGTTGGGCCGGTCCAAAGTTTTCTATCATGGTTTATTGGTGTGAATTGTAAGTAGTGTGTATTGTATTGTATGGCTACATTGTGATGACTAAGTGATTGTAGGTAGTTCTGACAAATCATTGACTAGCTGTTTTTGACGGCCGAGTGATTAGAGGTGTGCTTCTGGTAAACCCGTTGACAACCCCCTTTTAATCAGAGGTGTTTCTTGCAGCCCGTTTTCAACACACACACACACATATTTTTATTGGAGGTGTTTCTGGCTGCATGTTTTTGATGTAGGTTGTGTGTTTCTCATATATTGGATTATCTGTGCTAATTATGGAGGGAAAAGTATGGTGTCCAATCTGTCATATCTTCTTGGGGTTTAGAGGACTTTGATAAATTTTCGGGGCATTTATGCCTGATTTTTGTATATTTTCAAAAATCTTTAAAAAAATAAAAAAAAATAAAATCTAATATTATATCTGTACTCTCCAGCCATTTCCGATTAGATCTATGTAGATTTGATTGAAAAAAGTTTATTTATTTTATTAAATCCGTCGAAAAATATGTAAATTCCAGATTAAAAAAAATAAATCAGATGATTTTGATCACAGATCTAGAGAGGCCATGCATTTTCAATTAGATCTGATAAAAAATTAAGTTTTTTTTTTTTTTTTTTAAAAATTTTTTTTAAATTTTTTAATTTTTTGAATTTCTAGATTGGTTGTTTTTTTATATGTAAAAAATCAGATTTGAGTAGTTTGGTCATCATTTTTATCAGATATGTTTTGGGTTTTTCATTTTGGTGGTGACTGGTGAGGTGATTGGTGAGTTTTTTTTCTATTAAGACTTAAGAGTAATGTTTTTTTTTTTTTAGAGATTATTTTAAGGAAATTGTTAAGTACTAAGTATTTTTACACTTAATTGTTACACACAACTAATGTTTTAAATATCGACGATATTGGTCGATATATCCCACGATATATCTCGTATCCCATCAGTGCGATACAAAACGCATAGGTAGTGTCGATATATCCCACATGTTCGATCCGATGAGCATTTTCAATTTCGGATCCCCCTTTTTTAAATTTTTTTTTATTTTTAAGTTGAAATTATGTTAAATCAGTGTCAAATAGTTATAAATCCATTGGTTCTTCATGTTTTGCATGAAAAATCAAAGAATTGGAGCTTTGATTTTGATATCCATTGGTTCTTCATGTTCTCCATGTTTTTTCTTTGAAAATTTCCTTCAACTAGCTATCAATTAAGACTAATTTTGAAGTATTTAGGAGCGTTTGATGAAATGATCGTCACAAACACTCTAAAAGTTATGCATTCAATTTGAATATAGTTGCATAAGTTCGATTAGACAGTGCATAGCTTAGGACCCTATGCAAAGGAAACCTATTATGTGCACTTCTTTTTTGAGATGTTATGATTTAAAGTGTGTATCAAGGTATTTTTTAAAACAATCCCTGAAATTTCATTGAAAAATTCAACCAATTTTCCAATGTTCCTATGTTTCCCAAAAAGTGTGATAAATTACCCGATACAAACGATATGTCCCGTGCGATAACTGATATCTGTATCCCAAGGATGCGATACATAACACGATACCAATATTTCGAACACTGCATACAACTCACCTGTCACACACATTCTCCAAGCAAGCACATATGTACAAGTGAATATACTAGTGAGTACTGAGTGGTGATACTTTTTGAACAAATTAGACTATTAGCGATATATGATATCGATTTATGACATATGTCAACAGTTTTATATTATATATATATATATATATATATATATATATATATATATAATATATATATATATATATATATATATATATATATATATATATATATATATATATATATATAAAATTGTACTATAAGGTTGACCTCATGGGAACTTCTCATGAGGTTGAGCTGTGTGAGCCCCACCATGATGTGTGTCGAACATCACCACCGTGCATTTGATGGGTCCCCTTTAGGTTATGGGATATCCAAAAATCAGCCATATACAGAACTCAGATGGGCCATACCATCTAAAACCACGTGAAAACATGCCTAAAACATATAAAAGCACTTGGTGGGGCCCACTTGAGTTTTGGGTGCGGCTGAAACTTGGTTTGACCCCTCATCCAAGTGGGACACACAATGAATGGGTTGGATTTGTGAACTACATCTCGGTGGGCCCAATAAATTATTACAAATGTTTTAATGGGAGGATTACCCCTCTCAACTGTTGTATGTGGTGTGGCCCACCCAAGTCATGGATTGACTTGATTTTTAAGCCTATGGCCCACTATGGAATGGTGTATCTAATTGATGGGGCTAGATGTTCGACACACATCATGGTGGGGCCCACACAGCTTGACTTCATGGGAAGTTCCCATGAGGTCGACCTCATAGTACCATTTCCTCTCATATATATATATATATATATATATAAAACACTAGAACTTACAGTTAGTCAACCTGCCAGGACAACATTCTTACCTAAGAATGGTCCGATGCACCATTGAATATATGGTTAAAATGCAAAAATAAAATAAAATGATAGATTCGTGAATATCTCATTTTATCTTATTTTTTCATATTTTTTTGCTTAAAAAAAATCTGATCGATACGGGCCGATATGAGCCCGATTCCGATAGGCGATGCTGTATCATATCATTTTTCCACAGGGCCAATATGGTGGCTGATACCGTCATTTAGAATCATGATTGTCCGAAGTATTACTTCTCTCTGAGTAGTTGGGACCTTCTAGGGCCTAGATTTTAAGGGTGTTTTTATGGTGGGATTATGAGGGATTAGAATGTGGTTAGTCATGATGGGGTAACCTTTCTTCATCATTTTATCCTTATTTTCCCTGTTTTCTTTTCTTTTTGCGTTTTGTAAGTACTAACGATAGGTTCACTAGCTTTAGGCTTTTGGTATAGTTTTGTTGTTTTATTCTTTTCTAAAATTTGTCATTGTTAAAAAAAAATAAAATGACTTTGCTTATTTATAATCCATGTCCCTTTTGTTTTCAATTTTTACTCAAACCACTTTGGGGCTTGTTTGGATTGGGGGTAAAGGGGAATGCAAGGGAAAAAAAGTGACATGTGGATGGTAAATTGACTTAGCATTAGGGGAAGCAAACCCTTTGCACTTGTTTGTTTTACTAAAGAAAATTCCTGGAAAATGCTTTTCTTTTGTATTTGAAATTATTTGGATTACAGTCTCATAAAAGGATACCTTTTCCCTCCATTTTTTCACTTAAAACGTCACATCAGACTCAAACTCTATTTCCGCCATTTGACTTTTTGAAAGAAAAGGTTTTACTCCCTTGTTGAGGTGGTAAAGGTAAATGCAAACATCTTGCCATGGCATCCTCTGCCTTCCCAAGCAAGTGCAAATGTCTTGTTGACATAAACTGAATGCTTCCCTTAGTTTACCCTCAATCCAAATAGGTGTTTAGTTTAATAAGTGGGAATCCATGGAAAAAGAAAGGAAAAGTGTAATCATTAGTGTTTTCTCTTGTTTCATTTGCGATGGAAATCATGGATTCCATATGTAATTATTGCACTTTTCTACTTCTAAAATTCTCAATCACAAAAATGAAGGTGACCTTTGTGAAATGGAGTGGAGACTTCCACTTACAAATCAAACATATTGATATAACTTAAAATGGAATTCCTTAGAATTCATGTCTCAATAGTAGCTTGGAAATAACAGGTGTGCTCCCCACTGACGCAAGTTTGATTCCCCTCCCGGGGATTACCTAATGCATGTGGTTTGTAGGTGATTGTTTGCGTTCGCAGGAAATAGTCTCACCTTAAAATGGGGCGGAGACACCTTGACGTTATGTATATCTATATATATATATATATATATATATATATATATATATATATATATATATATATATATATATATATATATATATATATATATTAGCTTGGTTTAAGGATTTTGGGTGGGCCAATTCCCACCAATCAAACAAGCCCTTTTGGTAAAACCTAGAAGACTAAAACTTATGTAACAAGAAAAGGAAACTAACTTCATTTTGGCTTGTTTCTAAGGGTTTGTTTGGATAGAATGCAAACTGTGAAATGAAACCAGTTTGCATCGACAAGGCATTTGTACCTAGTTGGGAAGCAACAGATGCTGCAGCAAAGTGTTTGCATTTGCTTTTCCCTCCTCAACAAGAGAGTATTATCCTTTTTTTTTTTTTTTTGTTCTAAAAGTTCAAATGTAGGGAAAAGAGTTTGCCTCTGATGTGACATTTTAAATTGCAATTTTGGAGGGAAAAGGTTTCCCTTTGGAGCATTGCAATCCAAACAATTGCAAATGCAAAAGGAAAATATTTTCTAGGACTTTTCTTTAGCAAAACAAACAGGTGCAAAGGGTTCTTCCCCTATCGTTGATGTTCGTTTACCTCCCACTTATGTCATGTTTTTGCTTTCCCTTTCATTCCCCAAGTTTTTCTTCAAAGTTCAATCCAAACAGGCCCTAGTAACAAAATCAGTCTAAGTGAACTCTTGTAAAAGATACTGAAAATAACAACTAAAGTATTCTAAAGGAATCCAAAATAACTAGCTGTACTAGTTCACAGACATATTGGACATTTCAGATTGGCACCGTATCATGGGCTGATCTCTGATTCTTGGAGTTAGTGATCCTTTTTGGCTATTTGAGAGGTGATTCTTTGAAGATGTTTAATGAGAGACATCTTCAACGGTAAACTCATGGACAATAATGGCCTCATAGACAGTGATATCATATTTGCCTATGGTGTTAAGAATTATAGGCTGCTTCTCCTTAGTGATGCCTTAATTTTATGGGATTATTTGAGCATGTGGGTAAGGTGGAGACTGCATTTGGCAGTCATTGGAGAAGGTAGACTTGAGCTTGTACATCATCAGTGTGACATTTTGCATTGGTCAATGGTTGATGGCAATGATTCTTAGGAAGTTCGAAAGGTTTAATTAACTGACCCTCCTTTAGAATCTTCATTCTCCTTTAGAATCTTTTGTGATGGCTTGCATCTAGGAAAAATGTGGTGCCTCTAATCATAGACAAAGGGCGGCATCTATAATGTGGATTGGTAATTTATGGTGGACTATCTAAACACCAAGATCACTAAGTACCAATGACATTAATCTTTTCTTTTATGATGCATTACTATTTAGATCACCTATTTCTAGCTGAACATTTGATGTGTGAAATTTGTCAATTGCTTCCTCAACGGTGTTGGAGGTGGAGGACATGGTATTGGAAATGACAACTTATAGGTTGGGAATCGCAATCTGACATTTGCTCTTTTGGATTTGCTAAATCCATGGAAAGACCAAATCAATTGTTGGATGTCAACAGGATTTTACAAATTGATGGTTTTTTGGCAAATCCTAACACCAAGAAATTTGTGGATTTGGGGTCAAAAGTTTTCCTCCAAAATACTTGTTATTTGCCATCTCAAATGTGTATGATAAAAATGGACTTCTAGAAAAAAAGACCAATGATCTATATTCAGACACGTCTGGCCAACTTAACTAATATGGAAGCTGGATTTTTGGATTAGGGCATGACTGTCAGCCCAGACAATAAATAACCTGGAACTTGCCACAAGTGTGACACAATCACACGTGGATATCACATCAGTTAGTTAATCCTAGCCTGAATCAAAACGGTCGGTTAATCCTAGCCACAAATTGGCCCCATCATGTCCCCGACCGGGGATTCCACATGTGTGATGGACAGCTTCTGCCCACTTGATAGATTTAAGAAGTAAAATGTATCGATTTTTAGCTTGATTAACAAACAACAGAAATGGATTTGAGACCTTTGGAAGAAAAAACTGAAATGGATTTGAGAAGTCAAATCCATGGATTTGTAGCTTGATTACCAAACACCAGATTCTGGGATTTGTCAAATTGAAATTCCAGGCAAATGCATGAAAATGTCAAGTTAATGGATTTGCCAAATCCATACTAACATTTCCCAATCCCATGCAAGCTCTTGTTATCTTTGGAAGACCTAAATTGATCATTAACAAATTCCCAAAAGTTAGATTTATTTTGAGTATTTGGGGCTTTTATCATTAAGATAAACTTGAAAGAGTTGTTGAAACCCCATGGTAGGTGCCAACTTCTTGTCATTTTTCTTCAACAGTACAGATCCTAGAGCCATCCCACCCTTGAATGTCCGGATCTTCCAACTTTCTAATATCAATTTTCTTAAAAATTGGTTAGATCATCAAAGTAATACGTCAACTCAAAAGTTTCCAACCTCGGAACAGGTGCTGTGGCAACCATGCTTTATGGAACAAAATGTTGGACATTTAAAGAACGACATGTTCATTGGATGAGTGTAGCTGAGAATGGATGAGTGGCAAGACGAGGAAGGATAAATTAGAAATGAATGCATTTGAGGGAACCTGGGAGTAGTCCAACAGGTATTAAGATGGGGAAAAGTAGACTTGATGGTTTGATCGTGTGCAATAAAGACCAAGAACTGCAATTATTTATTTTAATTTTTATGACAACAAGGTGTCTCCACCCCTTTTTAAGGCAAGACTAATCCCTGCGGATGTACACAATCACCTGCAAACCATGTGCCTCGGGTAAATCACAGGGAGGAACTCACGTCTTAGTCAAATTGAAGGAAAGGGCAAGGGAAGGCCCAAAAGGACGTGGATGGAGGTAGTAGAAAATACTTGATGACCTATGGTCTAATTGAAGCTGTTACCTTGATAGAGTGGAATGGTGGAACAAGATTCATGTAGCTAACCCCAATTAATTGGTATAAGGCTTAGATGACGATCATGATGATTAGGGCTGAAAGTTGGGCGGGTTCAACCCGACCGACCCGTGACCGACCCCACATTGGGTTGGGCTTGGGTTGAGGTCTCGGGTTGCCCGACCCAACCCGAACCCGAACAATATATAAGTTCCTTATAAACTAATTATAATTGAGTGCGGATCGTCTATGTTGAAGGCACAGGAAATTCGAATGCTGTCACGTTTCATTGGTCCACATCATTTTCGATGACTCAAGCTAACAAGATATGCCGGATTTCTCTCTCCCAGATAGATTGCTTGATACACAGTACGACCTTTTAAGGAGTAGTTGTCCTATATTTTAGCTTGTTTGTTTAGAAAAAAATGAAGTTGTTTACAATAAATAAGTACATATATAGTTAATAAAATTATAGGTATAAAAAAAAAGACGTTTATTGAAAATATGATAGACTAATGTAATAATGAAACTATTAGCATATATCTACCCGACCAACCTAGCCAACCCGATCGAGCCTGCTTGGGTTGGGCTTGGGTTGAGAATTCCCAACCCGAGGTTGGGTTGGGTTGGGTTAGGGTTTGAGTTATAGGAACCTTGGGTTGGGCTAGGGTTGAGCACCAACTCGACCCAACCCAACCCGCCCGACTTTCAGCCCTAATTATGATGAGAGTTTTCCAACCTCGATACACTACTGAGGTGGGTTATGATGAGATGGTTCTCATTTCTTGAATGGCCACAAATTTACTTTGATTGTAGTTTTTTGGGAAATTTGAGATTTGCAATCGTGGATGGTCTCATAAGTTGTGCATGTGTGGGGGGTAAGGGGGATGCCTTGTTGCTCAGAGATATGGATTTTAACAAGGTTGTATCTGTTGCTCCCTTTCAAGCATTTTGGGTGTTTATGTATTGTATAGGATTATTTATGTGGAAGGAGTGTCTTTGAATATCATAGGGATGAATGGGGTAGACATTATATGATGTAGAACGTGCCACAGATACATTCCTAGCATGGTTGGGCCAAAAGGTATACCGTAAATTGATCGTAACTTTTAATTCGGGTATTGTTATGGGGCGCACAACCTATCAATCTTTACTGAAACGAGTCATCCGAAGTGAATCGACCCACAAAGTGAGTCGCACCTATTTGTTTCGTTAGAAAACGTGCGCTTTCAGCTCAAAAACGAATTTTTAAGGAAAATTATTATTTTTAGTAATTCCGATTTTTAATAAAATTTTATTTTATTTTTAGAGTTTTAGATTTTCTTCTTTTTTAGAAATAACTTGTAATCATGATAGGACTCTTCTAGCAAAAGTTTATTTGGAATTTTTATTTTTAGAAATTAGGCTTTAGAAGAGTTTTATTAGAATTAGGTTTTTTATTAGGGTTAGAATTTTGCTATTTTTGGTAATTACGATTTTTTTAAATTTTTTTTTATTAATGGTGTAACAAGGACACATGGAGATTAGACAATTATCAATAAAGTTATTTTGAATTTTTTAGAATTAATTTCTATTTTTCTTCGTGGATTTGAGGTATCTCTGTGAGGAGTCCAGAGAAGTTCCATGGATTTGGAACAGTTATCCTGGAGGAAGATGGTGCTCGACCTCATCACGCCCATCCCTGCGTCAGTTTGGTATCAGAGAGAGGCTTTTCCTCGGATCTATGGCTTCTAACAACGGGTCAGGTAACAATCTCATGGACAGTGCTCCGGGGAATTATCCTTTAACGGCGACGGCTTTTGAAGCGGCATAGTGAGAGAATTGGCAAGTCATGCAAAGGTTGCAGGCTGCCATTGATCGCATAACGGAGGCCCTAGGGCAGCTCCGTGTTCTTGGCGGTGATCTGCCACCAGCAGTTGTTGGAACTCACAGTTGCCTTGATCGTAGGATGGTGCCGGCAGCAAGGTATCCCGTATTGGTGTCGGTTGGTATAACAGTGCCCTCCGATACCGATACGGATACGGGGGTGTAACGGCGATACGGGAGCGCAATGGCCCGTAATGGTGCATTTTGTTTTTTGCCAAAAAAATATAGATTAAATCCGGAATATTCTAAGCATTCCAAATATGCATTCATTTATAAATTGGAACATGTTTATGGTAGTGTAACGGTCCACTCTTTGGTGAGAAGTTGTATCGGACTGTCTGATGAATTTATGAACCAGATAACCTGAATTTGACTACAAAATTCATATATTTAATTTTCTAAATATATAATTTATATACTTAAAAATTTGATATCATTTCTCCCAATAGTTCTTAAAAAAAATGAAATTAAATTCAG
Organism: Magnolia sinica; assembly: GCF_029962835.1. Classification (NCBI taxonomy): domain Eukaryota; kingdom Viridiplantae; phylum Streptophyta; class Magnoliopsida; order Magnoliales; family Magnoliaceae; genus Magnolia; species Magnolia sinica. The sequence goes on from NC_080587.1 coordinate 28,767,066, forward strand.
GTGGATGGCGTTGCCAATTAGGGGCTGACTTGGAGGACCAATCCATGCCCCAAATCAGCCTCAAATTCATGCAATTTATTGGTATTATCCCACTTATGAATTGGTGGACATTTATTGGATAGTGAATCATGAAAAAAATCAAAAGGCCCTATTTTTAAAAAATAGGCGTCCACAAATTAACAATTAAAACTATTCAAACAATTTGATTTTGGCATTGTGAGTTAGCAACTACAGTTCATAATTTAATTGGTAAATTTTAAGTTAATGTATGTCTCGTGTATAATTTTTTAAGGGCCCGAATTAGGCGGGACTCGGATTGTGAAGTGTAGCACACGGGTGTCAAAGTTTTTTGAGCCCCACCATGATGAATGTGTTATATCCACACCATCCATCCATTTTGCGAAATAATTTTAGGGCATGAGCCCAAAAATGAGGCAGATCCAAAGCTCAGGTGGACATTTATTCGACAGTGAAAAATGAAAAATATCAGATGGTCTTATTTCAAAAAACAATTGGAAAAAAAAGGAAGGTAAATCCAGATCTCAGGTGGACCACTAGTGGGCCAGGCGGGCCACCTCGATGTATTTGTATATCAATGCCATCAATCTGTTTTGCCAACTCATTTTAAGGCATGGTCCAAAAATTCAGGTAGATCTAAATCTTCGGTGGACCACTAGTGAGTATTCCTTTAAAACTGGGGCCTACCTCAATGCATTTGTTGTATATCCATGTGGGCCATCCTTTTTGCCAACTTATTTTAAGGCTTGGTCCAAAAAATGAGGCTGATCCAAATCTTAGGTGAACCACAAAATAAGGATTTGATTCCCACCATTAAAAATTTCTTAAGACATTTAAATTTTTTTTTTTTTTTTTGATCAAGCTACTATTTGTGTTATCCCTTCATTAAGGTCAAAGTTTATGTGACCTTATTAACAGGTTCGATGGAAAATAAACATTATAGTGGACGACATGGATATACTACACACAAATTAAGGCAGGCCCATGTAACACAAGTGCGGGGTCCCTACTCTTACTCTGGTGGTAGACTCTCAGGAGTTTCAACACCTGGTTGAGGGTTCGAGTACCCATAGGTGGTGAAATTCCACTATAGCGTGAGTGTGTGGTGGTGTGTGTGCATGTGTAAAAAAAATAAAAAATATATATAAAAAAAAAACTGTGCAAGTGCACTGTTCAGCGTGCACTGCAGAACACGTTAAAAAACAGATTTAAAGTGCGTGACTATTTTATAGCCACGCAGTCCACTCCGTTTTCGATACCGAAATGAAAAAGAAGAGAGAGAGAGGGAAACCGAAAAGAAAGAGGGAAAGAAGAGAGAGAGAGAGAGAGAGAGAGAGAGAGAGAGAGAGAGAGAGAAGAAGAAGAAGAAGAAGAATGGCTGCAGCTGCAGCAGGGCCATAGCCGCAGCAGTTCGAGAAGAAGAAGAAGAGGAAGAAGAAGAAGAAAGAGAAGAAGAAGGAGAAGAAGAGAGAAAAATGGTTTTTTTTTTTTTTCTATTTTCTTTAGGCCCGTAACGGCCTCGTAACAGCTGTTACGATCACAACAGGGGGGGGGGGGGGAGTGTCGGTTGTTACCGTTATGTATCGTAACGTATACGAGACACCCTGGCCAGCAGTGAACTACAAGATCACTCCTAAGAAGGTGGGATCCAACGACATGATTCTGCAACATTCTGGATGGTGCATTTATCGAATAGAACAAACAGAGCAAGAATTCAAGATGAGAGTCGATCTTTTTAGCCTCAATGGCCAACTTCACAATGAGGATTTCCTTGATCGGCTTTATGAAGTTGAACGATTCTTCGAATATATGGAAATCCCTGAAGCAAGGAAGGTTAAGATTGTGGCCTACAAGTTAAAGGGCGGAGCTTCAACTTGGTGGGAATAACTTCAACTCGAGCGGACGGGACAGATGAAGGCACCAATCCGCACGTGGTCGCGGATGAAGTAGTTGTTGCACATGCGATTCCTCCTTAAAAACTACAATAAGGTATTATTCCAACAAAACCAAAATTGTTGGTAGGATAGCCAATCAATAAAGGGGTTATGCAGAGAAATCTCATTATTTGATGGCGAGAGATGATCGCGTCGAAATGGAGTTGCAACAGAACACGTGATTCATTAGTGGCAAACATGTGGCCCCTATGGGAATGGAGAACCAACCCAAGACTTCTAAAGTGGAGGGACAATCTCTCATAACTGAACATGCTTTTGTTAAACAATATGATGAAATAGGATATATATATATATATATGCATTAGTTGAAAAAGAAAAATATATGGAGCCTATGAACATCCCAGAGGATTTGAAAATAGTGTTGCAGGAGTTCATGATGATTGTGCTCGATGAACTCTCTAATAAATTGCCTTCCATACGAGGCATACAAAACGACATTGATCTTGTCACAGAGATAAGTTTGCCTAATTGCCCACATAAAGAATGTGAGATCTTCCAGGCACAAGTGAAGGAATTGATTCATACTAGCCAAGTCAAGGAGAGCATAAGTACATGTATTATGTCAGCTCAAGAGCCTATTGCCAAGTATAAGAGAAGGGCTAATAAGCATTGGCGTCAGAAGTTATTTGAGAATCATGAGCCAAGTCCCTTGAGTAACTCGAGGACGAGTTTTTTTTTTTTAAGTAGAAGGGTCTGTTGTAGAACGTGTCACAGATACATTCCTAGCATGGTTGGGCCAAAAGAAGGTGGACTGTAAATTGATTGTAACTTTTGATCTGGGTATCGTTACAAGGTGCACAACCTATCAATCTTTACTAAAACGGGCCATCTGAGGTGAACCGAAAGCGGGTCATATCTATTTGTTTCGACAAAAAACGCGGGCTTTCAGCTCAAAAACGAAAATTTAAGGAAAATTACTATTTTTAGTAATTCCAATTTTTAATATTTTTAATTTTTAATTTTAGAGTTTTAGATTTTCTTTTTTTTTAGAAATAACTTGTAATCATGATAGGACTCTTCTAGCAAAAGTTTATTTGAAATTTTTATTTTTAGAAATTAGGCTTAGAAGAGTTTTATTAGAATTAGGATTTTTATTAGGATTAGAATTTTGCTATTTTTGGTAATTACAAATTTTAGTTTTTTCTATATTAATGGTGTAACAGGGACATGGAGATTGGACAATTATCAATAAAGTTATTTCGAATTTTCTAGAATTAATTTCTATTTTTCCTCGTGGATTCGAGGTATCTCTGTGAGGAGTCCGGAGAAGTTCTGTGGATTTGGAACGGTTATCCTTGAGGAAGACGGTGCTCGACCTCATCTCGCCCATCCTTGCGTCATTATACCACTGGCTAAATGAGTCACTCAAGTCTCATTTTCAATGGTGAATGTCATCCTATTACCATTGACATATCAGATTGTGCACATGGGTACTGGGGATCATCATATATTTACTCTTGTATATCTTCACCCTTTGCTCTCGTTTCCACATGTTGTTCTTGTTTCTCACCCGTTTTGTCAGTTTGTTACTTCATCAAAAAAAGAAGAAGAAAATAACAGTAATTTCTCAGCTGCAGTGGATGCTTTTTGTCAGCTTGAGTTAGAACAAGGTTTCATTTGCTTTATAACTCTGGGGAATTTGATTTAAGCTGCCTTCCATTAATGGTAAAGTGTGTATTTAATGTGTTTGACAGCTTAGGCAGCTGCTCATCATGTACTCATGAACGATGGAACAATTGTCACTCATTTATTTTGTAGTTCCACTACCTATATATTTTGAACATGTTTCCATGTATTTTTCTATGGGATCCCTTGATAAATTGATAAGACTATGTTTTTGAAGACTGACTCAAATTACATCTAGTTCTCTCGCTGCTGTATTTCTGCGAGGGGCTGCTTTCTTTAACATGCTGGTTCCATTTTGTCAGGGTTTCCATAGAAGCATCGCCAAGAATCAATTGGATGTACAAGCATTGTACCTTCATTCGGTAGCTTCTACTGTTTTTCCTAATCCAATTATTTATGGAATGCCTTTTTTTTTTTTTTTTTTTGTGTTGCATTCACTGTTTCTCTTAACTCACTGAACAGGTTTTGACTCGTCGTTCAGGATCTGCAACTATGCTTTCACTTGTTTACTCAGAAATGTTAAAGATGCTACGATTGTGTGGCTTTCTAGATTTTGATGTGGAGATTTACTTTCCTCACGATCCGATCAATCTTCCTAGAGGCTATAATAAACACAAAAGCAAATTGTCTGATGAACTTCATATACTGACGGTGCAGTCCCTCTTGGTTGAGGTAACTGTTGAATTGTATGGGTTGTTTCATTATGTACTTGGGTACATATAATTTCTTGTTGTGTCAATTGTAGTATCATTTGCACTGTCATATGCAAGATAGAAGTGCTCTATAATACATCAGGTGCAGTAGTTTGTGGTGGTTTATAATATTAGGAGAAAACTGATATTAATCTGTGCATCATGGCAACTGGCCTCTCTTGAGTGGACTCTTTTCCCCCCCTTTTTTTCTTGTTAGTAACTTATTTTAACCTTTTTAGCAGCTCTATCAGCTATAATATGATGTATCTTGTTTAGTAGAACAGTTCTTATCATTAATGGATCATCATCATCATCATAGCCTTGTCCCAGATATTTGGGTCTGTTAATGGTTTGTACCTAGTGATTGCATTAATTATATATGTAGATGATGTTGTGGTTACAGGGAGTGATAGTAAAGGAATTGAGGATATTAAGAAGTATCTTCAACGTCACTTTTTAATGAAAGGTTTGGGTCCTCCTTGATATGTTCTTGGGATAGAAGTTGCCAGATCAAAGGAAGGTATTAATCTGTTTCAAAGGAAATATGTTTTGGATTTGCTTATAAAATAAGCCTTCTTAGTACTAAGCCAGTTGATACACTAATGGATCCAAATCATAAACTAGTTGGTGATCAATGAAATGTGGTTGAAGACCTTGGAGGGTATAGAAGATTGGTTGGAAAACTTATCTACCTAACAATCACTAGGCTAGATATATCACATGCTATGCGTGTGGTAAGTCAGTTGATGAGTTCTCTTAGGGTGCCTCACATGGATGGATTGTTCGGATTATGCGATATTTTAAAGGAGCATTGGGCCAAAGAATTTTATATAAAAGGAATAATCATCTTCAAGTTACAGGGAATTTTGATGGAGATTGGTTAGACTTTTCAATTGATAGGCGGTTTACTACTAGATACTGCACATTTTGTGGGAGGAAATTTAGTTATGTGGAAGAGTAAAAGGCAGAGTGTTGTTGTCTGATCAAACGCTAAAGCATAATATAGGGCGATGACTCATACCACTTGTGAGCTTGCGTGGAGTCCGTGGACAAATAAATTGTTGTAGGAAATGGGTTTTGCAGTGATACTAATGCAATTATTTTGTAATAATCAAGCAGCCTCTCATATTGCAACCAATTTAGTTTATCATGAGAAAACCAAGCATATTGAAGTAGATTGTCACTTCATATGTGAGAAGGTCTCTAATGGTGAAATTTCTTTGCTGTATGTTCAGTCTCAAGATCAACTTGCCGATGTATTCACCAAACCTCTTGGCTGCAATAAGTTTGCAGGTATTTATTTCAAGCTAGGCATCGACAACATCTATGCTCCATCTTGAGGGAGAGTGTTATTATTATTATTTTTGACAACACAGGGTGTCCCCGCCCCATTTTGAGGTGAGACTATTCCTTGCGGAGGCACGCAATCACCCGCAACCACAGACATTAGGTAATGCCGGGGAGAGGAGTCGAAGCCATGCCTGTAGGGAGTAAACTCACGGGTCGGGTGAGGGACAATGTTAATCACTATGGATGTGGGTTGCATGACTATATGACCCACCTAGATGAATGAAATAATGGGCCATATAATGGCACAACCCAGTTAGTCTTGAGTTGAATTCTTGTTTTTCTTTATTTAATCAATTAGGCATAGTAGATTTGGGATTTTTGCTTTTTTCACTTAATATAAAACAGAGTGGGGGCATGTAGCCCTACTTGATTCTCTCTCTAATCTCTTTGTCCATCTCTTTTTCTTTTTTTCCATTCTTTTTCACTTTTATATAATTCTACACCATGCAAGCCCTTGTCTTTGAACATGGACAAATTTCCAAAATCAATTTATTTTATTCGGGGTTATGTCATTAAGATAAACCCGAACGATTTATAGAAACCCTAGAATATTTGCCAGCTTTCTTGTCATTATTCTTCAATAGCATAGACCCTAGATCCATCTCACCCTTTCTTGTATGTTTGATTCTTCAGACTTTTTAATATCAATTTGCTTACAAATGATGTTCCGAGTGTCGGGGATATTATCGATAAGATCATTGGTATTATCGATATCGCTAGCTTGGCGATACTGATAACACAGGTAATATCATAAATTCTAGGCATTGACGATATGTCGCTAAGTATTCCCAATGTATTGATATCGCTAATGTATCTCCAATGTATCAATATCACCAAAAATCTATTTATTAAAGAAAATTTTCATTTCATTTTTTTAGGGGTGCATGGTTGTATGATGAAATGCATGTTTGTATGTGTGTATTTGTATACATGCGTGGATGGATGGATGGTTGGTTGCATGATTGGATGGATGGATGGTTGGTTGCATGATTGGATGGATGGATGTATAATATGTGTACTTATGCATGCATGGATGGATGGATGGGTGGATCCTGCATGTGTGTATATATGTATGTGTCATTGTATGTATGTATAGATGCATGGATAGGTAGATGGATGGATGGATGGATCATGCATGTGTGTTTGTATGTATGTTTATGCATGGATAGATGGATCATGCATGCGTGCATATATGTATGTATCATTATATGTATATATACATGCATGGATAGGTTGATGGATGGATGGATCATGCATGTGTGTTTGTATGTATTTTTGTGCATGCATGCATGGATGGATGGATCCACCATTTTCCCCATGTTTCCCCAATGTTTACCTGAGTTCCACTATACAAGCTTTTAGGCTCCCATCAATGTTTTAAATATCTGTGATATTACCGATATATCCCACGATATATCTTGTATCCCACTTGTGTGATACTAAACGCACAGGTAATGCCGATAAATCCCACATGTTCGATCTAGTGAGCATTTTCAATTTTTGATCCTTTTTTTTTTTCGTTGAAATTATGTTAAATCACTGTCAAATGGTTATAAATCCATTGGTTCTTCATGTTTTGCATGAAAAATCATGGAGTTGGAGCTTTGATTTTGATATCTGTTAGTTCTTCATGTTCTCCATTTTTTCTTTTTGAAATTTTCCTTTAACTAGTTGTCAATTGAGACTAATTTCGAAGTATTTAGGAGAATTTGATGAAATGATCATCACATACACTCTAATTTCAAAATTTGAGTGTAGGTGATCTGATTTGGGGAAAATTCAAAATTTCCCCAATTTCTCCCAAATTGCTTGCAATGTTGCACTCCAAACGTGAAATCAAGCATGTGTGGGGGCTTATCTACTGATTTGTTAAGTCATTGTCAATTTTTAGAAAATAAAAATCATTTTTAATTAAAAATTAGTATTATTTTTTTCAAAATTTCCCTTAAACTAGCTATCAATTGAGACTCATTCCAAAGTATTTAGGAGTGTTTGATGAAATGATCATCACATACACTCTAAATGTTATGCATTCAATTTGAATTTAGTTGCGTTAGTTCAATCAAACAACGCATAGCTTAAGACTCTATACAAAGGAAACTTATTATGTGCACTTTTTTTTTTTTTTTTTTTTTTGAGATGTTATAATTTAAAAGTGTAGTAAGGTCTTTTCTAATAATCCCTAGAGTTTCATTGAAAAATTAAACCATTGTCCCAATGTTTCTGAATGTTTCCCAAAAAGTACGATAAATTACTCAATACAAACGATATATCCTGTGTGGTAACCGATAGGTATCTGTATCCAAGGATGCAATATGTAATGCGATACCGATATTTTGAACGTTGGCTCCCATTAAAGGGAAACATATTATTTGATTCCTAAATATGCAAATATGTCTTTTTTGCCATTATTTGATTCTTAAATGTGCAAATATGTGTATTTTAGCATCTCCTAAAGTATCATTGAAAATTTCCACAATTTCCCCCTTGTTTCCTGTTTCCTTGAGTCAGCGTTACATGCTTTTAGGCTCCCATTAGGGGAAACTTATTATGTATGTGCCTTATTTGCAATTATTTGTTTTCTAAATATGCAAGTATATGTATTTTAGATTGAGAAATTCCACCATTTTCCCCATGTTTCCCCAAAATTTCCCCTCAATCAGCAATACATTTTCAGGTCTTGAAAATAACATCAGTGATATCGATAAATGTTTCCATATTCCCAGCCAATGGTGCATGTAATGATACCGATACTCAAACATTGCTTAAAAATTGGTTAAATCAATGGAGTTATATGTCAACTCAAAGTTTTCCAACCTTGCAACAGGTGTTATGGCAGCCATGCTTTATGGGACAGAATGTTGGGCAGTTTAAAAAACATGTTCATAGAATGTGTAGTTGAAATCAGGATGCTGAGATGGATGAGTGGGAATATAAGGATAGAATTGGATGAGTGGCAAGATGAGGAAGGATAGAATTAGAAACGAGCGAATTCAAGGGAACCTAGGAGTAGCACCTATAGGTAATAAGATGAGGGATAGTAGAAATAGATGGTTTGGTCATGTGCAACAAAGACCAAGAATTGCACCGGTTTGGAGTGAGTAATGCCAAGATTCAATAAAGTTGGTGGAGGCGTTGGCGAATCTAGTTCAGTTCGCAAGGAAGTTTGGTGGGTCATAAGTTCGGTCGTTGGGTTCCTTCTATCTGTTTAACTTTCTTATACCTGCACCAGGCATGAAGGCTCTAAAAGGGTGAGGGGGAGGCCTGAAAGGACATGGATAGAGGTAGTAAGAAAAGACTCGATGACCTATGGTCTGACTGAAGGTTTGGCCCTTGATAGAGTGGAATGGCAGAACAAGATTCATGTAGTCGACCCAATTAATTGGGATAAGCCTTATGATGATGAGGATCTTACATTTTTAAATATGGCCCAGGTCAGGAAGGGTTGGTTGAGCCTGATCCCATTGCAATTAAGTGGGTCAGTTTGGCTCCGTACATTTTAAGTGGCCACTGACTAATGGGTGGCAGGTCATAGATATGGAAATTACATGGATATGAATCTCCACATCTTCAGATCCAGGATAGAGATATGTTTACGAGTATCCCATTTGTATTCAGTTTTGTTTTTAACTTCAAGGCATTTTGACTCATTCTCTTAACTCTTTTTTTTTTTTTGTTATAAAGCAAGATAACGTTCATTAATCTTCCTATCATGCTAAATTTAATGAATCTGTTAACTTTTAAATAGCTTTTATGAGAAAATTGTTGGATTTAAAAACGTACAACAATAGGATACAGTTAAAACATATTGACAAGTATCTTACAAGTTTTTTGTTGCTAGTATTGATTTGTGTGGTGGCCCTCATGGCATACTTGACATGCAGATCTTGAAGAATCTGAAAGATGCTTTTTGGCCATTTAAGTATGATCATGCTGGGAGTCTGTTCCTAAGGGCAGCTTATGCTGCAAACTGCGTTGGACAAGGCACTGCCAAAGGAGGGTCTTTTAAGTCCAGCAACACTTTGAGGTTGGCCATAACCAAGTATTCTCTAGAATAAACTTCACTGCACTCAAGTTTAACTTCTACTGCCTCTTATTTTGCTTCTATTCATTATTATTATGTTCTTATTCACTGCCAGTGGACTTGAGTTTGCATCTGCCAAGGCAGCTCAACATAGACTGGGGCGTGGAGTATGGACCAGTGTGCATTTTGGGGATATGCGGCGTGCATTAGCTGGTATGGTTTGGTTATAAGATTCTCACTACTTCCGTTGTGCATCTTTTCCATTTCAAGTTACTCTAAAGCGCCCATTCAGTTCACATTGCATGAGTATTGTGGTTTGTGGTAATGTTTGGGCATTTACATCACAAACTACAGGCCCTTTGCTGATGATGGAAATAAGATTTATGCTTAACCAGCTTTGTAGTAGACATCATTCTTTCTCATGTACTTGTCATTTGTTTGATAATAACACCATCGTCCAACTGGTAGTGCCTTAGTAGGGGTGCAACTCAGATGGGTTGGGAGTCAACCCGAACCTGACCCCAAGAGGATCAAACTTGTAACCCGACCCAACCCGCATTCCAAATGGAGCTGCCCAATCCGAATTCCACTATATTTCCCAACCTGACCTGACCCAAACACATGTGATTGTCGCCAACCCCACCTGATCTGTCCCGAATTTACTCATCCCAAACCCCAAATTTGCTCAGCCCAAACTGCAAATTTGCTCAGCCCAAACTGCAAATTTGCTCAACTCGATTTCAAATTGGGCTGGCTTTTCCCAACCTGAACCCTACCTGGGGAGCTTGACAGCCTGACGCAAACTTGACCTGAGCTCAGGTTGGGTCAATCAGGTTCAGGTTGACCTGAGCCCTAGTTGCAGCCCTATGCATAAGATCTCTGTATATATTTTTGAACGATGATAGTTTTATTAAAGGTCACAGCCAAAAATAAAAAAACAAGACTAATTTACAACTCAACCCAACTCTTAGGGAACTACACAACTGACTTTGACGCATACTCCCATTCCTTGATAAGAGATTTTGCCTTTAGAAAGACTGCTTTCACCTTCAATTGCTTATTCCTGAAACAACGGTCATTTCTTTCTAACCGTATGTACCAAATGCCCGCTAGCAATGACATGCGCCATACAAATTTCCCTACCTTTCCTTTTCCCCCACCGTGCCACGCCTTGAAGAAGTTATCAATTGAGCTTGGGATCACCCAATCCACTCCACAGAGATTGAAAAACCCTTCCCACATCCTACTTGCAAAACAGCAATAAAGGAAAAGGTGATCCACTGATTCTGTATTTTTTTTTTTTTTTTTGAGAGATGACGCAGAGATTTATATTGCTCGAGAAAAAGGATACAAAAGAAACACAAAAAAAGCAAAGGAAGTGTAGCTCAGCTGAGATAGCAGAACTACTAAGCAACTAGAAAATCAAAGTTACAGTCTAAAGACTTGGACGAGTAGGAGGCCCATTCGATCAGAAAATTGATCACCCTGAGAGTAATGAACTCAGCCGAGTTAGTTTTGTCATTGATTCTGCATTTTGATAACACATTACACACACATTTGGGTGAACCATTGCCCTTTTTTGAAGATTAGCCACAATTAGAATCTTCCTGCAACCTGCTAACCATGTGAACGCCGATACCTTTGGGGGAGCCCCATAATGCCAAATATATGAAGTCGGACTTGCCTCCTCCACCAAGCTGCCATCGCTTAAGGCCTTATAGAGAGACTTGACTGAAAATCTTCCAGATTTATCATACAACCATTTCAAAGAATCCTTTTCTAAGGGGACCAGATGGACTTTAGATAGCATTTGAAGCAAACTAGATAGCTCAACAAATTCTTCATCGTCCAAGTGTCTCTTACATGGCGGAGCCCAAATAACTTGGTCCCCTTGAATCGAGAAACATTTATCAACAAGCATGCTTCTGTCCACCGCAACACCTGCTAATCACAGAAATATACCCATTAGTTTTTGGTTCCCCACCCAAATATCCTCCTAAAACATAATGCCTTTTCCATCTCCCAAACAGAACCCTGCCCTTTCCCAAACTTTTCTTTCCAAAGTTACCACCATTCTCCAAAGATATGAAGCCCTATACAAAGAAAATGATCTAGTCCACCGTCCACTACCATCAATACACCGTATTTCCTCCCAATCATCTCCCTCCACAACGTGCCTACCTCATTCCCAAATTTCCAAACCCATTTGCCTAATAGGGCCAAGTTCATAATCTCCAAGCTCCGAATACCCGCTCCCCCTTGATCCCACAGTTTGCAATCTTCCTCTCACTTCATTTGATGAGACATCTATATATATACATATATTATGGATATAACAATGTAATATCATGTGCTATGATAAGTTATGTATTCATGATAAGCATCAATGCTTGTAAAGATAGATCTTGGGGGAAACACTTTGATCAAGATCCAAAAAGGAAATGGAAATGGTAGGGGTGAGGTTACCTAGATTGAGCAATTCATCGGACTTGTAGCATTTGAAGCTTCAATCGACCCTAAAACCCTAAAACCCTAAACCCTAGGAAATTAAGTAAAAGCAAGTTACCCAGGAGTCTATTTCTCAAGCTAATAATTAATAGTTAATCAAACCATCAATCAAAGTATTAACCATTGATCAAAAGCTAAAGCTAATGTCTTGAAAAGTTTAGATTCTCTCTCTCAATTTTTTCTTTGAGATGGACAGCATGACTGATATTTTATTGGAAAACAAATTTATTTGGGAAGAAACTATTGGGGGGATTCCAGATTTATCCAAAAAAAACAAAGGATCTTTTGATTTGTTAGAAGGTCAACAACATTAGAAAAAACATGATGTAGAGATTTATCATAAGCACGATTGACAAGTGCATTGGCAACCTGATTGCTTTCTCTATACATGTAATGAACACTAGCATCCAAGCCAATAGTGAGACCCAAAGCTTCCACCAATACCACATGAACCAAGGAGCACATTTCTTCCTAATGAAGAGATTCAACTTGCATATGAGAATCACTCTCAATGAGAATTTTAAAAAAAGTTGTTTACAGTTCCAAAAACCATATTGCAACTCTCTAATCAAAATGTTTACTTCAACAAAACATTAATTGCTAATAATCTTCATTAAATGCTACCTCCTTTGGTTCATCTCCATTATCATTATAGTCATCTCCATCCTCAATATATGGTTCTTCCTCCTAACTTTCCTTGGAATCAATCTCCTATTCTGGATCCATGTTTCTACATCCTTGCAGCTGTGACTAGTACTTGGAATTGGCATAGGGAATAAAACGCCATCCTCAAGATCATCCCATGTCAAATCATTTTCATCGTTCACTTTATCAGCGCTTCATTTATAGCTATCCAATTGTTAATGTATTCAATGACATTGGATCGATTTTGCTGCAATTTGAGTATTGCTTTAAGCATTGTCTATACTCTATATGGAACAATATCAAAGAAATTTGGGAGGAGGTATTTTATAAAAGATAGCTTTGATGAAAAAAAAGAAAAAAAAGAAAATGAAGAAGTTTCCAAAGGGAGTTTAAATGCCCACTTATGGGCTTGTTTGGCATCTATACTCTAATCTAATGAGAATTTTTCAAATAAGAGCTACTATAATAATAAGCTTTTATTCTTCTTCTTCTTCTTCTTCTTCTTCTTCTTATTATTATTATTATTATAGCTCTTGTTTTAAATAAACTCACTTGGTAGAATCAGGTTTTCAAAACCCAAAAAAGCTCTTATATGAAATAAGCACATTTGGTAAAACGTTCAAATAGGAGTTAAAAAGGGGTAGTTGATGCCATTTTTAAAGATTACAACAACTCCATTATAAGAGCAATCTAGAAAGTTGTTTTGGTGGATCCCATCACAAACAAACTATGTCCCCAAATGGCAAAAGAATGGATGGCTGCAACATTTACGTTTTAAGACATTTGGGCTGTCCATTATGTCAGACATTGGATGTGGATCCTCCATCATATGGAACCCACCATCCATCATGTGGGGCGCACCTTCTGTGTGGATCATCCATCTTGTTGGGCCACTTTGGATATGCCGTCCATCATGCGAGACCTTGGATGTGGACCGTCCATTAGGTGAGGCCCACTTGTAGTGGATTGTCCATCACAAGGGGTTACACTTTGATTTGGGCCATCCGTCATGTGAGGCCCACTCTGTCCATTATGTGGGCCTCCTTAATGTGGACCATTCATTATGTGGCGCCCCACCTTCAATACGGGACGTTCATCATGTGGGCCCACCTTTGATGTCAATTGTCCATCACGTGGGTCCACTTTTGATGTCCATCATCCATCATGTGGGCCCACACCTTCAATGCGGACCATCCATCAAGTGGGGCCCACTTAATGTGGACAGTCCATACTAGGTCACACTTTGATGTAGGCCATCCATCATGTGGGGCCCACCTTTGATGTGAATCGTGCATTATGTGGGCCCTCCTTGATGTGGACCATTCATCATGTGGGTGGCACCTTCAATATGGGTCGTTTATCATGTGGGCCCACCTTTGATGTTCACCATCCATCATGTGGGTCCCACTTTTGCTATGGACTATCCATCATGTGGGGCCGACTTGACATGGATAGTTCATCATGCGGGGCCACCTTTGATGTTCAACATCCATCATGTGGGTCCCACCTTTGATTTTCACCATCCATCATGCGGGTCCCACCTTTGTCGTGGACCGTTCATCACGTGGGCCCACCTTTAATGTCAACCTTCCATTAGAGTTGTGCACGAACCGAGTTAGCTCAGTTAACTTGCTCGACTCTCTCGGTTCGAAGTTCGAGCCGAGTCAAGCTGATTTTTTTAGCTTGAAAAAATTTTGAGCCGAGTCCAAGCTAGACCAAGCTCGACTCAACTCAACTTGGTACTTGACTTGGTTCGAATCGATTTGACTCGGATCGGGTTTACTTAATATAAATATTTATATATTTAAATAAATTATATATTATATAGATTAAAAACCCTAACACCTAAACTCGAGCTTAGCTTGTAGGCTCGAACTCGAACTCGGCTCGAGCTAGCCCGAGTTGCTGACCAAGCTGAGTCGAGCTGGCCAGTCAGGCTTGAGGATCGAGCCGAGTCGAGTTCGAGCTAGGGTAGCTTGTTGGCCGAGTTGAGCCGAGCTGGGCCAAGCTCGACTTGGTTCGGCTCGTGTACAGCTCTACCTTCCATCATGTGGGTCCTACCTTTGATGAGGGTCGTCCACTGTGTGCAGCCACACTTTGATGTGGGGCATCCATCATTTGGGACCCACTTTTGATGTGACCGTGCGTTATTTGGGCCCTCCTTGATGTGAACTATTCATCATGTGAAGCCCCACCTTCAATATAGTCTATTCATCATGTGGGTCCACCTTAGATTGTAAAGAGGAGAAGAGGGCAAGATTGGAATTACTTAAAAAGTTTAAGGACAAACTTGTGCAAATGGTGTGGTTAAAAGTTTAAGGACAAACTTGCATGATGATGAAATTGAAGAATTGGTGAATTTGTTGAATCTATTATCCAAGGTAAAACTTGTTCTATTGGAGCAAGACTCAATGGTGTGGATAAAGAGAAGTTGCGGAAATTCTCAGCTCGTTCTTTCTTCAAATTGCTTAGTGGAGGTCAGCTGGTTAATGAGCCTTCTCTGTCAGCTTTATACCATGACAGTTTAGAGTCCTTTTGAAAAAGTCTGCCTTTCTTCATTGACAATTGCCCATTATATAGGTAGATTACAAGCTATTTAGGGAAGAAATACAAGCTGATCTTCAGCCCCTACCATATATACATCTATCTAAATATACTGTACAACTAATATATCCTAATTAAGGAAGGAATAAATCTGTAGAACTATCATATCAGTCAAAGCTGTAGATATTAGCTGTAAATCTGCTATTAGCTGTAAATCTGCTGTAAATCTGTAAATCTGCAAAGCTGTAAATCTGTAAATCTGTAAATCTGTAAAGCTGTAAATCTGTAAATCTGTAAAGCTGTAAATCTGCTGTGTAGATTGATATTTCCTTTGACATCCCCCCTCAAATTGATGCTGGTAAATCGACAAGCATCAATTTGCTAACGAGAAAATGATGGCGCTGACGTGGCATGGATTTTGTGAAGATATCGGCGATCTGCAAAGTTGTGGAGATATGTGGAAGAGTGATGACTTGATGATCATAGGCTTCCTTGATTGAGTGACAGTCAACCTCGATGTGCTTGGTGCGTTCGTGATAGACTGGGTTTGCGGCAATTTGGATGGCACTAGTGTTGTCAGCATGGAGTGGAGTAGGATGTACGGGAATGAAACTGAGCTCTATGAGGAGACCACGCAGCCAAATGATCTCGGAGCATGCTGCAGACATGGCTCGGTACTCGGCCTCAGTAGATGATTTGGAGACGTGGTCCTGCTTCTTGCATTTCCAAGAGATAAGGGCATCACCAAGAAACATACACCAGCCGGTAGTAGATTTCCTGGTGTCTAGGCAGCCAGCCCAGTCAACGTCACTATAGGCTTGTAGCTGAAGTGAAGAACCGGAAGGGAAGAATAAGCCACGAGTAGGTGTCCCAAGAATGTAGCGAATTATGCGGCGGACTGCAGATAGATGGAGATGCCTCGGTGCTTGCATGAATTTGCTGACGGTATGAACAGCATAAGAGATGTCTGGTCGGGTAATGGTTAGATAGATAAGACTACCAACCAACTTCCGATAGGTAGTAGGATCCTCAAGAAGCTCCCCTTCGTCACGTCGATATTTCACATTAAGTTCCATGGGGGTGTCAACCGAAGTAGCGTTGGTGAGACCGGCTAGCTGAACCAGATCTTGACTATACTTGTGCTGATGCAAGAGGAGACCGTGCGGCTGATGATGCACCTCTAAACCCAAGAAATAGGTGAGCTGGCCAAGATCTTTCATGTGAAATGTAGAATTCAACAAAGTCTGAACCGCAGAGATTGCCTCCAAGTCAGAGCCAGTGATGACGATATCGTCCACATAAACAAGGAGGACGACGATACCTGTGGATGTCCTTTGTAGAAAAAGAGAGGAGTCATACTGACTTTGAGTGAAAGAAAAACTAAGCAAAGTGGATCGAAACTTCTCAAACCATACTCTTGGTGCCTGCTTCAAGCCATACAAAGAACGTTTCAGTTTGCAAGCATCAGTAGGTGAGGAAGTGGGCATACCAGAGGGAAGTTTCAAGTAAACGTCTTCCTTGAGATCACCGTGGAGAAATGCGTTATTAACATCCATTTGATGTAAGGGCCAGGATTGGGATGCAGCAAGAGCGAGTATAGTTCGGACAGTGGTCATTTTGGCGACCGGTGCAAAGGTCTCATCATAGTCGAGACCATATTCTTGTTTGTTGCCAAGTGCCACTAACCGAGCTTTGTAACGATCTATGGACCCATCGGAATTAAGCTTGATAGAAAACACGAACTTACTGCCAAGGGGTTTCACGGAGGAGGGACATGGAACAACATCCCATGTTTGGTTTTCTTCAAGTGCGAGAAGTTCGGTTTCAATTGCTTTTCGCCAACACTCATGCTCCATTGCCTGTTTATAAGATGAAGGAAGAGAAATAGACGACAAAGTGGCTGTGAAGGATGAAGGAGAAGAGAAACCAAACCTATCTGGGGGTCTACGAACCCGAGTACTGAGTCGGAGAGAGGGAGGTGCAGGTGCTGAAACAGGAGCAGCAGTCGGGGAAGAAGCTTGAGGGGGCTTAGGAGGTGCTGAAGGTTGGTGGGAAGTGGCGGTGGAGCGTCGTCGATACACTAGGAGAGGTTTAGAAGGGACTGGATCTGCAAGAGAGTTAGGAAACATAGGCAAAACAGAAAATGAAGGAGAAACATGATCCTGATGGGTAGAAAAGAAATATTGATTTTCGAAAAAAATTACATTTCTAGAAACTCGAATGCGACACAGATTTGGATCATAGCAAAGAAAACCTTTCTGCTGTACTGAATATCCTAGAAAAGCACATTTAATTGATTGAGCCGTAAGTTTTGTGCGTTCATGTGCAGGAAGATGAACATAACAGACACAACCAAAGGTACGAAGGTTAGAATAAGTTGGAGGGTGACCAAATAACCTGGTGAAAGGTGAGTCATGGTTCAATGTGGGAGAAGGCAATCTGTTAATGAGATGGACAGCAGTGGAAAGAGCTTCACACCAAAATCGAGAGGGCGTGGAAGATTCTAACAGAAGAGTGCGAACCACATCAAGAAGGTGACGGTTCTTCCTTTCAACCACTCCATTTTGTTGAGGTGTCGAAGGGCAAGACCGTTGAGAGATGATGCCATGATTCTGTAGGAAGTCCTGAAACAAATGAGACATATACTCACCCCCATTGTCGGAACGAAGGATTTTGACATGGGCCGAAAATTGTGTCTGAATATATGCATGAAAAATCTTAAAAACAGAAAATACTTCGTCTTTGGAATGAAGGAAATAAATCCATGTGAAACGACTATAGTCGTCAATAAAAGTGACAAAGTATTTGTAATTAGCATGCGAAGTGACTGGTGCCATACCCCACACATCACTATGTATCAGATCGAAAGGTTTGACAACATGCGGTGTGTGAAAAGGAAAGGGTAGAGTTTTACTTTTGCCAAGTCTGCAAGAATTGCAATCAAACTGAACAACACTAAGAGATGGTGTTTCATTATTCCCAAGAAAACCAGATTTCAATAAAGCATGAAGTACATTAGAGTTTGGATGTCCGAGACGTTTATGCCACGCTCGGTAATCAACATGAGCAGAATTACAAGCGACAAAAGGCAAAGAAAAAGAAGACAAAGGAAATTGAAGAGGAAAAAGACGTCCCGCTTTGAGTTTCGATGTCCGAGACGTTTATGCCACGCTCGGTAATCAACATGAGCAGAATTACAAGCGACAAAAGGCAAAGAAAAAGAAGACAAAGGAAATTGAAGAGGAAAAAGACGTCCCACTTTAGGCCCCCTCGCGATCATCCGCCCTGACTGTTGATCCTGCACAATACAACTAGATTTAGAAAACTCTACTTTACAATCATTATCAACTAACTGACCGACAGACACAAGATTGGTGGTAAGATCGAGAGATACGAAGACATCAGTGAGAGAGGAGGAAACATCACCAGTGGCCGTGATAGGTAAATGATTGCCATCAGCAGTATGAATTTTGAGATTTCCAAAATATTTGTTTACATTGGTAAGAGAAGCAGCATTGTTTGTCATATGATGGGAAGCCCTGGAATCAAAGTACCAAGGAGATGATGTAGTGAAGGGTTTACCTGAGAGTCCTAAAGCTGAAAATGCAGAAATGATCATTTGTTGAATCATGTCAGGGGTCACGGGTTGGACTGAAACGGGAGCAGGAGCAGGAGCACTTTGTGTTGTATTCACCAAACTACCCGCACTAGAAGAGCCAACTGAGACAGTATATGCTGTCTCCGATTTCTTGGGGGGTCGAGTTGGGCATTCCTTGATGATATGGCCATCCTTTTTGCAATAGTTGCAGAATTTTCGGGGACAGTTTGCAGCATAATGACCAAATCCCTTGCAACAGAAGCACTGAACAGTGCTCATATCCCTGCTTCGTGGCCTGCCTTGTGCTGCATAGGCTACAGGAACAGATGTAGATCGTCGTTGTTCCATGGTGGTTTGAGTGAGAAGGCGCTGTTCCTCGCGAAGAAGATCATTTAGGCATGTATCCAAGGAGGGGACAGATTCTCGGTTCATAAGATTGGATCTGGTGCCTTCAAATTCAGACCTTAGTTTCATTAGAAATTGATCCCTCCGAGTAGTTTCATGGACAGATTGAACAGAACTAAGACCTTCGGATGGTAAGTCAGCATAAACTATATCAGTGTATTCAGCCCAAAGATTAGTGAATCTAGAGTAAAAATCAGAGATAGAAAGACTTTCCTGTTGGAGAGTGGCCAATTCATGTTCAAGCTGGAAACGACGAGCAGTGTTTTGTTGACTGTAGACCTTCTTCAGGTATGTCCACATCTGAGCTGCAGTCTGAGAAGATCGAAGGTTCAAGATGATGTTGGGTTCAACGGATCCCAAAATCCATGCCATAACTTGTGCGTCCTTGACTTCCCACTTGGCGTGTCGGTCTTTGTCTTTGTCTTTGTCAGGAGCTAGGTTACTGCCATCAACATGTCCCCACAGCTCCTTACCTTTGACGAAAATCCTGAAATGAAACGCCCAAGCAGAGTAGTTCTTGCCATTGAAACGAATCAAAGAAACATCAGACTTATCGGAAGACATGAGGTCAACAGAACTAGAACAAGAATAACCGAGACTAAGAAACTTGAGAGCACGAGACAAATGGAAATTTAGAGCTATAGCTCTGATACCATGACAGTTTAGAGTCCTTTTGAAAAAGTCTGCCTTTCTTCATTGACAATTGCCCATTATATAGGTAGATTACAAGCTATTTAGGGAAGAAATACAAGCTGATCTTCAGCCCCTACCATATATACATCTATCTAAATATACTGTACAGCTAATATATCCTAATTAAGGAAGGAATAAATCTGTATAACTGTCATATCAGTCAAAGCTGTAGATATTAGCTGTAAATCTGCTATTAGCTGTAAATCTGCTGTAGATATTAGCTATAAATCTGCTGTAAATCTGTAAATCTGCAAAGCTGTAAATCTGTAAATCTGTAAATCTGTAAAGCTGTAAATCTGTAAATCTGTAAAGCTGTAAATCTGCTGTGTAGATTGATATTTCCTTTGACAAGTGTGTCATTACGGGGCTATATCAGAGGTGGCAGCGTTAGCTTTGCTGGTGGGAGGCAACAAGGTGCGTACAATGGACAATCTTTGTAAAAGGAATATGATCATTCCAAATGCTTGTATTTTGTTCCGTAAAGATGAGGAATCGGTGGATCATTTATTTATCCACTGTGATTTTGCTCGGCAGATATGGATCAAATTCTTTCATAATTTTCAAATTTCATGGGTGTCGCCAAGATCAATAGGGGAGTTCTTCAAGATGTGGCACAGGGGAGGATGAAATAGAGTTGGCTTGAAAGTTTGGCACTTATGTCTTATGGCAGGTATTTGGTCAATATGGTTGGAAAGGAACAATTGATGCTTCAGGAATTTTGAGGGTCGGGCAGAGGCAATTTTTGGTAAAGCAAAGGCGTTTGTGGTCGAATGGCTTAAAGTGTCCATTACGGATATCCGGTTGCCCGAGATGTGGGGTGCTTTGCAGTTCCGTTCTTCCTATTCCTGTTTGTGCATTCGTAGTTATGGCAAGTTACACACACACACACACACGGTTTCAAAAATAAAAGAAGAAGAAGAAGAAGACAAACTTGTCCAAAAATTAACAAAAAAATGTGTACCCGCTTAAGCTAAATAAGCTCTTTAAGAAAAAGTGACCTCTTCATCACTTATTTTTTAAGAGCTTCTGGTTAGTTTCTAAAAAATAAGCTTTAAAAGTAAAGCTTTACCAAACAGTCTATTAAAAAAAAAAAGAGCTTATTTTTTTTGGAGTAAGCAAATAAGCTCTTATTAGTAGAGATGCCAAACGGCCCCCAAGTCTTTTCATCCTTCGAGGGTGCCAAAAATACCAAAAATACCCTTTTTCGAGGCACCCATAAGGGTACTATATCTCATCTTATGCATGCATAGGCTCTAGGAGGTGGGTGCATGCCAAGGGGCAACACCTTGCTTGAGGTGTAGACAAGGCGCAGGCATCCACTGGCTCACCTTTAACAACTACGCATAAGCTAAATGCGGGATCATTTCATGCAATTATTAACTAGCTGTACAAAGTTAATCCTCCTCGTCATCATGATAACCTAATCCCAGTTTTGGAGTTTGAAATTCTCTTAATATTAAGATTATAATATAATGGAAGCAACAATGGGTCATATAAGTTTAGTCTCTCTCTCTCTCTCTCTCACACACACACACACACACACACACGTTCTTTTGCATTAAATTCATGTAATATTTCGATAAGAAATACACACACACACACATGTAATATTCGATAAAATTGTATGTAAATAGCTTGAAGTGTCTGGTTAGTCTGAACGCATTTTGGGTTGATTCTGGGTTTGCGACCAATACCGTGTCCCTAAATCTTGATTGGGCAGGTCATTGGGATACGGTTAGCCTCACTAATGTCCTTCTGCTCCACAATTTCCCATCTTACTGCTTCAAGCCAGAACCCTACTAGCAACTAGCAACTTTAGATATGGAACATTGGATAAACAGACAAGTAAGAGAATCAAAATCTGTGATTTCTTTGTCCATCCATCCCAGTCATACATTATGACAACTGCAAATCTCTTAGCATGCATACCTCCCTGACCATTTGATAGAGGAACTCGTCGTATTATTGGCAGTTGCAGTCCTTCATGAGGGACATACTTAGGGGAGACATCGATTGGAGGATGAAGTAGGTGATAGAGTTGCCAGCAAAGAAAAGAATGCCAATACCACCTATCCAATCGCTGAATACCTTTTTCCACACCATATTCCTAGGTATCACATCAAGTTGGAATAGTCCACTATCTATTCCATATATGAGATTCTGTTTTCTTCGAACTCGCGCGGAAAAAATAAAAAATAAAAAATGTGTAAGGCATTCGGACTATGACTATGGTCAGCCTGTTTGGGCCGGATCTAGGTTGAACCTTGAGGCTCATCTGTTTGACTTGGGCCTGCGGTATAGGACTGACAACTATTTTGCTGGGCCCAAGCTTGCATCTTGCCTCGAGGATTGATCTTGACCAACCTATTTAAGATTGCTTGGATGGTTGGGCTCTGGACCAGGCCCAATTCTGTAGCTCACTGCACTAAGCTGTTTATATAATTTTTCAAGCGTTTTTCTTCTGGCATTCTGTGTCTGGATTAGACCCCACTCCATGTTCAAATTTTGTTGTCTATTGCTGTCATGTTTTATTAAAAGATTCTGCTCAATACTTTTATGGCTTATATCATGTGAGATTTATTTATATTTCGTTCTGTTTGACAGCCTGCGAACGCCTTATTCTCTTGGGGTGTGATTCCCAGGAATTAAGAGATTACAGTGTGCTTCTTTACCACTGTGGATTTTATGAGGAATCTTTTCAGTACCTCAAATTGTATCAAGACTCGATGGTAATGCTTGCTTCTTAACCTCATCTAGCTATTGGAAGTTTGAGGAGCCTAATGTAAGTTTGAAACTCAGTTGAGTAGTCCTCACAAATTACAGCCCTCGAGGACTACAGCCCCCACATAGGCTAGAGGCTGCCCTTGCTTCCAGCCTACGGGGGTTGTATTCCTTGCAGGTGCACTACTGGCCTTCTCCATTCAGCTTTAGAAGTATCTAGTGCTAAACTCAAGTATCTAAGTTTTCAAGCAATTAATTCCTGTGCCTTGCACTTGTACAGAATTCAGACCATGCATCTGTTGGTCCTGTGGTTGAAGCATTCCCAGTAATCACATTGGACGGATGATCCTAGCTACTGATCGGACGGCTTTTGATGATTGCAGTTTGGGAAGCTAGAATAAGTTAACCGAATTGTTCATCCTGAATAGGAAAAAGTCCTCTAATTAGTGGCTGGGATCCATCTGATGGGTCTATTTCTGGCATATAATCCATCCATAGTGAGCCCCAACGGATGAGCAGTCCAGATCTTGTGCATGCCTACCCATTTCTGGAGATGGGGCGCTAGATAACTAAGTTACATTATTACATATTTAAATTTAGGACTAAAACCTTCTCATTTTTCTCAAAGGAGTTGCAATTTGACTGATACAGCAATGTGCCACACGAAAGGAATTTTCTTCTAATCCATCTGCGGAGCTAGAAGAGGATGCCGTGGAGAAATTGATGACTCGTCTTAACCTCATATTAATGGAGGAAGGTTGGAACAAATCTTCACTTGGTAGAAACTTTTGGGGTAACTACTCTGAACCATGGTAGCATCTCATTTTCCGTCTGTCTTTAAGCTATTGTATCCATGTTAAGGATGAGCAATTCAAGAAGTGCTCAGGCAACTTGTACGAGGAGATACTAAATAGGCAATTCCCAATACATGTGGCACACATGAGTCAGATCCCAATGATTCATCATGACGGGTCCATGAACATGTCCAGTTATTAACTCAGTTTGTTTGCTCATTAGCACTTGTCGGCATGAGTTTAATGGATATCTTGAGAAAAGATGACCAACAATCTATCCTCCAAGAGTGCATGCAGCCTTCCTGATTGATAGACTGGCTTGATTTTCTGGCCACAGCATGTTCATTATGGTCCCGACCTGATGAGTGAGCCTGGGCATTGGCATATGTGCCACTAAATCGCTTCCTCAACTATCTCGTAAATCGCCTTGGCATTTCTCTAAGCAACATATGGCCAGCAGTTACCATATTATCGAATTAGTCAGTGGATGGATAATGTTATGGTAGATCAGGGGTAAGTAAGGGAAATGTAATGAAGGGATGCAAAGCTGTGCATTATACAGAGTTATGGAAATGGGCATGGGGAAAGATATACCCTGTATTAGATTCATGAGTGTCATTGAAAGTAATGTATGCGTGATAATTAACACTCTGTACAAATGTTTATACTGTATTATAACAGATAATTTCATTGAAAAAGCAACTTGGAAGAAAATAAGAAAAGAAATGAGCAGTGAAATCTCTTCCTTTGATATTGGCTTTTGGGTAGTAAATTGCTGGATTTGTTCTTGATTTGCTTGCCATTTGTTCTCCAGAGAAATTGCAAGGTTCCAATGCATTAGGATGCCAACATGTCCTGATGTGTGTGTAATCAATTCGAAAGAGAAAATAAGAAGGAAGGAGAACAGAAATTGGGTTTAAATTGTGTTAGTTGTACAATGTAGTCGGCCCACCATTATTCAATAAAGGATACAATTAATAAAAGAGTGGATATTAGTCATGCTGAACTTGGAGACAGTAGAGTTCTAGTGACCTCAAGTGAGGGATTTAGTAAATAAATCTGCAAGCTGGTCTCTAGTCCCAACATAGGGAGTTGTAATCTCCTTATTGGCCACCTTGCATACGAAATTACGATAAACATCCATATGTTTGGTGCATTAATGAAAAACAGGGTTGTTAGTAACGTGAGTGGCAGCTTGACTATCACAAAATAGTTGCCAATGGTTGAATAGGACCAAAACTAATTTACTATAACGTCCTAAGCCAGATAAGTTCAAATATCGAGTGAACCATAGCCCGATACTCTACTTCTCGACGAAAAGTTGCTTCTTGCTCTTCCACATCAGAAGATTTCCTCCCACAAATGTTCACTAACCCATAGTTGAGCAGTGATCAATATGAGTCCTGGCCCTATTAGCATCTGAAAACAATACTCATCATGGATCAGCCTTCAAATATCGAGAATGAGGAATACTATATTGAGGTGTGATGAAAGGGGAGCGTGCATAAATTGGCTAACCACCCCCAACTGCATATGATGTATGAGGTCGAGTCATTGTAAGATAGATGAGTTGCCTCCCTCACCTTTGGTTAGTTCCAGGATGTCTATAGGAGCATTGTTATTCAATGATTAGCCTCTTATTGAGATTCATTGGCCAATAAACCTGTTTCAGCCCAACATTTCAGTTTTTAATAAATCTAGAAACCTACTCAAGCTATGAAAGGATTACTTCTTTTGAATGAGCGACTTCAATGCCAAGAAAGTATTGCAATGCTCTACAATCCTTAATCTCAGTTTCTAACAAAGAAATTCCTTTAAATTTATCATTACTGTAGAGTCGTATCCAATAAGAACAATATCATCCACTCCTACAATTAAAAGGATTATTTTGTCCTTTCTTTCTCGGGATGCATATGTATGGAGATGGATTAGTCAGGGAGCTTCTCCATCTGATCCTTTTGTTCTTGGGATGCATGGCACGAGGAGACTGTTTGAGATGATATATAGCTTTTTTAAAGCCTAAATACAGCTGTATTTTCTTTGAAGAAATCAGGAAAAGGTTTCATAGACTTCTTCAGCTAAATTTCCATGTACCGAGGTGTTCTTTTATTTTTTATTTACATTCAATTGAAAAAAAAGGTAACCCTTGTTCGCCATTACATCCATGATTCATGACGGACTGCAAAAGAAAGTGGGACCCACATAATGCTTTCAGTGGGCCAGTCTTTTATTTTTTATTTTTTAATGAATGAGCAATAAATAATGGGTCCCACATGATGGATGGTCTAGATCGGTGATCGAACATTTTGCAAAATGACAAGTTAGGAGGATGGTCCATTTTCTTGGCCATTAATTGAAGGATTGGAAAATCCGATCAAAGTGATAATTAAGAGTCATAGGAAATCAATAATGGACAATCCAGAGATGAAAAAACCTTTCGTTGGTATAATATGGACGTGGAAAATCATTTTCATTACCATTAATCTGATGATTTGAAACCTCCAATGAAAGTGCCTATTGAGAGGCACAAACAATAAAAGGTGGGTCCTTCATAAAGGACAATCTAGACTAATCATCAACTTAATCTGTTATTAGTTTGGAAAATTTTCTGGCAGTTGATTGGATGGTTAAGATCATCGTTTAAAAGTGATTTTGGATAGTGATGAACAATGAAATGTAGGACTCAGATTGACGGTTCAGGTTAATGATGTTACCTTTTTCAATACAATTAATCAAGACCGTCCTTTCCTTAAGCCACTGATCAAATGGGCGGGTATCATCTGTTCTAAGCGCGTGGGAAAAAAAGGTTGGACCCACCTGGTAGATGGTATAGGTCAACGACCAAGTGATTTCCAATATAATCAATATGGACCCTCCAATTTCTCCCATTCATTGGATGCTTAGTTACACATTATCAAAGTGATTCATGGGCACTGTTATCAAGCAAAGGCAGTCTAGATTAATGATCTGGCTTTTTTAATCAATCTAGGCCGTCCATTTTCTTGCTCATTGATCAAACAATTAGGCTCTCCCAGTCAAAATGATTCTTGAGAGTTATGGTTAATCAAAGGTGGGATCTACATGATAGATGGTCCAGATCAATAATCATACCTTTTCCAACATAATCACTATGGACCATCCATTTCCTAGCCACTCTAGAATCACTGGATCAAAGTTATTTTTGAGGGTTATGGTCAATCAAAGATGATGATGCTTACATGATACACGGTCTTGATCATAATCAGACCTTTTCCACTATAATCAATCTGGACCATCCACTGCTTAGTGATTGATCGGCTGGTTAGAAACATCCAATTTCAGTGATGCTTGAGTGTCCAGTAAAAACTGGACCTATATGATATATACCCTGTATCAATGATAGACCTCTAGGATGATCAATTTGGACTGTCGATTTCCTGGCCATTGATTAAATAGTTAGTATTGATTGCTTGAATGGAATAGTTAAAATCTCTGAAAGGTCGAAATTGACGATTCAAACTTCTAGAGTGTGATCAATTGAGACCATTCATTTTTTGGCGATTGATCGACCGGTTAGGATTGTCCGCTCAAGATTATTTTTAAGAAGCATGGGCAATCAAATTGTGGTAGACATGATGGATGCCAAATGAATGATCATACATTTTCCAATTTAATCAATATATATATATATATATATATATATATATATATATATATATATATATATATATATATATATATATATATATGATCAGGTTATAATCATAATCAAATGGTGGGTTCTTTCTTGAAAGATGGGTTGTTGTGTGACTTCCAAAAGGAAAAAAAAAAAAGAAAAAAAAGAAAAGAAAAAGAAAAAAGAAATCTCCTGATGAGAGTGATTCTTGAAGAATCATTCTCAATAAAATTTGGGCCTACATGCTAGATGGGCTACATCAATGATGGGACCTTTCTCCAATATAATCAATCAGAAGCATCCATTTTGAAGCCATTGATCACATGGTTAGAATCTTCTGATAAAAATGTTTCTTGATAGGCTTAGACAAGCAAAGTTGGGCCCTATGACATGCAGTGTAGATCACTGATGGGACATTTCTAGTATAAGGATCTGGACCGTCCATTTTATTTACCATCAACCGAATGGCTCCGATGAATCTCACAGTACTATATGACGTGCATCCAATGGCATCTTGAGTTGAATGAGAAACAACAACAACAACAACAACAACATTTCATTTTGCTTTCGACCTGCCAAACAGGCCTGATGACAATATTACAAACTGTCAACACATTAGCAAAAAATCCCAAATGCAATTCACAATCTACTTTCAATTGCAAAGTTGTTAAATACTATTTAACAGAATTTTGTGTCCAAAAGCTATCTTTTATTACAACCATTTTCAAAATTCCAGAGATGGTTATTCATCTTCTGAGAAAAGAATCAAGTACAAAAAGAACTCCGATACAGGTTTACCCTTGGGTAAATTCATTTACAATCGAATGGGCTAGAGTGGTATTTATCTGTGCCTCTATGGAAAAATATAGATAACTACATAAACATATGTAGATTGATGATCTGTTGTTGGCAACTTCAGCAGCCACAATTGATCTTTCAACAACGATGAAGATATAGTCGAGAGAGACCGTATCTTTTCCGTTACAATTGATCTTTCAACAACGATGAAGATATAGTCGAGAGACTGTATCTTTTCCATTACAATTGATCTTTCAACAACGATGAAGATATAGTCGAGAGACTATCTTTTCCGTTACAATTGATCTTTCAACAACAATGAAGATATAGTCGAGAGACTGTATCTTTTCCATTAAATACTATACACGGAGGATGCCATGAATCCAATGCAGGATTTTGGGGCCACCAGCTAGCGTCAATGAAAAAAAAAAAAAATTCTGATTTCTGTTTGGCTTGGAAGCGACAGCGACGTCTCTCAGCTGAGCCTTCAAGCGTCTTCTGTGAAAACTTTGAATATGAAATCACGGAAGCGTTTTGAGTATTGCTTTGGATCGACGGCTGATATTGATGTTGGGTCATATTGGATTGACTTGTATGCATGCTCGAGCTTCTTGCTGATATCGTAATCTTGGAGAATGTCTATAATACCGAAGAATAGGACTACATCATAGAACTCCCCCGTGGGATCGCCAATGAGCTGAGCTTCGCAATCAGGTCTTCTCACTGTCTGTTCGACCCTAGCAGGCATGTTAATACCCAGTCTAATGGTAGCCCACCTGCAGTTTTCACATGAACAGGGAAGGGGTGACTGATCCTCTCAGTGTTCAGGTTAAACCATGGACAATTGGGTTATTCTGTGATGCTCAATCTAAATTTTGTTCAACCAGAAACAGTACAAGCCAGCCCACCTTTGTTAACTAAAGCCATTCATCTGGTGGGTCACATCTGGAAATGGGCCACACCCAATATCTTCCCTATCAGGTGATCACAGCCATTAATATGGTGGCTTAGAAATGGACAATCAGAACCAATGATCTGCATTTAGCTGGGGCCAACTATACTATTAGGATCATCTAACAGGAGAGATTTTTGGGTTATTTTCCATATGAAATTTCCCCATAATATGAATGATTTAATCACTAGAAGGTGATCCACATGTATCATGTTTGTTCCATGAAGAAAATTGCATGCTCAAACAGTGTATATTTCCTCTTGTATAGGGGATTTTTTATATATTAAGGATTAGAATGTTCCGTGCAAATAAGTCATACCGGGTAGGGTCTAATAGAAGCTGATCCATGTCTGCTCGAGAGAGACGAGGACCTGCGTCACTTGTTTGTTCAGGCTCGCCATTACCTGCAACGAATGATCCCATACTTATTAGCTATTAAGTTACGATCAAGCTAGTTGTCTAATCGTTCCATGATTAACATATGGGTGGTAATGCAATAAAACGATGAGATTTAACCGATTGGAGTTCGAACTCCAGAGGTCTGACCCTCAGTGATGAGTGGTTCCTTGGTGAATGATGTTTCTCTGAAATGAAGGCCCACCAAAAGACTGTAATCCATAATCCTTTCCTGTTCGAGAAAATCACAATCCCGGTCTACTTGTCTGCAGGGGAAAAAAAAAACATTTCAAGGTTTAAGCTACTTTCAGCCTTCCAAAGGAATGAAAATGATGGACAACACAAAATTCAATTAAGATGACGAATCCAGATAGCTGAGATCTGATCGACTAGTGGTGTGAGGATATTCACATCATACTCGAGCTTTTGAGTTCGTGCGAATATGGCCAAGTCCAACCTTTGGGCATCTTCTCCCATTGAATGTGGAGTGTGGACAGTAGCTGTATTTTCTTCTTAACTGTTTATGTCTAGACAACCAATCAAAGGATTATGGTTATTTTATCAGAGATATGACTGGGTATCTCCCATCCATGTTGGGACAATCGATCCTCAGCTTCGATCACAGATAGTCATGAGGACTGCTTGACAAACTCAATCTGGAGGATGCTGTCCATAATCCTTAAAATTAAAAGATCCAATTTCTTACAAGACATTAGATGAAATGTGAATGCATCATAATCACCTGTGAAGCTCTTGGAACCAAGCTTTCTGCAGTCGGAATATGAAATTAAGATCGAGGTCCTTGAGAGTAGTGTTTTCATCGATCTCTGCCTCGGGCTTATCTGTTGTTCGGCCATGGGAAGACCCTTTCAAGTCAAAGCGCCTGTGGATGGTGTACTCGGAGCAGAATAGATTCCCCATTATGACAAATCGTACCTGCCATCAAACACGGATGGTTGTAACACCAGAAGACAAGTGCAAAGAACAGTCTGGAACAAATTTTTTGGCTGTGTTTGGATGCACAACTGAATTGGATTGCAAACATTCACCTTAATCAAGAGGAAATGAAAGCAACATTATTTTGTGGGATTAGTCCTCAAATTTCAGTTACATTTCTTTTCAAATCCAATCAAAAGCAACATTATTTCATGCATCCAAAGACACCCTTTTTAAGTTTTCAGATAAATGTGGTCTACAGTTGTTTCTTACCTTCTTTTGGGTAGCCCCCGTCAATTTCACACAATGCAAACCGAAGAACTTGGTCACTAAAGTATTCTCGAAAGCCCGGACATGATTGTAGTAGGCTGGTAGCATCCTCAGAAGCACCTGTGTTGAACCAAAACAATAAAGACATGGAAAAGAAAAGATCTAGATCAACCAAAAAAGAAAAAAAAAAAAGAGTCCTGTTTTGAACCAAAACAATAATAGGCAATGAAGAACTCACTTTCACTTCTGACTTCTTCATTGTCTTTATCATATAGCGGTCATCGTTGGTCAAATAAAAGAAGCTTCCACTTTTCCCGGGAGACGAGAGCTCCCGAAGTGCATCGTTTCCACATATCGATATCATATAATCAGCTGCATCAACCTTGAACAGTTTGCGGAGAGTCCTGAACATAATCATCGTCATTAATGACAATGTATAGAGTTATAATTGTTGGTGAGCCCATAAGAAAGAAGCAGGACCAACAACCTATTAATAATAGGTGTGCGTTTGGGTGTTTTTTCAAATTGGATTGCAATTCTGTTAGTCTAATAAATTAGAAAATAACCAATATAATTTCCTTGGTATGCTACGAAATATAGTTAGTTTCTGCCATTTCCTCTGGATGAAAATGAATGATTGCAATTCATTTCACTTGTGCACCCAAACACAGACTAAATGACAGTGCTAGTCGAATTGCATCTCGAGCTCTGACCTGAACACCAACGGACAGTAATCCTTCCATCTGAAGTCTGTAGACTGGTGTGGTGGGGTATGCTTCGTTCCTTCAGGAGGGAATTTCGTCCATACCTTTTCTTTAGGGTCGAAGGCTGATGCTTTCAGATCAAGGGATGTGGCCGGAGCAGGTTTTCCTACTGAATGCCTGCATTGCATATTGATAGCGGGCAACAGAAAATTACAATTAGGCATGGAAACTAAGAAAGAAAAACAAAAACTATTGCATAGATGGATTAAGGTGAATGATCAAACTAATCTCAAATTTAGAAGTTTCTGTTTTTTGAGATAATCCCAAAAGTCGCCCAACAAACTTGGGTTGTTAGGATGGCAGGATTTGTTAGTCCTATGGGAGTTATGGAACTAGGAATAGTGATTCCTAGATTTGTTACTCCTAGAAATGAAACTTCTATTGCTTTGTTGCTATCTTGTGTAGGGAGTCATAAATCCTTATATTTGTAAATTCCAAAATGCTGAATTCTAAATGCCAAAATTTTGCTTAGAATATTCATCAAACTATGACTAACTTGTGTTTAGAAATTTCACTCTTCCCGTATTTTATCTAATCGTCTGTCCACCATACATCCATCCATCCATTCATCAAGGTTAGAAGACAAAGGAAACATTTGGAGGAACTTTGGTGTTGCTAATTGATTGACTGGGAGATGCTTAGGCACTGTTTCTTAGATGACTAAAAGCGAGTTCATCTCATTTTAGTTGGCAGTAATTATGTATTCTAATAATAATCGCTGTTAGTATGAACTCGTTATGTATTAGAGATCAAGATCCTTAAAGCTTAATTACTGTTAACTAAATTGAGATCAACTCATTTTTAGGTGTCTACCAAACAGTGCCTTAGAAAGAAATTGCTTTGGATTGAAGCAAAGCAAATAGAAAGAAATTGTGTTTTCCATGGAAAGGAATGAAAGAGAAATTGTGGCAAGGACTATTTGTTTCTTCAATAAAATTTCTATCAATTTTCTATGCACGCTTTCCTTGGCCCAATTCAAGAGGAAAGCCCTGCCCATGATTCAGGCCCAATCTTGAAAATCCAACCCATTATTTCTGGCCCAAGTGCATTCATGATTCATGGCTTGGAATCATGTTGCATGCATGCATAAGGAAAGGAAAGGATTTGAAATTAAAGTATGTCTTGGGAAGATCATGATGATAAATTATTAATATTTGGAAATATGTAGTAATTAATTGGTAATTTGGGGAAATGATTAAATTTAAATATGATGGACTGGTGTATTTGGTCTATTTAAGGACTTATTTTACAACGAGAAGAGGATCTTATTTTGAGTTCTTAAAAAATTATTATTTCTATAAATTTTTGAAAAAAAAATATAGTAAGTGATTCCTCTTTAGTTGTGAGTGAGTCCAACTCATAGAGTTATTCCCGGTTCATTGGCACCACTTTGTGGTTGTAGAAATTTTTAGTTCTGACGTGTCTATTGCTTGCAATGTTTTTTGTACTTTTTTAGTTAATGATTTTTTTCCCTAATAATTTATCATCAATTCTACTTTTATATTACAAATTTTCATTCTATTATAATTTCTAGAGAATTACTAATATTCTCGAGGTACCAGCCCCTAAAACTAATAATTTTCTGGCTATAATCAACCTCGTTAGAGTTAGATTTTATTTATTTATTCTTAAACTTTAAAATTCATCTAGGCTTTTGAATAATCTAAATTAGAGTTGTATTCAAGAAGATATATTATTTTGAAGTCCCTGCATTTATTCTATTCATTGCTGTCCGTTGCAACTCACGTTAGGTTGCATCATTTTTTAATAAATCAAGGCTCACTTTTAAAATTTATTCTTTGGGAAAATAAAATTTTTAATAGAAAAATTACTTAGTAATTATTGACATATGCCATATTGGCAAACAGTTCATGTGGATACTTAAACATAGATGTTGGCACATGTGTAACACTGATACATGGCACATGTGAACTGCTTAAAGATGAACAATAGCATACATTGGCCAGTGAGGCATCTGTGACATATGTTGCCCATGGACACATTTAGAGTGCTTGAAGATGAACGGTGCACGTGTGACACATGTAAGATAGATCCTGATCGGACAGTGACCACAGCAATAACCATGTTAACGCTGGAAAAGGTCTGTGGGCCCACCATGATATGTGTTTTATCCACACCATATATCCATTTTCCCAGCTCATTTTGGTCATGAGCCGAAAATGAGGTAGATCCAAATCTCGGGTGGACCACACCATAGAAAATTTCGGTGGTTGAACGCCCACCATTAAAAAAAATGGGGGAAGCAAAACTTATTGGATCAAACTGATATTTCTGTTTTCCCTTCACGTCTGTGTGACCTGATCACCAGGTTGCATGGCAAATATAAACATTACAGTGGGATCCAGGAAGTTGTTAATGGTGGGTATTCGATCACCATTGTTTCTTATATTGTGGTCCACCTGAGATTTGGATCTGCCTCATTTTTAAAGATCGGTCCTAAAATGAGCTGGAAAATTGTATGGACGGCATGGATAAAACACATACACCATGGTGGACCCTATAGATTTTCCACTACCGACATGGTTACTGGCCCGTCACTACTGAATGGGAGTCACTTGAAGACGGACAATGCATGTGTCAGGTCGGCACATGTGAGACAAGACATTGGCATGGGTGGTACATGTACATGAAAGGTGAAACATTGGCACATTGGCCTTATCTGATAAATTGGAAATTGTTTTTTTCTACGATTCTAGAAGGAAAGTGAGAAAATAAATAACCCATTTTTTGGAAAAAAAAATGACTTGAAAAAAAAATAAAAAAATCTTTAACAAACTCAAACTCATGAATAGTCACTTCCGAGATCCAAACAGGCCACAAATTTCATTGGGATACCAACACACAACTTTCATTTTTTTATTATATTATCCTCAGGACTATATTTTTAGAATCCAATGTGCATTCTTGGAAGATAGTTAAGAGATAGATAACATAAGAGATCAGCATTTCAAGTAACATCTACACTGCATTCTTCAATCCACAATCCTCCTCCCACTTCAAACGAGCCAATGAAGAAAGAGAAAAAAAAAAAAAAAAATGCAATCATGACAAATTCATCATGGGTTTGATCTGGTGGGCCTCAAAAATTGCAGTGAATGGTAGAACCATGATCATATACTTGTTGGGACATGATGAATCTAGACCATTCCTCTCATAGCTCAATCATCCTCTTCACTGCCAGTGTACGGTATGATGTTTAAGAACATACCCAAATAACCCAAATACCATTCATCATGGCTAAGCAATGTGCATTTTCATACCAGACCATAAACAAAATCATCAATGAAAAAAAAAAAAAAAAAGAAATAAAGAGAAATGCCACAAATCAGTACCTAATTCCCAGCTGCAAATTAAGCATCAGATCATAGTTCTTATGCCCTTTAGAAATAGTCTCTCCCTGCCTCTTCATCTCCCTCTGCTGCCATTTCATCATCGGCGTCCGAGGCGCCCTTGAATCCACATCTGACAGACGGAGGGCTGCCAGACCTAGAGCATCATCTCCCACAGCTGACTTCCTATCCATACCATCAAAGGCCGACTTCCTATCCATACCATCAAAAGCCGACTTCCGATCCATACCATCAAAAGCCGACTTCCGATCCAAAGCATCAAAAGACATATCACCCTCCCAATTACCAATGCCATCAAAATTCTTCTCCGCGCTACTGTTATTTCTCCTCGCCACATCTATAGACTTTCTCCACCTCGGCTTACTGCTGCTATCAGCACCGCTCTTGGGTGTCTGCCAAGCCACCTGCTTCTCTTGCTTCTCTTGCTTCTGCGTGTAATCTGCTTCAAGTAGGGTCCAATTCAGAGCCTTTTGGGATGGGAGAATTGAAACAGTCTCACCAGGGCAGATCTTACAATCATTCAAATCAACCGAGAAAACTTCTTGTGGGTCCCAATCAATGTTCCCGACAGGAGAAGCCCCACCAGAAGGGTAGTAGGTCCCATTCTGCTCCTGTGGATCTTTACTCCATGTACCAACATAAAAGCTCCCATCAACCCACAATAACCGTCCCTCTCCCTTTGGTAAGTTTTCTTCCCATAATCCTACATACCTATTTCCATTCGCCCATACCATTGATCCCTTACCAGAGATCTGTCCACCCTTCCATTGCCCTTCATACTCATTCCCATTCCTCCACACATACTTCCCATTCCCTTCCTGGTACCCACACCTCCATTCCCCATCGTAGTAATCTCCATTAGCATAGCTTTTTCGACCTTTGCCATGTTTGAGATTCATAACCCATTGCCCACGGTACGTATCACCGTTAGACCCGGTGTAGGTCCCAAACCCATCCATGAACCCGGTCTTGAATTCACCTTCATAGGTAGCCCCGGAGGGCCATGAAAACTTCCCTTTTCCCATTGTCTTGCCACGGCACCATTCACCTTCATACATGCACCCGTCTGTCCATAAGTACTTGCCGATGCCGTGAGGGAAGTTATCAGACCACTGGCCTGTATAGAAATCGCCATTTGATAGAAGGCGTTCGACGTTAGAGATATCAGGCGAGGATCCGCTGCATTCCTCCTCAACATTGTCTTCATCATCTTCGTCGTCACCCTGGACCACTGACATGTTGGTGGTCGAGGAAAAGAGCCCGCCTACGCGCTTCTTAGCTGCTTGTGATTTCCTGACCGTTAGTTCCCACGCCTTTGCGCGTTGCTCTTTGTGCATTATATCACTCACTCCGATCCATGCACTCAAATGATTCTATCAAACCCAAAAATGTAAGAAAGGAAAAAGATTAAAAAAAATTAAAATTAATATATTTTCTTCCTTTTATTTTCTGTCTCTTTCTCTATATCTATCTATTTATCTATCTATCTATCTATCTATTTTTCTCTCTACTTCTTGTTTTGGATTTGGGTTTTGTGTTTGCGACTGGTGTGGATAATGGTTTGGTGTGTTGATGAGTGAGAAGAAAACAAAAAATGTCTTTTCTTTTTTCTTTTTGTCTTTCTCTTTTTTGTTCTTCTAACGGAATAACGAACGCTTGTGTTTTTGGTCTTTCTTTCTTTTGTTTTCTTTGACCTTTTTTCTTTTTCATTTTTTTTTTTTTTTGTGATGTTGGCTGATTCTCTAGTTTTAGGTTTCTCCTCCTACATTGTCTATCAGCCCTAACATTTGGCAGAAGGAGAGAGATGCTGTTTTGTTATTTTTAGTTAAACGAAATGACGACTACATGGACGTGAATTTGCATGGGATTAAAGGCATTGATACTCTACCTGAGCTTGGTTATACATGTGCATGCTCATGCATACAGTCAATGTGCACGTGATATATATATATATATATATATATATATATATATATATATATATATATATATATATATATATATATATATATATATATATATATACCAGAGCTATTTTAAGTGGACAGCGATGATCATTTCCTTTCTTTCATTTTACCGGTCCATTTGATTGTTCACCGATATGGATATTTTTAAAATCATTCAGCCATCCATTCAGTGTGATTTTAGATGCTCGACTGATAAAAAGTGGCCCATGATTTTAACGGTTTACTTGTCTGCCACGTGTACATTGATCTGTGAACGTGTATGGGGTTCCGTACTCTTCATAACTATCATATAACATGTTATTGGTAGGTTAGAAGATCGATGAAAGAAAAGTTTCTTATTTTTATTTTTATCTTTCTTCTCTCTTTTTATTTTTTTATTTTTTTATTTTTAAAATTTTTAAATTTTTAAATTTTTAAATTTTAAATTTTTTTTTTATTTACGCCAGAGCGTTAATCTCGTGCGTCCTTTTCTCTTGGGAAGCCGGCTGCTCTTACGCCCTTTCGTCCAGGAAAGCATGGGAAGGAGACACCTTTGGTTTTTGTTTTGACCTTGTCCGAAAGAGAAGCTTTTCAGTTCGTTGGCCGGTGGTCTACAGCACAGCTGGCTTTATTTTCTTGCTATCACGACCGTCCAATTGGCGGACCCTACATGGCTTACTAGTGTCACACAAAGCACTATTGAATAAGAGCTTTTCCTGCAACCATGGATTTAAGTACCGTTTCTGGTAGTGCGAATCGCTTATGATGGAAACTGATACAACTCGTTCCGACTCAGTTTGAATCGATCCCGTTTCTATCCTGCATTGGTGTGGTGAGTCATATGGTTGGGAGCGAACCGACATTGGTCGGAAACGGATTGGCTACTCACCCTGCCTCTAGCTCGGTGGCTGGTGGTCGGTGCTCTGTGGGCCCCACCATGATGTATGTGGTTCATCCATGCCATTCATCCATTTTTACAGATAATTTTATGGCCTGACTCCGAAAATGAGAGGGATATAAATCTCAGGTGGACCACACCACATGAAAACAATAGTGATTGGATATCCACCATTAAAATCCTCCTAAGGCCCACTGTACTGTTTATTTGACATCCAATCTGTTGATTAGGTCATACAGACCTATATGAAGGGAAAAAACAAAGATCAGCTTGATCCAAAAATTTTTTAGACCCCCAAATAGCTTTTAATGGTTGACGTTCATTCAACACTGTTTCCTGTAATGTGGTCCATTTGAGATTAGGATATACCTTATTTTTGGTCTCATACCTAAAAATGATCTAGAAAAATAAATGGACGGCATGGATGAAGCACATAAATCATGGTGGGCCCACAAAGCACCGACCACCAGCCATTGGCTGTTGGCAGGGGAGTAGCCAATCCGTTTCCACATTAGTCACATGGGACGATATTTTAAACGATGGCTACAATACTACTGACGTGTTATTATAGGAAATGTCAGGATTATAGTTGGTCGACCTGGGGGTCATGTTTTGATGAATCCAAACCGTTCATATGATGGGCCCAACGATGAAGGTAGATAGTGTTAAAAGAGATTGTGTGATCATTTAAGTCTTTCACACTCGCGAAGTAGTGGGATTTCTGCTATGGTTGAGGCGGAAAAATAAAAAATAAATTACTTAAAAATAGGCTTAAGGCACGTTACGATGTCGCTATCTTTAAGGCGATATTCGCACCCTACTGGTGATTAAACCAATTTGCAAGACGGTTAAAACAAATCCGCCTCTAGGATACAATAAGCTTCTTCTCCAAGACTGGAGAAATGTGGGTTTCGGTCTGCAAAACCGAAACACCGCACCCCGAACACACTTTTACAGTATACATCCTTAGCTTATGTGTTGTTACAATTTACCCCCTGAAAACTATTTGCAATTTACTGCTTGAAAAACTATTTATAGTTTAGCGCCTAAAAACTGTATCTTTCCAAAAACCATTCAAAAAGAAAAATGGAGAAGAAGAAAAAGATGGAGAGGAGATTGTTGGAATTGTGAATTCGGATTGACCCAAAGATGAGTTTATATAGAATCACAAGAGATGCTAAATATCTTTTTCATGAAAAGACATTTTCTTCCACGGTGTCTTTTCAATAATGGTGGTGTCTTTTCAACAATGGCATTCCTCCATTTCAAATTCAAATGATACTCCCTTTACCAAGTGGTATCACCATTCACAAATGAATGATCACCAACAATCACCAAAGCCATAACCCTTTTCTCAAAAATTCTTTATAAATTAAAATTTCTTTTTCTTCTTATTTTGAAAAAACCCCACAATCCCTTACTATTTTTCAAAATAAAGAGGTGAGGGTATATAAGGAAAAATATGTGCATAGGAGAAGGTGTCTTATGGACTTAAACCTTCACTTAGTGTAAACAAATCAAAGTTGAATCAGAATCCTTAATGACTATGGACTTGAGCTAAGTATTATATATGATACAACTGGACATGTTACACACACATATATTTCAATAGTCATGTGTTTTAAAATTATAGCACATTAACAGCCTTGTGCTCTGTCCTGGATTCATGAGAGTAAC
Organism: Magnolia sinica; assembly: GCF_029962835.1. NCBI lineage: Eukaryota > Viridiplantae > Streptophyta > Magnoliopsida > Magnoliales > Magnoliaceae > Magnolia > Magnolia sinica. The sequence goes on from NC_080587.1 coordinate 28,806,302, forward strand.
CAAAACTCTCGAACATCAGGAAGTGGCCCCACTTCCAATACTCATATAGGTGAGTTCTTATGAATGACCTTGTAACTATAACACCCTTGAAAGGACTCATTAAGAGCAGCAATTCATCCTCCTTTTTATCATTATAGGTACCTAATACTATACATACATCCAGGAATGAGGTAGATATAAAACGTACAGTGTTGCTTTAAACACTTCCTGAGAAGTACTTTGCCCATTGAACCTATTAATTTAGGTTGGGTTTTCCTCATCTAGTGTTTGTGAAATTGGCTTAAGTCCCATTACTCTTGATGTTCTACTGACAACATCCCTTGCCAATCCCTTGGTGAATGGGTCCACTAGATTTTGAATAGATCGTACATATTGTATTGTTATAACACCGTCACCAAGTAGTTGCCGCACAAAACTATGCCTTAGATTAATATGTCTGGATTTTTCATTATAAGTCTTGTTATATGCTTTTGATAGTGTCGCTTCACTATCATAGTAGATAGAGACCGGTGGTAAAGGCCTTACCAATAATAGTATTTCTAATAACAGGTTTCTTAACCATTCTGCCTCTTTACTACTAGCTGCTAAAGTAATGAATTCGGATTTCATGGTAAAGTGAGATATGCAAGTTGCTTCTTTGATCACCAAGAAATAACAGCTCCTCCAAGTGTAAAAATCCATCCACTAGTAGACTTAGATTCATTAGAATCAGTGACCCAACTTACATCACTATTCCTTTCAAGTACACTAGAGTAACTAGAAATGTAAACCATAGTTAATAGTTTTTCTCAAGTATTTGAGTATTCTAGAGACAACATTCCAATGATCTAAACTTAGATTATTTGTAAACCTACTCAATTTACCTATTGCAAAAGAAATATCAAGTCAAGTAATAATCATAACATACATACGACTGCCAATCATTTTGGAATACTCTAATTGAGATACACTACGGCCTTCATTTTTAATTAACTTAATATTAGAATCAAAAGGAGTAGAAACTGGGTTCTTATCATAGTGATCAAAGTTTTTAAGTATCTTTTCAATATAATGTGATTGAGATAGAGTTATCTGTCATTGTTTCTTAATAGCTTTGTTGGAGCATAAAATTTGGTTAAAGAAAAGAATCAGAGAAGGAAGATTGAAGACTGAAGTAAAGCATGAAAGAGAGAGGGAAACGATTTGCACGGATTTTGAGTTGCGTTGAGAGTAAGTTGCGCTGGAACCTGAGTTGCGCAGGACTGCGCAACTCATCATAGTTGCGCCGACCCGCATAACTCTTAGAAGGGATGGTTGGATTGAAATTTGTAAAATGATGCGAAGTGGAGTCCATGGCACAAGATTCGAGGTCTCACACGTGTGAGGGCCTATAAATACCCCCATACCCCCTTATTTGAGGGATCAGATTTCCAGAAGACTAGTGCCTCTGACAAGTACTGGAGAGAGCAAAGGGAGAAGAAAGAAGTTCAGGACGCGCTACTCTTATGAGTTGCGCGGGCTCGCGCAACTCCTCGAGAAGTTGCGTGAGTGCAGTATTACATTAATTTTCCAGGATTATCTCAAGTCATCTCTCCTAGTATTCTTTTATTGTATTGATGAAAGAAGATATCTGCATGGAGAAGATCTGCATAACTCATCTCTTACAGAGACATGAATGATATGAGCCGTAATGCTGCCGAAATTTATATTTGAATCTATTTAGCACTTGTATTTTTGTCATAAAAAAACTCTATCTTGGAATCAAAGGATCAAAAGGATGTAATGAATTTAGAATAAATAAATTTGATGATTATTCTCTCAATTCTTTTTCTTTGTTATTATTAAGTAAGATAGTTCCCTGAATCAATACTTTTGTTTCTGGTCGAAACAAAATGGCGACTCCACTGGGGATTGATTTTTTATCTTACTTGATACTGACTTAAGAATAATCAAGAGAATTTCATCATTGTTGGGTGTCTTATAAGATGCCAAAATGGCGACTCTCGACGGGAACATCCTTCCTTTCATCTTCGGGATAGAGCGTATTTACAAGTAGATGCTAACTAACGTCGTTTATGTCCTCTGACAGAATTACAATATGGTATATGCATCTAAGCTATAATCAATGACCACTATTGCAAGCGAAACGATCTTCTACTTCACACCCACAAGATTTGTGGTGGAATATGCCCATAACCAATCCTTGATCCATCAGAAATAACTTGCCTCGAATGAAAAAAACAAGTTTCAAGTCACTGTTGGAGTCATAACGGTCTCTCCAATAGCACAAAAAAACAAAAACGACTGGATCGTCGTGTCATGCCAAAGATTGAAAGTCCGAAATATTATAACTGCTAGGATAAGTCCATCGACACAAAAAACTAGAGGATCGGTGACACGAAATGTGACAAGAAAAAATCCTGAACTCACTCCCCCAACAATATACCCTGAAAAATCTTTGTCGTCGCTGACATCACAATATTTTTTGATTTTACCCCCCGCGAATGCCCAATGGATGAAGAAACGAAAGGGTAAATCACCCATGGAAAGTCTACCAGTTTACATATCGCCTCAGAGCGTATTGCCTCAAGTTGTATCACAATCAGCCGAACTCTGTGGAAGTACTGAGGAACAAATAAAACTCCCTTTTCATAAGCCCCATCACTTTGGCATATTCTCGTTCCATACATTTTCTAGTCAACTTCAAGCATCCTGAGTTTCAAAAATTCAGTGAAGACGGGTCCCCAGATGAACATTTAATGCATTTCATCACGTCCATGGATAATTTCTCCACTATCCCCCAGTATTTCTTGCGGCTGTTCGCGTCTTCTTTGACAGGTAAGGCATTTCGATGGATTCTAGCCTGGTGCCAGAATCGATACAAACTTAGGAACAGATGCAAGACACATTTATGTCAAATTTCTTTTCATAGGATCGTAATGTCAGTATTATAGAATTGTCATCTGTAAAGCAAAGAGAAAATGAACCCGTGAAGAAATTTATTAGTAGATGAAAAACTTTAGGAGCATCGTGTCGACAATTACCCGAAGAAAGAGAACAGGTAAAAATGTGTCAAAGTTCCATGGAGATAGGGATCGCATTCAGACTCACCAGCGCTAACATTAGGACTTTTCGAAACCTGGCAACTAAAGCGCATGCATTGGAGCTGATGACTAAGAAAATGCCAGCATTTCAAATTAGAACAGAAAAGAGAGGACCAAGCAGGGCAATAGTAAATGCTGTTGACCAAGAGAAGAAGAAAAATACTTTTTGCGATAAATGGGAGACAAGAAGAAGGGAAGATGCAGATCGATGAAGGGATTATAAAAATGATAAACGACTGTGATCGTATGATTCTCATAAAAAATATTATTTTGAAAAGAGGATGTGTTGCCAATGATGGAATAGTTATTAGCTGCTGGAACTATCAAGTTGCCCTCGCCAAAATATCCAGAAGAGGTTGGAATGATGAAAGAAAAGAATTATTGTCATTATCACTGTTGGCTAAGGCATCATACAGAAGATTGATTCACACTGAAGAATATATTACAGAGGATGATAAAATAAGGGGAAATAGTTTTAAAAAAGGGTGATGAGCGACATAGAAGAGTGACTATAAATACAACATCTTCGAGTGAATTGCCAAAGTCTTTTGTCAGAAAAGTTAATCTGAATGACCGAAATTCTGCTTATCGCCAAAAGAATAAATTGGTAAAAGAATCCATTGGTCAAAGGAGAACTTTGGGGGCATGCATATTTGAAGAAGATGACATGCTTCATACGATGAATCGACCGTTAATAGCAAATAAAATTGAGTTACTATGGCCTAAATGTCCGAATGAAAGGAAACAGCGGAGAGAAAATGATCATTCATATTACTATTGTTTTCTCAATCCTGTTATAGCTTACGATCCCAATTGAGGTAATCATCACAATCAAGGTATGAAGCTAGAAATTCATAAAGGGACCGAATTTGTAGCAACAGTGCATCAATTCAGAAGATGGCTGTGATTTTGGTTTCGACGAATATCAGCATAATACTTCTAAACCAAAAGGGGGTAAGAAAGACGAATAATAGAGAAGCTTCAAAAGTTAAAACTCCATATTCCTCCCTATGCATGAATTAAAGTGCCAAATTTTCATGCGTTTTGTTATCGGTCAAAGTGCCAAATGACAAGCGCCTAAACACCAAATGCTAACGATCGTCTGCCAAGCATCAATGATTATTGGTAAATGAAAAAAAAGCACCAATGATTGTCATCAAATTGTTAAAGGCCATTGTATTTTCTAAATCTATTGAAATTAATAGCATCACCAAGCTAATACACCATTCTAAGTACACCATTCTAACCATGAGAATTTTGTTTTATATCATTAGTAGGGGGCGATATATCAATTTCAATTCATTATTTCCAGTAGAGCTTATAAAGCTACATATAAATATCAGTGGTAATGGCGATTCATCATTTGTGGCAATGGAATGAGCTTATAAAGCCAACTACGTACAAGTCCTACGGCAGACAATGATGGCGATCTATCATTTATAGAAACAAAGCTAAGCCTATATGTCCAATTATATATAATATCCGCCGTCATCAGCAAAGTAACGAAATCATGTGGGTAGCAGTGAGAAGCCTGTGGCTCTAAAAAATCCCGTAAAGAGCATCAATGCACCCATGCGGGCAGTTAATGAAGCAATCACATAAGACCCATGCTGTCTGTATAGTTTCTGGCACCATCATGAAGGATGGCGAGAAAATGCCTTCTCATGAAAGGGCCTGACCTTGCAGATGAAGAAAAAGTGGGTCTCTGAAGCAAGATGACTCCCCAGCTCCCTGGTTCGATTTTAGTAGTAACTCATGAGGACAGGTCTCTGAAGCAAGATAACCCCTCATTGATGGACTAACGACCTTGGATTTAGTACTTGAAGGAATCCTTGCAAGCCCTGTGAACTCTAGAGAGTTATCATGGCCAACCTTGTGCGTAAAACCCACCGAGTTCATTGCCTCGATAGCTTCACTAGGCCACTTTGATGGATCGCAGTTTGTGAACTCCCTGACCGCGATAAGTCCAGCGAAGTCATATGAGTTACAGAGACCATTCACATAAGACCTGACTCCAACTACTTATGAGTCTAAAAAATTATGATCGCTCCACTACTCGTGAGCTTAAATTGTGTGTGAAACTAACTGAAATAGAAATTTAGCACTGTCTATAACTGAAAATATGTAGACAATATTATGCTAATAATTAAAAAATAATACTATATAGAAGCATGTTTGCAAGAATTGATCATTCCTCATATACTCATAAAATTTCTGAGTTATTAAAGTTTATTCATGATGCTAAAGAACAAAGTATGAAAGCGACAATAGGCATAAAAGAAAATTCATATATCCTCTGACATTCCTAATGCAAGCATGTATCGTTGAAAATCCTCCTTTAATTGCACTTCTACAGCTACATTGTCCATCTCAGCATCGACGATAAGCTTAACTTGGTCAGGAACATCAGTCAGTTCTTACTCTAGAGAAACTATTGCAACTTCCCCCTTTGAAATATCTGATCGTTCCAAATCAGCTATTCACCTATTGACCTCAAGCTTGTTGGTCCTCAAATCAGCTTCACGCTGTTGGGCCTCCAAATCAGAGATTTGTTGTTTAAGGCTTGAGATCTTCTTGCTTATGAGTGCCGAAGAATGCTTGGAAGCTCTCTCCTACTCCTCGAGTGAGCCGAATTCCTTATCATACCCGAAAATCGTTGTTGTTGCCATGGAAACCTTATCTCTAAGCTGCAATAACTCTTTTTGGTGAGAAAGAATCTTAGGAGCAACAGTCATGTCTTGAGCAGCTTTTAGTTTGCGAAATGTCTCGCGGAAGTGAGAAAGAGATTCACATAAGGGAGAGATCGTAATCTTTGCTATCCTTGCAGCATTTTCTAGGGAAGCTAATACTATTTCCAAATCTGACCACTACAAGGGATCTTTGAAAATGTATATAGCCGCTGATAGAGAGCTCTTCAACAAAATCAGTGCAGGAGGAGGAATCTTCTCTAAGGATATTACATTCGAGACAGTAGTGACAAAGTTAGAGCCCATGAAATTACTGGAAACAGGGCAGTATGCAAAACATATATGAAAGAAAGCATGAATTAGAAGATGAATTGTAGAATACTATTATAAAATAAGGGGATGGAATAAAGTATACTTGCAGCCATTGAAATCATTGGAGCAGAGATTGGCGCTTCTACAGGCTTCATTTCTTCAGGAAGAGAAGACGGGCCAGACATGTCTGAAGCCATGTCGGCAAAAGAAGGTGCTCCAGCTTCGGTACTGGATGCAACTGTAGTTGGAGTAGCAGCATCAATTGGCTCTGTTGGGAAGACTATTCCACGAGCCACTCTGCTAGTTTTAACTAGAGGCTCAAGAGATGTCCTAGCTTGCCTAGCAGAACATTTACTAGAAGATGGGGCAGCGGTGATGGCTTGAACCATGCCTCCAGAAGTTGGGAGAACCTCTGGAACTGCTGTAGTATCGGCTAGAGGATCCGAAAGCATTATGCACGGAAGGGGAGAATAATTACTGCTGAATGATATAGTCAAGTCAGCTCCAGGTATATCTTCATACTCCCCATAGTCGAACGGCTCTTCTTCTTCGTCAACTCTTGTAGATGTAGTACGGGGGATAGCGCCCTCTTGGAGGACCTCTTCATCAACTTCGGTGGTTGTGACAATGTGCTCATCATCACCCATATCTACTTCTCCTTCTTCTTCTTCTTCTTCTTCTTATTTATTTGTATTCAATTCACCCTCCTCCTCCAAGTCGCCAGAAGATGACTCACTTCCATTAGAAGAAGAATCACCAGAAGAGGATTCTTCACCTTCTTTCTCTGATGATGATGAGGATGATGACGAAGCCAAGGCTGGTTCTTCAACGACCACTTGTTTCCCTTTCTGAGGAGATTGTCTCTTCTCGATGAACATGGGATCTTCCATAGCGACAATCTCGGGAGATGCGGCGGACCTAGTCCGAGTTTGCAATCTAGTAACAGGGGATGATGAATCCCTACGAGTGGATAATGGTCGAGGAACAGATGGAGATATTATTTAGAGTTTAGAGGATCTAGTAGCCACCGGGGCCGTTTGAAGTTCAGAGGGTCCAGCAGTCGCTGGAGTTGGAATGGGATATGTTGGTGCAGGAATATGGGAAATGTCGGCAGCATCTGTAATAATATCTTCCCTGTCAGTATGCCTTCTTTGAGCCTTCAAGTAGGTTAAAGGGAATCCGTGAGCAATCCAACCCTCAAAGGTGTTGGTAGGCTTAATCTCACGAATTGGTTCTTCTAAAGAAATTTTTACTTAGGCTTCGCCAGGAGCGGGGGCACGATCCTGCTCGACAATATGTCCTACTCCTTCTACGAGGTTACGTTTCCTGATTCTAGGAGCAGGTATCCATATGGGAGAATCCATTGGCATACAGTGGCGAATCAGGAAGGACTGGTGTGCCCACCATCTCATCCATGGATACGTTGTGCAAACAAAACATCTGAAGCCGGGAATGATGAATTTTGAATTAATTCGCGCTACAAGCAACTGTCTCCAAATCAATCCCCAATTGTAGGGACCTACACCATATCTCCTCATAGCACATGCCACCACTTCAAGATGCTCAGGAACAGTTTGATCGTACCCAAATTGTCGTGCGAACCTGCTTGGGGTAGTAGGGTTCCCTCCAGAATTCACTGCCTTCCCACAATGGCTGACTATTGGACCGTATCGAAATAAAGAAAGCACATTCAGCAAGAGGAAGTTTATCATCGTCAAAAGTTTCATGATGCACAATATATTGAGAAAATGAGAATTGATAAAAGTCGATGGCATCAGTCGACTCGATCATGTCGATCGCCCACTCATACGTTCTTTTCGGCATCACTCTCTTCTGATAATGACACAATGGAAATCGTGAAGGATGAATGTAGGCTGTCTTTGGATCATCATACGTCCAAGGGAAATAAACACCTAGCCACCCGAAAAAGTAGTGTCATGGTGTGAACGCCGAGCTAACCCCGACAGATGGGTTTTGATAATGAGTAGCAGCATCACCAAGAGCCCTATGTAATGAATAAAGAACCCAGGGGGGGCAAGTGAATATTTTTGACCCTTCGTTAGTCCTCTTGTGACAGAAAATATGAAAGGCCTAATGGCATCGGCCCATTTAGAGCTTGGAAGTACAATTATGCTGAGCCAATAAGCAAGGAAGGTTGCCAATTCACCCTTGGGTGTATATTTTGGGGGATTCCTTACTCTGCAACGAGCGTTCTCCAAGTCATCAGAATGACTGTTTTTAAACCCACGAAGAAAAAGAGAGGGTAAGTGAGATGAGTATCAGAGAAATGCATAAAGTCATGATACAAGGCAAAGAATTATACCGTAGCTCCTGAGAAAATTGAGCCAGCCAGAGAAATTAGGGGATCTTCTTGATGTCAGGAAACTTAGACATTTCTCTGAACAGTTCGACTGAGGCATCGGATACTAATGCCTGCCTTTTGGAAGGTGAAAAATGTGAGAACTCTTCATTCGTGGGGATATATTCATCATAAAAGTGACCTGTTATAGGAAGTCCTGCCATTCTGTGCAGGTCCCAAAGGGTGATCACTACCAAAAAAATGGGTAAAGGCTACGGACTTAATCCGTAGCCTTAGGTCTATGGCTACGGATTAAGTCCGTAGCTAGTCCGTAACACGACCGTCGTCGTAGGTGCCATAACGATAGGTCTGGAACCTATGGCTACGGATTTAATCCGTAGCCATAGACCTAAGGCTACGGATTAAATCCGTAGCCTTTTTCCCTGTAGCAAAAAAAAAAAAACAGCTATAGATATATTTGTAGCTGAAAGTCCGTAGCAATAGGGCAAAATTTAAAAGGCTATACCTATCTGATTATTGGCTACTTATTTAATCCGTAGCTATATTGTAAATAGCTACAGATATAATATATAGCAATTATATCTGTAGCAAAAACTTCAAACAGCTACGGATATTATTTGTAGCTAAAAGTCCGTAGCAATATGCCAAAATTAAAAAGTCTACACCTGTTTGACTAGTGGCTACGGTCAATATCCGTAGCTATTTTGTACATTGAAAAATTAAATCACCTGTTCATTCAATTACCACCTGTTCATTCAAATACCACCTGTACAATCATTCATTCATTTATCACCTGTTCATTCAATTACCACCTGTTCATTCAAATACCACCTGTACAATCATTCATTCATTCATCACCTGTTCATTCAAATACCACCTGTACAATCATTCATTCATTCAATTACAATTACAATCCTTCATTCATTCAATTACAATTACAATCCTTCATTCAATTAATTACAATTACAATCAAATACAGTTACAAATACAATAATGCTGAAAATACAAATCCTTGGCTTCATTAGAGAAATGTGCTCGACTTCACCGAATTTCAGCAGCTTCGTATATTCCATCATCCTACAAACAGTCATGTCATTCATAAATTAGAATGCCCATTAGAGAAAAGAAAGACAGTAAAAGAAGTGCATCACGTATAACCACTTTTTTTTTTCTTAATGAATTAAAAAAAAAAACTCAAAGAGGAATGAAATTGACACAAAAGAAATGGTCTCACCATATGATTATAGGTTTAGGTTTGGTTTAGGTTTAGGTTATAGGTTTAGGTTAAGGTTAGGCTATAGGTTATAATTAAGTTTAGGTTATAGGTTAAGGTTTAGGTTATAGATTTTGGTTTAGGTTTAGGTTAAAGTTTAGGTTATAGGTTATAGCTTTTGGGAACTTGATTACAGGTTAAGGTTTAGGTTTAGGAAATCGGGTTCGGGTTCGGGATCGGGTTTAGGTTTGGGCTTTCAAGTTTAGGTTTAGGTTAGGGAGTTGAGATTAGGATTAGGTGTAGGTTTGGGTTTAAGAATTTAAGAATACATTTAGGTTTTAAGTTTAGGTTTAAGTTAAAAGGTTTTAGGAAAGGTTATAAGTTTAGGTTAGGTTTATGTTTAGGTTTAGGTTTAGGTTATAGGTTATAGCTTTAGGGAATTGAGAATGGGTTATGGTTTAGGGAAAGGTTAGGTTTAGGTAATAGGTTTTGGGATTTGGGAATAGTTTTAGGTTATAAGTATAGGTTTAGGTTAGGTTATAGGTTAAGGTTTAGGGATTTGAGTTTAGGTTTAGGTTTAGGATTAGGTCTAGGTTGAGGTTTAGGGAATTGAGTTTAGGCTATAGGATTAGGGAATTGAGTTTAGGTCTAGGTTAAGGTTTAGGGAATTGAGTTTATGCTATAGGTTTAGGTTTAGGTTTAGGTTGAGGTTTAGGGAATTGAGTTTAGGCTATAGGTTTAGGTTTAGGTCTAGGTCTAGGTTAAGGTTTAGGGAATTGAGTTTAGGTTTAGGTTTAGGATTAGGTCTAGGTTGAGGTTTAGGGAATTGAGTTTAGGTTATAGGTTTAGGTTTAGGTTTAGGTTGAGGTTTAGGGAATTGAGTTTAGGCTATAGGTTTAGGTTTAGGTCTAGGTCTAGGTTAAGGTTTAGCGAATTGAGTTTAGGCTATAGGTTTAAGTTTAGGTCTAGGTTGAGGTTAGGTTATAGGTTTAGGTTTAGGTTTAGGTTAAGGTGTCGGTTTGGGTTTTGGTTATAGGTTTAGGATTAGGTCTAGGTTGAGGTTTAGGGAATTGAGTTTAGGCTATAGGTTTAGGTTTAGGTCTAGGTCAGCGGTTAAGGTTTAGGGATTTGAGTTTAGGCTATAGGTTTAAGTTTAGGTGTAGGTTATAGGTTTAGGTTTAGGTTTAGGTTTAGGTGTCGGTTTGGGTTTTGGTTATAGATTTAGGTTAGGTTATAGGTTAAGGTTTAGGGATTTGAGTTTAGGTTTAGGTTTAGGTTTAGGATTAGGTCTAGGTTGAGGTTTAGGGAATTGAGTTTAGGTTATAGGTTTAGGTTTAGGTTTAGGTTGAGGTTTAGGGAATTGAGTTTAGGCTATAGGTTTAGGTTTAGGTCTAGGTCTAGGTTAAGGTTTAGGGATTTGAGTTTAGGTTTAGGTTTAGGATTAGGTCTAGGTTGAGGATTAGGGAATTGAGTTTAGGTTATAGGTTTAGGTTTAGGTTTATGTTGAGGTTTAGGGAATTGAGTTTAGGCTATATGTTTAGGTTTAAGTCTAGGTCTAGGTTAAGGTTTAGGGATTTGAGTTTAGGCTATATGTTTAGGTTTAGGTTTAGGTTGAGGTTTAGGGAATTGAGTTTAGGCTATAGGTTTAAGTTTAGGTTTAGGTTGAGGTTTAGGGAATTGAGTTTAGGCTATAGGTTTAGGTTTAGGTCTAGGTCTAGGTTAAGGTTTAGGGATTTGAGTTTAGGCTATAGGTTTAAGTTTAGGTCTAGGTTGAGGTTAGGTTATAGGTTTAGGTTTAGGTTTAGGTTTAGGTGTCGGTTTGGGTTTTGGTTATAGGTTTAGGATTAGGTCTAGGTTGAGGTTTAGGGAATTGAGTTTAGGTTTTAGGTTTAGGTTTAGGTTTAGGTTGAGGTTTAGGGAATTAAGTTTAGGCTATAGGTTTAGGTTTAGGTCTAGGTCTAGGTTAAGGTTTAGGGATTTGAGTTTAGGCTATAGGTTTAGGTTTAGGTCTAGGTCTAGGTTAAGGTTTAGGGATTTGAGTTTAGGCTATAGTTTTAGGTTTAAGTCTAGGTCTAAGTTAAGGTTTAGGGAATTGAGTTTAGGCTATAGGTTTAGGTTTAGGTTTAGGTTGAGGTTTAGGGAATTGAGTTTAGGCTATAGGTTTAGGTTTAAGTCTAGGTCTAGGTTAAGGTTTAGGGATTTGAGTTTAGGCTATAGGTTTAAGCTTAGGTCTAGGTTGAGGTTAGGTTATAGGTTTAGGTTTAGGTGTCGGTTTGGGTTTTGGTTATAGGTTTAGGATTAGGTCTAGGTTGAGGTTTAGGGAATTGAGTTTAGGTTATAGGTTTAGGTTTAGGTTTAGGTTGAGGTTTAGGGAATTGAGTTTAGGCTATAGGTTTAGGTTTAGGTCTAGGTCTAGGTTAAGGTTTAGGGAATTGAGTTTGGGCTATAGGTTTAGGTTTAGGTTTAGGTCTAGGTCTAGGTTAAGGTTTAGGGATTTGAGTTTAGGCTATAGGTTTAAGTTTAGGTCTAGGTTGAGGTTAGGTTATAGGTTTAGGTTTAGGTTTAGGTTTAGGTGTCGGTTTGGGTTTTGGTTATAGGTTTAGGTTAGGTTATAGGTTAAGGTTTAGGGATTTGAGTTTAGGTTTAGGTTTAGGATTAGGTCTAGGTTGAGGTTTAGGGAATTGAGTTTAGGCTATAGGTTTAGGTTTAGGTTTAGGTTGAGGTTTAGGGAATTGAGTTTAGGCTATAGGTTTAGGTTTAGGTTTAGGTCTAGGTCTAGGTTAAGGTATAGGGAATTGAGTTTGGGCTATAGGTTTAGGTTTAGGTTTAGGTCTAGGTCTAGGTTAAGGTTTAGGGATCTGAGTTTAGGCTATAGGTTTAAGTTTAGGTTTAGGTTGAGGTTTAGGGAATTGAGTTTAGGCTATAGGTTTAAGTTTAAGTCTAGGTCTAGGTTAAGGTTTAGGGATTTGAGTTTAGGCTATAGGTTTAAGCTTAGGTCTAGGTTGAGGTTAGGTTATAGGTTTAGGTTTAGGTTTAGGTTTAGGTGTCGGTTTGGGTTTTGGTTATAGGTTTAGGATTAGGTCTAGGTTGAGGTTTAGGGAATTGAGTTTAGGTTATAGGTTTAGGTTCAGGTTTGGGTTGAGGTTTAGGGAATTGAGTTTAGCCTATAGGTTTAGGTTTAGGTCTTGGTCTAGGTTGAGGTTTAGGGAATTGAGTTTAGGCTATAGGCTTAGGTTTAGGTCTAGGTCTAGGTTAAGGTTTAGGGAATTGAGTTTAGGCTATAGGTTTAGGTTTAGGTCTAGGTTGAGGTTAGGTTATAGGTTTAGGTTTAGGTTTAGGTTTAGGTGTCGGTTTGGGTTTTGGTTATAGGTTTAGGTTAGGTTATAGGTTAAGGTTTAGGGATTTGAGTTTAGGTTTAGGTTTAGGATTAGGTCTAGGTTGAGGTTTAGGGAATTGAGTTTAGGCTATAGGTTTAGGTTTAGGTTTAGGTTGAGGTTTAGGGAATTGAGTTTAGGCTATAGGTTTAGGTTTAGGTTTAGGTCTAGGTTAAGGTTTAGGGAATTGAGTTTGGGCTATAGGTTTAGGTTTAGGTTTAGGTCTAGGTCTAGGTTAAGGTTTAGGGATTTGAGTTTAGGCTATAGGTTTAAGTTTAGGTTTAGGTTGAGGTTTAGGGAATTGAGTTTAGGCTATAGGTTTAGGTTTAAGTGTAGGTCTAGGTTAAGGTTTAGGGATTTGAGTTTAGGCTATAGGTTTAAGCTTAGGTCTAGGTTGAGGTTAGGTTATAGGTTTAGGTTTAGGTTTAGGTTTAGGTGTCGGTTTGGGTTTTGGTTATAGGTTTAGGATTAGGTCTAGGTTGAGGTTTAGGGAATTGAGTTTAGGTTATAGGTTTAGGTTTAGGTTTAGGTTGAGGTTTAGGGAATTGAGTTTAGGCTATAGGTTTAGGTTTAGGTCTAGGTCTAGGTTAAGGTTTAGGGAATTGAGTTTGGGCTATAGGTTTAGGTTTAGGTTTAGGTCTAGGTCTAGGTTAAGGTTTAGGGATTTGAGTTTAGGCTATAGGTTTAGGTTTAGGTTTAGGTTGAGGTTTAGGGAATTGAGTTTAGGCTATAGGTTTAGGTTTAGTTCTAGGTCTAGGTTAAGGTTTAGGGAATTGAGTTTGGGCTATAGGTTTAGGTTTAGGTTTAGGTTTAGGTCTATGTTAAGGTTTAGGGATTTGAGTTTAGGCTATAGGTTTAAGTTTAGGTCTAGGTTGAGGTTAGGTTATAGGTTTAGGTTTAGGTTTAGGTTTAGGTGTCGGTTTGGGTTTTGGTTATAGGTTTAGGTTAGGTTATAGGTTAAGGTTTAGGGATTTGAGTTTAGGTTTAGGTTTAGGATTAGGTCTAGGTTGAGGTTTAGGGAATTGAGTTTAGGCTATAGGTTTAGGTTTAGGTTTAGGTTGAGGTTTAGGGAATTGAGTTTAGGCTATAGGTTTAGGTTTAGGTCTAGGTCTAGGTTAAGGTTTAGGGAATTGAGTTTGGGCTATAGGTTTAGGTTTAGGTTTAGGTCTAGATCTAGGTTAAGGTTTAGGGATTTGAGTTTAGGCTATAGGTTTAAGTTTAGGTTTAGGTTGAGGTTTAGGGAATTGAGTTTAGGCTATAGGTTTAGGTTTAAGTCTAGGTCTAGGTTAAGGTTTAGGGATTTGAGTTTAGGCTATAGGTTTAAGCTTAGGTCTAGGTTGAGGTTAGGTTATAGGTTTAGGTTTAGGTGTCGGTTTGGGTTTTGGTTATAGGTTTAGGATTAGGTCTAGGTTGAGGTTTAGGGAATTGAGTTTAGGTTATAGGTTTAGGTTTAGGTCTAGGTCTAGGTTAAGGTTTAGGGAATTGAGTTTAGGCTATAGGTTTAGGTTTAGGTTTAGGTCTAGGTCTAGGTTAAGGTTTAGGGATTTGAGTTTAGGTTTAGGTTTAGGATCAGGTCTAGGTTGAGGTTTAGGGAATTGAGTTTAGGCTATAGGTTTAGGTTTAGGTCTAGGTCTAGGTTAAGGTTTAGGGAATTGAGTTTAGGCTATAGGTTTAGGTTTAGGTTTAGGTTAAGGTTTAGGGATTTGAGTTTAGGCTATAGGTTTAAGTTTAGGTCTAGGTTGAGGTTAGGTTATAGGTTTAGGTTTAGGTTTAGGTGTCAGTTTGGGTTTTGGTTATAGGTTTTGGTTTAGGTTTAGGAAACCGGTTTTGGGTTCGGGGTCGGGTTTATGTTTGGGTTTTCAAGTTTAAAGATAGGTTTAGGTTAGGGAGTTACGATTAGGATTAGGTGTAGGTTTAAGTTTAGGGAATTGAGAATACATTTAGGTTATAGGTTTAGGTTTAGGTTTTAGGTTTTAGGTTAAGGTTATATGTTCAGGTTTAGGTTATAGGTTTAAGTTAAGGTTGAGGTTTAGGTTATAGGTTAAGATTTTAGGTCATGGATTTTGGTTTAGGATATAGGTTATAGGTATAAGTTAAGGTTTAGGTTTAGGTTTAGGTTTAGGTTATAAGACATAGGTTTAGGGAATTGAGAATAGGTTAAGGTTTAGGTTTAGGAAATCGGGTTTGGGTTCGGGGTCGGGTTTATGTTTGGGTTTTCAAGTTTAAAGATAGGTTTAGGTTAGGGAGTTACGATTTGGATTAGGTGTAGGTTTAAGTTTAGGGAATTGAGAATACATTTAGGTTATAGGTTTAGGTTTAGGTTTTAGGTTTTAGGTTAAGGTTATATGTTCAGGTTTAGGTTATAGGTTTAAGTTAAGGTTGAGGTTTAGGTTATAGGTTAAGATTTTAGGTCATGGGTTTTGGTTTAGGATATAGGTTATAGGTATAAGTTAAGGTTTAGGTTTAGGTTTAGGTTTAGGTTATAAGACATAGGTTTAGGGAATTGAGAATAGGTTAAGGTTTAGGTTTAGGAAATCCGGTTTGGGTTCGGGGTCGGGTTTATGTTTGGGTTTTCAAGTTTAAAGATAGGTTTAGGCTAGGGAGTTATGATTAGGATTAGGTGTAGGTTTAAGTTTAGGGAATTGAGAATACATTTAGGTTATAGGTTTAGGTTTAGGTTTTAGGTTTTAGGTTAAGGTTATATGTTCAGGTTTAGGTTATAGGTTTAAGTTAAGGTTGAGGTTTAGGTTATAGGTTAAGATTTTAGGTCATGGATTTTGGTTTAGGATATAGGTTATAGGTATAAGTTAAGGTTTAGGTTTAGGTTTAGGTTTAGGTTTAGGTTTAGGTTATAAGACATAGGTTTAGGGAATTAAGAATAGGTTAAAGTTTAGGTTTAGGATATCGGGTTTGGGTTCGGGGTCGGGTTTATGTTTGGGTTGGGAATTGAGAATAGGTTAAGGTTTAGGGAGTTACGATTAGGATTAGGTGTAGGTTTAAGTTTAGGGAATTGAGAAAGGTTAAGGTTTAGGTTCTAAGAGCAAATACAGATATAAACAAGGCCATCCGACGAAAATGCCAGGCCCTTCCACCATAGAAAATGGACAACTTTATCATGGTCATAATAGCGGTTCCCTCTTTCCAGGTGGAACCCGCTCTTCCGAATAGCTCCGACGCACATCCGGACCCCATTAATTTCGATCAAATACATAAACATGGCCTATCCAAATGGACAGGCCCCATTGCTACCCATAGGAAATGGACAACTTCATTATGGTCATAACAATGGTTCCCACCTTCCAGGGACTCCTCATCCGGATAGCTCCGACGCACATCCGGGTCTGCTCCATTAATTTCGAGCAAATTTAATGGAGCAAATACGTAACCACTTGGTCCCAAATACTTACTTTATAAAAGAAAATCTCCCCTGTTTTCTCAAATTTTCTATTTCGATCTTTTTTAGCTCAAATCCATGTCAATACATGAGAATCATACATAAACATGGATTTTAAGCAAAATACATGAGGGAAATTACAACATAGATATCATGCACATGATATCACATAATGTACTGTTTAATGAACTACACATGTGCATTCTTGACAAGAGACGTACCAAATGCTTGAATCTGAAATATGCAGCTCCAACCCTCCCACATGCAACATCCACCTGAAAGAATGCCCATAACCGTCGTGCTTGAGTAATCAATATAGGAATGTACAAGTAAAACTATAAAACCAGAGATACTCACTGCATTTTCAAGATCTCCTCCATAGTTGACGATTCATTTTAAAGCCCTTCTCCCTCCTCCTTTACCCGGGCTTGGGACCGGCAATGCAAGGAGTTGCATTGGCGGAGTTAAAAAAGAGCTTAGGCTCCATTTGGTTTAAAAAAAAATGTTTTTATAAATACTAATGTGATGACCAAATGGAGCCTAAGACTATAAATACGTTCAAATATAGAGTATAAAATTCATTCAATATTAAAAGAAATAAAAAATTAAGTGCCAAATTAGTTCAAAATGCACACAATAAGTTCAAAATTAGTTCAAAATGCACATAACAAGTTTAAATTGAGTTCAAAATGCACACAACACATGTTCAATTATACAGTACCAAATTTGTTCAAATTATTAAATTCTCAAAGCCTCTTTCCCCCATTGCACAAATGATCCTGGACCGGCCTCTCCAAGTGTAGATGCGAACCCATCTTCTTTCCACAAAGGAGCGTGGGGTTGTATAACCTCAGTCAGGACAATAACAAAAGCTCCATCCTCCAACGGCTCGCAATGGACAGTTGCATTTGGATTAACTTCGTGTACTTCACCATGAGCAACTACACTACGTTTTTCAAAACCAAGCAAGTCGCATCTCTTACCGATATATATAATATCCGGCTACATTTACACATAAAATGGCATTGGTATTGTTAGCGTTTATAATATAATTGTAAGCTCATTATAGTAAAAAATTTATACTTGCATACCGACGACGCCTGAGTAGATTTAGCGACTGTTGGTGATGAGAGATTTTAAGTATACTGTCTATCTTTCTGCATATTAACCAATGTTTTCTTCATCTCAACTATATCTTGGGTCATACCATCCAATTTTTTCTTCACCTGAGATAACTCTTAAGTTACGCTCTCTTTTTCTTTTGTCACATTCTCTACCTTTGAACGAGTAGGGGATGACTTCTTCAGTCCGACCTTGCTTATTGAGCAACCTAGACCCCGCATTCGCCCTCTATTGTCAGACCCAACCAACTGTAAAACATTGTAAATTAAGTTATTAGGATATTCATAATTACCATAAAACTCTACTAATTTTTAAATTTTATTACTACCTCTGTAAGGGCATCATCCATGCCGGTCATCCTAGAAGCAGGATTGCTACTATAGAGCTCATCTAGTTTTTCCTGTGAAAAAATACAAATGAATGCAATATAATTCAAAGTTATACTTAGGCTTTTCACAAGGGTACTAGTTAGTGGTACGAGGGATACACTTACAGCAAGTTCAGGATATTGGACAACTTTGTCCTTTCTTGTATGGGCTCTTAAGAAGACTTCACATCTACCTATCTCGACATCAGAGGTAAGATTCTTCTCCATCGCCTTTGGCACATTATATATCATTGAAATACACATCATTAATAGATTTAGATGAATGATAATTCAAATTTAAATTCAATTTTAAACTATAATATCTATTTTAAAATACATACCATCTTATGGCGAGTAATAGCCATGCTGTGCCTCCCAAGACACGCAGGTCCTTTTAGCTTGGCCCGATTGACTTTATTCCTTGCGCTTACCCTCTTGAATTCCTCGGTGGTACGTTGATCCACGAAGGCCTTCCAATCCTCCATAGGGATACCTGGGGGGGCAGGACCATCTCTTACAGCAATAGGATCCTTGTTTGTAATATATTTTGCAGTCAATCTTCTCTTGTAATTCCTCCACGCTTCATTGATGCGTTTTGTAATGTAATCAAGACTTGCAGCCCAACTTTGACCCTCAAACTCATAAAACTGTGATAATCTTTCTGTGACCATATGAATTGTTCATGAGACACTTGGCGAAAGTCCGGGTATATGATCGGGATATGAGAACGGGTGAGGACACCGACATGCGATGCAAAGTCCCTGTGATCGGAACAGTCCTCATTCGGTTGCCCGAATCATTCGTCTTTAGGACTTTTTTCCTATCAGGTGGCACAAGTAAAGAAACCCCCCTAGTAATGCCTCTTTTTTTAGATGAAGAAGAAGCTGACACAATTACATAAAAAGAATAACAGTTATATATACACATTATTGATTACTGCCAATATATAAGGAAAAGGAAATTTACATATATAATTAAGGAGAAGTATCTTATTACCTTTGGTATTGCTTGAATCTGTACTCCCAAGCACCTGCGCACCCAATACCTCTGCTTGTGAATCCATGTGCCTATTTCTTCCCTAATATGAAAAGATAAGAAAAGATTTTTTTAAAAAAAGCTAATAGTTAAGAAATAATTTAGATCACAGATAAAGAACAAAAAACTCACTATATTATCCAAACCTTGTTTAAACTTCCTCCAATAAATATCATTCTGTTACATTCTTAGAAAATACAAACAAATCAGTAGATTCTCTTCGATCATTTTCTTTTCTTTGTTTTCTCGACCACAACACTGACATCTTCAGATTCATTGAATATCAATTCATCAACCATTGCTAATGAGGTGAGATCAGGTCCTGCATCGGCATTACTTACAGCCCTTAATCGTTCCGATAGAACGCACGTCTCTTCTTCGATAAAATTTTTTTGGGGAACCTCCAAGACCACATGCCAGTCAGGATTTTTTGGATCTCTGGAGTAGAAAACTTGCGTGGCATGCTCTGCAAGAATGAAGGGCTTGTCACCGACTTTGTCTGAACTGTAAAGACTAGCCAAATTTACTAATCTCAAATTCGCTTCTGCATCAAAAGAAACACCATGATGTGTCACTTTCACCCAATCACACTTAAATAGGACGGGCTTGTACCCTGTTCGGTACTCCAATTGGATAATTCTACGAAGGACTCCGTAGTAAGGTTGATTTTCATCCACTGTATTGATATCCTTAGCACTTGATCGAAAGGTTGTCATACCCTCTGTCCTAACCCCACTGTTTTGGTTCGTTTTATTCTCCTCATAGTCCTTAGTGACAAAGAGGAAACCATTAATACAATATTTATTGTATTGCATTGAAAAAGCTAGAGGTCCTCTCACAATATCTTTAAATTCATTATCGTCAGATTCAATGAACTCTGGTTGCCTCTTCAACCAAGATATGAATTCGTCCTCGTTAGGCACCCTGTTGATCCTCTTATAGCATCGCTGTAAGAAATCTTTGTGCTTCTTGCGCGATATTCGATAACATTGTTATATTGAAATCGCATAAAGTAAAGAAGATAAATATATATATATACATATATATGAGCTTATTATACATACCATTCCCACTCGTCGTAGCTGGGATGACTCTTCAGTATCCATCTACGAGCTTGTTCGTATTCGATACCCGCTAGGATAACACTTTGACCCGTACCTACTGGACCAACATCGTCATCATTACAGTCATCATCAACGATATCTTCCAACTTACGTAGTCCTGGAATGACTCTGTTAAACCGCTTTTCCAGCTTTTCCAGTAGGCTTGTTTTCTGTTTTCCTTTATATTGATTGCAGAATATAACTGTCTCCTCTTGGATGTACTGCTCTGCAATACAACCCTCAGGTCGTGTCTTGTTACGGACATAGGCCTTGAATGTCTTCATGAACCTGACAAAGTTAATGATACATTATATATACATGCAAATGTAGATGTTAAGCCGATTTATTCTTATTAAGCTCACAACGTACCTTTCGAATGGATACATCCATCGATAGTATACAGGACCACATATGCGAGCCTCGTAAGCCAAATGGATCGACAAATGCATCATAATGACAAATATCGATGGCGGGCATATAGTCTCAAGCTGACATAATGTCGTATACATGCCTCTCTCGAGAGTAAGGAGTGTTTGAAGGTCTACGGTTGTCGAGCACAAGGCATTAAAGAAGGTGCAAAAGCTTGTAATTATAGGACGAATGACCTTTCTATCCCTGAATGCATGCTGGATGAGAACTGGGAGCAGATGTTGCATCAACACATGGTAAGAATGAGACTTCATTCCCTTTAAATCCATGCAATCTTCCTTTACGATGGTCCTCCAATTCGCACTAAAACCGATCGGAACACGCAGCTCATGCAAAGTCTGGATGAAAAGTTTTTTCTCTTCTTTTTTTAGATAGAAAGGACCTTGTTTCTGAATCACCTTGCCATTGTTCTTTTTCAGGCATAGACGCTTCTTAATTCCCAATTGTTTCAAGTCCCTGCATGCATTAGCATCATCCTTGGTTTTGCCAGGCGTGTTCAACATCAAGGCAACTAGGATTTCACATATATTTTTCTCAATATGCATGACATCAAGGTTGTGACGCATGGGAATATCTTTCCAATACTCCAGATCAAATAATATAGACCGTTTGAAGAACCACGGTGATTCAACATCATCCGCTAGCTCTTGTCGGCCTCCATCAATACCCCTTATATTACTCTTCCTAGTCTTCCCCCACTGCATATTCAAGTTCACGGTTTGTCTTTCAACCTCAATCCCATCCAGACGGATCGGTTGACGTCGTATCTCCACCTTCTTGTTGAACGTGCCAGTACTTGTGTCCTTCCTAGCCTGTTCTGACATTGGCAACCATCGTCTGTGGCCCATATAAACATGTTTCTTTCCATATTAGAGTCGCAAAGAATCTGTGTTAGGACCACATACAGGACAACCATACTTACCCTTTGTCCTACAACCAGAAACGTTACCATATGCTGAAAAGTTATGAATTGTCCAAAGCAGAACAGCACGCATGTTGAATTTATTTTCATGGTATGCATCGAACGTCGTGACCCCTTCTCGCCATAACTTTTGCAGTTCATCAATCAATGGCTGTAAATAAACATCAATATCCTTTCCTGGTTGTCGCGGTCCCTCAATGAGCAAAGTCAACATAGTAAACTGAGGTTTCATGCAAAGCTTTGGTGGAAGGTTGTACGTCACACACATAACGGGCCATGAACTATGCGACATACTGAAAGTGCCGAACGGGTTAAACCCATCTGTAGCCAAACCCAATCGAACATTGCGAGGCTCAGCTGAAAAATCTGTATACTTGTCATCAAGATTCTTCCATGCAATAGAATCAACTGGATGCTCCATCTTTTCATGTTGAAATTTTCTGGTTGAGTGCCAAGACATTTCTTTCGCCAACCATGGCACACTGAACATTCTTTGTAGCCTTGGTGTTAATGGAAAATACCTTAACACCTTCCTAGGTATTGTAGATCCTTTTTTCTCAGAACCCATTTCAGTCTTGTACCTAGAAGTTTTACAATTTGGATAAATGGTTTTCATCTCGTTCTCTCTCCAGTATAAGATGCAGTCATTTGGATAAGCATGGATTTTCACATAATCAAGACCCAACTTTGTAATGATCTTCTTCGCTTGGTAGGTATTAGTTGGGGCCTTGTTACCGGAAGGTAACACCTTCTTTAGTAGTTGAAGGAGCTCTGTAAAGCTTTTTTCACTCCATTCATGATTCACCTTTAATTTGAAAAGCTGTACAATGAAAGTCAGCACGGTGAAATCTTGGGCCCCAGGGTATAGCTCAGTCATTGCATCTCGTAGATTTGCTTCAAACTCATTAGTTTCATTTTCTCCGAAGACGCCTTCAACTATAGGGGTCATGTTGGGCTCATCCTGTACAACTTCATCTAGGTTATTACCACCAAGTTCTTGAACGATCGCGTTGTGAACCTCATTTAAGTTCGAGACACTATGATATTGTTGGGAACTTGATTCATGTACAGTACACTTAGGTGATACATGTTCCCCATGCATGTTCCAAACCCTATAGCTTGGGTCGAATCCATTTTTCATTAGATGTATTTCCATATCATCATAAGAAACCAGAAAACGTGCACATCTGCAAGTGGTGCATGGACAAGGAACAAATTCTCTACCAGGAAGGTTTTCTTGTGCAAACTTTGAAAAACTTCTGATTCCAGAAAGAAAACGTGGGTCAGGGAAACTTAGTGTCATCCACTCCCTATTCATTACAGCCAAATCTCGATTAACCAATGGGTCCATTTTCAACCTGCACCTTACCAAAAATTAAAGTTGGAAATTAACCTAATGCACCATCCTCCTCAAAAGTTGAAAATGAAGAAAGTGTTATCAGATGATTGGACCCATACAGATATTATCTACCAAATACAATGTATTAAGGAGTTTGCCATCATTGTATTTTTACAAAAAATTAATAATGCAATTAATAAGTATAATATTAAACCACTTGCATAGATGAAAAGTCTCGCATGCAATTCTAATATATCAAGCTAAATGATGGATCGTACCAGTTAAAGACTTCACCACACAAGGGCAATGGAATGCTTACAAAGACCTAGGATGAAGAAACCACACAAATATCAGCTCTATCCAAAATTTCTTCAACCCACATTAAGTTTTAATAGTGAATTACCACTGTTTCCTGTGCATCCAATCCATTCATATAGTATTGGCTCATCATGATGAAAAAAACTACCCAAAAATTGTATTATTCCGAGACTGAAGTGGACCATATGATGTATATTTACAATTTTTAGGTATAATTTTATAAGTGGCCAGACTAGGAGTTAAAACAACCTGAGTTTTTGAATAAAAGCCAAAAATGTTTACCCCCAAGCTTGATTCCTGATGAATGCAATGCAGTGGATTAACATATTTTATGACACATGTGGTGGATGAGTCACCAACATTTAAAAAAATGGTGTAAATGCACATGCTAGTCCAACACTTCAATCATATTTCTCAATATATATATGAATGCCTATGCCAGTAACATAAAAGACATTGTAAAAAAAAATTAAAAAAATAAAAAAAACATAGAAATTCAAATTGATGATCCTGACCCCATGATATAGCAATCCCATGGATCTTAAGACAATCCACCGACATCACCATCATTACCTTTAAATCCCATCCAATCCACCCTAATCCCTTTAAAATTGCTTGGGACGTGTTTGGTTCAAGGGATTAAAAGGGATTGGAAAGTTTAATCCCGGGATTGGCCAGGCGTCCCAAACAGACCAGAAATAGCAATCCCGGGATATAGCAATCCCATAGATCTTGCACCAATCTATTGACGCAACTATCATTACCTTGAAATTTGTACAATCTACTCTAATACCATCCAAATCCATCCAATCTGCCCGGCCAAACAGGCCCTAATGGTGGGCATTCAATCACCACAGTTTCCTATGGTGTGGTCCACCTGAGATTTGGCCCTAAAATGAAGTTGAAAAAATGAAATAACTCATGTTTGAAGTCATCATCCCAATTTTTTAAAAAATAGGGGCATGATAACTTTCTTTAACTTAGTTTCAAATGGGGCCACCATATTCTCTTCGTCAAATCCACTCCGTCCATCGGGATTATCCTGCAATGTTAGGTACCGGGACAAAAACTAACCCGATCTAAAATTTATGTGGGCCACACCACAAGAAACTATAGGGGCAAGATGAACATGATCAGTTTATGTCTAGTACGTTCCATCTAAACTGTTCATCAGATACCCTTCGCCCCTCCAATAAAGATTTCCATATTACAAAGGAAATATTAATTGTTAATTCCATACATCCTACTGCTGGATACATAGGCACCACATGGTACCAAAATAATTTCTCAAGAGAATTTTATTTTGCCAAATATATGATTTGGAAACAAACCTCGATTTTCTTAAGAAAATGTTTTATTTATTTATTTTTTATTTTTTTATTTTTTTTATTTTTATTTTTTACACGCGCGCACACCCCCACACAAACCTCAATTTTCTTAAGAAAATGTTGGTGATGATAAACAAACATGATAAACACTATTTCCTTTCCCACATTTTCTTGAAAACAAGGTTTCTTTGGAAATACAATTTCTTTTCTCACGCTTTTCACAAATCCAAATTAACGGGCCCTTAGTTCATTGTGGATTACTCTTTCTTTCTCGGCATCATGGTACCACTTTTACTGTTGTTTTAGTTTATGTGGACAACGTCCTTGTCATTGGCGGCAACGACAAAGTCATCTCTGTTTTAAAGACCTTACAACATCAATTTCATATTAAAGACCTCAGACCGTTTAAGTACTACTTGAAAATTGAAGTTTCTCACTCCCATCGACCATTTACCTAAGCCAGCGAAAATACACTCTTGATATCTCATCCTATGTTGGTTTACTTGGTGTCCGTCCTACAAACTTGCCTATGGATCAAACTTCAAACTCATGGATGTAGAAGGGGATCTTCTCACCGTTTCGATTCCATATTGTCGATTGGTTGGATGTCTTATCTATCTTACTATTACTCGGCTGGATATTGTATATTCTGTAAAATTCTAGTCAATTCACCTGAGATGTATTGTGGTGCCGCACTTTGTGTTCTCCGATTTATGAAAGGATCTCCGAGCCAAGGTTTACTTATGTCATTTTCCAGTTCTCTTATGTCGAGAGGCTATTGTGATTTTGATTGGGCTAGTTGTCCTATTACCAGCTGCTCTCTAACTGGTTATTACACTTTTCTTAGCAATTCTCCTTTCTGGTGGACAATAAAGGAGTAAACCATTGTTTCTTGATCCTCAGCCAAAGTAAAATATGGCTCCATGGCTACTACCAGTTGTGAACTAACTTGGCATATCTATTTCCTTCACAATCTTCAAGTTTGCAATTTTCAGCCAACTTCTATTTTTTGTGACAATCAAGTCGGTCTTCACATTACTAACAATCAAGTCTTTCATGAATGTACAAACCACATTGAGCTTGATTGTCACATGTTTGTAAAAAGATCAAATCCAGTTTTATTCATCAACTGTCTTATGTTCCATCAAGATTCCAAATCCCCGATTTATTTACCAAAATGATGGTGATGGAATATTTCCAACAGTTGAGCTCCAAGTTGAGTGTTCTTAATACTCACTCTCCAACTTAAGGGGGGTTTCACATTGTAAATATATAAAATTTATAAATTGATCTTAATTACATTATAGGATTTGTAACTAGCCCTGTACAACTAATCTTAAATTAAGAGATTGATGAATGTACGTTTTATTTCTTTTATAAGAGGACATTTCCTCTTTCGATGCAAGAAATAAGGGAAATTTCCCAACTTAACAGTGGTGCGTCAAGGTGCCCCCTGTATGGATGGTCCCAAATATGGAACCGTTCAATTCATTCAAAGAAACCACACAAATATCAGCTCTATCCAAAATTTCTTCAACCCACATTAAGTTTTAATGGTGAATTACCACTATTTCCTGTGCATTCAATCCATTCATATAGTATTGGCTCATCATGATGAAAAAAACTACCCAAAAATTGTATTATTCCGAGACTGAAGTGGACCATATGATGTATATTTACAATTTTTAGGTATAATTTTATAAGTGGCCAGACTAGGAGTTAAAACAGCCTGATTTTTTGAATAAAAGCCAAAGATGTCATATCGAAAAAATTAGAAGGATATAAATATCAGGTGGTCCACACCCCATGAAAACAATACTGATTGGATATCCACCATTAAAATCCTCCTAGGGCCCACTGTACTGTTTATTTGACATCCAATCTGTTGATTTGGTCAGACAGACCTAGATGAAGGGAAAACACAAAAATCAGCTTGATCCAAAACTTTTATGGCCACCAAAAATTTTTTAATGGTCGACGCTCATTCAATACTGTCTCCTGTAATGTGGTCCACTTGAGATTTGGATATGTCTCATTTTTTGTCTCAAATATTACAATTATCTGTAAAAATAGATGGACGGCATGGATGAAACACATACATCATGGTGGGGCCCACAGAGACCCGACCACCAGCCATTGGCTGGTGTCAGGGGGAGTAGCCAGTCCGTTCCCCCGTTTGGCTGGGTGGATTGAAAGGGATTGAAAGGTATTATGGTGGATGGCCTGGATTTCTAGGTATTGATGGTGTTGACAGTGGATTGTCTTCAGATACATGGGATTGCTATATCCCTGGATTGATATATCTAGTTTATTTCGCCAATCTCGGGATTAAACCTTACCATCCCTTCCAATCCCTCGAGCCAAACGCTTCTCAGGCATTGCGATCACTCAGTCTGCTTGGCACGCCCGACCAATCCCAGGATTTAACTTCCAATCCCTTCTAATAACATCCAATCCCTTCCAATCAGACCGGCCAAACGGCCCTTAGATTTCAGAAACAGAAGGGGCAAATCCTTCCAATCCCTTCCAATAACATCCAATCCCTTCCAATTCGACTGGCCAAACGGCCCTTACATTTCAGAAACAGAGAGAGGGGAATGCGGATTGAACCTCTGAAAGATTTGAGAAAGAGATAAAGAGGGAAAAAGAAATATACTCACCGTACGATGCTTCTTCTTCTTCTACTTCATGCAGCGAAATGGGTTTCAGGAGATGCGGAATGCGGCCTTGAGACAGTGAGAGAGGGTGAGGGAGATCGGGAGATGAAGAGAGGGCAAGGGAACGAGAGAGACTGAGTGCGAGAGAGAGAGAGAGAGATGGAGACGGAGATGGAGAATGGGTTTCGGTTTTGAAGGGCGGGAGAAAATGGAGATGGGTTTCAGTTTTGGAGGGAGACGGGGTTTTGGACCAGCGCGTGACGGACGGCCCTGAGTTGTTTTAAAATTTTAGTTACGTGGGGCCCACTGTGATGTATTTCATATATCCACTCCATTCAATAAATTTAAATTATTATTTTAAGGATGATAAAAAATTCATTTAGATCAAATCTTTAAGGTAACCACACAACAAATTAACAGTACACATTTAATTTATATTATTTCTTATGGTGTGGTCCACCTAGATATTCAATCCACATAATTTTTGGGCTCATGCAACAACATTATATATCCGAATTTTTGGACGGCTTAGATCAAATACATATATTCCAGTGGAGCTCATGGATCCCCCTAAGCACCATATAGGTTATAGGTTGAAAGGTACGTTTTAGCTACAGAGAACCTAGGCTATAGCTACGGATTAAATCCGTAGCTATTTTGCTACGGATTTAATCCGTAGCTAAAAGCTTTCAACTTCCATAGCCTTTACTCGATTTTTTGGTAGTGGATGCTAACCTCGCCCAGAGGTAGGTGAAAGGAGTTGGTAGTGGGACACCAATAGCTCAGGAATCCCTTATATATCATATGGTCCTTGTGGAAATATTCAGAAGTGGCTTCAATGACTCCGTAAAGGCCAACTTCCGTTAGTGCAACATAGTCTTTATTGAGGATGGCCTTAGCCCAGTCAGCATAATATTTACGTGCGGATAAGAAGCCGTGTGTCCAGAATTCTTCATTTCCCCACAACAATCTTCTATCTTTGAAGCATTGACGTACTGTTTCGTAGAAAGCTGTGGGAAACAGTTCGTGGGGGTTGTAGCAAGCAATGAGGAACCACATAGGATGAATATCACCGACTTGCTATTTTGATCCTCTTTCTGATAAGATACCCTCCAGCATCCTGGGTTCTTTCATGGACCAGTTCGGTGTGTACATCATTCTACTTTGAGTTGTCCTATCCGTGGGTTCACTCTGAAGAATAGATAGATGATGACGAATGTTTAGAGGGATTATTATTAGCTCATTCTTGAAGGGGCTATTGAATTTTATGATACCGTCTTGAGATTTTACAGTGTCTCAGGTATTCGGAAGCTCTCTTTTCTTATGCACCTTAATTTTCTCCTAAAGCTCTTGGTCTTTCAATTTCTTTTGCTTCTTCTTAGAGAAGGATGGCAGTGGTGTATCTTCTTTGATAGGAGATCGAGTGATATTAGTACGAAGATTGGCTGTTGATTTCAGCCATGTTTCCCAATCAATTTCCCGGCCTTGTTTCAGAGGTCTGGGTATGTCTCCAACGATGATGGCTTGGCATATCGGCCAAGAAAGTGTCTTCATTCTATCAGAAAAATAAAAAACTAGCAGGACGGGTTCTTTTATATAGGCAAGTTGCTTCTTAGTTACTTTGATTCTTTTCCTTGGTTGTTCTTCATGAGTAAGAGGGGAAGGAGCAGGTTCAGGAACTGAAGAAGGTAGAGGGGTTGAGGAAGAAGGTGCGGGAACTGGAGGAGGAGAGTTAGGAAACTAGGAGGAACTTGGAAGACTAGCATAAGAAGGTTGATCAATTGGTGGTTCTATAAGGCAATATGTTCTCTTTGTATGAGCCATTATGGAAGGGTTAAAAAACTAGCTAAGTCTAGAAAGTTAAAAACTTGGGCAGAGTTTCAGAACAGGGAATTTTGCAATAAGTGCAAGAGAGTTGCACGAACTCCAAGTTGCGCAGATTTGAAGTAGCGCGACAGGCCAAGTATCGCGGGTTCTAAGTTGCGTGATGGGATGAATAGCGCAGATGATGAGTTACGCGGAAAAAGGGATTTGGTCTGAAGCAAATTCTGAAATGGAGAAATGATTGGGGAGTTTAATATTTATAGCTGGTGGGACCCGTTTGTGAGTTGCATAGGGCTACGTAACTCAGTTCACAGGTGATGAATTTTGATCCTTCAAATTGACTTGATAAGTGGTCAACTCTCGGATCAAGGGGGCATCTGTTGGAGCATAAAATTTGGTTAAGGAAACGAATTAAAGAAGGAAGATTAAAGACTGAAGTAAAGCATGAAAGAGAGAGAGAAAATGAGTTACGCGGATTTTGAGTTGCGCTGAGAGTAAGTTGCGGTTGAACCTGAGTGGCGCGGGACTGCGCAACTCATCATAGTTGCGCTGACCCGCGCAACTCCTAGAAGGGATGGTTGGATTGAAATTTGTAAAATGATGCGAAGTGGGGTCCACGACACAGGATTTGAGGTCCCACACATGTGAAAGCCTATAAATACCCCCTACGCTCTCATTTGAGGGATCGAATTTCCAGAAGACCATTGCCTTTAATAGGTACTGGAGAGAGAAAAGGGAGAAGAAAGAAGTTCAAGCCATGCTAATCTTATGAGTTGCGCGGGCCCACGTAACTACCCTGCCTGCACACTCCTCGAGAAGTTGTGTGGGTGCAGTATTACATCATTTTTCCTGGGTTATCTCAAGTCATCTCTCCTAGCATTCTTTTATTGTATTGATGAAAGAAGATGTCTGCATGGAGAAGATCCACACAACTCATCTCTTACGGAGATATGAATGATATGAGCCAGAATGCTACTGAAATTTATATTTGAATCTATTTAGCGCTTGTATTTTTGTCATAAAAAATTCTATCTTGGAATCAAAGGATCAAAGGGATGTAATGAATTTAGAATGAATAAATTTGATAATTATTCTCTTTGTTCTTTTTCTTTGTTATTATTAAGTAAGATAGTTCCCCGAATCAAATACTTTCATTTCTGGTCGAAACAAGCTTGATACCTAAAATCACATTAGCTTCACTCATATTCTTCATGTCAAAACTAGATGATAAGAATCTTTTAGTATTATTTATAACTTTTAAAAATGTACCAAATATTAACATATCATCTACATAAAGATATATAATTACTCCTTTATTATTAGAGAATTTTGAATATACACATTTATCAGATTCATTAATCTTAAAGCCATATGAGGTGACTACTTTATCAAATTTTTCATGCTATTGCTTTGGTGCCTATTTAAGTCCATATAGTGACTTGATCAATTTACACAATTTATTTTCTTGTCTTAAAACTATAAAATCTTCTGGTTGCTCCATATAAACCTCTTCATTGAGGTCACCATTTAAAAAAGCTGTCTTTACATCCATCTGATGAATTTTTAACTTATGAATGGATGCTAGAGCAATTAAAACTTGGATAGTTGATATCCTTGCTACTACAACATAGGTATCACAAAAATCAATACCTTCTTTTTGTGTAAATCCTCTAGTCACTAATCTGGCCTTAAACCTTTCTATAGTTCCATTTGGTTTTAATTTTCTTTTGAAAATCCATTTACAGCTTATTAGTTTTGATCTTGGGGGCAGATCCACAAGTTTCCATATTCCATTTTGCAATATAGAATCCATATCATTGTTTGTAGCTTCCTTCCAAAAAGAAGCACCTTGAGATCTAAGGGCATTATCTATTGTTATCGTATCATTTTTTATATTATATATCAACATGGTTTCCTCTGTTAAGTTATCTATATCTCATTCTATTAGTAGAAGATAGAAGTCGGGTCCAAAAGATGTACCTGTTCTGATACTCTTTGTCCTTCTAGGTTTGATGTCCTCTTTATTAAGACTGCTGATATCTTAATCAAGTATTTGAGAACTACTGCTTGTATTAGGGTCTTGAGATCTTATCTCTTTTCTAGTTATAGAAGAGAATGAGTTTTCATAAAACTTGGCATCTCTAGATTTTATTATAGTCTTTATTAGGATTGCATGATTAGATTCTACAACTAGAAACCTACAAGCTTTGCTATTTTGTGCATATCTTATGAAAATATACTCAAGAGATTTCAACCCTATCTTGGGCCTTTTAGGATCAGTAAGCCTAACTAAGGCTCTACAACCCCATACCTTGAAGTATGAGATGTTAGGAATTCTATTATTCCATAGTTCATATGGAGTCTTATGAGTCTTAGAGTGAGGTATACTATTAAAGATATGACAGGTAATTAACAAGGCTTCTCCCAAAAATTCTGAACTTAAACCTGCATTATTGAGCATAGAGTTTACCATGTCTATGAGAGACCTGTTTTTTGGTTTTGCTATCCCATTTTGTTGGGGTGAATAAGGAGTTGTAATTTGGTGAATTATACCATAGTTTTGTAAAACTCCAAGAATTCTAGGGATAAATATTCTCCTCCCTTGTCTAATCTTAGAATTTTAATCTTTCAGTTTAACTGGTTCTCAACTTCTGCCTTATATATCTTGAATTTTTATAGTGCCTCATCTTTATTTTTCAATAAGTATATTAGGGTTTAACGGGAGAAATCATCTATAAAGGTTATAAAGTTCCTCTTTCCACCTCTTGTTATTAAACCGCTCATTTCACATATGTCACTTTGAACTAGGTCTAGGAGTTGTGATTCTCTTTCCACCCTTAGAAATGGTTTTCTAATTATTTTGGATTGTACACAAATACTACATTTGTCATTAGGTTTTGTATACTTAGGGATTAAATTAAGATTAGACATATTATCCATACTATGATAATTAATATGTCCTAATCTAGCATGCCAAACATCATATGAATCAAGTATATAAACGGAAGAAGATTTTTCATTTATAAGGTTTAATTTGAACATTCCATTGGATATATAATCCTTCCCTACTTATACCCCCTTTTTAGACACAATCAATTTATCGGATTCAAATAGGAGTCTAAATCCAAACTTAGTCAGTAGACTAGTTAATATAAGATTCCTCCTAATATCCGGTACATGTAGCACATCATTTAGAGTGAAGACTTTTCTGAAAGTTAAATTAAGACGTACCTTCCCTTTTCCTACAACCTTGGATATGGAGCCATTTCCCATATATAGTTCTTGATTATCCCTCACTAATTCGTAGGAATTGAACATGTTGTAATTTCTACAAACATGTCTAGTAGCGCTAGAATCTACCCACCATGCAACATCCTCATTCACAGAGACAATAACTGTCGAATTCACGTCTTTCGTTATATTGACTTGCCGTTTCTTTTTTTGCATTTTCTTTTTGTATTTTCGGTAATCTTTCTTAAAGTGACTAGGGATTTTTCAAAAGAAGCATGGACTCTTTGTGGATGTGTTCTTTTTGAACCCTTGGTTATTAGGTTTGAGCCAATCATCTTTCCTGAAATGTGGCTTCTCTGATTCTCGATTCATACTATTCTCGACTATGTTAGCGTTATTTAAGGTCTTCTATTATTTTTCTTTTTTATCACGGAGCCTATATTCTTCTTGTATTCGAAGAAACACTAGGAGGTCTTCTAAGAGCATTTTCTCTTTTCTCTGTTTTAATGATTTTATAGTATCTATCCATTTAGGTGGAAGTTTAGTAATGATGGTGGATACTTGGAAGGATTCATTAAGATTAATGCTATCAGCAATAATATATTGGATGATAACTTGTAACTTATATACTTGATCAAGGACAGGTTTTTCATCAAATATTTTGAATTCTAAAAACTAACTTACAAGTTGGAAAGAGCGTTGAAGATATGACCTTTGCATAGGTAGTCGTTATGCTCCCAATTTTGTCTCTTTTGAATTTGTTATAACGTATCATTGTCAGATGGTGGTGAAGGAGGATCTTGAGTACGTGATCCAACTTGAGTGATGTGAGGAAGAGATGAACCCTTGATTGCCATCGAAGAAAATTTGAGTCGTCGAATAGTGTAATTCGAACAAAGTTAGGATAACCCATAGAAGAGGCCATAATATCGCCTTAAATTTGTTATGGTTGAGGCGAAAAAATAAAAAATGAATCACTTAAAGATAGATTTAAGGCACGTTACGATGTCGCTATCTTTGAGGTGATATTCGCACCCTACTAGTGATTAAACTAATTTGCAAGAGGGTTACAACAAATCCGCTTCTAGGATACAATAAGCCTCTTCTCCAAGATCGGAGAAATGTAGTTTTCGGCCTGATCCAAAGATGGGTTTATATACAATGACAAGAGATGCTAAAGACCCTTTTCATGAAAAGACATCTTCTTCCATGGTGTCTTTTCAAGGTGGTGTCTTTTCAACAATTAGCATCCCTCCATTTCAAATTCAAATGATGCTCCCTTTACCAAGAGGCATCACCATTTACAAATGAATGGTCACCAACAATTACCAAAGCCACAACCCTTTTCCCAAAAATCCTTTATAAATTAAAATTTCTTTTTCTTTTTCTTTTTTTTTTTAAATCCAAAAAAATTCAACAATTTTACCACCTATGAGTACTTGAACCCTTGAGCAGGTGTTGAAACTCCTGAAAGTCTACCACCCGAGCAAGAGTAAGGACACAATCATTTAAGTCTTTCCATTTGAATATGAAGTATCTCTTTAACTATTTTTTTTTGTGTGCCATTGGTTTAAGATCTTCCAATGGACATTTTAGAAACTTCCACTATCAGCTGTGCTTCTCCTCAAATGAGTGGTTTGTATCACTGAACATGACCTCATTCAACGGCTCTAGTGCTGACGTATACAGGCATGTCCTCTTTGAAAATGGAGGTATATGGATCCCACGCGCACTATATCACACATGGCTACATGTACCAACCTGGCATATGGATGCGACATCGTATATAATGTGGGAGCTACAGTGTAGATAATCTGGTCAAATGGTGGTTTAAAAACATGAAAGCTTGACTGGACTCGAAGCTCGGACAAACTCGGAAGAGCTTTTCTGAGTTCTCCGAGTTGCATCAAGACCCTTTTCTTTTCTATAGTTCTTAATGAACCTGTTCCAATTAGTTATTCTTGAGTTTTGTTGAAATCTCACTACAAGAAAAACAGGCATAGCCGACTGATGGGGCTAACCTTTGCCCGCAGCCAGTTCCAATGGCCGCTAGAAAAGGGCCCTATTAAAAAAAATTCCGCAGCCCTAATTTCATTTCCGCCACTCGATCTCTCTCTGCCTCTCCCTCTCCCTCTCCACTGCCTCAAGCTCTCCCTCTCGCTCTTCCTCCCTCTCCCTCTTGCACTCTCTCTCTCTCTCTCTGCACCTCTCTGTCTCTGTTCAATCTCTCTCTACATCTTTCTCTCTGTCTCTCCCTCTCCACTCTCAAACTGATCGCCGACACACACACACACACACACACACACTCTCTCTCTCTCTCTCTCTCTCTCTCTCTCTCTCTTCCATCCTCCAACACAAACCGAAGACCGTAGTTGTTGTACTGCTTGTCCATCCTGCACGATCAGAGCACTAGGTCCAGCCATATCTGGTCCTTTTACTCATTGTAAACAGGTACAGATCTAAACCCCTCTGCAGTTTAGGGCTTTGGATTCTATTCCCTTCCCTTCCCTCTCTCTCTCCCTCCTAGGTTTAGGGCTTTTGGTCTGATTCACGCTCTTTTCCCATGCTTCTGCTGGAAATTAGGGTTTTAGGATGAGGTTTTCTCTCGATGAAAGTGATTGGGTTTAAATTGAATGATATCTTCTGAATGATTTTCGACATTTTTGGTTGTAGATTGAGTGGCATCTTCATATTATCTTCGATTCAGATAAGAATTCTCAACAACTACCAAATTCCAGCCTTGCAATCCTGCAGTGGGAGGACCTGCAAAATCTCAACTGGTACATGAGGTATATTCACTGGGTGGTGAAATTGGGAAAACTGTTGATAGGTAATATTCCAGAAAACACTTTACTTTGAATGAATTTTCCTTTGACACTGTTTATTGATTTGATAATCTATGTTAGAAAATAGGAAGTATTCCTTGTGGTTATTTCATTTGGTTTTGCATCAGTTTGTTGATTTTTAATTGTTGGTGGTCTTCAAACCATGGATTAACTACTGTTTTTATTGTGTACCAGTAAGGACCATATTTATTTTTATTTTTTTGAATTTTGAATTTGGTGTTTGGATTATCATCTTCTGGTTTGATTTTATTGCCAGCTTCACTTGTCTTTTCTGCATAAACTGTTGTTTGGTGACAACATCTTAATCTCTGGCTCTAATCTTGTATGTTTAACATTATCATATAGATTTGATTAGAATATCCTCTCTATCCATCAACAAGACTTGCAAGTTGTAAAGATCTTTCAGAATGATGACAGTGAGAACTCGAATTTTCCTAAACCTTGGAATCAAGCTGATTTTGAGGGATTGTTGTTTGCTCTTGCATGGAAGGTCTGTTTTTCACATTTCCTTTCAAAAAAATATATTGTTGGTTTGAGTTCTCTAACCATCTTCTACTATTCTATAGGGTGTGGGAAATAGGGAAGCTGTATGGCAGCGTAGATACTTTTATTTGGTCCGGCCATTTCTTTATATACTAGAAAGCCTTGCTTCCTAAATTTACAAACAGTGTCTCAGGTTCTTAGATAGTACTCTTTTATTTTGCTCATATCTAGCATTTTGTATCTGATTGTCATTTCAAAATTCCAGATTTTAAGCTGTAAATGAGTGCACCAGAAAATAGTTATAAAAACTGTTAAATCTGTCACCTCTCTCTTCTCCAACCTACGAGGAAAACAAGTATATCAGGTTCCTCCGGAGCATGCTGGCAATGTGGAAAATGTGTTAGCAGTTTGTGATGTTGGGCAATCAAACATCAAGGTCTGGTTCACGTGGTTGTTATTTTAATATAGTAATTTAATCTTTATTTAGAAAATTGAAAACTGTTGCCTGGATGGCATGGTTCTTCTTTCAATTTGCTTTATACTTCATGTGTAGGTCATCGAACTTGTTAATGCATTGATTTTGCGATGTGATAATGATAATTCGTGGCGAACTTGGTAGAACTGCCTTCAAAGGGCTATCTATCGTGCATCGGTGGGTTCTCCTGGTTTATATTTAGGCATGCACATATCTCTCACTTATCATGTGTGGACTTGTTGAAATCCTGTTTGTCTTCAACTTGGGTTTGATAAGATATTTGAAAGCTAAGTTTTTCCTTAATAATATTTAGTCTTTGAAAAGGTTGTTTTAACTTACATATGTTTTCCAATTACAAATTCAGATAAACTACACATAAGACGTAACTTTATTGGTTTAAAAGATAATTTTCCTTTAATTATGTTTAATCCATGATAAGCTTAGGTTGGTTTACATTTATGTCCATATCACAACTTCATACAATTTATACAGAAATTTAGTTATTTAGCTTGTTTTCAAGTTTGGAACCAAGTACATAGAACTCATGTAGTTTATAAAGAGAGTAAACATGGGGTAATTATTCTCATTTGTGAACTTTTCACTTGGAGCCCTGTCATTCTAGCACATGCATCAGATGTCTAGCTGTGGAAAATGGAGACCAAACCATGACAATTAACTGGCATGAAAATTGGCCTATCCATCTGTTGGGTGGGTTCACCATTACATTGAGTCAGATCACGGGCTGTCCATTTATATTGAATGGGCAACCCACCTGTTGAGTGAACTAACATCCATTCTAATCCTTGGAATTCCATAAGCAGAGTATTATGCCATTGTAAAGATGCCATCAGCTGAGTTCTCAAGTATTTGCAAGGACCTCAGCAGCATTGGAGATACTGGTATCATCATCATCATTTGAATGTGTAGGGATTCTTGTTGGTTGTTTCATACTAATGTCCAACATTCATATCAATAGTTATAGTTCACTAACAACATTCGTGTTGGAATAATTCCTTGTTGTCTATCATTTATCTTTCAATGATTCATTTGCCAAATTTGGTGGGTTACTCTTATTTTATGGTGCAGATATTGAACTGGATTAATTCTGCTGTTAACTATCAGTGCTAGTTTCAAGATAATTGGTAGAAAGTGCCCTTTGATTTCGAATTTTACATTATTGTTTATAACTATGAAAACCATGCAGCAAAGATGTTATACACGCACTCAAATGAATGGTTGATGGTCACTTATTACATTCAGCTGATTTCTTGTTAAATGTTGGCCATTGGTTGGGACTTTTTTAACCATCTGTTTGTAATTATTGAAAGTCTTCTAGTGGCTAGGATCACCTAACGTTGTGGTTTTCTGAGGTACGGCTAGAAGAATGGTCCAGATCTCATGCATGGCATCATTGCTGGACAACTAACTATGATGCAAGTGTCGAAACTGGTTCCTTTCTCAACTTGTTCAATGCGAAAGCTTGTTAAGTTTGAAACGAGCCCTGTTTTTTTTTGTAGTGTTTGGTATGCTTCACTATAGTCATATGCATTAGTTTTTAATTTCTCTATGATCTATTTGGAATAGTCATAAGCATTTAATTTATTTTTTTCAATGGACATTGCTCTTTGTCATGTGGCCTGTTATTAACATATACTCACAGAGATAGGAATTTCCTGAATAATCGGCCATTCAATATACATTGTGTTATGTAGTCATATGATTTGCTGACTTCCAATTGCAGGGAAAAAAAAACCCACCTGAATTGACTGAATTAGTTATCTTGTTTATCTTATTATCCACATTTTTATTGTAGCCTGATGTTATAGATGTGTGTGTATGATTGTTTGTCATGAAGATGCACTTTACAGGAGCATTGCAAGTGTTTAATGGTGGTTTTCCTTTCCTTGACATTGT
Organism: Magnolia sinica; assembly: GCF_029962835.1. Lineage (NCBI taxonomy): Eukaryota > Viridiplantae > Streptophyta > Magnoliopsida > Magnoliales > Magnoliaceae > Magnolia > Magnolia sinica. The sequence goes on from NC_080587.1 coordinate 28,844,078, forward strand.
CTGATATATGATTTTGTCACTGGTAACCACAATCATGTAAATGGTCTTCGGACTTGCTCCAATGGCTAATGTTGTAGCTTCTTTCGGTTGTTTCCAATTGCCTTGTCTAGTCAGCAACATGGTGCCTCGTTTCAAAACCAAAGCAGCAACGATAATTTGTTCTAGCAAAATCTAGGCATATCCAATGATCTCTCAAGTGATCCCAACCAACATTCACACAGGTGGTTACTACTTGGTATAAGTAAATAGATCTTCAAGTATAGGACTAGCCCACCTTTTGATGGCTATCTATTAGTTCTTTTGAGTAGTATATCATGACACACGTAGATGCTAAGATTCTTTCATTCCTTGAACAATACTCATTCACACTCAAATATTTAAATACTTGTGACAGATAATAATGTTTTCCAATGAATTGTATGTACAAAAACACTTAATTCCAAAGGGAAACAGAGTCATCTTCTTTGAACTTTGCTCTTTTCTTACTTTCTCTTAGTTTGGTAATTCTCTTGAACTTTCGGAGCTCTGTAATATCTGCTGAAGAAAGTCTGAATTAATTTTCATTTTTTTTGTCGTGTTCATAGATCCTTGAAAAGCTATACCATGCCAGCCACGCCATCATTGTAAATGAGTTGGTGAAGCTAGCATCCATTCAGCTCTCATTCAATGATTGTGCTTCTGCAATGGATACCATAAAACGGGTAGATGCAATATTTTCACTGTATTATGGATCTCACACGTCGAAGCTATTTCCATATTTGGAAAATCTCAAAAGAAAAGTTCTAAAGCTCGCTCCATAATGAGAAACCTTCTGTTTTATCTGTTCAGGTTAGTAGCACTCACTTTTGCTTCTTGCACCAATTTTTTTTTTAAGGAATGCTAATTGCTCAACCTTAATACAATAAAGTTCTCATTGCAATGTGTAACTGCTCATCCAGTATGATCACCATGGATGGTCCATGACCTAGAAATAGGATGATCAAACCATCCCAACTGCTCAATCAGGCTGTGACACCAAGATGGATGGTTGGTCATTTTTTTCATCAAATCGGTTGACTAGGATAATCCAATCAAGTTTGCTTGTTAGTGTGGTGATGTTATTTGGGTAATTCTGTTTGACTGGGGATCCCATTAGTAATTAATGAATTTTACTATTGAATAAATTAGGTGATTGTGTTATTGGGCAGTTGGCTGGCCGCAGATGTAATGAATGTGGACAACCACTTCCTGAAAGTTATGCGCCCCCTGCAGATGAACCTTGGACAACTGGAATTTTCAGTCAATTGTTGCCAAAACTGCCTTGTCAACTGAATGTGTCTCATCTAATGTTCTGGTACTTGTGTCTCAGTTCTGCTCTTAATTCATCTCAGCCATCAGTTAGCACCACTGATACATCTCTTTCTTTGTGGCTGGCCTGAGTGATTTTCTGGACTGGCTTTTGGCTGGATAATCTACACCTTTTTCCACCTGATACGTGGCCTGGATGTCATATGCACGTGCCCAGTTAGCATGCATAGCCACATGTGGAGGTGCCTGTGGGGCTAGAACCTCGAAGTAGTGAGCAAACATCTTTTTATCTACTGAAACTTAATGTTTTACTGCTATGAATTTGTTCCGCTTCATTTAATTGATAGTTGAATCTCACTTTTGATTGTTCCTTTTACTCTTTTATTGATAGTTGAATCTCACTTTTGATTGTTCCTTTGAAGAGATCCGCTGTTTTCAATCTGGTGGGAGTTAGTTCATTCATTGAATAGAAATAGCATTGAACTAGGTGTTGTTGTGAGTGAGGTGTAGCTTGGAAATCACGCAGATCATAAGATACTAACATTTTGATTTGGCCTGCCAAATTCAGCTACTTTCCATTTTCTTTCTAATTGTACATTTCATGGTAACTCGAGGAAATATTAGGATTATCTGATAAGTGCAATTTTAGGGTTATACTCCTTCATAAAGTTAGGAAACCAAAATAGGATAGGATTTTAAAGTGCAGGCTAAAACAGGTGAAATCAAGGACAATATCTGTTTCCTTTTGTTTGCAGCTTGATTTTGAGTTTTATGATCGATTTTCATAAAATGTGTGTGAATTTCAACATTAAGTGTATGTTTTTGAAATCTTTAACTGCACACGTAATCCCAAAATTTGAATGATCCAAATGACTTTTAAGATGGATTTCCATGAAAGTATATATGAATCTCCATGAAATGTATGCTTATAAAACAATGTTGAAATCCTAGGCTCTGCTTGTTACTATATATGTGCAACCTAATGGTCTTTAATAGAAATGATGTCACCTAATTCAGATTCAGAGACCAGATCATTCTAGAAGCTGTGCACCCTATGGTAAAAATCAGTTCCTAGATAACTTTTCTAGTTAAAGACGCATATTGTGACTGTAACAGGAGAAAAAGTTACAAAGAAAATCACATGACTTGGGAGTTATTTTTTAGAGATGTTCTTTTCAAATGGCTGGGAGAAACGCTAAGATGATGATGATGCTGACAATGATACAATGCCACAGATTTGAAAGAAACCTGGACAAACTCAGGGAGTATCGGAGCCAATTCTTGGTTCAAACCATGTATTCTGATGTATTTAGTGCTTGGTTGCACGAACTTTCTTCCTAGCTGCCTTTCCTACTTTCAATCATGCATTGGATTTGTGCTTCCACTTCCAAACTATTTATGCTTCATAATATTTTGAATAGATGCTTCCTACTCATGCACCAGAATCTGTTGCTGCTTCCTTTCTTCCTCTGTGCAACTAAGTCTAAGTGGATCTTTATACATTTGCCCATTATGAATTAGGGCATGGTTTTATGGCCAGCTTTGCCTTTCAGAAAATTTAATCATCTGTCATTTCATGGTTGACAAGGTGTATATGACCCCTTGTAGGACTGCATGTGGGCTTAGAAAAGTGCCTGTTTATTGTTACTAGTGGAGAAGACATTTTACTCTGGGTCTAGCCTGGACTTTTGAACTACATTCAGTTTCTTGTTTTTTTTTTTTGTTTGATAGATCAATTTATATTTCAGTTAGGAACTTCCATTACATTGTTGAATTGCTAGCTTTAAAATTTAGAAAACTTATTTGTAGGTGATTCAAAGTGTATAAAGATTTGTTTCAAATATTTTGATATGTAACCATGTGCTAATATTTGTTATATGTTCTGTACTTTAATTCACATAAACTGTTCAATTAAGGTTTGATTTATTTCACTATAGGCATTGTCTGCCTGTAATATGTTAGTTAAAAATTGAAATAGGAAGCAATTTCTTTACGGTATATGCCTAGGAGCGCTTCCATGAATTTTATTTATTGCCTATCATATACCCAGAATAACTAAGAGTTTCCCTGCATCTTATTGGGGTAAGCTGATATGGATTTAACACTGCCGTATCAGCTGATGTGAACCTGATTTTCTGAACCCCACTCAGCAGGCTATGCATCTACTGTGGCTATGGTGTCAGTAGCTACGGGATAGTCATATTTAGCTACGGATTTTAACCGTAGCTTTTAACCAATTTTGCACCAAAAGCTGATGATTTAGCGGCGGCCAGCACAACTGTCAGTAAAGGTCCTGGCCGCTGGTAAAGCCTTTACCGACTGAGGCTTTACCGGCTGTTAGATAACCGCAGGCAGAGGATTTGCTGGCGGTTTTCTTAGCCTTTGCCGGCGGTTTTGACCGCCAGTAAAGTCAAGTTTTCTTGTAGTGTCTGGTCTAGTCGAGCCGAGTCAAGTACTCAAACCATGTGTCAAACATGCAGGTTCAAAATGTCAAAGAAATCCAATCAACAGTCCAAAAGAAACATGCATTTCTTTGGGCCACAGATAAAAAGCACACGTGTGGATCGTTTTCAGTTACATGTGGCTTGGTTGATTTGTTAATCCGCTTCATAACATATGCATACACACGTATCACTTTGGCACGTGTAATTGTGGTCAGATTGATTCGTTTGGAAAAAATTTTAAGAGATAGTAGCAAAAAATGGAGTTTTATCTCACCAGCCTAAAGCTGATGTATGTTATTAAAGATTCTACCCAATCACTGGTGGTAAATGAACCAACAACATTTTTTAAACAACACAAATGGAATAGCGATGATTATTTGTATTGAAATTAATATATCCTCAATGCAATAATAAATGATAATTATAATATTTATTATCATCACTCGTCTACCAGGGAATTGTGGGACCACTTAGAAAAGAAATTTAGAATATAGAATATTGAAGTCAAGAAATATGTTGTGACTTGCTATATTAATTTCAATATGCCAAATGATAAATCTATAGTAGATAAAGTGCATGATTTACATAAAATAGCCCATAAAATATCATCCAAAGGCATGGTGATTGACGAAGCCTTTCAAGCTATTGTAATTATTGAAAAATTTTCACAATCTTGAAAAGAATACAAGAACTCTCTTAAACATATGACAAAAGATATGAGCTTGGATGACCCCATCCTCCATGTACAGATTGAGGAAGAATTTAGGAATTGTAGTAGACATTCTCTAAAATTGAAATATGTAAATAAGGCGCTATCTTCTTGAAAGTAACGGGAAGAATCAAGATACTCAAGGTTTAGACCACTAAAGAAAAAAAAAATCAAATGCCCCAAAAAATATGAAAATAGACAAAAATAATAAGAAGAGTGAAGTTATTATGTATATAGAAAAAATTATCACTTTACTAAGGAATGTAGATTCCGCAAAGGTGATAAGAATGAGAAAGACCATGCACATGTTGCCGATGAGTTTAAAGTGGTGGATTGACTCAAGAGCCATCAAGCACCTATAGTATGACTGAAACGCTTTTTCCTCCTATGAAAGGAACATTTTCATGAGGAATTCGTCCAAGGCAAAAGTCATTGGCAACAGAAATGTGAGCTTAAAGCTTACATCCAATAAAGTCCTAACTCTTTTAGATGTTCTCTCTCTCTCTATATATATATATATGTATGTATGTATGTATGTATGTATGTATGTATGTATCGTACCTTTAGAAGAATCTTATCTTCCGCTTTACACTAAACAAGAATAGGTTTAAGTTAGTTTTCAATATGAAAAATGTGTTATCTCAAAAAATGATACTTTTGTTGGAAATTGTTATGTCTCTGATGGCTTGTTTAAGCTTAATGTCATAAATGAAAATGGTGCTAGTTCTTTCACTTATTTAATTGAGTCTCTTGATATATGGCAGTGCTAGTTCTTTCACTTATTTAATTGAGTCTCTTGATATATGGCATGTTAGATTATGACATGAATTATCATCCTCTTGAAAGCATGAATAATATAGGGTTTGTTCCTAGAGTTGAAAGAGAAAACCAAAATAAATGTGAAATCTGTATATACATAATCTTAAAATTCTAAGAAATCAAATGCCTAAAAGAACACAAAATAGACAAAATAATAAGAAATATGTGTTTAAGACTAAGCTTAGACCAAATGGGTATATTGAGAAATTCAATACTAGGCTTGTGGTTGAGTATAAGCAAAAGGAAGGTATTAACTTCTCTGACACATATTCACATGTTACCAAAATCACTACCATATAAGTATTGATAGTTAATGCTTCGATCTAGAATCTTGTGATAGTAACTATCATCTATAATCTTGTGATCTACCAAATGGATGTGAAAATCGCATTTGTAAATGGAGAATTAGAAAAAGCGATTTACATGGACTAACCTAAGGGGTTTGTAATAATGGTCATGAAAATAAAGTGTGCAAATTAGTTAAATATCTTTGTGGCCCTAAACAAGCTCCAAAGTAATGGCAAGGAAAAAATGACAAAGTGTTATTGTCAAATGATTTTTAAATTAATGAATTCGATAAATGTGCGTACAACAAACTATTTGAGAATGTATGCATGACATGTTAATATTTTGTACTAACATTGATATAGTGAATGGAAATAAGTCCTTCTTGAGTTCACAATTTGACATGAAGAAATAAAGAGAGGTTGATGTGATTCATAGAGTTGTACACAAGTTGAACTGAGTCAAGCTTGGCCCAACTTGGCTTGGCTCGGCTCGGCCAACAAGCTACCCTAGTTCGAACTCGGTTCGGTCCTCGAGCCTGACTGACCAGCTCAGCTCGGTTTGGCTTTGTCAGCAGCTCGAGCCAGCTCGAGCCGAGCTTGAGCTCGATCTTTCGACCTGAGTTCGAGTTCGAGCTTACCAGCTGAGTTCGAGTTTACCAGCTGAGTTCGAGTTTAGATTTTAGGGTTTTTAATGTATATAATATATAATATATATTATAATATATATAATATAATATAATATAATATATATTTTTAATGTATATAATATATAATATATATTATAATATATATAATATAATATAATATAATATATATTTTATTTAAATATAAATATTTATAAAATCTTTATATTAAGTGAACCCAACCTGATTCGAATTGAGTCAAGTTCGAGTCAAGTTCCAAGTTAAGTCAAGTTAAGCTCGGTCTAACTTGGACTCGACTCGAAATTTTTTCGAGCTAAAAAAATAAGCTTGACTCAGCTCAACTCGGCTCAACTTGGTTCGAACCTAGTTTTGAACCTAGTTGAATCGAGCTTTTTCAAGTCGAGTTGAGAAATTAACTAAGCTAACTCGGTTCGTGTACAGCTCTAGTGATTCTTGGAATTAAAATTATGAAAGATTCTAATAGAATCTCTTTATCTCAATTGCTCTATATTGAAAAAATCTTAGAAAAATATAACCTTCTTAATTGTACACTTGCAAGTACTCCCTTTGATCCTCATATAAAATTGTATAAAAATGAGGGTGATAGTGTATTATAACTTGAGTATTCTAGGATTAGTGAGCATTTAATGTGAACTGTACTAGCCTTGCTATTGCTTATGCAATTAATAAGTTAGGTAGATACACTAGTAATTCTGGAGAAGATCACTAGATTTCTATTAATAGAGTACTAAAATACTTGCAACTATGGTCTTATGTACATTAGATATCTAGTTGTGCTAAAAGGATATGGTGATGCAAATTGGATATTAGATTCTTTTGAATCCAAGTCCATGAGCGGTTACGTGTTTACTCTTAGAGGAGATACAATATTATGAAAATCTAAGAAGCAGAATTGTTTCTCTCGATCCACGATAGATTCGAATTGATTACTCTTACAACTGTATGGCAGCAATTACGTTGCATTTTGATAACCAAGCTGTATAATTAAGGCGAACAATATGATTTATAATAAAAAATCTATATATTTAGGTTTAAGACATAACTTAGTTAAGAAAATAATTTGAAATGGGATAATTGCAATTGACTTTATAAGGTTAAATCAGAATTTAACTGATCCACTAACTAAAGCCTTGGTTAGGGAGTTAGTGATGAGTACATTAAGGGAAATGATGTTGAATCCTATTTAAATAAATCACTGAAAATGGAAACTCAACCAATATATCTGAAGATCCTAGGAACTAATTAAGTTCAATGGATAAGAACAAGTTACTTTGAGTGATTTGATATCAGCACTACATATGAATAAATTAATAATCTAATTCATATGATATAACAATACCATGACTTGTAACGAGGAAGGTTGGACTATAGCCTTAATAAATTTTGTTGTGAGGAAAATCAAATTGGTCCCTCACACAGGAAGAACAATCAACTAACTATGAGAGAAGTGGCACCAAACTGGGGTAATCGATGGTCCAGGACGGATCTTTGAGCCGAGCTCTCAGAGCACAAGGTTCAACGATTGAATGAGCAGTCCCCCTGACATATAGATGACCCTCGAGCTAAGTTGTTCATAGATAGAGGTCGGTGGAGAAGGTTCATCTCACCAGGAGTATTTATACTGCAAGTGAAGGACTCGTAAGGCAAGGAGCTCGTTAGTGCTTATACTTAAAGCATAGTAAAGATTGTCAGTCCCGAATGGATCACAAGCACACATGAAGATGTTCTTCGACGACTTATGAAGATTATGTAAAGACCAGATCAACATCTCAAGGAAGTCTCATCATCACAAGCTTTATGTTGGCTTCGTGCAAAATTTTAAACATCTATATGTGTCAACCATCAGGTGGTATAACCTTAGATTGACCTTACGTTAGGTGTATTTCACATGGTATCATAATGAACATTATTCTAAGTAAAATACACTGAAGTTAGGCCAACCCAACTCTTGGTTCGGCCAACCTAACTACATTTGTCTAACCTAACATACGTCGGGCAAATATATAGCAAGATAAAGATTTTCTGCGTCAAGTTAGGCCAGCCCGAAGTGTTCGGTCAAGTTTCTAGCAACATTAGATTTTTGGATCTCAGGGAGATTTGGCTAGCCGAACCTTGTATTCGGCCAACCAACTGGAGGTTTGGCCAACCGAATTTTGGCTTAGGCCAATCGAATTTTTGAAAGATCTTGTCCTGTGAACCATTGGAACACAATCATTGGAATTGGGCTAGCCGAACCTAAAATCGGGCCAGCCGAATTTCCAATTCCTTTAGCTACAAATAGAAGCCTTCTCTCATTTATCCAAAATATGAAAAATTATGAAAGATCTCCTCAAAGTCAGAGAGAAAGTTAGGCCTTCCTTAAGCTAGTTGTGCAGTAATTCTAATATTCGTTTAACTTATTTTATTCTCTCTCTCAAGGTAGTTTTAATCATATTTAAATAGAGTAATCCATACTCTACTTGAGATTCTGAGAATAGAATTTACAATTATTAGGGCTTTTGTTTATAATATTGAAAATATATTAGATCCCTATATTCTTTTTGGGTTGAACACATACGGTTTCATTAATATCCCAAGAAAGAAGATTTTGATGCAATCAAGCTAAAGTTACACCTTTGACTCACCAATTGAATCTAAGTATTGTATTTACTTTTATTTAATTTTGGATTTTTCTGAGATAGCCTGAAAATCTCAGTGGGTTGTTTTATGGTGTGCCCATGAAAATCTGATTACTCACCTCAAAGTGTAGAGGTTCGTAAGTAATCCTGTGAATACAGGGTCGATCTCACAGGAAGATGATTTATGAGAATGAGAAATCAAATTTAAAATTAATTAAGTAATGGAAACTAAACAAATGAAATGATTTTGAAAGTTATGAAGGTATGAAATTTAACAGAATTAAAACAACACCTAAGCTTTAAAGTTCCACACATAGGTTAATGATCAATAAATAATGATGACTTTGATAACACAACTAGAATCTAAGCACTATGGTCAGCCTAATCAAAAAAATAAAATAGTTTAAATATTTTAATAAATGATATAAAAGATTAGAGAATCATGGATTAGCACCATTAATTTATATTTTCAAGCGCTAGTGATTTTAAGTATTCAATATCCGTGAGATAATGAATCAAAGAAATGTAGCAGGTTGAGAACATCTCCCATTTAAGAAATGTCACGCCCCAAACTCGAAAAACGGGCTCACAAAATTCTCGATCACCGAATCTGGCGCCGATAGCCTCCGTAGTGTCCCATTCTCGGATCCCAGCACTCACATGCCCGATTCCGATCCTGAGATCCTACAAGGAGGATTTTCAGTATAAGTTTTTTTTTTTTTTTTTTTTTTTTTTTGTAATAGAGCATAACCACAAGTATAACCAAGTCATAAAGGCAACATCATCATCACATATCCACTAATATAATCATTTAAGTATAATGCTGAAAGGGAAATACATAAATAAAAAATCAAGCGCTAGAAGACCACTGCACGCTCCATGCTCAACACTGCTGCAACCTAACATCACCTGCATGCATCTATCATGCATAAGGTTATAAAAAGCTTAGAGGGTGGTGTAAGTGTGTGCACAAGATAAGTGTCAACTATACCATAAAGCCCATAAATCATACATAATCAGAATAAGCTAAAATACTGACAAGATCATGAATCATACGATATCAGAGTAAGCGGAAATATGTGGTAAGTCCATGAATGCTATCAGCTAAACCAAAGCTATGTGATGCAAGGCATGAATGCTATCGGCCATACCAAGGCCATGTGATGAAAACATAAAAAGACAATAACAGGTGCTGAGGATGTAATATAATATACAAATCCTGACGAGCCATGAATACCATCAACTTTATCTAGGCTATATAAGTACCAAAACATAGTAACCAAAAATGCTAAGTACTGCAGATGCAATGTAATATGCAGTGCGAATGAAATGACTATGCTGGAATGTGAAGTCGGGATGATAGTACTTAGTATCGTCAGCTATGGGGTCCACCACAAGGGACTTCTATCCAAACCAGTCCCATACCTAAATTTGGATAGTCCACATATCAGTGCGGTTGCTCTCTGAAAAATTCACCGGGGTCTATTACACTCGACACCGACTGCCTCCTCCCTAGCTGCATAGCCCAGCGAGCGGAATAGACCTCACTATCTACCTGACCAGCAATCTGCTAATACCTACTCGGTTCCTCAATAGCGGACCCATTTACGAGCTGGTCATACTCAGCCTAGCTTATAGCCCCCTCACTCAGGCGGATAAGGCCACACCCCCTTCCAATCGACCACGATACAGTGGGAGACACGACCTCATGGTATAGGCACCGGCGCTCATATTCCACTCGGTCTAGACGTTGGAGTATCTCCTGGTACCAAGGAGGTTTTGGGATTTTCACCCAAGGACATCCTAAGTGCCCACAGTGCTAGAACCAATTATTTTCGGTGTCTCATCTAGCCATTCACGATGTGCCTGTGGAGGCCATAACCTTGATGTCACTAGGGTATAAAATGATCAAGTCACATATATGCGAGATGCATGAGTTATACTATCCAGTCATGCAGCAATCCTGCGTGTACGACGCGATAATGTGGGCACTCCGTCTCATAAGGAGTCCCATAAATAGTCTGCTCAATGGCGTATGTAATGATCAGTCACTGCTCATATCAAGCATACATATGATGCGAATGGCATGAGTCATGGAATTATACTAAGCAGGTTATAAAGTAATTAGCTATCCTTACAATGCAGATGGGCCTAGACGGCCTACACACAACAAGTATGGGCCTATCAATGGGCCCTAGGGAGAGTTATAATGCGGACCTTTAACCAACATTATTCTTACAATGTGGACATCAAACCAACATTGCTCTCAAGGCATGGCCCACCGTAAAGGTCTACACATAAACCACGGTGGGATCACATTCAATGAGCCTTATGTACACCCAATTGGGCCTTGACAACTGGCCACAAATACATCCATATGGCCCCCATCACCTGGGCCTAATATATTTCAAGGTGGGCCTCAACAACGGGCCACAAATACATCAATATGGGCCCCACCACATGGGCCTTATATATTTCAAGGTGGGCCTCAACAACGGGCTGCACCAATGGGCCTCAACCCATAGGTCATAACACATCACAATGGGCCTTAACCCATGCGCCCTAATACATCTCAATGGGCCTTAACCCATGGGCCCTTAATACATCACAATGGGCCTTATAACATGGGCCTTACATTCACATCCAAGTGGGCCTCAACAACGGCCTCATACACATCAAGGTGAGCCTCAACAATGAGACACAAATATGACAAGATGGGCCTAATCACTTGGGCCTTATATATATACCAAGGTGGGCCTTAATGGACGACCACAAATAAATCAAGATGGGCCTCATCCACATACCAAGGTGGGCCTCAATGGACGGCCACAAATAAACTAAAATGGGCCTCATACATATACCAAGGTGGGCCTCAATGGAGGGCCACAAATAAACCAAATTGGGCCTCATACATATACCAAGGTGGGCCTCAATGGAGGGCTACAAATAAATCAAGACGGGCCCCATACATATACCAAGGTGGGCCTCAATGGAGGGCCACAAATAAATCAAGACGGACCCCATACATATACCAAGGTGGGGTCCACTTGAACTATAGATCTGTCTTATTTTTAGTCTCAAGCCTTAAAATGGGCTTTCAAAAGGGTTGGACGGCTCAGATGCAACACATGCATCATGGTGGGTCCCACCGTCCGGTGATGTGGATGGTGAGGAGAGAGCACATACATCAGCGGGGTCCCACCGTCCAGTGGTGTGGATGGTGGTGACAAAACGCATGCACCATGCTGGGTTCCACCTTCCAGTGGACGGTGTGAATAAAACACATACATCACTGTGGGGCCCACCATAACGTTTGCTTTCCATCCAACCTGTTGATAAGGTCGCACGGACCTGAATGAAAAGGGAAAACAAATTTCATCTTGATCAAAAGCTCCTGTGACCCAGAAAAAAAGGGTTTCAATGGCAGCCGTTCAATCTCACTGTTTCCTATGATGTGGGCCACCTAAGCCTCAGATAGGGTTGATTTTTGGGGATGGCCCACAGACTTAAGGGGCCCACAAAATGGATGGAGTGGATATACAACACACATCATGGTGGGGCCCACGGCTGGGACCGTGGGTCCCTGCTCGTTTGCTTGCCCGCCAGCGCAGTAGGCGCTGCCTGCATCTCTGACAGCAGCAGCGTCAGCTGTTGCATGTTTTATTTTTATTTTTTTGAAAAAAATGAAAATTTGGAGATTTTCACACGTGGGGTTCGCATCAGGTGAATCCACTCCAGCCATTGCTTCCATGGCTCAAGATAAGTAAAACAAGTCCAATATTAAATATATTTCGGCGTGTAGCAAAATTAAAGTGAATTTAAATGGTGAGAATCACTGTTTTGAAAGGTATGGCCCGCCCGATGAGCAGATTAGCTTCATTTTTCGGCTCAACACCTAAAATGAAGTGGGGAAAGGAATGAACGGCATGGATTAAGTCCATACATCAAGGTGGGGCATGTAGGAGTGGCCCTTCCCAAAAAGCTTTGAATCTAGCTAATATTTGTATTTTCATTCCACGTCCAGCGTCCCTGGACGCTAGATGTCTGGGCCTAACACATGCACAAGGTGGGCCTGGCTCAGGTGGGCCACCAAATGCATGGTTGGTGTGAATACAACACATATGTGAAGTGGGCCCCATCTACATATGGCTTGGATGAAAACACGCTTCATGGTGGGGTCCATCCGGGTGGGCCACAAGGCCACATCATCACATACAATAGGAATAAAGAAAATGAAAGAGAGAGGGAGAGAGAAAAAGAGTGGGACACACGTGTGATAGAGGGACCCCGACACTATGGGCCCTCCTTGCATTCAATCATACATCATGTGGGTCCCAATACATATGGGCCCACTAAATAAAAAATCAACGGTGGAGATTACTTCTCCACCAAAATGGAAGGTCTAGATGACCCCTTTAGATCTTAGGAAAGTAAACATTATGATGGGGTCCATGGAGAATGGCCCCATCATAGAATGATAATGAAAATCAAGGTGGGCCATCGGCCACATCAAGGGTCCAAAGTGAGATCCATACCATCAATCGGTAAGCCTCACTTGGTCCATCATAAAAACATGAAAATCTAGCCTATAGAAGCACCCACTGTTTGATCTTCTTGGTCCGTTGGAAAGCTGATCTCCTTGTGCTCCACTTTGATGGTGGATGATGATGAATTAAGGGTTAGGATGAAGGATTTGAAATAGGAAAGTGGGCCCCACAACACTCTTTTCTCTCATGAAAGACCATGGATGTCTACATTTTTTTTTGCTCTCTTTGGTTGCTTGGAAATTGTGTAGAGAAAAGAGAGAGAGAAAGATAGGATGTAAGGAGAGAGAGTGATGGATGTGAGTGATGGGTGAGGTGATGTTGTACTTGACATGTATGGGTGTGTAAGAAAGAGGGTGAGAGAGAGTTGACTTGGTGGTTGCTTGACTTGGGGAGAAAGAAAGCATTGATTGATTGATTGATTGGTTGATTTGAGTAATTGATTGATGGGACATGATGTAGAGATTCTCTTGGGATTGCAACCGCGTGACATTTGTTCGAAATAAACGCCAGCCTACATCTCTCGGCCAGGGTGTCGGATCGGTGCACGAGTTGTGGCGTTGGAACAGCGGTGACGGTGGAGTCGCAATGGTACAAGTCTTCGATTAAGCCGACTCGAATCTACAGGATACGACTTAGGGTCGTGCGCAAACATTGATTATCGGTCGAAGTTTGCTGAAATTTGACGGGAAGGATTGCGGGATTCGACGGAATGGTATGGGCTAGGATACGGGTCTTACAAGAAATCTAATTGATCCATGTTAAGCCTATCCATTAATATGTATCTCATATGAGGATCAAAAACCTAAACCTAGATAATTGATAATATGCATACACCATTCATCTCATCATTAAAAACAATCAATCATTATAATTTATGAAATCACTAAACCAATGTACTTCCCTTCTAACTTGGGCTAGAGGGAACTAAAAAAAAACATAACTAAATTGCAGAATGGAAAAGCAACAAGAAAGCAAGAAAATAAATTGATAAAGATCTAAAAACCCTAGAAAAATCCTAGATCTTGCCATTGAATGCTCGAACTAAAATCTATAATTTTCAGTTATCAGAAATCTGACTACTATCAACCTAGAATAAGTATTAACTTTGCCTTTGTAATTCGCATAATATCATGTTCATATAATATTTATAAAAAAATTGAATTTGAAATTTTTTTCCATAAACCAAAAAAAAAAAAAAAATCCTAAAATATAAACTCACATGGATGACTGTAACGCCCCATGTTTTCAATATTTGGGCGTTATCACAAAATCTCCACTTAACACAAACACAAATTCAACTTAAACATTCTTATGATCTAAATTAAACTCAACCACTAGATGACACCTTGATAGACAAAGTGATTATGCTAAGATTAGGTCTAGAACTAAGTACACATGGGCCACCTACATGAAGATGGCCTAAATGGCCCACCAGCCAGAATAAACGGTGTAAACCAAGGGATTGAGACACAGACGATAAGAATGGCCCATCAGACCTTTAGATCGGCCTCATTCCTATAATCATGGCTGTTCATGCATGGGTCAATCCGATGGACGGAGTGGATCACGAAAAATCATCCTAGTGGCCCCGCAGCATGTTGAGGGTGCACTGCAGGGACCACACCCCCAATGCACCGAACCAAGCTGCTCGGGTCAAACACCTTTGACCCGATAAATTCCAAGAAGGAAGGAATCCTGGTTTCCTGCCGGCGAGACTTTTAAACAGGGTCTTCCACTGGGATGGCAGTGGCCCACCATCATGCTACTTTACATGAATCCGGACCGTCCATCTGATGGAGATTGGTCGGATGACCAAAACCACACCTCCCCTCAAAGCCATGCACGCCTACATATGCAAGCATGGGCCCAAGCGTAAAGGAGCTGCGTGTAGTTCGTTGTAAAGGGCGGGATTTTCTCCTTGCCACGCTAGAGATCCACATGCCTCCTCTCCTACGAATCTCGGCCCTCCATCTGGAATGAATCCCAGCCTTTCTTTTGGCGATGGGAAAGGACAGACATCCCTGTTGCTTTCAAAAGGAGGTTGGTTGTTTACCCTTTGGGAAAACCAAGCTGGCTCAATTCGAGCCTTCAACTTGGGATCTAGAAGTCATCTCGACCATCCACATTAGGGTAGCAATGGCTTCCTGAAAATATAGTCAGTCTACACGAGAAAAGAGCAGCGGCGGGAGAAAATCGTGAGAAGTTGAGACCAGCGATCAGGGACGCGATTTGTAGGCCCCACAATGATCATGAGACCTATCTAGTCCCTCCAAATGGATTGGATTGCCCAGATATACCATCCATAGAAATCTGCCATTGACAGGCAGTCATCTTCTTTGTTTAAATGGGAAACCCACCATGAAGCAGTAGGCCCCATTTCTAGATCTATAATGCCCATTTGGTGAGCCATGAAGGTGAGAAAACTACCCCACTAGTGGATTATTTCCATGCTGGGCAGAAAGAGAGGGAAAGAGAGCCCAAATCAGCAATTATCGAATCATCCGTTGGAGGATAGGTGCAGCCTTGGCTCTATAAATAGAGCCCTATCTCCTTGGGATTCTCACCAAGCAACTCACACAGAGAGAGAGAGAGAGAGAGAGAGAGAGAGAGCGAGAGAGGAAAGTTTGTGTGTGGGTGTAAGCTAGGTGTTGCACTGCACCGAGTCGAACTGTACGTGTCGGATCGAGTCGGGACAGTGCAGCCCGTAGACACCTTTGAGAGGGAGAGGGAGAAACACATAGAGAGAGTGAGAGGAAAGAGAAAGGATAACAATGGAATGCGAACAGACAGTTGCCGGGCTCAGTGCTGCACTCCACTAAGACGACTATTTAAAACAGAACGTGTTAGGTTAGTACAGGCCGGAAGCAGCATTGTAAGAAAGAGAGAAAGGAACGGGATAGAGAATAAAAGAGGAAGAAGGAGGTTTGGTGCGGCTGTGTGCACGTTCTCCTCTTCAGCAACATCAATCGCAGATAAGTCCAGACAGATCCAGATGAGTCCTGACTCATTCGATTGGACTCAGATCCGTTTGAGCACTGCTAGGTTCAAGCAACTACTCCTCACCCCACACTGGAAAGACCCCCAGGCCAGCTCCATTCACGGCCAAATAGAGGTGGGTTTATGCTGACCGAGTTGACTCACTCGAGTTGCATAGATTGACGTGAATTTTGGCTATTTCAGCAGCATATTTGGCCATTTACATGGCACAACGTAGCTCTTCCAACCAGAGCTTGAGTCCAGCAACCACCACTAGAAAGAAGGAAGAAGGCAAGGGGCTTGGTTCGGTCCTAGCCGAGTCGACTCAGCCAGCTTGACTTAGTTGCACCAACCCGACCCAACTCGGGTTTCAGCAACCCCGGGAATTATGAGCATTTTATATGCATTATGCAATTTTGAAAGATTAACGATCGAGATTGAGAAACGACGATTGAAGTCTTCTAGCGTACTTTTGGGGAATCAAACGGTCTCGGAATGAGGTGATTCCTGTTTTGTTTTGAAAGCTCATCAAGTTATCTTTTCAAAGAGCTAAAAATTGTCTTAATCTGACCCCCAATGAGGGAGTTATGAAGGTTTTCAGAGAAATAGGGGATGTGAGAAAAATTCTGGACCATCTAATCTCAACACACTTTTGGGGGCCCAAACGGTCTTAGAATGTGATGGTTCCAGTGGGGTTTCAAAGAGTACTGACTCACCTTTCTAATGAACCTAAAATAGACCCAATCTGACATATAACGAGGGAGTTACGAGCATTTTATCTGCATCACGCGATTTCGAAAGATTAACGATTAAGATTGAGAAATGTCGATCGAAGATTTTTAGTGTGCTTTTGGGGTATCAAATGGCCTCGGAATTAGGTAATTCTTCTTTCATTTTGAAAGCTTGTTAAGTTTCATTTCCAAAGAGCTAAGAATCGTCTAAATCTGACCCCCGGTGAGGGAGTTATGAGGGTTTTTGTGGGAACAAGGGATGTTAGAAAAATTCTGGACCATTTACACTCACCCCACTTTTGGGCACCCAAACGGTCTCAGAATGCGACGGTTCTAGTTGGGTTTCAAAGAGCACTGACTCACATTTTTAATAAACCTAAAATTAACCCAATCCGGCATATAACGAGGGAGTTACGAGCATTTTATTTGTATCATGCGATTTCGAAAGATTAACGATCGTGATTAAGAAACAATGATTGAAGGCTTCTAGCGTGCTTTTGGGTTATCAAACGGCCTCGAAATCAGTAAATTCCTATTTCATTTTGAAATTTCATCTAGTTACCTTTCCAAAGAGCTAAAAATTGTCTAAATCTAACCCTTGGTGAGGGAGTTATGAGGGTTTTCATGGAAATAGGGGATGTTCAAAAAATTCAGGACCATTTAATCTCACCCCACTTTTGGGGGCCCAAACGGTCTTAGAATGCAATGGTTCTAGTCGAGTTTCGAAGAGAACTGACTCACCTTTCCAATGAACCTAAAATCGACCCAATCTGACTTATAACAAGGGAGTTACGAGCATTTTATTCACATATCGCGATTTTGAAAGATTAACGATCGAGATTGAGAAACGACGATCAACGTTTTCTTGTGTACTTTTTAGGTATTAAAAGGCCTTAGAATGAGGCGGTTCCTTTTTCATTTTGATTGTCAAGTTATCTTTCCAAAGAGACAAAAATAGTCTAAATCTGACCCCCAATGAGGGAGTTATGAAGGTTTTAGTGGAAATAGGGGATGTGACAAAAATTCTGGACCATCCAATATCAACACACTTTTGGGGGTCCAAACGCTCTCGGAATGCGACGGTTCCCATGAGGTTTCGAGGAGGACTGACTCACCTTTCTAATGAACATAAAATTGACACAATCCGATATATAACGAGGGAGTTACGAGTATTTTATTCGTATTACGCGATTTTGAAAGATTAACGATCGAGATTGAGAAACGACGATAGAAGTCTTCTAGCATACTTTTGGGATATCAAATGGCCTTAGAATTAGGTGATTACTATTCCATTTTGAAGGCTCGTCAAGTTATCTTTCCAAAGAGCTAAAAATTGTCCAAATCTGAGCCCCGGTGAGGGAGTTATGAGGGTTTTCATGGAAATAGGGGATGTAAGAAAAATTCTGGACCATCTAATCTCAACACACTTTTGTGGGACCAAACAGTCTTGAAATGTGACAGTTCTAGTGGGGTTTCGAAGAGAACTGACTCACCTTTCCAATCAACCTAAAATTGACCCAATCCGACATATAATGAGGGAGTTATGAGCATTTTATTCGCATCACACGATTTTAAAAGATTAACGATCGAGATTGAGAAACGACGATAGAAGTCTTCTAGCGTACTTTTGGGATATCAAATGGCCTTGGAATTAGGCAATCCAACTTCATTTTGAAAGCTCATCAAGTTATCTTTCCAAAGAGCTAAAATTTGTCCAAATCTGACCCCGGTGAGGGAGTTATGAGGGTTTTCATGGAAATACAGGAGGTGAGAAAAATTCTAGACCATCTAATCTCAACACACTTTTGCGGGACCAAACAGTCTCGGAATGTGACGGTTCTAGTGGGGTTTCGAAGAGGACTGACTCACCTTTCCAATCAACCTAAAATTGACCCAATCCAACATATAATGAGGGAGTTATGAGTATTTTATTCGCATCACACAATTTCAAAAGATTAACGATTAAGATTGAAAAATGACGATCGAAGATTTCTAGTGTGCTTTTGGGTATCAAACAGCCTCGGAATCAGGCAAGTCTTCTTTCTTTTTGAAAGCTCGTCAAGTTTCCTTTCTAAAGAACTAAAAATTGTCCAAATCTGACCCCCGGTGGGGCAATTATTAGGGTTTTTTGTGGGAACAGGGGATGTTAGAAAAATTCTGGACCATTTACTCGCACCCCACTTTTAGGGGACCAAACGGTCTCAGAATGCGATGGTTCTAGTGGAGTTTCAAAGAGCACTGACTCACCTTTCTAATGATCCTAAAATTGATCCATTCTAACATATAATGAGGGAGTTACGAGCGTTTTATTTATATCATGTGATTTTGAAAGATTTATGATCGAGATTGAGAAACGACGATTGAAGGCTTCTAGCATGCTTTTGGGGTATCAAACAGCCTAGGAATCAGGCAATTCCTCTTTCATTTTGAAAGCTCATCAAGTTACCTTTCCAACTAGCTAAAAATTGTCTAAATATGACCCCCGTTAAGGGAGTTATGTAGATTTTCATGGGAATAGAGGAAGTAAGAAAAATTCTGGACCATTTACTCTCACCCCACTTTTGGGGGCCCAAACGGTCTCGGAATGTGACGGTTCCAGTTCGCTTTCGAAGAGGACTGATTCATCTTTCTAATGAACCTAAAATTGACCTAATCCGACATATAATAAGGGAGTTATGAGATTTTTCTTCACATCAAACGCTTTCAAAAGATTAACTATCAAGATTGAGAAACAACGATCGAAGGCTTCTAGCATGCTTTTAGGGTATCAAATAGCCTCGGAATTAGGTGATTCCTCTTTCGTTTTGAAATATCATCAACTTAAATTTCTAAAGAGTTAAAAATTATTCAAATCTGACCCCTGGTGAGGGAGTTATGAGGGTTTTCATGGGAATAGGGGATGTTAAAAAAATTATGGACCATTTACTCAAAGCCCACTTTTGGGGGCCTAAACGGTTTCGGAATGTGACAGTTCCAGTGGAGTTTCAAAGAGCACTGACTCACCTTTCCAATGAACTTAAAATCTACCCAATCTGACATATAATGAGGGAGTTATGAGCATTTTATATGCATCATGCAATTTTGAAAGATTAACGATCGAGATTGAGAAACGACGATTGACGTCTTCTAGCTTACTTTTGGGGCATCAAAGTCTCTGAATGAGGCGATTCCTGTTCGTTTTGAAATCTTGTCATGTTATCTTTCCAAAGAGCTAAAAATCATCCTAATATGACCCCCGATGAGGGAGTTATGAAGGTTTTCATAGAAATAGGGGATGTGAGAAAAGTTCTGGACCATCTAATCTCAACACACTTTTGGGGGCCTAAATGGTCTTAGAATGCGATGGTTCCATAGGGTTTCGAAGAAGACTGACTCACCTTTCCAATGAACCTAAAATAGACCCAATCCGACATATAACGAGGGAGTTACGAGCATTTTATTTGCATCACGTGATTTTAAAAGATTAATGATCAAGATTGAGAAACATCAATCAAAGATTTTTAGTGTGCTTTTGGGGTATCAAATGGCCTCAGAATCAGGCAATTCTTCTTTCATTTTGAAATCTCGTTAATTTACCTTTCCAAAGAGCTAAGAATCGTCCAAATTTGACCCCCAGTGAGGGAGTTATGAGGGTTTTCGTGGGAATAGGGGATGTCAGAAAAATTCTGGGCCATTTACTCTCACCCCACTTTTGGGTGCACAAACGATCTCAGAATGTGACGGTTCCAGTGGAGGTTCAAAGAGCACTGACTCACCTTTGTAATGAACCTAAAATTAGCCCAATCTGGCATATAATGAGGGAGTTACAAGTGTTTTATATGTATCATGCGAATTCGAAAGATTAACGATCACGATTGAGAAATGATAATTGAAGGCTTCTAGCGTGCTTTTGGGTTATCAAATGGCCTCGGAATCAGTAAATTCCTGTTTCATTTTGAAATCTCATCAAGTTACCTTTCCAAAGAGCTAAAAATTGTCAAAATCCAACCCCCGGTGAGGGAGTTATGAAGGTTTTCATGGAATAGGGGATGTTTAAAAAATTCTGGACCATTTAATCTCACCCCACTTTTAGGGACCCAAATGGTCTCAGAATGTGACGGTTCTTATGGGGTTTCAAAGAAGACTGACTCACCTTTCTAATGAACCTAAAATTGACCCAATCCGACATATAACATGGGAGTTACGACCGTTTTATTCGCATCTCGCGATTTCAAAAGATTAACGATTGAGATTGAGAAATGACGATCGAAGTCTTCTAGCATACTTTTTAGGTATCAAACAGCCTCAGAATGAGGTGGTTCCTCTTTCGTTTTGATAGCTCATCAAGTTATCTTTTCAAAGAGCTAAAAATCATATAAATCTGACCCTCGATGAGGGAGTTATGAAGGTTTCAGTGGAAATAGGGGATGTGAGAAAAATTCTGGACCATCTAATCTCAACACACTTTTGGGGGCCCAAACGGTCTCAGAATGCGACGGTTCCAGTGAGGTTTCGAAGAGGACTAACTCACCTTTCTAGTGAACCTAAAATTGACATAATTTAACATATAACGAGGGAGTTACCAGCATTTTATTCGCATTACGCGATTTTAAAATATTAACGATCGAGATTGAGAAACGATGATAGAAGTCTTCTAGCGTACTTTGGGATATCAAATGGCCTTAGAATTAGGTGATTACTATTTTATTTTGAAAGCTCGTCAAGTTATCTTTCCAAAGAGCTAAAAATTGTCCAAATCTGACCCCCGGTGAGGGAGTTATGAGGGTTTTCATGGAAATAGGGGATGTAAGAAAAATTTTGGACCATCTAATCTCAACACACTTTTGTAGGACCAAACAGTCTCAGAATGCGACGGTTCCAGTGGAATTTCAAAGAGAACTGACTCACCTGTCTAATCAACTTAAAATTGACCTAATCTGACATATAATGAGGGAGTTATGAGCATTTTATTTGCATTACGTGATTTCAAAAGATTAACGATTGAGATTGAGAAACGACGATCAAAGATTTCTAGTGTGCTTTTGGGGCATCAAATAGCCTTAGAATCAGGCAAGTCCTCTTTCTTTTTGAAAGCTTGTCAAGTTTCCTTTCCAAAGAACTAAAAATTATCTACATCTCACCCCCGGTGAGGGAGTTATGAGGGTTTTTGTGGGAACAGGGGATGTCGGAAAAATTCTTGACCATTTACTCTCACCCCACTTTTGAGAGACTAAACGGTCTCAGAATGCGACAGTTCCAGTGGAGTTTTAACGAGCACTAACTCACCTTTGTAATGATCCTAAAATTAACCCATTCTGACATATAATGAGGGACTTACGAGCATTTTATTTGTATCATGTGATTTCAAAAGATTAGCGATCGAGATTGAGAAACAACGATTGAAGGCTTCTAGCATGATTTTGGGTTATCAAACAGCCTTGGAATCAGGCAATTCCTTTTCATTTTGAAAGATCGTCAAGTTACCTTTCTAAAGAGCTAAAAATTATCCAAATCCGACCCCTGGTGAGGGAGTTATGAGGGTTTTCATGAAAATAGGGGATGTTGGGAAAATTCTGGACCATTTACTCTCACCCCACTTTTGGGGGCCCAAACGGTCTCGGAATGTGATGGTTCTAGTGAGGTTTCGAAGAAGACTGACTCACATTTCTAATGAGCCTAAAATTGACCCAATCCGACATATAACGAGGGAGTTATGAGCATTTTATTCACATCACGTGCTTTCAAAAGATTAACTATCAAGATTGAGAAACAACGATCGAAGGCTTCTAGCGGGCTTTTAGGTTATTAAACAGCCTCGGAATTAGGTGATTCCTCTTTCGTTTTGAAATCTCGTCAACTTAACTTTCCAAATAGTTAAAAATTATCCAAATCTAACCCCCGGTGAGGGAGTTATGAGGGTTTTCATGGGAATGGGGAATGTTAGAAAAATGATGGACCATTTACTCACAGCACACTTTTGGGGGCCCAAACGGTCTCAGAATGCAACGGTTCCAGTTGGGTTTCAGAGAGCACTGAATCACCTTTCTAATGAACTTAAAATTGACCCAATCGAATATATAACGAGAGAGTTATAAGCATTTTATATGCACCATACAATTTTGAAAGATTAACGATTGATATTGAGAAACGATGATTGAAGTCTTCTAGTGTACTTTTGGGGGATTAAACGGTCTCTGAATGAGGCAATTCCTCTTTCTTTTTGAAAGCTTGTCAAGTTATATTTCCAAAAGATAAAAATCATCCTAAACTGACCCCCGATGAGGGAGTTATGAAGGTTTTAGTAGAAATAGGGGATGTGAGAAAAATTCTGGACCATTTAATATCAACAAACTTTTGGAGGCCCAAACGGTCTTGGAATGCGACGGTTCCAGTGAGGTTTCGAAGAGGACTGACTCATCTTTCAAATGAACCTAAAATAGACCCAATCTGACATATAATGAGGGAGTTACAAGCATTTTATTTACATCACACGATTTCAAAAGATTAACGATCAAGATTGAGAAACGTCGATAAAAAATTTCTAGTGTGCTTTGGGGTATCAAACGGCCTCAGAATTAGGAAATTCCTTCCTCATTTTAAAAGCTCGTTAAGTTACCTTTCTAAAAAGATAAAAATCGTCCAAATCTGATGCCCGGTGAGGGAGTTAAGAGGGTTTTCGTGGGAACAGGGGATGTGAGAAAAATTCTAAACCATTTACTCTCACCCCACTTTTGGGGACCCAAACGGTCTTAGAATGCGACGGTTCCAGTGGGGTTTCAAAGAGCACTGACTCACCTTTCCAATGAACCTAAAATTAACCCAATCCGACATATAGTGAGGGAGTTACGAGCATTTTATTTGTATCATGTGATTTTGAAAGATTAATGATCAAGATTGAGAAATGACAATTGAAGGCTTCTAGCGTACTTTTGGGTTATCAAACAGCCTCAGAATCAGTAAATTCCTTTCCATTTTGAAAGC
The DNA here is from genome assembly GCF_029962835.1 of Magnolia sinica. Taxonomy (NCBI): domain Eukaryota; kingdom Viridiplantae; phylum Streptophyta; class Magnoliopsida; order Magnoliales; family Magnoliaceae; genus Magnolia; species Magnolia sinica. The sequence goes on from NC_080587.1 coordinate 28,868,121, forward strand.
TCGTCAATTTACCTTTCCAAAGAGCTAAAAATTGTCCAAATCTGACGTCCAGTGAGGGAGTATCAGGGTTTTCATAGAAAGAGGGGATGTTAAAAAAATTCTAGACCATTTAATCTCACCCCACTTTTAGGGGCCCAAACGATCTTAGAATGCGATGGTTCCAGTGAATTTTCGAAGAGGACTGACTTACCTTTCCAATGAACCTAAAATCGACCCAATCTGACATACAACGATGGAGTTACGATCATTTTATTCATATCTCATGATTTCGAAAGGTTAACGATCGAGATTGAGAAACGACGATTGAACGCTTCTAGCGTGCTTTTGGTTTATCAAACGGCCTCCGAATTAGGAAATTCCTCTTTCATTTTGAAATATCGTTAAGTTATCTTTCCAAAGAGCTAAAAATCATCTAAATCAAACCCTCGGTGAGGGAGTTATGATGGTTTTCGTGAAAACAGGGGATGTTAGAAAAATTCTAGACCATTTACTCTCACCCCACTTTTGGGGGCCCAAACGGTCTCAGAATGCGACAGTTCCAGTGGGGTTTTGAAGAGTACTGACTCACCTTTCTAATGAACCTAAAATTGACCCAATCCGACATATAACGAGGGAGTTACGAGCATTTATTCCCATCATATGCTTTTAAAAGATTAACTATCAAGATTGAGAAACGATGATCGAAGGCTTCTAGCGTGCTTTTAGGATATCAAATAGCCTCGGAATCAGGTGATTCCTCTTTCGTTTTGAAATTTCATTAACTTACCTTTCCAAAGAGTTAAAAATCATCCAAATCTAAACCCCGGTGAGGGAGTTATGAGGGCTTTCGTGGGAATAGGGGATGTTAGAAAAATTCTGGACCATTTACTTTCAACCCACTTTTGGGGGCCCAAACGGTCTTGGAAAGCAACGGTTCCACTGGGGTTTCGAAGATCACTAACTTACCTTTCCAGTGAACCTAAAATAACCCAATCTGACCTAAAATGAGGGACTTATGAGCATTTTATTCACATTACACAAATTTGAAAGATTAATGATCGAGATTGAGAAACGACGATCGAAGTCTTTTAACATACTTTTGGGGTATCAAATGGTCACGGAATGAGACAATTTCTCTTTCGTTTTGAAAGCTCTTCAAGTTATCTTTCCAAAAAACTAAAAATCATCTAAATTTGACCCTCAATGAGGGAGTTATGAGGGTTTTTGTGAAAATTGTGATGTTAGAAAAATTCTGGACCATTTAATCTCACCCCGCTTTTGGGGGGCCAAATGGTCTCGGAATGCGATGGTTCCAGCGGGTTTTTGAAGGGGATTGACTCACCATTCCAATTAACCTAAAATTGACCCAATCAAATATATAACGAGGGAGTTACAAGCATTTTAATTGCATCATATGATTTCAAAAGATTAATGATCGAGATTAAGAAACAACGATCGAAGGCTTCTAGTGTGCTTTTGTGGTATCAAACGGCCTCAAAATCAGGCAATTCTGCTTTATTTTGAAAGCTCATCAAGTTGCCTTTCTAAAGAGCTAAAAATCATCCAAATTTGACACCCTGGTGAGGGAGTTATGAGGGTTTTCGTGAAAATAGGGGATGTTGGAAAAATTTTGGACCATTTCCTCTCACCCCACTTTTGGGGGCCTAAATGGTCTCAGAATGCGATGGTTCTATTGGGGTTTCGAAGAGCACTGACTCACTTTTCTAATAAACCTAAAATTGACCCAATTTGACATATAACAAGGGAGTTACGACCATTTTATTCACATCACGCAATTTAGAAAGATTAACGATCGAGATTGAGAAACAATGATCGAAGTATTCTAGCATACTTTAGGGATATCAAAGAGCCTCAGAATTAGGCAATTACTTTTCATTTTGAAAGCTCATCAAGTTACCTTTCCAAAGAGTTAAAAATTGTCCAAATTTGACCACCGGTGAGGGAGTTATGAGGGTTTTCATGGGAACAGGGGATGTAAGAAAAATTCTAGACCATTTACTCTCACACCACTTTTAAGGGCCCAAAAGGTCTCAGAATGCAATGGTTCTAGTGGGATTTCGAAGAGCACTGACTCACCTTTCCAATGAACCTAAAATTGACCTAATCCGACATATAACGAGGGAGTTACGAGCATTTTATTTGCATTATGCAATTTTGAAAGATTAACGATTGAGATTGAGAAACGACGATTGAAGTTTTCTAGCATACTTTTAGGGTATCAAAGAGCCTCAGAATCAGGCAATTACTTTTGTTTTGAAATCTTGTCAAGTTACCTTTCCAATGAGATAAAAATCATCTAAATCCGACCCTCGGTACGGGAGTTATGAGGGTTTTCGTGTGAACAGAGGATGTTAGAAAATTTTGGACCATTTACTTGCACCCCACTTTTGGGGGTGCAAACAGTCTCGAAATGCGACGGTTCCAGTGGGATTTTGAAGAGCACTGACTCAACTTTCTAATGAACCTAAATTTGACCCAATCTGATATATTGTGAGGGAGTTATGAGCATTTTTTTGCATCACATGATTTTGAAAGATTAATGATTGATATTGAGTAACGACGATTGAAGGCTTCTAGCTTGCTTTTGGGGTATTAAACAGCCTCAGAATTAGGTGATACCTTTGTCGTTTTGAAAGCTCATCAACTTACCTTTCCAAAGAGCTAAAATTTGTCTAAATCTGACCCCCAATGAGGGGGTTATGAGGGTTTTCGTGGAAATATAAGATGTTAGAAAAATTCTGGACCATTTACTCTCACCCTAATTTTGGGGGCCCAAACGGTCTCGGAATGTGACGGTTCTAGTGGGGTTTCAAAGAGCACTGACGCACCTTTCTAATGAACCTAAAATTGACCTAATCTAACATATAACGAGGGAGTGATGAATGTTTTATTCATATCATGTGATTTTGAAAGATTAACGATCGAGATTAAGAAACGATAATTGAAGTCTTCTATCATGCTTTTGGGTTATCAAACGGCCTCAGAATCAAGCAATTCCTCTTTCATTTTGAAAGCTCGTCAAGTTATCTTTCCAAAGAGCTAAAAATTGTCCAAATTTGACCCTCGGTGAGGGAGTTATGAGGGTTTTCATAGGAATAGGGGATGTGATAAAAATTCTAGACCATTTAATCTCACCCCACTTTTGGGGGCCCAAACGGTATCGGAATGTGACGGTTCTAGTGGGATTTTGAAGAGGACTGACTCATCTTTCCAATGAACTTAAAATCAACCCAACTTATATATAATGAGGGAGTTACACATGTTTTATTTGCATCACACAATTTTAAAAGATTAACGATAGAGATTGTGAAACGACGATCGAAGGCTTCTAACGTCCTTTTATCAAATGGCCTCAGAATCAAGCAATTCCTCTTTCATTTTGAAAGCTCGTTAAGTTACCTTTCCAAATATCTAAAAATAGTCCAAATTCATCCCCCGGTGAGGGAGCTATGAGGGTTTTCATAGAAACAGGGGATGTTAGAAAAATTCTGGACCATTTACTCTCAACCCATTTTTGAGGGCACAAACGGTCTCATAATGCAACAGTTCTAGTGGAATTTTGAAGAGGACTGATTCACCTTTCCAATGAACCTAAAATCAACCCAATCTGACATATAACGAAGCAGTTACGAGCATTTTATTAACATCATGTGCTTTCGAAAGATTAACTATCAAGATTGAGAATGATGATCGAAGGCTTCTAGTGTGCTTTTAGGGTATCAAACAACCTCAAAATCAGGTGATTCCTCTTTCATTTTGAAAGCTCATCAACTTACCTTTTCAAAGAGCTAAAAATCATCCATATCTGACCCCTGATGAGGGAGTTATGAGGGTTTTTGTGGAAACAGGGGATGTTAGAAAAATTCTGGACAATTTACTCTCACCACACTTTTAGGGGCCCAAATGGTCTCAGAATGCGATGGTTCTAGTGGAGTTTCGAAGAGGACTAACTCACATTTCCAATGAACCTAAAATTGACCAAACGATATATAATGAGGGACTTACGAGCATTTTATTCGCATCACATGATTTCAAAAGACTAATGATCCAGATTGAGAAATGATGATCGAAGGCTTCTAGGGTGCTTTTGGGGTATCAAACAGCTTTGGAATCAAGTAATTCCTCTTTCTTTTGAAAAATCATCAAGTTACCTTTCCAAAGAGCTAAAAATCATTCAAATCTGACCCCTAGTGAGGGAGTTATGAGGGTTTTCGTGGAAACAGGGGATGTGAGAAAAATTCTGGACTATTTACTCTCACCCCACTTTTAGGGGAATAAATGGTCTTAGAATGCCACGGTTCCAGTGGGGTTTTAAAGAAGACTAACTCACCTTTCCAATGAACCTAAAATCGACCCAATCCGACATATAATGAGGGAGTTACGAGCGTTTTATTCACATTATGCGATTTTAAAAGATTAACTATCAAGATTGAGAAACGACGATTGAAGGCTTCAAGTGTGCTTTTAGGGTATCAAACAACCTTAGAATTAGGTGATTCTTCTTTCATTTTGAAAGCTCATCAACTTACCTTTCCAAAGAGCTAAAAATTGTCCATAGCCGACCCCCGATGAGCGAGTTATGAGGGTTTTCGTGGAAACTAGGGATGTTAAAAAAATTCTGGACCATTTAATCTCACCCCACTTTTAGGGGCTCAAATGGTCTTAGAATGTGAAGGTTCTAGTGGGGTTTCAAAGGACTAACTCACCTTTCCAATGAACCTAAAAGTGACCCAATCTGACATATAACGAGGGACTTACGAGCGTTTTATTCGCATCACGCAATTTTAAAAGATTAACGATCGGGATTGAGAAATGATGATCGAAGGCTTCTAGCGTACTGTTGGGGTATTAAATGGCCTTAGAATCAGGTAATTACTCTTTCATTTTGAAATTTCATCAATTTACCTTTCTAAAGAGCTAAAAATCATCTAAATCTGACCCCCGGTGAGGGAGTTATGAGGGTTTTTGTGGAAACAGGGGATGTCAAAAATATTCTGGACCATTTACTCTCATCCCACTTTTTTGGCCACAAATAGTCTTAGAATGCCACGGTTCTAGTTGGATTTCAAAGAGGACTGACTCATCTTTCCAATGAACCTAAAATCGATCTAATCCGACATATAACGAGGGAGTTACGAGCGTTTTATTCGCATCACGTGATTTCAAAAGATTAACGATCGAGATTGTGAAAAGACGATCAAAGGCTACTAGCGTGCTTTTGGAGTATCAAACAGCCTCAGAATCAGGCATTTTTTAAAAAAATCTCATCAAGTTACCTTTCCAACGAGCTAAAAATCATCCAAATCTGACCCCCGGTGCGGGAGTTATGAGGGTTTTCGTGGGAACAGGGGATGTCAAAAAATTCTCGACCATTTACTTTCATCCCACTTTTGGGGGTGCAAACAGTCTCAGAATGCGACGGTTCTAGTGAGATTTCGAAGAGAACTGACTCAAATTTTCAATGAACCTAAATTCAACCCAATCCGATATATAATGGGGGAGTTACGAGCATTTTTTTTCACATCACACGATTTCAAAAGATTAATGATCGATATTCAGAAACGGCGATCGAAAGCTTCTAGCGTGCTTTTAGGGTATCAAACGGCCTCAGAATCAGGCGATACCTTTGTCGTTTTGAAATCTCATCAACTTACCTTTCCAAAGAACTAAAAATCATCCAAATTTAACCCCTAGTGAGGGAGTTATGAGGGTTTTCATGGAAATATAGGATGTTAGAAAAATTCTGGACCATTTACTCTCACCCTAATTTTGGGGGCCCAAACGGTCTCGGAATGTAACGGTTCTAGTGGGGTTTCAAAGAGCACTGACTCACCTTTCCAATGATCCCAAAATTGACCCAATCCAACATATAAGGAGGGAGTTACGAGCATTTTATTCGTATCATGCGATCTTGACAGATTAACGATCGAGATTGAGAAACGACAATCGAAGTCTTCTAGCATGCTTTTGGGGTATCAAACGGCCTCAGAATCAGGCGATTCCTCTTTCGTTTTGATAGCTCGTCAAGTTATCTTTCTAAAGAGTTAAAAATCATCCAAATTTGTCCCTTAGTGAGGGAGTGATGAGGGTTTTCGTATGAATGGGGGATGTCAGAAAAATTCTAGACCATTTAATCTCACCCCACTTTTGGGGGCCCAAATGGTCTCAGAATGTGATGGTTCCTATGGGGTTTTGAAGAAGACTGACTCACCTTTCCAATGAACCTAAAATTGACCCAATCCGATATATAATGAGGGAGGTACGTGTGTTTTATTCACATCACGCAATTTTGAAAGATTAATGATTGAGATTGAGAAACGACGATCGAAGGCTTCTAACGGGCTTTTGGGGTATCAAATGGCCTCAGAATTAGGCAATTCCTCTTCGTTTTAAAAGCTCATCAAGTTACCTTTCCAAAGATCTAAAAATAGTCTAAATCTGACCCCCAGTGAGGGAGTTATGAGGGTTTTTGTGGAAATAGGGGGTGTTAGAACAATTCTGGACCATTTACTCTCAACCCACTTTTGGGGGCCCAAACGGTCTCATGATGCAACGGTTCTAGTGGGGTTTTGAAGAGGACTGACTCACCTTTCCAATGAATTAAAATTGACCCAATTTGACATAAAATGAGGGAGTTACGAGCATTTTATTCATATAACACGCTTTCAAAAGATTAACTATCAAGATTTAGAAACGACGATTGAATGCTTCTAGTGTGCTTTTAGGGTATCAAACAGCCTCAGAATCAGGTGATTCTTCTTTCATTTTGAAATCTCGTCAACTTAGCTTTCCAAAGAGCTAAAAATCTTTCATAACCGATCCCTGATGAGGAAGTTATGAGGGTTTTCGTGGAAACTAGGGATGTTAGAAAAATTTTGGACCATTTAATCTCACGACACTTTTGGGGGCTCAAATGGTCTCAGAATGCGACGGTTCCAGTGGGGTTTTCAAGAGCACTGACTCAACTTTCCAATAAACCTAAATTTGACCCAATCTGACATATAACGAGGGAGTTACGAGTATTTTATTCGCATCACATGATTTTAAAAGATTAACGATCGAGATTAGGAAATGACAATTGAATTCTTCTAGCATGCTTTTGGGGTATCAAACGGCTTCAGAATCAGGCGATTCCTATTTTTTTTGAAAGCTCGTCAAGTTATCTTTCCAAAGAGCTAAAAATCATCCAAATTTGATCCCCACTGAGGGAGTTATGAGTGTTTTCGTAGGAATAGGGGAAGTGAGAAAAATTCTACACCATCTAATCGCACCCCACTTTTGGGGGCCCAAACGGTATCGGAATGCGACAGTTCTAGTGGGGTTTTGAATAGGACTGACTCACCTTTCCAATGAACCTAAAATCAACCCAATCTGAAATATAACGAGGGAGTTATGCGTGTTTTATTCGCATCACGTAATTTTAAAAGATTAACGATCGAGATTGTGAAACGAGGATCGAAGGCTTCTAGCATGCTTTTGGGGTATCAGACGGCCTCAAAATCAGGCAATTCCTCTTTCATTTTGAAAGCTCGTCAGGTTACCTTTCCAAAGATTTAAAAATAGTCCAAATTTGACCCCCAGTGAGGGAGTTATGAGGGTTTTCTTGGAAACAAGGGATGTTAGAAAAATTCTGGACCATTTACTCTTAACCCATTTTTTGGGGCCCAAATGGTCTCATCATGCAACGGTTCCAATGGGGTTTCGAAGAGGACCGAATCACCTTTCCAATGCACCTAAAATTGACCTAATCCGACATATAATGAAGGAGTTACGAGCATTTTATTCACATCACGCGCTTTCAAATGATTAACTATCAAGATTGAGAACGACGATTGAAGTCTTCTAGTGGGCTTTTAGGTTATCAAACAGCCTCAGAATCAGGTGATTCCTGTTTCATTTTGAAAGCTCGTCAACTTACCTTTCCAAAGAGCTAAAAATTGTCCATATCTGACCCCCCGATGAAGGAGTTATGAGGGTTTTCGTGAAAATAGGGGATGTTAGAAAAATTCTGGACCATTTACTCTCACCACACTTTTTGAGGCCCAAACAGTCTCAGAATGTGACGGTTCCTTTGGGGTTTCGAAGAGGAATAAATCACCTTCCAAATGAACCCAAAATTGACCCAATACGACATATAACGAGGGAGTTACAAGCATTTTATTCGCATCACGTGATTTCAAAAGATTAACGATCGAGATTGAGAAATGATGATCAAAGGCTTCTAGCGTGCTTTTGGGGTATCAAACGGCTTTGGAATCAGGTAATTCCTCTTTCTTTTGAAAGCTCGTCAAGTTACCTTTCCAAAGAGTTAATAATCATTTAAATCTGACCCCCCAGTGAGGAAGTTATGAGGATTTTCATAGAAACAGGGGATGTTAGAAAAATTCTGAACCATTTACTCTCACCCCACTTTTGGGGCTACAAACGGTCTCAGAATGCCATGGTTCCAGTGGGGTTTCGAAGAGGACTGACTCACCTTTTTAATGAACTTAAAATTGACCCAATCCAACATATAACGAGGGAGTTACAAGTGTTTAATTCGCATCACATGATTTTGAAAGATTAATGATTAAGATTAAGAAACGACGATCGAAGGCGTTTAGCGTGCTTTTGGAGTATCAAATAGCCTCGGAATCAAGCGATTCCTCTTTTATTTTGAAATCTCGTCAAGTTACCTTTCCAACGAGGATCCAAATCCTAACCCCGGTGCATGAGTTATGTGGGTTTTTGTGGGAACAGGGGATGTTAGAAAATTCTGGACCATTTACTTTCACCCCACTTTTGGGGGTGCAAATAGTCTTGGAATGCGACGATTCCAGTGGGGTTTAGAAGAGCACTGACTCAACTTTCCAATGAACCTAAGTTTAACCCAATCCAACATATAATGAGGGAGTTACGAGTGTTTTATTCACATTACATGATTTTGAAAGATTAATGATCAATATTGCAAAGTGACAATTGAAAGCTTCTAGTGTGCTTTTAGGGTATCAAACGGCCTCAGAATTAGGCGATACCTTTGTCATTTTGAAAGCTCATCAACTTACCTTTCCAAAGAACTAAAAATCATCCAAATCTAACCCCTAGTGAGAGAGTTATGAGGGTTTTTGTGGAAATATAGGATGTTAGAAAAATTCTAGACCATTTACTCTGACCCCAATTTTGGGGTCCCAAATGGCCTTGGAATGTGATGGTTCCATTGGAGTTTCGAAGGGCACTGACTCACCTTTCCAATGAACCCAAAATTGACCCAATCCGACATATAATGAGGGAGTTACGAGCGTTTTATTCATATCATGCGATTTCGAAAGATTAATGATCGAGATTGAGAAACGACAATCGAAGTCTTCTAGCATGCTTTTGGGGTATCAAACGGCCTTAGAATCAGGCAATTCCTCTTTTATTTTGAAAGCTCATCAAGTTATCTTTTCAAAAATCATCCAAATTTGACCCCTGGTGAGGGAGTTATGAGGGTTTTCATAGGAATAGGGGATGTCAGAAAAATTCTAGACCATTTAATCTCACCCCACTTTTTGGGGGCCCAAAAAGTCTCAGAATGCGACGGTTCTAGTGGGATTTTGAAGAGGACTAACTCACCTTTTTGATGAACCTAAAATTAACCCAATCCGACATATAACGAGGGAGTCTCAAAATGCACGTTTTATTCGCATCACGCAATTTCGAAAGATTAACGATCGATATTGAGAAACGACGATCGAAGACTTCTAGCAGGCTTTTGGGGTATCAAACGGTCTCAAAATCAGGCAATTCCACTTTCATTTTGAAAGCTCGTCAAGTTACCTTTCCAAAGATCTAAAAATAGTCCAAATTCGACCCCCGGTAAGGGGGTTATGAGTGTTTTCGTTGAAAAAGGGGATGTTAGAAAAATTCTAGACCATTTACTTTGAACCCACTTTTGGGGGCGTAAACGGTCTCATGATGCAACGGTTCTATTGGGGTTTCGAAGAAGACTGACTCACCTTTCCAATGAACCTAAAATCGACCCAATTTGACATATAACGAAGGAGTTACGAGCCTTTTATTCACATTACGCGCTTTCGAAAGATTAACTATCAAGATTGAGAAACGACGATCGAAGGCTTCTAGTGTGCTTTTAAGGTATCAAACAGCCTCGGAATTAGGTGATTCCTCTTCCATTTTGAAAGCTCGTCAACTTAACTTTTTAAAGAGCTAAAAATTGTCCATAGTTGACTCCCGATGAGGGAGTTATGAGGATTTTCATGGAAACCGGGGATATTAGAAAATTTCTGGACCATTTAATCTCACCCCACTTTTGGGGGCTCAAATGGTCTCAGAATGCGAAGGTTCTAGTGGGGTTTCGAAGAGGACTAATTCACCTTTCCAATGAACCTAAAAGTGACCTAATCCTACATATACCGAGGGACTTATGAGCATTTTATTCACATCACGTGATTTTAAAAGATTAACGATCAAGATTGAGAAATGATGATCGAAGACTTTTAGCGTGCTTTTGGGGTATCAAACGGCCTTGGAATCAGGTAATTCCTCTTTCATTTTGAAATCTCATCAAGTTAACTTTCTAAAGATCTAAAAGCATCCAAATCTAACCCTTGGTGAAGGAGTTATGATGGTTTTCATGGAACAGGGGATGTCAAAAAAATTCTAGACCATTTACTCTCACCCCACTTTTGGGGCCACAAACGGTTTCAGAATGCCATGATTCAACTGGGGTTTCAAAGAGGACTGACTCACCTTTCCAATGAACTTAAAATCGACCCAATTCGACATATAACGAGGGAGTTACGAGTGATTTATTCGCATCAGGCGATTTCAAAAGATTAATGATTGTGATTGAGAAACGACGATCAACGGCTTCTAGCGTGCTTTTGGAGTATTAAACAGCCTCAGAATCAGGTGATTCCTCTTTCATTTTAAAATCTCATCAAGTTATCTTTCCAATGAGCTAATAATCATCCAAATCTAACCCTCGGTGGGGGAGTTATGAGGGTTTTTATGGTAACAGGGAATGTCAAAATATTCTGGACCATTTACTTTCACCCCATTTTTGGGGGGTGAAAACAGTCTCCGAATGCGACGGTTCCAGTGGGGTTTCAAAGAGCACTGACTCAACTTTCCAATGAACCTAAATTCAATCCAATCTGATATATAACGAGGGAGTTACGAGCATTTTATTCGCATTACGCGATTTCGAAAGATTAACGATCGAGATTGAGAAAAGACGATCGAAGGCTTCTAGTGTGCTTTTAGGGTATTAAATGGACTGTGAATCAAGTGATTCCTCTCTTTTTTTGAAATCTCATCAAGTTATTTTTCCAACAAGCTAAAAATTATCTAAATTTAACACCTAGTGAGGGAGTTATGAGAGTTTTCGTGAGAACAAGGGATGTCCAAAAAATTCTAGACCATTTACTCTCACGCCACTTTTAGGGGCCCAAACAGTATCAGAATGCAACGGTTCCAGTGATGTTTCGAAGAGCACTGACTCACCTTTCCAATGAACCTAAAATTGACCCAATCCGACATATAATGAGGGAGTTACAAGCATTTTATTCGCATTATGCGATTTCAAAAGATTGACGATCGAGATTTGGAACGATGATTGAATATTCTAGCATGCTTTTGGGGTATCAAACAGCCTCGGAATCATGTGATTCTTCTTTCATTTTTAAAGCTCGTCAAGTTACCTTTCTAACAAGCTAAAAGTTGTCCAAATCTAAACCCCCTTGGAGGGATTTATGAGGGTTTTCTTAGGAACAAGGGATGTTAGAAAAATTCTATACCATTTACTCTCACCCCACTTTTGGGGGCTCAAACGGTATCGGAATGCGACGGTTCTAGTGGAGTTTTCAAGAGGACTGAATCATCTTTCCAATGAAGCTAAAATCAACCCAATCCGATGTATAATGAGGGAGTTAGACATGTTTTTTCATATCACTCAATTTTGAAAGATTAACGATCGAGATTGTGAAACGATGATCGAAGGCTTCTAGCGTGCTTTTGGGGTATCAAACGGCCTCATAATTAGGCAATTCCTCTTTCATTTTGAAAGCTCGTTAAGTTACCTTTTCAAAGATCTAAAAATAGTCCAAATCTGACCCCCGGTGAGAGAGTTATGAGGGTTTTCATGGAAACAAGGGATGTTAGAAAAATTCTGGACCATTTACTCTCAACCTATTTTTGGGAGCCCAAACGGTCTCATAATGCAACGGTTCTTGTGGGGTTTCAAAAAGGACTAAATCACCTTTCCAATGAACCTAAAATTGATCTAATCTGTCATATAACGAAGGAGTTACGAGTGTTTTATTCATATCACGCGATTTTGAAAGATTAACGATCGAGATTGAGAAACGACGATCGAAGGATTCTAGCATGCTTTTGGGGTATCAATCAGCCCAAAATCAGGCAATTCCTCATTCAGTTTTAAAGCTTATCAACTTACCTTCCAAAGAGCTAAAAATCGTCCATATCTGACCCCCGATGAGGGAGTTACGAGTGTTTTCGTGGAAACAGGGGATGTTAGAAATATTCTGGATCATTTACTCTTTCCGCACTTTTAGGGGCCCAAACGGTCTCAGAATGTGATGGTTCCAGTGGGGTTTCGAAGAGGACTAACTCATCTTTCCAATGAACCTAAAATTGACCTAATACGACATGTAACGAGGGACTTACGAGTATTTTTTTGCATCACGCGATTTCAAAAGATTAACGATCGAGATTGAGAAATGATGATCGAAGGCTTCTAGCGTGCTTTTGGGGAATTAAACAGCCTTGAAATCAGGTAATTCCTCTTTTTTTTAAAAGCTCGTCAAGTTACCTTTCCAAAGATCTAAAAATCATTCAAATTTGACCCTCGGTGAGGGAGTTATGAGGGTTTTCGAGGAAACAGGGGATGTCAGAAAAATTTTGGACCATTTATGCTCACCCCATTTTTGTGGGAACAAATGGTCTCAGAATGCCACTGTTCCAGTGGGTTTTGAAGAGGACTGGCTCACCTTTCCAATGAACCTAAAATCGACCCAATCCAACATATAGCGAGGGTGTTTTGAGCATTTTATTCGCATCATGGGATTTTGAAAGATTAACGATTAAGATTGAGAAACAACGATTGAAGGCTTTTAGTGTGCTTTTGGAGTATCAAACAGCCTCAGAATCAGGCAATTCCTCTTTTGTTTTGAAATCTTATCAACTTACCTTTCCAAAGAGCTAAAAATCGTCTAAATCTGACCCCCAGTGAGGGAGTTATGAGTGTTTCCATGGAAATATAGGATGTTAGAAAAATTCTGGACCATTTAATCTCACCCCACTTTTTGGGACCCAAACGGTCTCGGAATGCGACAGTTCTAGTGGGGTTTTGAAGAGAATTGTCTCACCTTTCCAATGAACCTAAAATTAACCCAATCTGACATATAACGAGGGAGTTAAGCGCATTTTATTTGCATCACGCAATTTTGAAAGATTAACGATCAATATTGAGAAACGACGATTAAAGGCTTCTAGCGCGCTTTTGGGGTATCAAACGGCCTCAAAATCAGGTAATTCCTATTTCGTTTTAAAATCTTGTCAAGTTACCTTTCCAAAGATCTAAAAATAGTCCAAATCCGACCCCCGGTGAGGGAGTTATGAGGGTTTTCGTGGAAACAGGGGATGTTAGAAAAATTCTGGGCCATTTACTCTCGACCCATTTTTGGGGGCCCAAACGGTCTCATAATGCAACGGTTCCTATGTGGTTTCGAAGAGGATTGACTCATCTTTCTAATGAACCTAAAATTGACCCAACCCAACATATAATGAGGGAGTTATGAGCATTTTACTCACATCACGTGTTTTCAAAAGATTAACTATCAAGATTGAGAAATGACGATCGAAGGCTTCTAGTGTGCTTTTAGGGTATTAAACAGCCTTGGAATCAGGTGATTCCTCTTTCTTTCTAAAAGCTCATCAATTTAACTTTCCAAAGAGTTAAAAATCATCCTTATCTGACCCCCAATTAGGGAGTTATGAGGGTTTTCGTGGAAACAGGGGATGTTAGAAAAATTCTGGACCATTTACTCTCACCCCACTTTTGGGTGCCCAAACAGTCTCAGAATGCGACAGTTCCAGAGGGGTTTGAAGAGGACTAACTCACCTTTCTAATGAACCTAAAATTGACCCAATCTGACATATAACGAGGGAGTTACTAGCATTTTATTCGCATCACGCGATTTCAAAAGATTAATGATCGAGATTGAGAAATGATGATCGAAGGCTTCTAGCATGCTTTTGGGGTATCAAACGGCCTCGAAATCAGGCGATTATTCTTTATTTTGAAAGCTCATCATGTTAACTTTGCAAGAGCTAAAAACAGTCCAAATCTGACCTTTGATGTGGGAGTTATGAGGATTTTCATGGGAATAAGGGATGTTAGACTAATTATAGACCATTTACTCTCACCCCAATTTTGGAGGCCCAAACGGTCTCGGAACGTGACGATTCAAGTGGGGTTTCGAAGAGAACTGACACAACTTTCCAATGAATATAAAATTGACCCAATCTGATAGATAATGAGGGAGTTACGAGCATTTTATTTGGATCATGTGATTTTGAAAGATTAACGATCGAGATTGATAAACGACGATTGAAGGATTCTAGCATGCTTTTGGGGTATCAAACAGCCTTGGAATCTGGCGATTCCTGTTTTATTTTGAAATCTTGTCAAGTTACCTTTCTAATGAGCTAAAAATCATCCAAATCCGACCCCCGGTGCGGGATTTAGGAGGGTTTTCATGGGAACAGGAGATGTCAGAAAATTCTAGACAATTTACTTTTACCACACTTTTAGGGGTGAAACACTCTCAGAATACGACGGTTCTAGTGGGGTTTCGAATAGCACTGACTCAACTTTCCAATGAACCTAAATTTGACACTATTCAATATATAATGAGGGAGTTACGAGCAGTTTATTCGCATCACGTAATTCTGAAAGATTAATGATCGATATTGAGAAACGACGATCGAAGGCTTCTAGCATGCTTTTGGGGGTATCAAACGGCCTCAGAATCAGGTGATACCTCTTTTGTTTTGAAAGCTCATCAACTTACCATTCCAAAGAGCTAAAAATTGTCCAAATATGATCCCCAGTGAGGGAGTTATGAGGTGGAAATATAGGATGTTAGAAAAATTCTTGACCATTTACTCTCACCCCAATTTTGGGGGCCCAAACGGTCTCGGAATGTGACGTTTCTAGTGGGGTTTCAAATAGCATTGACTCAACTTTCCAATGAACCCAAAATTGACCCAATCCGACATATAACGAGGGAGTTACGAGCATTTTATTTGTATCATGCGATTTCGAAAGATTAACGATCGAGATTGAGAAATGACAATCGAAGTCTTCTAGCATGCTTTTGGGGTATCAAACGGCCTCGGAATCAGGTGATTCCTCTTTTATTTTGAAAGCTCGTCAAGTTGTCTTTCCAAAGAGCTAAAAATTATCAAAATTTAACCCTAGGTGAGGGAGTTATGAGGCTTTTTGTGGAAATAGGGGATGTCAGAAAAATTCTAGACCATTTACTCTCACCCCACATTTAGGGCCCCAAACAGTTTTGGAATGCCACGGTTCCAATGGAGTTTCAAGAGGACTGACTCACCTTTCCATTGAACCTAAAATTGACCCAATCTAACATATAACGAGGGAGTTACGAGCATTTTATTCGTATTACGTAATTTCAAAAGATTAACGATAGAGATTGAGAAACGACGATCGATGGCATCTAGCATACTTTTGTGGTAGCAAATGGCCTCGGAATCAGATGATTCATCTTGAGTTTTGAAATCATGTCAAGTTACCTTTCCAACGAGCTAAAAATCATCCAATCTGACCCCCATTGGGGGAGTTATGAGGGTTTTTATGGGAAGAAGGAATGTTAAAAAATTCTGGATCATTTACTTTCACCCCACTTTTGGGGGGTACAAACAGTCTCTGAATGCGACGGTTCCCATCGAGTTTTGAAGAGCAATGACTCAACTTTCCAATGAACCTAAATTTGACCCAATCTGACATATAACGAGAGAGTTACGAGTGCTTTATTCGCATCATGCGATTTTGAATGATTAATGATTGATATTGAGAAACGATGATCAAAGGCTACTAGCATGATTTTAGGGTATCAAACGGCCTTAGAATCAAGCGATACCGCTGTTATTTTGAAAGTCCATCAACTTACCATTCTAAAGAGCTAAAAATTGTCCAAATCTGACCCTCTATGAGGGAGTTATGAGGGTTTTCGTGGAAATATAAGATGTTAGAAAAATTCTGGACCATTTACACTCACCCCAAATTTGGGCCCTAAATGGTCTCGGAATGTGACGGTTCTAGAGGGGTTTCGAAGAGCACTAACTCACCTTTCTAATGAACCCAAAATTGACCCAATCTGACAAATAACGAGGGAGTTATGAGCATTTTATTCGTATCAACTGATTTCAAAAGATTAACGATCGAGATTGAGAAACGACAATCAAAGTCTTCAGCATGCTTTTGGGGTATCAAACGGCCTCAGAATCATGCGATTCCTGTTTAGTTTTGAAAGCTCGTCAAGTTATCTTTTCAAAGAGCAAAAAATGTCCAAATTCGACCCCCGATGATAGAGTTATGAGGGTTTTCATGGGAATAGGGGATGTTAAAAAATTCTGGACCATTTAATCTCTCCTCACTTTTGGGGGACCAAACGGTCTCGGAATGTCACAGTTCCAGTGGAGTTTTGAAGAGGATTGTCTCACCTTTCTAATGAACCAAAAATTGACCCAATCTGACATATAACAAGGGAGTTATGAGCATTTTATTCACATCACATGATTTCAAAATATTAACAATTGAGATTGAGAAACGACGATCGAAGGCTTCTAGTGTGCTTTTGGGGTATCAAACGGCCTCAGAATTAGGCAATTCCTTTTCGTTTTGAAAGTTCGTCAAGTTACCTTTCCAAAGAGCTAAAAATCGTTTAAATCCTACCCCTGATGAGGGAGTTATGAGGGTTTTTGTGAGAATAGGGGATGTAAGAAAAATTCTAGACCATTTACTCTCACCCCATTTTTGGGGGCCCAAACGGTCTCATAATGCAACGGTTCCAGTGGGGTTTCGAAGAGGACTGACTCACCTTTCCAATGAACCTAAAATCGACCCAATCCAACATATAACGAGGGAGTTATGAGCATTTTATTCACATCACATTCTTTCGAAAGATTAACTATTAAGATTGAAAAACGATGATCGAAGGCTTCTAGTGTACTTTTAGGGTATCAAACAGCCTCGGAATCAGGTGATTCTTTTTCGTTTTGAAAGCTCGTCAACTTACCTTTCTAAAGAACTAAAAGTCATACATATTGGACCCTCGATGTGGGAGTTTTGAGGGTTTTCATGAAAATAGGGGATGTCCAAAAAATTCTGGACCATTTACTCTCACCCTCGCATCACGCGATTTCAAAAGATTAATGATTGAGATTGAGAAATGATGATCAAAGGCTTTTACTGTGCTTTTAGGGTATCGAATGACCTTAGAATTAGGTAATTCCTATTTTATTTTGAAAGGTCGTCAAGTTACCTTTTCAAAGAGCTAAAAATCATCCAAATCTGACTCCCGGTGAGGGAGTTATGAGGGTTTTCATGGAAACAAGGGATGTCGGAAAATTTTTGGACCATTTACTCTCACCTCACTTTTGGGGCCACAAACGGTCTTAGAATGCCATGGTTCCAATGAACCTAAAATCGACCCAATCCGACTTATAACGTGGAGTTACGAGCATTTTATTTGTATTACGCGATTTCGGAAGATTAACGATTGAGATTGAGAAACGACGATCAAAGGCTTCTAGCGTGCTTTTGGGGTAACAAACTACCTCAGAATCAAGTGATTCCTCTTTCATTTTGAAATCTCATTAAGTTTCTTTTCCAGCGAACTAAAAATCATCCAAATTCGACCCCTGGTGAGGGCGTTATGAGGGTTTTCGTGGGAACAGGGGATGTTAGAAAATTCTGGACCATTTACTCTCACCCCACTTTTGGGGCGCAAACAGTCTCGAAATGTGATGGTTCCAATGGGGTTTCGAAGAGCATTGACTCAACTTTCCAATGAGCCTAAATTCGACCCAATCTAACTTATAACAAGGGAGTTACGAACATTTTATTTGCATCATGCGATTTTGAAAGATTAATGATCGATATTGAGAAACGATGATCAAAGGCTTCTAGCGTGCTTTTGGGTATCAAACGGCCTCGGAATCAGGTGATATCTCTGTCATTTTCAAATCTCATCAAGTTACCTTTTCAACGAGCTGAAAATCATCCAAATCCGACTCCCGGTGAGGGAGTTATGGGGGTTTTCATGGGAACAGGGGATGTAAAAAAAAATTCTATACTATTTACTCTCACCCCACTTTTGGGGGCGCAAACGGTCTCAGAATGCGACGGTTACAGTAGGGTTTCGAAGAGCATTGACTCAAATTTCCAATGAACTTAAATTTGACCCAATCTGATATACAATGAGGGAGTTATGAGCGTTTTATTCGCATCACACGATTTTGAAAGATTAATGATCGATATTGAGAAACAATGATTGAAGGCTTCTAGCATACTTTAAGGGCATCAAACGGCCTCAGAATCAGGCGATACCTATGTCATTTTGAAAGCTCATCAACTTACCTTTCTAAAGAGTTAGAAATCGTCCAAATTTGACCCCCGGTGAGGGAGTTATGAGGGTTTTCATGGAAATAGGAGACGTTTAAAAAATTCTGGACCATTTACTCTCACCACACTTTTAGGGCCCTAAATGGTCTCAGAATGTGATGGTTCCTGTGGGGTTTCGAAGAGGACTGACTCACCTTTCCAATGAACCTAAAATCGACCTAACCTGACATATAAATAGGGAGTTATGAGCATTTTATTCACATTATGTGATTTCAAAAAATTAACGATCAAGATTGAGAAACGACGATCGAAGGCTTTTAGCATGCTTTTGAGGTATTAAACAGCCTCAGAATCAGGTGATTCCTGTTTCGTTTTGAAAGCTCATCAACTTATCTTTCCAAAGAGCTAAAATCATCCAAATCCAACCCCTGATGAGGCAGTTATGAGGGTTTTTATGAAAATTGGGGATGTAAGAAAAATTCTGTACCATTTACTCTCACCCCACATTTAGGGCCCCAAACGGTCTCGGAATGTGATGGTTCTTATGAGGTTTCGAAGAGCACTGTGTCACCTTTCCAATGAACCTAAAATTGACCCAATCAGACATATAACGAGGGAGTTATGATCGAGATTGAGAAACAACGATCGAAGGATTCTAGCGTGCTTTTGGGGTATCAAATGGCCTCAGAATCAGGCAATTCCTCTTTTGTTTTGAAAGCTCGTCAAGTTACCTTTTCAATGACCTAAAAATTGCCTAAATCTGACCCCCGGTGAGGGAGTTATGAAGGTTTTCATGGGAATATGGGATGTCAGAAAAATTCTAGACCATTTACTCTCACCCCACTTTTGAGGGCCCAAACGGTCTCGGAATGTGACGGTTCCAATGGGGTTTTGAAAAGCACTGACTCAACTTTCCAATGAACCTAAATTTAACCCAATCTGACATATAACGAGGGAGTTATAAATGTTTTATTTGCATCATGTGATTTTAAAAGATTAATGATCCAGATTGAGAGACGATGATCGAAGGCTTCTAGCATGCTTTTGGGGTATCAATCAGCTTGGAATCAGGCGATTCCTCATTCATTTTGAAAACTCATCAACTTACTTTTCCAAAGAGTTAAAAATCGTTCAAATCTGACCCCCGGTGAGGGTGTTATGAGGGTTTTCATGGAAAGAGGGGATGTCAAAAAAATTCTAGACCATTTACTCTCACCCAACTTTTGGGGGCCCAAATGTCTTAGAATGTGACAGTTCTAGTGGAGTTTCGAAGAGGACTGACTCACCTTTCCAATGAACCTAAAATTGACCTAATCTGACATATAACGAGGGAGTTATGAGCATTTTATTCGCATTACGTGATTTCGAAAGATTAATGATCGAGATTAAGAAACGCGATTGAAGGCATCTAGTGTGCTTTTGGGGTAGCAAATAGCCTCGGAATCAGATGATTCGTCATGAGTCTTGAAATCTCTTCAAGTTACCTTTCCAAAGAGCTAAAAATTATCTAAATCTGATCCTTGGTGAGGGAGTTATGAGGGTTTTTGTGGGAATAGGGGATGTGAGAAAAATTCTGGACCATTTACTCTCAACCAACTTTTGGGGGACCAAACGGTCTCAGAATGCGACAGTTCAAGTGTGGTTTGAAGAGTACTGACTCACCTTTCCAATGAATAAAAAATTGACCCAATCTGATATAAATAAGGGATTTATGAGCATTTTATTTGCATTGTACGATTTTGAAAAATTAATGATCGAAATTGAGAAACGATGATCGAAGGCTTTTAGCGTGCTTTTGGGGTATCAAATGGCCTTAGAATTAGGTGATTCCTTTTCGTTTTGAAAGAACGTCAAGTTACCTTTTGAATGACCTAAAAACTGTCTAAATCTGACCCCTAATGAGGGAGTTATGAGGGTTTTCATGGGAATAGGGGATGTAAGAAAAATTCTAGACCATTTACTCTCATCCCACTTTTGGGGGCCCAAATGGTCTCAAAATGGGACGGTTCTAGTGGGGTTTCGAAGAGCACTGACTCCCATTTACAATGAACCTAAAATCGACACAATCTAACATATAACAAGGGAGTTATGAGCATTTTATTTGCATAACATAATTTGAAAATATTAATGATTAAGATTGAGAAACGACGATCGAAGGCTTCTAATGTGCTTTTTGGGTATCAAACGGCCTCGGAATCAGGCAATTCCTTTTCGTTTTGAAAGCTCGTCAAGTTACCTTTGAAAAGAGATAAAAATTATTCAAATCTGACTCTTGGTGAGGGAGTGATGAGGGTTTTCATGGAAACAGGGGATGTCAAAAAAATTCTAGACTATTTACTCTCCCCCACTTTTAGGGCCCCAAACGGTCTCAGAATGCGACGGTTCAGTGGGGTTTTGAAGAGGACTGACTCACCTTTTCAATGAACCTAAAATTGATTCAATCCGACATATAATGAGGGAGTTATGAGCATTTTATTCACATCATGTGATTTTGAAAGAGTAACGATCGAGATTGAGAAACGACGATCGAAGGCTTCTAGCGTGCTTTTGGGTATCAAACAGCCTCGTAATCAGGTGATTCCGTTTCCTTTTGAAAGCTTGTCAACTTACCTTTCCAAAGACCTAAAAATTGCCATATCTGACCCGTGATGAGGGAGTTATGAGGAAAAAGGGGATGTGAGAAAAATTCTGGACCATGTACTCAACCCACTTTTGGGGGCCCAAATGGTCTTAGAATGCGACGGTTCCAGTAGAGTTTCGAAGAACACTGACTCACCTTTCCAATGAACTTAAAATGGACCCAATCTGACGTATAACGAGGGAATTATCAGTGTTTTATTGGCATCACATGATTTCGAGATAATAACGATCGAGATTGAGAAACGACGATCAAAGGCTTCTAGCGTGCTTTTAGGGTATCAAACGGCCTTGGAATTAGGTAATTCCTCTTCATTATGAAAGCTCGTCAAGTTACCTTTCCAAAGATCTAAAAATCATCCAAATCTAAACCCAGGTGAGGGAGTTATGAGGGTTTTCATGGAAACAGGGACGTCAAAAAAATCTTGGACCATTTACTCTCACGGCACTTTTGGGGCCACAAACGGTCTCAGAATGTCACGATTCCAGTGAACCTAAAATCGACCCAATCCGACATATAACGAGGGAGTTACAAGTGTTTTATTTGCATCACATGATTTTGAAAGATTAATGATCGAGATTGAGAAATGATGATCGAAATCTTCCAGCATGCTTTTGGGGCATCAAACAGCCTTGAAATCTGGCGATTCCTTTTCATTTTAAAATCTCTTCAAGTTTCCTTTCCAATGAGCTAAAAATCATCCAAATCTGACCCCTAGTGAGGGAGTTATGAGGGTTTTCGTGGGAACAGGGAATGTCAAAAAATTCTGGACCATTTACTCTCACCACACTTTTGGGGGCGCAAACAGTCTCGGAATGCGACGGTTCCTGTGGGGTTTCGAAGAACACGGACTGAACTTTCTAATGAACCTAAATTTGACCTAATCTGACATATAACGAGGGAGTTATGAGCATTTTATTCGCATCACACGATTTCAAAAGATTAATGATCGATATTGAGAAACGACGATAGAAGGCTTCTAGCATGCTTTTTGGGTATCAAACGGCTTCGGAATCAGCCGATACCTCTATCCTTTTGAAATCTTGTCGACTTATCTTTCCAAAGAGCTAAAAATTATCTAAATCTGAGCCCTGGTGAGGGAGTTATGATGGTTTTCGTGGAAATAAGGGATGTTAGAAAAATTTTGTACCATTAACTCTCACCCCAATTTTAGGGGCCCAAACGGTCTTGGAATGTGATGGTTCCAGTGGGGTTTCGAAGAGCACTAACTCATCTTTCAAATGAACTAAAAATCAACCCAATCTGACAAATAATGAGGGACTTATGAGCGTTTTATTCACATCACGCGATTTCGAAAGATTAACAATCGAGATTGAGAAACGATTATCAAAGGCTTCTAGCATGCTCTTGGGGTATCAAATGGCCTTGGAATCAGGTAATTCCTATTTTATTTTGAAAGCTCGTCAAGTAACCTTTCCAAAGAACTAAAAATCATCCAAATTCGACCCCCAAAGAGGGAGTTATGATGGTTTTTGGGGAACAGGGGATGTCAGAAAAATTCTAAACGAGGGAGTTATGAGTGTTTTATTCGCATCATGTGATTTCGAAATCTTATCAAGTTACCTTTCCAACTAGCTAAAAATATCCAAATCCAACCCTCGGTGAGGGAGTTATGAGGATTTTCGTGAGATTAGGGGACATCACAAAAATTCTATACCATTTACTCTCACCCCAGTTTTGGGGGGCGTAAACGGTCTTGGAATGCGACGGTAACAATGAGGTTTCAAAGAGCACTGACTCAAATTTCCAATGAACCTAAATTCAACCCAATCTGACATATAATGAGGGATTTATGAGCATTTTATTCGCATCACATGATTTCAAAAGATTAATGATCGATATTGAGAAACAACGATCGAAGTCTTCTAGCGTACTTTTAAGGTATCAAATGGCCTCAGAATTAGGTGATACGTATGTCATTTTAAAAGCTTATCAACTTACCTTTCCAAAGAGTGAAAAATTGTCCAAATCCGACCCTCGGTGAGGGAGTTATGAGGGTTTTCATGAAAATAGGGGATGTTGAAAAAATTCTATACCATTTACTCTCAGCCCACTTTTAGGGGTGCAAACGGTCTCGGAATGTGATGGTTATAATGGGGTTTCGAAGAGCACTGACTCAAATTTCCAATGAACCTAAATTTGACCCAATCCGACATATAACGAGGGAGTTACGAGCATTTTATTGGCATCACGTGATTTCAAAAGATTAACGATCGAGATTGAGAAATGACTATTGAAGGCTTCTAGCGTGCTTTTGGGGTATCAAATAGCCTCAGAATTAGGTGATTCCTCTTTTGTTTTAAAAGCTTGTCAAGTTACCTTTTCAACGAGCTAAAAATTGTCTAAATCTGACCCTCGGTGAGGGATTTATGAAGGTTTTTGTGGGAACATGGGATGTCAGAAAATTCTGGACCATTTACTCTCACCCCACATTTGGGGGCCCAAATGGTCTCAGAATGCGACGGTTCTAGTGGGGTTTCGAAGAGCATTGACTCAAATTTTTAATGAACCTAAATTTGACCAATTTGACATATAATGAGGGAGTTATGAATGTTTTATTTGTATCATGTGATTTTAAAAGATTAACGATCGAAATTGAGAAACAACGATCGAAGGCTTCTAGCATGCTTTTAGGGTATCAATCAGCCCGGAATCAGGTGATTCCACATTTTTTTTGAAAACTCATCAACTTACCTTTCCAAAGAGTTAAAAATCGTTCAAATATAACCCCTAGTGAGGGTGTTATGAGGGTTTTCATGGAAATAGAGGATGTCAAATTTTTTTTGGACCATTTACTATCACCTAACTTTTGGGGGCCCAAACGGTCTCTGAATGCGACGGTTCCAGTGGGGTTTCGAAGAGGACTGACTCACCTTTCCAATGAACTTAAAATTAGCCCAATCTGACACATAATGAGGGAGTTATGAGCATTTTATTCGCATCACTTGATTTCAAAAGATTAACGATCGAGATTGAGAAATGATGATGAAACGCATCTAGCGTGCTTTTAGGGTAGCAAACGGCCTCGGAATCAGACAATTTCTCTTGAGTTTTGAAATCTCTTCAAGTTACCTTTCTAAAAAGCTAAAAATTGTCCAAATCTGACCCCTAGTGAGGGAGTTATGAGGCTTTTTGTGGGAATAGGGGATGTGAGAAAAATTTTGGACCATTTACTCTCACCCACTTTTGGGGCCATAAACAGTCTCAGAATACCACAATTCCAGTTAGGTTTTGAAGACGACTGACTCACCTTTCTAATGAACATAAAATCGACCCAATCTAATATATAATCAGGGAATTATGAGCGTTTTATTCGCATCATGTGATTTTAAAAAATTAACGATCGAGATTGAGAAACGACGATCGAAGGTTTCTAGCGTGCTTTTGGAGTATCAAATAGCCTCAGAATCAGGTGATTGCTGTCAAGTTACCTTTCCAATGAGCTAAAAATCATCCAAATTCGATGCCCGGTGCGGGAGTAATGAGGGTTTTCGTGGGAACATGAGATGTCGGAAAATTCTGGACCATTTACTTTTACCCCACATTTGGGGGTGCAAACAGTCTTAGAATGCGACAATTCCAGTGGATTTTCGAAGAGCACTGACTCAACTTTCCAATGAATCTAAATTCAACCCAATCTGACATATAACGAGGGAGTTATGAGCATTTTATTCGCATCATGTGATTTCAAAAGATTAATGATTGATATTGAGAAACGACGATTGAAGGCTTCTAGTGTGCGTTTGTGGTATCAAACGGCCTTGGAATCAGGCAATACCACTATAATTTTGAAAGCTTATAAACTTAACTTTCCAAAGAGCTAAAAATTGTCCAAATTTAAGCCTCGGTGAGGGAGTGATGAAGGTTTTTATGGAAATATAGGATTTTAGAAAAATTCTAGAACATGTACTCTCACCCCAATTTTGAGGGCCCAAACGGTCTCAGAATGTGACAGTTCTAGTGGAGTTTCAAAGAGCACTGACTCACCTTTCCAATGAACCCAAAATTGACCCAATCCGACGTATAACGAAGGAGTTACAAGCATTTTATTCGTATCATGCGATTTTGAAAGATTAACGATTGAGATTGAGAAACGACAATTGAAGTCTTCTAACATGAGGGCTCTTAGGTTATCAAATGACCTCAGAATTAGGCAATTTCTATTTTTTTGAAAGCTCGTCAAGTTAT
The DNA here is from genome assembly GCF_029962835.1 of Magnolia sinica. Classification (NCBI taxonomy): domain Eukaryota; kingdom Viridiplantae; phylum Streptophyta; class Magnoliopsida; order Magnoliales; family Magnoliaceae; genus Magnolia; species Magnolia sinica. Next base: position 28,893,626 of record NC_080587.1, read on the forward strand.
CTTTCCAAAGAGCTAAAAATTGTCCAAATTTGACCCACGGTGAGGTAGTTATGAGGGTTTTCGTGGGAGTAGGGGATGTAAGAAAAATTCTGGACCATTTAATCTCACCCCAGTTTTGGGAGCCTAAAGGGTCTCAGAATATGACGGTTCTAATAGGGTTTTGAAGAGGACTGACTCACCTTTCCAATGAACCTAAAATCAACCAAATCTGATATATAACGAGGGAGTTACGTGCGTTTTATTCACATCACACAATTTTGAAAGATTAACGATTGAGATTGACAAACAACGATCAAAGGCTTCTAGCGTGCTTTTAGGGTATCAAATGGCCTCAGAATCAGGAAATTCCTCTTTCATTTTGAAAGGTCATCAAGTTACCTTTCCAAAGATCTAAAAATAGTCCAAATCTGACCCCTGGTGATGGAGTTATGAAGGTTTTTGTGGAAACAGGAGATGTTAGAAAAATTCTAGACCATTTACTCTCAACCCACTTTTAGGTGCCCAAACGGTCTCATAATGCAATGGTTCCAGTGGGGTTTCAAAGAGGACTGACCCACCTTTCCAATGAACCTAAAATTGACCCAATCCGATATATAATGAGAGAGTTATGAGCATTTTATTCACATTACGTGCTTTTGAAAGATTAATTATCAAGATTGAGAAACGACGATCAAAGGCTTCTAGTGTGCTTTTAGGGTATCAAACAGCCTTGGAATCAGGTGATTCCATTTCATTTTAAAAGCTCGTCAACTTACCTTTCCAAAGAGCTAAAAATTGTCTGTATCCAACTCCCGATGAGGGAGTTATAAGGGTTTTCATGGAAACATGAGTTGTTAGAGAAATTTTGGACCATTTACTCTCACCCCACTTTTAGAGGCCCAAACGGTCTCAGAATGCAACGATTCTAGTGGGGTTTCGAAGAGGACTAACTCACCTTTCTAATAAAATTGACCCAATCCAACATATAATGAGGGACTTACGAGCGTTTTATTTGTATCACGCGATTTCAAAAGATTAACAATCTGAAAAGGCCAAGCTATATGTCCTAGAGGGGGGGGGGGGGGGGTGAATAGGACAATGCCAAATAAAATTTATAACAGCGGAATTAAATAAAATATGATAGCCAAAGTAAATCACAATGCAGGAAAGTAAAATAACCTCAAAATTCAGATCTTGAGAGGTTGATACAAATGTTATTCTAAGGACAACCTTACACCAAAAACCAGAGTTTATGGTAGGACAACCTTATTTCTAGAAAGATCTTTGTATCAAATCTCAAATCGAAGAGGAATGCAGAAATAAATACAAACTGAATTGAAATAAATTGAAATTACAAATGTATTGTTCTAGGGAAAGCCATACACCATAAAAATGGCAGGGCAACCTTGCTGGAACAACTTTCAAAAGAAATTAAAATATCAAGCGATAAAGGAATAGTAGAAAATAAATTTTAAACTATTACAACATTCTCACAATGCTTGAATTAAATGATTACAACATTCACCACCATACATACATCCCACAAAAGAATAATTAAAGATCAGAAGAATAAATCATTCAACCACTACACAAGTGATTATAGTGGTTCGCCTGTGTGTTCACCAACTGTTAAACAACAACCACACAAAATGCTACTCCACTCCTAATATCCTCACACAGGGGATATTAGCGTTCACTAAAAATAGGTTTTCCCAGGTTCACCCAAAACCTTAACAATTGTGTCTTTGTATGTGGGCTTACATAATTAAAAAAACCCCACTTCTGAGTTTTCCTGGCTCTCCTCAGATAACCAAAACAACAAGATTTTTCCGGCAAATCTTGAAAGAAACCAAAACAAAAAAGAATTTACAATTAAATGTAAAATACCTGATTATCTCCTTCGTTGTAGCAGCCCGGTAGAACTAAGTCGAGTAGATGATTGAATGTCCAAGTTCAATGTCCAGTACTCAATTACAATGGTTCTAATTCTAATAGATTTTAAATTAAACCTAATAGGGCTTGCCTTAATTGATTTTGATTCCAAAGAAAGGGAATAATAATTCCTCTTATCAAATCAGATTGGAATAGCAGAAACAAAATCAATTAAAATAAAGCTAAGGAAAGAGAATATTAAATAAGCACACTTAGCTTAGATGGAGCACAGAATTATCTCTCAGAAGTTCGACGAAGATTGGCTTGAATAGATTAATTAATTCGATAATTTCTTCTGAGATTCGTGCACTATTTATAGGTGAGCAGATCGTGTCTTCGACTGGTCTAGGGAGCTCTTTGACTAGTCGAAGCAATAACAGATATTTGAAAGATCCGGCGGGATAAGCTCTGACCATTTTACGACTGGTCGAAGGTCACCCTCGACTGGTCGTACGTTTCCTTCGACTGGTCGAAGAACCTATAACACATCGCTGGATTTCGAGTCGAAGATTTTCGACTGGTCGTAGATGCAGTCGACACTATTCCTACGACTGGTCGAACAGATTCCTGGACTAGTCGAAGCCTAACAGATTTCATCCGAAATTTGTAACAAACTCATGACTGATCGAGGAATTTCTTAGATTGGTCGAAGCAAGTCTAGGACTAGTCGAAGAAGGCCTAGGACTAGTCGAAGAACAGACCAAACTCATGTAAAATAAACATTCGACTTATGTATCCAAAATGACCTACTTCTAAGGTCAACCTATGGTCAGTCAAACCTCAATCATGAAGTATTGACATTGAAACATTAGGAACAAGTGACCTTGAAGTATGAGCATTGAAGTCTTGATGTAGTTGAAATCTTGATGAAGCTCAATCTTGAAAGAGTCTTGAGTTCTTTACAAACTGCCTTGTACTCTTCTTGAAGTACAGGTTGAGTCTTGTCTTGTGAGCAGTTCTTGCATTCAAGATTGATCCTTGTACTTGTAAGCTTTGCTTGTTGTGAGCTTAGCTGATTATGAATGTTGATCCTTGAGAGAGCTTATAACAGAGTATAATAGTGATTTTAGCACCACAAATTTGACAACAAACAGGGATATAAACTATAGCACTTACAATCTCCCCCTTTGTCAAATTAGTGACAAAACACATAACCAAGATAAACATAGAGTAAAAACAACTCATAAAGTAAAACAACTGGTTAATACCTGCAAATCAATATTCAATATTCAACTTTCAACATTCAACTAGTTTCATTCAACAAGCTCAAACATACGTCAACAAGCTCAAATATACTCAAACATACTCCCCCACTCCCCCTGAGTAACATAATCAATGCTACTCTTATCACAATCACATCGTTAAGAACAAACCATTCTCCCCCTTTTTGTCACAATATGACAAAGGAGAACTAAATAAAGGAATATATGAGAGTAAACATGAGTTATGAGAGTATAGCAAAATAGCATAGCTTCATATAGAATAAATATCCAGCATAAAACATAGATAATATCCAACTCAAAATCAGTCAATCAAGTGCTAAGTAATAAAGTTATTACAGACTAGAAGTCTCATAAAAACTACTCAGAACCAGAACTAGATGATGGAGCAGGAATAGAGGGATCAAGTTGGTGCATGCCTTTGTTCAAGCGCCTAAGATATTTGCGCATGTACTTGAATTGTAAATCATGAGCAACAGACATGTTTTCCAACTTTACATTTATATTCTCAACTTTCTCCTCTAATGCATTCAGACGTGCATCAACATCAGATGGTTCAAAATCTGGATCATTTGCTAAGTCAGAATCCAGTTCCTCAAAAATGTCATCCATATTAATGTCATCACCAGCTTCTTCATGACCACCACCACCACCACCACCTTGTTCAGGAAGTAGATCCAGCTTCATCTTATTGATATTAGTATTGTTGAAAATTAGATGATGGATTGGTGCCTCATCAACCGGCATATCGACTAACATATGAGTAGCCAATATAGTCATTAAATAGGCAAAAGGAATGTCACTATGACCAGGATGGAGTCTAAACTAAAGAATGAAATGACAGATTAAGGATGGTAAACAAATCTGAGTACCATTGGAAATAACATGGATAACACGAACCATAAACGAAGTCAAGTCAGATTTATTACTCGAACGAGGATACAAATTAGACACAAAGATTCTATGGAGAATTCTGTACTTGGGTAACAAATACCTTGCGGGGAGCGCATTCCCTTTTTGTGTCCATTGAACATCCATGTTGCACAAGTCTCTAGTGAGCATGCGTTTTTCAAACATTGAGGGTTTATCAGTTAAGTTATGAATAGGAATACCCTCATCATTCACAAGAATGTCCATAAGGGCTGAAATTAAATGACGATCAACGTCAAAAGGCCCTTCTCTAGTAGAAATTTTAAAAGTTAAATCATCCTGTGAGAAAGCACTAATACATGTAAACATGGATTGGGCAATGGACCGGTATGCAGGCCCACCCCAATGTAATAAGTTAACCCAACCTACAGCTTCAAGCATAGGAAGGATGTCAAAAGGTGCAATATGATTAATATCAACAGGATGCTCAACAATAACATTACGTGATCTAATGTTCCTGACATATGATGGATCATCATTGGGAACAAGAAGATGATGCTTAGAGATAGCGGTCGATCTGGAGGAAGAAGAAGGACCACGTGAAGTAGTTTTTCTACCTCTAGAAGCCATTTGCAACAAGGATTTCAAGGAATAAAGAAGTTGCAAAGGATTGAGAAGTGGGTTTACACAAAACAGATTTTTCAAAATCCAAACCCCAAATCTCAATGAAATTCAAAATAGAAAGCTTCAAGCTTGAAAAGAAAACAAACTAGACACAAATCTGCAAGAAAAACGGGATTTGGAACACTAACCTTGAAGAACAAGAAAGATGGGTTCGACAAGTCGAAGCTCGGCTCCAAGGAGAAAAAAAATGACATGAGGAAGAAAGCAAAAATCCTCAATTTTAAGTGAAACCCGAGTTCTACGACTGGTCGTGGGTATCTACGACCGGTCGTAGGACGACTGGTCGAAGAAACCCCAAAAATTCAAATTTCTTGCAAATTCTACAAAAATTGAAATTCAATCTAGCAAATATATACACTATAATACAAGAAGGCATAAATAATCAATTTAAAATGCACATACCAAGATCAAATTTTATCTTTTTGAACTTGCTTTTATCGAGAGGTTTTGTGAAAATGTCAGCTCGTTGATCTTCAGTAGGAATATATTCTAGAGATAAAACTTTTTCTTCTACTAATTCCCTTATATAATGAAATCTAATGTCAATGTGCTTAGTACGAGAATGCTGAATAGGATTTTTTGAAATATTTATCGCACTGGAATTATCACAATGTAATAACATAGAATCCTGTTTAATTCCATAGTCACTTAGCATTCGTTGCATCCAAACAAGCTGTGTACATGCATTACCAGCTGCGATATACTCAGCTTCAGCTATTGAAAGTGATATAGAATTTTGTTTCTTACTAAACCAGGAAACTAGACAATTTTCAATGTAAAAACAACCACCACTGGTTGATTTTCTATCATCTAAATTACCAGCCCAGTCAGCATCCGAGTACCCAGCTAATTGGACACTAGTCTCATGAGGATACCAGAGACCGAGATTTACAGTACTTGCGACATATCTAATAATTCGCTTGACAGCAATCAAGTGAGATTCTTTTGGATCAGATTGATATCTTGCGCAAATACCAACACTTAGAGAAATATCAGGTCTACTAGCAGTTAAATATAACAAACTACCAATCATACTCCGATAAAGTTTTGAGTCAATATTTTTACCATTAGAGTCTTTTGAGAGTTTCAGGGTAGTACTCATAGGAGTATCGAAATTCTTGCCATTCTCAAATCCAAATCTCTTGATTAGATTCAAAGCATACCTAGATTGAGAACTGAATATTCCTTCAAGTTGTTGCTTTACTTGCAATCTAAGGAAATAAATCAATTCCCCAACCATGCTCATTTCGAACTGTGATTTCATCAAATCTGCAAACTCAGTAATCAAGTCAGTACAAGTTGATCCATAAATGATATCATCAACATAAATCTGTACCATTAAGATATGATCATTATGTTTTTTAACAAACAGAGTTTTATCGACAGATCCCATTTGAAAATTATGACTTAAAAGAAATTTCGTTACTTTCTCATACCATGCCCTAGGTGCTTGTTTTAATCCATAAAGTGCCTTTTTAAGTCAATATACATGATCAGTATTTTTGGAATCTTCAAAACCCATTGGCTGTTCAACATAGACTTCTTCATGTAAATCGCCATTTAGAAAAGCACTTTTCACATCCATCTGATAGATCTTTATCTTTTTAAAACATGCAATGGATATAAATAGTCTGATAGATTCAAGACATGCTACTGGTGCAAAGGTTTCATCAAAATCAATCCCTTCAATTTGAGTATAACCTTGTACCACTAGTCTAGCCTTGTTTCTAATTATATTTCCACACTCGTCAGACTTATTTTTGAAAATCCATTTTGTTCCAATGATGTGTTTATCTTTAGGTCTTGGTACGAGATACCAAACATCATTTCTTACGAATTGGTTGAGTTCATCTTGCATCGTAACAATCCAGTTCTCATCAGCAAGAACTTCTTTTACGTTAGATGGTTCAATTTGGGATGTAAAACATACATAATTACATATATCCTCAAGTTGTCTACGGGTGCGAACACCGGTGAGAGGATTTCTAAGGATTTGTGTGGTTGGATGATCTTTAACAGTCCTCAACTCAGAATCAGTCTGATTCGATGAAGAATCGGGTTTATCAATGATTAGTACTTCATCATTATCTGAATTAGAAATTGGTGTGTTTAAGTGATCATCAATGACAACATTAATGGATTCTTGAATCACACCAGTCCTTTTGTTCAGGACCCTATAAGCTCGACTGTTTAAGGAATATCCTAGAAAAATCCCTTCATCACTCTTCGTATCGAATTTTCCCAAATTTTCACGATCACGTAAAATATAACACTTGCTGCCAAAAACTCGAAAGTATTTAACAGTAGGCTTTTTATTGAACCACAATTCGTAAGCCGTTTTATTTTTATCTTTGCTAGTGTAGACTCGGTTAATAATATAGCAAGCTGTGTTGACTGCTTCAGCCCAAAGATTTTTAGAGAGCTTCATGCTATTCAACATGACATTAGCCATTTCTTGAAGCACCCTATTCTTTCTTTCAACAATTCCATTTTGTTGTGGAGTTTTGGGAGCAGAGAATTCATGTAATATTCCTTGGTCGGTACAGAACTTCTTAAAATTGCTATTCTTAAATTCAGATCCATGATCACTACGAATTTTACTGATTTGAGAAGATTTTTTAGTTTGAATCCTTTTGAGAACTTTTCTTACTTCTTCAAGGGTTTCAGATTTATCCCTTAAGAAGACTACCCAAGTGAATCTGGTAAAGTCATCAACTATTACCAAGATATACTTTTTCCCACCACGACTTTCTATTCTGGTAGGTCCTATCAGATCCATATGGAGAAGTTCGAGTGGTCTTGATGTGGTATTTGAATTCACCTTTTTGTGTGAGTTCTTTGTTTGTTTGCCTATCTGGCACTCACCACATATTTTATCTAATTTCTGAAGTTTGGGTAAACCTCTTACAAGTTCTCGTTTGCTCAATCTATATAAATTTCGATAATGTACATGTCCAAGACGTTTGTGCCATAAATCAGTCTCGTCTGTATGGACCATGTAACATGTTTGATTAGATGAGCTGGATTCGCTAATAATATAGCAATTTTCAGACGTTCTACGTCCAGTTAATATTACAGAACCCTTATTGTTTAGAATCTCACAGCTTTGATTAGAAAACCGAACATTATGGTTATTATCACATATTTGAGATATACTAAGCAAGTTATGTTTTAAGCCTTCAACGTATAAAACATTTTTAAACACAGGCAGATTAAAAAGTTGAACCTGTACCTTGGCCTATAATCTTGCGATTGCTACCATCACCAAATGTGGTTGACCCATCATCATATCTTTTAGATCCGTGAATAAAGCTTTGTCACTGTCATATGCCTGGAGCATCCTGTCTAGGTACCACTTTGAATGACTTGTTGCTTTGAAAGCAGTGTGAGCAACCAAGCAGGTGACTTTAGGAACCCATTTCATAACTGTTTTGGGTTTAGGAACATAGTTGGTCTTCTTTTGTGTATATTTGTAGGAATGACCTATAAAGTTAGATTTTTAGAGCTCCTTGAGTAAATCAACTATCTTTTCAGCTAGTGGATTTCGTTTCTGATTAAAGTTGACATGGCTGTTTCTAGGTTTTTGAAAAGTTTTTGAATTTCTAGAAAAATCTTGATAAGTACTTTTCCCTTTTGAGTTTGAGGACTCTCCTTTAATAAACATAGGAGGAGTATACTTTTGTTTAGGAGGTAGATTTTTATCATAGCCCAACCCGGATCGATCGCCACATTTTCTTGATCTGGATAATAGTTTTTCTAACTTTGGATCACCTTGGGCATATTTCCATGTGTCCTTTAAACTCAGAAGAGAAGATACTTCAGTTTTAAGTTTCTCAATTTCAGATTTTAAATCAATGATTAGGGAGTTTTTGAATTCCAAATCGCATTTTGATTTTTCAAAACAATCTGAAATTTGTGATTTTTCTAAGACAAGTGATTCAAAACAATTTTTGAGTTTAGAAAACTTTTCTTTTTGAAGTTTAAGTTTGACAGCAATTTTACAACTTTCCTTATATAGGGCATTGTAAGTGTCTTGAAGATCATCTTAATTTTCACATTCACTATTCAGATTTTCTTCACTTGTAGAGTCATTATCTGAAAATGTGAATTTGGCTAGAGTCATAAGAGCTTTAATCTCATTGCCCGACTCAGTTTCAGAATCTTTTGATTCAGAAGAACCTTCAGAATCAGATGATTCATCCCATGTAGCCAACATACCCTTCTTCTTGGGTTTATCCCTTTTAGGACATCTATTTGCTTAGTGCTCATATTCTTGACAGTTGTAACATTGACTATCTTTCAAAGATTTTCGAGATTTGGGTCTAAACTTCTTTTTCTCATTTGATTTTTGAAAATCAACCCTTTTCTTACTTTTGAAAATCTTGTAAAATTTCTTAGCTAAAAGAGCCATATCATCTTCTGAATCAGAATTTTCTTCTGAATTACATTTAGAAGATTTTAGTGTGATAGATTTACCTTTAGGAGCTTTAAAGTTGAACTCGTAGGTTTGTAGTGAACCAACTAGTTCTTCTACCCTCATATTATCTGTATCACGAAGTTCCTGGATCGCGATTACTTTAGAATTGAACCGTTCAGGAAGTGAGCGTAATATTTTTGCACACACTTTACTTTCTGGGATTTTATTGCCAAGACCCCACATTGAGTTTACAATGTCATTCAATCTAGTGTAAAAGTCCATAAACATTTCATTTTCCTCCATATGAATTTCTTCAAATCTGGTTGTGAGGAGTTGGACTTTAGATTTTTTGACAATTGTAGTACCCTCGTGTGTCATTTCTAATATATCCCAAGCTTGCTTTGCAGTATCATAGGAAATGATTCTTTTGAACTCATCCGGTGATAGTGCACAAGTAATTGCATTTAGTGCTTTAGCATTTGCACTACTCTCACTTTTCTGAAGAGTGGTCCATTGGTAATATGGTGTGGCTTTCATAGACTTTGAACCATCAACCCCAGTAACTTCCATGATAGGAGGATTCCATTTAGTCATTGTGGCTTGCCACACATTTTCATCCATTAATTTGAGGAAAATCCTCATTCTGGCTTTCCAATAGGCATAGTTGGAGCCATCAAAGGGTGGAGGCCTAGTGACTGAAAGGCTATCAAAATTTGACATCTTAAATAGCTTAAATCGTTAGCTCAGGAATTAAATCCAAGAATTAAAAAAGAGTTATTAGGCTCTGATACCACTTGAAAAGGCCAAGCTATATGTCCTAGAGGGGGGGGGGGGGGGGGTGAATAGGACAATGCCAAATAAAACTTATAACAGCGGAATTAAATAAAATATGATAGCCAAAGTAAATCACAATGCAGGAAAGTAAAATAACCTCAAAATTCAGATCTTGAGAGGTTGATACAAATGTTATTCTAAGGACAACCTTATACCAAAAACCAGAGTTTATGGTAGGACAACCTTATTTCTAGAAAGATCTTTGTATCAAATCTCAAATCGAAGAGGAATGCAGAAATAAATACAAACTGAATTGAAATAAATTGAAATTACAAATGTATTGTTCTAGGGAAAGCCATACACTATAAAAATGGCAGGGCAACCTTGCTGGAACAACTTTCAAAAGAAATTAAAATATCAAGCGATAAAGGAATAGCAGAAAATAAATTTTAAACTATTACAACATTCTCACAATGCTTGAATTAAATGATTACAACATTCACCACCATACATACATCCCACAAAAGAATAATTAAAGATCAGAAGAATAAATCATTCAACCACTACACAAGTGATTATAGTGGTTCGCCTGTGTGTTCACCAACTGTTAAACAACAGCCACACAAAATGCTACTCCACTCCTAATATCCTCACACAGGGGATATTAGCGTTCACTAAAAATAGGTTTTCCCAGGTTCACCCAAAACCTTAACAATTGTGTCTTTGTATGTGGGCTTACATAATTAAAAAAACCCCACTTCTGAGTTTTCCTGGCTCTCCTCAGATAACCAAAACAACAAGATTTTTCCGGCAAATCTTGAAAGAAACCAAAACAAAAAGGAATTTACAATTAAATATAAAATACCTGATTATCTCCTTCGTTGTAGCAGCCCGGTAGAACCAAATCAGAGTAGATGATTGAATGTCCAAGTTCAATGTCCAGTACTCAATTACAATGGTTTTAATTCTAATAGATTTTAAATTAAACCTAATAGGGCTTGCCTTAATTGATTTTGATTCCAAAGAAAGGGAATAATAATTCCTCTTATCAAATCAGATTGGAATAGCAGAAACAAAATCAATTAAAATAAAGCTAAGGAAAGAGAATATTAAATAAGCACACTTAGCTTAGATGGAGCACAGAATTATCTCTCAGAAGTTCGACGAAGATTGGCTTGAATAGATTAATTAATTCGATAATTTCTTCTGAGATTCGTGCACTATTTATAGGTGAGCAGATCGTGTCTTCGACTGGTCTAGGGAGCTCTTCGACTAGTCGAAGCAATAACAAATATTTGAAAGATCCGGCGGGATAAGCTCTGACCATTCTACGACTGGTCGAAGGTCACCCTCGACTGGTCGTACGTTTCCTTCGACTGGTCGAAGAACCTATAACACATCGCTGGATTTCGAGTCGAAGATTTTCGACTGGTCGTAGATGCAGTCGACACTATTCTTACGACTGGTCGAACAGATTCCTGGACTAGTCGAAGCCTAACAGATTTCATCCGAAATTTGTAACAAACTCACAACTGATCGAGGAATTTCTTAGACTGGTCGAAGCAAGTCTAGGACTAGTCGAAGAAGGCCTAGGACTAGTCGAAGAACAGACCAAACTCATGTAAAATAAATATTCAACTTATGTATCCAAAATGACCTACTTCTAAGGTCAACCTATGGTCAGTCAAACCTCAATCATGAAGTATGGACATTGAAACATTAGGAACAAGTGACCTTGAAGTATGAGCCTTGAAGTCTTGATGTAGTTGAAATCTTGATGAAGCTCAATCTTGAAAGAGTCTTGAGTTCTTTACAAACTGCCTTGTACTCTTCTTGAAGTACAGCTTGAGTCTTGTCTTGTGAGCAGTTCTTGCATTCAAGATTGATCCTTGTACTTATGAGCTTTGCTTGTTGTGAGCTTAGCTGAATATGAATGTTGATCCTTGAGAGAGCTTATAATAGAGTATAATAGTGATTTTGGCACCACAAATTTGACAACAAACAGGGATATAAACTATAGCACTTACACAATCGAGATTAAGAAACGATGAACAAGGGCTTCTAACGTGCTTTTGGGGTATCAAACGGCCTTGGAATCAGGTAATTCCCATTTTGTTTTGAAATCTCGTCAAGTTACCTTTCCAAAGTGCTAAAAATCATCCAAATCTAACCCCCGGTGAGGGAGTTATGATGGTTTTCATGAAAACAGGGGATGTCAAAAAAATTCTGCACCATTTACTCTCACCCCACTTTTGGGGCCACAAACAGTTTCAGAATTCCACGGTTCTAGTGGGGTTTCAAAGAGGACTAACACACCTTTCCAATGAACCTAAAATCGACCCAATCCGACATATAACGAGGGATTTACGAGCATTTTTTCGCATCATGCGATTTTGAAAGATTAACGATCGACATTGAGAAACGACGATCGAAGGTTTCTAACGTGCTTTTGGAGTATCAAACAGCCTCAGAATCAGGTGATTCCTCTTCATTTTGAAATCTCATCAAGTTACCTTTTTGACGAGCTAAAAATCATCCAAATCTGACCCTCGGTGTGGGAGTTATGGGGGTTTTCATGGCAATAGGGGATGTCAAAAAATTTTAGATCATTTACTTTCACCCCACTTTTAGGGGTGCAAATAGTCTCGGAATGTGATGGTTCGAGTGGGGTTTCGAAGAGCACTAACTTAACTTTCCAATGAACATAAATTTGACCCAATTCGACATATAATGAGGAAGTTATGAGAATTTTATTCGCATCACGCATTTTTGAAAGATTAATGATCGATATTGAGAAACGACTATTGAAGGCTTCTAGCATGCTTCTGGGGTATCAAACAGCCTCGAAATCAGGTATTCCCTTTTTTTTTGAAAGCTCATGAAGTTTTCTTTCCAAAGAGCTAAAAATCATCCAAATCTAACCCCCGGTGAGGGAGTTATTATGGTTTCGTGGAAACAGGGGATGTTAGAAAAATTCTGGACCATTTACTCTCACCCCACTTTTAGGGCCACAAACAGTTTTAGAATGCCACGGTTCTAATGGGGTTTTGAAGAGGACTGACTCACCTTTCCAATGAACCTAAAATCGACCTAATCCGACATATAACGAGGGAGTTACGATCATTTTATTCGCATCATGCGATTTCAAAAGATTAACGATCGAGATTGAGAAACGACGATCGAAGGCTTCTAACGTGCTTTTGAAGTATCAAACATCCTCAGAATCTGGTGATTCCTCTTACATTTTGAAATCTTGTCAAGTTACCTTTTTGACGAGCTAAAAATCATCCAAATCTGAGCCCCAGTACGGGAGTTATGAGGGTTTTCATGGGAATAGGGGATGTTAGAAAATTCTGGACCATTTACTTTCACCGCACTTTTGGGGGTGCAAACAGTCTCAGAATATAATGGTTCTAGTGAGGTTTCGAAGAGCACTGACTTAACTTTCAAATGAACCTAAATTTGACCCAATCCAACATATAACGAGGGAGTTATGAGCATTTTATTCACATCATGCATTTTCGAAAGATTAATGATCGATATTGAGAAACGACGATCGAAGGCTTCTAGCATGCTTTTGGGGTATCAAACGACCTCAGAATCAGGCGATACCTCTATCGTTTTGAAAGCTCATCAACATACCATTCTGAAGAGCTAAAAATCGTCCAAATCTGACGCCCAGTGAGAGTTATGAGGGTTGTCATTGAAATATAGGATGTTAGATAAATTCTAGACCATTTACTGTCATGCCAGTTTTAGGGGCCCAAACGGTCTTGGAATGTGACGGTTCTAGTGGGATTTTGAAGAGCACTGACTCACCTTTCCAATGAACCTAAAATTGACCCAATTCGACATATAATGGGGGAGTTACAAGCGTTTTATTCGTATCATGCAATTTTGAAAGATTAACGATCGAGATTGAGAAACAACAATCGAAGTCTTCTAGCATGCTTTTAGGGAATCAAACGGCCTTGGAATCAGGCGATTCCCCTTTCGTTTTGAAAGCTCATCAAGTTATCTTTCCAAAGAGCTAAAAACTGTCCAAATTTGACCCTAGATGAGGGATTTATGAGGGTTTTCATGGGAATAGGGGATCTTAGATAAATTCTGGACCATTTAATCTCACCCCACTTTTGGGAGCCCAAACGGTCTCGGAATGCGACGATTCCAGTGGGGTTTTGAAGAGAACTGACTCACCTTTCCAATGAACCTAAAATTGACCCAAACCGACATATAATTAGGGAGTTATGTGCATTTTATTCACATTACACAATTTCAAAAGAGTAATGATTGAGATTTAGAAATGACGATCGAAGGCTTCTAGCGTGCTTTTGGGGTAGCAAACGGCCTCAGAATCAAGCAATTCGTGTTTCATTTTGAAAGCTCATCAAGTTACCTTTATAAAGATTTAAAAATAGTCCAAATTTGACTCCCAGTGAGGGAGTTATGAAGGTTTTCAGGGGATGTTAGAAAAATTCTAGACCATTTACTCTCATGCCAATTTTAAGGGCCCAAACGGTCTCGGAATGTGACGGTTCTAATGGAATTCCTAAGAGCACTGACTCACCTTTCCAATGAACCCAAAATTGACCCAAATTAGACATATAATGGGGGAGTTACAAGTGTTTTATTTGTATCATGCAATTTTGAAAGATTAACGATCGAGATTGAGAAACAACAATTGAAGTCTTCTAGCATGCTTTGGGGAATCAAACGGCCTTGGAATCAGGCGATTCCTCTTTCGTTTTGAAAGCTCATTAAGTTATCTTTCCAAAGAGTTAAAAACTATGCAAATTTGACCCCAGGTGAGGGATTTATGAGGGTTTTCGTGGGAATAGGGGATGTTAGATAAATTCTGGACCATTTAATCTCACCCCACTTTTGGGAGCCTAAACGGTCTCGGAATGCGACGATTCCAGTGGAGTTTTGAAGAGGACTGACTCATCTTTTTAATGAACCTAAAATTGACCCAATTCGACATATAATGAGAGAGTTACGTGTATTTTATTTGTATTACACAATTTCGAAAGATTAACGATCGAGATGTAGAAACAACGATCGAAGGCTTCTAGTGTGCTTTTGGGGTATCAAACGGCCTCAGAATTAAGCAATTCATCTTTCATTTTGAAATCTTGTCAAGTTACCTTTTCAAAGATCTAAAAATGGTCCAATTTTGATTCCCAGTGAGGGAGTTATGAAGGTTTTTGTGGAAATAGGGGATGTTAGAAAAATTCTAAACCATTTACTCTTAACCCACTTTTGAATGCCCAAACAGTCTCATAATGCAACGGTTCCAGTGGGGTTTCGAAAAGGATTAACTCACCTTTCAAATGAACTTAAAATCAACCCAATCCAACATATAACGAGGGAGTTATGAGCATTTTATTCACATCACGCGCTTTCAAAAGATTATCTATCAAGATTGAGAAATGACGATCGAAGGCTTCTAGTGTGCTTTTAGGGTATCAAACAGTCTCGAAATTAGGTGATTCCTCTATCGTTTTGAAAGCTCGTTAACTTACCTTTCCAAAGAGCTAAAAATCGTCCATATTTGACTCCAATGAGGGAGTTATGAGGGTTTTCATGGAAATATGGGATGTTAGAAAAATTCTAGACCATTTACTCTCACCCCACTTTTTGGGGTCCAAACGGTCTCAGAATGCAACGGTTCTAGTGGAGTTTCGAAGAGGACTAACTCACCTTTCCAATGAACCTAAAATTGACCCAATCTAACGTATAACATGGGACTTATGAGCATTTTATTTGCATTATGCAATTTCAAAAGATTAACGATCGAGATTGAGAAATGATGAACAAAGGCTTCTAGCGTGCTTTTAGGGTATCAAACGGCCTTGGAATCAGGTAATTCCTCTTTCATTTTGAAAGCTCGTCAAGTTACCTTTCCAAAGAGCTAAAAATCATCCAAATCTGACCCCCAGTGATCGAGTTTTGAGGGTTTTTGTGGGAATAGGGGATGTAAGAAAAATTCTAAACCATTTAATCTCACCTCACTTTTGGGGGCCTAAACGGTCTTGGAATGCGACGGTTCCAATGGAATTTTGAAGAGGACTAACTCACCTTTCAATGAACCTAAAATCAATCCAATCCGACATATAACAAGGGAGTTATGAGCATTTTATTCACATTACGCGATTTTGAAAGATTAACGATTTAGATTGAGAAACGACGATCGAAGGCTTTTAGCGTACTTTTGGAGTATCAAACAGCCTCAGAATCAAGCGATACCTCTGTTGTTTTGAAAGCTCATCAATTACCATTCCAAATAGGTTAAAATCATCCAAAGTTGACCCCCAGTGAGGGATTTATGAGGGTTTTCATGGAAATATAGGATGTTAGAAAAATTCTGGACTATTTACTCTCACCCCAATTTTGGGGGCCCAAATGGTCTCGGAATGTGACGGTTCTAGTGGGGATTCGAAGAGCACTGACTCACCTTTCTAATGAACCTAAAATTGACCCAATTCAACATATAATGAGGGAGTTCTGAGCGTTTTATTCGTATCATGCGATTTCGAAAGATTAACGATCAAGATTGAGAAATGACAATTGAAGTCTTCTAGCATGCGTTTGGGGTATCAAACAGCCTCGGAATCAGGCGTTTCCTGTTTCATTTTGAAAGCTCATCAAGTTATCTTTCCATAGAGCTAAAAATCATCCAAATTTGACCCCCGGTGATGGAGTTATGTGGGTTTTTATGAGAATAGAGGATGTCAGAAAAATTCTGGGGGCCCAAACGGTCTCAGAATGCGATGGTTCCAGTGGGGTTTTGAAGAGGACTGACTCACCTTTCCAATGAACATAAAATTGAACCAATCTGACATATAACGAGGGAGTTGCGCACATTTTATTCGCATCACATAATTTTAAAAGATTAATGATCAAGATTGAGAAACGACGATTAAAGCCTTCTAGCATGCTTTTGGGGTATCGAACAGCCTCAGAATCAGGAAATTCCTCTTTCATTTTGAAAGCTCATCACGTTACCTTTCTAAAGATCTAAAAATAATCCAAATCTAACCCCCGGTGAGGGAGTTTGAGGGTTTTCATGGAAACAGGGGATGTTAGAAAAATTCTGGACCATTTACTCTTAACCCACTTTTGAGGGCCCAAACGGTTTCATAATGCAACGGTTCCAGTGGGGTTTCGAAGAGGACTGACTCACCTGCCCAATGAACCTAAAATTGACCTAATCCCACATACAATGAGGGAGTTACGAGCATTTTATTCACATTACGTGCTTTCGAAAGATTAATTATCAAGATTGAAAAATGATGATCGAAGACTTCTAGTGTGCTTTTAGGGTATCAAACAGCCTCGGAATCATGTGATTCCTTTTCATTTTGAAATTTAATCAACTTGCCTTTCCAAAGAGCTAAACGTCGTACATATCCGACCCTCGATGAGGGAGTTATGAGGGTTTTTGTGGAAACAGGGGATGTCCAAAAAATTCTAGACCATTTACTCTCACCCCACTTTTGGGGCCCCAAACGGTCTCCGAATGCGACGGTTCTAGTGGGGTTTCGAAGAGGACTAACTCCCCTTTCCAATGAACCTAAAATTGACCCAATCTGACATATAACGAGGGACTTACGAGCGTTTTATTCGCATCACATGATTTTAAAAGATTAATGATCGAGATTGAGAAATGATGATCAAAGGCTTCTAGGGTGCTTTTAGGGTATCAAATGGCCTTGGAATTAGGTAATTCCTTTTTATTTTAAAAGCTCGTCAAGTTACCTTTCCAAAGAGCTAAAAATCATCCAAATTTAACCCCCAGTGAGGGAGTTATGAGGGTTTTCGTGGAAATACGGGATGTGGGAAAATTCTGGACCATTTACTCTCATCCCACTTTTGGGGCCACAAACGATCTCAGAATGCCACGGTTCCAATGAACCTAATATTGACCCAATCCGACACATAACGAGGGAGTTACTAGGGTTTTATTCGCATCACGTGATTTCGAAAGATTAACGAATGAGATTGAGAAATGACAATCGAAGGCTTCTAGCATGCTTTTGGGGTATCAAATAGCCTCAGAAACAGGCAATTCTTCTTTCATTTTGAAATCTCATCATGTTACCTATCTAAAGATTGAAAAATAATCTAAATCTGACCCCTGGTGAGGGAGTTTGAGGGTTTTCCTGGAAACAGGGGATGTTAAAAAAATTATGGACCATTTACTCTCAACCCACTTTTGGGGGCCCAAATGGTCTCATAATGCAACAGTTCCAGTGGGGTTTCGAAGAGGACTGACTCACCTATCCAATGAACCTAAAATTAACCCTATCACACATATAACGAGGGAGTTACAAGCATTTTATTCACATCACATGCTTCTGAAAGATTAACTATTAAGATTGAAAAACAATGATCGAAGGCTTCTAGTGTGCTTTTAGGGTATTAAACAGCCTCAGAATTAGGTGATTCCTTTTCGTTTTGAAAGCTCATCAACTTACCTTTCCAAAGAGCTAAAAGTTATACATATCTGACCCTCGATGAGGGAGTTATGAGGGTTTTCATGGAAACAGGGGATGTCCAAAAAATTCTGGACCATTTACTCTCACCCCACTTTTGGGGCCCCAAACAGTCTCAGAATGCGACGGTTTCATTACAGTTTCGAAGAGGACTAACGCCCCTTTCTAATGAACCTAAAATTAACCCAATCTGACATATAATGAGGGACTTATGAGTGTTTTATTCGCATTACATGATTTTAAAAGATTAACGATCGAGATTGAGAAATGATGATTAAAGGCTTCTAGCGTGCTTTTAGGGTATCAAACGGCCTTGAAATCAGGTAATTTTTTTTTTATTTTGAAAGCTCATCAAGTTACCTTTTCAAAGAGCTAAAAATCATCTAAATTCGACCCCCAGTGAGGGAGTTATAAGGGTTTTTGTGGAAACAGGGGATGTGGGAAAAATTTTGGACCATTTACTCTCACCTCACTTTTGGGGCCACAAACGATCTCAGAATGCCATGGTTCCAATGAACCTAAAATCATCCCAATCTGACATATAACGAGGGAGTTACGAGCATTTTATTCGCATCATGCAATTTCAAAAGATTAACGAACGAGATTGAGAAACGACGATCGAAGGCTTCTAGCGTGCTTTTGGGGTATCAAACAGCCTCAGAATCAGGCGATTCCTCTTTTGTTTTGAAATACCATAAAGTTTCCTTTCCAACGAGCTAAAAATCATCCAAATCTGACCCCCGGTGAGAGAGTTATGAGGGTTTTCATGGAAATAGGGGATGTCAAAAATTCTAGACCATTTACTCTCACCTCACATTTGGGGGTGCAAATAGTCTTGGAATGCGACGGTTCCAATGGGGTTTCGAAGAGCACAGACTCAACTTTCCAATGAACCTAAAGTCGACCCAATCTGATGTATAATAAGGGAGTTATGAGCATTTTATTTGCATCATGTGATTTCAAAAGATTAATGATCGATATTGAGAAACAACAATCGAAGGCTTCTAGCATGCTTTTGGGGTATCAAACGGCCTCGGAATCAGGTGTTACCTTGTCGTTTTGAAATCTCGTCAAGTTACCTTTCCAACAAGCTAAAAATCATCCAAATTTGACCCTCGGTGAGGGGGTTATGAGGGTTTTCATGGGAATAGGGGATGCCAAAAAAATTCTGTACCATTTACTCTCACCCCACTTTTGGGGGTGCAAACGGTCTCGGAATACAACGGTTACAGTGAGGTTTTGAAGAGCACTGAATCAAATTTCCAATGAACCTAAATTTGACCCAATCCGACATACAATGAGAGAGTTACGAGAGTTTTTTTTTGCATCACATGATTTTGAAAAATTAATGATCAATATTCAGAAATGACGATTGAAGGCTTCTACCGTACTTTTATGGCATCAAACGGCCTCAGAATCAAGCGATATCTATGTCATTTTGAAAGCTCATCAACTTACCTTTCTAAAGAGCTAAAAATTGTCCAAATCCAATGCCTAGTGAGGGAGTTATGAGGGTTTTCGTGGAAATAAGGGATGTTTAAAAAATTATGGACCATTTACTCTCACCCCACTTTTAGGGGCCTAAACGGTCTCGGAATGCGACGATTCCAGTGGGGTTTCGAAGAGGACTAACTCACCTTTCCAATGAACCTAAAATTGATCTAATCTGACATATAAATAGGAAGTTATGAGTGTTTTATTCACATTACATGATTTTAAAAAATTAATGATCAAGATTGAGAAACGACAATCGAAGGCTTCTAGCGTGCTTTTGGGGTATCAAACAGCCTCGGAATCAGGCGATTCCTGTTTCATTTTGAAAGCTCATCAACTTACCTTTCTAAAGAGCTAAAATCATCCAAATCCAACACTCGATGAGGCAGTTATGAGGGTTTTTATGGAAATAGGGGATGTCAAAAAAATTCTGTACCATTTACTCTCACCCCACTTTTAAGGGCCCAAGCAGTCTTAAAATGTGATGGTTCTAGTGCAGTTTTGAAGAGCACTGACTCACCTTTCCAATGAACCTAAACTCGACCCAATTGGACATATAACGAGGGAGTTACGAGTGTTTTATTGGCATCACGGGATTTTAAAAGATTAATGCTTGAAGGATTCTAACGTGCTTTTGGGGTATCAAATGACCTCAGAATCAGGCACTTCCTCTTTTTTTTGAAAGGTCGTCAATTTACCTTTTCAACAACCTAAAAATTGTCCAAATCTGACCCCCGGTGAGGGAGTTATGAAGGTTTTCGTGGGAACATGGGATGTCAAAAAAATTCTGGACCATTTACTCTCACCCCACTTTTGGGGGCCCAAATGGTCTCGGAATGTGACGGTTCCAGTGGGGTTTTGAAGAGCACCGACTCAACTTACCAATGAAGCTAAATTTGACCAATGTGACATATAACGAGGGAGTTACGAATGTTTTATTCGCATCACGCGATTTTGAAAGATTAATGATCGAGATTGGGAGACAACGATCGAAGGCTTTTAACATGCTTTTGAGGTATCAATCAGCCCAGAATCAGGCAATTCCTTATTCATTTTGAAAACTAGTCAACTTACCTTTCCAAAGAGTTAAAAATTGTTCAAATCCAACCCTCGGTGAGGGTGTTATGAGGGTTCTCATGGAAAGAGGGGATGTTAGAAAAATTCTGGACCATATACTCTCACCTAACTTTTGGGGGCCCAAACGGTCTCAGAATGGGACAGTTCTACTGGGGTTTCGAAGAGGACTAACTCACCTTTCCAATGAACCTAAAATCGACCTAATTTGACATATAACGAGGGAGTTACAAGCATTTTATTCGCATTATGTGATTTTAAAAGATTAACGATAGAGATTGAGAAATGACAATTGAAGGCATCTAGTGTGCTTTTGGGGTAGCAAACGGTCTCAGAATCAGATGATTCATCTAGAGTTTTGAAAGCTCTTTAAGTTACCTTTCCAAAGAGCTAAAAATTGTCCAAATCTGACCCCTGGTGAGGGAGTTATGAGGGTTTTTATAGGAATAAGGGATGTGAGAAAAATTCTGGACCTTTTACTCTCACCCAACTTTTGGGGGACCAAACAATCTCAGAATCCGACAATTCTAGTGTGGTTTGGAAGAGCACTGACTCACCTTTCCATTGAACATAAAATTGACCTAATCTAAGATAAAACAAGTGATTTGCAAGCATTTTATTTGCATCACATGATTTTGAAAAATTAACGATCGAGATTGAGAAACGACGATCGAAGGCTTCTAGCGTGCTTTTGGGGTATCAAATGGCCTCAGAATTAGGCGATTCCTCTTTCGTTTTGAAAGAATGTCAAGTTACCTTTCTAATGAGCTAAAAATTGTCCAAATCCAACCCCCGGTGAGGGAGTTATGAGGATTTTCATGGGAATAGGGGATGTAAAATAAATTCTAGACCATTTACTCTCATCCTACTTTTTGGGGCCCAAACGGTCTCAAAATGGGACAGTTCAAGTGGGATTTCGAAGAGCGCTGACTTCCCTTTTCAATGAACCTAAAATCGACCCAATCTAACATATAACAAGAGAGTTATGAGTATTTTATTTGCATCACGCGATTTCAAAAGATTAACGATTAAGATTGAGAAATGACGATTGAAGGCTTCTAGCGTACTTTTGGGGTATCAAACATCCTCAGAATCAGGCAATTTCTTTTTATTTTGAAAGCTCGTCAAGTTACCTTTGTAAAGAGCTAAAATTCATTCAAATCTGACCCCCGATGAGGGAGTGATGAGGGTTTTCATGGAAACACGGGATGTCAGAAAAATTCTGGACCATTTACTCTTCCCCTACTTTTAGGGCCCCAAACGGTCTCAGAATGTGACAATTCTAATAGGGTTTCTAAGAGGACTGGCTCACCTTTCCAATGAACCTAAAATTGACTCAATCCGACATATAACAAGGGAGTTACGAGCATTTTATTCACATCACGTGATTTCGAATGAGTAACGATCAAGATTGAGAAACAACGATCAAAGGCTTCTAGCATGCTTTTGGGGTATCAAACCGCCTCGTAATTCGGTGATTCCATTTCCTTTTGAAAGCTCATCAACTTACCTTTCCAAAGACCTAAAAATCGTCCATATCTGACCCCCGATGAGGGAGTTATGAGGGTTTTCGTGAAAATAGGTGATGTGAGAAAAATTCTAGACCTGGTACTCTCAACCCACTTTTGGGGGCCCAAACGGTCTCGGTATGCGACGGTTCCAGTGGGGTTTCGAAGAGCACTGACTCGCCTTTCCAATGAACCTAAAATTGACCCAATCCGACATATAATGAGGGACTTAAGAGCATTTTATTCACATCACATGATTTCGAGAGAATAACGATCGAGATTGAGAAACGATGATCAAAGGCTTCTAACGTGCTTTTAGGGTATCAAACGGCCTTAGAATCAGGTAATTCCTCTTTCATTTTGAAAGCTTGTCAAGTTACCCTTCCAAATCTGACCCCCGTTGAGGGAGTTATGAGGGTTTTCGTGGAAATAGGGGATGTTAGAAAATTTCTGAACCATTTACTCTCAACTCAATTTTGGGGGCCCAAACAGTCTCGGAATGTGACGGTTCCAGTGGGGTTTTGAAGAGCACTGACTCATCTTTGCAATGAACTAAAAATTGACCCAATCCAACATATAACCAGGGACTTACAAGTATTTTATTTGCATCACACGATTTCAAAAGATTAATGATCGAGATTGAGAAACGACGATCAAAGGCTTCTATCGTGCTCTTGGGGTATCAAATGGCCTTGGAATCAGGTAATTCCTCTTTGATTTTGAAAGCTCATCAAGTTACCTTTCCAAAGAACTAAAAATCATCAAATCTGACCCCCGGTAAGGGAGTTATGATGGTTTTCAGGGGAGCGGGGGATGTCGAAAAAATTCTAAACCATTTACTCTCACCCTACTTTTGGGGGCCCAAACGGTCTCGAAATGTGATGGTTTTAGTAGGTTTCAAAGAGCACTGACTCACCTTCCTAATGAACCTAAAATCAATCCAATCCAACATATAATGAGGGAGTTACGAGCATTTTATTCGCATCATTCGATTTTGAAAGATTAACGATCGAGATTGAGAAATGACGATTGAAGGCTTCTAGAGTGCTTTTGGGGTATCAAACAACCTCAGAATCAGGTGATACCTCTGTCATTTTGAAATCTCATCAAGTTACCTTTCCAATGATCTAAAAATCATCCAAATCCGACCCTCGGTGAGGGAGTTATGAGGATTTTCCTAGGAACAGGGGATGTCAAAAAAATTCTTTACCATTTGCTCTCACCCCACTTTTGGGGGCGCAAATGGTCTCGAAATGCGACGGTTATAATGAGGTTTCAAAGAGCACTGACTCAAATTTCCAATGAACCTAAATTCAATCGAATCTAACATATAACGAGCAAGTTACGAGCATTTTATTCGCATCTCACATTTTTAAAAGATTAATGTTTGATATTGAGAAACGATGATCGAAGGCTTCTAGCATGCTTTTAGGGTATCAAACGGCCTCAGAATCAGGCGATACCTCTATTATTTTGATATCTCATCAACTTACCATTCCAAAGAGCTAAAAATCGTCCAAATTTAACCCCCGGTGAGGGAGTTATGAGGGTTTTCGTGGAAATATAGGACGTTAGAAAAATTCTGGACCATTTACTCTCACCCCAATTTTGGGGGTCCAAATGGTCTCGGAATGTGATAGTTTAAGTGGAGTTTCGAAGAGCACTGACTCACCTTTCCAATGAACCCAAAATTGACCCAATCCGACATATAATGAGGGAGTTACGAGCGTTTTATTCATATAATGTGATTTTGAAAGATTAATGATCGAGATTGAGAAACGATAATCGAAGTCTTCTAGCATGCTTTTGGGGTATCAAATGGCCTTGGAATTAGGTGATTCCTCTTTCATTTTAAATTCTTGTCAATTTATCTTTCCAAAGAGGTAAAAATCATCCAAATTTGACCCCCGGTGGGGGAGTTATAAGGGTTTTCGTGGGAATAAGGGGGGTCACAAAAATTCTGGACCATTTAATCTCACCCCACTTTTGGGAGCACAAACGGTGTCAGAATGCGATGGTTCCAGGGGGTTTTGAAGAGGACTGACTCACCTTTTCAATGAACTTAAAATTGACCCAATCTGACATATAATAAGGGACTTACGAGCATTTTATTCGCATCACACGATTTTAAAAGATTAACGATCAAGATTGAGAAACGATGAATGAAGGCTTCTAGTGTGCTTTTGGGGTATTAAACGGCCTTAGAATCAGGTAATTCCTATTTCATTTTAAAATCTCGTCAAGTTACCTTTCCAAAGAGCTAAAAATCATCCAAATCTGACCCCTGGTGAGGGAGTTATGATGGTTTTCGTGAAATCAAAGGATGTAAGAAAAATTCTGGACCATTTATTCTCATCCCACTTTTGGGGCTACAAACGGTTTCAGAATGCCATGGTTCTAATGGAGTTTCAAAGAGGACTGATTCACCTTTCCAATGAACCTAAAATCAACCCAATCTGACATATAATGGGGGAGTCATGAGAGTTTTATTCGCATCACATGATTTTAAAAAATTAACGATTGAGATTGAGAAACGACGATCGAAGGCTTCTAGCGTGCTTTTGGAGTATTAAACAGCCTCGGAATCAGGTGATTCCTTTTTGTTTTCAAATCTCGTCAAATTAACTTTCCAACGAGCTATAAATTATCCAAATTCGACCCCCGGTGTGGGAGTTATGAGGGTTTTTGTGGGAACAGGGGATGTTAAAAAATTCTGGACCATTTACTTTCACCCCACTTTTGGGGATGCAAACAGTCTCAGAATGTAACAGTTCTAGTGGGATTTCGAAGAGCACTGACTCAGCTTTCCAATGAACCTAAATTCAACCCAATCTGACATATAACGAGGGAGTTACGAGTATTTTATTCGTATAACGCGATTCCAAAAGATTAATGATTGATATTGAGAAACGATGATCGAAGGCTTCTAGTATGCTTTTGGGTATCAAACGGCCTCAGAATCAAGTGATACCTTTGTCATTTTTAAAGCTCGTTAACTTACCATTCTAATGAGCTAAAAGTTGTTCAAATCTGACCCCCGGTGAGGGAGTTATGAGGGTTTTTGTGGAAATATAAGATGTTAGAAAAATTCTGGACCATTTACTCTCACCCCAATTTTAGAGGCCCAAACGGTCTCAGAATGTGACGGTTCTAGTAGATTTTGAAGAGCACTAACACACCTTTCCAATGAACCCAAAATTGACCCAATCCGACATATAATGAGGGAGTTACGAGCATTTTATTCGAATTATGCGATTTTGAAAGATTAACGATCGAGATTGAGAAACGACAATCGAAGTCTTCTAGCATGCTTTTGGGGTATCAAACGGCCTTGGAACCAGGCAATTCCTGTTTCATTTTGAAAACTCGTCAAGTTATCTTTCCAAATATCTAAAAATCATCCAAATTTGACCTTCGGTGATGGAGTTATGAGGGTTTTCATGGGAATAGGGGATGTTAGAAAAATTCTGGACCATTTAATCTCACCTCTCTTTTGGGGGCCCAAACGGTCTCGGAATGTGACAGTTCCAGTTGGCTTTTGAAGAGAACTGACTCACCTTTCCAATGAACCTAAAATTGACCTAATCTAATAAAAATGAGGGAGTTACGTGTATTTTATTCACATCCCATAATTTTAAAAGATTAACGATTGAGATTGAGAAATGATGATCGAAGGCTTCTAGCGTGCTTTTGGGGTATCAAACGGCCTCAGAAATAGGTGATTCCTTTTTTTTTTGAAAGAACGTCAAGTTACCTTTCTAACGACCTAAAAATCGTCCAAATCCAACCCCTGGTAAGGGAGTTATGAGGGTTTTCATGGGAATAGGGGATGTAAGAAAAAGTCTAGACCATTTACTCTCACCCCACTTTTGGGGGCCCAAACGGTCTCGGAATGCGATGGTTCTAATGGAAATTCGAAGAGTATTGACTCACCTTTCAAATGAACCTAAAGTTGACCCAATCCGACATATAACGAGGGAGTTATGACCGTTTTATTTGCATCACGCGATTTCAAAAGATTAACGATCGAGATTGAGAAATGATGATCGAAGGTTTCTAGCGTGCTTTTGGGGTATCAAACGGCCTCGGAATCAGGCAATTTCTTTTCATTTCAAAAGCTCGTCAAGTTACCTTTGCAAAGAGCTAAAATTCATTCAAATCTGACCCCCGATGAGGGAGTTATGAGGTTTTTCATGAAAATAGGGGATGTCAGAAAAATTTTGGACCATTTACTCTCACCCCACTTTTGAGGCCCCAAACGGTCTCAGAATGCGACGGTTCCAATGGGGTTTTGAAGAGGACTAACTCACATTTCCAATGAACCTAAAATTGACCCAATCCGATGTATAACGAGGGACTTACGAGTGTTTTATTCGTATTATGTGATTTTAAAAGATTAACAATCGAGATTAAGAAACAATGATCGAAGGCTTCTACCGTGCTTTTAGGGTATTAAACGGCCATGAAATCAGGTAATTCGTTTTTTAATTTGAAAGATCGTCAAGTTACCTTTCCAAAGAGATAAAAATTATCCAAATCTGCCCCCCTGGTGAGGGAGTTATGAGTGTTTTCATAGAAATAGGGGATGTTGAAAAAATTCTAGACCATTTACTCTGACCCCACTTTTTGTGCCACAAATGGTCTCAGAATGCCACGGTTCTAATGAACCTAAAACCGACCCAATCCGACATATAACGAGGGAGTTACAATGTTTTATTCACATCACGCGATTTCTAAAGATTAACGATTGAGATTGAGAAATGATGATCGAAGGTTTCTAGCGTGCTTTTGGGGTATCAAACAGCCTCAGAATCAGGCGATTCCTCTTTCATTTTGAAATCTCGTCAAGTTTCCTTTCCAAAGAGCTAAAAATCATCCAAATCTGACCCCCAGTGAGGGAGTTATGAGGGTTTTCATATGAGCAGGGGATGTTAGAAAATTCTAGATCATTTACTCTTAACCCACTTTTGAGGGCATAAACAGTCTCGAAATGCGACGGTTCTAGTGGAGTTTTGAAGAGCACTGACTTAGCTTTCCAATGAACCTAAATTCGACCCAATCTGACTTATAACAAGGGAGTTATGAGCATTTTATTCGCATCACATGATTTTGAAAGATTAATGATCGATATTGAGAAATAACGATCGAAGGCTTCTAACATGCTTTTGGGGTATTAAATGGCCTCAGAATTAGGTGATGCTTCTATCATTTTGAAAGATCGTCAAGTTACCTTTCCAAAGAACTAAAAATTATCCAAATTTGACCCCTGATGAGGGAGTTATGAGGGTTTTCATGAAAATTGGGGATGCTGAAAAAATTCTGTACCATTTACTCTCACCCCACTTTTGGGGGCATAAACAGTCTCAGAATGTGATAGTTACTATGGGGTTTCGAAGATAACTGACTCAAATTTCCAATGAACCTAAATTTGACCCAATCCAACCTATAATGAGGGAGTTATGAGCATTTTATTAACATCACGTGATTTCAAAAGATTAACGATTGAGATTGAGAAACGACAATCGAAGGCTTCTAGCGTGTTTTTTGGGTATCAAATCGCCTCAGAATCAGGCAATTCCTTCATTTTTTTTAAAGCTCGTCAAGTTAACATTTCAACAAGCTAAAAATTGTCTAACTCTGATGCCCGATGAGGGATTATGAAGGTTTACGTGGGAACATGGGATGTCGGAAAAATTTTGGACCATTTACTCTCACCCCACTTTTGGGGGCCCAAACGGTCTCGGAATGGGATGGTTCCAGTGGAGTTTCAAAGAGCACTGACTCAACTTTCTAATGAACCTAAATTTGACCCAATCTGACATATAACGAGGGAGTTACAAATATTTTATTTGCATCACATGATTTTGAAAGATTAATGATTGAGATTGAGAAACGACGATCGAAGGCTTCTAGCATGCTTTTGGGGTATCAATCAGCCCAAAATCAGGCGATTCCTCATTTGTTTTGAAAACTCATCAACTTACCTTTTGAAAGAGTTAAAAATTATTCAAATCCGACCCCCGGTGAAGGTGTAATGAGGGTTTTCGTGGAAAGAGGAGATCTTAGAAAAATTCTAGACCATTTACTCTCACCCAACTTTTAGGGCCCAAACGGTCTCGGAATGCGACGGTTCTAGTGAATTTTTGAAGAGGATTGACTCACCTTTCCAATGAACCTAAAATTGACCCAATCTGACATATAACGAGAGAGTTACGAGCATTTTATTCACATCACGTGATTTCGAAAGATTAACGATCGAGATTAAGAAACAACGATCGAGATTAAGCAAACGGCCTAGGAATTAGACGATTCCTCTTAAGTTTTGAAAGCTCTTCAAGTTACCTTTCTAAAGAGCTAAAATTTTTCCAAATCTGATGTCTGGTGAGGGAGTTATGAGGGTTTTTGTGGGAATAGGGGATGTGAGAAAAATTCTGGACAATTTACTCTCATCCAACTTTTGGGGGACCAAACGGTCTTAGAATGCGACAGTTCTAGGGAGGTTTGGAAGAGCACTGACTTACCTTTCCAATGAACCTAAAATTGACCCTATCGACATAAAATAAGGGATTTGTAAGCATTTTATTTGCATCACACGATTTTGAAAAATTAAAGATCGAGATTGAGAAATGACTATTGAAGGCTTCTAGCGTGCTTTTGGGGTATCAAACGGCCTCAGAATTAGACAATTCCTCTCTCATTTTGAAAGAACATCAAGTTACCTTTCTAATGAGCTAAAAATTGTCCAAATTTGACCCTCAGTGAGGTACTTATGAGGGTTTTCATGGGAATAGGGGATGTAAGAAAAATTCTGGACCAATTACTCTCATCCACCTTTTGGGGGCCCAAACGGTCTCAAAATGGTATGGTTCTAGTGGGTTTCGAATAGCATTGACTCCCCTTTCCAATGAACTAAAAATTGACCCAATCTGACATATAACGAGGGAGTTACGAGCATTTTATTCGCATCACGCGATTTTGAAAGATTAACGATCGAGATTGAGAAACGACGATCGAAGGCTTCAGCGTGCTGTTGGGGTATCGAACGGCCTCAGAATCAGGCAATTCCTTTTCATTTTGAAAGCTCTTCAAGTTACCTTTGTAAAGAGCTACAAATCATCCAAATTTGACCCCCGGTGAGGGAGTGATGAGGGTTTTCATGGGAATAGAGAATGTAAGAAAAATTCTAGACAAATTACTTTCACCCCACTTTTAGGGGCCCAAACAGTCTTGGAATGCGACGATTCTAGTGGGATTAAGAAGAGCACTAACTCACCTTTCCAATGAACCTAAAATTGACCCAATCTAGCATATAACGAGGGAGTTATGTGCATTTTATTCGCATCACGCGATTTCAAAAGATTAACGATCGAGATTGAGAAATGATGTTCGAAGGTTTCTAGCATGCTTTTGGGGTATCAAACGGCCTCAGAATCAGGTGATTCTTCTTTGTTTTGAAAGATCATTATATTACCTTTCCAACGAGCTAAGAATCATCCAAATCTGACCTCTAATGAGTGAGTTATGATGGTTTTTGTGGGAATAGAGGATGTTGAAAAATTTCTGGACCATTTACTCTCACCCCACTTTTGGAGGCCTAAACGGTCTCGGAATGCGATAATTCAAGTGGAGTTTTGAAGAGAACTGATACACATTTCCAATGAACTTAAAATTGATCGAATTCGAGATAAAAGAAGCCATTTGTTAGTGTTTTATTCGCATCACACGATTTTGAAAAATTAATGATCGAGATTGAGAAACGACGATTGAAGGCTTCTAGCGTGCTTTTGTGGTATCAAACGGCCTCATAATTAGGCGATTCCTATTTCTTTTTGAAAGAACATCAAGTTAGCTTTCTAATGAGCTAAAAATTGTCCAAATTTGACCCCCATTGAGTGAGTTATGGGGGTTTTCATGGGAATAGGGGACATAAAAAATTTGTGGACCATTTACTCTCATCCCACTTTTGGGGGCCCAAACGGTCTCAAAATGGGACGGTTCTAGTGGGGTTTCGAAAAGCACTGACTCCCCTTTCCAATGAACCTAAAATTGACCCAATCTGACATATAACGAGGGAGTTATGAGCATTTTATTCACATTATGCAATTTTGAAAGATTAACGATCGAGATTGGGGTATCAAACAGCCTTGGAATTAGGCATTTCCTTTTCATTTTAAAAGTTCGTCAAGTTACCTTTCCAAAGAGTTAAAAAATCATCCAAATCTGAACCCCAATGAGGAGTTATGAGGGTTTTTGTGGGAACAGGGGTTCCAGACCATTTACTCTCATCCCACTTTTGGGAGCCCAAACGGTCTCGAAATGCAACGGTTCCAGTGGGGTCTCAAAGAGGACTGACTAACCTTTCCAATGAACCTAAAATTGACCCAATCCGACATATAACAAGGGAGTCATGAGTATTTTATTCACATCACATGATGTCGAAAGATTAACGATCGAGATTGAGAAATGACGATAGAAGGATTCAATCATGCTTTTGGGGTATCAAACAGCCTCAGAATCAGGCGATTCTTATTTCGTTTCTAAAGCTCATCAAGTTACCTTTCCAATGAGATAAAAACCATCCAAATCTGACCCCCCGGTGATGGAGTTATGAGGGTTTTCGTGGGAACAGGGGATGTCAAAAAATTCTAGACCATTTACTCTCACCCCACTTTTGGGGGCACAATCAGTCTCGGAATGCAACTGTTCTGATGGGGTTTCGAAGAGCACTGACTCAACTTTCTAATGAACCTAAATTTGACCCAATCTGACATATAATTAGGGAGTTACGAGCATTTTATTCACATCACGTGATTTCAAAAGATTAATGATCGAGATTGAGAAACGACGATCAAAGGCTTTTAGCGTGCTTTTGGGGTATCAAACGGCCTCGGAATCAGGCGATTCCTATTTTGTTTTGAAAACTTGTCAAGTTAAATTTTTTCAACGAGTTAAAAATTGTCTAAATCTGACCCCCAGTAACGGAGTTATGAGAGTTTTCATGGGAACATGGGATGTCAGAAAAATTATGGACCTTTTACTCTCACCCCAATTTTAGAGGCCCAAACGGTCTCAGAATGTGATGGTTCTAATGGATTTTCGAAGAGCATTGACTCACCATTCCAATGAACCTAAAATTGACCAAATCTGACATGTAACGAGGGAGTTAAGAGCATTTTATTCGTATCCTGTGATTTTGTAAGATTAATGATTAAGATTGAGAAACGATGATCGAAGGCTTCTAACATGCTTTTGGGGTATCAAACAGCCTCAAAATCAGGTGATTCCTTTTCATTTTGAAAGCTCGTCAAGTTACCTTTTCAACAAGCTAAAAATCATCCAAATCTAATCCCTGGTGAGGGAGTTATGAGGGTTTTCGTGGGAATAAGGGATGTCAAAAAAATTCTAGATCATTTACTCTTACCCCACTTTGAGGGGCACAAACGGTCTTGGAATGTGACGGTTCTAGTGGGCTTTCGAAGAGCACTAACTCACCTTTCCAATGAACCTAAAATTGACCTAATCTAACATATAAAGAGGGAGTTATGAGCATTTTATTCACCTCACGCGATTTCAAAAGATTAACGATCGAGATTCAGAAACGACAATCGAAGTCTTCTATCGTACTTTTGGGGGTATCAGACGGCCTTGAAATTAGGCAATTCCTCTTCGTTTTGAAAGCTCGTCAAGTTTCCTTTCCAAAGAGCTAGAAATTTTCCAAATATGACCACGGTGAGGGAGTTATGAGGGTTTTAGTGGAAATAGGGGATGTTGTAAAAATTCTGGACCATTTACTCTCAACCCACTTTTGGGGGCCCAAATGGTCTCAGAATGCGACGGTTCCGGTGGGGTTTCGAAGAGGACTGACTCACCTATCCAATGAACCTAAAATTGACCCAATCTGACATATAATGAGGGAGTTATAAGTATTTTATTCACATTATGTGCTTTTGAAAGATTAACTATTAAGATAGAGAAATGACGATCGAAGGCTTCTAGCGTACTTTTAGGGTATCAAACAGCCTCGACATCTAGCAATTCCTCTTTCATTTTGAAAGATCATCAACTTAAATTTCAAAGAGGTTCCAGTCGATGAGGGAGTTATGAGGGTTTTTGTGGGAACAGGGGATTTCAGAAAAATTCTGGGCCATTTACTCTCACCCCACTTTTGAGGGCCCAAACGGTCTCGGAATGCAATAGTTCTAGTGGGGTTTCAAAGAGCACTGAGTTACCTTTCCAATGAATGTAAAATCAACCCAATCTAACATATAACGAGGGAGTTACAAGAGTTTTATTCGCATTACGCGATTTTAAAAGATTAACGATAGAGATTGAGAAACGACGATCGAAGGCTTCTAGTGTGCTTTTGGGGTATTAAACGGCCTTGGAATTAGGCAATTCCTCTTCATTTTGAAAGCTCATCAAGTTACCTTTCCAAACAACTAAAAATCATCCAAATCTGACCCCTGGTGAGGGAGTGATGAGAGTTTTTGTGGAAACAGGGGATGTTAGAAAAATTCTGGACCATTAACTCTCCCCCCACTTTTAAGGCCCCATTAGGTCTTGGAATGCGACTGTTCCAGTGGGGTTTTGAAGAGGACTGACTCACCTTTCCAATGAACCTAAAATTGACCCAATCCAACATATAATGAGGGAGTTACAAGCATTTTATTCACATCACGTGATTTTGAAAGAGTAACGATCAAGATTGAGAAACGACGATCGAAGGCTTCTAGCGTGCTTTTGAGGTATCAAACAGCCTCGTAATCAGGTGATTCCACTTTCCTTTTGAAAGCTCGTCAACTTACCTTTCGAAAGAGCTAAAAATTGTCTAAATCCGACCCCCGATGAAGGAGTTATGATGGTTTTTGTCAAAACAGGGGATGTGACAAAAATTCTGGACCATGTACTCTCACCCCACTTTTAGGGGCCCAAACGGTCTCGGAATGCGACGGTTCCAGTGAAGTTTCGAAGAGCACTGCTTCACCTTTCCAATGAACCCGAAATTGACCCAATCCGACTTATAATGAGAGACTTACAAGCATTTTATTTGCATCACACGATTTTAAAAGAATAACGATCGGGATTGAGAAATGATGATTGAAGGCTTCTAGAGTGCTTTTGGGGTATCAAATAGCCTTAGAATCAGGTGATTCCTCTTTTATTTTGAAATCTCGTATGTTACCTGTCCAACGAGCTAAAAATCTTCCAAATCTGACCCCCGGTGAAGGAGTTATGAGGGTTTTCATGGGAACAGGGGATGTCAGAAAAATTATGGACTAGTTACTCTCACCCCACTTTTGGGGGCTAAATGGTCTCGGAATGCGACGGTTCCAGTAGGATTTCGAAGAACACTGACTTACCTTTCTAATGAACTTAAAATCGACCCAATTCGACATATAACGAGGGAGTTACGAGCGTTTTATTCGCATCACGCGATTTTGAAAGATTAACGATCGAGATTGAGAAATGACAATCAAAGTCTTCTAGCATACTTTTGGGGTATCAACTGGCCTAGAAATTTGGCAATTCCTCTTCATTTCGAAAGGTCGTTAAGTTACCTTTCCAAAGAACTAAAAATCGTCAAAATTTGACCCCCGGTGAGGGAGATATGATGGTTTTTGTGAAAACAGGGGATGTTGGAAAAATTCTGGACCATTTACTCTCAACCCACTTTTGGGGGCCTAAACAATCTCGGAATGCGACTGTTCCAGTGGGGTTTCGAAGAGGACAGACTCACCTATCCAATGAACATAAAATTGAGCCAACCAACATATAACGAGGAAATTATGAGCATTTTATTCACATCACATGCTTTTAAAAGATTAACTATCAATATTGAAAAATGATGATCGAAGGCTTCTAGCGTGCTTTTAGGGTATCAAACAGCCTCGAACTCAGGTGATTCCTCTTTCGTTTTGAAAGCTCGTCAACTTACCCTTCCAAAGAGCTAAAAATTGTCTAAATCCAACCCCCAGTGAGGGATTTATAAGGGTTTTCATGGAAACAGGGGATGTAAGAAAAATTCTAGACCATTTATTCTCCCCCTAGTTTTTGGGGCAAAAATGGCCTTAGAATGTGACGGTTCCAGTGGTTTTTCAAAGAGGACTGACTCACCTTTCTAATGAACCTAAAATTGACCTAATCCAACATATAATGAGGGACTTACGAGCATTTTATTCGGATTACGTGATTTCAAAAGATTAATGATCGAGATTTAGAAACGGCGATCGAAGGCTTCTAGTATGCTTTTAGTGTATCAAACAGCATAGGAATTAGGTGATTCCTCTTTCACTTTGAGAGCTCATCAAGTTACCCTTCCAAGGAGGTAAAAATCATCCAAATCCAACCCCCGGTGAGGGAGTTATGAGGGCTTTCGTGGGAACAGGGGATGTCGGTAAAATTTTAGACCATTTACTCTCACCCCACTTTTGAGGGCCCAAACGGTCTCGAAATGCATCAGTTCTACTAGAGTTTCGAAGAACACTGACTTACCTTTCCAATGAACCTAAAATTGATCTAATCTAACATATAATGAGGGAGTTATGAGAGTTTTATTCACATCACGTGATTTTAAAAGATTAATGATCGAGATTGAGAAACGACGGTCGAAGGCTTCTAGTGTGCTTTTGGGGCATCAAACGGCCTCGGAATCAGGCAATTCCTCTTTCATTTTCAAGGATCATCAAGTTACCTTTCTAAAGAGCTAAAAATCATCCTAATCTGACCCCTGGTGAGGGAGTGATGAGGGTTTTCATGGAAATAGGGAATGTCAAAAAAATTCAGGACATTTACTCTCCCCCCACTTTTAGGGCTACAAACGGTCTCGAAATGTGATGGTTCTAGTAGGGTTTCAAAGAGGACTAACTCACCTTTCCAATGAACCTAAAATCAACCTAATCTGACATATAATGAGGGAGTTACGAGCATTTTATTCACATCACGTGATTTCGAAAGATTAACGATCGAGATTAAGAAACAACGATCGAACGCTTCTAGCGTGCATTTGGGGTATCAAACAACCTTGTAATTAGGTGATTCCTCTTTCCTTTGGAAATCTTATCAAATTACCTTTCTAAAGAGCTAAAAATCATCTAAATCTGACCCTTGATGAGGGAGTTATGAGGGTTTTTTATGGAAACTGGGGATATAAGAAAAATTCTGAGCCATGTACTCTCACCCCACTTTCGGGGGCCCAAACGGTCTCACAATGCTACGGTTCTAGTGGGGTTTCGAAGAGCACTGACTCACCTTTCCAATGAACTTAAAATTGACCCAATTTGACATATAACGAAGGACTTACGAGCATTTATTCGCATCATACGATTTCGAGAGATTAACGATCGTGATTGAGAAACGACGATTGAAGGCTTCTAGCGTGCTTTTGGGGTAGCAAAAGGCCTTGGAATTAGGAAATTCCTCTTTCATTTTGAAAGCTCATCAAGTTACCTTTCCAAAGAGCTAAAAATCATCCAAATCTGACCCATGATGAGGGAGTTATGATTATTTTTGTGGAAACAGGGGATGTTAGAAAATTTCTGGACCATTTTCTCTCACCCCACTTTTAGGGCCCCCAACGGTCTTAGAATGTGACGGTTCTAGTGGAGTTTCGAAGAGGACTGACTCAACTTTCTAATGAACCTAAAATTGACCCAATCCCACATATAACGAGGGAGTTACGAGCATTTTATTCACATCACGTGATTTCAAATGATTAAAGATTGAGATTGAGAAACGACAATCGAAGGCTTCTAGTGTGCTTTTGGTGTATCAAACGGCTTGGAATCAGGTGATACCTCTATCCTTTTAAAATCTCGTCAAGTTACCTTTCTAATGAGCTAAAAATCATCCAAATCCGACCCCTGGTGAGGGAGTTATGAGGGTTTTTGTAGGAACAGGGGAGGTCAAAAAAATTCTATACCATTTACTATCACCCCACTTTTGGGGGCGCAAACGGTCTCGAAATCTTATGGTTATAGTGGGATTTTGAAGAGTACTGACTCAAATTTCCAATGAACCTAAATCGATCCAATCCGATATATAACGAGGGAGTTACGAGCGTTTTATTCGCATCACACGATTTCGAAAGATTAATGATCGATATTGAGAAAGGACGATTGAAGGCTTCTAGCGTACTTTTAGGGTATCAAACGGCCTCAGAATTAGGCAATACCTATGTCATTTTAAAAGACGTACCTTTCCAAAGAGCTAAAGATCATACAAATCCAACCCCTGGAGAGGGAGTTATGAGGGTTTTCGTGGAAACAGGGGATGTTGAAAAAATTCTGGACCATTTACTCTCACCCCACTTTTAGGGGCCCAAACGGTCTCGGAATGTGATAGTTCCCATGGAGTTTCGAAGAGGACAGACTCACCTTTTCAATGAATCTAAAATCGACCCAATCCGACATATAAACAGGGATTTACGAGCGTTTGATTCGCATTACGTGATTTCAAAAAATTAACGATCAAGATTGAGAAATGACGATCGAAGGCTTCTAGCGTGCTTTTGGGGTATCAAACAGCCTTAGAATCAGGTGATTCCTCTCTCATTTTGAAAGCTCATTAACTTACCTTTAAAGAGCTAAAAATTATCCAAATCTATCCCCCAATGAGGCAGTTATGATGGTTTTTGTGAAAATAGGGGATGTTAGAAAAATTTTAAACCATTTACTCTCACCCTACTTTTCGGGCCCAAACGGTCTCGGAATGCGACAGTTCTAATGGAATTTCGAAGAGCACTGACTCACCTTTCCAATGAACCTAAAATTGACCCAATCAGACATATAATGAGGGAGTTATGAGCATTTTATTGGCATCATGTGATTTCAAAATATTAATGACCGAGATTGAGAAACGATGATAAAAAACTTCTAACGTGCTTTTGAGGTATCAAACGGCCTCAGAATCAAGCGATTCCTCTTTCGTTTTGAAAGATCATCAAGTTAGCATTCCAAGGAGATAAAAATTATCAAAATCCAACCTTTGGTAAGGGAGTTAAGAGGGTTTTCAAGGGAATAGGGGATTTTAGAAAAATTTTGAATCATTTACTCTCACCCCACTTTTGGGGGCCCAAACGGTCTCAGAATGCAACGGTTCTAGTGGGGTTTCGAAGAGCACTAACTTACCTTTTCAATGATACTAAAATCAACCCAATCTAACATATATGAGGGAGTTACAGGAGTTTTATTTGCATCACATGATTTCAAAAGATTAACGATTGAGATTGAGAAACGACAATTGAAGGCTTCTTGTAAGTGCTATAGTTTATAGCCCCTTTTTGTTGTCAAATTTGTGGTGTCAAAGACATTGTTATGAAGCTTGCATATGTGAAGAACAAAGCTCTACTCAAGATCAACTTTGATTAACAAGCACTGGTCATAAGTCAAGACTCGAGAAAGTGAATTATTCGACTTAATTTAAGACAAGGATAATGCAAGATCTTAAGAAGCTTTCAAGTTTGAGCTACATCATGACTTCAAGCTTCATTACTTTCAAAGGTCACTCGTCTCTAAGTTTCAATGTCCTTACTTCACTATTGAGGTATGACTGACCTTAGGTTGACCTTTAGAGTAGGCCATTTTGGATACATAATTCATATGTTTTATATAAGTGAGTTTAGTCTGTTCTAAAACTAGTCCTGAACTTTGTTCGACTAGTCCTAGCACTGCTTTAACCTGTCTAAGAATTTCCTGGACCAGTCGTGAAACCGCCAGATCTTATTGCACCTGAATTTTCAAATATCTGTTGGTTCTACGACCAGTCGTAGAGATCTTTAGACCAGTTGAAGACGTGATTTGCTCACCTATAAATAGAGCATGAATCTTAAAAAAATATATGAAATTCAAGCTAATTTAATTCGGCCTTCTGAGAGATAAGTCTGTGCTCTATTTAAGCTAAGTGTGCATGTTTAATATTCCCTTTCTTTAGCTTTTTAAATTGATTTTGTTTCTTGTATTCCAATCTGATCTGAAAAAGAGGAAGTTTCATTTTTTCTTTTTCTGGAATCAAAATCAATTAGAGCTAGCCCAATTTAGTTTAATTTAAAATCTATTAGAACCTAGAACCATTATAAAGTGAGTATTGGACATTGAACTTTGACATTCAAATCTCTACTCTGATTTGGTTCTTCTGGGCTGCTACAATGAAGGAGAAATTTAGGTATTTTACATTTATGTAATTTACTTTCATTTGGTTTTCTTTTGGGATTTATCAGAAAAATCTCATTGTATTGGTTATCTAAGGAGAGACAGGAAAACTTAGAAGAGGGGTTTTTTTAATTGTGTAAGCCCACAGAGAAAGACACAATTGTGAAGGTTTTAGGTGAACCTGGAAAACCTATCTTTAATAGTGAACGCTGATATCCCCTGTGTGAGGATATTAGGAGTGGAGTAGCTGTGTGGCTGTTTATTAACAGTTGGTGTACACACAGGCGAACCACTATAATCCCTTGTGTTTTGTGGTTGTGTGGTTTATATTTCATATCTTTAATTATTCATTTGTGGGATGTATATGTGGATGTGAATGTTGTAATCATTTTATTTCAAGCTCAGTAGGGAATGTTGTAATAGTTTAGATTTATATTTTTACAATTTATTCATTGCTATCTCTTTATTAGTTTGAGCTTCAGTTTCTCTATTTGTTCTAGTAAGGTTGCCCTGCCATTTTTATGGTGCATGGTTGTCCTTAGAATAATCAATATTTTGAGATTGCATTCAGCATTGTGTATTGATTTATTTATTTGGCTATCTCTCTTTCTTTATTTTCGCTGTATTTATTTTAAATTTGGCATAGTCCTATTCACCCCCCTCTAGGACATAGCCATTTCAAGTGGTATCAAAGCTTAATAGCTCTCTTCTTATTTGGATTTAATTCCTGAGCTAACGATCTAAGCTTTATATAAGATGTCAAATTTTGATAGCCTTTCAGTCACTAGGCCTCCACCTTTCGATGGCACCAATTATGCCTATTGGAAAGCCAGGATGAGGATCTTCCTCAAATCCATGGATGAAAGTGTGTGGCTATCCACAGTGAATGAATGGATCCCCCTACCACTGAAGTAACCGGGATTGATGGTTCAAAATCTATGAAAGTTACACCATATTTCTCTTGGACCACAGTTCAGAAAAATGAGAGTAGTGCAAATGCTAAAGCACTAAACGTAATTACTTGTGCACTATCACCTGATGAATTCAAAAGAATCATATCTGTGATTCTGTAAAACAAGCTTGGGATATATTGGAAATGACACACGAGGGTACTTCAATTGTTAAGAAATCTAAGATACAAATCTTCACAACTAAATTTAAGGAAATACGTATGGAAGAAAATGAAATGTTCATGGACTTCTATACTAGATTGAATGACATTGTAAACCCTATGTGGGGTCTAGGTGATAAAATCCCTGAAAGCAAGATTTGTGCTAAAATACTATGCTCACTTCCTGAACGGTTCAATTCTAAAGTAACCGCAATCTAGGAGCTTCGTGATACAGACAATATGAAGGTTGAGGAATTAGTTGGCTCATTACAGACTTATGAGTTAACCTTTAAAGCTCCAAAAGGAAAATCTATTGCCTTAAAAACTTCTAAAAATGGTTTTCAAGAAAAGATTTAAACTCTGATTTAGAAAACTCTGAAGATGATATGGCTCTTTTGGCAAAAAGGTTTTATAAAATTTTTAAAAGTAAAAAGAGAATTGATCTTCAAAAAGCATTTGATAAAAGGAAACCTAAACCTAAATCAAGAAAATCATTTAAAGACAGTCAATGTTACAGCTGCCATGAGTATGGGCATTTGGCTAACAAATGTCCCAATAAGGGCAAGTCAAAAAAGAAAAGTATGATGGCTACTTAGGATGAGTCCTCTGATTCTGAAGCCTCCTCTGAATCAGAAGATTCTGAAACTAAGTAGGGTTGTGATGTTAAGGCCCTTATGACTCTAGCCAAATTCACTTTTTCAGATAATGATGACTCGACTAGTGAAGAAAATCTGAATAGTGAATGTGAAAATGAAGATGATCTTCAAGATGCATACAATGCCCTACACAAGGAAAGTTGTAAAATTACTGTGAAATTGAAACTTCAAAAAGAGAAATTTTCTAAACTCAAAGAAATTTATGAATCTCTTGTTTTAGAAAAGTCCCACATTTCAGACTGTTTTGAAAAGACAAAATGCAATTTGGATTTTAAAATCTCCCAGATTGAAAATCTTAAATCTGAAAACGAAGAACTAAAACATGAAGTCTCCTCTCTCTTGAGTTTAAAAGAAACCTGGAAATATGCCCAAGGTGATCCTAAATTAGAAAAAACTCTTATCAGGATCGAGAAATTATGGCGATCGATCTAGTCTAGGCTATTATAAGAATGTTTCTCCTAAACCAAACCTCCCAAGTTTGTAAAGGGAGAGACCTTAAACTCAAAAGGGAAAGATTAAATGTTTTCTAAAATCTCTAAATCTTTTCAAAAACCTAAAAGTAATTATATCAACTATAAAAAGCAAAATCAAAATCTTTTTGCTGAAAAGATAGTTGATTTACTTAAGGAGCTTCTAAAGTCTAACTCAATAGGTCATACTTATAATTCTTACAAATGAAAGAAGACCAACTATCCACCTAAATCCAAAATGGTTATGAAATGGGTTCCAAAGGTCACTTGTTTGGTTGCTCACACTGCTTTTAAAGCAACAAGTCATTCTAAGTGGTACCTAGATAGCGGATGCTCAAGGTATATGACTGGTGATAAAGGTTTATTCACCGATTTCAAAGACATGACTGATGGTTTAGTCACATTTGGTGATGGCAGCAACTGCAAGATTATGGGCCAAGGTACGGTTCAACTTTATAACCTTCCTTTGTTTAAAAATGTTTTGTATGTTGAAGGACTGAAATATAATCTTCTTAGCATATCTCAAATTTGTGATAATAACCATAGTGTACGATTTTCTAATCAAAGCTGTGAGATTCTAAACAACAAGGGTTCAATAATACTAACTGGACGTAAAACGTCTGAAAACTGCTATATTGTTAGCGAATCCAACTCATCTAATCAATTGTGTTATATGGTCCATACAGATGAGACTGATTTGTGGCACAAATGTCTTGGGCATGTACACTACTGAAATCTATATAGATTGAGCAAACGGGAACTTATAAGAGGTCTACCCAAACTATAAAAATTAGGTAAAATATGTGGTGAATGCCAGATTGGCAAACAAACAAGGAACTCACACAAAAAGGTGAATTCCAATACCACATCAAGACCACTCAAGCTTCTCCATATGGATCTTGTAGGACCTACCAGGACAGAAAGTTGAGGTGGCAAAAGATATATCTTGGTAATAGTAGATGAC
This sequence comes from Magnolia sinica, assembly GCF_029962835.1. Classification (NCBI taxonomy): domain Eukaryota; kingdom Viridiplantae; phylum Streptophyta; class Magnoliopsida; order Magnoliales; family Magnoliaceae; genus Magnolia; species Magnolia sinica. Next base: position 28,935,419 of record NC_080587.1, read on the forward strand.
TTTACCAGATATACATGGGTTGTCTACTTAAGGGACAAATCAGAAACCCTTGAAGAAGTGAAAAAGGTTCTTAAAAGGATTCAAACTGAAAAAGGTTCTCAAGTCAGTAAGATTTGTAGTGATCATGGATCTGAATTTGAGAATAGTGGTTTTGAGAAGTTCTGTAGCGACTAGGGAATATTACATGAATTCTCAGCGCCCAAAACTCCACAACAAAATGGTATAGTTGAAAGGAAAAATAGAGTGCTTTAAGAAATGGCTAATGTCATGTTGAATGGTATGAAGCTCTCTAAGAATCTTTGGGCTGAAGTAGTCAATACAGCTTGCTATATCATTAACCGGGTTTACACTAGTAAAGGTAATAATAAAACAGCTTACGAAATGTGGTTCGATAAAAAGCCTACTGTCAAATACTTTCGAGTTTTTGGCAGCAAGTGCTATATTTTATGAGATCGTGAAAATCTAGGAAAGTTTGATATGAAGAATGATGAAGGGATATTTTTAGGATACTCTTTAAACAGTCGAGCTTATAGGGTTCTGAACAAAAGGACCGGTGTGATTCAAGAGTCTATCAATGTAGTCATTGATGATCACTTAAACACACCAGTCTTAAGTTCAGATAATGATGAAGTTCTAGTAATTGATAAATCTGATACTTCATCTGATCAGACTGATTCTGAATTGAGGACTGTTAAAGATCATCCAACCACACAGATTCTTGGAAACCCTCTCACTGGTGTTCGTATCCATAGACAACTTGAGGATATATGTAATTACGTATATTTTACATCCCAGATAGAACCATCTAACGTAAAAGAAGCTCTTGCTGATGAAAACTAGATTGTTGCAATGTAAGAAGAACTTAACCAATTTGTGAGAAATGATGTTTGGTATCTTGTACCTAGACCTAAATATAAACACATCATTGAAACTAAATGGATTTTCAAAAATAAGTCTGACGAGCTTGGCAATATAATTAGAAACAAGGCTAGGCTAATGGTACTAGGTTACACTAAAATTGAAGGTATTGATTATGATGAAACCTTCGCACCAGTAGCATGTCTTGAATCAATTAGACTCTTTATATCCATTGCGTGTTTTAGAAAGTTTAAGATTTACCAAGTGGATGTGAAAAGTACATTTTTAAATGGCGATCTGCATGAGGAAGTCTATGTTGAACAACCGATGGGTTTCAAAGACCCCAAAAATGCTGATCATGTGTATCGCCTTAAAAAGGTACTTTACGGTTTAAAACAAGCTCCTAGGGCATGATACGAGAAACTAACAAAGTTTCTATTAAGCCATAATTTTTAAATAGGATGTGTTGATAAGACTCTGTTTATTAAAAAATATAATGATCACATTTTAATAGTACAAATTTATGTTGATGATATCATTTATGGATCTACCTGTATTGACATATCTATTGAGTTTGCAGATTTGATGATATCTCAGTTTGAAATGAGCATGGTTGGAGAATTGAATTATTTCCTTACGTTGCAAGTAAAACAAAAACTTGATGGAATGTTCATTTCTCATTCTAAATATGCTATGAATTTGATTAAGAGATTTGGATTTGAGAATGGTAAGAATTTTGATACTCCTATGAGTACAACTTTGAAACTCTCAAAAGATTCTATTGGTAAAAATGTGGATCCGAAATTATATCGGAGTATGATTGGTAGTTTACTATATTTAATTGCTAGTAGACCCGATATCGCTTTAAGTGTTGGTATTTGCGCTAGATATCAGTCTGATCCTAGAGAGTCACACTTGACTGCTGTCAACTGGATTATGCGATATGTCGCAAGTACTATTAATCTCGGTCTCTGGTATCCACATGAGAATACATTCAATTAGCTGGGTACTTGGATGCTGACTGGGCTGGTAATCTTGATGATAGAAAATCAACCAATGGTGATTGCTTTTATATTGGAAACTGTTTAGTTTCTTGGTTTAGCAAGAAACAAAGTTCTATATAACTTTCAATAGCTGAAGCTGAATATATCATTCCTTTTGGTTATTTGATGACTATGTTGGCTACACATATGCTATTCGATATGCCGGTTGGAGAGACCCCTATCCATCATCTGATATTTAACAATTCTAATATCAATAAGATGAAGCTTGATTTCTTTCCTGACCAAGGTGTTGGTGTTGGCAATGCTGAAGCTGAACATGAGGAAGAAGCTAGTGATCTTCCTCCTGATGATATCAACATGGATGATATTTTTGACGAACTTGAATCTGATTTTGCAAATGATCTAGATTATGAGCCTTTTGAGTTTGATGCACGTCTGCGTGCATTGGAAGATAAGGTTGAGAATATGAATGTTAAGATGGAAAGCATGGATGATATTTTTGACGAACTTGAATCTGATTTTGCAAATGATCCAGATTATGAGCCTTCTGAGTTTGATGCACGTCTGCGTGCATTGGAAGATAAGGTTGAGAATATGAATGTTAAGATGGAAAACATGTCTGTTGCCCATGATTTACAAATCAAGTATATGCGCAAATATCTTAGGCGCTTGAACAAGGGCATGCATCGACTTGATCCTTCCATCCCTGCTCCTTCATCTGGTTCAGATTAGTTCTTTTAAATTTACTAGTCTGTTATAACTTTATTACTCTTGCGCTAGCTTAATTGGTTTTGAGATTGTAGCTATCTTTGACTTAGCTCAGTTTATGAATTATGTGGGTTATTTAAGTTGGTTACTCATATCTTGTCTTGTTCCTCTCATATAACTCTTTACTTATTTCTCCTCAGCTATCTGTTCTATGCTTCCTTTGTCCTATTGTGACAAAAAGGGAGAGAATGGATATGGATGTGTCTAATGATTATGTTATGAGGAGGGAGTAGCATTGCAAGTAGCATTGCGTTTTTGATGTATTTTACTCAGGGGGAGTATATGCGGAAGTGGACTGTATGTTATGTTGAATATTGATTTACAGGTTTGTAGGATCATGTTAGTATGCCAGTTGATAACAACTAGTGCATGATTCTTTAATAAGATATTCTGCGTTATGTAACATATCTTGGAAGTGTGTTTTGTCACTAATTTGACAAAGGGGGAGATTGTAAGTTCTATAGTTTATAGCCCCCTTTTGTTGTCAAATTTGTAGTGTCAAAGACACTGTTATGAAGCTTGCATATGTGAAGAACAAAGCTCTACTCAAGATCAGTTTTGATTAACAAGCACTGTTCACAAGTCAAGACTTGAGAAAGTGAGATTGCTCGACTTAATTCAAGACAAGTTTAACCTCAAGATCTCAAGAAGCTTTCAAGTTTGAGCTACATCATGACTGCAAGCTTCATTACTTTCAAAGGTTACTCATCTCTAAGTTTCAATGTCCTTACTTCACTATTAAGGTATGACTGACCTTAGGTTGACCTTTAGAGTAGGCCATTTTGGATACATAATTCATATGTTTTATATAAGTGAGTTTAGTCTATTCTAAGACTAGTCCTGGACTTTGTTCGACTAGTCCTAGCATTGCTTCGACCTGTCTAAGAATTTTCTGGACCAGTCGTGAAACCACTAGATCTTATCGTGCTTGAATTTTCAAATATCTGTTGGTTCTATGACCAGTCGTAGAGATCTTTAGACCAGTCGAAGATGTGATTTGCTCACTTATAAATAGAGTACGAATCTCAGAATAATATATGAAATTCAAGTTAATTTAATTCGGCCTTCTGAGAGATAAGTCTGTGCTCCATTTAAGCTAAGTGTGCATGTTTAATATTCTCTTTCTTTAGCTTTTCAAATTGATTTTGTTTCTTGTATTCCAATCTGATTTGAAAAAGAGGAAGTTTCATTTTTCCTTTTTTGAAATCAAAATCAATTAGAGCTAGCTTCATTTGGTTTAATTTAAAATCTGTTAGAACCTAGAACCATTATAAAGTGAGTATTAGACATTGAACTTTGACATTCAAATCTCTACTCTGATTTGGTTCTTCTGGGCTGCTATAACGAAGGAGAAATTCAGGTATTTTACGTTTATGTAATTTACTTTCATTTGATTTTCTTTTGGGATTTGCTAGAAAAATCTCATTGTATTGGTTATCTGAGGAGAGCCAGGAAAACTCAGAAGAGGTTTTTTTTTTTTTTAAATTATGTAAGCCCACAGAGAAAGACACAATTGTGAAGGTTTTGGGTGAACCTGGAAAACCTATCTTTGATAGTGAATGTTCAAACCCCCTGTGTGAGGATATTAGGAGTGGAGTAGCTGTGTGGTTGTTTATTAACAGTTGGTGTACACACAGGCGAACCACTATAATCCCTTGTGTTTTGTGGTTGTGTGGTTTATATTTCATATCTTTAATTATTCATTTGTGGGATGTTTATGTGGATGTGAATGTTGTAATCATTTTATTTCAAGCTTAGTGGGGAATGTTGTAATAGTTTAGATTTATTTTTTGCAATTTATTCGTTGTTATCTCTTTATTAGTTTGAGCTTCAGTTTCTGTATTTATTCTAGTAAGGTTGCCCTGCCATTTTTATGGTGCATGGTTGTCCTTAGAACAATCAATATTTTGAGATTGCATTCAGCATTGTGTATTAATTTATTTATTTGGATATCTTTCTTTCTTTATTTCCGCTGTATTTATTTTAAATTTGGCGTAGTCCTATTCACCCCCCCTTTAGGACATATAGCTTAGCCATTTCACTTCTAATGTGCTTTTGGTGTATCAATCAGCATAGGAATCAGGCGATTCCTCTTTCATTTTGAAAGCTCATCAGGTTACCATTCCAACAAGATAAAAATTGTCCAAATCCAACCCCCGATGACGGAGTTATGAGGGTTTTTGTGGGAACAGGGGATTTCAGAAAATTTTTGGACCATTTACTCTCACCCCACTTTTGGGGGCCCAAACGGTCTCGAAATGCAATGGTTCTAGTGGGGTTTCGAAGAGCACTAACTTACCTTTTCATCGAACCTAAAATTGACCCGATCTAACATATAAGGATGGAGTTACAAGAGTTTTATTCGCATTACGCGATTTTGAAAGATTAACGATCGAGATTGAGAAACGACGATTGAAGGCTTTTAGTGTGCTTTTGGGGTATCAAACGGCCTAGGAATTAGGCAATTCCTATTTCATTTTGAAAGCTCGTCAAGTTACCTTTCCAAAGAACTAAAAATCATCCAAATCTGACCCTTAGTGAGGGAGTGATGTGGGTTTTTATGGAAATAGGGGATGTTGGGAAAATTCTGTATCATTTACTCTCCCCGACTTGTATGGCCCCAAATGGTCTCGGAATGTGACGGTTTCAGTGGAGTTTCAAAGAGGATTGACTCACCTTTCCAATGAACCTAAAATTGACCCAATCCGACATATAACGAGAGACTTATGAGCATTTTATTCTCATCGTGCGATTTTGAAAGATTAACGATCGAGATTGAGAAACGACGATCGAAGGCTTCTAGCGTGCTTTTGGGGTATCAAACGGCGTGCGCGCATGCATATAATTGGGAAGCACCTTCGCTCTGCTCAGCGGACTAAGCTATAGAAAGTCAGTTAGAATCAGGAAATTACTCTTTCGTTTTGAAAGCTTGTCAAGTTACCTTTCCAAAGATCTAAAAATCATCCAAATCTAACCCCTGATGAGAGTTATGAGGGTTTTCATGGGAACAGGGGATGTTGGAAAAATTCTGGACAATTTAATCTCATCCCACTTTTACGGGTCCAAACGGTCCGAATGTGATGGTTCTAGTAGGGTTTCAGAGAGCACTTACTCACCTTTCGAATGAACCTAAAATCAACCCATTCTGGCATAAAATGAGGGATTCGTGAGCATTTTATTTGCATCATGCAATTTCAAAAGATTAACGATCGAGATTGAGAAATGATAATCGAAGGATTTTAGCATGCTTTTGGGGATTAAATGGCCCCGGAATCAGGTGATACCACTATCATTTTAAAATCTCGTTAAGTTATCTTTACAATGAGCTAGAAATCATCCAAATACAACCCCCAATGAGGGAGTTATGAGCATTTTTGTGGGAAAAGGAAAAGTCAAAAAAATTCTGTACCATTTACTCTCACCTTACTTTTGGGGGCGAAACGATTTCAGAATGTGACGGTTACAGTGGGGTTTCGAAGAGCACTGACTCAAATTTCCAATGAACCTAAATTTGACCCAATCAAACATATAACAAGGGAGTTACGAGTATTTTTTTGCATCACACAATTTTGAAAGATTAATGATCGATATTGAGAAACAATGATCGAAGGATTCTAGCGTGCTTTTAGGATATCAAACGGCCTCAGAATCAGTCGATACCTATGTTGTTTTGAAATCTCATCAAATACCTTTCCAAAGAGCTGAAAGTTTTCCAAATCCAATCCCTGATGAGGGAGTTATGAGAGTTTTTATGGTAACAGGGGATGTTGAAAAAATTCTGGACCATTTACTCTCACCCCACTTCTGGGGGCCCAAACAATCTTGGAATGCAACAGTTCTAGTGGGGTTTCGAAGAAGACTGACTCACCTTTCCAATGAAGCTAAAATTGACCCAATCTAACAAATAAACAGGGAGTTATGAGAGTTTTATTCGCATCACATGTTTTCAAAAAATTAACAATTAAGATTGAGAAACAACAATCGAAGGCTTTTAGCATGCTTTTGGGGTATCGAATAGCCTCAGAATTAGGTGATTCTTCTTCCTTTTTGAAAGCTCATCAACTTAACTTTCCAAAGAGCTAAAAATTGTCCAAATCCAATCCCCGATGAGGCAGTTATGAGGGTTTTTGGAGAAATAGGGGATGTTAGAAAAATTCTGGACCATTTAGTCTCACCCCACTTTTAGGGGAACAAACGGTCTCGAAATATGATAGTTATAATGAAGTTTTGAAGAGCACTGACTCACCTTTCCAATGAACCTAAAATCAACCCAATCGGACATATAACAAGGGAGTTACGAGCGTTTTATTGGCATTACGCGATTTCAAAATATTAACGATTGGGATTGAGAAATGACGATTAAAGGATTCTAGCGTGCTTTTAGGGTATCGAACAGCCTCAGAATTAGGTCATTCCTACTTTATTTTGAAATCTCATCAATTTACCTTTTTAACGAGCTAAAAATCATCCAAATCTGACCCTTGGTACGGGAGTTATGAAGGTTTTCGTGGGAACATGGGATGTCAAAAAAATTCGGGACCATTTACTCTCACCCCACTTTTGGGGGCCCAAATGGTCTTAGAATGTGACGGTTCCAGTGGTGTTTCAACGAGCGCTGGCTCACCTTTTCAATGAACCTAAAATTGACCCAATCTCACATATAACGAGGAATTTACAAGCATTTTTTTTGCATCACGTAATTTTAAAAGATTAATGATCGAGATTGAAAAATGATGATTGAAGGCTTCTAGCGTGCTTTTGGGGGTATCAAACAGCCTCGGAATCAAGCAATTATTCTTTCATTTTGAAAGATGGTAAGTTACCTTTCCAACAAGCTAAAAATTATCCAAATATGATCCCTAGTAAGGGAGTTATGAGGGTTTTTGTCGGAACAGGGGATGTCAAAAAAATTCTAGACCATTTACTCTCACCCCACTTTTGGGGGCCCAAACGGTCTCGAAATGTGACGGTTCTAGAGGAGTTTCGAGGAGGACTGACTCACCTTTCTAATGAACCTAAAATTGACCCAATCCAATATATAAAGAGGGAGTTACGAGCAATTTATTCACATCATGTGCTTTCGAAAGATTATCTATCATAATTGAGAAACGACGATCGAAGGCTTCTAGCGTGCTTTTGGGGTATCAAACAGCCTCAGAATTAGGAGATTCCTCTTTGTTTTGAAAGCTTGTCAACTTATCTTTCCAAAGAGCTAAAAATTGTCCAAATCTGACACCCGATGAAGGAGTTATGAGGGTTTTCGTGGAAATAGAGGTTGTAAGAAAAATTCTGAACCATTTACTCTCACCCCACTTTTAGGGGCCCAAACGGTCTCAGAATGCAACGGTTCCAGTGGGGTTTCGAAGAGGACTGACTCACCTTTCAAATGAACCTAAAATTGACCTAGTCTGACCTATAATGAGGGACTTATAAGCATTTTTCACATCACATGATTTCAAAAGATTAACGATCGAGATTGAGAAACGATGATCTAAGGCTTCTAGCATGCTTTTGGTGTATCAAACGGCTTAGGAATCAGGCGATTCCTCTTTCATTTTTAAATCTCGTCAAGTTACCATTCCAAATAGATAAAAATTGTCTAAATCTTACCCCTGGTGTGGGAGTTTTGAGGGTTTTCATTGGAACAGGGGATGTCAGAAAAATTCTGGACCATTTGCTCTCATCCCACTTTTGGGAGCCTAAATAGTCTCGGAATGCAACGGTTCTAGTGAGGTTTCGAAGAACATTGACTCACCTTTGTAATGAACCTAAAATTGACCTAATCTATCATATAACAAGGGATTTACAAGAGTTTTATTCGCATCACGTGATTTCGAAAGATTAACGATCAAGATTGAGAAATGACGATTGAAGGCTTCTAATGTGCTTTTGGGGTATCAAATGGGCTCGGAATCAGGCGATTCCCTTTTCATTTTGAAAGATTGTCAAGTTACCTTTTTAAAGAGCTAAAAATTGTCTAAATCCGACCCATGGTGAGGGAGTTATGAGGGTTTTTGTGGAAATAGGGATGTAAAAAAATTCTGAACCATTTATTCTCACCACACTTTTATGGCACTAAACGGTCTCGGAATGTGACGGTTCTAGTGAGGTTTCGAAGAAGACTGACTTACCTTTCCAATGAACCTAAAATTGACCCAATTCGACATATAATGAGGGAGTTATGAGCATTTTATTTACATCACACGATTTCAAAAGAGTTATGATCGAGATTGAGAAATGACGATTGAAGGCTTCTACCGTGCTTTTGGGGTATCAAAAAGCCTCGGAATCAGGTGATTCCTCGGTCGTTTTGAAAGCTTGTCAACTTACGTTTCTAAAGAGCTAAAAATCATCTAAATCTGAGCCCCAATGAGGGAGTTATGAGGGTTTTCATGGAATAGGGGATGTAAGAAAAATTCTAGACCATGTACTCTCACCTCACTTTTGGGGGCCCAAACGGTCTTTGAATGCGACGATTCCATTAGAGTTTCGAAGAGCACTGACTCACCTTTCTAATGAACCTAAAATTGCCCAATCTGACATATAAAGAGGGACTTACGAACGTTTTATTCACATCACGCGATTTCGAAAGATTAACGATAGAAATTGAGAAACGATGATTGAAGGCTTCTAGCACGCTTTTGGGGTATCGAATGGCCTAAGAATCAGACAATTCTTTTATTTTGAAATCTCATCAAGTTACCTTTCTAATGAGATAAAAATCATCCAAATCCAACCCTCGATGAGGGAGTTATGAGGGTTTTCGTGGGAATAGGGGATGTCAGAAATATTCTGGACCATTTACTCTTACCCCACTTTTGGGGGCCCAAACAGTATCGGAATGCAACGGTTCTAGTGGGGTTTTGAAGAGCATTGACTCACCTTTCCAATGAACCTAGATTAATGATTGATATTGAAAAATGACGATTGAAGGCTTCTAGCGTGCTTTTAGGGTATCAAATGGCCTCGAAATCAGGCGATTCCTCTTTTGTTTTGAAATCTCGCCAACTTACCTTTCCAAAGAGCTAAAATCATCCAAATCTAACCCCCAAGGAGGCAGTTATGAGGGTTTTCATGGATACAGGGGATGTAAGAAAAATTCTAGACCATTTACTCTCACTCCACTTTTAGCGTCCCAAACTGTCTCGGAATGCGACGGTTCCAATGGGGTTTCAAAGAGCACTGACTCACCTTTCCAATGAACCTAAAATCGACCCAATCGGACATATAATGAGGGAGTTATGAGCATTTTATTGGCATTACGTGATTTGAAAGATTAACGATCGAGATAGAGAAACGACGATTGAAATCTTTGAGCATACTTTTGGGGTATTAAACAACCTCAGAATCAGGTAATTTCACTTTTATTTTGAAAGCTCATCAAGTTACCATTTCAATGAGCTAAAAATTGTCTAAATCTAACCCCCGGTGAGGGAGTTATGAATGTTTTCATAGAAACAGGGGATGTTAGAAAAATTCTGGACCATTTACTCTCACCCCAATTTTGGGGTCCCAAACGGTCTCGGAATGCAACAGTTCTAGTGGGGTTTCGAAGAACACTAACTCACCTTTGTAATGAACCTAAAATTGACCCAATCTAATATATAATAAGAGAGTTATGAGAGTTTTATTCACATAATGTGATTTCGAAAGATTAACGATCAAGATTGAGAAACGACGATCAAAGGCTTCTAGTGTGCTTTTGGGCTATCAAACGGGCTCAGAATCTGGCGATTCCTTTTCCATTTTTAAAGCTCTTTAAGTTACCTTTTCAAAGAGATAAAAATTATCTAAATCTGATCCATGGTGAGGGAGTTATGAGAGTTTTTGTGGAAATAGGGATGTAAGAAAAATTCTGAACCATTTACTCTCACCACACTTTTGGGGACCCAAACGGTCTCGGAATGCGATGGTTCCAGTGGGGTTTCAAAGAGCACTGACTCACCTTTCTAATGAACCTAAAATTATCCAATCTGACATATAAAGAGGGACTTACAAGCATTTTATTCACATCATGCGATTTGAAAGATTAACGATAGAAATTGAGAAATGATGATTGAAGGCTTGTAGCACGCTTTTAGGGTATCGAACGCCCTAGGAATCAGGAGATTCTTTCATTTTGAAATCTCATCAAGTTACCTTTCCAATGAGATAAAAATCATCCAAATCCAACCCTTGATGAGGGAGTTATGAGGGTTTTCGTGGGAATAGGGGATGTGAGAAAAATTCTGGACCATTTACTCTCTCCCCACTTTTGAGGGTCCAAACAGTCACGGAATGCAACAGTTCTAGTGGGGTTTTGAAGAGCACTGACTCACCTTTCCAATGAACCTGAAATTGACCAAATATAACATATAATAAGGGAGTTATGAGCATTTTATTCGCATCACATGATTTTGAGAGATTAACGATCGAGATTGAGAAACAACGAACGAAGGCTTCTAGCGTCCTTTTGGGATATCAAACGGCCTTAGAATCAGGCTGTTCCTCTTTCATTTTGAAAGTTCATCAAGTTACTTTTCTAAAGAACTAAAAATCATCCAAATCTGACTCCCGGTGAGGGAGTTATTATTATTATTGTTGAAATAAGGGATGTCAAAAAAATTCTAGACCATCTACTCTCACCCCACTTTTGGGGCCCAAACGGTCTCAGAATGCAACGGTTCCAGTGGGATTACGAAGAGGACTGACTCACCTTTCAATTGAACTTAAAATTGACCTAATCTAATATATAACAAGGGAGTTATGAGCATTTTATTCAAATCACATGATTTCAAAAGATTAACGATCGAGATTGAGAAACGACAATTAAAGGCTTCTAGCGTGCTTTTGGGGTATCAAACAGCATCAGAATCAGGCAATTCCTTTTCGTTTTGAAATCTCATCAAGTTACCTTTCTAACTAGATAAAAATCATCCAAATTCAATCCCCGTTTAGGGAGTTATGAGGGTTTTCATGGGAACAGGGGATGTCAAAAATTTTTTGGACCATTTACTTTCTCTCCACTTTTGGGGGTACAAACGGTCTCGGAATGCGATGGTTCCAGTGAGGTTTCGAAGAGGACTGACTCAATTTTCTAATGAACCTAAATTTGGCCCAATCTAACATACAATGAGGGAGTTATGAGTGTTTTATTCGTATCACATAATTTCAAAAGATTAATGATCGATATTGAAAAACGACAATCGAAGGCTTTTAGCGTGCTTTTGGGGTATCAAATGGCCTCGGAATCAGGTGATTGCTCTTTCATTTTGAAATCTTGCCAACTTACCTTTCTAAAGGCTAAAAATCATCCAAATCTAACCCCCAATGAGGCAGTTATGAGGGTTTTCATGGAAACAAGGGATGTTAGAAAAATTCTGGACCATTTACTCTCACCCCACTTTTGGGGACCAAACGGTCTCAGAATGCAACGGTTCCAGTGGAGTTTCGAAGAGTACTGGATCAACTTTCCAATGAACCTAAATTTGACCCAATCTGACATATAATGAGGGAGTTACAAACATTTTATTCATATCACGCGATTTTGAAAGATTAACGATCGAGATTGAGAAATGACGATTGAAGGATTCTAATGTGCTTTTGGGGTATCAATCGGCCCGAAATTAGGTGATTCCTCATTCATTTTTAAAGCTTATCAACTTGCCTTTCCAAAGAGTTAAAAATTGTCCAAATCTAACCCTCGGTGAGGGAGTTATAACAGTTTTCGTGGAAACAAGGGATGTTGGAAAAATTCTGGACCATATACTCTCACCCCACTTTTGGGGGCCCAAACGGTCTCGAAATGCGACGGTTCTAGTGGAGTTTCAAAGAGGACTGACTCACCTTTCTAATGAACTTAAAATTAACCCAATCTAACATATAACAAGGGAGTTACGAGCGATTTATTCACATCAATTGCTTTCGAAAGATTATCTATCATGATTGAGAAACGATGATCGAAGGCTTCTAGTGTGCTTTTGGGGTATCAAACAACCTCAGAATTAGGAAATTCCTCTTCCATTTTGAAAGCTCGTCAACTTATCTTTCCAAAGAGCTAAAAATTGTCCAAATCTAACACCCGATGAGGGAGTTATGATGGTTTTCGTGGAAACAGAGGTTGTCAGAAAAATTCTAAACCATTTACTCTCACCCCACTTTTAGGGGCCCAAACGGTCTTAGAATGCAATGGTTCCAGTGGGTTTCGAAGAGGATTGACTCACCTTTCAAATGAACCTAAAATTGACCCAATCCGTCCTATAACAAGGGACTTATAAGCATTTTTTTGCATCACGCGATTTCAAAAGATTAACGATCGAGATTGAGAAACGATGATTGAAGGCTTTTACCATGCTTTTGGTGTATCAAACGGACTAGGAATCAGGCGATTCTTCTTTATTTTAAAAGCTTGTTATGTTACCTTTCCAACAGTTAAAAACTGTCTAAATCTGACCTCCAATGAGGGAGTTATGAGGGTTTTCATGGGAATAGGGGATGTTGGAAAAATTCTAGACCATTTGCTCTCATCCCACTTTTGGGAGCCTAAACGGTCTCGGAATGTAACGGTTCTAGTGGGGTTTCGAAGAATACTAACTCACCTTTGTAATGAACCTAAAATTGACCTAATCTAACATATAACAAGGGAGTTACAAGAGTTTTATTCGTTTCACGTGATTTCGAAAGATTAACGATCAAGATTGAGAAATGACGATCGAAGGCTTCTAGTGTGCTTTTGGGGTATCAAACGGGCTCGGAATCAGGCGATTCCTATTTTATTTTGAAATCTCGTCAAGTTACCTTTTTAAAGAGCTAAAAATTGTCTAAATCTGACCCATGGTAAGGGAGTTATGAAGGTTTTTGTGGAAATAGGGATGTAAGAAAAATTTTGAACCATTTATTCTCACCACAATTTTAGGGCCCCAAACGGTCTCGGAATGTGACGGTTCCAGTGGGGTTTCAAAGAGGACTGACTTACCTTTCCAATGAACCTAAAATTGACCCAATCTGACATATAATGAGAGAGTTATGAGCATTTTATTTACATCACACGATTTCGAAAGAGTTATGATATAGATTGAGAAATGACGATTGAAGGTTTCTACTGTGCTTTTGGGGTATCAAATAGTGTCAGAATTAGGTGATTCCTCTTTCGTTTTGAAAGCTTGTCAACTTACCTTTCTAAAGAGCTAAAAAATGTCTAAATCTGACCCCCGATGAGGGAGTTATGAGGGTTTTCATGGAAATAGGGGATGTAAGAAAAATTCTAGGCCATGTACGCTCACCTTACTTTTGGGGGCCCAAACGGTCTCTGAATGCGACGATTCCATTGAGGTTTCAAAGAGCATTGACTCACCTTTCCAATGAACCTAAAATTTCTTAATCTGACATATAAAGAGGGACTTACAATCATTTTATTCACATCACGCGATTTCGAAAGATTAATGATAGAAATTGAGAAACGATGATTGAAGGCTTCTAGCACGCTTTTGGGGTATCAAATGGCCTAGGAATTAGGTGATTCTTTTATTTTGAAATCTCATCAAGTTACCTTTCTAATGAGATAAAAATCATCCAAATCCAACCCCCGATGAGGGAGTTATGAGGGTTTCCGTGGGAATAGGGGATGTTAGAAAAATTCTGGACCATTTACTCTTACCCTACTTTTGGGTCCCAAACAGTCTCGGAATGCAATGGTTCTAGTATGGTTTTGAAGAGCACTGACTCACCTTTCCAATGAATTTAAAATCGACCCAATCGGACATATAATGAGGGAGTTACGAGCATTTTATTGGCATCATACGATTTAAAAGATTAACGATCAAGATTGAGAAACGACGATCGAAAGCTTGTAGCATACTTTTGGGGTATCAAACTACCTTAGAATGAGGAAATTCCACTTTTATTTTTTAAGATCATCAGGCTACCATTTCAACAAGCTAAAAATCGTCGAAATCTAACCCCCAGTGAGGGAGTTATGAAAGTTTTCATGGAAACAGGGGACGTTGGAAAAATTCTGGACCATTTACTCTCACCCCACTTTTGGGGTCCCAAATGGTCTCGGAATACGACAGTTCCAGTGGGGTTTTGAAGAGGACTGACTCACCTTTCCAATGAACCTAAAATTGACCCAATCCGATATATAAAGAGGGAGTTATGAGCATTTTATTCACATCACGTGATTTGAAAAAATTAACGATCAAGATTGAGAAATGACTATTGAAGGTTTCTAGTGTGCTTTTGGGGTATCAGACAGCCTCAGAATCAGGTGATTCTTATTTTGTTTGGAAAGCTCGTCAACTTACCTTTCCAAAGAGCTAAAAATCGTCCAAATCTAACCCCCGATAAGGTAGTTATGAGTGTTTTCTTGAAAATAGGGGATGTTAGAAAAATTTTGGACCATTTACTCTCACCCCACTATTGGGGGCCCAAACGGTCTCAGAATACGACAGTTCCAGTGGGGGTTTCAAAGAGCATTGACTCACCTTTCCAATGAACCTAAAAATGACCCAATCTAACATATAACAAAGGAGTTACGAGTGTTTTATATGCATCACATGATTTCAAAAGATTAACGATCGAGATTGAGAAACGACCATCGAAGGGTTCTAGCATACTTTTGGGGTATCAACGGCCTCAAAATCAGGTAATTCCTCTTTCACCTTGAAAGCATGTCAAGTTACATTTTCAACGAGCTAAAAATTGGCCAAATCTAACCTCTAGTGAGGGAGTTATGAAGGTTTTCATGGGAACAGGGGATGTTGGAAAAATTCTGGACCATTTACTCTCACCCCATTTTGGGGCCCAAACGATTTGAGAATGCGACGCTTCTAGTGGGGTTTCGAAGTGCACTGACTCAAATTTCCAATGAACCTAAAATTGACCCAATCTAACATATAACAAGGGAGTTACGAGCATTTTATTCACATCACTTGATTTTGAAAGATTAATAATCGAGATTGAGAAACAACGATTGAAGGCTTCTAACGTGCTTCTGGGGTATCAAACGGCCTCAGAATCTGGCAATTCCTTTTATTTTTGAAAGCTCGTGAAGTTACTTCTCCAACAAGCTAAAAATCATCCAAATCTAACTCCTAGTGAGGGAGTTATGAGGGTTTTCGTGGGAACAGGGGTTGATAGAACAATTCTATACCATTTGCTATCACCCCACTTTTGGGGGCCCAAATGATCTCGGATTGTGACGGTTCTAATGGAGTTTAGAAGAGAACTGACTCACCTTTCTAATGAACCTAAAATTGACCCAATCCAACATATAATGAGAGAGTTATGAGCGATTGATTCACATCACACGATTTTGAAAGATTAATGATTGAGATTGAGAAATGACGATCGAAGGTTTCTAGCTTGCTTTTAGGGTATCAAACGGCCTCAGAATCAGGCAATTCCTGTCATTTTCAAAAATTGTTAAGTTACCTCTCCAATGAGCTAAAAATTGTCCAAATTCATCTCCCAATGAGGGAGTTATAAGGGTTTTCGTGGGAACAGGAGATGTAAGAAAAATTTTGGACCATTTACTCTCACCCCACTATTGGGGGCCCAAACGATGTCAGATTACAATGGTTCCAGTGGGGTTTCGAAGAGGACTGACTCACCTTTCCAATGAAGCTAAAATTGACCCAATCTAACAAATAAACAGGGAGTTATGAGAGTTTTATTCGCATCACGTGATTTCAAAAAATTAACAATCAAGATTGAGAAATGATGATCAAAGGCTTCTAGCATGCTTTTGGGGTATCAAACAGCTTAGAATCAGGCGATTCTTCTTTCGTTTTGAAAGCTCATCAATTACCCTTCCAAAGAGCTAAAAATTGTCCAAATCCAATCCTCGATGAGGTAGTTATGAGGGTTTTAGTAAAAATAGGGGATGTTAGAAAAATTCTGGATCATTTACTCTCACTCCACTTTTAGGGGTCAAACGGTCTCAGAATGCGACAGTTATAGTGGAGTTTCGAAGTGCATTGGCTCACCTTTCCAATGAACCTAAAATCGACCCAATTGGACATATAAAGAGGGAGTTATGAGCATTTTATTAGCATCACACGATTTTAAAATATTAACGATCGAGATTGAGAAACGACGATTAAAGGCTTCTAGCATGCTTTTGGGGTATCAAATGGCCTTAGAATCAAGCGATTCCTGCTTTGTTTTGAAAGCTCATCAAGTTACCTTTTCAACAAGCTAAAAATTATCTAAATTTGACCCCTGATGAGGGGTTATGAAGGTTTTCGTGGGAACATGGGATGTCGAAAAAATTCAGGACCATTTACTCTCACCCCACTTTTGGGGGCCCAAACGGTCTTAAAATGCGATGGTTCCAGTGGGGTTTTGAAGATCACTGGCTCAACTTTTCAATGAACCTAAATTAGACCCAATCAGACATATAATGAGGGAGTTATGAATGTTTTATTCACATTACACAATTTTAAAAGATTAACGTTCGAGATTGAGAAACGACGATCGAAGGATTCTAGCGTGCTTTTGGGGTATTAATCGGCCTGAAATCAGGCGATTCCTCATTCATTTTGAAAGCTCGTCAACTTGCCTTTCCAAAGAGTTAAAAATCGTCCAAATCCAACCCCCAGTGAGATGTTGGAAAAGGGGATGTTGAAAAAATTCTAGACTATATACTCTCAGCCCACTTTTGGGGGCCCAAACGGTGTCGAAATGCGATGGTTCCAGTGGAGTTTCGAAGAGGACTAACTTACCTTCAAAAGGGAGTTACGAGTGATTTATTCACATCAAGAACTTTAAAAAGACTAACTATCATGATCGAGAAACAACGATCAAAGTCTTCTAGCGTACTTTTGGGGTATCAAACAGCCTCAGAATCAGGTGATTTCTCTTTCATTTTGAACGCTCGTCAACTTATCTTTCTAAAGAGCTAAAAATTGTCCAAATCTAACACCCGATGAGGGAGTTATGAGGGTTTTCATGAAAATAGAGGATGTAAGAAAAATTCTGAACCATTTATTCTCACTCCACTTTTAGGGGCCCAAACGGTCTCAGAATGCAACAGTTCCAGTGGGGTTTCGAAGAGGATTGACTCACCTTTCAAATGAACCTAAAATTGACCCAATATGACCAATAATGAGGGACTTATGAGCATTTTATTTACATCATGTGATTTTAAAAGATTAACGATTGATATTGTGAAACAATGATCGAAGGCTTCTAGCATACTTTTGGTGTATCAAACGGCCTAGGAATTAGGCAATTCCTCATTCGTTTTGAAAGCTCGTCAAGTTACCATTCCAATGAGATAAAAATCATCCAAATCTAACCCTTTGTGTAGGAGTTATGAGGGTTTTCATTAGAACAGGGGATGTCAGAAAAATTCTGGACCATTTACTCTCATCCCACTTTTGAGGACCTAAACGGTCTCGGAATACAACGGTTCTAGTGGGGTATCGAAGAACACTGACTCACCTTTGCAATGAACCTAAAATTGACCCAATCTAACATATAATTAGGGAGTTATGAGAGTTTTATTCGCATCATGTAATTTCAAAAGATTAACGATCAAGATTGAGAAACGACGATCAAAGGCTTCTAGTGTGCTTTTGGGGTATCAAACGGGCTCGGAATCAAGTGATTCCTTTTCATTTTTAAAGCTCTTCAAGTTACCTTTTCAAAGAGCTAAAAATTATCTAAATCTGACCCATAGTGAGGGAGTTATGGGGTTTTTTTATGGAAACAGGGATGTAAGAAAAATTCTGAACCATGTACTCTCACCACACTTTTGGGGCCCCAAACAGCCTCGGAATGCGACGGTTCCAGTGGGGTTTCGAAGAGCACTGACTCACCTTTCTAATGAACCTAAAATTGCCCAATTTGACATATAAAGAGGGACTTACGAGCATTTTATTCACATCACGCGATTTCGAAAGATTAATGATAGAAATTGAGAAATGATGATTAAAGGCTTCTAGCACACTTTTAGGGTATCGAACAGCCTAGGAATCAGGAGATTCTTTCGTTTTGAAATCTCATCAAGTTACCTTTCCAACGAGATAAAAATCATCCAAATCCAACCCTTGATGAGGGAGTTATGAGGGTTTTCATGGGAATAGGGGATGTGAGAAAAATTCTGGACCATTTACTCTCTCCCCACTTTTGGGGGCCCAAACAGTCACGGAATGCAACGGTTCTAGTGGGGTTTTGAAGAGCACTAACTCACCTATCTAATGAACCTAAAATTGATGAAATATAACATATAACAAGGGAGTTATGAGCATTTTATTTGCATCACGCGATTTTGAAAGATTAACGATTGATATTAACAAACGACAATCGAAGGCTTCTAGCGTGCTTTTTAGGTATCAAATGGCCTTGGAATCAAGCAATTCCTCTATCGTTTTGAAAGCTCGTCAAGTTACCTTTCTAAAGAGCTAAAACTTATCCAAATCTGTGTCCTAGTGAGGGAGTTATAAGGGTTTTCATGGAAAAAGGGGATGTCAAAAAAATTCTGGACCATTTATCTCACCCCACTTTTGGGGCCCAAACGGCTCAGAATGCAACGGTTCCAGTGGGGTTTCGAAGAGGACTGAC
Organism: Magnolia sinica; assembly: GCF_029962835.1. NCBI lineage: Eukaryota > Viridiplantae > Streptophyta > Magnoliopsida > Magnoliales > Magnoliaceae > Magnolia > Magnolia sinica. The sequence goes on from NC_080587.1 coordinate 28,954,594, forward strand.
TCACCTTTCAATTGAACCTAAAATTGACCCAATCTAATACATAATGAGGGAGTTATGAGCATTTTATTCAAATCACGCAACTTTGAAAGATTAACGATCGAGATTGATAAACAACGATTGAATGCTTCTAGCTTGCTTTTGGGGTATGAAACGGCCTCAGTATCAGGCAATTCCTCTTTCGTTTTGAAATCTTGTCAAGTTATCTTTCCAAGGAGCTAAAAATTATCTAAATCTAACCCACGTTTAGGGAGTTATGAGGGTTTTCGTAGGAACAGGGGATGTCAAAAAATTTCTGGACCATTTACTTTCTCCCCCCTTTGGGGGTGCAAACGGTCTCGGAATGCGACGATTCCAGTGGGGTTTCGAAGAGGACTGACTGAAATTTCTAGTGAACCTAAATTTGACCCAATCTGACATAAAATAAGGGAGTTATGACTATTTTATTTATATCACATAATTCTAAAAGATTAATGATCGATATTGAAAAACAACGATTGAAGCCTTCTAGCGTGCTTTTGGGGTATCAAATGGCCTCGGAATCAGGCGATTGCTCTTTCATTTTTAAATCTCGCTAACTTACCTTTTCAAAGGCTAAAAATCATCCAAATCCAACCCCCAATGAGGCAGTTATGAGGGTTTAATGGAAATAGGAGATGTTAGAAAAATTCTTGATCATTTACTCTCACCCCACTTTTCGGGGCCCAAACGGTCTCGGAATGCGATGGTTCCAGTGGGGTTTTGAAGAGCACTGGCTCAACTTTCCAATAAACCTAAATTTGACCCAATCTAACATATAATGAGGGAGTTGTGAACATTTTATTCACATTACTTGATTTTGAAAGATTAACGATCAAGATTGAGAAACGATGATCGAAGGATTCTAGCGTGCTTTTGGGGTATCAATCGGCTCGAAATCTGGCGATTCCTCATTCATTTTTAAAGCTCGTCAACTTACCTTTCCAAAGAGTTAAAAATCATCCAAATCCAATCCCCGGTGAGGGAGTTATGACGGTTTTCGTGGAAACAGGAGATGTTGGAAACATTCTGGACCATATACTTTCACCCCACTTTTGGGGGCCCAAACGGTCTCGAAATATGATGGTTTCAGTGGGGTTTCGAAGAGGACTGACTCACCTTTCTAATGAACCTAAAATTGACACAATCCAACATATAACAAGGGAGTTACATGCGATTTATTCACATCAAGAGCTTTCGAAAGATTATCTATCATGATTGAGAAACGACAATCGAAGGCTTCTAACATGCTTTTGGGGTATCAAACAACCTCAGAATCAGGCAATTCCTTTTCCTTTTGAAATCTCGTCAAGTTACCTTTCCAATGAGCTAAAAATCATCCAAATCTGACCCCCGTTTAGGGAGTTATGAGGGTTTTCGTGGGAACAAGGGATGTCAAAAAAATTCTGGACCATTTACTTTCTCCCCACTTTTGGGGGTGCAAACAGTCTCAGAATGTGACGGTTCCAATGGGGTTTCGAAGAGCACTGACTCAACTTTCTAATAAACCTAAATCTGACCCAATCTAACATATAATGAGGGAGTTATGAGTGTTTTATTCGTATCACATAATTTCAAAAGATTAATAATCAATATTGAAAAACTACGATCGAAGGCTTCTAGCGTGCTTTTGGGGTATCAAATGGCCTCGGAATCAGGCGATTTCTCTTTCATTTTGAAATCTCGCTAACTAACCTTGCCAATGGCTAAAAGCATCCAAATCCAAGCCCCGATGAGGCAGTTATGAGGGTTTTCATGGAAACAGGGGATGTCAGAAAAATTTTGGACCATTTACTCTCACCCCACTTTTGGGGGCCCAAATGGTTCAGAATATGACGGTTCTAGTAGAGTTTCGAAGAGCACTAGCTTAACTTTCCAATGAACCTAAATTTGACCCAATCTGACATATAATGAGGGAGTTACGAACATTTTATTAGCATCATGCAATTTTGAAAGATTAACAATCGAGATTTAGAAACGACAATCGAAGGCTTATAGCATGGTTTTAGGGTATCAAACGGCCACAGAATCGGGTGATTCTTCTTTCTTTTTGAAAGCTCGTTAAGTTACCTTTTGAATAAGCTAAAAACAGTCCAAATCTAACCTCCAATGAGGGAGTTATGAGGATGTTCGTGAGAACAGGGGATGCTAGAAGAATTTCAGACCATTTAATCTCACCCCACTTTTAGAGGCCTAAACGGTCTCAGAATGCGACGATTCGAGTAGGGTTTCAAAGAACACTGACATATCTTTTCAATGAACTTAAAATTAACCCAATCCGATATATTTTAAGGGAGTTACAAGTGTTTTATATGCATCACGTGATTTTAAAAGATTAACGATCGAGATTGAGAAACGATGATCGAATGCTTCTAGCATGCTTTTGGGGTATCAAAAGCCTCAGAATCAGGAAATTCCTCTTTCGTTTGGAAATCTCATCAAGTTACCTTTCCAACGAGCTAAAAATCATCCAAATCCAACCACCATTTATGGAGTTATGAGGGTTTTCATGGGAACAGGGGATGTCAAAAAAATTCTGGACCATTTACTTTCTCCCCACTTTTGGGGGTGCAAACGGTCTCAGAATGCGACGGTTCCAGTGGAGTTTCGAAGAGGACTGACTCAACTTTCTAATGAACTTAAATTTAACCCAATTTGACATACAACGAGGGAGTTATGAGTGTTTTATTTATATCACATAATTTTAAAAGATTAATGATCGATATTGAAAAACAACGTTCGAAGGCTTCTACCGTGCTTTTAGGGTATCAAATGGGCTCGGAATCAGGCGATTGCTCTTTCGTTTTGAAATCTCGCCAACTACCTTTCTAAAGTCTAAAAATCATCCAAATCCAACCCCCGATGAGGCAGTTATGGGGGTTTTCATGGAAACATGGGATGTCAGAAAAATTCTGGACCATTTACTCTTACCCCACTTTTGGGGGCCCAAACGATCTCAGAATGCGACAGTTCCAGTGAGGTTTCGAAGAGCACTGACTCACCTTTCCAATGAACCTAAAATTAAACCAATTGGACATATAATGAGGGTTCTAGCATCCTTTTGGGGTATCAAACGGCCTCAGAATCAGGTAATTCCACTTTTATTTTGAGGGCTCATCAAGTTACCTTTTCAACGAGCTAAAATTCATCCAAATATAACCTCCAGTGAAGGAGTTATGAAGGTTTTCATGGAAACAGGGGATGTTGTAAAAATTCTAGATCCGATATATATAAAGAGGGAGTTATGAACATTTTATTCACATCACGTGATTTCAAAAAATTAATGATCAAGATTGTGAAACGTTTATCGAAGGTTTCTAGTGTGCTTTTGGGGTATCAAACAGCCTCAGAATCAGGCGATTCCTCTTTCATTTTAAAAGGTCGTCAACTTACCTCTCTAAAGAGCTAAAAATTGTCCAAATCCAACCCCTGATGAGGCAGTTATGAGGGTTTTCATGGAAACAGGGGATGTTAGAAAAATTTTAAACCATTTACTCTCACCCCACTTTTGGGGGTCTAAACGGTCTCGGAATACGATAGTTCTCATGGGGTTTCGAAGAGCACAGGCTCACCTTTCCAATGAACCTAAAATCAACCCAATCGGACATATAATGAGGGAGTTATGAGCATTTTATTAGCATCACGTGATTTCAAAAGATTAACGATCGAGATTGAGAAACGACGATCGAAGGGTTCTACCGTACTTTTAGGGTATCAAACAGCCTTTGAATCAGGTAATTCCTCTTTTGTTTTGAAAGCGCGTCAAGTTACATTTTTAACGAGCTAAAAATCAGCCAAATCTAACCCCTGGTGAGGGAGTTATGAAGATTTTCATGGGAATAGGGGATGTTGGAAAAATTCTAGACCATTTACTTTCACCCCAATTTTGGGGGCCCAAACGGTCTGAGAATGTGACGCTTCCAGTGGGGTTTCGAAGTGCACTGACTCAACTTTTCAATGAACCTAAATTTGACCAAATTCGACATATAACAAGGGAGTTATGAACATTTTATTTGTATCATGCGATTTTAAAAGATTAACAATTGAATCATGCGAGTCCTCATTCATTTTGAAAGCTCGTCAACTTACCTTTTCAAAGAGTTAAGAATTGTCCAAATTTGACCCCTAGTGAGGGAGTTATGAGGGTTTTCGAGGAAACAGGGGATCTCAAAAAAATTCTGGACCATTGACTCTCTCCCCACTTTTAGGGGTGCAAACGGTCTCAAAATGCGACGATTCCAGTGAGGTTTCGAAGATCACTGACTCAACTTTCCAATGAACCTAAATTCGACCTAATTTGACATATAACAAGGTAGTTACGAGAATATTATTTGCATCCAATAATTTCAAAAGATTAATGATCGATATTGAAAAATGACGATCGAAGGCTTCTAGCGTGCTTTTGGTGTATCAAACGGCCTCAGAATCAGGCGATTTCTCTTTCATTTTGAAAGCTCGTCAACTTACCTTTCCAAAGAGCTAAAAATTATCCAAATCCAACCCCTAAGGAGGTAGTTATGAGGGTTTTCGTGGAAACAAGGGATGTAAGGAAAATTCTGGACCATTTACTCTCACCCAACTTTTGGAGGCCTAAACGGTCTCGAAATGCGACGGTTCTAATGGGGTTTCGAATAGGACTGACTCACCTTTTCAATGAACTTAAAATTGACCCAATGTAACATATAACAAAGGAGTTACGAGTATTTTATTCACATCACGCAATTTTCAAAGATTAATGATCGAGATTGAGAAATGAGGATCGAAGGCATCTACCATGCTTTTGGGGTAGCAAACGGCCTCAGCATCAGACGATTCTTGTTTAGTTTTAAAAGTGTTTGAAGTTAACTTTCTAAAGAGCTAAAAATTGTCCAAATTTGACCCCTGGTGAGGGAGTTATGAGGGTTTTTATGGGAAAAGGGGATGTGAGAAAAATTTTGGACCATTTACTCTCACCCCACTTTTGGGGTCCAAACGGTCTCAGAATGCGACGGTTCTAGTGGGGTTTTGAAGAGCACTGAATTATCTTTCCAATGAACCTAAAATTGACCCAATCAGACATAAAGCGAGGGATTTGCGAGCATTTTATTCGCATCACATGATTTTAAAAAATTAACGATCGAGATTGAGAAACAATGATCGAAGGCTTCTAGTGTGCTTTTGGGGTTTCAAATGGCCTCAAAATTAGGCAATTCCTGTTTCATTTTAAAAGCACGTCAAGTTATCGTTCCAATGATCTAAAAATCGTCCAAATCTGACCCCCAATGAGGGAGTTATGAGGGTTTTCATGGGAATAGAGATGTTAGAAAAATTCTAGACCATTTACTCTCATCCCACTTTTGGGGGCCCAAACAATCTCGGATTGTGATGGTTCCAATGGGGTTTCAAAGAGCATTGAGTCATTCCAATAAACTTAAAATTGACCCAATCCGACATATAATGAGGGAGTTACGATTATTTTATTCACATCACATGATTTCAAAAGATTAACAATCGAGATTGAAAAACGACGATCAAAGGCTTCTAGCCTACTTTTGGGGTATCAAACGGCCTCAGAATTAGGTAATTTCCTTTTTATTTTGAAGGATCGTCAAGTTACCTTTCCAACAAGCTAAAAATTTCCAAATCTGACCACCGATGAGGGAGTTATGTGGCTTTTCGTGGGAACAGGGGATGTTAGAAAAATTTTAGATCATTTACTCTCACCCCACTTTTGGGGGCCCAAACGGACTCAGAATGCGACGGTTCTAATGGAGTTTCGAAGAGTACTAACTCACCTTTTCAATGAACCTAAAATCAACCCAATCCGACATATAAAGAGGGAGTTACAAGCATTTTATTCGCATCACGCGATTTCATAAGATTAATGATCGACATTGAGAAACGACGATCGAAGGCTTCTAGCGTGCTTTTGAGGTATCAAACGGCCTCAGAATCAGGTGATTCCTGTTTCGTTTTGAAAGCTTGTTAACTTTCTAACGAGTTAATAATCGCCAAAATCTGACCCCCGGTGAGGGAGTTGTGAGGGTTTTTGTGGGTATGAGGGATGTTAGAAAAATTTTGGACCATTTACTCTCACCCCACTTTTGGGGGCCCAAATGGTCTCAGAATGCGATGGTTCTAGTGGGGTTTCGAAGAGCACTGACTCACCTTTTCAATGAACCTAAAATTGACCCATCTTACATATAAGAAGGGAGTTATGAGTATTTTATTCACAACACATGATTTTGAAAGATTAACGATCGAAATTGAGAAACGATAATTGAAGGCTTTTTGTGTGCTTTTGGGGTACCAAACAACCTCAGAATCAGACGATTCCTGTTTCGTTTAGAAAGATCATCAAGTTACCTTTCCAACGACCTAAAAATTATCCAAATCTGACCCCTGGTGAGGGAATCATGAGTGTTTTCATGGGAATAGGGGATGTCAGAAAAATTCTAAACCATTTACTCTCACCCCACTTCTGGGGCCCAAACGGTCTCCGAATGCGACGATTCTAGTGGGGTTTCAAAGAGCATTGAATCATCTATCCAATGAACCTAAAATTGACCCAATCCAATAGATAAGGAGGGAGTTACGAGCATTTTTTCGCATCATGCGATTTTGAAAGATTAACTATCAAGAATGATAAACGACGATCGAAGGCTTATGACATGCTTTTGGGGTATCAAACGGCTTGAAATCGGGTGATTCTTCTTTTGGTTTGAAAGCTCGTCAAGTTTTCTTTCCATCGAGCTAAAAACTGTCTAAATTTGACCTACAATGAGGTAGTTATGAAGGTTTTCGTGGGAATAGGGGATGTTGAAAAAATTTCAAACCATTTACTCAAACCCCACTTTTGGAGGCCTAAACAGTCTTGAAACGCAATGATTTAAGTCGGGTCTCGAAGAGAATTGATAGACCTTTCCAATGAACTTAAAATTGACCTAATTCGATAAACAACGAGGGAGTTATGAGCAATTTATTTGCATCATGCGATTTTAAAAGATTAACAATCGAGATTGAGAAACGACGATCGAAGGCTTCTAGCATGCTTTTGCGGTATCAAACGGCCTCGGAATCAGGCAATTCTTCTTCGTTCAAGTTACCTTTCCAACGAGCTAAAAATTGTCCAAGTCCAACTTCAAATGAGGGAGAGTTATGAGGGCCCAAACGGTCTCGGAATGTGACGATTCTAGTGGGGTTTCAAAGAGCACTGACTCACCTTTCCAATGAACCTAAAATTGACCCAATCTGACATATAATGAGGGAGTTACGAGCATTTTATTCGCATCACGTGATTTTAAAAGATTAACGATCGAGATTGAGAAACGACGATCGAAGGCTTCTAGCATGCTTTTGGGGTATCAAACGGCCTCGGAATCAGGTGATTCTTCTTTCATTTTGAAAGCTTGTCAAGTTAACTTTCCAACGAGCTAAAAACTGTCCAAATCTGACCTCCGATGAGGGAGTTATGAGGGTTTTCGTGGGAGTAGGGGATGTTAGAAAAATTCTAGACTATTTACTCTCACCCCACTTTTGGAGGACTAAATGGTCTCGGAACGCGACGATTAAAGTCAAGTTTCGAAAAGAACTGTCACAACTTTTCAACGAGCCTAAAATCGACCCAATCTGATAGATAACAAGGGAGTTACGAGTATTTTATTCGCATCACACGATTTCAAAAGATTAACGATTGAGATTGAGAAACGACGATCGAAGGCTTCTAGCATGCTTTTGGGGTATCAAACGGCCTCGGAATCGGGTGATTCTTCTTTCGTTTTGAAATGTCATCAAGTTACCTTTCTAACAAGATTTAAACTGTCTAAATCTGACCTCTCATTAGGTAGTTATGAGTGTTTTCATGGGAGGAGGGGATGGTGGAAAATTTTCAAACCACTTACTTTCACCTCACATTTGGAGGCCCAAACGGTCTCGGAATGTGACGATTCAAGTGGAGTTTCAAAGAGCATTGATAAACCTTTCTAATGAACCTAAAATTGACCCAATCTGATATATAAAGAGGGAGTTATGAGCATTTTATTCACATCACGCGATTTCAAAAGATTAACGATCGAGATTGAGAAACGAGGATTGAAAGCTTTTAGCATGCTTTTGGGGTATCAAACGGCCTCAGAATCAGGTGATTCTTCTTTCGTTTTGAAAGCTCGTCAAGTTAACTTTCCAAGGAGCTAAAAACTGTCTAAATCTGACCTTTGATGAGGGAGTTATGAGGGTTTTTGTGGGAATAGGGGATGTTAGAAAAATTCTAGACCATTTACTCTCACCCCACTTTTGGGGGCCTAAACGGTCTTGGAATGCGATGGTTCCAGTGGAGTTTTGAAGAGCACTGACTCACCTTTCCAATGAACCTAAAATTGATCCAATCTGACATAAAATGATGGATTTACAAGCATTTTATTCGCATTACATGATTTCAAAAGATTAATGATTGAGATTGAGAAACGACGGTTGAAGGCTTCTAGCGTGCTTTTGGGGTATCAAACGGCCTCGGATTCAAGCGATTCCCTTTTCGTTTTGAAAGAACGTCAAGTTACCTTTCCAACGTGCTAAAAATTGTGCAAATCTGACCCCTTGTGAGGGAGTCATCAGGGTTTTCATGGGAATAGGGGATGTTAGAAAAATTTTGGACCATTTACTCTCACCCCACTTTTAGGGGCCCAAACGGTCTCATAATGCGACAGTTCTAGTGGGGTTTCGAAGAGTACTGAATCACCTTTCCAATGAACCTGAAATTGACCCAATCCAACATATAAAGAGGGAGTGACGAATATTTTATTCGCATCACACAACTTCAAAAGATTAACGATCGAGATTGAGAAACGCGTGCTTTTGGGGAATCAAACAACGTCGAAATCAGGTGATTCCTATTTCATTTAGAAATCTCATCAAGTAATCTTAACAACGAGCTAAAAATTGTCTAAATTCGACCCCTGAGTAGGGAGTTATGAGGGTTTTTATGAGAATAGGGGATGTAAGAAAAATGTTGGACCATTTACTCTCATCCCACTTTTGGGGGCCCAAACAGTCTCGGAATGTGACTGTTCCAGTGGGTTTTCGAAGAGTACTAACTCACCTTTCCAATAAACCTAAAATTAACCCAATCTGACATATAATGAGGGATTATGATCATTTTATTCTCATTACACGATTTTGAAAGATTAACAATCGAGATTGAGAAACGATGATCGAAGGCTTCTAGCGTGCTTTTAGGGTATCAAATAGCCTCAGAATTAGGCGATTCCTTTTTAGTTTTCAAAGCACGTCAGGTTACCTTTCCAACAAGCTTAAAATTGTCTAAATTTGACCCCTGGTGAGGGAGTTATGACGGTCTTCATGGGAATAGGGGATGTAAGAAAATCCCTCTTTTAGGGACCTAAACGGTCTCAAAATGTGATGGTTCTAGGGCGGTTTCGAAGAGCACTGACTCACCTTTCCAATGAACCTAAAATCAACCCAATCCAACATATAACAAGGGAGTTACGAGCATTTTTTCACATCATGTGATTTCGAAAGGTTAACGATCGATATTGAGAAACGATGATTGAAGGCTACTAGCGTGCTTTTGGGATATCAAACGGCCTCGGAATCAGGCGATTCCTAGTTTGGAAAGATCGTCAAGTTATCTTTCCAAAGGGCTAAAAATCGTCTAAATCTGACCTGTGATGAGGGAGTTATGAGGGTTTACATGGAAACAGGGTATGTCAAAAAAATTCAGGACTATTTACTCTCACCCCACTTTTGGGGCCCAAAACGGTCTCAGAATGCGACGGTTCCAGTGGGGTTTTAAAGAGGACTAACTCACCTTTCAATTGAACATAAAATTGACCCAATCCAACATGTAACGAGGGAGTTATGAGCATTTTATTTACATCACACAATTTCAAAAGATTAACGATTGAGATTGAGAAACGATGATCGAAGGCTTCTAGCGTGCTTTTGGGGTATCAAACAGCCTCAGAATCAGGCGATTCCTTTTCGTTTTGAAATCTCGTCAAGTTACCTTCCCAACGAGCTAAAAATCACCTAAATCTGACCCCCGGTGAGGGAGTTATGAGGGTTTTCATGGGAACAGGGGATGCTAGAAAAATTTTGGACCATTTACTCTCTCCCCACTTTTTAGGGCACAAACGGTCTCAGAATGAGATGGTTCTAGTGGAGTTTCGAAGAGCACTGACTCAACTTTCCAATGGACCTATATTCGACCCAATCTGACATATAATGAGGGAGTTACGAGCATTTTATTCGCATCACACAATTTTGAAAGATTAATGATCGATATTGAAAAACGACGGTTGAAGGCTTCTAGCGTGCTTTTGGGGTATCAAATGGCCTTGGAATCAAGCGATTTCTCTTTCATTTTGAAAGCACATCAACTTAACTTTCGAAAGAGCTAAAAATTACCCAAATATGACCCCCGGTGAGGGAATTATGAGGGTTTTCATGGGAATAGAGGATGTTAGAAAAATTCTAGACCATTTACTCTCACCCCACGTTTAGGGGCGCAACCAGTCTCAGAATATGCCGGTTCTAGAGGGGTTTCGAAGAGGACTGACTCACCTTTCCAATGAACCTAAAATTGACCCAATCTAACATATAAAGAGGGAGTTATGAGCATTTTATTCACATCATGTGATTTCAAAAGATTAATGATCAAGATTGAGAAATAACTTTTGAAAGTTTCTAGCGTACTTTTGGGGTAACAAACAGCCTCGGAATCAGGCGATTCCTCTTTCATTTTGAAAGCTCGTCAACTTACCTTTCCAAAGAGCTAAAAATCATCCAAATCCAACCCTTGATGAGGCAGTTATAAGGGTTTTTATGTAAATAGGGGATGTAAGAAAAATTCTAGACCATTTACTCTCACTCCACTTTTGGGGGCCAAACAGTCTCAGAATGCGATAGTTCCAGTGGAGTTTCGAAGAGCACTAACTCGCCTTTCAAATGAACCTAAAATTGACCCAATCAAACATATAATGAGGGAGTTATGAGCATTTTATTAGCATCACATGATTTTAAAAGATTAACGATCGAGATTGGGAAACGACGATCGGAGGGTTCTAGCATACTTTTGGGGTATCAAACGGCCTCAGAATCTGGTAATTCCTTTTCGTTTTGAAAGAACATCAAGTTACATTTTCAACAAGCTAAAAATCATTCAAATCTAACCCCCGGTGAGGGATTTATGAAGATTTTCGTGGGAAGAGGGGATGTCATAAAAATTCTGGACCATTTACTCTCACCCCATTTTTAAGGGCCCAAACGGCCTGGGAATGCGACGGTTCCAGTGGGCTTTTGAAGAGCACTGACTCAACTTTCCAATGAACCAAAATTTGACCCAATCTAACATATAACGAGGGAGTTACGAACATTTTATTCGCATTACACGATTTTAGAAGCTTAATGATCGATATTGAAAAATGAAGTTTAAAGGCTTCTAGTGTGCTTTTGGGGTACCAAACGGCCTCAGAATCAGGCAATTCCTCTTTCATTTTGAAAGCTCGTCTACTTACCTTTCAAAAGAGCTAAAAATCATCCAAATCCAACCCTCGATGAGGTAGTTATGATGGTTTCTTGAAAATAGGGGATGTTAGAAAAATTATGGACCATTTACTGTCACCTAACTTTTGGAGGCCCAAACGGTCTCGGAATGCGACGGTTCCAGTCGAGTTTCGGAGAGGACTGACTCAACTTTCTAATGAACCTAAAATCGACCCAATCTAACATATAACGAAGGAGTTATGAGCATTTTATTTGCATCAGGTGATTTTGAAAGATTAACGATCGACATTGAGAAACAACGATCGAAGGCATCTATCATGCTTTTAGGGTAGCAAACGGCCTCGAAATCAGACAATTCCAGTTTAGTTTTGAAAGATTTTCAAGTTAACTTTCCAAAGAGCTAAAAATCATCTAAATTTGACCCCTGGTGAGGGAGTTATGAGGGTTTTGTGGGAATATGGGATGTGAGAAAAATTCTGGACCATTTACTCTCATCCCACTTATGGGCGCCCGAACGGTCTCAGAATGGGACGGTTCTAGTGGGGTTTCAACGAGCACTGACTCATCTTTCCAGTAAACTTAAAATCGACCCAATCGGACATAGAACAAAGGAGTTACGAGCATTTTATTCACATCACATGATTTCAAAAGATTAACAGTCAAGATTGAGAAACAACGATCGAAGGCTTCTAGCCTACCTTTGGGGTATCAAACGACCTCGGAATCAGGCGATTCGTTTTTCATTTTGAAAGATTGTCAAGTTACCTTTCTAGCTAGCTAAAAATTGTCCAAATCTGACCACCATAGAGGGAGTTATGAGACTTTTCATGGGAACAGGGGATGTTAGAAACATTCTGGACCATTTACTCTCACCCCACTTATGGGGGACCAAAGGGTCTTGGAATGCGACGGTTCTAATGGGGTTTCGAAGAGTACTGACTCACCTTTCCAATGAACCTAAAATTGACCCAATCTGACATAAAATGAGGGAGTTACAAGCATTTTATTTGCATTGCATGATTTTGAAAGATTAACGATTGACATCGAGAAACGGCGATCAAAGGCTTCTAGCGTGCTTTTGGGGTACAAACGGCCTCAGAATCAGGCGTTTCCTCTTTTATTTTGAAAGCTTGTTATGTTACCTTTTTAATGAGCTAATAATTGTCTAAATCTGACCCCTGGTGAGGGAGTTATGAGGGTTTTCTTGGGAACAGGGGATGTTAGAAAAATTCTGGACCATTTACTCTCACCCCACTTTTGGGGGCCCAAACGGTCTCAGAATGCGACGATTCCAATGGGGTTAAGAAGAGCACTGACTCACCTTTCCAATGAACTTAAAATTGACCCAATCCAACATATAATGAGGAAGTCATGTGTATTTTATTTACATCACGCGATTTCGAAAGATTAACGATCGAGATTGAGAAACGACGATTGAAGGCTTTTAGTGTGCTTTTGGGTATCAAACGGCCTGGGAATTAGGCGATTCCTCTTTCGTTTTGAAAGCTTGTTATGTTACCTTTTTAATGAGCTAATAATCGTCTAAATCTGACCCTGGTGAGAGAGTTATGAGGGTTTTCGTGGGAACAGGGGATGTTAGAAAAATTCTGGACCATTTACTTTTTCCCCACTTTTGGGGGACCAAACGGTCTCAGAATGTGATGGTTGTAGTGGGGTTTCGAAGAGCACTGAGTCACCTTTCCAATGAACCTAAAATTGACCTAATCTAACATATAACGAGGGAGTTATGAGCATTTTATTCGCATCATGTGATTTCAAAAGATTAACGATTGAGATTGAGAGACGACAATCGAAGGCTTTTAGCGTGCTTTTTGGGTATCAAACAGCCTCGAAATCAGACGATTCCTCTTCCATTTTGAAAGATCGTCAAGTTATATTCCCACCAAGCTAAAAATTATCCAAATCTGACCCCCGGTGAGGGAGTCATAAGGGTTTTCATGGGAATAGGGGATGTCGGAAAAATTCTGAACCATTTAATCTCACCTCAATTTTGGGGGCCAAATGGTCTCCGAATGCGACGGTTCTAGTGGAGTTTCGAAGAGCACTGACTCACATTTCCAATGAACTTAAAATTGACCTAATCTGACATAAAATGAGGGATTTGCGAGCATTTTATTCGCATCACGTGATTTCAAAAGATTAACGATCAAGATTGAGAAACGACGATTGAAGGCCTCTATCATGCTTTTGGGGTATCAAACGGCCTCGAAATTAGGCAATCATTTTTCATTTTGTACACTCGTCAAGTTACCTTTCGAACGAGAGAAAAACCATCTAAATCTGACATCCGATGAGGGAGTTATGAGGGTTTTCATGGGAATAGGGGATGTCAGAAAAATTCTGGACCATTTACTCTCATCCCACTTTTGGGGGCCCAAACGGTCTCGAAATGCGACGGTTTTAGGAATTTTTGAAGAGCACTGACTACCCTCTCCAATGACCTAAAATTAACCCAATCTACAATATAACGAGGGAGTTATGAGCATTTTATTCGTATTATGTGATTTCGATAGATTAATGATCGTGATTGAGAAACAATGATTGAAGGCTTCTAGCGTGCTTCTGGGGTATCAAACGACCTCGGAATCAGGTGATTCCTCTTTTGTTTTGAAAGATCGTGAAGTTACCTTTCCAACAAGCTAAAATTATCCAAATTTGACCCTTGATGAGGGAGTCATTAGGGTTTTCGTGGGGACAGGGGATTTTAGAAAAATTCTGGACCATTTACTCTAACCCCACTTTTAGGGGTCCAAACGGTCTCAGAATTTGATAGTTATAGTGGGGTTTTGAAGATCACTGACTCACCTTTCTAATGAACATAAAATTGACCCAGTCGAACATATAACAAGGGAGCTAGCATTTTATTCGCATAACACGATTTCGAAAGATTAACGATCGGGATTGAGAAACGACGATCGAAGGCTTCTAGCGTGCTTTTGGGGTATCAAACGGCCTCGGAATCAGGCGATTCCTTTTCATTTTGAAAGATCATCAAGTTACCTTTCCAACGAGCTAAAAATTGTCTAAATCCGACCCCCGATGAGGGAGTTATGAGGGTTTTCGTGAGAACAAAGGATGTAAGAAAAATTCTGGACCATTTACTCTGACCCCAATTTTAGGGGCCCAAATGGTCTCGGAATGCGACAGTTCTAGTGAGTTTTTGACGATCACTGACTCACCTTTCCAATGAACCTAAAATCAACCCAATCCGACATATAACAGGCGAGTTATGATCATTTTATTCGCATCGTGCGATTTTAAAAGATTAACCATCAAGATTAAGGAATGATGATCGAAGGCTTCTAGTGTGGTTTTGGGGTATCAAACAGCCTCAAAATCTGGTGATTCATTTTTCATTTTGAAAACACGTCAAGTTACCTTTCCAACAAGCTAAAAATTGTCCAAATTTGACCCCCGGTGAGGGAGTTATGAGGGTTTTGATGGGAATAGGAGATGTCAAAAAATTCTAGACCATTTAATCTCATCCCCCTTTTGGGGACCCAAACGGTCTCAGAATACGACGGTTCTAGTGGGGTTTCGAAGACCACTGAGTCACCTTTCCAATGAACCTAAAATTGACCCAATCCGACATATAATAAGGGAGTTACGAGTGTTTTATTCACATTACAAAATTTTAAAAGATTAACGATCGGGATTGAGAAACGGTGATTGAAGGCTTTTAGCATGCTTTTGGGGTATCAAACGGTATCAGAATCAGGTGATTCCTCTTTAGTTTTGAAAGCTCATCAAGTTATCTTTCCAATGAGCTAAAAATTGTGTAAATCCAACTCTCGGTGAGGGAGTTATGAGGGTTTTCATGAGAATAGTGGATGTAAGAAAAATTCTAGACCATTTACTCTCACCCCACTTTTGGGGGCCCAAACGGTCTCGGAATACAACGGATCTAGTGGGTTTTCAAAGAGCATTGACTCAACATTCCAATGAATATAAAATTGACCCAATTCAACATATAACAAGGGAGTTACGAGCATTTTATTCCCATCACGCGATTTCGAAAGATTAACGATCGGGATTGAGAAACAACGATCAAAGGCTTCTAGCGTGCTTTTAGGGTATCAAACAGCATCGGAATCAGGTGATTCCTCTTTCATTTTGAAATCTCGTCAAGTTATCTTTCCAACAAGCTAAAAATTGTCTAAATTTGACCCTCGGTGAGGGAGTTATGAGGGGTTTTATGATAATAGGGGATGTAAAAAAATTCCGGACCATTTACTCTCACCCCACTTTTGGGGGCCCAAACGGTTTCAGAATGTGATGGTTCTAGTGCATTTTTGAAGAGCACTGATTCACCTTTCTAATGAACCTAAAATCCACCTAATCTGACATATAATGAGGGAATTATGATCATTTTATTCGCATCACGCGATTTTGAAAGATTAACGATTAAGATTGAGAAATGATGTTCGAAGGCTTCTAGCGTGCTTTTGGGGTATCAAACAACCTCAGAATCTGGTGATTACTCTTTTGTTTTGAAAGCACGTCAAGTTACCTTTCCAACGAGCTAAAAATCATCCAAATCCAACCCTCGGTGAAGGGTTATGAGGGTGGTTTTCGTGGGAATAAGAGATGTAGGAAAATTCTAGACCATTTACTCTCATCCCTCTTTTGGGGACCCAAACGGTCTCAGAATACGATGGTTATAGTGGGGTTTCAAAGAGCACTGACTCACCTTTCTAATGAACATAAAATCAACCCAATCTGACATATAATGAGGGACTTACGAGCATTTTTTCACGTCACGCGATTTCGAAAGATTAACGATCGAGATAGAGAAATGATGATTGATGGCTTCTAGAGTGCTTTTCGGGTATCAAATGGCCTCGGAATCAGGCGATTCCTCTTTTGGCTTGAAATCTCGTCAAGTTATCTTTCCAACAAGCTAAAAATTGTCTAAATCTGACCCCTGGTGAGGGAGTTATGAGGGTTTTTTTAGAATAGGGGATGTATGAAAAATTCTAGACCATTTTCTTTTACCCCATTTTTGGGGGCCGAAACGGTCTCAGAATACGACGGTTCTATTGGGTTTTCGAAGAGCACTGACTCACCTTTCCTTGAACCTAAATTTAATCCAATCCGACATATAATGAGCGAGTTACGTGTATTTTTTTCGCATCAAGCAATTTCGTAAGACTAATGATCGGGATAGAGAAATGACGATCAATGGCTTCTAGCCTTCTTTTGTGATATCAAACAGCCTCCGAACCAGGCGATTCCTCTTTCGTTTTAAAAGCTCGTTAAGCTACCTTTCCAACAAGCTGAAAATTGTCTAAATTCAACCCCCAGTGAGGGAGTTATGAGGGTTTTCATGGGAAAAGGGGTTGTTAGAAAAATTCTGGACCATTTACTCTCCCCCCACTTTTGGGGGCCCAAACGGTCTCAGAATGCGACAGTTCCAGTGGGGTTTCGAAGAGCACTAACTCACCTTTCCAATGAACCTAAAATTAACCCAATCCAAAATATAATGAGGGAGTTACAAGCATTTTATTTGCATCACATAATTTTGAAAGATTAACGATCGAGGTTGAGAAACAACAATCGAAGGCTTCTAGCATGCTTTTGGAGTATCAAACGGCCTCAGAATTAGGCAATTCCTTTTCTTTTTGAAAGCACGTCAAGTTATCTTTCCAACGAGCTAAAAATCATCCAAATCCAACCCCCTTTGAGGGAGTTATGAGGGTTTTCATCGGAATAGGGGATGTCAAAAAAATTCTAGACCATTTACTCTCATCCCGCTTGTGGGGGCCCAAACAGTCTCGGAATACGACAATTCCAGTGGAGTTTCGAAGAGCACTGGCTCACCTTTCCAATGAACTTAAAATCGACCCAATCTGACATATAATGAGGGATTTACAAGCATTTTTTTCACATCACATGATTTTAAAAGATTAACGATCAAGATTGAGAAATGGCAATTGAAGGCTTCTAGCGTGCTTTTGGGGTATCAAATGGCCTCATAATGAAGCGATTCCTCTTTCATTTTGAAAGATGGTCAAGTTATCTTTCCAACGAACTAAAAATTGTCTAAATATGAGCCCCAGTGAGGGATTTATGAGGGTTTTCATGTGAATAGGGTATGTCAAAAAATTCTAGACCATTTACTCCCACCCCACTTTTGGGGGCCCAAAATGGTCTCGAAATGCGACGGTTTAGTGGGGTTGCGAAGAGCACTGACTCATCTTTCGAATAAACCTAAAATGGACCCAATTCGACATATATCAACGGAGTTACGAGCATTTTATTCGCATTATCTGATTTAAAAAAATTCACGATCGAGATTGAGAAACGATGATCGAACGCTTCTAGCGTGTTTTTGGGGTATCAAACGGCCTCAGAATTAGGTGATTCCTTTTCGTTTTGAAAGCACATTAAGTTACCTTTCCAATGAGCTAAAAATCATCCAAATCTGACCCCCGGTGATGGAGTTATGAGGGTTTTCATGGGAATAGGGGATGTTGGAAAAATTCCAGACCATTTACTCTCACCCCACTTTTGGAGGCCCAAATGTCCCGGAACGCGATGATTCAAGTCGGGTTTTGAAGAGAACTGACACACCTTTCCAATAAACCTAAAATCAACCCAATTCGATAGATAATGAAGGATTTACAAGCATTTTATTCACATCACGCGATTTCAAAAGATTAACGATCGAGATTGAGAAACGACGATAGAAGGCTTCTATCATGCTTTTGGGGGATCAAACGGCCTCAGAATCAGGTGATTATTTTTCATTTTGAAAGCTCATCAAGTTACCTTTCCAATGAGATAAAAACCATCCAAATCTGACATCCGATGAGGGAGTTATGAGGGTTTTCATGGGAATAGGGGATGTTGGAAAAATTCCACACCATTTTCTCAGACCCCACTTTCAGAGGCCCAAACGGTCTCGGAATATGACAATTCAAGTCAGGTCTCGAAGAGAACTGACACACCTTTCCATTGGACCTAAAATTGACCCAATATGATAGACAACAAGGGAGTTACAAGCACTATATTTACATCACATGATTTCAAAAGATTAACGATCGAGATTGAGAAAAGACGATTGAAGGCTTCTAGCGTGCTTTTGGGGTATCAAACGACCTTAGAAATAAGCGATTCCTCTTTCTTTTTGAAAGCTCATTAAGTTATCTTTCCAACAAGCTAAAAATTATCTAAATCTGACCCCCAATGAGGGAGTTATGATAATTTTTGTGAGAACAGGGGATGTATGAAAAATTCTAGACCATTTACTCTCACCCCACTTTTGAGGGCCCAAACGGTCTCGGAATGCGACGGTTCCAATGGGGTTTCGAAAAGCACTGACTCACCTTTCCAATGAACCTAAAATTGACCCAATCTAACATATAATGAGGGAGTTACGAGCATTTTTTCGCATCACATAATTTTGAAAGATTAACGATCGAGATTGAGAAATGACGATTGAAGGCTTCTAGCGTGCTTTTGGGGTATCAAACGGCCTCGGAATCAGGCGATTCCTCTTTCGTTTTGAAATCTCGTCAAGTTATCTTTCCAACAAGCTAAAAATTATCTAAATCTGACACCCAGTGAGGGAGTTATGAGGGCTTTTGTGAGAATAGGGGATGTATGAAAAATTTTAGACCATTTACTCTCACCCCACTTTTGGGGGCCCAAACGGTCTCGGAATGCTATGGTTTTACTAGATTTTTGAAGAGCACTTACTCACATTTCCAATGAACCTAAAATCTACCCAATCCAACATATAATGAGGGAGTTACTAGCGTTTTCTGTGCATCTTGCGATTTCAAAAGATTAATGAACGAGATTGATAAACGATGATCGAAGGCTTCTAGCATGCTTTTGGGGTATCAAATGCCCTCGGAATCAGGTGATTCTTCTTTGTTTTGAAAGCTCGTTAAGTTACCTTTCCAACGACCTAAAAATTGCCCAAATTTAACCTCCAATGAGTGAGTTATGAGTGTTTTCATGGAAATAGGGGATGTTGAAAAAATTCCAGACCATTTACTCTCACCCTAGTTTTGGAGGATCAAGTGTCTCGGAACGCGACGATTAAAGTGGGGTTTTAAAGAGAACTAACACATCTTTTTAATAAATCTAAAATCGACCCAATTTGATAGATAATGAAGGATTTACAAGCGTTTTATTCACATCACGCGATTTTGAAAGATTAATGATCAAGGTTGAGAAACGACGATAGAAGGCTTCTATAATGCTTTTGGGGGATCAAACGGCCTCAGAATCTGGCAATTATTTTTAATTTTGTAAGCTCATCAAGTCACCTTTCCAATAAGCTAAAAATCATCCAAATTTGACCCTCGATGAGGGAGTTATGAGGGTTTTCATGGGAACAGGGGGTTGTGAGAAAAATTCTAGACCATTTACTCTCACCCCACTTTTGGGGTCCTAATCGGTCTCGGAATGCGACAGTTCCAGTGAGGCTTCGAAGAGTACTGACTCATCTTTTACTGAACCTAAAATTGAACCAATCTGATAAATAACAAAGGAGTTATGAGTATTTTATTCACATTACATTATTTTGAAAGATTAACAATCGAGATTGGGA
This sequence comes from Magnolia sinica, assembly GCF_029962835.1. Lineage (NCBI taxonomy): Eukaryota > Viridiplantae > Streptophyta > Magnoliopsida > Magnoliales > Magnoliaceae > Magnolia > Magnolia sinica. Next base: position 28,974,692 of record NC_080587.1, read on the forward strand.
AATGACGATCGAAGGCTTCTAGTGTGCTTTTAGAGTTTCAAACGGCCTTAGAATTAGGTGATTCCTCGTTCGTTTTGAAAGCATGTCAAGTAACCATTTCAATGAGCTAAAAATCATCTAAATCTGAGCCCCTTTAAGGGAGTTATGAGGGTTTTCGTGGGAATAGGGGATGTCGAAAATATTCTGGACCATTTACTCTCATCCCACTTGTGGGGGCCCAAACGGTCTCAGAATGCGACGGTTCCAGTGGAGTTTCGAAGAGCACTGAATCACCTTTCTAATGAACCTAAAATCAACCCAATATGACTTATAATAAGGGAGTTGTGAGCAATTTTTTACATCATGATATTTCAAAATATTAATGATCGAGATTGATAAACGATGATTGAAGGCTTCTAGCGTGCTTTTGGGGTATCAAACAGCCTCGGAGTCAGGCGATTCCTTTCACTTTGAAATCTCATCAAGTTATCTTTCTAACGAGCTGAAAATTGTCTAAATTTGAGCCCCGGTGAGGGAGTTATGAGGGTTTTTGTGAGAAGTGGGGATGTATGAAAAATTCTAGACCATTTACTCTCACTCCACATTTAGGGGCCCAAACAGTCTCAGAATGCGATGTTTATATTGGGTTTTTGAAGAGCACTGACTCACCTTTCCAATGAACCTAAAATCAACCCGATCCGACATATAACGAGGGAGTTACTAGCATTTTATTCGCATCATGCAATTTCGAAAGATTAACGAACGAGATTGAGAAACGACAATCGAAGGTTTCTGGCGTGCTTTTGGGGTAATAAACGGCCTCAAAATCTTGTGATTCCTCTTTTGTTTGGAAAGATGGTTAAGTTATATTTCCAACGAGCTAAAAATCCTCCAAATCTGACCCCCGGTGAGGGAGTTATGAGGGTTTTCATGGGATTAGGGGATGATAGGAAAATTCTATACCATTTACTGTCACCCCACTTTTGTGGGTCCAAACGATCTCGGAATGCGATGGTTCCAGTGGGTTTACGAAGAGAACTGACTCACCTTTCCAATTAACCTAAAATTGACCTAATCCGACTTATAACGAGGGAATTACGAGCATTTTTTCGCGTCAAGCAATATCGTAAGATTAACGATTGGGATAGAGAAACGACGATCAATGGCTTCTAGCCTACTTTTGGGGCATCAAACGGCCTCCGAACCAGGCGATTCCTCTTTCATTTTGAAAGCTCGTTAAGTTACCTTTCCAACAACCTAAAAATCATCCAAATTCAACCCTCGATGATTTAGTTATGAGGGTTTTCATGGGAACAGGGGGTTGTTAGAAAAATTCTAGACCATTTACTCTCACCCCACTTTTGGGGGCCCAATTAGTCTCGGAATGCGACGGTTCCAGTGGGGTTTCGAAGAGTACTGACTCATCTTTTCAATGAACCTAAAATCGAACCAATCCGACAAATAACAAGAGAGTTATGAGGGTTTTCATGGGAATAAGGGATGTCAAAAAAATTTTGTACTATTTATTCTCATCCCACTTGTGGGGGCCCAAACAGTCTTGGAATGTGACGGTTCTGGTGGAGTTTCAAAGAGCACTGGCTCACCTTTCTAATGAATATAAAATTGACCCAATCTAAATGAGGGATTTACGAGGATTTTTATCACACAATTTTAAAAGATTAACGATCGAGATTGAGAAACGATGATTGAAGGCTTCTAGTGAGCTTTGGGGTATCAAACGGCCTCAGAATCAAGTGATTCCTCTTTTATTTTGAAAGATGGTCAAGTTACCTTTCCAACAAGCTAAAAATTGTCCAAATATGACCACCAATGAGGGAGTTATGAGGGTTTTCATGGGAACAGGGGATGATAGAAAATTTCTGGACCATTTACTCTCACCCCACTTTTAGGGGCCTAAATAGTTTCAAAATGTGACAGTTCTAGTGGGGTTTCGAAGAGCACTGACTCACCTTTCCAATGAACCTAAAATCGACCCAATCCGACATATAACGAGGGAGTTATGAGCATTTTATTCACATCACATGATTTTGAAAGATTAACGATCGAGATTGAGAAACGACGATCGAAGGCTTCTAGCGTGCTTTTGTGGTACTAAACGGCCTCAGAATCAGGCAATTCCTCTTTCATTTTGAATGCTCGTTAAGTTATATTTACAACAAGCTAAAATTCATCAAAATTTGACCCTCGGTGAGGGAGTTATGAGGGTTTTCGTGAGAACAGGGGATGTAAGAAAAATTCTATACCATTTACTCTAACCCCACTTTTGGGGGCCCAAACAGTCTCGGAATGCGACGATGCTAGTAGAGTTTCGAAGGGCACCGACTCGCCTTTCCAATGAACCTAAAATCAACCAAATATAACATTAATGAGGGAGTTATGAGCATTTTTTTGCATCACCCAATTTTGAAAGATTAACGATCGAGATTGATAAACGACGATTGAAGGCTTCTAGAGTGCTTTTGGGGTATCAAACGGCCTCAGAATCAAGCGATTCTTGTTTCATTTTGAAATCTCGTCAATTTATCTTTCCAATGAGCTAAAAATTATCTAAATCTAACTCCCAGTGAAGGAGTTGTGAGGGTTTTTGTGAGAACAGGGGATGTATGAAAAATTCTGGACCATTTACTCTCACCCAAGTTTTAGGGGCCCAAACGGTCTCAGAATGCAACGGTTCTACTGGGTTTTCGAAGAGCAATGACCCACCTTTCCAATGAACTTAAAATCAACCCAATTTGACATATAATGAGGGTGTTACTAGCATTTTATTCGCATCACGCGATTTCAAAAGATTAATGATCGAGATTGAGAAACGATGATCAAAGGCTTCTAGCGTGCTTTTGGGGTATCAAACGGCCTCGAAATCAAGCGATTCCTCTTTCTTTTGGAAAGCTGGTTAAGTTATATTTCCAACGAGCTAAAAATTGTCCAAATTCGACCCCAGTGAGGGAGTTATGAGGGTTTTCATGGGAATAGGGGATGATAGAAAAATTCTATACCATTTACTGTCACCCTACTTTTAGGGCTTAAACAGTCTCGGAATGCAACAGTTCTAGTGGGTTTACGAAGAGCACTGACTCACCTTTCCAATGAACCTAAAACTAACCCAATCTGACATACAATGAGGGAGTTATGAGTGTTTTTTTTGCATCAACCAATTTCGTAAGATTAACGATCAGGATAGAGAAACGATGATCAATGGCTTCTAGCATACTTTTGGGGCATCAAACGGCCTCCGAACCAGGCGATTCCTTTTTCTTTTTTTTAAAGCTCATTAAGTTACCTTTTCAACAAGCTAAAAATTATCCAAATGTGACCCCGGTGAGGGAGTTATGAGGGTTTTCGTGGGAAAAGGGGTTGTTAAAAAAATTCTGGACCATTTACTCTCGCCCCACTTTTGAGGGCCCAAACGGTCTTGAATTTTGATGGTTCCTATGGGGCTTTGAGTAGCACTGACTCACCTTTACAATGAACCTAAAATTGACCCAATCTAACATATAAGGAAGGAGTTACGAGCGTTTTATTCGCATCACATGATTTTAGAAGATTAACGATCGAGATTTTGAAACGACAATCGAAGGCTTCTAGCCAACTTTTGGGTTATCAAACGGCCTCAGAATCAGGCATTTCCTTTTATTTTTGAAAGCTCGTCAAGATATCTCTCCAACGAGCTAAAAATCATCCAAATCTGACTCCCGATGAGGGAGTTATGAGGGTTTTCGTGGGAATAGGGGATGTTAGAAAAATTCTAGACCATTTACTCTCACCCCACTTTTGGGGGCCCAAATGGTCTCAGATTGTGATGGTTCCAGTGGGGTTTCGAAGAGCACTGACTCACCTTTCCAATAAACCTAAAATTGAACCAATCCGACAAATAATGAAGGAGTTACGAGCGTTTTATTTTCATCATGTGATTTCGAAAGATTAACGATCGACATGGAGAAACGACGATCGAAGGCTTCTAGTGTGCTTTTGGGGTATCAAATAGTCTCAAAATTAACGATTCCTCTTTCATTTTGAAAGATGGTTAATTTACCTTTCCAACGAGCTAATAATTGTCTAAATCTGACCACTGTTGAGGGAGTTATGAGGGTTTTTGTGGAAACAGGGGACGTCAGAAAAATTCTGGACCATTTACTCTCACCCTACTTTTAGGGGCCAAACGGTCTCGGAAAGCGACGGTTCTTGTGTGGTTTCAAAGAGCACTGACTCACCATTTTAATGAGCTAAAAATGACCCAATTCGACATATAATGAGGGAGTTAAGAGTATTTTATTCACATCACATGATTTCGAAAGATTAACGATCGAAATTGAGAAACAACAATTAAAGGCTTCTAGTGTGCTTTTAGGGGATCAAATGATGTGGGAATCAAGTGATTGCACTTAAGTTTTTAAAGCTCATCAAGTTATCTTTCCAAGGAGCTAAAAATTATGAGACGGTTCCAGTGGATTTTTAGAGTGCATTCACTCGCATTTCTAATGAACCTAAAATTGACCCAATCTTACATATAATGAGGGAGTTATGAGCATTTTATTCACATCACGCAATTTCAAAAGATTAATGATCGAGATTTTGAAATGACGATCGAAGGCTTCTACCCTACTTTTGGGGTATCAAATGGCCTCAGAATCAGGCGATTCCTCTTTATTTTTGAAAGCTCATCAAGATACCTCTCCAAAGAGCTAAAAATTGTCTAAATCTCACCCCCGGTGAGGGAGTTTTGAGGGTTTTCATGGGAACAGGGGATGTTAGAAAAATTTCTGTACCATTTACTCTCACCCCAATTTTGGGGGCTTAAACGGTCTCGGAATGTGACGGTTCTAGTGGGGTTTCGAAGAGCACTGACTAACCATTCCAATGAACCTAAAATCAACCCAATCTGACATATAACGAGGGAGTTACAAGCGTTTTATTCGCATCATGCAATTTTGAAGGATTAACGATCGAGATTGAGAAATAATGATCGAAGGCTTCTAGCATGCTTTTGGGGTATTAAACGACCTCAGAATCAAGCAATTCCTCTTTCATTTTGAAAGCTTGTTAAGTTATCACACCAACGAGCTAAAAATTATCCAAATTTGACCCTCGGTGAGGTAGTTATGTAGCTTTTTGTGGAAAAGGGAATGCTAAAAAAATTCTAGACCATTTACTCTCACCCCACTTTTAGGGGACCAAACGGTCTCGGATTGCAACGGTTGCTATGGGGTTTCGAAGAGCACTAACACACCTTTCCAATGAACCTAAAATCAACCCAATCTGACATATAACGAGGGAGTTACGAGCATTTTATTCGCATCATGCGATTTCGAAAGATTAACGATTAAGATTTTGAAACGACGATTGAAGGTTTCTAACCTACTTTTGGGGTATTAAACGGCATTTGAATCAGGTGATTCCTCTTTCATTTTGAAAGCTCGTGAAGTTACCTTTCCAACGAGTTAAAAATTATCCAAATCCGACCCCCAGTGAGGGAGTTATGAGGGTTTTCGTGGGAACATGGGATGTCAAAAAAATTCTGGACCATTTACTCTCACCCCACTTTTGGGGGCCCAAACGGTCTCGGAATGTGACAGTTTTAGTGAGATTTCAAAGAGCACTGACACTTCTTTCCAATGAACCCAAAATCGACCCAATCTGACATATAATGAGCAAGTTACGAGCATTTTATTCGCATTACATGATTTCAAAAGATTAACGATCGAGATTGAGAAACGACGATCGAAGGCTTCTAGCGTGCTTTTATGGTATCAAATGGCCTAGGAATCAGGTAATTCCTTTTAATTTTTGAAAGCTTGTCAAGTTGTCTCTCCAATGAGCTAAAAATTGTCCAAATCTGATCCTCGGTTAGGGAGTTATGAGGGTTTTCATGGGAATAGGGGATGTAAGAAAAATTCAAGATCATTTACTCTCACCCCACTTTTGGGGGCCTAAACGGTCTCAAATTGCGACAGTTCTAGTGAGGTTTCGAAGAGCACTGACTCAACTTTCCAATGAACCTAAAATTAACCCAATCTAACCAATAATAAGGGATCTATGAGCATTTTATTCACATCATCCGATTTCAAAAGATTAACAATCGACATTGAGAAATGACGATTGAAGGCTTCTAGCTTACTTTTAGGGTGTCAAACAGCGTTGGAATTAGGTGATTCCTTTTCATTTTGAAAGCTCATCAAGTTATCTTTCCAACGAGCTAAAAATTGTCTAAATCCGACCCCCGGTGAGAGAGTTATGCGGATTTTCGTGAGAATAGGGGATGTAAGAGAAATTCTACACCATTTACTCTCACCCCACTTTTGGGGGCCCAAATGGTCTCGGAATGTGACGGTTCTAGTGGGTTTTCGAAGAGCATTGACTTACCTTTCAAATAAACTTAAAGTCGACCTAATTTGACATATAATGAGGGAGTTATGACCATTTTATTTGCATCACGCGATTTTGAAAGATTAACAATCGAGGTTGAGAAACGACGATTGAAGGCTTATAGCATGCTTTTAGAGGCCCAAACTGTCTTGGAATGTGATGATTTGAGTGGTGTGTCAAAGAGCATTGACACAACTTTTCAATGAACATAAAATTGACCCAATCTGATTTGCATCACATGATTTCAAAATATTAACGATCAAGATTGAGAAATGACGATCGAAGGCTTCTAGCATGCTTTTGGGGTATCAAACGGCCTCGGAATCGGGTGATTCTTCTTTCGTTTTGAAATGTCATCAAGTTACCTTTCTAATGAACCTAAAATTGATGTAATCCTACATATAATGAGGGAGTTATGAGCATTTTTTCACATCACACAATTTCAAAAGATTAACGATCGAGATTGAGAAATGAGGATCAAAGGCTTCTAGCTTACTTTTCGATCATCAAACGACCTCCGAATCTGGTGATTCCTATTATATTTAAAAATTTTGTTAAGTTAACTTTCTAATGAACTAAAAATCATCCAAATCTGACTCCCGGTGAGGGAGTTATGAGGGTTTTCATGGGAACAGGGGATGTTAGAAAAATTCTAGACCATTTACTCTCACCACACTTTTGGGGGCCCAAACGGCCTCAGAATGTGACGATTCTAGTGGGGTTTCCAGGAGCACTGACTCACCTTTCCAATGAACCTAAAATTGACCCAATCCAATGTATAATGAGGGAGTTATGGGCAGTTGATTTGTATCTCGCATCACGCAATTTTGAAAGATTAACAATCGAGATTGAGAAACGATGATCAAAGGCTTCTAGCTTGCTTTTGGGGTATCAAAAGGCGTCAGAATCACGTAATTCCTCTGTCATTTTGAAAGCTCATTAAGTTACCTCTCGAAAGAGTGAAAAATTGTCCAAATCTGACCCCCGGTGAGGGAGTTATGAGGGTTTTTGTGGGAACAGGGGATGTCAGAAAAATTTTGGACCATTTACTCTCACCCCACTTTTGGGAGCCCAAACGGTCTCGGATTGCCACGGTTACTATGGGGTTTCGAAGAGAACTGACTCACCTTTCCAATGAACCTAAAATCGACCCAATCTGACTTATAATGAGGGAGTTACGAGCATTTTTTACATCACACAATTTCGAAAGATTAATGATCGAGATTGAGAAACGATGATTGAAGGCTTCTAGCATGCTTTTGGGGTATCAAACGGCCTCGGAATCAGGCGATTCCTACTTCGTTTTGAAAGCTCATCAAGTTATCTTTCCAAAGAATTAAAAATTGTCTAAATCTAACCCCCAATGAGAGAGTTATGAGGGTTTTCATGGGAACAGGGGATGTTGGAAAAATTCTAGACCATTTACTCTCACCCCACTTTTGGGGGCCCAAACGATCTCAGAATGTGATAGTTTTAGTGGGATTTCGAAGAGTACTGACTCATCTTTTCAATGAACCTAAAATCGAACCAATCCGACAAATAACAAGGGAGTTATGAGCATTTTATTCACATTACATTATTTTGAAATATTAATGATCGAGATTGGGAAACGATGATTGAAGGGTTTTAGTGTGCTTTTGGGTTTTCAAACGGCCTTAGAATTAGGTGATTCCTCTTTTTTTTTTGAAAGCACGTGAAGTTACCTTTTCAATGAGCTAAAAATTGTCCAAACCTAACCCCTTTTGATGGAGTTATGAGGGTTTTCATGGGAATAGGGGATGTAAGAAAAATTTTATATCATTTACTCTCACCCCACTTTTGGGGGCCCAAACGGTCTCGGATTGTGACGATTCTAGTGGAGTTTCGAAGAGCACTGACTCACCTTTCCAATGAACTTAAAGTTAACCTAATCTAACCAATAACAAGGGTTCTATGAGCATTTTATTCGCATCATCGGATTTCAAAAGATTAACGATCGACATTGAGAAACGACGATCGAAGGCTTCTAGCATGATTTTAGGGTATGAAACAGTGTTGGAATTAGGCGATGCCTCTTTTATTTTGAAAGCTCATCAAGTTATCTTTCCAATGAACTAAAAATTGTCTAAATCCGACCCCCGGTGAGAGAGTTATGAGGGTTTTCGTGAGAATAGGGGATGTAAGAAAAATTCTAGACCATTTACTCTCACCCCACTTTTGGGGGCCCAAACGGTCTCGGAATGCGATGGTTTTAGTGGGTTTTCAAAGAGCATCGACTCACCTTTCAAATGAACCTAAATTCAACCCAATCTAACATATAATGAGGGAGTTACGACCATTTTATTCGCATCACGCGATTTTGAAAGATTAACGATCGAGGTTGAGAAACGACGATTGAAGGCTTATAGCGTGCTTTTGGGGTATTAAACGGCCTCAGAATCAGGCAATTCCTGTTTTATTTTGAAAGCTCGTTAAGTTATATTTTCAACGAGCTAGAATTCATCCAAATCCGACCCCCGGTGAGGGAGTTATGAGGGTTTTCGTGGGAACAGGGGATGATAGAAAAATTCTGGACCATTTACTCTCACCCACTTTTGGGGGCCCAAAAGGTCTCAGAATGAGACGGTTCCAGTGGGTTTTCGAAGAGCACTGACTCACCTTTCCAATGAACCTAAAATTGATGCAATCCTACATATAATGAGGGAGTTACGAGCATTTTTTCGCATCACGCAATTTCAAAAGATTAACGATCGAGATTGAGAAATGAGGATCAAAGGCTTCTAGCCTACTTTTCAAGCATCAAACGACCTCCGAATCTAGTGATTCCTCTTACATTTAAAAATCTTGTTAAGTTACCTTTCCAACGAGCTAAAAAATGTCTAAATCTGACCCCCGGTGAGGGAGTTATGAGGGTTTTCGTGGGAACAGGGGATGTCAAAAAAATTCTAGACCATTTACTCTCACCCCACTTTTGGGGGCCCAAACGGTCTCGGAATGTGACGGTTCTAGTGGGGTTTCGAAGAGCACTGACTCACCTTTCCAATGAACCTAAAATTGACCCAATCTGACATATAACAAGGGAGTTACGGGCGGTTTATTCGCATCACGCAATTTTAAAAGATTAACGATCGAGATTGAGAAACGATGATCGAAGGCTTCTAGCTTGCTTTTGGGGTATCAAACGGCCTCGGAATCAGGCGATTATTCTTTCATTTTGAAAGCTCGTCATGTTAACTTTGTAACGAGCTAAAAATTATCCAAATCTGACTCCTGGTGAGGGAGTTATGAGGGTTTTTGTGGGAACAGGGGATGTCAGAAAATTTTTGGACCATTTACTCTCACCCCACTTTTGGGAGCCCAAACGGTCTCAGATTGCGACGATTCTAGTGGGGTTTCGAAGAGGACTGACTCACATTTCCAATGAACCTAAAACTAACCCGATTCGACATATAACGAGGGAGTTACGAACGTTTTATTCACATCACATGATTTTGAAAGATTAACGATCGAGATTGAGAAACAATGATCGAAGGCTTCTACCGTGCTTCTGGGGTATAAACGGCCTTGGAATCAGGTGATTCCTCTTTTATTTTAAAAGCTCAATAAGTTATATTTCCAACGAGCTTCAATTCATCCAAAACTGAGCCCCGGTGAGGGAGTTATGAGGGTTTTCTTGGGAACAAGGGATGATAGAAAAATTTTGAACCATTTATTCTCACCTTAGTTTTGGGGGCCCAAACGGTCTCGGAATGAGACGGTTCTAGTGAGTTTTCGAAGAGCACTGACTCACCTTTCCAATGAACCTAAAATTGACCCAATCCGACATATAACGAGGGAGTTACGAGCATTTTTTTTGCATCACGCAATTTCAAAAGATTAATGATCGAGATTGTGAAACGACGATCAAAGGCTTCTAGCCTACTTTTCAAGCATCAAACAGCCTCTGAATCTAGTGATTCCTCTTTCGTTTAGAAAGCTCATTAAGTTACCTTTCCAATGAGCTAAAAATTATCCAAATCTGACCCCCAGAGAGGGAGTAAGGAGGGTTTTTATGGGAACAAGGGATGTAAGAAAAATTCTGGACCATTTACTCTCACCCCACTTTTGGGGGCTCAAATGGTCTCGGAATGCGACGGTTCTAGTGGAGTTTTGAATAGCACTGACTCACCTTTCTAATGAACCTAAAATCAACCCAATCTGACATATAACGATGGAATTACGACCATTTTATTCGCATCATGGGATTTTGAAAGATTAACGATCGAGATTGAGAAACGACGATTAAAGGCTTCTAGCATGCTTTTGGGGTATCAAACGACCTTGGAATAAGGTAATTCCTTTGAAAGCTCGTTAAGTAACCTCTCCAACAAGCTAAAAATTGTCCAAATCTGACCCCCAGTGAGAGAGTTATGAGGGTTTTCGTGGGAACAAGGGATGTTAGAAAAATTCTGGACCATTTACTCTCACCCAACTTTTGGGGTATCAAACGGCCTCGGAATCATGCAATTCCTCTTTCGTTTTGAAATCTCGTTAAGTTATATTTCCAATGAGCTAAAATTAGTCAAAATCTGACCCCCGGTGAGGGAGTTATGAGGGTTTTCATGAGAATAGGGGATGTAAGAAAAATTCTAGACCATTTACTCTCACCCCACTTTTGGGGGCCCAAACGATCTTGGATTGTGACGGTTCTATTGGGTTTTCGAATAGCACTGACTCACCTTTCCAATGAACTTAAAATCAACCCAATCTGACATATAACGAGGGAGTTACGATTATTTAATTCGCATCACGAGATTTCGAAAGATTAACGATCGAGGTTGGGAAATGGCGATTAAAGGCTTCTAGCGTGTTTTGGGGTATCAAACAGCCTCAGAATAAGGCGTTTCCTTTTCATTTTGAAATCACATCAAGTTACCTTTCCAACGTGCTAAAAATCATTGAAATCAGACCCTCGGTGAGGGAGTTATGAAATTTTTATGGGAAGAGGGGATGTTAGAAAAATTCTGGACCATTTACTCTCATCCCTCTTTTAGGGGCCCAAATGATCTCAGAATGCTACAGTTCTAGTGGAGTTTTGAAGAGCATTGACTCACCTTTCCAATGAACCTAAAATTAACCCAATCTAACATATAATGAGGGAGTTATGAGCATTTTTTTGCATTTTGCAATTTTGAAAGATTAATGATCGAGATTGAGAAACGACGATTGAAGGCTTCTAGCGTGCTTTTGGGGTATCAAACGGCCTTGGAATCAGGTGATTCCTTTCATTTTTAAAGCTTGTCAAGTTATCTTTCTAACGAGCTAAAAATTGTCTAAATCCAACCCCCGGTGAGGGAGTTATGAGGGTTTTTGTGAGAATAGGGGATGTATGAAAAATTCTCGACCATTTACTCTCGCCCCACTTTTGTAAGCCCCGTATCCTAGATCGTACCGTTCCATAGGCTTCTACGGTCTTCCCGGTCGAATTTCGGCAACCTTCGACTCTTAACCGGTGTTTGCGCGCGACCCTGATTCTCATGCCGTCAACCCGAGTCGACTCAACCCAGGACTTGTACCTTAGCGACCGCGTCGTCGCCGCGGTTCCGATGCCACGACTCGCGCGCCGAGGCGATACCCTGGTTGGGAGATGTAGGCCAGCGTTCGGTGCGAGGAAAATGTCACGCATGCGAATTTCGAAAGAATCTCTACAAGATGTCACATCAATCAATCAACCCATCGATCCCATCATGTCAAGTACACATCATCTTTCACCCATTCCCAAGCAAGCCCCAAAAGTCAAAAAGATCTTACAAGCCCATACCCTCTCTTACAACTTTTGCCACAAAAGTTAAAAAAGCCTCTTACACCCATCACCACCACATCCATCACTCCCTCTCTCTCCCCCTTTACAAGTCTCTCTCTCATTTTCAAACTCTCCCATAAGCAAGAAAAATCCATACGTATGAGCTCTCCAACTCTTCCAAGCTTCAAGTGTGGCCCACCTTTCCATCCTTAGATCTCCCATCCTAGCCATCCATTTCTCATCTTCCCCCATCAAAGAGAAGCACAAGGAGCTAAGGAAGCCAAGGGAGCAAGAAGATCAAGCGGTGGGTGCTTTGATAGGGTAGTTTTTAATGTTTTTAAGATGGGCCAAGTGAGGCCAACCGATCAATGGTTTGGATCTCACTTTGGACCCTAAGATGTGGCCGATGGCCCACTTGGATCATCATGATCATGCCATGATGGAGCCATTCTCCATGGACCCCATCATGATGTTTATTTTCCTTGCATATTTAGGGTCATCTAGACCGTCTAATTTAGTGGAGAAGGGATCTCCACCGTTAGATTTTGATTTAATGGGCCTATGTGTAATGGGACCCACTTGATGTATGATTTAGTGCAAGGGAGGGCCCATAGTGCCGGGGTCCCTCCATCACGCGTGTCCCACCCTCTATCTCTCTCTCCCTACCTTTTTCATTTCTTTTTTTTAGATCTTAATATGTTTGTGTGGCCCACTTGAATGGACCCCACCACGAGGTATGTATTCTATCCAAACCATTCACAAGTGGGGCCCACTTTGTGTGTGTAGTATCTACACTATCCTCCATGAGGTGGCCCACCTAAGCAGGGCCCACCTCTAATGTATTTGTTAAGTCCAGCGTCCAGGGACGCTGGACGTTTATTGGAAAAACACAAATATTGGCTTGGGTCCAAGACAATGGGGGAGGCCCACTTATTTTGGCCCCACCTTGATGTATGTCTTCAATCCACACCATCCATTCCTTTCCCAAGCCCCTTTAAGGCGTTGAGCCGAAAGATGGAATCAATCAGACCTTCAGGCAGGCTATACCATAGCAAATGGTGGTTTTCACCATTGAAACCTTCCCTGATTGTTTATACGCTGAAATATGCCCAATATTAGGCTTGTTTTGCTTGTGTTGAGCCATAGAGGGCCATTGGACGGAGTGGATCCTCAAAATGTGGACCCCACCTGCAAAAACCACAGAAAAATAGAAATAAAAAAATAAATAAACATCACAGCAGCTGTTGCTGCTGTGTCAGAAAGGCAGCAGCGCTGCTTGCGCACCAGCTCCCGGGCGAACGACAGACGGGCAGCCACCCACGGCTCCAGCCGTGGGTCCCACCTTGATGTTTTTCTATCATCTAACCCGTTCATCGGGTGGGCCACTCTCTGAAGTGGGCCCACTCCAAAAATCAGCATGATCTAAAGCTCAGGTGGCCCACACCATAGGAAACAGTGGGATTGAACCTCTACCTTTGAAACCCTTTTTGGGTCCACAGGAGTTTTGGATCAGGGTGAAATTTGTTTTCACCCTTCATCTAGGTCTACTTGACCTTATCAACGGGTTGGATGGGCTATAAACATTATGGTGGGCCCCACAAGGAGCCCACAGTGATTTATGTGTTTTATTGCCACCGTCCGGGCGGACGGTGGGCTGCGGTGGAGCCCTCTGTGAATGTGTTATATCCCCACCATCCAGGGACGGTGGGTGTGTCCCTGTGCGTGCGTGTGTGGGTGTGTACGTGTGTGTATATATATTTATATATATATATATAATATTGTATGTATTATATATATAAATTATATATTATATTATATCTAATATACTGGTGGTAGGAGGCCCATCTCAGCTTACTCGTGGCACATGGTTGAGGCCCACTTTGATTTATATGTAAGGCCCATGGGTCGAGGCCCATTTGATACACATAAGGCCCAAAAGATTAGGCCCATTTGATGCATTCCAAGGCCCACGGGTTATGGCCCATTGCAATGCACATAAGGCCCATTGGTGCGGCCCATTGATGTGGCTCACTTGATAAATATGAGGCCCATATGATATGGCCCATTTGATGTATTGAAGGCCCAATGGGATATACCTAAGGTCCATTGCAATGTGCAATCCCAACATGATTTATGTAATGATGTTTACGACGGGCTATACCTTGGGAGCAATGGCGGTTTGACGTCCCCATTGCAAGTATAGTGTTGGTTAAATGTCCGCATTTTGACTTCTCCTAGGGCCCATACGTGTAATGTGTAGGCCGTCTAGGCCCATCTTCGTTATGAACATCATCCATCCCATATAACATGTTTTGTTCCATGATTCATGATCATATGCATCATACGTATGCTTGATATGAGAAATGACTGATCATAGCATATGCCTTCGGGCAAATTGTTTAGGGGCTCCCGTACAGGGGGTGTTGCCCTACATGAGCGCACGATACGCGCACGATTGTTGTATGACTAGATAGTGTGATTCATGCATTCGCATTGTGTGATATGGTTACTGTACGCCCTAGCGACATCAGGGTCGTAGCCTCCACAGACGATCGTGGTTGGCAGGATTGGATACCGAAAATACTGTTCTACATGGAGTGTTATAGATATCCCTGGGTGAAAGTCCCTAAACCCTTATGGTACCAAGAGGTTGCTCCAACGTCTAGACCGAGTGGGTACATGGCGCGAGTGCCTATTACTGCGCAGTTACGCTTTCCGTGTCGTGATCGGTTGGAAGGGGTGCGGCCTTACCACAGAGAGGGGCATAACTAGGCTAAGTCTGACCCAGCTCGAGGAATGGGTCCGCTATTGGAGAGCCATATATTGGCGGTGGATAGTGAGGTCTTTTCCACTCACCTTATTGCGCGCGATGGGCGGCAATCGGCTTGGAGTGTACTAGACCCGGTGATATTTCCAATTTATATCGATATGTGGACTTAGATGAGGATTTGTATGCTTGAGTTGCATTTCGCATCGCATGGCCTTGGTACGGCTAATGGTATTCTTGGCATTCATCAATATGTTCCGCTTTTACTTCCACATCAAGATAATCCAACACTACTACCTTACGCACACATTTACACCACCTCAAGCTTCTATAAGCTTATGCACGACTGCTACATGCGGCAAAGTGACGCTGGATCACAGCAGCTGCTGAGGCGGAGCACTTACTGCATCATTTGGAATTTTCTTATTCATCTCCACTGTATTTCCCTATGCCTGGGTTGTACTTGGTAAAGTTTTGATCATAGTGAAAATGTGATGGAGTTTTGGTTATTGTTTGTGGGGTTATGCCTCTTTGGTTATGCTTATTACTGACCAAACCGATGTTGGGAAAATCCTCCTCGTAGCATCCCGTGATCGGAACTCGCGATTCCTCTTTCGTTTTGAAATCTCATCAAGTTATTTTTGAACGAGCTAAAAATTATCAAAATCTGACACCCAGTGAGGGAGTTATGAGGGTTTTCGTGAGAACAGGGGATGTTAGAGAAATTCTAGACCATTTATTCTCACCCCACATTTAGGGGCCCAAACAGTATCAAAATGCCATGGTTCCAGTGGGTTTTCAAAGAGCACTGACTCACCTTTCCAATGAACCTAAAATTGACCCAATCCAATATATAACGAGGGAGTTACGAGCATTTTATTCGTATCATGTGATTTCGAAAGATTAGCAATCGAGATTGAGAAACGACGATCGAAGGCTTCTAGCGTACTTTTGGGGTATCAAACGGCCGTTTTCAAAGCTCGTCAAGTTATATTTCTAACAAGATAAAAATTATCCTAATCCGACCCCCGGTGAGGGAGTAATGAGACTTTTTGTGGGAACAGGGGATGATAGAAAATTTCTGGGCCATTTACTCTCACCCAACTTATGCGGTCCCAAATGGTCTCAGAATGCGATGGTTCCAATGGCTTTTTAAAGAGCACTGACTCACCTTTCCAATGAACATAAAATCGACCCAATCCTACATATAACGAGGGAGTTTCACGTAATTTTGAAAGATTAACGATTAAGATTGAGAAACGATGATCAAAGGCTTCTAGCGTGCTTTTGGGGTATCAAACAGCCTCAAAATAATGCGATTTCTTTTTATTTTGGATGATTGTCAAGTTACTTTCCAACAAGCTAAAAATTGTCTAAATCTGACCACCAGTGAGGGAGTTATGAGGGTTATCACTAGTAAAGGGGATGTCAAAAAAATTCTAGACTATTTACTCCCACCCCACTTTTAGGGGCCCAAACAGTATCGGAATGCGACGGTTCTAGTGATGTTTCGAAGAGCACCGACTTGCCGTTCCAATGAACCTAAAATCGACCCAATCCAACATATAACGAGGGAGTTACGAGTGTTTTATTCGCATCATGCAATTTTGAAAGATTGATGATCGAGATTGAGAAATGACGATTGAATATTCTAGGATGCTTTTGGGGTATCAAACAGCCCAGGAATCATGCAATTCCACTTTCGTTTTGAAAGCTCATCAAGTTACCTTTCCATCAAGCTAAAAATTGTCCAAATCTGACCCCCGTGGAGGGAGTTATGAGGGTTTTCTTAGGAATAGGGGATGTTAGAAAAATTCTGGACCATTTACTCTCACCCCACTTTTGGGGGCCTAAACGGTCTCGGAATGCGACGATTCCAGCGGGGTTAAGAAGAGCACTAACTCACCTATATAATAAACCTAAAATCAACCCAATCCAACATATAACGAGGGAATTATGTGTATTTTATTTGCTTCACATGATTTCGAAAGATTAACGATTGAGATTGAGAAATGACGATCGAAGGCTTCTAGTGTGCTTTTAGGGTATCAAACGGCCTCGGAATCAAGCGATTCCTCTTTCATTTTTAAAACTCGTCAAGTTATATTTCCATTAATCTAAAAATCATCCAAATTTGACCCCTAGTGAGGGAGTAATGAGACCTTTTATGGGAACAGGGGATGATAGAAAAATTCTGGGCCATTTACTCTCACCCCACTTATGGGGTCCCAAACTGTCTCAGAATGCGACAATTCCAAAGGATTTTTGAAGAGCACTGACTCACCTTTCCAATGAACCTAAAATTTACCCAATCTGACATATAACGAGGAATTTACAAGCATTTTTTCACATAACACAATTTTGAAAGATTAACGAACAGGATTATGAACGACGATCGAAGGATTCTAGCATGCTTTTGGGGTATCAAACGGCCTCGGAATCAGGCGATTCCTTTACATTTTAAAAGATCGTCAGGTTACCTTTCCAATAAGATAAAAATTATCTAAATCTGACCCCCAGTGAGGGAGTTATGAGGGTTTTCATGGGAAAAGGGGATGTCAAAAAAATTCTGGACCATTTACTCTCACCCCACTTTTAGGGGCCCAAACGGTCTCAGAATGCGATGATTCCAGTAGTGATTCGAAGAGCACTGACTCACCATTCCAATGAACCTAAAATTGACCCAATTCGACATATAACAAGGGAGTTATGATCCTTTATCCACTTCACATGATTTTACAAGATTGATGATCGAGATTGAGAAAGAACGATTGAATATTCTAGCATGCTTTTGGGGTATCAAACAGCCTCAGAATCAGGCAATTCTGCTTTCTTTTTGAAAGCTCGTCAAGTTACCTTTCCAACGAGCTAAAAATTATCTAAATCTGACACTCAGTGAGGGAGTTATGAGGGTTTTCGTGAGAATAGGGGATGTTAAAAAAATTCTGGACCATTTATTCTCACCCCACTTTTAACGGCCCAAACAGTATCGGAATGCGATGGTTCCAATGGGTTTTTGAAGATCACTGTCTCACCTTTTCAATGAACTTAAAATTGACCTAATCCAATATATAACGAGGGAGTTATGAGTATTTTATTTGCATTATGCAATTTTAAAAGATTAACGATCGAGATTGAGAAATGATGGTCGAAGGCTTCTTCCGTGCTTTTAGGGTATCAAACGGCCTCAGAATCAGGCGATTCCTCTTCTTTTTCAAAGATCATCAAGTTATATTTCCAACGAGCTAAAAATCGTCCAAATCTGACCCCCAATGAGGGAGTAATGAGACTTTCATGAGAACAGGGGATGATAGAAAAATTCTAGGCCATTTACTCTCACCCCACTTATGGGGTCTCAAACGGTCTCGAAATGCGACGGTTCCAATGGGTTTTTGAAGAGCACTAACTCACCTTTCCAATGAACATAAAATTGACCCAATCCAACATATAATGAGGGAGTTATGAGCATTTTTTTCACATTACGCAATTTCAAAAGATTAAAGATCAAGATTGAGAAACGACGACGAATGCTTCTAGTGTGCTTTTGGGGTATCAAACGGCCTCGGAATCAGGTGATTCCTATTCATTTTGGAAGATCGTCAAGTTAACTTTCCAAGGAGCTAAAAATTATCTAAATCCAACCCTCGGTGAGGGAGTTATGAGGGTTTTCATGGGAAAAGGGGATGTCAGAAAAATTTTGGACCATTTACTCTCGCGCCACTTTTAGGGGCCCAAACAGTATCGGAATGCGACGGTTCCAGTGATGTTTCGAAGAGCACTAATTCACCTTCATATAAACCTAAAATTGACCCAATCTGACATATAATGAGGGAGTTACTAGCATTTTAACTGCATCACACAATTTCAAAAGATTGACGATCGAGATTAAGAAATGATGATTGAATATTCTATCATGCTTTTGGGGTATCAAACAGCCTCGGAATCATGCAATTCCTCTTTCATTTTTAAAGGCCATCAAGTTACCTTTCCAACAAACAAAAAATTGTCCAAATCTGACCCCCGTGGAGGGAGTTATGAGGGTTTTCTTGGGAATAGGGACATCAAAAAAATTCTTGACCATTTACTCTTACCCCACTTTTGGGGGGCCAAACGATCCCGGAATGCGACGATTCCAGTGGGTTAAGAAGAGCACTAACTCACCTTTCTAATGAACCTAAAATTGACCCAATCCAACATATAATGAGGGAGTTACGAGCATTTTTTTGCATCACGCAATTTTAAAAGATTAACGATCAAGATTGAGAAACAACGATCGAATGCTTCTAATGTGCTTTTGGGGTATGAAACGGCCTCAGAATCAGGTAGGTCCTTTTCTTTTTGGAAGATCGTCAAGTTACCTTTCCAACGAACTAAAAATTATCTAAATCTGACCTTCGGTGAGGGAGTTATGAGGGTTTTCATGGGAAAAGGGGATGTCAAAATTTTTTTGGACCATTTACTCTCACGCCACTTTTAGGGGACCAAATGGTATCGGAATGCGACAGTTCCAGTGATGTTTCGAAGAGCACTGACTCACCTTTCATATGAACCTAAAATTGACCCAATTTGACATATAACGAGGGAGTTACTAGCATTTTTTTTGCATCGTGCAATTTTAGAAGATTGATGATTCGAGTGGGGTTTCGAAGAGTACTGACACACCTTTCCAATGAACCTAAAATCAACCCAATCTAAATATAACAAGGGAGTTTTGAATTCTCATCTAGTTACCTTTCCAACGAGCTAAAAATAATCCAAATCTGACCTTTAATGAGGGACTTATGAGGGTTTTTGTGGGAACGGGGGATGCTAAAAAAATTCCGGACCATTTACTCTCACCCCACTTTTAGAGACCCAAATGGTCTCGAAATATGTTGATTTGAGTGGTGTGTCAAAGAGCACTAACACACCTTTCCAATGAACCTAAAATTGACCCAATCCGACACATAACAAGGGAGTTACGATCGTTTTATTCGCATCACATGATTTTAAAATATTAACGATCGAGATTGAGAAATGACGATCGAAGGCTTCTAGCATGCTTTTGGGGTATCAAACGACCTCAGAATCGAGTGATTCTTCTGTCGTTTTGAAATCTCATCAAGTTACCTTTCTAATGAGCTAAAAACTGTCTAAATTCGACCTCTCATAAGGGAGTTATGAGTGTTTTTGTGGGAAGAGGGGATGGTGGAAAAATTCTGGACCATTTATTCTCACCCCACGTTTAGGGGCCCAAACGGTATCGGAATGCAATGGTTCTAGTGGATTTTCAAAGAGCACTGACTCACCTTTCCAATGAACTTAAAATTAACCCAATCCAATATATAATAAGGGAGTTATGAGTATTTTATTCGCATCACGTGATTTTGAAAGATTAATGATCGAGATTGAGAAACAACGATTAAAGGCTTCTAGCGTTCTTTTGGGGTATCAAACGACCTCAAAATTAGGCAATTCCTTTTCTTTTTGAAAGCACGTCAACTTATATTTCTAATGAGTTAAAAATAATCCAAATTTGACACTCAGTGAGGGAGTAATGAGACTTTTCGTGGGAACAGGGGGTGATAGAGAAATTCTAGACCATTTACTCTCACCGCACTTATGGGGTCCCAAACAGTCTCGGAATGCGACAGTTCCAATGGGTTTTCGAAGAGCATTGACTCACCTTTCCAATGAACCTAAAATTGACCCAATCCAATATATAATGACAGAGTTATGAGCATTTTTTTACATCATGCAATTTTTAAAGATTAACGATCAAGATTGAGAAATGATGATCGAAGGCTTCTAGCGTGCTTTTGGGGTATCAAACGACCTCGGAATCAGGCGATTCCTTTTCGTTTTGAAAGATCATCATGTTACCTTTCCAACGAGCTAAAAATTGTGTAAAACCAACCCCCTATGAGGGAGTTATGATAATTTTCATGAGAAAAGGGAATGTTAAAAAAATTCTGGACCATTTACTCGCACGCCACTTTTTAGGGCCCAAACGGTCTCGGAATGCAACGGTTCCAGTGGTGTTTTGAAGAACGCTGACTCACAATTCCAATGAACCTAAAATCCACCCAATCTGACATATAACGAGGGAGTTACGAGCATTTTATTCGCATCACCCGATTTTAGAAGAATGACCATTGAGATTGAGAAACAACGATTGAATATTCTAGCATGCTTTTGGGGTATCAAACAGCCTCGGAATCAGGTGATTCCTCTTTCGTATTGAAAGCTCATCAAGTTACCATTCCAACTAGCTAAAAATTGTTTAAATCTAACCACATTGAGGGAGTTATGAGGGTTTTCATGGGAAGAGGGGATGTTAGAAAAGTTCTGGACCATTTACTCTCACCCCACTTTTGGGGGCCCAAACGGTCTCGAAATGTGATGATTCCAGTGGGGTTAATAAGAGCACTAACTCACCTTTCCAATGAACCTAAAATTGACCCAATCTGACATATAACGAGGGAGTTACAAGCATTTTTTCACATAACGGAATTTCAAAAGATTAACGATCAAGATTGAGAAACGACGACCGAATGCTTCCAGCGTATTTTTGGGGTATCAAACGGCTTCGGAATCAGGCGATTCCTTTTCATTTTGAAAGATCGTCAGGTTACCTTTCTAACAAACTAAAAATTGTCTAAATCCGACCCCCGGTGAGGGAGTAATGAGGGTTTTCATGAGAAAAGGGGATGTCAAAAAATTTCTGGACCATCTACTCCCACCCCACTTTTAGGGGCCCAAACGGTCTCCGAATGTGACAGTTCCAGTGGTGTTTCGAAGAGTACTGACTCACCATTCTAATGAACCTAAAATTGACCAATCCAACATATAGCTAGGGAGTTATAAGCATTTTATTTGCATCACATGATTTTGAAAGATTGATGATCGAGATTGGGAAACGATGATTGAATATTCTAGCATGCTTTTGGGGTATCAAACAGCCTCAGAATCAGGCGATTCCTCTTTCGTATTGAAAGCACATCAAGTTACCTTTCCAACAAGCTAAAAATTGTCCAAATCTGACCACCGTTGAGGGAGTTATGAGGGTTTTCTTGGGAACAGGGGATGTCAAAAAAATTCTAGACTATTTACTCTCACCCCTCTTTTGGAGGCCCAAACGGTCTCGCAACACGATGATTCAAGTGGAGTTTTAAAGAGCACTGACACACCTTTCTAATGAACCCCAAATCGATTCAATCCAATTATTGTGAGGGAGTTACGAGCATTTTATTCGCATCACGTGATTTCAAAAGATTAATGATTATGATTGAGAAACAACGATCGAAGGCTTCTAGTGTGCTTTTGGGGTATCAAACGGCCTCGGAATCAGGCGATTCCTCTTTCGTTATGAAAGCTCGTCAACTTATATTTCAAAGAGTTAAAAATTGTCGAAATCTGACCCTCGGTGAGAGAGTTATGAGGGTTTTTATGAGAATAGGGGATGTAAGAAAAATTCTATACCATTTACTCTCATCTCACTTTTGGGGCCCCAAACGGTCTCGGAATGCGACGGTTCTAGTGGGTTTTTGAAGAACACTGACTCACCTTTCTAATGAACCTAAAATTGACCCAATACAACATATAAGGAGGGAGTTACGAGCATTTTTTTTCACATCACACAATTTCCAAAGATTAACAATTAAGATTGAGAAACGATGATCGAAGACTTCAAGCGTGCTTTTGGTGTATCAAACGTCCTCGGAATCAGGCGATTCCTTTTTATTTTGAAATATTGTCAAGTTACCTTTCTAACGAGATAAAAATTGTCTAAATCTGACCCCCAGTGAGGGAGTTATGTGGGTTTTCGTGGGAATAAGGGATGTCAGAAAATTTTCAGACCATTTTCCTTCACCCCACTTTTGAGGGCTTAAACGGTCTCGGAATGCGATAGTTCCAGTGGGGTTTCGAAGATCACTGACTCACCTTTCCAATGAATCTAAAATTAACACAATTTGACATATAATGAGGGACTTACAAGTGTTTTATTCGAATCCCATGATTTTGAAAGATTAACCATCGAGATTGAGAAACGACAATCAAAGGCTTCTAGCATTCTTTTGGGGTATCAAACGGCCTTGGAATCAAGCGATTCATATTTATTTTGAAAGATTATCAAGTTACCTTTCCAACGAGATAAAAATTGTCTAAATATGACCCCCGGTGAGGGAGTTATGAGGGTTTTTATAGGAAAAGGTGATGTTAAAAAATTCTGGACCATTTACTCTCACCCCTCTTTTGAGGGCCCAAACAATGTCATATTACAATGGTTCCAGTGGGTTTCGAAGAGGACTGACTCACCTTTCCAATGAACCTAAAATCGACCCAATCCAACATATAACAAAGGAGTTATGAGAATTTTATTCACATCACAAGATTTTGAAAGATTGACGATCGAGATTGAGAAACAACGATTGAATATTCTAGCATTCTTTTGAGGCATCAAACAACCTCAGAATCAGGCGATTCCTCTTTCATTTTGAAAGCTCATCAAGTTACCTTTCCAACTAGCTAAAAATTGTCCAAATATAACCCCCATTGAGAAAGTTATGAGGGTTTTCATGGGAATAGGGGATGTAAGAAAAATTCTGGACCATTTACTCTCACCCCACTTTTGGGGGCCCAAATGGTCTCGGAATGCGACGGTTCCAGTGGGGTTTCGAAGAGCACTAACTCACCTTTCCAATGAACCTAAAATCGACCCAATCTGACATATAACGAGGGAGTTACAAGCATTTTATTCACATCACATGATTTCAAAAGATTAACGATCGAGATTGAGAAACGACGATCGAAGGCTTCTAGCATGCTTTTGGGGTATCAAACGGCCTCAAAATCAAGCTATTTCTCTTTATTTTTGAAATCTCGTTAAGTACCTCTCTAACGAGCTAAAAATCGTCCAAATCCGAACCCCAGTGAGGGAGTTATGAGGGTTATCATGGGATTAAGGGTTGTAAGGAAAATTCTAGACCATTTACTCTCACCCCACTTTTGGGGGCCTAAACAATCTCAGAATGTGACAGTTTTAGTGGGTTTTCGAAGAGAACTGACACTCCTTTCCAATGAACCCAAAATTGACCCAATCTAACATATAACGAGGTAGCTACGAGTGTTTTATTCGCATCACGTGATTTCAAAAGATTAACGATCGAGATTGAGAAATGACGATCGAAGGCTTCTAGCGTGCTTTTGGGGTATCGAACGGCCTCAGAATCAGGCAATTCCCTTTTATTTTTGAAAGCTCATCAAGTTATCTCTCCAACGAGCTAAAAATTGTCTAAATCTGACCCCCGGTGAGGGAGTTATGAGGGTTTTCGTGGGAATAGGGGATGTAAGAAAAATTCTAGACCATTTACTCTCACCCCACTTTTAGGGGCCCAAACGGTCTTGGAATGTGACGGTTCCAGTGGGGTTTCGAAGAGCACTGACTCACCTTTCCAATGAACCTAAAATTGACCCAATCTGACATATAATGAGGGAGTTATGAGCATTTTATTTGCATCATGCGATTTCAAAAGATTAACGATCGAGATTGAGAAACGACGATCGAAGGCTTCTAGCGTGCTTTTGGGGTATCAAACGGCCTTGGAATCAGAAAATTCCTGTTTCATTTTGAAAACTCGTTAAGTTATATTTCCAATGGCTAAAATTCATCAAATGTCGACCCCTGGTGAGGGAGTTATGAGGGTTTTTGTGGGAACAAGGGATGATAGAAAAATTCTAGACCATTTACTCTCACCCCACTTTTGGGGGCCCAAACGGTCTCGAAATGCTACAGTTCTGGTAGGGTTTCGAAGAGCATTCTAATGAACCTAAAATCAACCCAATCTGACATATAACGAGGGAGTTATGAGCATTTTCTTCGCGTCACGCGATTTCGAAAGATTAACGATCGAGATTGAGAAACGACGATTGAAGGCCTCTAGCATGCCTTTGGGGTATCAAACGGCCTTGGAATCAGGCAATTCTTCTTTTGTTTTAAAAGATCATCAAGTTAACTTTCCAACAAGTTAAAAACCCTCCAGATATGACCTCTTATGAGGGAGTTATGATGGTTTTTGTGGGAATAGGGGTTCTTAAAAAATTCTAGACCATTTACTCTCACCCCACTTTTGGGTGCCCAAACGGTATCGAAACGCGATGATCCAAGTCGGGTTTCATAGAGAACTGACACAAGTTTCCCATGAACTGAAAATTGACCCAGTCCAAAAGATAATGAGGGAGTCATGAGCATTTTATTCGAAACACGTGATTTTGACAGATTAACGATCAAGATTGAGAAACGACGATCGAAGGCTTCTAGTGTGCTTTTGGTGGATCAAACGGCCTGAGAATCAGGCAATTCCTCTATCATTTTGAAATCTTGTCAAGTTATCTTTCTAAAAAGATTAAAATTATCTAAATCTGACACTTGATGAGGGAGTTATGAGGGTTTTCGTGAGAACAGGGGATGTTAGAAAAATTCTAGACCATTTATTCTCACCCCACGTTTAAGGGCCCAAATGGAATCAAAATGGGATGGTTCCAATGGGTTTTTGAATAGCACTTACTCACCTTTCTAATGAACCTAAAATTAACCCAATCTGATATATAACGAGGGAGTTACGAGCATTTTATTCACATCACGCGATTTTAAAAGATTAACGATCGAGATTGAGAAACGATGATTAAAGGATAATAGCGTACTTTTGGGTATCAAACAGCCTCAGAATCAGGTGATACCTCTTTCATTTTTAAAGCTGGTCAAGTTACCTTTCCAACAAGCTAAAAATGGTCTAAATTCGACCCCCGGTGTGGGAGTTATGAGGGTTTTTGTGGGAAAGGGGATGCCAAAAAAATTCTGGACCATTTACTCTCACTCCACTTTTAGGGTCCAAGCGGTCTCAGAATGCGACGGTCCCAGTGGTGTTTCGAAGGGCACTGACTCACCTTTCCAATGAACTTAAAATTGACCCAATCTGACATATAATGAGGGACTTACGAGCATTCTCTTCTCATCACGTGATTTCAAAAGATTGACGATCGAGATTGAGAAACGACGATTGAATATTCTAGCATGCTTTTGGGGTATCAAACAGCCTCGGAATCAGGCAATTCCTTTTTCGTTTTGAAAGCTCGTAAAGTTACCTTTTCAACGAGCTAAAAATTGTCCAAATCTGACCCCCGTTGAGGGAGTAATTAGGTTTTCTTGAGAACAAGAGATGTCAGAAAAATTCTGGACCATTTACTCTCACCCCAATTTTGGGGGCCCAAACGGTCTCGGAATGCGACAATTCCAGCGGGGTTAAGAAGAGTACTGACTCACCTTTTCAATGAACCTAAAATCGACCCAATCTGACATATAATAAGGGATTTATGTGTATTTTTTTCATATCACGTGATTTTGAAAGATTAATGATCGAGATTGAGAAACGATGATCAAAGGCTTCTAGTGTTTTTTTGGCAAACGGCCTCGGAATCAGGTGATTCCTTTTTCATTTTGAAATCTCATCAAGTTTTCTTTCCAATGAGCTAAAAATTATCTAAATTTGACACCTAGTGAGGGAGTTATGAGGGTTTTCGTGAGAATAGGGGATGTTAGAAAAATTCTAGACCATTTATTCTCACCCCACTTTTAGGGGCCCAAATGGTCTCGGAATGCGATGGTTCTAGTGGGTGTTCGAAAAGCACTGACTCAACTTTCCAATGAACCTAAAATTGACCCAATCTGATATAATGAGGGAGTTATGGGCATTTTATTCACATCACACAATTTTAAAAGATTAACGATCGAGATTGAGAAATGACGATTGAAGGCTTCTAGCGTGCTTTTAGGGTATCAAACGACCTCGGAATCAGGCGATTCCTCTTTTATTTTCAAAGCTCGTCAAGTTATATTTCTAACAAGCTAAAAATCATCCAAATTTGACCTCCAGTGAGGGAGTAATGAGACTTTTCATGGGAACAGGGGATGATAGAAAAATTCTAAGCCATTTACTCTCACCCCACTTTTAGAGGCCCAAACTCTCTTGGAATGTGATGATTCGAGTAGTGTGTCAAAGAGCACTAACACACCTTTCCAATGAACCTAAAATTAACCCAATCCGATTTGCATCACGTGATTTCAAAAGATTAACAATCAAGATTGAGAAATGACGATCGAAGGCTGCTTTTAGGGTATCAAACGGTCTCAGAATCAGGCGATTCCTATTTCGTTTTGAAAGCTCATCAAGTTATCTTTCCAACAAGCTAAAAATTTTCTAAATCAGATTCCCAGTGAGGGAGTTATGAGGGTTTCCGTGGGAGGAGGGGATGGTGATCGGAATGTGACGATTCGAGTCCACTTTTAGAGACCCAAATGGTCTCGAAATATGTTGATTTGAGTGGTGTGTCAAAGAGCACTAACTCACCTTTATAATGAACCTAAAATTGAACCAATCTGACAAATAATAAGGGAGTTACAAGCATTTTATTCGCATCACGTGATTTTGAAAGATTAACGATCGACATTGAGAAACGACGATCAAATACTTCTTGCATGCTTTTGGGTATCAAACGACCTCCGAATCTAGTGATTCATCTTTCATTTTGAAAGCTAGTTAAGTTACCTTTCTAACGAGCTAAAAATCGTCTAAATCTGACCCCCGTTGAGGGAGTTATGAGGGTTTTTATGAAGATAGGGGATGTAAGAAAAATTCTAGACCATTTACTCTCACCCCACTTTTGGGGCCCTAAACGGTCTCGGAATGCAAAGGTTCCAGTGGGTTTTCAAAGAGCACTGATTCACCTTTCCAACGAACCTAAAATCGACCTAATCCAACATATAACGAGGGAGTTACGAGCATTTTTTTTACATCACGTGAGTTTGAAAGATTAACAATCGATATTGAGAAACGACAATCGAAGGCTTCTAGCATGATTTTGGGGTATCAAACAGCCTTAGGATCAGGGGATTCTTCTTTATTTTGGAGGCTCGTTAAGTTACCTTTCCAACGAGATAAAAACCGTCCATATCTGACCTCCAATGAGGGAGTTATGAGGGTTTTTGTGGGAATAGGGGATGTTGGAAAAATTCTAGACCATTTACTCTCACCCCACTTTTGGAGGCCAAACGGTCTCGGAACATGACGATTCAAGTGAGGTTTTGAAGAGAACTGACACATCTTTCCAATGAACCTAAAATCAACCCAATCCGATAGATAACGAAGGAGTTACGAGCATTTTATTCGCATGACGCGATTTTAAAAGATTAACGATCGAGATTGATAAATGATGATCGAAGGCTTCTAGCATGCTTTTGGGGTATCAAATGCCTCAGAATTAGGCGATTCTTCTTTGTTTTGAAAGCTCGTTAAGTTACCTTTCCAACGAGATAAAAATCGTCTAAAACTGACCTATAATGAGGGAGTTATGAGGGTTTTTGTGGGAATAGGGGATGTTGGAAAAATTCTGGACCATTTACTCTCACACGACTTTTGGGGGACCAAACAGTCTCAGAATGCAATGGTTCCAGTGGGTTTTCAAAGAGCACTGACTCACCTTTCCAATGAACCTAAAATTGACCCAATCTGAAATATAATGAGGGAGTTACGAGTATTTTATTCGCATTACGCGATTTTAAAAGATTAACAATCGAGATTGAGAAATGATGATCGAAGGCTTCTAGCGTGCTTTTTGTGTATCAAAGGGCCATGGAATCATGTGATTCCTCTTTCATTTTGAAAGATCATCAATTTACCTTTCCAAAGAGCTAAAAATTGTCTAAATCCAACCCTTAGTGTGGGAGTTATAAGGGTTTTCGTGAGAACAAGGGATGTTAGAAAATTCTAGACCATTACTCTCACCCCACTTTTAGGGGCCAAACGGTCTCAGAATGCGACGGTTCCAGTGGATTTTTGAAGTGCATTATCTCACCTTTCCAATGAACCTAAAATTAACCCAATCTAACATATAACGAGGGAGTTATGAGCATTTTACTTGCATCACGTGATTTTGAAAGATTAACGATCGAGATTAAGAAATGACGATCGAAGGCTTCTAACGTGCTTTTGGGGTATCAAATGGCCTTGGAATCAGGTAATTCCGTTATCGTTTTAAAAGCTCGTCAAGTTACCTTTTCAAAGAGCTAAAAATCATCCAAATCTGTCTCCCAGTGAGGGAGTTATGAGGGTTTTCATGGAAAAAGGGGATGTCAAAAAAATTCTGGACCATTTACTCTCACCCTACCTTTAGGGGCCTAAACGGTCTCAGAATGTGATGGTTCCAGTGGTTTTTCAAAATGCACTGACTTACCTTTCCAATGAACCTAAAATTGACCCAATCTGACATATAATGAGGGAGTTACGAGCATTTTATTCGCATCATGCAATTTCGAAAGATTAACGATCGAGATTGAGAAACGACGATCGAAGGCTTCTAGTGTGCTTTTGGGGTATCAAACGGCCTCGGAATCAAGCGATTCCTCTTTCATTTTGAAAGCTTGTCAAGTTAGCTTTCCAACGAGCTAAAAGTTGTCCAAATCCAACCCATGGTAATGGAGTTATGAAATATTTCATGGGAACATGGGATGTCAGAAAAATTCTGGACCATTTACTCTCACCCCTTTTGAGGGCCCAAACGGTCTCGGAATGCGACGGTTCTTGTGTGGTTTCAAAGAGCACTGACTCACCATTTTAATGAGCTAAAAATTGACCCAATCTGACATATAATAAGGGAGTTACGAGCATTTATTCACATTACGTGATTTCGAAAGATTAACAATCGAGATTGAGAAACAACGATTGAAGGATTCTAATGTGCTTTTGGGGTATCAAACGGACTCAGAATCAGGCGATTCCTTTTCATTTTGAAAGATTGTCAAGTTACTTTTCCAATGAACTAAAAATTATGTAAATTTGACCCCCGATGAGGGAGCTATGAGGGTTTTCTTGGATGTCAAAAAAATTCTGGACCATTTACTCTCACACCTCTTTTAGGGACCCAAACGGTGTGGGAATGCGACGCTTCTAGTGGTGTTTCGAAGAGCACTGACTCAACTTTCCAATGAACCTAAAATTGACCCAATCTGACATATAACGAGGGAGTTACGAGCATTTTATTCGCATCACGCGATTTCGAAAGATTGATGATCGAGATAGAGAAACGACGATTGAATATTCTAGCAAGTTTTTAGAGTATCAAACATCTCAGAATCAGGCGATTCCTCTTTCATTTTGAAAGTTCATCAAGTTACCTTTCCAACGAGTTAAAAATTGTCCAAATCTGACTATTGTTGAGGGAGTTATGAGGGTTTTCTTGGGAAAAGGGGATGTCAGAAAATTCCAGACCATTTACTCTCACCCCACTTTTGGGGGCCCAAACAGTCTCGGGATGCGATGATTCTAGCGGGTTTAAGAAGAACACTGACTCACCTTTCCAATGAATCTAAAATCGACCCAATCCAACATATAATGAGGGAGTTACGTACATTTTATGCGCATCATGCGATTTCGAAAGATTAACGATCGAGATTGAGAAACGATGATCGAAGGCTTCTAGTGTGCTTTTGGGGTATCAAACGGCCTTGGAATCAGGCGATTCCTCTTTCATTTTCAAAGCTCATCAAGTTATATTTTCAATGAGTAAAAAATCATCCAAATCTATCCCCCTGGTGAGTGAGTTATGAGACTTTTCATGGGAACAGGGGATGATAGAAAAATTTTGGGCCATTTACTCTCACCCCACTTTTGGGGTCCTAAACAGTCTCGGAATGCGACGGTTCCAATGAGTTTTTGAAAAATACTGACTCATCTTTCCAATGAACCTAAAATCAACCCAATCCGACATATAACTAGGGAGTTACGAGCATTTTTTCATATCATGCACTTTCAAAAGATTAATGATCAAGATTGAGAAATGACGATCGAAGGCTTCTAGCATGCGTTTGGGGTATCAAACGGCCTCGGAATTAGGTGATAACTTTTTTGTTTTAAATGATCATCAAGTTACCTTTCCAACGAGCTATAAATTGTCCAAATTTGACACCTAAAGGAGTTATGAGGGTTTTCATGGGAAAAGGGGATGTAAAAAATTCTAGACCATTTACTCTCACCCCACTTATAGGGGCCCAAACGGTCTCAAAATACGACGGTTCCAGTGCAGTTTCGAAGAGCAATGACTCACCAATCCAATGAACCTAAAATTGACCCAATCTAACATATAATGAGGGAGTTACAAGCATTTTATTCGCATCACGCGATTTTGAAAGATTAACGATCGAGATTGAGAAACAACCATCGAAGGCTTCTAGCATGCTTTTAGGGTATCAAACGGCCTTAGAATCAAGTGATTCCTCTTCTTTTTAAAAGCTCGTCAAGTTATCTTTCTAAAGGGCTAAAAATTGTCTAAATCCGACCCCCGGTGTGAGAGTTATGAGGGTTTTCGTGAGAACAAGGGATGTCAAAAAATTTCTAGACCATTTAATCTCACCTCACTTTTTAGGACCCAAACGGTCTTGGAATACGATGGTTCCAGTCTAATTTCGAAGAGCACCGACTCACCTTTCTAATAAACCTAGAATCGACCAAATCCGACATATAACGAGGGAGTTACGAGCATTTTATTCGCATCACGCGATTTCGAAAGATTAACAATCGAGATTAAGAAACGATGATCGAAGGCTTTTAGCATCCTTTTGGGTATCAAATGGCCTCAAAATTAGGCAATTAATTATTCATTTTGAAAGCTCACCAAGTTATCTTTCCAACGATCTAAAAATAGTCCAAATCCGACCCCCGGTGAGGTAGTTATGAGGGTTTTCATGGGAACAAGGGATGTTGGAAAAATTCTGGACTATTTACTCTCTCCCAACTTTTAAGGGCCGAAACGGTCTCAGAATGCAACTGTTCTAGTGGAGTTTCAAAGAGCACTAACTCATCTTTCCAATGAACCTAAAATCGACCCAATCTAACATATAACGAGGGAGTTATGAGCACTATATTCGCTTTACACGATTTCAAAAGATTAACGATCGAGATTGAGAAACGATGATCGAAGGCTTCTAGCTTACTTTTGTGGTATCAAACGTCCTCATAATCAGGCAATTCCTCTTTCATTTTGAAAGCTCATCAAGTTACATTTCCAACAAGCTGAAAATCATCTAAATCCGACCCCCGTTGAGGGAGTTATGAGGGTTTTCACGGGAACAGGGAATGTCAAAAAATTCTAGACCATTTAATCTCACCCAACTTTTAGGGGCCCAAACGGTCTCAGAATGTGACGGTTCCAGTAGAGTTTCGAAGAGCACTGACTCACCTTTCCAATGAGACTTTAATCGACCCAATTTGAGATATAACGAGGGAGTTACGAGCATTTTATTCACATCACGCAATTTATAAAGATTAACGATCGAGATTGAGAAACGATGATCGAAGGCTTCTAACATGCTTTTGGGGTATCAAACGGCCTCAGAATCAGATAATTCCACTTCATTTTGAAAGCTCATCAAGTTACCTTTCTAACGAGATAAAAATCGTCTAAATTTGACCCCTGTTGAGGGAGTCATGAGGGTTTTTCTGGGAATAGGGGATGTTAGAAAAATTCTATACCATTTACTCTCACACCACTTTTGGGGGCCCAAACGGTCTCAGAATGCGACGGTTCCAGTGGGGTTTCGAAGAGCACTGACTCACCTTTCCAATGAACCTAAAATTGAACCAATCTGAGATATAATGAGGGAGTTATGAGTATTTTATTCACATCACGCGATTTCGAAAGATTAACGATCGAGATTGAGAAACGACGATCGAAGGATTCTAATGTGCTTCTGGGGTAACAAACGGCCTCGGAATTAGGCAATTCGTCTTTCTTTTTGAAAGCTCTTTAAGTTACCTCTCAAAAAAGCTAAATATCATCCAAATCTGACCCCTAATGACGGAGTTATAAGGGTTTTCTTGAGAATAGGGGACCATTAACTCTCACCCCACTTTTGGAGGCCCAAACGGTCTCGAAATGCGACGGTTCCAGAGGGTTTTCGAAGAGCACTGACTCACCTTTCCAATGAACCTAAAATTGACCCAATCTGACATATAATGAGGGAGTTATGAGCATTTTATTCATATCATGTGATTTTGAAAGATTAACTATCGAGATTGAGAAATGACGATTGAAGGCTTCTAGCATGCTTTTGGGGTTTCAAACGGCCTCAAAATCAGGCAATTCCTCTTTCGTTTTGAAAGCTCATCAAGTTATCTTTCCAACGAGCTAAAAATAGTAAATATCTGACCATTTACTCTCACCCCACTTTTGGGGCCCCAAACGATATCGGAATGTGACGGTTCTAGTGGAGTTTCGAAGAGCACAGACTCACCTTTCCAATGAACCTAAAATCGACCCAATCTGACTATAATGATGGAGTTACGAGCATTTTATTCACATCACACAATTTTAAAAGAGTGATCAAGATTAAGAAACGATGATTGAAGGATTCTAATGTGCTTTTGGGGTATTAAACGGCCTCGGAATCAGGCGATTCCTTTTCGTTTTGAAAGATCATCAAGTTACCTTTCCAACGAGCTAAAAATTGTCTAAATCCGACCCTTGGTGAGGGAGTTATGTGGATTTTTTTGGGAAAAGGGGATGTTAAAAAAATTTTAGACCATTTACTCTCACACCACTTTTAAGGGCCCAAACGGTGACGGAATGCGACGGTTCCAGTGGTGTTTCAAAGTGCACTGACTCACCTTTACAATGAACCTAAAATTGACCCAATCTGACATATAACGAGGTTATTATGAGCATTTAATTTTCATCTTGTGATTTTCAAAGATTGACGATCAAGATAGAGAAACGATGATTGAATATTGTAGCATGCATTTGGGGTATCAAATAGCCTCGGAATCATTCCTCTTTCATTTTAAAAGCTCGTCATGTTACCTTTCTAACGAGCTAAAAATTATCCAAATCTAACCCAGTTGATGGAGTTATGAGGGTTTTCATAGGAACAGGGGATGTCAGAAAAATTCTAGACTATTTACTCTCACCCCACTTTTGGGGCCCCAAACGGTCTCGGAATGCAATGATTCTAGTGGGGTTAAGAAGAGCACAGACTCACCTTTCCAATGAACCTAAAATTGACCCAATTTGACATATAATGAGGGAGTTACGTGCATCTTATTCGCTTCACGTGATTTCAAAAGATTAACGATCGAGATTGAGAAACGACGATTGAAGGCTTCAAGTGTGCTTTTGGGGTATCAAATGGCCTCGAAATCAGGTGATTCCTCTTTCATTTTCAAAGCTCATCAAGTTATATTTCTAATGACCTAAAAATCATCCAAATTTGACCCCGGTGAGGGAGTTATGAGACTTTTCATGGGAACAGAGGATGATAGAAAAATTCTAGGCCATTTATTCTCACCCCACTTTTGGGGTCCCAAACGATCTCGGAATGCGACGGTTCCAATGGGTTTTCGAAGAGCAATGACTCACCTTTCCAATGAACCTAAAATTGACCCAATTTGACATATAACTAGGAAATTATGAGCATTTTTTAAGCATCATGCAATTTTGAAAGATTAACGATCAAGATTGAGAAACGACGATCGAAGGCTTCTAGCGTGCTTTTGGGGTATTAAATGGCCTTAGAATCAAGCGATTCCTTTTCTTTTTGAAAGATTGCCAAGTTACCTTTCCAAGGACCTAAAAATTATCCAAATCTGACAACCAGTGAGGGAGTTATGAGGGTTTTCATGGGGAAAGGGGATGTTAAAAAATTCTAGACCATTTACTCTCACCTCACTTTTAGGGGCCCAAACGATCTCGGAATGCGATGGTTCCAGTGGAATTTCGAAGAGCACTGACTCACCATTCCAATGAACCTGAAATTGACCCAATCAGACCTATAACAAGGGAGTTACGAGCGTTTTATTCGCATTACGTGATTTCAAAAGATTAATGATCGAGATTAAGAAACGACGATCGAAGGCTTCTAGCGTGCTTTTAGGATATCAAACGACCTCATAATCAGGCGATTCCTCTTTCTTTTTGAAAGCTCATCAAGTTATCTTTTCAAAGAGCTAAAAATTGTCTAAATCCAACCCCAGTGTGGGAGTTATGAGGGTTTTTGTGAGAACAGGGGATGTCAGAATAATTCTGGGCCATTTACTCTCACCCCACTTTTGGGGGCCAAATGGTTCCAGTCGATTTTTGAAGAGAACTGACTCACCTTAACAATGAACCTAGAATCGACCCCATTCGACATATAACGAGGGAGTTACGAGCATTTTATTCGCATCACACGATTTTGAAAGATTAACGATCGAGATTGAGAAACGATGATTGAAGGCTTCTAGTGTGCTTTTGGGGTATCAAACGGCCTCGGAATCAGGCGATTCCTCTTTAATTTTCAAAGCTCATCAAGTTATATTTTCAATGAGTAAAAAATTGTCTAAATTTGACCCCCTGGTGAGTGAGTTATGAGACTTTTCATGGGAACAGGGGATGATAGAAAAATTTTGGGGCCATTTACTCTCACCCCACTTTTGGGGTCCCAAACAGTCTCGGAATGCGAGGGTTCCAATGGG
Organism: Magnolia sinica; assembly: GCF_029962835.1. NCBI lineage: Eukaryota > Viridiplantae > Streptophyta > Magnoliopsida > Magnoliales > Magnoliaceae > Magnolia > Magnolia sinica. Next base: position 29,010,120 of record NC_080587.1, read on the forward strand.
TTTTCGAAAAGCACTGACTCACCTTTCCAATGAACCTAAAATCAACCCAATCCGACATATAACTAGGGAGTTACGAGCATTTTTTTCATTTCACGTAATTTTAAAAGATTAACGATCAAGATTGAGAAATGACGATCGAAGGCTTCTAGCGTGCGTTTGGGGTATCAAACGGCCTCGAAATTAGGCGATTCCTTTTCGTTTTGAATGATCGTCAAATTACCTTTCCAATGAGGTATAAATTGTCCAAATTTGACACCTAGAGAAGGAGTTATGAGGGTTTTCATGGGAAAAAGGGGATGTCAAAAAATTCTAGACCATTTAATCTCACCCTACTTTTAGGGGCCCAAACGGTCTCAGAATGCGACGGTTCCAGTGGAGTTTCGAAGAGCAATGACTCACCATTCCAATGAACCTAAAATTCCCAATCTGACATATAATGAGGGAGTTACAAGCGTTTTATTCGCATCACGCGATTTTGAAAGATTAACGATCGAGATTGAGAAACGACGATCGAAGGCTTCTAGCATGCTTTTAGGGTATCAAACGGCCTCAGAATCAAGTGATTCCTCTTCTTTTTGAAAGCTCGTCAAGTTATCTTTCTAAAGAGGTAAAAACTATCTAAATTCGACCCTCGGTGTGGGAGTTATGAGGGTTCTCGTGAGAACAAGGGATGTTAAAAATTTTCTAGACCATTTAATCTCACCTCACTTTTTAGGGCCCAAACGGTCTTGGAATGCGACGGTTCTAGTCCAATTCGAAGAGAACTGACTCACCTTTCCAATAAACCTAGAATCGACCAAATCTGACATATAACGAGGGCGTTACGAGCATTTAATTTGCATCATGCGATTTCGAAAGATTAACGATCGAGATTGAGAAATGATGATCGAACGCTTTTAGCATCCTTTTGGGTATCAAACAGCCTCAAAATTAGGTGATTAATTATTCATTTTGAAAGCTCGTCAAGTTATCTTTCCAACGATCTAAAAATAGGCCAAATTCGACCCCCGGTGAGGTAGTTATGAGGGTTTTCGTGAGAACAAGGGATGTTGGAAAAATTCTGGACTATTTACTCTCTCCCAACTTTTAAGGGCCCAAACGGTCTCAGAATGCGACTGTTCTAGTGGAGTTTCAAAGAGCACTGAATCTTCTTTCCAATGAACCTAAAATCGACCCAATCTAACATATAACGAGGGACTTATGAGCATTATATTCGCATCACGCGATTTCAAAAGATTAACGATCGAGATTGAGAAACGATGATTGAAGGCTTCTAGCCTACTTTTGTGGTATCAAATGTCCTCAGAATCAGGCGATTTCTCTTTCATTTTGAAAGCTCATCAAGTTGCATTTCCAACGAGCTAAAAATCATCCAAATCCGACCCCCATTGAGGGAGTTATGAGGGTTTTCGTGGGAACAGGGAATGTCAAAAAATTCTAGACCATTTAATCTCACCCCACTTTTAGGGGCCCAAACGGTCTCGGAATGTGACGGTTCTAGTAGAGTTTCGAAGAGCACTGACTCACTTTTCCAATGAAACTTTAATCGACCCAATCTGAGATATAACAAGGGAGTTACGAGCATTTTATTCGCATCACGCAATTTCAAAATATTAACGATCGAGATTGAGAAACGATGATCGAAGGCTTCTAACATGCTTTTGGGGTATCAAACCGCCTCGAAATCAGATAATTCCACTTCATTTTGAAAGCTCGTTAAGTTACCTTCCTAACAAGATAAAAATCATCTAAATTTGACCCCCATTGAGGGAGTCATGAGGGTTTTCGTGGGAATAGGAGATGTTAGAAAAATTCTATACCATTTACTCTCACACTACTTTTAGGGGCCTAAACGGTCTCGGAATGCGACGGTTCCAGTGGGGTTTCGAAGAGCACTGACTCACCTTTCCAATGAACCTAAAATTGAACCAATCTGAGATATAATGATGGACTTATGAGCATTTTTTTCACATCACGCAATTTCGAAAGATTAACGGTCGAGATTGAGAAACGACGATCGAAGGATTCTAATGTGCTTCTGGGGTAACAAACGGCCTCGGAATCAGGCAATTCCTTTTCATTTTGAAAGCTCTTAAAGTTACCTTTTAAAAAAGCTAAAAATCATCCAAATTTGACCCCCAATGAGGGAGTTATAAGGGTTTTCTTGAGAACAGGAGATCTCAAAAAAATTCTAGACCATTTACTCTCACCCCACTTTTGGAGGCCCAAACGGTCTCGAAATGCGACGGTTCTAGAGGATTTTCGAAGAGCACTGACTCACCTTTCCAATGAACCTAAAATTGACCCAATCTGACAAATAATGAGGGAGTTACAAGCATTTTATTCACATCATGTGATTTTGAAAGATTAACTATCGAGATTGAGAAACGACGATTGAAGGCTTCTAGCGTGCTTTTAGGGTATCAAACGGCCTCAGAATCAGGAAATTCCTCTTTCATTTTGAAAGATCATCAAGTTATCATTCCAACGAGCTAAAAATAGTAAATATTTGACCCTCGGTGAGGGAGTTATGATGGTTTTCATGGGAATAGGGGATGCTAAAAAATTCTGGACCATTTACTCTCACCCCACTTTTGAGGACCCAAACGGTATCGGAATGTGACGGTTCCAGTGGAGTTTCGAAGAGCACAGACTCACCTTTCCAATGAACCTAAAATTGACCCAATCTCACTATAATGATGGAGTTACGAGCATTTTATTTGCATCACGCAATTTCAAAAGAACGATCAAGATTGAGAAACGATGATTGAAGGATTCTAATGTGCTTTTGGGGTATCAAACGGCCTCGGAATCAGGCGATTCCTTTTCGTTTTGAAAGATCATCAAGTTACCTTTCCAACGAGCTAAAAATTGTCTAAATCCAACCCCTAGTGAGGGAGTTATGAGGGTTTTCTTGGGAAAAGGGGATGTTAGAAAAATTTTAGACCATTTACTCTCACACCACTTTTAGGGGCCCAAACGGTGTCGGAATGCGACGGTTCCAGTGGTGTTTCAAAGTGCACTGACTCAACTTTACAATTACCCTAAATTGACCCAATCTGACATATAATAAGGGAGTTATGAGCATTTAATTTGTATCTTGTGATTTCCAAAGATTGACGATCGAGATAGAGAAACGACGATTGAATATTCTGGCATCCATTTGGGGTATCAAATAGCCTCGGAATCATTCCTCTTTCGTTTTGAAAGCTCGTCATGTTACCTTTATAACGAGCTAAAAATTATCCAAACCTAACCCCCGTTGATGGAGTTATGAGGGTTTTCGTGGGAACAGGGGATGTTAGAAAAATTCTGGACCATTTACTCTCACCCCACTTTTGGGGCCCCAAATGGTCTTGGAATGCGATGATTCTAGTAGGGTTAAGAAGAGCACTGACTCACCTTTCCAATGAACCTAAAATTGACCCAATCTGACATATAATGAGGGAGTTATGTGCATCTTATTCGCTTGACGCGATTTCAAAAGATTAACGATCGAGATTGAGAAACGACGATTGAAGGCTTCTAGTGTGCTTTCGGGGTATCAAATGGCCTCGGAATCAGGTGATTCCTCTTTCATTTTTAAAGATCGTCAAGTTATATTTCCAATGACCTAAAAATCATCCAAATCTGACCCCCAGTGATGGAGTTATGAGACTTTTCATGGGAACAGAGGATGATAGAAAAATTTTGGGCCATTTACTGTCACCCCACTTTTGGGGTCCCAAACGGTCTCAGAATGCGATGGTTCTAATGGGCTTTCGAAGAGCAATGACTCACCTTTCCTATGAACCTAAAATTGACCCAATTCGACATATAATTAGGGAGTTACGAGCATTTTTTAAGCATCACGCAATTTCAAAAGATTAACGATCAAGATTGAGAAACGACGATCGAAGGCTTCTAGCGTGCTTTTGGGGTATCAAATGTCCTCAGAATCAGGCTATTCCTTTGCTTTTTGAAAGATTGCCAAGTTACCTTTCCAACGAGCTAAAAATTATCCAAATCTGACAACCAGTGAGGGAGTTATGAGGGTTTACATGGGAAAAGGGAATGTCAAAAAATTCTAGACCATTTACTCTCACCTCACTTTTAGGGGCCCAAACGATTTCAGAATGCGACGGTTCCAGTGGAGTTTCGAAGAGCACTGACTCACCATTCCAATGAACTTAAAATTGACCCAATCTAACATATAACAAGGGAGTTACGAGCATTTTATTCGCATCACGTGATTTCAAAAGATTAACGATCGAGATTAAGAAACGACGATCGAAGGCTTCTAGCGTGCTTTTGGGATATCAAACGGCCTCAGAATCAAGCGATTCCTCTTTCTATTCAAAAGCTCATCAAGTTATCTTTCCAAAGAGCTAAAATTTGTCTAAATTTGACCCCAGTGTGGGAGTTATAAGGGTTTTCATGAGAACAGGGGATGTCAGAAAAATTATGGACCATTTACTCTCACCCCACTTTTGGGGGCCAAACGGTTCCAGTCGATTTTTGAAGAGAACTGACTCACCTTTCCAATGAACCTAGAATTGACCCCATTCGACATATAATGAGGGAGTTACGAGCATTTTATTTGCATCACGTGATTTTGAAAGATTAATGATCGAGATTGAGAAACGATGATCGAAGGCTTCTGGTGTCCTTTTAGGGTATCAAACGGCCTCAGAATCAGGTGATTAAATTTTCATTTTGAAAGCTAGTCAAGTTATATTTCCAACGAGCTAAAAATAGTTCAAATCTGACCCCCGGTGAGGGAGTTATAAGGGTTTTTCATGGGAATAAGGGATGTTGGAAAAATTCTAGACCGTTTACTCTCACCCAACTTTTAAGGGCCCAAACGGTCTCGGAATGCGACGGTTCCAGTGGATTTTCGAAGAGCATTGACTCACCTTTCAAATGAACCTAAAATTGACCCAATCTGACATATAATGAGGGAGTTACGAGCATTTTATTCGCATTACGCGATTTCAAAAGATTAACGATCGAGATTGAGAAACGATGATCAAAGGCTTCTAATGTGCTTTTGGGGTATCAAATAGCCTTAGAATCAGGAAATTCCTTTTTGTTTTGAAATCTCATCAAGTTACCTTTTCAACGAACTAAAAATCATCCAAATATGACCCCCGGTGCGGGAGTTATGAGTGTTTTCATGGGAACAGGGGATGTCAAAAAAATTCTAGACCATTTACTTTCACCCCACTTTTGGGTGCCCAGACGATCTCAGAATGTGACGATTCCAGTGGGGTTTCAAAAATCAATGACTCACCTTTCCAATGAACCTAAAATTGACCCAATCTGACATATAACAAAGGAGTTACAAGCATTTTAATCGCATCATGCGATTTTAAAAGATTAACAATCGAGATTGAGAAACGACAATTGAAGGCTTCTAGCTTGCTTTTAGGGTATCAAACGGCCTCAGAATCAGGTAATTCCTCTTTCGTATTGAAAACTCGTCAAGTTACCTTTACAAAAAATAAAAAATCATCCAAATCTAACCCCCGGTGAGGGAGTTATGATGGTTTTTGTGGGAACAGGGGATGTCAGAAAAATTCTTGACCATTTACTTTCACCCAACTTTTGGGGGTCCAAACAGTCTCGAATGCGACGATTCCAGTGGGGTTTCAAAGAGAACTAACTCACCTTTCCAATGAACCTAAAATCCACCCAATCTGACATATAACAAGGGAGTAACGAGTATTTTATTCACATCACGTGATTTCGAAAGATTAATAATGAAGACTGAGAAACGACAATTGAAGGCTTCTGGTGTGATTTTGGGGTATTAAATGGCCTCGGAATTAACTGATTCCTCTTTCATTTTGAAAGCTCATCAAGTTATCTTTCCAACGAACTAAAAATTTTCTAAATTAGACCCCCGGTGAAAATAAGGGATGTCAAAAAAATTCTAGACCATTTACACTCACCCCGCTTTTAGGAGCTCAAAGGTCTCGGAATGCAATTGTTCTAGTGAGTTTTCAAAGAGCACTGACTCACCTTTCTAATGAACTTAAAATTGACCCAATCCAACATATAACGAGGGAGTTACAAGCATTTTATTCGCATCACCCGATTTTGAAAGATTAACGATCGAGATTGAGAAACGACGGTCGAAGGCTTCTAACGTGCTTTTGGGGTATCAAACGGCCTCAGAATCAGGCAATTCCTCTTTCATTTTCAAAGCTCATCAAGTTATCTTTCCAACGAGCTAAAAATGGTCAATATCTGACCCCCTGTGAGGGAGTTATGAGGGTTTTTGTGGGAATAGGAGATGTTAAAAAATTTCTGGACCGTTTAATCTCACCCCACTTTTGGGAGCCCAAACGGTATCGGAATGTGAGGGTTCCAGTGGTGTTTCGAAGAGCACTGACTCACCTTTCAAATGAACCTAAAATCAACCCAAACTAACATATAACAAGGGAGTTACGAGCATTTTATTCGCATCACGTGATTTTAAAAGAACGATCAAGATTGAGAAACGATGATCGAAGGATTTTAATGTACTTTTGGGGTATTAAACGGCGTTGAAATTAGGTGATTCCTGTTCATTTTGAAAGATCGTCAAGTTATCTTTCTAATGAGCTAAAAATTGTCTAAATCTGACTCCCAATGAGGGAGTTATGAAGGTTTTCGTGGGAAAAGGGAATGTCAGAAAAATTCTAAACCATTTACTCTCACCCCCACTATTAGGGGCCCAAAAGGTATCAGAATGTGACGGTTCCAGTGGTGTTTCGAAGAGCACTGACTCACCTTTCCAATGAAACTAAAATCGACCCAATCTGACATATAACGAGGGAGTTACAAGCATTTTATTCGCATCACGTGATTTTGAAAGATTAATGATCGAGATTCAGAAATGACGATTGAATATTCTAGCATGCTTTTGGGGTACCAAACAACCTCGGAATCAGCGATTCCTCTTTTGTTTTGAAAGCTCGTCAAGTTACCTTTCGAACGACCTAAAAATTGTTCAAATCTGACCCTCAGTGAGGGAGTTATGAGGGTTTTCGTGGGAACAGGGGATGTAAGAAAAATTCTAGACCATTTACTCTCACCCCACTTTTGGAGGCCCAAACGGTCTCGGAATGCGACGATTCTAGCGGGGTTAAGAAGAGCACTGACTCACCTTTCTAATGAACCTAAAATCCACCCAATTCAACATATAACGAGGGATTTATAAGCATTTATTTGCATCATGAGATTTTGAAAGATTAATAATCGAGATCAAGAAACGACGATCAAAGGCTTCTAGTGTGCTTTTGGGGTATCAAACGGCCTCGGAATCAGGCGATTCCTTTTTGTTTTGAAATCTCGTCAAGTTATCTTTCTAATGAGATAATAATTATTTAAATCTGACACACGGTGAGGGAGTTATGAGGGTTTTTGTGAGAACAGGGGATGTCAAAAAAATTCTAGACCATTTATTCTCACCCCACTTTTAGGGGCCGAAACGGTCTCGGAATGCGACGGTTCTACTATATTTTCAAAGAGCACTGACTCACCTTTCCAATGAACCTAAAATTTACTCAATCTGACATATAATGAGGGAGTTAAAGCTTTTTATTCGCATCACGTAATTTTGAAAGATTAATGATTGAGATTGAGAAATGATGATCGAAGGCTTCTAGCGTGCTTTTGGGGTTTCAAATGGCCTCGAAATCAGGTGATTCCTCTTTCATTTTCAAAGCTCGTCAAGTTATATTTCCAATGATCTAAAAATTGTCCAAATCTGACCCCCAGTGAGGGAGTTATGAGGGTTTTCATGGGAACAGGGGATGATAAAAAAATTCTGGACCATTTACTCTCACCCCACTTTTGGGGTCCCAAACGGTCTCGGAATGCGATGGTTCCAATGGGTTTTCGAAGAGCACTGACTCACCTTTCCAATGAACCTAAAATTGACCCAATCCAACATTAATTATCTTAATATGACAAAGGAAAGAAATACAATTTGATGATATAATCAAATAAATATGAGAAGTATAAGAAATAAGAGAGTAAATAGCATAAACATGCTCATCAAAATATAATCATGAAGCTTAAAGTCATGTCCACATAAAGTAGCAAATAAAAATATATAAGTCGAAGTACCATCCAAGCACAAATAAAGATAAGAGTTTATACATACCTAAAATACATACCTAAAATAAAAAGTCTAGTCAGAACCAGAAGATGGAGCAGGGATAGATGGATCAATTTAATGTAATCCCTTGTTAATGCGCCTAAGGTATTTGTACATAGACTTGAATTGAGTCTCTTGGGACATGTGACGCCCCGGTCACTGCTTCAATGTGGGCGGGCGCGATGTGGACAGGGCCTGTGTAACGACCTTGGAATTTTTGTGCTAATCTTTCCTTAAGTAGTTGTTTTTGGGGTAATTAGCGCTCTACTTGATTGCTTGTGAAATTCGCATCAATCACTTTAAATTGTATCTGCATGGCTCTAAACGTGCAGATTAGTGAGCGCTACGTTACTCTGAAATCTGGGATCCATCGCTGGATCGGATCTAGACCGCGCGTCGAAAGTCCGATGGCGATGATCTTAGGCTGTTGCGGTCACTGAGTTGGGCTTGGTCTTCACCTCAAAAATCACGTCGATCTGATGTTCTGGGTCGATTTGGTTGAGTTCGGAGTGAAGAGTGTGAGAACGGTTGGAATTTAATAAGCTTTTTATGAAATCTGAGTCGTGTCGCTTGCACAGCTTGTGGACTTAATCGAGTTTCCGTGACCGTTGAAATGAGTGTGGTCCGCCACGGCTGAAAAACTCAGCCTGACCTAGACACATGGTCATGAGCTTAAGTCCGACCTTTCGTGGTTATAGGCCCACCGAAAGTGAAGGCTGACTTTGGTTATAACCTAAGTATACCTTGACCCTGGGTTATTTCCATCATTTTAAGGCCTATATATAGTGCTCTCATTTCCATACGAATTTTCTCTAACCCTAGCTTGGAAAGAGAGTGGAAAAGAGAGAGTTAGTGAGAGAGATTGATTGGTGAATCACCTTGATTCTTCCTTGTTCTTCTTCACCTTTGAATCTTCACTTTGAATCGTTCCTCTGACGATTCTGAGTTCTTTTGGGGTAAGTTAACCTAACCCTAACCTGTGTTAGAGCTTAGATTAGACTTGGTGTTGTTGTATCTCATTTCTATCCTTATCTTAGGGTATTCTTGCGCCGTTGACGAAGACAACTCGTCTAAATCAGTTCGGCGGTTCTTTCTTTGCTTAAGGTGCGGACTTTAAGTGTATAGGTTATGGTTTTCAAGGCTTTCAATCCCAGTTAGTGATTTATTCTTGTTATGGATGAGATTTCACATGTCAAATGTTATGTTTACATTGCTTTCTTGATATGCATGTGCTATATTGAGATTTGTGTATTCTAAGTGTATTTATAAAGTACCGTATACGTATAAAATACGCACTTATGTTTGCCATGATTTTTGGTCATGTATGTATGCTAGATGCATGTATGACAACTCCTTGATAAAAGGAATTGTCTAAGTGCATGTATTTCAACATGCGTCATGTATGTTGTTCCATGAATGCTAAGTGTTTGTAGGAATGCATGAATGATCTACGTGTAACTGATTACACTAAATGCAGGCGTTGAGAAGTGATTCTCAATACTTCTATGGATGCGCATGATTTCCCTTATGCATTTACATTCCAAGTTATTTAAATTCAAGCATTCCTATGCTTACATTTATGTTAAATTGATATTCTTCAGATGTGTATGCACCATGATTTGAGTGGTTGTTCCAACTATGCCTTAGTCCAGGAAATCGGTAATTGACCCTTTGGTCGTGGTTGAGATTGCTTTCGCCACGTGAGACGCATTAGACGAACCCGAGTCGTATTAGAGTTGGCGGCAGTGGTTTGGCCACGCGGAGTGTTTGCGCACTCTATGTCGTTCAATTCAACGTGCGCTCGTGCTAGTCGAGTTCGTCAACTAACCCGATTGTCCAGTGTATGTTAACCATGTATGGACGCTATGGGTACCGAACTTACCGGTGAAATCCTAATAACCATGGTGCTAAGACTCATGAGCCGGACATGGTGGTATGGGACGTGGTCGAGCCGTCGGCCTACGCTGACGAGCCTCCCGTAGTGACAGCAACTAAACTCGTGAGCCGATTATGGTGGTATGGGACACTATATTCGTGTCGACCTACATTGATTGGTGACGAGCCCTTTGTAGTGACCTCGAGCATACCTGGATACCGCAAGGAGGTGACGAGCCGATCCGTGGTAGTAAGGGCATGAAAGGCGTGCATTGATTGGTGACGAGCCCTTTGCTACGACCTCAACTATATGATCGTATGAGATGTCTAGGATTGACGACCCTAGTATGGATCACTGTTGGATGGTGATATGAGGAAGGTATCTTAGCTTCCCAATCCTGCGGTATGAATTGGACTAATAACAACTTGGTAATCATATCCATGCACCGCATTTGTAGATGTGGCGCACTTTGAGGCGATGTCATGCGTAACGTAAGATGAAGACGCGGAGGGTGTACGCGTGAGGGCACGCATCATACCGCATTCATACTTGCATTAATAAGAGTACTTAGGATGTCCTGCTTTATCATTCTTTGTTTGATTGAGCGATTGTTAACCAAAGGCCTTATTGTTCCACCGAGTTGATCACTCACTCCCACGTTGGGCGGTGTTACAGGGTGGTGTTGCGAGATGTGGATGCGACGGCGAGGCAGAGCGCCGGATGACGACAGGCCGCTTCTCCTATATGCGGTTTTGAGGAGCTCTATGGGATTACTATTTTGGGAACCGAAATGATGTAACTTGTACTTATAATTTTGATAAATAACACTTTTACACGATCTGGTTGTATATGTAATTCAGTGACTTACACGTCTTCCGCTTGCTTTATTCACTTATTCCTGAATCATATCTGCGTTTTGGCTTAATCTATCCCATGTTTATGTGCTAATACAGTCAACATACATCATTCATTAATTATGTTGCAGAAGAACTGTCTAAAATAATGGTGGTTTGAAATAATGGTGGTTATATGTGTGGTTCAGACCTTCCTTGTACGAGGCCTTTTGGGGGCAACCCTAAGAATAAAACCGTGCGGGTCTAGTGAGACCTAGAGCGAATAATATCGTACGGTGTTGGTTGGGCCGTTACAAATGGTATCAGAGCCAAGGACAGCTCTGCCCTTGGTGGGGGATAATGTGACGCCCTGGTCACTACTTTAATGTGGGCGGGCACAATGTGGGTGGGGCCTAAGAGCCTGGGCGAGCTACCACGCTGGGCGAGCTACTATTGCAGTTGACTGTAGTGTAACTTGTCCTACATCGGAAGAACTATCTAAAATAATGGTGGTTATATGGGTGGTTCGGACCTTCCTTATACGAGGCCTTTTGGGGGCAACCCAAAGAACAAAACCGTACTGGTCTAGTGAGACCCAGAGCGGACAATATCGTACAATGTTGGTCGGGCCATTACAGGACACATGCAAACCTTCCACCTTTTCTTCTAAGGTTCTCAACCGCTCATCAAAATCAGATGGCTGAAAGTCAGGATCAGCTTCAAAATTAGATTCTAATTCATCAAATAAATCATCCATGTTCACATCATCAGGAGGTAAAGCATCTTCATCTCCAGCTTCTTCAGTAGCTCCTCCAGCATCCCTATTAACTTGGTGGGTTCCAACCTCATATTCATCTTGTTAATGTTGGAATTGTTGAAGGGTAAATGGGAAATAGGAGCTTCTCCAACAGGCATGACCACATGACTATGAATAGTTAGGGTGGTTATCCGATATACAAAAGGAATATCACTATGGCCAGGATGGAGACGAAACTGAATTATGATATAACAAATAAGAGATGGAAGACACACTTGAACACCAAAAACAACTGAGTGAAGAATGTGCACCAAGAAAGATGTTAACTCAGTTTTGTTACTAGACTAAGGATACACATTTGAAATGAAAATACGATAAAGAACTCTGTATCTGGGTAACATATTTTTGGAACTAAGCGCAATGTCGGAATTCCATTTCACATTCATGTTGCACAAAACTCTAGTTAGCATACATTTTTTTGATTCAGACAGTCTCGTAACTAACATGGAGATAGGTATTTCTTCATTATTCACAGGAATATCCATCAAACCAAAGATCAAGTGACGGTCTACTTGAACTGGACGTTCTCTAGTTGTCACAGTAAAGGTTAAGTTTTCAACAAAGAAATCACTGATACATGCATACATGGCCTGTGCAATGGACCGGTATGCAGGACCGCCCCAATTCAATATGTTAGCCCATCCTACAGCCTCAAGGAGGGGAACGATATTAAAAGGACTCAAATAGTTGGAATTAACAGTCCGCTCAACAATAACATTGCGGAGATGAATATACTACACATATTCGGGGTCCTCTTCGGGTGGTCGAAGAGTACGCATCGTAACCAGTGTGGAACAGGAAGGACCACAAGAGGATCTCTTCTTGTATCTACCTTCCATTTCACAATGCACAAAAGGAATATAAGAAAGGAATGGAGGGTTTAACCTAAATCAGATTTTTTGCTAGAAAACCAATGAAACCACTAGAAATCTTGAAATAAACCTCAAAATCAAATAAATAGAAGTGCAAAGATCCTAAATCCAAAAGGAAAATGGAAAAGATGCATTAACCAAGTTGCAATCGAAGGTGGGTTCGACTGGTCATGGAAGGATTGGTTGGAGAAGATGAGAAGCATGAAGAAAAAGTACTGTTTTCACATATTAAAACCCCTAACCCGAGCTACTCGACCGGTCGAGCCACGACTGGTCAAGTGTGTACCCGACTGGTTGTGTAACTTCAAAATTTTTCAATTTTTCAATAATTTTTTATTTTAAAAAAATTTCAAAAAAAAATAAAAACACTCAATATATTACAAGCAAACATAATTAACTCAAATCACATTACACATACCAATATCTAATTTCAATTTAGCAAACTTATTTCTATTAAGTGGTTTTGTGAAAATATCCATAAGTTGATTTTTAGTTTGAATATAATGCAATGAAATAATCTTATCTTCCACTAATTCACGAATATAATGATATCTAATGTCAATATGCTTAGCTCATGAATGCTGGATTGGATTTTTAGAGATGTTGATTGAGCTAGAATTATCGCAATACAGAACCATTGAATCTTGCACAAATCCGTAATCATTTAATATCCTCTTCATCCACACAAGCTGAGTGCATGCAGTACCGGCTGCAATATACTCAGCCTCAATTGTGGAAAGCGATACGGAACTCTGTTCTTACTATGCCACGAAACTAGACAGTTCCTGACATAAAAACATCCATTGCTGGTAGACTTGCGGTCATCAATGTTACCAGCCCAATCAACATCCATATAACCGGCTAATTGAACATTAGTATCATGTGGATACCAAAGACCAATATTGGCTGAACTTGCAACATATCTCAAAATACGCTTCACAACAATCAGGTGAGATTCTTTAGCGTTAGATTGATACCTAGCATAGATTCCTACGTTGAATGCAATATCAGGTTGGCTCACAATTAAATATAATAAACTATCTATCATACTACAATACAACTTAGGATCTATACTTTTACCTGTTAAATCCTTAGAGAGCTTTAGAGTCGTATTCATAGGAGTATCGAAGTTTTTACCACTCTCGAATCTAAACTTTTTCACCAAGTTTAGAGCATACTTGGTTTGAGAAATAAAGATCCTGTCTTCAAGTTGTTTCACTTGTAGACCTAAAAAGTAATTCAGTTCTCCAACCATGCTCATTTCAAATTTGGACTTCATTAAATCTGCAAACTCAACAGACATGTTGAAATAGGTAGATCCATAGATAATGTCATCAACATATATCTGTACTATCAGTATGTGATCATTGTATTTCTTTACAAACAGTGTCTTATCAACACTCCCCATTACAAAGTTATGACTCAATAGAAACTTAGTCAATTTCTCGTACCATGCCTTGGGAGCTTTTTTTAATCCATAGAGTGCCTTTTTCAGGTGATAAACAAGATCAACATATTTAGGGTCGTCAAAACCCTTAGGTTGTTCTACATATACTTCCTCATGCAAATCACTGTTAAAGAAAGCACTCTTGACATCCATTTGATAGATTTTAAAATTTTTGTAATAAGCAATGGATATGACAGTCTTATAGATTCAAGACGAGCTACTGGGACAAAGTTTTCATCATAATCAATGCCTTCTATCTAAGTGTACCCTTGTACAACCAGTCTAGCCTTGTTTCTTATAATGTTACCTAGTTCATCAGACTTATTTTTAAAGATCCACTTAGTTCCAATTATATGTTTATCATCAGGTCTAGGAACTAAATGCCATACATTGTTTCTTATAAATTGATTAAGTTCATCTTGCATAGCTACAATCCAGTTTTCATCAGTAAGTGATTCTTTTACATTGGTTGGCTCAATCTGGGAAGTGAAGCACACATAGTTACATATGTTTTCTAGTTGTCTACAAGTGCGCACACCAGTGAGAGGGTTCCCAAGTATTTGATCATTTGGATGGTCTTTAATTGACTGCAGTTCAGTGTCATTTTGACTAGATGAAGAGTTTGGTTTATCAAATAAAGAGACTTCATCATCTTTTGAACTAGAGACAAGTGTATTCAAGTGATCATTTATAACTACATTAATGGATTCCTGAATTACACCAGTTCTCTTATTGAGAACACAATATGCTCAACTGTTTAGCGCATATCCTAGGAAAATACCCTCGTTACTTTTAGTGTTGAATTTTTTTAAATTTTCCTGGTCATGTAGAATGTAGCATTTGCTGCCAAAAACTCGAAAGTACTTGACTGTTGACTTCTTATTGAACCATAGTTCATATGCAGTCTTATTATTTGACTTTCTAGTATAAACACGGTTAATAATATAACAAGCCGTGTTTACTGCTTCAACCCAAAGATTTTTAGGAAGTTTCATGCTATTTAACATCACATTAGCCATTTCTTGAAGCACACAATTTTTTCTTTTAACAACCCCATTCTGTTGAGGTGTCTTAGGAGCAAAAAATTTATGTGACACCCCATGACCACTACAGAACTTCTCAAAATTGCTATTGTCAAATTCAGAACCATGATCACTTTGGATTTTAAAGACATGTGATTCCTTCTCAGTTTGGATACACTTGAGTATCCTTTTCACTTCATCGAGAGTTTCAGATTTCTCTCTCATGAAAACTACCCATGTATACCTGGTAAAGTCTACTATTACCAGAATAAATTTCTTATCACCTTGACTCTCCGTTCTAGTAGGTTTAACAAGATCCATGTGGAGGAGTTCAAGAGGTTTAGAGGTGGCACTGGAATTCACTTTCTTATGAGCACTACTAGTTTATTTCCCAATTTGACATTCACCACAAATTTTATATATTTTCTTAATCTTAGGTAGACCTCTTATTACATCACTTTTGCTGTCTATAAAGATTATGGCAGTGTACATGTCCTAGGCGTTTATGCCATAAATCTATGTCATTGGTCGGGACCATGTAACACGATAACTTAAACGAGCTTGAATCACTCACTATATAGCAGTTCTCAGATGTTCTACGACTAGTTAATATCACAGAACTATTCTCATTAGAAATTTCACACCCTTGGAAAATTTGATGCTATGTTTATTATCACAAATTTCAGAAATTCTTAAGAGATTATGCTTAAGGCCCTCTACATATAAAACATTCTCAAATGGAGGACGATTAAAGAGTTGAATTGTACCCACTACGTGAAAATGAAAAAAAAAAAGGACAGATTTTGAGACGGTCCAGGACCGTCTCTAAAACTCCTTGGTTTAAAGACAGTTTAGAGACGGTTGTAAGCCGTCTCTAAAATTTTAGAGGGCTCTAGACCGTCCTTAATATTGTCTTAAAATGTTGAACATCCATAAATCATTTAAGACGGTCGTAGACCGTCTTATATGTGGTCATCTAAGATGGTCAAAGACCGTCCGCATTAGAGACGGTCCTTGACCGTCTTATATGCGGTCATCTGAGACGGTTATTGGCCGTCTGCATTAAAGACGGTCATTGGCCGTCTTTTACTTGTAATTTGAGACTGTCAAAGACCGTCTTTATTAGAGACGGTCCGTAGCCGTCTTATAGCCCTGTCAAAGACCATCCTCATTAGAGACTGTCAAGGACCGTCTCTGTTAGAGACTATCAAGGACCGTCTCTATTAGAGACTGTCAAGGACCGTCTCTATTAGAGACGGTCCTTAGCCGTCATATAGCCCTGTCAAAGACCGTCATTATTAGAGACTGTCAAAGACCGTCTGTATTAGAGATGGTCCTAAACCGTCTCTTTAAATTTTCTTTTTCAAAATATCATTTTTCTTAAACATTGTTAAAAATTAAGAAGCTCAAAATAATTATAAATTTCGAAAAAAAAAAATGGTTGAGAAGCTTAGAAAAATAATTAACAATGTTTAAGAAAAATTAAAATTTTGAAGAAAAAAAAAAGATTTCGATAAAAAAATGATATTTTGAAAAAGAAAATTTAAAAAATTAAACAAAATTGTGAAAATTTTGATAAATTGAAAAAACAAATATTTTTTAATAAAGAAAACTAGATTTTGTATTTTGACAAGAAAAATTGAAAAGTTATATTACAAAAGTGAGATTAAAAAAATGAAATTTTGAAAAAGAAAATTTAAGAAATTAAACAAAATTGTGAAAAAATTGACAAATTTTAAATATATATATATATATATATATATATATATATATATATATATATTAAAAAAGAAAACTAGATCTTGAAAATATAAGATGTTTTGGTATTACATTCATTATAGTAAATATATATATATATATATATATATATATATATATATATATATATATATATATATATATATATATATATATATATATATATACATTTTGAAAAAAAAAAAAGTTAAATTTATTTGTGAAAAATAAAATTACTAAATTATTAGGCACATTCACTAATTGAACCTTTAATCATTTTTGGACAATCTAATCAATTCAAATTGAAGAGTAAATAACCTCAGATGTTTAAATCAAATTTCACTGAAATTGTTGATCAATCTTGTATGCCCAATATCTTTCTCATATGTAGCCTGATTGAAGCGAGTAAGTAGTCAAATTGAGAGTATTGATCAGTAAAATAGAGTGAATGGACTAGACATGTAAAATGGGCCAAATATTCTGGTTAAAATTGTGACCCTACTTACTGACCTCGTGAGAACCTAAGAATTGATGTTAGTAAGTTTTGTGGGCCCCATCATGATGTGTGTCAAACATCAACACCGTGAATTTGATGTGTCCCCTTTAGGTTATGAGATATCCCAAAAATCATTGGTAAACGAAACTCAAGTGGGCCATACCATTTAAAACTATGTGAAGACATCCTAAAAAATATAAAAGCACTTGGTGGGGCCCACGTGAGTTTTGGATGCAGTTGAAACTTGG
Organism: Magnolia sinica; assembly: GCF_029962835.1. Lineage (NCBI taxonomy): Eukaryota > Viridiplantae > Streptophyta > Magnoliopsida > Magnoliales > Magnoliaceae > Magnolia > Magnolia sinica. The sequence continues at coordinate 29,027,596 of NC_080587.1, forward strand.
TCTGACCCCTTATCCAAGTGGGACATACGTAATGAGTGGGTTGGATATGCGAATCACATTTAGGCAGGCCCAATATATGATTATGAATGTTTTAAGGAAACCTTTCTCCACTACATTTAAGTGAGTTACTCATTACCTTTATGAGAGTAAACTCTGTGGGGTTCACCGTTATTTATTTATTTTATCCACTCCATTCATCCATGTTAACAGATAATTTGAGGTCTAAAGAATAAAAAGGAAGCATATCCAAAGCTCAAGTGGACCACACCACAGGAAATAGTGTGATTGAACCTCTACCATTTAAAATTTCTTGGAGGCCATAGAAGTTTTAGATCAAGCTGATGTTTTTGTTTTCTATTCATTTATATATTTTTGATATTATGAACAACCTTTAACTATTTTTGAACAATCTGATCAGTTCGGACATGAAGAGTAAATAACTTCAAATATTTAAATCAAAATTCACTCAAATTGTTGATCAATCTTGTTTGCCCAATATCTTTCTCATATGTAGTATGATCGAGGCGAGTAACTAGTCAAATTGAGGGTAATGATTCAGTAAAATAGAGTGAATGGACCAGACATGTAAAATGCGCCCATCATGATGTGTGTTGAACATCAACACCGTGCATTTAATGTCTCCCCTTTTAGCTTATGAGATATCTCAAAAATCATCCATATATGAAACTCGGGTGTTGATTACCATCTAAAACTATGTGAAGACATCTAAAAAAATATAAACGGTATAATATTGGATGTCATACCATTTTGAGGCCATAAAAGTTTTGGATCAAGCTGATTTTTGTTTTTCCCTTTATCTGGCCCTATATGACCTAATCAACATATTGAATGTCAAATAAACAGTACAGTAAGCCTTAGGAGGATTTTAATGATGGATATCCAATTACTATTGATTTCATGTGGTGTGGTGCACCTAAGATTTCTATGGTGGGGTCCACTACAGATTTTTATCTGCCTCATTTTTTGGCTCATGAAGTAAAATGATATCTCAAAATAAATGAACGGTGAGGATATAACAAATACATCATAGTGGGGCCCACAAAACTTGGTGGATGCTGGTCGGTGCTTTATGGGTCCCACCATGATGTATGTGTTTCATCCATGCCGTCTATCCATTTTTACAAATCATATTAGGGCTTGGTGCCAAAAATGAGAGGGATATAAATCTCAGGTAGACCACACCACATGAAAACAATAGTGATTAGATACCCACCATTAAAACCCTCCTAAGGCCCACTATACTTTTTATTTGACATCCAATCTATTAATTAGGTCATATAGGCCTAGATGAAGGAAAAAATATTAGATTGATCCAAAACTTTATATGGCCCCTTGTTGAGGGTTGAATATTGCATATTAGACCCCAATTATTACTTGTTTTTACGAACATGATACTGTTTAATGCCCTATTTAATCGTAGGACTGAAAAGGATGCTTAAAGCACGTATTTAACACTCTGATGACACTGAAGGCAAGGGACAAACCCCAGGGGACCAAGATCGAAGGATTTACATGTCAGATATCCTAGGAAATCAAGCCGTTCACGTTAAAGAGGCCTGAAAGTCATCCAATACATAAGATCATAAGGTTCCCACCATCCGTTTGGCTCAAAACTATATATATGCCTTGCGGACCATAAATTAACAGTACACGTCAAAATTCATCCCTTGGATCAGTGTATAAGTGAACCGATGAGCAAGATCAGATAATAACCATTAAGAAAGATCTTTGACATCCTTAGGCAATCAGGACCCAAACTGAACTGATGGAAAGAGCACAAAAAATGGTGGATATTTGCCAAATTTCACTTCTTTTGGACAGTGCAGTAGGAAGGAATGAACGACAGATATTCTAAAAGGGAGAGTGGTAAATTTGTAAATGAACAAAATTCCATATGCATGCACATAAAGGATAACAAAGGGTTGCTTCAACGGTGGGTAGTGCCTCATCACAGGTGGATAGTGTGGCCCCATATAGAGTTGGGATCTACTTCATACTTTGACCCATGGCTTACACGTTACTGAGAAAATGATGAATGGAGTAGATCCCCAAGAATATCATCAAAAGTGGGCCCCACCTATTTTTTAAAGAAAGCATCTAAACAGTTCCATTCTGGCGAAAAACATCTAGTGACGAACATGCTTACTACTAGGTTTTAACAGTGGGCCCCACCCATCATCACTTTTCATGATCTGGATCATCTAATGTGTCCCATGAGGCAGCAACAACCCATGCCTAGGTGGCAGAATTGCACAAGATCGTGAAGATTGGTTTTCAGCCCTTCAAACGCAATTCGGACGGCAGTCTAAAAAGCTCAATGGGCCGCATCCACACAAAACCAAAACCATCCATATTCGGTTGAAATTTCAACACGCATTTAATGGATGGACTGGATTTCCATGCCAGCATCGACCAGGGGCCCCACAGCTGACGTAAATTGGATTTTTTCGCAAATCGGTTAAAATTTCAACACTCATTAAATGGGCCGCCCTTCTATCAGAAACCCGTGCGCCCTTTTCTCCCGCTTGCAGCAAACCTCCCTGTGAAAACCCATCTCTCAATCTCTCTCTCTCCATCTCTCTCTCGCACTCAACCTCTTCATCTCCCTCACCTTCTCTTAATCTCCCTCACGTGCTCAGCCCCTCTCTCTCTCTCTCTCTCTCTCTCTCTCTCTCTCTCTCTCTCTCCCCTCAGAGCTCGGGAACCCTATTTTCAGCGTGGACTCGTGATCGGGGCTCCAACTCAAACAAGAACTCGTTCTCTTCCTCGAAGCTTGAAAGGTAAAGACCCTAACCCATTTTGAAGGTGGTCCCTAATCCCATTTTGAATTTGGGAATTTTGGTACCCTAATCCCAAATCGAATTTGGTGGTTTTGAAATTGGGATTTGGGTACCCAAATCCCACTTTGAATTTGGGGATTATGGTACCCCAATCACATTTCGAATTTGGGGGTTTTGAAATTGGGGATTTTGTACACCCGGCCTGGTGGATATCGAATCACTATTGTTTTTCTATGGTATGGTCCACCTGAGATTTGTATTCCTCTCATTTATATTCCTATGGTATAGCACATGTAGAGAAGGGCATTACTCGAAAATCTCTGGTGGAGTTGTTACTGCTATTGTTACTATTACTGCTCAAACTTCAAGTGTAGGCTATCAAGAACATGGGATTTATAGTGGATAGAATTGAATTGTGTTGGTATTGGTAATGTGTTGCAAAAAAAAAAAAAAAAAAAAATTGTATGGTGTTCAAATGATAATTTGAACCCTGACTACAACTGACTATTTTCAATATCAGCAATGCTTTCAGTACAAACTTCTTGTTTTCATTGATGGGCTATCTTGATTTCTATTATTTAATTAAATTTAGATGATGGATTTTTCATTTATTTCCTTATCTGAAATGGGTTCTCTTTAATTTTCTCTTCTAACCTTTTTTTTTGTCTTTTTTATTTGATATTTTCCTTTCTAAATATTTTTTATTTGGATTTTTATTCTAATTTTGGTTTTTTATTTTGAGATTTTTTATCTGGGTTTTTTTCTTTAATATATATTTATATAGGAAAAATAGTAATAGAATCTTAGGTTCTGCTTGACTCTTCCGTTGTACACATGTCATAGTTTTATGACAATCCAAACCGTCCAAATAGCTGAACCAATTGTGATGCATTTGGAATTTCGAATTTGCCACCGTATTTGGCAATGATTAATATGTGGTAATTTTTTAAAAATTATTATTTTCAACAATGTTTCTAGTCCAACTAGTTGAACCATTAGTCATTTTCCACCTAGTGAGTTACTTCCAACTGAGCATGTTTGTGCGACATCTAACCTTCCAATAGGTTGGGTCCACCATGAGGATAGTCTTGCATAAAAATCAGTCCCATCTACTCATTAGGTGGGTCAGACTAGCAACAATGTTTATTCATTAATAAATAACAAAATATAATTATTTATTTATTTTCAGGGATATAAGCCACAATAACTTTGTTAATTGGCTCCCACCATAGGTGGGGAATTTGTCAACTGCAACAATTGTAAGTTCTATTTATTTTTATTTTTTAAAAATTTATTAAAGTATTCTTCTTCGGAAATACCATATGATGTATTTGGAATTATGAATTTGCCACCCAATTTATTAGTGGTTAACATGGGATAGTTTTATTTATTTATCTATTTTAGAAGGTTTTAAGTTCAAAACTTGTTGGACCATAAGTTATTATCCATCCCTTGAATTATTGCCAACCTATCATGTTTGTGATGATACCAACCCTTCTAATTGGTTGGCTTCACCATGAGGATACCCTTGTACAAGAATCAGCCCCAACCTCTTATTAGGTGGGCTATACCATTACAACAATGTTTGACTATTGATGAATATCAAAGTATAATTATTTATTTCTTTTCAGGGATATAACCTTCAATAATTTCATTGGTTCGTTCCCACCTCAACTGGGGAATTTAGAAAGTCTGCAACAATTGTAAGTTTTTTTTTTCAAATCTAATTAGTTATTCTTCTTCAAAAATGCCATAGGCTTTATTATTTATTGATTTTAATAACTTAACTTTTTTTTTTAAAATGCCATAGGTTGTGTCTGGAATTTCAAATTTGCCACCGAATTTGGCAGTAATTAATATGTTCTGGTTTTATATTTTATATTTTTCTTTTTAAGAAGGTTTTAAGTTCAACCACTTGTACCATACGTTACTATCCACCCAATGAAATACTTGCAATCTATATATTTGCATGACATCCAACCTTCTAATAAGTTGGCTCCATCATGAGGATAGACCTGTACAAAAATCAGTCCATACACTTATTAGGTAGGACAGACCATAATAACAATGGTGAGCTATTGATAAATAACTAAATATAATTAGTCATTTATTTTTAGGAATATAAGCTACAATAACTTCAATAATTCACTCCCACTTGAGCTGGGGAAGTTGGCGAGTCTGCGACTATTGTAAGTTCGATTTTTCTTTCTTTATTCTATTTAATTATTCTTCTTAAGAATGTCATTTGAAGTGTTTGGAATTTCAAATTTGTCATGAAGTTTGGTGGTGATCAATATGTTATAATTTTATTTATTTATTTATTCATTTATTTTCTCTAAGAAGGTTTCAAGTCCAATCAATTGGACCATAATTCATTGTCCACTAAGCTACTTTCAACCTATCATGTTCATGTAACATCCAATCCTTTCAATAGGTTAGCTCAACCCTGAAAATAGCCTTGTACAAAAATCAGCCCATCCACTCATTAGGTGGGCCTATCATATGAAAGAAATTAGTTAACCTTATTAAGGTCTCTAACAGTACCAAGGCATACTTTGTGTAGAAATACTTCACCTCTGATCTTCATCAGGAGGTCCTGGAGACGGACAAAATCCTTATCCAGCTGGTTTTCGTTGCCCAAGCGGGCTAGCCCATCTACTACTCTATTAGCTTCCTTCATGACATGCTGAAAAGAGATGTTTGGGATGAATAGTTTTGATGTTTCCAGGTGGCAGTTCAAGGTTAGTCGTGAATTCCAAAGGCAATGCTCTTTTATTAATAGGACACCTAGTACTCATAAAAAGGCGTATTATGGACGTAGACATTGTTTTCATTAATAGGGCACCTAGTACTCATAAACATTAATTGCATGCATTTTCTGTCTATGTGCATGACGACCATACTGTTAAGATCAATCCTCTTATTTTCATTTACAGAAACTAGTGGATGACAAATTCACAGAAAGACAAATAACATCAGTGGCCACAGATTGCAACCTGGATTTAAACAAGGTTCGAGGTGTCGTCAAAAATACTAACAGAATCCTCCAGGTCAGAATGTTAATTGGACCTGATTTTATTTAAATGATCTTGATAATCCATTTTATTTAAATGAGCAGACCCGGATGTGCATCGGAGCTATCCGGATGTTGAGAGGGGATCCCTGGAAGGTGAGAACCGTTGTTATGACCATGATGAAGCTGTCCATTTCCTATGGACAACATTGGCGGGGCTGGCTTTTTGGACAGGCCGTGTTTATATCTATATTTGCAGGGACCACAACTTTAACCTAAATCACACCCTAATGTTGAGCGGGGGTCCCTAGAAGGTGGGAACCGCTGTTATGACCATGATGAAGCTGTCCATTTTCTATGGACAGTATTGGAAGGGCCTGGCCAATTGGAGCAGGCCATGTTTATATCTGTATTTGCAGGGACCACACCCTTAACCTATAACCTATAACCTAAACCTATTCTCAAATCCCAAAACCTATAACTTCAACCTAAACCTATAACCTATAACCTAAACCTATAACCTAAACTCAATTCACTAAACTTTAACCTACAACCTAACCTAAACCTATACTTATAACTTAAACCTATTCTCAAATCCCAAAACCTATAACCTAAACCTTAACTTAAACCTATAACCTATAACCTATAACCTGAACCTATAACCTAAACTCAATTCCCTAAATCTTAACCGAGAACCTAACTTAAACCTATACTTATAACCTAAACCTATTCTCAAATCCCAAAACCTATAACTATAACCTAAACCTTAACCAAAAACCTATAACCTAACCTAAACCTAAACCTATAACCTTAACCTAAACCTAAACCTATAACCTTAACCTTAACATATAACCTAAACCTATTACCAAATCCCTAAACCTAAACCTTTAACCTATAACCTATAACCTAAACCCAAACCTAAACCTATAACCTTAACCTAAACCTAAACCTTAACCTTAAACTATAACCCAAACCTAAAACCTAAAACCTAAAACCTAAAACCTAAACCCAAACCTAAACCTGATTCCGAACTCGAACCCGATTTCCTAAACCTAAACCTTAAACTATTCTCAATTCCCTAAAGCTATAACCTATAACTTAAACCTAAACCTATAACCTTAACCTAAACCTAAAACCTAAATGTATTCTCAAATCCCTAAACCTAAACCTCAACCTAAACCTATAACCTAAACTTATAACCTACAACATTAACATAAACTTGTAACCTAAACCTATAACCTACAACATTAACCTAAACCTAAACTTATAACCTTAACCTATAACCTAAACTTCTAACCTTAACCTAAACCTATTCTCAAATCCCAAAACATATACTTATAACCTAAATCTAAACCTTAACTTATAACCTTAACCTATAACCTTAACCTATAACTTATAACCTAAACCTATACTTATAACCTTAACCTAAACTTCTAACCTTAACCTAAACCTATTCTCAAATCCTAAAACCTATAACCTAAACCTAAACCTATAACCTAAACCTTAAACCTAAACCTATAACCTAAAACCCAAATGTAAACCCGGTCTCGAACTTGAACCCAATTTCCTAAACCTAAACCTTAACGTATTCTCAAATCCCTAAACCTAAACCTACACCTAATCCTAATCTCAACTCCCTAACCTAAACCTAAACGTAAACTTGAAAACCCAAACCTAAACCAGAACCCGAACCTGATTTCCTAAACCTAAACATCTAACCTTAACCTAAAACCTATTCTCAAATCCTAAAACCTATAACCTAAACCTTAACCTATAACCTAAACTCAATTCCCTAAACATTAACCTATAACCTAACCTAAAACTAAACCTATAACCTACACTTATAACCTAAACCTAAACCTATAACCTATAACCTAAACCTAAACCTATAACCTAAATGTATTCTCAAATCCTTAAACCTAAATCTACACCTAATCTTAATCTCAACTCCTTAACCTAAACCTAAACTTGAAAACCCAAACCTAAACCCGATCCCGATTTCCTAAACCTAAACCTTAACCTATTCTTAATTCCCTAAAGCTATAACCTAAAACCTAAACCTAAACCTAAAACCTAAACCTAAACCTAAAACCTAAATGCATTCTCAAATCCCTAAACCTAAACCTACACCTAATCCTAATCTTAACTCCCTAACCTAAACATAAACCTAAACTTGAAAACTCAAACCTAAACCCGATCTCGAACCGAACCCGATTTCCTAAACCTAAACCTTAACCTATTCTCAATTCCCTAAACCTATAGCTTATAACTTAAACCTAAACCTTAACCTAAACCTAAACCTAAACCTATAACCTTAACCTAAACCAAAACCTATGACCTAAAACCTTAACCTATAACCTATAAACCTAAACTTATAACCTATAACCTAACCTTAACCTAAACTTAAAACCTAAACCTTAACCTATAACCTAAAACCTAAACCAAAACCTAAAACCTAAATGTATTCTCAAATCCCTAAACCTAAACCTACACCTAATCCTAATCTCAACTCCCTAACCTAAACCTAAACCTAAACTTAAAAATCCAAACCTAAACCTGATCCCGAACCCGATTTCCTAAACCTAAACCTTAACCTATTCTCAATTCCCTAAACATATAGCTTATAACCTAAACCTAAACCTAAACCTAAACCTAAACCTAAAACCTAAATGTATTCTCAAATCCCTAAACCTAAACCTACACCTAATCCTAATCTCAACTCCCTAACCTAAACCTAAACCTAAACTTGAGAACCCAAACCTAAACCTAATCCCGAACCAGAACCCAATTTCCTAAACCTAAACCTAAACCTATAACCTTAACCTAAACCAAAACCTTAACCTATAACTTATAAACCTAAACTTATAACCTATAACCTAACCTTAACCTAAACCTTAACCTATAACCTATAACCTAAACGTAAACCTAAAACCTAAATGTATTCTCAAATCCCTAAACCTAAACCTACACCTAATCCTAATCTCAACTCCCTAACCTAAACCTAAACCTAAACCTAAACCTTAACCTAAATGTAAACCTAAACCTATAACCTAAATGTATTCTCAAATCCCTAAACCTAAACCTACACCTAATACTAATCTCAACTCCCTAACCTAAACCTAAACCTAAACTTGAAAACCCGATCCTGAACCCGAACCTGATTTCCTAAACCTAAACCTTAACCTATTCTAAATTCCCTAAACCTATAGCTTATAACCTAAACCTAAATCTTAACCTAAACCTAAACCTATAAACTTAACCTAGACCAAAACCTATGACCTAAAACCTTAACCTATAACCTATAACCTAAACTTATAACCTATAACCTAACCTTAACCTAAACCTTAACCTATAACCTAAAACCTAAACCTAAACCTATAACCTAAATGTATTCTCAAATCCCTAAACATAAACCTACACCTAATCCTAATCTCAACTCCCTAACCTAAACCTAAACCTAAACTTGAAAACCCAAACCCGAACCCGAACCCAAACCCGAACCCGAACCCGATTTTCTAAACCTAAACCTTAACCTATTCTCAATTCCCTAACCCTTAACGTATAACCTAACCTAAACCTAAACCTAAAACCTAAACCTAAGCCTAAAACCTAAACCTAAACCTAAACCTAAAACTGAAATGTATTCTCAAATCCTTAAACCTAAACCTACACCTAATCTTAATCTCAACTCCCTAACCTAAACTTGAAAACCCAAACCTAAACCCGATCCCAAACCCAAACCCAATTTCTTAAACCTAAACCTTAACCTATTCTCAATTCCCTAAAGCTATAACCTATATACTATAACCTATAACCTAAACCTAAACCTTAACCTAAACCTATAACCTAAACCTAAATCTTAACCTAAACCTAAACCAAAACCTATAACCTATATAACCTAAACTTATTACTTATAACCTAACCTTAACCTAAACTAAAAACCTAAACCTAAACCTAAACCTAAAACCTAAATGTATTCTCAAATCCCTAAACCTAGACCTACACCTAATCCTAATCTCAACTCCCTAACCTAAACCTAAACCTAAACTTGAAAACCCAAACCTAAACTCGATCCCGATCCTGAACCCGATTGCTGCAATAATGTAGCCCAATCACATTGCAACAAATAAGAATGTATCCCTTTTAACACATGCCCCTTTTACAAAGCTTTAATTTTTGTTGTTGTTTCTATTAACTTGAATTGAAACACTTTTTTGCATTAGTTTTATTTTAATGATCAGTTTTATTTTAAAAAAGTGCCACTTTTTTGGAAGAAGTTTCTGCAATTCTTCATGATTCTGAATTTAATGTTTTGTTGGTTGAAATTTTTTTTTATTGCTGATTTTTTTTCTTTTTTTATTTATGATGTTAAACTTATATGTATTTATGCGTGGATGAATATAATGTGGATAAGATTGTTTGTGTTTGGATGGATGTAGTTTATGTTTGGATGAATGCAGTTTATGTTTGGATGGATTTACGTAGTTTGGGTTTAAATGGATGTGAATGTGAATATGATGAAATATATTATATAACAGGTGTATCAGGAAGAATACGATGAAATATATTGTAATAGGTGTATATTGACCGTCTTAAATTTAAAAATGTCCTTTAAAGGCTCATAAGAGACGGTTCATAGCAGTCCTTTTTAAGGACAGTCCATGACTGTCCTTTTAAAGGACAGTCCATAACCGTCCTTTGAAGGCTCATAAGAGACGGTTCATAGTAGTCCTTTTTAAGGACGGTACATGACCATCCTTTGAAGGCTCATAAGAGATAGTTCATAGCAGTCCTTTTTAAGGATGATCCATGACCATCCTTTTAAAGGACGGTCCATGGCCGTCCTTTGAAGGCTCATAAGAGACGGTCCATGACCGTCTTTTTAAAGGATGGTCCATGGCCATCCTTTGAAGGCTCATAAGAGATGGTCCATGACCGTCCTTTTTAAGGATGGTCCATGACCGTGCCTTTTAAGGACGGTCCATGACCGTCTTTTTTTCGTCAATAAGAATGACGGTTTTCAACCGTCCTTTAAGAAATACGACACGTCAAAATTTGATGGCCCATACGACAGTCCATGACCGTCCTTTTTGGTCATTTGATACGGTTTTGGATCGTCCTTTTTTTGCTGTTTTGGCATAGTGACCTTAGCCAACAATTCTGTAATTACTACCATCACTGAAAGTGACTGAACCATCAGCCATCTCTTTGAGATTGGTGAACAAATCTTTGTCACTTATCATATGTCTAGGTACCACTTTGATTGACTCGAAGCCCTGAAAGTGGTGTGGGCAACTAGACAAGAAACCTTAGAGATCCATTTCATTACTGTTTTGGGTTTTGGAGCATAGTTGGTTTTTCTATGCTTATAGTTATTATACATTCTATCATTTGAGTTAGATTTTAGAAGCTCCTTAAGTAAATCTATAATTTTCTCAGCTAAGGGGTTATGATTTTGATTTCTATAATTAATATGGTTGCATTTAGTTTTCATAGCCTGAAAAGTTTTAGGATTTTTAAAACTATTTTGATTCAGACTTTTCCCTTTTGAGTTGGAGGATTCCCCTTTAACAAACTTAGGAGTGGACTTACTTTTAGGAGGTGTATTCTTATCGTAGCCCAAACCAAATCTATCGCCACATTTTCTTGATCCGGTTAGCAATCATTCTAGTTTAGGATCACCCTAGGCATACCTCTACCTCCAAGTATCCTTTAAACTCAAGAGAGAAGAGACTTCTAATTTTAGTTTTTCATTTTCTGATTTAAGGTTTTCAACTTGGGATGTTTTGAAATCTAAATCACACTTAGCTTTTTCAAAACAATCAGAAAAATATGATTTTTCTAAAACTAGGTTATCAAAATCTTCTTTTAACTTTAAAAACTTTTCCTTTTGAAGTTTTAGTTTTACAGCTATCTTGCAACTTTCCCTATATAGGGCATTATAGGCATCTTGTAAATCATCATCATTTTCATGGTCGCTTTTCAGATGTTCATCATAAGTTGAATTACAAATGTCTAAAGAAGTGACTCTGGCTAGAGTCATTAAGGCCTTGACCTCATTAGTCGACTCGGGTTCAGAATCATCTGACTCAGAAGAAGCTTCAGAGCAAGATGACTCATCCTATGTGGCCAACATACCTTTCTTCTTAGGTTTGTCCCTCTTTGAACATTTTTTTGCCAAATGCCCGTATTCATGACAATTGAAGCATTGGTTGTCTTTAATAGATTTCCAATTTTTAGATCTAATCCTTTTCTTTTCAGAAGGTTTTTAAAAATCTACTCTCTTTTTGCCTTTTTACTTTTGAAATTTTTATAAAACTTCTTGGCTAATAGTGTCATATCATCTTCAAAATTTTCACAATCAGAATTTCTAGCATTACCTTGAGAAATATTTTTAGAAGACTTAAGGGCTATGGACTTACCTTTAGGAGCCTTAAAATTTAACTCGTAGGTTTGTAAAGAACCAACAAGCTCTTCAACCCTCATATTATCCGTATCACAAAGTTCTTGAATGGCAGTGACCTTAGAATTGAACCTTTTAGGCAATGAGCATAGTATATTTGCACAAACTTTACTTTCTAGGACCCCACATGAGTTGACTATGTCATTCAATTTAGTATAGAAGTCCATGAAAGTTTCACTTTCTTCTATACATATTTCCTCAAACCTAGTGGTGAGGATTTGAAGTTTAGATTTCTTGACTATAGTCGTACCCTCGTGTGTCATTTATAAGATATCCCAAGCTTGCTTTGCAGCATCACAAGATATAATTCTTTTGAATTCATCTGGTGATAGTGCGTAAGTGATTGCATTTAAAGCTTTGGCATTGGCACTACTCTCATTTTTCTGAAGAGTGGTCCATGAATAATAAGGTGTAACTTTAACAAATTTAGTTCCATCAGTGCTTAGAACTTCATATGTACGTGGGTTCCATCTAGTCACTGTGGTTTGCCATACGCTCTCATTTATGGACCTTAAAAAGATCCTCATTCTGGATTTCAATAGGCATAATTGGAGCCATCAAAAAGTGGAGGCCTAGTAATCGAGAGGCTACTAAAATTTGACATCTTATAAGCTCAGATCGGCTAGCTCAGGAAACAAATCCAAATAATAAAAAGGAGCTATTAGGCTTTGATACCACTTAAAAAGGCCAAGCTAAAAGTCCTATAGGGGGTGAATAGGACTATGCCAAATTAAAAAATAAATGCGAAATTACAAAGATAAACAAAGATAGATAACACAATTATAAGCAACCTCAAATGCACAAGTATTGAGAGGTTGATACAAACTAAGTTCTAAGGACAACCTTACACCAAAAACCAAGGTTTATGGTAGGACAACCTGATTTCCAGAACTTTGTAAGTATCAAAAACTCAAACTTAGAAGGAGGCAAAGGAAATAATCTAAACATTCACCACAAGTGCATAAAAGAAAATTACAACATTCAGCACCACACATACATCACCATAAGCATCCACCAAACATCGAGAATTATAGTGGTTCGTGTGTGTACACCAACTGTTTGAAAAACATCCACACAATTACTTCACTCCTAATATCTACTCCCTCGGGATATTAACTTTCACTATCAAATAAAGTTTTCTAAGGTTCACCTTAAAACCTTCACAATTGTGTTTTTAGATTGGCTTACACAATTACAAAAACCCCACACTCTGAGATTTTCTAGCTTATCTCAGACAAAACCAAAAATGAGATTTCCCTAGCAGAATCTCACAAACCACAAAAGATACACAAAATGAAATTGTACTTATTTGAAGATTCTCCTTCTGATGAAGCCCAGTAAAACCAATCCGATGTAGACGAAGATGTTCAATGTCCAGTCTCACAAATGAAAGGTTCTAGGTCTAAATGATTTTTAGATTAATTCAACCTAGGCTAGCTTGATTTGATTTTGATCTCAAAGAGGGTAAAATCACAATTCCTTTCTTTTAATGAAATGAAGTTGAATGGAGATCACAAAATCAAATACAAAAAGCTATTTGAGAGAATTTAAAATGAACACAATATAACTTAAGAAGTGTAGGAACTTATCTCTCAGAGTAATGGCTTGATTAGGATTGGAATGAATGAAAAATTCTAAGATTCGTCCTCTATTTATAGGTTAAAATTTTGTTCTCTTGACTGGTCTAAGGGTCGGTTCGACTGGTCGAAGGACCAACCACATTTCAAAATATCTGGCGCGATAAGATAAGATCGTTACTCGACTGGTCGAGTGGGACCAAAATATGTTGTTAGACTTTAAGTCGAGCACTGTACGACCGGTCGAGCATTGTTCACTCGACTGGTCGAGCAGTCTCCAGGACTGGTCGAGGGTCCAACAGAAAATTTTGAAAATTTGTAACTAATCTTGAACTAGTCGAGAAAACTCTTGGATTGGTTGAGCCAGAGCTTGGACTAGTCGAACAAAGATTAGGACTAGTCGAGGAAATGACATATAAACTTATGAAAATGACCCACATAAAATATGCAATGAATATGACTCATCCTATGGTCAATCTAGGGTCATCCATACCTTGTTTGTGAGTTTGAACAATTGAAACATTGTTCACTCTGCTAACTCATTCACTTGAAATACTTGAAGCTTGACTTCAAAATCTTAAACTTGAGCTTGAACTAGGGCTTGAGTTCTTGATTCTTTAAAGTAGTAACAATGAGCTTTCAACTTGAACTTGAGCCTTAAACTTTTGTTCTTGCACTTGAACTTGTAAAAAAGTTTGGCGATGATGAAGATGACTCATAATGCATGAAGTTGATCTATCCATCTCATCAAAACAAGATACAGATTCAAAGTAGTTTGGCACAACAAAATTTGACAACCTCGGGTGCTAGATTTACAATATAGCATTTATAACTTCATTTGCAAGTGTTAAAGGATCAAGGCAAAGTTCAATGTGACAAAGTTATCATTGGAATCTCGGCAGTTCTGGCCTAAGAGAAATTTCCTACTGTACGACCCATTTATGGCCCACTAACCATTTTAAGCCCACTCCTTTTTATCTCCCCAGAATAAGCCCCAGCTATATGGAGGACTTTTCACAGGTGAAAATGCCCCTGCTTTATAACAGACGCACCTTCGAATGCTACCAACTGCATCCTTCAAAAATTAGGCTTTTCTTTCTTTCATCTTCCTGATCCTTCATCCGAGCTGGAGAATCTCATTTTCTGATTACCTCTCCCCCTCTGTGACTGTCCACCCTAGCAGTAAAACCCTCCCTTTATTGCCGCTTCTTCTTTCCGCTTTATCTAGTCAAGAATACACACCCCACACATGTCATTTTCGACTTTTGTGAACCCAAGATAGGACGAAAATGGTCCCCCCATCCAAGAAACTTTGAACAGCAGGTATATTCAAATCCATGCTTTCTTTTTGTGGACCCCACTATATATTATACTATATATGTGCACAGTCTACAATCTATTTTTATTTTTTTAAAACACTGAATGGTATGGCATGTTCTGATAAATGAGCAAATTCAATGCTCAAATGGCCCACATAGAGGGTTTTTGAAACAAAGAATAATATGAGATGTGAAACTAAACAAAGATCGTGAAAGAGACCGAGCATCGACTAAGTTAATAGCCAAGGACCCACTGAGTTATTGATGAGGACTGTGAACTGAACTAAAATGACCGTGAATTGAGGTAAAATGACTGTGAACTAAGCTAAAAAGACCGTGAACTGAGTTAAATTGACCATGAACTAAGCTAAAATGACCGTGAACTGAGGTACAATGACCGTGAACTAGCTAAAATGACCGTGAACTGAGTTAAATTGACCATGTACTGAGGTAAAATGACCATGAACTGAGGTAAAATGACCGTGAACTGAGCTAACATGACCATGAACTGAGTTAAATTAACCATGAACTGAGCTAAAATGACTATAAACTGAGGTAAAATGACCATGAACTAAGCTAAAATGACCGTGAACTGAGTTAAATTGACCATGAACTGACTTAAAATGACCGTGAACTGACTTAAAATGACTGCAAAGTGAATGGAATGACTGAGGACTAAGTGAAATTCGACTCACAACTGCAAGAAACAAATAACTAACTTCATGGTCAATTTCGATCAATTCCCTTCACTTCACGGTCAATTCCATGCATTTCATAGTCAATTCGCTTCACTTCATGGTCATTTCCATTCATTTCACGGTCAATTCCTTTCACTTCACGGTCAATTCCATGCATTTCATGGTCATTTCCATTCATTTCACGGTCAATTCCTTTCACTTCACGGTCAATTCCATGCATTTCATGGTCAATTTCCTTCACTTCATGGTCAATTCCATGTATTTCATGGTAAATCCCCTTCACTTCATGGTTAATTTTATGCATTTCATGGTCAATCCCCTTCACTTCACGGTCAATTCCATGCATATCACAGTCAATTCCGGTGATTCCCCTTCACTTCACAGTCAATTTCATGCATTTCACGGTCAATTCCTCCAATTCCCCTTCACTTCATGGTCAATTCCATCCATTCACAGTCAATTCATGCGATTCCCCTTCTCTTCATGGTCAATTCCATGCATTTCACAGTCAATCCCCTTCACTTAACAGTCATTTCCATTCATTTCACAGTCATTTCCCTTCACTTCACGGTCAATTCCATGCATTTCACGGTCAATTTCGGCGATACTTCTTCACTTCACGATCATTTCCATTCACTTCATGGTCAATTGCCTTCACTTCATGGTCAATTCCATGTATTTCATGGTCAATTCCCTTCACTACACGGTCATTTCCATTCATTTCATGATAATTTTTAGTAATACCCCTTCACTTCATGATCAACTCCATGCATTTCACGGACAATCCCCTTCAAGTCACGGTCAATTCCAATCATTTTATGGACAATTTTCTTCACTTCATGGTCAATTCCATAAATTTCACGGTCAATCCCCTTCACTTAATGGTCATTTACAGTCCTCAGACAAATCCACTCACGGTCAATTTCATGACATTCTCAACCAAAATACAACATATAACTCGAAAAATTGACCCTTAACTTAGTAAAATTGGTTGTAGACTTGTTGAATCTCACCTATTATGTAAGGCCTGTATCTTAGTCCATATCGTTCCTTAGACTTCCACAATCCTCTCGGTCGAATTTTGACAACCCGTGACCTGTAATCGGTGTTTGTGCATGACCCTAAGTCGCATCCTTTATATCTATGTTGACTCAACTCGAAACTTGTACCCAACTGACTGCATCGTTGCCGCGGTTCCAATGCCCCGTCTCATGCGCCAATGTGATACCCGGGCCAGGAGTTGTGGGCCCGCATATATTTCAAGGAAATGCCGCACGTTGTGAATTTCGAGAGAATCTCTACAACCCATCACATCAATCAATCAAGTACTCATCCCATCACAAGTCAGGTACCCATCCATACCCTACCCATCTCTCTCCCATTCTCAAAGTCAACTCTCTCTCTCTCTCTCTCTCTCTCTCTCTCCACCCATCCCTTCCTTACACCCATTCTATCCCTTTTCATCCCATCACCTCTCTCTCCTCTCTCATTTCTCTCTTCACTCCCAATCACCCAAGGAGAGTAACCATCCAAGCAATTCCCATAAAGAAAGAGCCAAGTGTGGCCCACTTCCCTACCCCAAAAAACTCTCATCTCCACCACCAAACTTCATCATCCACCATCAAAGGTTGAGCATAGGAGCTAAGGAAGCCAAGGGACCAAGAAGGAGTGATATAGGTAGGTGATCTTAGGATTTTCACCTTTGATTTCTATTTGTGGGCCGACTTGTGGCGGGTCCCACTTGATGTATGCATTGTATTGAGTATTGGGAGGGCCCATAGTGGCAATGTCCCTCCCCTTCACACGTCTCTCTCTCTCTCTCTCTCTCTCTCTCTCTTTCTCCCTTGTTGATGGCCCACCTTGATGTACGTATTTTATTTACACTATCCATCTAGTGGATCACCCTGTTGTCCACCAGCTAGCAGCAACCTGGCTGCCCAGACCAGCCTGCATGACCAGCTGGTCACACAAGCCTGGTCATAGCGAAAACACAAATATCAGTTTAATTCTTAGTAAGGTGGCCCACATGTGTGGACCCCACCTTGATGTACGTATACTGTATCCACACCGTCCATTTGGAGAATCATTTTTGGACGATGCAGATAAACAGATACATTACAATGGGCCTAGCTTACTGCCCAGGACCGAAACCACCGTCCAGACCCTAGACTGTGGGGCCCCTGCATGATGTAAGTGTCGTATCCACCATTAATTGCTTGGATGGTGGGCCACCTTAATTTATGTATTTTATCCAGACCGTCTAGATCATGGACGATGGGAACCCACCTGGACTTATGTATTTTGTCCAACCGTCCATCTATCGGGACATGGCCCCCACACCAACCATATAACTGTCGTATTGACGTGATCCCCTTATCACGGGGCATGTGTTACATCCAGACCTTCCATCTATGTGGGCCCCAGCAGCATGTAGCTATTGTGATGATGCCAGCAAGTTCTGCGGTCCCACCATGAGGCATGGTTATATCCAGATCGTCCAGATCGTGGGACCCACCTGTTGTGGTAGCAGACTGGCTGATGTACCGAACATCAGCTATATAGTTGCTGTATTGATGTCACTAGTTCTGTGGGCCCCACCTTTAGGTATGTGTTTCATCCCAACAATCCATCTAGATGGTGGGGGCCACCCCAGCAGCAACGCTGCTGCATTGACACCAGTAAGTTCTGTAGGTCCAACCCTAATGTATGGGTCTTATCCACACCGTCCAGATGACTGGTGTATATGTTCTATGTCCACACTGTCTATCAGGTGAACCACACTATAAATCAGTGGAGGTTTGAACACCTACCATTGAAACCCGTTTGGGGTTCCTAAAACTTTGGATCAATATGAAATTTATTTTCCTCTTAATCCCGATCTTTGTGACCTTATGATCAGATTGGATGGGAAATAAACGTTATGGTGGGCCCGGTGAATTGTTAACAGTAAAAATCATTATCTCCACTACTATTTGTGGTATCGTCCAGATGATCTTTCGATATGATTCATTTTTGGGTAATGCACTATAATAATCTCTAAGAATAAATGTATGGTGTAGATATAATAAAATGAAAATTTAGTGTGTGGGTCCCACCTTGATTTGATATACAATGGGCCCAAATGAGAGGCCCATTATGGTATGTTGGAGGCCCATGAGTTGTGGCCCATTATTCAAGGCCCATGGGTCGTGGCCCATTATAATGTATTTGAGGCCTAGATATGAGGCCCATTGTGATGTGTTGGAGGCCCATGGATTGTGGCCCATTGTGATGTATTCAAGGCCCATAGGACGTGGCCCATTATGATGTATTTGAGGCCTAAATATGAGGCCCATTGTGATGTGTTAGAGGCCCATGGGTTGTGGCCCATTATGATGTATTTAGCCCGATGTGATGTATACAAGGCCCAAATGTTGAAGCCCATTGAAAAGTCTATTAGGCCCTTGTGTGAGGCCATGGGCCCCACTATATTTTAGGCTTTATGTGGACCACTCCTTGGGAGCAATGATGGTTAAATGTCCACTTTGTGACCTTCCCTTAAGCCCTTGTTAAGCCAATTATCAATACCGATTATGAGTACGTGACAGCATAGCATCATGATACATGCCCATATGCATCATCTTCATGTTTGTTATGAGATGTGATTGACCATTGCATATTCCATAGGGCAGGTTGTTTATGGGACTCCCTGATAGGTGGAGTCGTCCCACATGAGCACACAGCATGTGTAGGATTAATGCATGATTGGACTGTGTGACTCATGCATATTGTATTGTGTGTTGTGATTGTTGTACGCCCTAGCGACATCAAGGCCATAGTCTCCACAAGCATATCGTGGAGGGTAGGATTGTCCACTGAAAATATTCTCTTTACATGGAGTGCAATAGATGTCCCTGGGTGAAAGTCCCTAAACCTGATGGTACCAGAAGATGCTCTAACGTCGAGATGAGTGGATACATGAGTGCACGATGGCTGAATACTAAGAGGTCACGTCTCTCACTGTGTCATGGTCAGTTGGAAGGGGTTGTGGCCTTACCCGCTCAAGGGTAGAGGGCACCAACTCGTAAATAAGTCCCCTATCAACATGCCGGATAGGTATTGGCAGGCTATTAGCCAAGCGGATAGTGAGGTTTCTTACACTCACTTGGACTGCGTTCCTGGGGAAGGGGCAGTGTCATTTGGAGTGTACTAAACCCTAGTGACTATCCAGAGTAAGAACTGTACTGATATTTGATGCTCCAGTGATGAGTTGCATTGATATGTGGATTCAGATGAGGATTGGTATGCTTGAGTTGCATCTCGCATCACATGGCCTTAGTATGGCCGACATCATTCACACCTTGCATCGCACGGCCTTGATATGGCTAATAGCATTCATGTCTTACATCGCATAGCCTTGGTACAGCTGATAGTATTCATGGACTTATCAACATATTCTGCATTACTCTGATATTGCATTCTAAGCATGCTTATATTACGCACACACTCTCACCACCCTCTAAGCTTTCTATAAGCTTATGCACGATTGATGTGTGCAGGTGACACCGAGATGTAGCCATAGCTTAGTAGGTGCAAGAGCATGCAGTCGAGCTTCAGAAGTTTTCGTTATTCCCCTTTATGCATAATGTACGTTAAAGTTTTTTATCATAGTGGAATTTATGATGGTGTCTTGGTTATCGTTTGTGGGTTATGTTATAGTTATGCTTATTACGAATCAAATTCATGATGAAAAATCCTCTTTGTAGGATCCCAGGATTGAAACCCAGTATATGGGTGCTGGGAGCCGAGAATGGGGTATTACGGAGGGTGTCGACGTCAGAATCAACGATTAGGAATTTTGTGAGCTCAGTTTCTGAGTTTGGGGTGTGAGAAAAGTTGGTATCAGAGTATAACTTGGGAATAACTGAGAATAATATCACATGTCTGTTATGAGTTTAGAATGATTAGGTCCCGAGTTCGGCGAGTTCAGATAACTTAGCGATCTTCTATTATAGACCTTTAACGTGCATGCCTTCGAGAGTTCTCAAGGTTGATAGGTGCCTTTGTTCTTCCCTATAGGACATGCCTCTCAAAGAGAGTGACCCGAGTGACTCTCGCTCCACCACCTGCGACTCCCGCTCTACCACCTACGACTCCCACTCCGCCACCAGAGACCCTTGCTCCCCAACCTGAGGATGCCGCTTTTCTACCCGAGTCCGTTGCAGATCCGACCATACCCGTGAGTGCCTCCCGGTTACAGCAGATGTTGAAGGCTATGACAGCAGCCCTCCATGGGCAGGGTAGGCACCCCGCTATTTCGCCAACCCAGGCAAAGCAGGAGCTCGCGAGCGCCCTTCTTCAAGATTTCTGACAGCTCGATCCCTTGCGTTTCAAGGGCGAGCCAGACCCGACTGTAGCCGAGAGATGGTGCTCCGAGGTGGAGAAGATTTTTGATACGATGGGATGTATGACTGAGCAATGGGTCCAGTTAGCCGTATTTCTTCTCCAAGATGAGGCCAAGCACTGGTGGACCTCCATCACCCGTGTTGTACGAGCTGACTTCGTCTGGACATGGGAGGATTTCATTGACCGATTCAACTAGCAGTACTTCCCCGGCCATATTCGTCGACAGCGAGCGTTAGAGTTTGAGACCTTGGTGCAGGGAGACATGTCTATGGTGCAATATGTGGCTCGTTTCATAGCGCTATCGAGGTTCGCGCCATATTTGGTTGATGATGAGGAGCGAAAGGCCCATCGTTTCGAGAACAGCTTGCGTTACGGTCTTCGAGGTCATGTTGTTGGGCATGATCTCCTGACTTTTCACTTGGTAGTATGAAGAGCTCAAATTTATAACACTAAGTGGGTCGGCACGCAGAGTGATCGAGATCAGAGGAGAGATTGGAAGAGGTAGGCCCCCTCTAGTAATTCCCAACAGCATCGACGGCCAAAGAGGCACAGGAGCCACCCATCTGCCAAAGCACTAGCGCACCTCCAACGCAACCCCAAAGGCCGTTTACGGGGACTTGTTTTAGATTTGGTAGGACAGGACACCGCATGCATGAGTACCCCTGCCCTCAACAACAACAATAGCCGAGAGGGCTACAACAGCCTCCACCGCAGCAGCGACCCCAGCCACCTTAGCTGCCGAGGCCCCAACAGCAGCAGAGACAATAGTATAGGCCGCCCCAGTGGTAGTAGTAGCCTCAGTGGAGACATGCACCTCCCCAGCCATCTCATGCTAGGTTCTATGTGGCTCAGCAGGACTCGCAGCCCTCCAAAGGAGTCGTTAAGGGTATACTTTCAGTCTCTACATACATTACACGAGTTTTATTTGATTCCGGTACTTTGCATTCTTTTATGTTCAAAGGATTTTATCGTTCAATTGGATTGCCAACAGAGTCTACTCACGAGGGGTTGACCATATTGACGGCCTTGGGGAAGACTACAGTGTTAGGCCGCTTCTGTTCATCTTGCCCCGTGTTGGTGGGAGCAAGTTTTCTTACTCGCCGACTTGTTTGTACTGTCGATGTTAAATTTCAACGTTATCTTGGGTATGGATTGGCTTGTCGAGTACCACACAGTCTTGGACTGTAACGCGAACACAGTCACATTCCGTATACCAGGCTTGGCGTAGTTCTAGTTCGTTGTCAAGCCCAGTAGAGAGCCATTATCTTGTTTGATGTCGTGTGCAGTAGAGGAGCCTATGGCGATGAGCATTGATCATTTACCAGCTGCTTGCGATTTCCCCGATGTGTTCCAAGAGATTCCAAGGTTGTCATCGCATCGGCATATTGAGTTTCAGATTGATCTTATGTCTAGTACCACACCTATCTCAGAGGCCCCGTATCATATGGCACCAATGGAGTCGCGAGAGCTGCATCGGCAATTGGACGAGTTGCATGAGTGGGTTTCATTCATCTGAGCAGTTCACCATGGGGAGCGCCGGTACTATTCGTCAGGAAGAAGGATGGCTCGTTGAGGCTCAGCGTGGATTACCGCGAGCTCAACCTAGTCACGATCAAGAACAAGTACCCACTCTTGAGGATCTACGATTTATTTGATCAGCTGCAGGGTGTACAGTTCTTTTTGAAGATTAACCTGCATTCTAGCTATCATTAGATTCGGGTCCGAGAGGAGGACATCCCGAAGACAGCTTTCAGGACGTGTTATGGTCATTTTGAGTTCCAAGGCATGTCCTTTGGACTGACTAATGCGCCCGCCATTTTAATACAGTTAATGAACGAAGTCTTCCGTCTATATCTTGATCAGTTTGTTATGGTATTCATCGATGACATTTTGATATATTCGAGGAACCATGAGGATCATGTGCAGCATTTAGAGATTGCGTTGCAAAGCCTCTGTGCCCACCAGTTGTATACAAAGCTGAAGAAGGAGTTTTGGAAGGAGGAGGTGACATTCCTCGGTCACGTGGTGACAAGGGAGGGTGTCGCTGTGGACCGCTCGAAGGTTAATGCAGTGCGTCGGTGGGGCCAGCCCACGAACGCATCCGAGATCTAGAGTTTCCTTAGTTTGGCGAGCTACTACCAGTGTTTCATTGAGGGCTTCTCCTATATTGTAGCCCCACTGACCAGGTTGACTCGGAAGGGTGCAGAGTTTGTTTGGAGCGACGCATGTGAGCGAGCATTTATGAAACTGAAGGACTACCTCACGTCCGCTCCTGTCCTCACTCTTCCCTCTGGGAGTGATGGATTTGTTGTATTTACTAATGCTTCGCATGTGGGTTTGGGTGTTGTCCTAATGCGGCATGGGAGGCTAATGGCTTATGTGTCTCGCCAGCTCAAGGTCCATGAGCTAAACTACCCCACGCATGATTTGGAGCTGGCAGCAGTCGTCTTCGCATTGAAGGTGTGGAGGCACTATCTCTATGGGGTTAGGTTTGATCTTTTCTCCGACCACAAGAGCTTGAAGTACCTATTCTCTCGATCCGAGCTGAACATGAGGCAGAGGCGTTGGATGGAACTCCTGAAGGATTATGATTTTGATCTTCAGTACCACCCGGGCAAGGTGAACGTGTTGGCGGATGCTCTTAGCTTTCAGTCACGAGGCCCGGTGGCACACATGATGATTCGGAAGTGGAAGATGCTTAAGGATGAGTTAGCATTTTGACTTCGAGATCAGCATACAGTCTTCTATAGTGCAGTTATCGAGCCTGTTGATTCAACCCTCCCTCGTTGCAAGGGTGATCGAGGCTCAGCAGGCAGATGAGTCATTATAGAGTTATCGGGCTGAGACAGCATCTGAGAGTCAGTCAGATTGACAGATTGGTTCTGATGGTGGACTTCGCTTCAGAGGCCGATTATGTGTCCCGAATATTATAGAGTTGCGCAGAGATCTTATGACCAAGGCACATCGATCGCGGTTTTCTATCCATCCTGGCTCGACGAAGATGTACTGTGATATGAGGCGACAATATTTTTAGGTGGAGATGAAGTGTCAGATCGCCAGTTTTTTGGCCAAGTGTGACACATGCCAGCGTGTCAAGGATGATCATCATAGACCCCCAGGACCTTTGCAGTCATTGAGTCTCCCAACGTGGAAGTGGGAGTATGTGTTGACAGATTTTATTAAGGGCTTGCCGAGGACTCAGCGTGGTCATGATGTCATTTGGGTTGTCATGGATCGCAGGACGAAGTCGGTACATTTTCTCATGATTCATGCGACTTGGTCTTTGGACCAACTTGCTAGATTATTCATCGAGGAGACTGTGAGACTGCACGGTGTTCTGGTTTCGATCATTTCTAACTGAGACCGAGGTTCACATTTAGTTTTTAGGGAGCTTTTAGAGAGTGATGGGGTCTGTTTTATAGCTCAGCACCGCGTATCATCCGCAGAACGAGAAGGTCAACTAGATCCTTGAGGATATGCTTCGAGCCTGCATGATTCACTTCGGGGGTAGCTACGATGAGCATCTACGATTGTTTAAGTTCGCATACAACAACAACTATCAGGCGACCATTGGCATGGCTCTTATTGAGGCACTATATGACAGACCATGCGGATCTCCGAGTTGTTGGACCAAGGTTAGAGAGCAGCGTCTCCTAGGTCCCGAGCTTATGCAGCAGACGTCAAAGGCTATCGATATCATCAGACAGAGGATGCGCATAGCTTAGAGCCGGCAGAAGAGTTTTACAGATCGTCGGCGTCATCCCTTAGAATTCGCTGTTGGAGACAAAGTGTATCTCAAGGTCTCGCTCATAAAGGGCATAGTTTGATTTGGAGTGAAGGGCAAGCTTGCCCCAAGATTTATAGGACATTTCAAGATCACTGGGCGCATTGGCGCCATGGCCTATTGGCTTGCCTTACCATCTCAATTGTCTGGCGTTCACAACATTTTTCATGTCTCTATGTTGAGAAAGTGTGGGTCAGACATCGTTCATGTTATTGATTGGCAACCATTGGAGGTTCGTGAGGACGCTTCTTATATTGAGCAGCCAGTTCGTATCATTGATTGGAAGGAGCAGGTCCTCTAGACCAAGGTCATTCCTTTGGTGAAAGTGTAGTGGGGTCACCATTCTGTTGATGAGGCATTTTGGGAGTGCGAGGCCGAGATTCGAAAGCGTTATCCCATCTCTTTGATGATTGATTATATGTTGTATCTTGTGTGCTGTCTCTGATTTTATATGATGAAGCTATGTTTCCTCTTTCCTTATGAGTTATGTCTAGTTGCGTGACAGTGTAAATTTCGAGGATAAAATTTTTATTAGGAGGGTAGAGCTGTAAAGCCTGTATCGTAGCCCATACCGTTCCTTAGACTTCCACGATCCTCCCAGTCAAATTCTGACAACCCACGACCTATAATCAGTGTTTGCACGTGACCCTAAGTCGCATCCTATATATCTATGTAGACTCGACTCAAAACTTGTACCCTAGTGACCGCGTTGTCGCCGCGGTTCCAATGTCGCGTCTTGCGCGTCGATGCAATACCTAGGCCAAGAGTTGTGGGCCCATGTATATTTCAAGGAAACACGGCGCGTTGCAAATTTTAAGAGAATCTCTACAACTCATCACATCAATCAATCAAGTACTCATCCCATCACATGTCAAGTACCAACCCATACCCTACCCATCTCTCTTCCATTCCCAAAGTCAACTCTCTCTCTCTCTCCACCCATCCCTTTCTTACATCACCCATCCCATCCCTTTTCATCCCATCACCTCTCCCTCCTCTTTCATTTCTCTCTACACTCCCAAGCACCCAAAGAAAGCAACCGTCCCAGCAATTCCCATAAAGAAACAGCCAAGTGTGGCCCACTTCCCTACCCCAAAAACTCTCATCTCCACCATTCAAACATCATCATCCACCATCAAAGGTTGAGCATAGGAGTTAAGGAAGCTAAGGGACCAAGAAGCAGTGATATAAGTGGGTGATCTTAGGATTTCCACCGTTAATTTTATTTGTGGGACCACTTGTGGTGGGACCCACTTGATGTATGCACTGTATTGAGTATTGGGAGGGCCCATAGTGGCGGGGTCCCTCCCCTTCACACGTCTCTCGCCCTGTCTCTCTCTCTCTCTCTCTCTCTCTCTCTCTCTCTTATTGATGGCCCACCTTGATGCAAGTATTTGAAATTGTGGTAAAGACCGCTTTAGTTGATGTAGGAATATCCCAATATGTCCTAGAGGGGGTTGAATAAGACTTTTTAAGTATTTTATGGTTATTTAAAATCCTATTAATCTTATCCTGAGTAAGTAAGCATGTATCAGGATTCCTTTAGAGTAACTCTAATGGCTTTCAAGCCAAATAGAGGATCCAATCATAAAACTACTTGAAAGATAAACAAGATGCAAATCAGAGTTTATGATGGATGTGACTGTGTGTGAGATGTGATCACAGATAATCAAATATGAAAGCATATAATTACATAGGAATGAAAGAAAATAGCAATCACAAACACAGTCATTTTTATAGTTGTTTGACTACTTGTCTACTCCACTCCTGGCATACGCACTCAACCTTTGAGTGTACCAGATTTCACCAAGGAGGTTTCACAACAGGTTCACCTCTAACCAGTACAACCTACACCTAGGCTGACAGTCTATGCTCCCACGAGCAAGGGTAAACACATAGCACCCAATTTTAGGCACACTGGCCAAGGATCCACTCACGGAACCTCACAAGTTTATGCTCCCACGACAAGGGTCAACACAAAGCACCCAACTTTTAGACCACCCTGGTCAAGGACCTAAGAGTTTATGCTCTCCGTAGAGCAAGGGTCAACACAAAGCACCCACCACGTACGCTCCTGCCGGAGGCCTCCTACGAGGACTTGCAAGGGGTGAGAAACACCTTAGACCCAATCCTACAGAAGGAATGACCACAAGGGTCCTCTGGACTCTAATAACTTACAAATAAGCAAATGAGTCCCTTTTAGCGTATTGTTGAAGATCTCCTCCTTTGATGAAGAACTTCAACTTCCTTGATCCTCAACTCAGAACATGTACCAATACATGGCGACGGGTTGGGTCAAGGTTATAATGGAACCCTACTCCATTGAATATTTTCCTATAAGGGAGATAGAGCGATTCCAATCATCTATGCATTCAAGGCATCCTAGTTTAATGATTTGCCATTAAGGTGGTAGCTAGAGGATCCTTGAATGTAGAAGTTTATTCCCCAATCCACTCTATTGAATGTCAATGAAGAGGGTGGATTGAAGGATGAACTCCCATGAGAGAAAAAGGCTAAGGGTATATGATATAGGGTTAAGCACAAAAAAGCACTCTCTCTTTTTCTCTATTCAACAACCAAGGGCAAGCTCTCATTTAATAGGCAGAAGGTTCCAAAGGATATAAAACGGTCACATTTTTGACAGAGTTCGATATCATCAAGCAAGGTCGATATCATCGAGCATATACTCTCGATAACATCGACTGTCCGCTCGATGACACGAACTCAAGTGTCAAACGCTTTTGAAACCTTTTACCAGCTAGGCGAGGAAATCGAACATGCGTCGATGTCATCGAATTTTGAACTCCGATTTCATCGACACGAGGTTCGATTCCTCGATATTTGAAAATGAGAGAGACTTGCCTTTGAAGAATTTTAGGTCAAAGAAATGATCAAGGCACACTCGATATCATCGGAATTTGATTGTCGATGATATAGATAGTTGTGTCGATGCATCAATAAATCTAAAGGATTTTTCAGTTAAGCTTGCTGGATGGTTTATGTCCATTCTCGATGCCATCAATCTAGCCTCGATATCATCAATATTTGAATATCGATTCTATTGAGTGACCCTCGATCTAAGATAAACAACCTGAAAATATTACTGGAAAACAGAGTGTCCAAATCGATATCATCGAAGGGATTCTAATATCATCGAAGTTTAAATTCTGAGGATATCAAGGAGTACTTTGATATATCGAAGATTTTGTGATTTGCCATAACAGAACTTGGACACAACATATATGATGTCGATTTTATCGAGTCAACTTCGATAAACTCGAGATTCAATTATTGATGATATCGATACGGCTATCGATACATCAATAATTCTGTCCAGAGGTATATGCGGTTGTTGGACATCTTAAGTCCTTATTTCAATTTTATTGAGTGAGTTTCGAGGACATCGACAGCAAGGTTTGATTTCATCGAACCGTCTGTCGATAAATCGACAAAGGTAGAAAACTTAGAGATTTTTCTGCAATGTGAAAAAGTTTTCTAACCCAAAAACCCTATGATACTCTCATCAATTTTAAGGGTTTTAATTACCTGGTGTTTTGGGACATGGGATGTGAGGCTAAGATTTACCTGTGGCGAGTTCGTTCCCACATCCGGTTCAGGCAGACTGTTTGTTGATCTTCTTATGGAGCTTCTCTGTCTAGCCAACTCAACACTCACGCTAATTGACAAACTAGGGCACTTTCAATCTCCCCCTTTGTCAATTACGTGACAAAATACCAAAACACCCTAGAACAATTTTTATACCTGACATCCTAAATTGTGTGTACATGAACTTTACACAATTGTACAATGCTATCTAATTCACATACACAAACATTCAGAAGCTGCTCCCCCCTAACTACATTCTCCCCCTTTCTTGTTGTAGTTGCTCCCCCTAACACCTGCATCACCAATCACAAGCAGATACACATACAATTTTCCTATGGCGGGTGTAGATTTGTTCTCCCCCTTTTTGTCAGTCATTGGCAAAGGTAAATATAACAATTTATATTGACTGAATTTTAGATAATATGGGAGAACCATCATTCAGGGAACATACGCACAAAATAGATAGATGTAAACCGTGTATGCATAGCAGACAATATATAGATCAAAATATCACATGCATCACACACCATAGCGAAAACAAGGAATCCCAAAACATAGCAGTAAATATGTGTAAATGATAACCAGCCATATCCAAAAATATCCAAAAATATACTGCCCAAGATTGGCAATAGTATAATAGTTATCCCACAAAAAAAAGCCCATCCATGGGCACCAAAAACAGAGTATGTTCCTCACTAAGAGGATAACACCAAAAAACTTTGTCACACTTTGTAAGTTAGTAATGCATCACACACATATATGAATGAGCATAGGGCATTCAAAAAGATATTTATGCCCTAATCATTTCAGGGAGACTCCAGGTATGTGATGACGAGAAGGATGTACTATAGATGATGAAAGCCTTTATTGCGCTGGTAAAGAATCCAGAATTTGTTTTGTAGCATGTTACAAAGTCATCAACATGTGTCCGATCTCTGAAAGACAGGCTTCACAATTGTCGAGCCATTTCATCATGCAAGATTATCCATCCAGAAGGACCTGTGCAATGTCTCATTTTGTATCTGTCTGAATGATATTAATAGAGTTGGGGCTATACTCAGAATTGCCCTTGCCTCAGGTTGGATCGATTTTTCCCCCACAAAACACGTTGTCAATGATATTCAGATTGCAGATGTCTTTGTGGTTGAACTAGGCACACGGGCATGAGAGATCATTAGTAGGAGGCAACCCAAATTGTCGTGTTAGCTTGGACACAAGACACTGGAATGGAAGTGTAGTGATGGATTTGTCTAAAGACACCCGAATTAATTGTTGTAGAATGAGAGTGGGTAGGCACATGTAAATCCCTAGATGAACATCATATAGAACATTGAGAATGTATGGAGAAAGCTTGTTGCTAGAGACTTCACAGGGATAGACATTTGTGCTGAAGATGTTGTGAAGAATTTTATATGCAAGATTGAGATGCTTAACATGAAGAACATTCTTTGCATTTCTCAGTATTGCAGTACCATTACATAGTGCTCAAGTAACTTCTCCCCATACACCGAGACCATTCATATTTCGTTTTGATACAGGTATCCTAGTGACTTCTACACCAACTAGACGACTTATCAGTCTAGGGGTGATGTGCTCGGTCCAATTTATAACAGCGACTGAGATAATTGGAGGATTATTTTCAACATTGTAGATTAAGTTCAGAAACTGATGCACAAGATTATGCTGAAATCCTCCACCAAAATTTATGATATTTCCCCGCCTAATCAGTTTTAAGATATCGATGATCCCAAAGGGTTCAATGCACTTCCTATGGACTACTCATTCTGCCACGAATTTTAAGTTGAAAATTGCAGATGAGACAGTCGCATTCTTCTTACCTTTCTTTGTAACGCCCTGAAATTCGAGGGTCGAGCATAACTCAACTCCCGAGTTCCAAAACATCACTTATGCAACATATTTAATGATGGATGTATGTTGTCTGTATTAGTGCATAAAACATGGAATAGATTAAGCCAAATAGCAAATATAATTCAGGGATAAGTGAAGAAAGTAAGCGGAAGACTTATAGAAATATATGTGTACAAGTGTAAATCCCTGAAGTACATATACATACCAGGTCATAATTCAAGTGTTACTATCAAAATTACAAGTATTGAATTACATCATTTAATTCCCAAAAAGAAATCCCAGCATCCTGCGCATCAGAACTAGGCTCACTAGAACCCGTCTGAAAACTGCATAAAAGATAAAGCAGCCTCATCATCATCCATCTCCCGCTCTGCCTCAGAAGTCACATCAACATCAGCAACATCAGCAACTAAGACAGAGTCTGGTGGGTGTTTACCACCGCCCTAGAACGTGGGAGTGAGTGATCAACTCAGTGGAACAATAAGACACAGGTTAACGTGTTATCAGTTCAATCAAGCAGTGATGATAAAGCAGAACAATTAAACATGTCCTAAGTACTCTTGTTAATGCAAGGATGCATGCAAAATAATGCGTGCCCTCACACGTACACCCTCAGCGTCTTCATCTTACGTTACGCATGACACCACCTCAAAGTGCGCCACGTCTACAAAGCACATGCAAATGCGGTGCATGAACATGATTACCAAGTTGTTATTAGTCCTTTTTCATACAGCAGGATTGGGAAGCAAAAGTACCTTCCTCATATCACCATCCAAACAGTGATCCATTCTAGGGTCGTTAATCCTAGACATCTCATACGATCATATGGTTTTAGGTCGTTACAAAGGGCTCGTCACCAATCAATGCAAGCCTATCATACCGCCGTTACCACAACAAGGCTCGTCACCTCAATGCGGTATCCAGGCATGCTCGAGGTCACTACAAAGGGCTCGTCACCAATCAATGCAGGCCGACAGCACGAATATAGTGTCCCATACCACCATAATCGGCTCACGAGTTTAGTTGCTCACTGGTCACTACGGGGAGGCTCGTCACCCCAGCGTAGGCCGACAGCTCGACCACGGTGTCCCATACCACCATGTCCGGCTCATGAGTCTTAGCGAATCAAGGTACCATGGTTAATAGGATTTCATCGGTAAGTCTGGTACCCTAGATTCAAGCAGTAGCGTCCATACATGGTGAACATACATCGGACAATCGGGTTACTTGACGAACTCGACTAGCACGAGCGTACGTTGGGTTGAACGACATAGAGTGCGCAAACACTCCACGTGGCCAAACCACTGCGACAACTCTAATACGACTCGGGTTCGTCTAATACGTCCTACGTGGCGAAAGCAACCTCAGCCACGATCTTAAGGCCGATTATCGATTTCCTAGACTATTCATAGTCCCACACACATTACACTACAACAGATATTTGTATTGAATGTAAAACAGTAATGGAGCAACAACTCAAATCATGTGGTGCACAAGCACTTGAAGAATATCGACTTAACATGAATGTAAGCATAAGTAAGACTTGAATTTAAACAACAAGGAATGTAACTTACATGAAGAAAATCATACACACTAGTGGGAGAGTTGAAAATCACTCCTCAACGCCCATACTAGGTTGATATATCACACTTTAGATCATTCAGGCATTTCTACAAACACTTAGAATACATAGTCCAACATACATGGCGTATGTTGAAATATACGCATTTGGACAATTCCTTTTACCAAGGAGTTGTCGCACATACATCTAGCATAAGTACACGACAAATAATCATGGCAATCACATGTTCATATTTTATACGCATACGGTACTTTATACATACACATAGAATACACAAATCTTAATATAACACATGCATATCAGGAACGCAACATAAACATAACATTAGCATGTGAAATCTCATCCATAACAAGAATAAACCATTAACTGGCATTGAAAGCCTTGAAAACCATAACCTATACACTTAAAGTTCGCACCTTAAGCCAGAAAAGAATACCGAACTGATTTCAGACGATATGTCTTCGTCAACGGCGACAAGATAACCTAAGACAAGAATAGAAATGAGATACAGCAACACCAAGACTATTCTAAGCTCTAACACAGATTAGGGTTAGGTTAACTTACCCAAAGATGAACTCAGAATCCCCAGAACAACGATTCAAAGTGAAGGTTAAGGGATAAAGAAGAACAGGAAAGAATCTAAGATGATTCACCAACTTTCTCTCTCACTTTCTCTCTCTTTTCCTCTCTCTCACTTAGCTAGGGTTAGGAAATTCGTATGGAAAAGAGAGCTAGGGTTTTAAGGACTATAAATAGGCCTAACATTGATGAAAATAACCCCAGGGCCAAGGTATACTTAGGGTATAACCAAAACCGGCCTCTCACGATCCAACGAAGCACTTCCGGTGGGCCTATTACCACGAAAGGTTGGACTTAAGCTCTTTGACCATGGATCTAGGTCAAGCTAAGTTTTCATACCAACCAGATCTTCAGATCAGCCGTGGCGGACCACACAATTCAACGGTCACTGAATCTCGATTAGGTCCACAAGCACAAGGACATGCCTGGGCCACCTTCCCTGATCAGAGGGTGAAATTGGGTCAGAAACCAACGGTCAGATTGCTTAAAATCGTCGCGCAAGCGACATGACTCAGATTTCATAAAATCTTATTAAATTTCCAACCTTTCTCACACTCTTCACTCCGAGCTCAATCAAATCAACCCAGAACATCTTCTGGACTTGATTTTTGAGGTGATGGTCAAGTCCAACATGGTGACCGCAACAGCCTAAGATCATCGCTATCGGACTATTGACGCATGGTCCAGGTCCGATCCAGAACTTCCAAAAATTCCCCAGAACAATTGAATTTAGCGATGGATCCTAGATTTCAGAGTAACATAGCGCTAACTAATCTACAAGTTTAGAGCCATGCAGATCGAATTTAAAGTGATTGATGCGAATTTCATAAGCAATCGAGATAAGCGCTAATTACCCAAAAACAACTACTAGGGAAAGAAAAGCACAGAAATTTTCAGGGTCATTACAATCTACTCCCCTCAAAGAAAATTTCGTCCTCGAAATTCATCCCTTCTCATATTCCTCAAGGATCTGAGGGTAGCTCTTTCTGACCTCAGCTTCAGATTCCCAAGTAGCCTCTTCCTCACTATGATGCGTCCATAGCACCTTCACAAGAGGGATAACCTTGTTACGCAATACCTGCTCCTTCCTGTCGAGAATACGCGTCGGTCGCAGTATATAAGTGGCATCCTCACTCAACTGCACTTGCTCCCAACTGATAATATGCGAAGGATCAGGAACGTACTTCTTCAGCATAGAAACATGAAATACGTTATGCACGCTCGCAAGAGGTGTGGGCAAAGCAAAGCGGTATGCTACTGCTCCCACTCGATCCAGAACTTGAAATGGACCAATAAATCTCGGCGTCAGCTTCCCCTTCTTACCGAACCGTAGAACTCCCTTCATAGGAGAGACCTTCAGAAAAACATGGTCTCCAACCTCAAACTCAAGCAGTCGATGCCTCGTATCAGCATAACTCTTCTGCCTACTCTGGGCTGTCAGAAGTCGATGTCGAATGATGTCAACCTTCTCTGAAGTCACCTGCACCAACTCTGGGCCAAGCAAACTACGCTCACCAGCTCTGCCCAGCAATGCGGTGCTCTGCACGGGCGACCATACAACGCCTCGTAGGGTGCCATGCCGATACTCGCCTGGAAACTGTTATTATACGCGAACTCTGCATACTGAAGACAGTCATCCCAACTGTCTTTGAAATCCAAAACACAAGCTCGCAACATGTCTTCCAGGACCTGATTCACGCGTTCCGTCTGCCCATCTGTTTGCGGATGAAACGCGGTGCTGAACTTCAGTTTCACGCCCATCGCTTCTTGAATACGAGTCCAGAAGATAGATGTGAAACGCGTGTCTCTATCAGACACAATCTCCAGGGGAACTCCATTCAGACATACTATCTCCTTGATATACAGCCTAGCCAACTCGTCTGCAGAGTTTATGAATCTGATCGGTAAGAAATGCGCCGACTTCGTCAGTCGGTCGACGATCACCCAAATAGAGTCATATCCCTTCCTCATTCTCGGCAACCCAGAAATAAAATCCATAGAGATGAAGTCCCACTTCCATTCTGCTATGCGCATGGGCTGCAGCAACCAAGGAGGTCGGCGATGCTCTGCCTTGACCTGCTGGCACGTGAGACAGCGAGAAACAAACTCAGCAATCTGGACCTTCATATTGTCCCACCAATAAGATCTCCTCATATCCTGATATATCTTCGTGCTACCTGGATGCATCACAAGCTTAGAACTAGGGGCAAACTCGAGAACCTCCCGTCTCAAATCAGGGATGTCAGGAACACATAACCGGCCATGAAATCGTAGGCCCCCATCAGAACTAATACTCCAGTCGGAGTTCTCATCTGTACCAACCCGCTTCCTCATCTTCACCAAAAGCTCATCCTCTGCCTGAGCTGCAACGATCTTCTCGTCGATAAGGGGTTGTACACAAACGTGTGCGATAACCTCATACGGCTCAACCACCGTAAGCTTCTGCTCAAAATCTTGCACGAAGTCCAACATATCCCACTCTACTATCATAAGTGAAGCCGCAAACTCAATAACCTTCTTGCGACTCAACGCATTTGCCACAAGGTTTGCCTTGCCCGGATGGTAAGAAACATCGAACTTAAAGTCCTTCAATGTTTCCATCCATCGGCGTTGCCTCATATTCAAGTCACGCTGCGTGAAAATATACTTAAGGCTCTTGTGGTCGCAAAAGAGCTCGAACTCCTCACCAGAGAGGTAATGTCTCTAAAGCTTTAATGTGAAAATGACAGCTGCTAACTCCAGGTCGTGCGTGGGGTAATTCTCTTCGTGTTTCCTCAATTGACGCGAAGCATAAGCAATCACCCTATCCTTCTGTATAAGGACACAACCCAGGCCAACGCGAGAGGCGTCAGTATATATAATATACTTAACCCCTTGCTCTGGCAATACTAGCATAGGGGCGGACGTCAACTTGTCCTTCAGCTCCTAAAAAGCTAACTCCGCCTTCTCATTCCAAGCAAACTTCAAATCTTTCCGTGTCAACTGCGACAACGGTCTGGCAATCTTCGAGAAGTCTTGAATGAAGCGTCGATAGTAGCCTGCAAGACCCAGAAAACTCCTTACCTCAGTAACTGAACCAGGTTGCTTCCAGTCCTACACTGCAGTTACCTTGGCAAGATCGATAGCTATCGCTTCCTTGGACACCATATGTCCCAGGAACTTGACTTCCTCTTTCCAGAAATCACACTTCTTGAACTACGCAAAAAGCTGATTCTTCCTGAGAGTATCCAAAACCGCTCTTAAGTGCTCCTCGTGCTCTTCCCGACTCGCCGAATATATCAAGATGTTATCAATAAAAATAATGACGAATCGGAACAAGAATGGCCGAAACACCCTGTTCATCAGATCCATGAACACGGCCGGTGCATTCGTAAGACCGAACGACATCACAAGGAACTCATAGTGACCGAAGCTAGTCCTGAAAGAGGTCTTCTGCACGTCCCCATCCTTGACACACAACTGATGATATCCTGACTGCAGATCAACCTTCGAAAAGTACCGTGCCCCCTTTAATTGATCAAACAGATCATCAATCCTGGGCAAAGGGTACTTATTCTTCACAGTTACCAAATTCAACCTGCGATAATCAATACACAATCGCAAGGAACCATCCTTCTTCTTCACAAACAAGACAGGTGCTCCCTAAGGAGACACACTAGGCCGAATAAAACCTAAATTCAGCAAACCATGTATCTGCTTCCTCAACTCTTCCATTTCATTCAGAGGCATACGATAGGTGGGTAATGAAATGGGCGCCGCACCAAGCATGAGGTACATAGCAAAATCAATCTCACGCTGAGGAGGTAATCCAGAATCGACTCAAACACATCTTCAAACTCCCGAACTACCGGCTTGCTAACTAACGCCGATTCAGCCATACTCTCCAACAGAGAAGTATAATAATCAATACAAAAAGGGTAACTTACCTGAACTGGGAAAGTAATTGTCTCGATCTCAGGTCCATGGATGGTCACCGACCTTGCTTCACAATCAATCTCAGCTCGCATCCTCGTGAGCCAATCCATACCCATAATAACATCGTAATGATAAAGCGGTGCAACTAAGAAATCAACACGGATCGATCCACTTCCCAGATCGACCAAACAATCAATACAACGCTTGCTCATAGCAGAGGAAATCCCCGTAGCGATAGTAAGCGTCACTCCTTGCATAGGAACAGTTCTCAAACCCAAACGCCTAACTGCCGCATAAGATATAAGAGAAGTAGTGGACCCTGTATCCACCAACATAGAAACGAGAATACCTTCAATGTGCGTTGTCACCTCGAAGGATCTCGGCACCAAGTCAGACATAGGCGCTTCAGCTGAAAGCGCATGAACTCGAGCCTGCTGCTGACGATTCGGCAGAGGAACCATGGGCCGCTGAGGTGGCCTGAAGTTAGGCACTGCAGGTCTGAAGGATGGGTGAGCTGGCGCTGAACGAAGAGGTGGAGGAGAGATAACCTGAGGCATCAGATGGCTAATCCTCTACGGTGGAGTAAAACCACTGGCCCGCATACGCGAAAAGCAAAAATTGTCCAAATGCCCCGTCTTCCCACAATATGAACAGCGAAGATCAGCTCTCATCTGTTGAACGGGCGGCGCTGAACGCCTAGGAGGAGAATCTGCTCGCGGCCTCTTGCCGAGAAAAGGTGCACCCTGAAAGTCCGGTCGCAGCCTAAGAACCATCGGTGCTCGCATGCGGGATGACCTGTCCCCGTCCTGCTCTTCTCGCAAGGACATGCTCACCAACTCCGATCGGATCTCAGATCTCAATCCCTTAGAAAAATGCCACATCCTCATCGGCTGATCGCCCAGAATCAAAGGCACATATCGACCAAGCTCAGTGAACCAGTTCTCATACTCTGTCACTGACAGCCCTCCCTGGCGGAGGCGAAGGAACTCACTCTCCTTCTCATGTCGGTACGTAACCAGGAAATACTTCTCGTGGAAGCGTGCCTCAAACGTCTGCCATGACCACACAAAATCTTCCTCGACAGTGCGAAGAACACTGTCCCACCACAGACTGGCTTCCTTCTCAAACATGAAAGAGGCAAGCTCAACCTGCTCAACCTCAAAACAATGCAGTGGTCTCAGCATCTTAGAGATGCGATCGATCCAATACTCGGCCTCCTCGGGTCTATGAGAACCCATAAATGTAGGAGGTCGTAAGCGCTGAAATCGCTCAAAAGTGCCGCTCGCACTGGCGCTCCCAAATGGAGGCATAGGTGAAGCAAGTGGAGTCGCCCCCACTGACTGAGCAAAGATGCCAGCCATGGAAGAGGGGAACTCCTGTTGTTGCTGCTGCTGCTACTACTGCTGAATCTGCTACTGCTGCATCAACAGCATCATCTGCTCAAATCTATCAGACGGTGGAGCAGATGAAGATGCACGGCTCGACTCAGGAACCGAGGGAGTGACTGGAGGAGCCATAGGTGTCGGCCCAACACCGGCATGAGACGGGCCCTCCTGTGAATCCGTCTGGCTATCGCTCAAGGGAGGAACCCCAGCAAGTGACTCAACAAAAGAGAGACGGGCCGAAGACTTCGAACCCTTAGGAGGCATCCCTACATTCAACAGAGGATGCAACCTGTCAGATTCTACGTCCACATAATCTATCCATACAGCATTCACAGCACAACTTCAAAGATAATCAACATGCATTCCATTAAACAAAATTGTCGCAATATAAGTAGTGCAGCATTACATGAATCACGACTAAGAAAGCATGTGAACTACAACATCTAACACTTCAAGTAACAACAAACTACTACAAATAACTCCAACCACAAAGCCAACAACAGTTACACAAAACAAACAATAAACAAAGCAAAGGACGACTACAACGACATCTACTCGTCGGAATCAAGAGATGGAGGCGGGGCACCCTTATCCTACAAGCAACACAGGATAGACTTCAGAGTTCGAGTCACCTTCTTAAACTTATGCTTCATAAGGGCTCGAAGATCCACAATATCCTGGCGTAGAACAGCCTGCCCTTCCTCAAGCCGAACAATACGGGCATCCCTGGCAGTCTGGTCTGTGCTCTGCTCTAGTGCCACAGGAGGAGAGCTCTCGCTCGTATCCTGTGCCTTAACCTCTTCCTCGTCCTGCTCTGTTTCTTCCTCAATCTCAGCACCACCTTCAGCATAACTCTGCTCATCATTGCTCTCTGACTCATCCTCACTCTCTGAGGCATGTCGACCAGAACCAATCTCCATCTGCTTAAGGGTCATCAGATTAATATGACGAACAGGAACCGGCTTCTCTGCTCCAAGCCTATAGCAAAACTCATGTGCAAGCTTGCAAATGAGACGGCCAAAAGGAAGCAATTCGGTCCTCTTAGTCGAACGAGCGATGAGAATAATCTGGCGCAGGATGTATGTCGGCACACACAACTTCGCTTCTTGCCCCACCTAATACAGGAAATCTACCATCAGGCGCGTACACTCGCTGCGGTTGCTCCACCTTGGGTATACATTAAACGTACACATGTGATGAAGTAAACGAAAGTCGTCCGTCATGTAGGTAGCCAGAAGACTCCTATTCGGCTGCCATTCGATCAAACGACCACACAAGGATCGGGTGTGACGATCCCTCA
The DNA here is from genome assembly GCF_029962835.1 of Magnolia sinica. Classification (NCBI taxonomy): domain Eukaryota; kingdom Viridiplantae; phylum Streptophyta; class Magnoliopsida; order Magnoliales; family Magnoliaceae; genus Magnolia; species Magnolia sinica. The sequence continues at coordinate 29,066,872 of NC_080587.1, forward strand.
CGCACATACTGTTCACATTCTTCTCGCTGGCATGCACCTCACCAAGTGGCACATTCAGGAGTCAGGATATCAAGGCGACATTGACTATAGCTTCCCGACCACTACCACACGAAATCTTGAACTACAGAGGCTACAGCGAAGGATCACGAATATTGGCATAGAAAGCTCAAACAGTACTTGCATTCACGTGATACTCGCCTTCAAACAAGGGATACCAGCCAGCCCCTTCCAGGCACTCTAACAATAGAAACTCGCCCTACAGCCGCGGATCAACATGAGCCTCAAAAAGGACTCTACGGCCTTCATAGACTCCATGCGATAGCTCCGCCAACAAGGTTCTACCAATGGGAGCTCGAGGATCGAGGTCCCGCTTGGTCTGGAATTCATGAGTGGCGGATATGCTCGCGGTGGCACCTCTCGGCCTCCGTGCACGGGTTGGGCGGCTAGGCCCGGCTTCATCCACAGGCGCTCTCTTCTTCCCCATCAAAGAAAGAAGAGAGGAAATGGAAAATATGGCCGTGATGAACTCAAAGATGGCCATGAGAAATAAGAGAAAGAGAGAAATAGGAAGATGGTGAAGCTTCCACACACTTGAGATCCCAAAAGAGGATGTGAGAGCTCAAATGAGAAGGAAATAAAGGATAAACAGCAATGGGGGTGAGGGTATTGAGATGGGGTGATGGGGTTTGCACAAAAATGAAAGAAGAAGAAGATTTGGAAGAGATTTGGAAGAGTTTGGAGAAGGATTTCAAGAAAAGGAGAGCTAGGGAGGGAGGATTGTAAAGGAAATAGGTCATAGAAGGGGTTTTAACCAACGAACCGTGGAGGGGTGGGCCACACTAGGCCAAACAGATGTCGGCCCGAGCCGGCCCACCCGGCCTGGCCCGTTGATCGACGAGGCCTCACCGAACCGGCGATGGCATTGCCGGTCTCTGGACCATCCGGCGATGCCTTGCCATTTGGGCGAGGTCCTCCTGGTCCCTTAGCTCCCAAATGATGTGGTTCCCCCCTGGGCCCCACTGAAAATGCCCCGATTGGCCCCTTTACTTGGTTCGACACCTATCGGGCCATTCGGGCAAAAATCTGATTCAAACAGAGATTTCTTGAAGATTGATGGGTTGAAAAGGGAAGATAGACCATCTAAACTCATTAATAGATGGTCTAGGAAAGGTTTTGGGTCGCTGTGTGTGATCAGCAGAGAGCACAGACTCGATCTCGGTGAACATTTTCAGTGAACTTTCGCTGATAGAAGCTACGGAACACAAACACACAATCTATGATAAACTCGCACCCAAATACACTAAAGTGGTGACAGCGTGCAGTGTGTGACCATAACTCAGGTCCGGTTTAATCCAAAACATGCTTTGATACCAACTTGTAACGCCCTGAAATTCGGGGGTCGAGCATAACTCAACTCCCGAGTTCCAAAACATCACTTATGCAACATATTTAATGATGGATATATGTTTTCTGTATTAGTGCATAAAATATGGAATAGATTAAGCCAAATAACAAATATAATTCAGGGATAAGTGAAGAAAGCAAGCGGAAGACTTATAGAAATATATGTGTGCAAGTATAAATCCCTGAAGTACATATACATACCAGGTCGTAATTTAAGTGTTACTATTAAAATTACAAGTATTGAATTACATTATTTAATTCCCAAAAAGAAATCTCAGCATCCCGCGCATCAGAACTAGGCTCACTAGAACCCGTCTGAAAACTGCATAAAAGAGAAAGCAGCCTCATCATCATCCATCTCCCGCTCTGCCTCAGAAGTCGCATCAACATCTGCAACATCAGCAACTAAGACAGAGTCTGGTGGGTGTTTAACACCGCCCGAGAACGTGGGAGTGAGTGATCAACTCAGTGGAACAATAAGGCACAGGTTAGCATGTTATCAGTTCAATCAAGCAGTAATGATAAAGCAGAACAATTAAACATGTCCTAAGTACTCTTGTTAATGCAAGGATGCATGCAAAATAATGCGTGCCCTCACGCGTACACCCTCAGCGTCTTCATCTTACGTTACGCATGACACCACCTCAAAGTGCGCCACGTCTACAAAGCACATGCAAATGCGGTGCATGAACATGATTACCAAGTTGTTATTAGTCCTTTTCATACAGCAGGATTGGGAAGCTAAAGTACCTTCCTCATATCACCATCCAAATAGTGATCCATTCTAGGGTCGTCAATCATAGACATCTCATACGATCATATGGTTTTAGGTCGTTACAAAGGGCTCGTCACCAATCAATGCACGCCTATCATACCGTCGTTACCACAACAATGCTCGTCACCTCAATGCGGTATCCAGGCATGCTTGAGGTCACTACAAAGGGCTCGTCACCAATCAATGCAGGCCGACAGCACGAATATAGTGTCCCATACCACCATAATCGGCTCACGAGTTTAGTTACTCACTGGTCACTATGGGAGGCTCGTCACCCCAGCGTAGGCTGACAGCTCGACCATGGTGTCCCATACCACCATGTCTGGCTCATGAGTCTTAGCGGATCAAGGTACCATGGTTAATAGGATTTCATCGGTAAGTCTGGTACCCTAGATTCAAGCAGTAGTGTCCATATATGGTGAACATACATCGGACAATCGGGTTACTTAACGAACTCGACTAGCACGAGCGCATGTTGGGTTGAATGACATAGAGTGTGCAAACACTCCACGTGGCCAAACCACTGTCGACAACTCTAATACGACTAGGGTTCGTCTAATACGTCCTACGTGGCGAAAGCAACCTCAGCCACGATCTTAAGGCCGATTACCGATTTTCTGGACTATTCATAGTCTCACACACATTACACTACAACAGATATTCGTATTGAATGTAAAACAGTAATGGAGCAACAACTCAAATCATGTGGTACACAAGCACTTGAAGAATATCGACTTAATATGAATGTAAGCATAAGTAAGACTTGAATTTAAACAACAAGGAATGTAACTTACATGAAGGAAATCATACACACTAGTGGGAGAGTTGAGAATCGCTCCTCAACACCCATACTAGGTTGATATGTCACACTTTAGATCATTCAGGCATTTCTACAAACACTTAGAATACATAGTCCAACATACATGGCGTATGTTGAAATATACGCATTTGGACAATTCCTTTTACCAAGGAGTTGTCGCACATACATCTAGCATAAGTACACGACAAATAATCATGGCAATCACATGTTCATATTTTATACGCATACGGTACTTTATACATACACATAGAATACACAAATCTCAATATAACACATGCATATCAGGAACGCAACATAAACATAACATTTGGCATGTGAAATCTCATCCATAACAAGAATAGACCATTAACTGGCATTGAAAGCCTTGAAAACCATAACCTATACACTTAAAGTCCGCACCTTAAGCCAGAAAAGAACACCGAACTGATTTCAGACGATATGTCTTCGTCAATGGCAACAAGATAACCTACGACGAGAATAGAAATGAGATACAGCAACACCAAGACTATTCTAAGCTCTAACACAGATTAGGGTTAGGTTAACTTACCCAAAGATGAACTCAGAATCGCCGGAATAATGATTCAAAGTGAAGGTTAAGGGATGAAAAAGAACAGGAAAGAATCTAAGATGATTCACCAACTTTCTCTCTCTTTTCCTCTCTCTCACTTAGCTAGGGTTAGGAAATTCGTATGGAAAAGAGAGCTAGGGTTTTAAGGACTATAAATAGGCCTAACATTGATGAAAATAACCCCAGGGCCAAGGTATACTTAGGGTATAACCAAAACCGGCCTCTCACGATCCAACGAAGCACTTCCGGTGGGCCTATTACCACGAAAGGTCGGACTTAAGCTCTTTGACCATGGATCTTGGTCAAGCTGAGTTTTCGTACCAATCAGATCTTCAGATCAGCCGTGGCGGACCACACACAATTCAACAGTCACTGAATCTCGATCAGGTCCACAAGCACAAGGACATACCCGGGCCACCTTCCCTAATCAGAGGGTGAAATTGGGTCAGAAACCAACGGTCAGATTACTTAAAATCGTCGCGCAAGCAACACAACTCAGATTTCATAAAATCTTATTAAATTTCCAACCGTTCTCACACTCTTCACTCTGAGCTCAATCAAATCGACCCAGAACATCTTCTGGACTATCGACGCGCGGTCCATGTCCGATCCAGAACTTCCAAAAATTTTTCAGAACAACTGGATTTAGCGATGGATCCCAGATTTCAGAGTAACATAGCGCTAACTAATCTACAAGTTTAGAGCCATGCAGATCGAATTTAAAGTGATTGATGCGAATTTCACAAGCAATCAAGATAAGCACTAATTACCCCAAAAACAACTACTAGAGAAAGAAAAGCACAGAAATTTTCAGGGTCATTACATTCTTGCTCTCAGTTGAGGAACATTGTGGAAGAACCAGTCTTTTGTCATGAGACATTGTTGCTTGAGATGAAAGAGACCAACAAAAACAAAAACAAACTGTTCAGAGAGATGTAGTGCTAAACAAGTGAGCCTCTTTTTCTGTCTTTCGACTTTAATTAAGCAGTAACCTTCGATATCATCGATCATAGGTTCAATGATATCGATATACCCTATTTGATATTTTCAATGAAGAGTTCGAGGGAAGACCAACCGTCCCGACATTTCAACTTCTCGAGAGGTCGTCGATGGTATCGATTCTTGGTTGATGATATTAAAGAGTTCACATGATGTATCGATAGACATATCGAAGATGAATATTTTTAATTTTTCAGAATTTTAACAGACTTTTGTGTATAATTTTAGTATATCTTAAAATCAGTCAGTATATACAGCAAAATTTTATATGCACATTGTGCAGACCAAAACTTATAAACACCTAGATGTTTATATACAAAAGATTGAGGTGAGAAATCTCAGATATATCATTAGAAGATTAGCAAAATTGCATCATTTCAACAGCTATCCAGATCTAAATGCAAGACCTGGACATGTTTTTCCATGCCCAATTATTTATAGGCATGTGAATCAACCTTTCCTTTTCCTTTAATAATTCCTTGTCCAATTACTTTAGCTGTGCTTCCGTCTCCATAAGTGACTATCCCATTATTAAGATCTGAATAATTTGACAAGAGGGATTTTTCACCTGTGACATGTCGTGAACAACTGTTGTCCAGGTACCACTTAGTATCATTGCCTGTTATATGATTTGAGTGAGTGACATGACAATTCTTCTTTTCTTTTATTACCCATTTTGTGACAGGCTTTTTAACCATGGAAGTTTTTATTTCTTTAATCAAGTTGGGCAATTGAGTTGTGTTTCCTTGTCTTACAAATTTATTCAGTTCAGCCACTTGATTCATCCTGTTGGTCATTCCAGGTGATGATGGATGTGTTCTTCTTCTATCCATATTTCTAGGTGGACTCCTTTCATTTTGTATTATTCTCCTGGCTAGCTTGTGTTTATCAGTATGATTTTGACCAGAGTTATGTTGAGTCCTCCCAGGTGTTATGCATTCAAACCTATAATGACCCAAGTCACCACATAGATGACAAACTGGAGTAGTTTTAGTTTTTCTTCCTGAAGCAGCAGATCTATCCATTTGTGCTGCATTTCCAGTTCTTGTTTTAATTTTATCATACCATAGGCCACTCTTGTCTTTTCCTCGTCTTCCCATCTCTTACAATTTTTCTAGCTTTTCACCACTCTGGGAAAATTTAGAGTTTATTTCAACAAATTTTCTAGATTTTTCTAAGTCAAACCGGAGTGTGTGATTCTCATTTTGGAGATGCTCATTTCTTCTTCCAATAGTTCAATCTGTTTAGTAAGTTTTGATGATTCAGTTTTTAGGGACAAATTGATTCTTTCCAACTTATCATTCTTTAAATGATATTGTTGTAGATCATTAATTAGATATGTATTAATTTCCAAAGTTTTATCCAGATCTTTTATTAGTAATTCCTTTTTGTTTTCAAACGTTCCAAGTCTTTTAAGGAAGTTGATGTTATGAATGTAAAGTTGATTATAGGCATCCTACAGTTTATCCTTTTCTTCTTCTTCTTTTTCTGTTTCTTCATTATCAGATGGAAATGATTCAGTGACTTGTGGTTCTTCCTCATTCTCAGTTTCAATGGGAATGATTGGAGCAATGGAGACCATAAGAATTTTCAAAGATGTCTTATCTCCATTGCTCTTTGAGTCGCTAGATTCTGAGTTCGACTCTTCTGTATCATCCCATATGGCAGCCATTGCTTTACCCTTAGTTTTTCTATTTGGGCATTTAGTAGATAGGTGTCCAAACTTCTAACATGCATAACATTGTGGTTCTTTGGTCTTTTTACCAAATTTACCTACAGAATGTTTGTTATCCACCTTTCTTCCTTTAAATGAATGGCCACGATTTTTCTGAAAGAATTTTCTGAACCATTGCGCCAATAAAGCCACTTCTTCATCTTCATTTTCTCTTTCACTTTCATTGTCCTCATTTGTTGTATTCTTTGAAGTTTTGAGGATAGTGGTTTTGGATTTTGGGGTTTATTTGAAGTGTAGTTCAAATGTTTGTAGGGAACCTACTAGTTCTTCTACTTTCATTTCATCTATGTTTCTATATTCTTCAATGATTGTTACTTTAGGATTGAACCGTTCTGATAATGATCTTAGTATTTGTAACGTCTCGAAAAATCCGTACAAAGACCCGAGTATCACCTCAGGCAGAAATCACTAAGGACCGAATCCTTTAGAAATTAGATGAAAATTAATTAAGTACTAAATTGAATTGATTAGTAGATTAGCTTGAACTACTTTCTATACGAACTGTAAGACCCAAAACTAGTAGAATCACTAACTCTACATTACCAAAAAACCTAGGATAAATCTCAAAACCCAGTTGCTCTCGGGAGCACATTGAAACCCCGTATCGGACCTGGACCATGCGTCGAAAGTTCGATTATCGTGAAACTATAGGGTTATGACCATCTTACTGGGCTTGACAAGCATCGTGGGAATCAAGTTCAAATAGTATCCAGAAACGCACAACTTGAGCCTAGAGTGAAGTGCGTGAGAAACACGAATATCTTTAGAAAATATACTCAAACTTAAGTGATTTGGGCCGTTCATTTGCAGGCCAAATTTAAAGTTTTAGACTGTCAGATTCTAAACCAATTACACCCTTAGATCAGGAAAATTTTCCTACACATGTTAGTGTACTTGTGGCCCCGATCGAGTGACGATGGCCGTTAAACTAAAACTGGTCCTCCGCGGTCGATCCACAAATTTGATCAGACTAAAATCTTAACCTGACAAAGATCCATTGTTAGGAAACTTTCTCTAGATTGTATGCAGGTAATGGACATCTAGATGAGCTTCATTGGCCCGAAACAGCCACCTCTTGGCTATAACCTAAGTATACCATGGTCCTAGGGCCATTAGCATCACTTCTGGGCCCATTTAAAGCCCTTAACCCACCCCTCTCTCATTCCATACGAATTTTCTAACCCTAGGAGAGAAAAGAGGAGAAAAGAGTGACGAGAAGAGAGTGAGATCAGTGGTTTGTTGCTGAGATTCATTCCCACCACTCCATGTGCCGAATCATCCCTCCTATATCGCTACACCGTCGAATCCAAGTCCATTTTTGGGTAAGAAATTCTAACCTTAATCTGTTTTAGGGATCCAAATAGAGAAACTGGTGAAATACCTAACCTATTTCAATGTTTAGGTAGCAGTTGTGCCATAGATAAAGATGTGGTGTACGAACCGAGTTCGTAAGGAGCGTACCGACGAAAGGTGCAGACTATAAACATTTAGGTTATGGTTTTCAAGACTTTCAATGTTAGTTAATGATTTATGACTGACTTGATTGTTATCACACGTATTTAGATGCGATGTTTCCCGTATATTACACACATATATATATATGAACTATGTTAAATATAATGCATTCCATGTGTTTGTTGAAATGTTTGAATGAATATGGAATCATGATTTGTGCTTGGCATGATTATTGATTGAGAATACATGATTGTTGTATGTGTGGCAACTCCTTATGGAAGGATTTGCTATAATATATGTTATAACAAATTTATTACATGTATGTTAAGATGTGTAGTCTAAGTGTTTGATAAAATGCCTGAATGAGAAAATGTTTGTTGAAATGTATTTAATAAGGGTGTTGAGATAGAATTCTCAATTACCTTATCTATAGTTACAGTTTCCTTCATGTAACCTATCTTGCTACTACGCGATCTATAGATGAAATGCCTATGTATGACAACATGTGTACTATGTGTTTATTAAAATGCTCAAATGAGATTTATATTTGAATTGGTTGTCACATGCTCTTTTGACTATCCCATATGAATGCCTATTGTGTTTGAGTATGATTGGGACTAATACGTAGTCCAAGCAATCGATAACAGTTTACGATCAGTGGCCAAACTAGTTTTCCATAACAGATACGTTCGATGAACCCGAGTCGTACGGTGATTATCGATAGTGGTTAGGCCACGAGGAGTGCATATGTGCTCTATGTCGATTAATCTAACATGCGCTCGTACCAGTCGATCTTGTTAAGTAACACGATTGGCCTAATATACGTTCACCATGTGTGGATGCTACTGCTTGAATCTAAGGTACCACTTACCAGTGAAAAGCCCGTTTAACCTTAGTACCACGATCCGCTATGACTCATGAGCCGGACATGGTGGTATGAGACACCGTGGTCGAGTTGTCCGCCTACGCTGGGGTGACAAGCCTCCCCATAGTGTCCAGTGAGCAAACCAAACTCATGAGCCAAATACGATGGTATAGGATACTGTATTCGAGCTGTCGGCCTACGCTAAGGTGAAGAGCCTTTCCGTAGTGACCTCGAGTATAAACTAGGCCTACACTGAGGTGACGAGCCTCTCCATAGCGACCTAAACTTTCCTATCCACTACTTTTCAATCAGGGGTGATGTTGCCCTATAACTTGCCTATCGTATATGATTAACTAAGATTGACGACCCTAGATGGATCATTATTTAGGTAAATGATATAAAGGGAGGTACCTTAGCTTCCTGAATCTACCATATGAATAATCCTAATTAAATATTGGCTAACACGACCATGCACCGTACTCCATGTGCTTTGGGGAGGAAGTGCACGTGTCCGGAGTGGTGCATGCGCGATCGTGAGACGATGTCATTGAGGGAGTGCAGGCGAGGGCATGCATCATTATCGCATACTATTCTTGCATTAACAAGAGTACTTAGGATATGATTGTTGTATTGCTTTATCATTACCGCTTAACTGAATCGATAACATGTTAACCTTTGCCTTATAGCTCCATTGAGTTAATCACTCACTCCCACTCTGGGACGATGTTTTAAAACACCAACCAGACTCTGTTTTAGCTGCAGATGAAGGCAATGCTTACGAAGCGAAGCCTGACTTGTATGATGATGAGGAGGAGTTCTCCTACATGCAACTCTCTGGCGGGTTTATGTAGACATGGAGTTGCGTCATCGGGATTATAGGGATATGGATTAGACGACTATTACTTTCTACTATTTTATAAATTTTGAAACTATACATGTATATATTCTGCCTAGTGACAGGATCATACTCTAGGGATTTGTAACCACTTATAAACTTTATAAATCTTTCACAGTCTTCTGCTTGCTAAATTTAATCATTTCTGGAGTATGATATGCTGTTTTATTATAATCCCACTCATGTTAATGCACTAATATGGATAACATTTAATCATCACTATCTATGTTGCATAAGTGATGCGTCGAAACTCGGGAGTTGAGCTTCTGCAATCACAAACACAATCATTTTTATAGTGGTTCGACTACTTGTCCACTCCACTCCCAGCATACGAACTCAACCTTTAAGTGTACCGGATTTCACCAGGGAGGTTTCACAATAGGTTCACCTCAAACCGGAGGTTTGAAATCAGGTTCACCTCTAACCAGTGCAACCTACACCTAGGCTGACAGTTTATGCTCCCAAGAGCAAGGGTCGACACATAGTACCCAATTTTAGGCACACTGGCCAAGGGTCCACTCACGGAACCTCACAAGTTTATGCTCCCACGAGCAAGGGTCAACACAAAGCACTCAACTTTTAGACCACCCTGGTCAAGGACCTATTACAAGGACCTAAGAGTTTATGCTCTCCACAGAGCAAGGGTCAACACAAAGCACCCACCACGTACACTCCCGCCGAAGGCCTCTTACGAGGACTTGCAAGGGGTGAGAAACACCTTACACTCAATCCTACAGAAGGAATGATCACAAGGGTCTTCTGGACTCTAATAACTTACAGATAAGCAGATGAGTCCCTTTCAGCGCATTGTTGAAGATCTCCTCCTTTGATGAAGAACTTCAGCTTCCTTGATCCGCAACTCAGAACATGTACCAATACATGGCGACGGGTTGGGTCAAGGTTATAATGGAATCCTACTCTATTGAATATTTTCTTATAAGGGAGATAGAGCAATTCCAATCATTTATGCATTCAAGGCATCCCAGCTTAATGATTTGACATTAAGGTAATAGCTGGAGGATACTTAAATGTGAAAGTTCATTCCCCAATCCACTCTATTGAATGTCAATGATGAGCGAGGATTGAAGGATGAACTCCCATGAGAGAAAAGACTAAGGGTATATGATCTAGGGTTAAGCACATAAAAGCAATCTCTCTTTTTCTCTATCCAACAACCAAGGGCAAGCTCTCATTAAATAGGTAGAAGGTTCCAATGGATAGAAAATGGTCACATTTTTTACAGAGTTAGATATCATCGATGTAAGTGCTACAGTTTATAGCCCCTTTTTCATGTCAAATTTGTGGTGCCAAAGACACTGTTATGAAGCTTGCATATGTGAAGAACAATGCTCTGCTCAAGATCAACTTTGTTTGACAAGCACTGTTCACAAGTCAAGAATCTCAAGAAGCTTTCAAGTTCAACCTCAAGATCTCAAGAAGCTTTTAAGTTGAGCTCCATCAAGACTTCAGGCTTTGCTACTTTCAAAGGTCTCTTGTTTCTAAGTTTCAATGTCCTTACTTCACTATTGAGGTATGACTGACCTTAGGTTGACCTTTAGAGTAGGTCATTCTAGATACATAATTCATATGTTTTATATAAGTGAGTTTAGGCTGTTCTAAGACTAGTCCTGGACTTTGTTCGACTAGTCCTAGCACTGCTTCGACCTGTCTAAGAATTTCCTAGATCAGTCGTAAGTTTGTTACAAAATTCAGATATTTTCTATTTGGCTTCGACTAGTGTTAGGGACTGTTCGACTAGTCGTATGAATAGTGTCAACTGTTGCTTCGACCAGTCATAGACCTACGACTCAAAATACAGCGTTGAATTCGGCTAGCTTTGACTAGTCGTGTGCAACCTACGACCAGTCGTAGATCACCTACGACTAGTCGTAAAACTACCAGATCTTATTGTGCCCGAATTTTTGAATATCTGTTGGTTCTATAACTAGTCGTAGAGTTCTTTAAACCAGTCGAAGACGTGATTTGTTCACCTATAAATAGAGCACGAATCTCAGAATTAAACAATGAATTTCAAGTGAATTTAATTCGGCCTTCTGAGCGATAAGTCTATGCTCCATTTTAAGATAAGTGTGCATATTTAATATTCTCTTTCTTTAGCTTTTCTTATTTGATTTTGTTCCTGTATTCTAATCTTATTTGAAAAGTGGAATTACTGTATTCCATCTTCTTATAATCAAAATCAAATAGAGCTACGCCCAATTGGTTTAATTTAAAATCTATTAGAACCTAGAACCATCATAAAGTGAGTATTGGACATTGAACTTTGACATTCAAATCTCTACTCTGACTTGGTTCTTCTAGGCTGCTACAACGAAGGAGAAAGTTAGGTATTTTACGTTCGTGTAATTTACTTTCATTTGGTTTTCTTTTGGGATTTACTAGAAAAATCTCATTGTATTGGTTATCTGAGGAGAGCCAGGAAAACTCAGAAGAGGGGTTTTTTTATTGTGTAAGCCTACAAAGAAAAACACAATTGTGAAGGTTTTGGGTGAACCTGGAAAACCTATCTTTGATTGTGAATGTTGATATCCCCTGTGTGAGGATATTAGGAGTGGAGTAGCGCTGTGTGGCTGTTGTTGAACAGTTGGTGTACACACAGGCTATAATTTTGACTTGTGGTTTGAATGCTTGCTTAAGTTTTATATCTCTTTTCATTCAGATTTGTGGAATGTATGTGTGGATGTGAATGTTGTAAAATTTACATTTCAAGCATAGTGGGAATGTTGTAATAATTTAGTTTTAAATTCCTGCAATTTATATCAATTCCTTGCTATTTATTTATTCCTCTCCGGTTTGAGTTTTTGATACAAAGGACGTTCTAGAAATAAGTTTATCCTACCATAAACCCTTGGTTTTTATGGTGTAAGGTTGTCCCTAGAACTGAATTCGTATCAACCTCTCAATACTTGTTTAGTGAGGTTGCTTTTATTTCAGCATTGTGATTTGATTTAATTTATTTGGTTATCTATCTTTCTTTATTCCGCTGTTAAAGTTTTATTTTGACATCATCCTATTCACCCCCCCCCCCCCCCTCTAGGATGTATAGCTAGGCCATTTCAAGTGGTATCAAAGCCTAATAGCTCGCTCTTATTGTTTTTTATTTGGATTTAATTCCAAATAAAAAGATGTCAAATTTTGATAGCCTATCAGTCACTAGGCCTCCACCCTTTGATGGCTCTAACTATGTTTATTGGAAAGCCAAGATGAGGATCTTCCTCAAATCAATGGATGAGAGTGTGTTGCAAGCCACAGTGACTGAATGGAACCCACCTACCACTGAGGAAACTGGTATTGATGGTTCAAAATCAATGAGAGTAACACCATATTTTTCATGGACCAACCTTCAGAAAAATGAGAGTAGTGCCAATGCAAAAGCACTAAATGCAATCACTTGTGCACTATCACCGGATGAGTTCAAAAGAATCATATCCTGTGATACTGCAAAGCAAGCCTGGGATATATTAGAAATGACACACGAGGGTACTACAATTGTTAAAAAATCTAAAGTCCAACTCCTCACAACCAAATTTGAAGAAATTCATATGGAGGAAAATGAAATGTTTATGGACTTTTACACTAGATTAAATGACAATGTAAACTCAATATGGGGTCTTGGTGATAAAATCTCAGAAAGTAAAGTGTGTGCAAAGATACTACGCTCACTTCCTAAACGGTTCAACTCTAAGGTAACTACGATCCAGGAACTCCATGATACGGACAATATGAGGGTAGAAGAACTAGTTGGTTCTTTACAAACCTATAAGTTAAACTTTAAAGCTCCTAAAAGTAAATCTATCGCTCTTAAATCTTCTAAAGAAAACTCTGATTCTAAAGATGATATGGCTCTTTTAGCAAAAAAGTTTTACAAGATTTTCGAGAGTAAAAAGAGGGTTGATTTTCAAAAATCAAATGATAAGAAAAGATCAAAACCCAAATCTAAAACTTAGAAGTCTTTGAAAAATAGTCAATGTTACAACTGCCAAGAATATGGGCATTTAGCAAATAAGTGTCCTAAAAAGGATAAACCTAAAAAGAAATATATGTTAGCTACTTGGGATGATCATCTGATTCTGAAGCTTCTTCTGAATCAGAAGATTCTGAAACCGAGTCGGGCAGTGAAGTTAAAGCCCTTATGACTCTAGCCAAATTCACTTTTTTAGATCATGATGATTCAACTAGCGAAGAAAATCTGAATAGTGATTATGAAAATGAAGATGATGATGCTTACAATGCCCTGTACAAGGAAAGTTGTAAAATTGATGTCAAACTTAAACTTCAAAAAGAAAAGTTTTCTAAACTTAAAGAAATTTATGAATCTCTTATTTTAGAAAAATCTCAAATTTCAGATTGTTTTGAAAAATCAAAATGTGATTTAGAATTCAAAACTTTCCTGATTGAAAATCTGAAATTTGAAAATGAGAAACTTAAAAATGAAGTATCTTCTCTTCTGAGTTTAAAGGATACATGGAGGTATGCCCAAAGAGATCCAAAGTTTTAAAAACTTTTATCTGGATCTAGAAAATGTGGCGACAGATCCAGGTTGGGCTATGATAAAAATGTTCCTCCTAAACAAAAGTATACTTCTCCTAAATTTGTGAAAGGAGAGTCCTCTAACTCAAAAAGGAAAAATACTAGTCAAGGTTTTTCTAAAAATACAAAAGCTTTTCAAAAACCTAGAGGCGGCTATGTCAACTTCAAAAATCATAACAGAAACCCACTAGCTGAAAAGATAGTGGATTTACTTAATGAGCTCTTAAAATCTAACTCAGTAGGTCATTCTTATAACAACAGTCAGAAGAAGACCAACTATACTCCTAAACCCAAAACAGTTCTAAAATGGGTTCCTAAAGTTACCTGCATGGTTGCCCACACCACTTTCAAAGCAACAAACCATTCAAAGTGATACCTAGATAGTGGATGCTCCAGGCATAAGACAAGCGACAAAGCCTTATTCACTGATCTTAAAGATATGACTGATGGGTCAGTTACTTTTGGTGATGGAAGCAATTGCAAGATTATGGGCCAAGGTACGGTTCAACTCTATAACCTTCCTTTGTTTAAAAATGTTCTGTATGTTAAAGGACTGAAACATAATCTTCTAAGCATATCACAAATTTGTGATAATAACCATAGTGTTCGGCTTTCTAATCAAAGCTGTGAGATTCTAAACAACAAAGGTTTAGTAATACTAACTGGATGTAGAACGTCTGAAAACTGCTATATTATTAGTGAATCCAGCTCATCCAATCAATCGTGTTATATGGTCCATACAGACGAGACTGATTTGTGGCACAAACATCTTGGACATGTACACTACTAAAATCTATATAGATTGAGCAAACGAGAACTTATAAGAGGTCTACCCAAACTACAAAAGTTAGATAAAATATGTGGTGAATGCTAGATTGGCAAACAAATGAAGAACTCACACAAAAAGGTGAATTTCAATACCACATCAAGACCACTCGAGCTTCTCCATATGGATCTTATAGGACCTACCAGGACGAAAAGTCGAGGTGGCAAAAGATATATCTTAGTAATAGTAGATAACTTTACCAGATATACATGGGTTGTCTTCTTAAGGGACAAATCAGAAACCTTTGAAGAAATGAAAAAGGTTCTCAAAAGGATTCAAACTGAAAAAGGTTCTCAAGTCAGTAAGATTCGTAGTGATCATGGATCTGAATTTGAGAATAGCAGTTTTGAGAAGTTCTGTAGCAACCAGGGAATATTACATGAATTCTCATCGCCCAAAACTCCACAACAAAATGGAATAGTTGAAAGGAAAAATAGAGTGCTTCAAGAAATGGCTAATGTCATGTTGAACAGTATGAAGCTCTCTGAGAATCTTTGGGCTGAAGCAGTTAATACAGCTTGCTATATCAATAACCGGGTTTACACTAGTAAAGGTAATAATAAAATGGCTTACGAATTGTGGTTCGATAAAAAGCCTACTATCAAATACTTTCGAGTTTTTGGCAGCAAGTGCTATATTTTATAAGATCGTGAATATCTGGAAAAGTTTGATATGAAGAGTGATAAAGGGATTTTTTTAAGATACTCTTTAAACAGTCGAGCTTATAGGGTTCTAAACAAAAGGACTGGTGTGATTCAAGAGTCTATCAATGTAGTAATTGATGATCACTTACACACACTAGTCTCAAGTTCAGATAATGATGAAGTACTAGTAATTGATAAATCTGATACTTCATCTAATCAGATTGTTTCTGAACTAAGGACTGTTAAAGATCATCCAACCATACAGATTCTTGGAAACCCTCTCACTGATGTTCATACTTGTAAATAACTTGAGGATATATGTAATTATGTATGTTTTACATCTCAGATAGAATGTAAAAGAAGCTCTTACTGATGAAAACTGGATTGTTGTGATGCAAGAAGAGCTTAACCAATTTATGAGAAATGATGTTTCGTATCTCGTACCTAGACCTAAAGACAAACACATCATTGGAACCAAATGGATTTTTAAAAATAAGTCTGACGAGCTTGGCAATATAATTTGAAACAAGGCTAGGCTAGTGGTATAAGGTTACACTCAAATTGAAGGCATTGCTTTTGATGAAACCTTCGCACCAGTAGCACGTCTTGAATCAATTAGACTCTTTATATCCATTGCGTGTGTTAGAAAGTTTAAGATTTACCAAATGGATGTGAAAAGTGCTTTTATAAATGGTAATCTGCATGAGGAAGTCTATGTTGAACAACCGATGGGTTTTGAAGATCCCAAAAATGTTGATCATGTGTATCGCCTTAAAAAGGCACTTTACGGTTAAAAACAAGCTCATAGGGCATAGTACGAGAAGCTAACAAAGTTTCTATTAAGCCATAATTTTCAAATGGGATGTGTTGATAAGACTCTGTTTATCAAAAAACATGATGATCACATTTTAATAGTACAAATTTATGTTGATATCATTTATGGATCTACCTGTACTGACATGACTATTAAGTTTGCAGATTTGAGGAAATCTCAGTTTAAAATGAGCATGGTTGGGAAATTGAATTATTTCCTTGGGTTGCAAGTAAAGCAAAAACGTGACGGAATGTTTATTTCTCAATCTAAATATGCTATGAATTTGATTAAGAGATTTGGATATGAGAATGGTAAGAAATTTGATACTCCTATGAGTACAACCTTGAAACTCTCAAAAGATTCTACAGGTAAAAATGTGGATCTGAAATTATATCGGAGTATGATTGGTAGTTTACTATATTTAACTACTAGTAGACCTGATATAGCTCTAAGTGTTGGTATTTGTGCTAGATATCAATCTGATCCTAAAGAGTCGCACTTGACTGCTGTCAAGCAGATTATACGATATGTCGTAAGTACTGTTAATCTCGGTCTCTGGTATCCTCATGAGACTAGTGTTCAATTAGCTGGGTACTCGGATGCTGACTGGGCTGGTAATCTTGATGATAGAAAATCAACCAGTGGTGGTTGCTTTTATATTGAAAACTGTTTAGTTTCTTGGTTTAGTAAGAAACAAAGTTCTATATCACTTTCAACAGCTGAAGCTGGTAATGCGTGTACACAGCTAGTTTGGATGAAACGTATGCTAAGTGATTATGGAATTAAACAGGATTCTATGTTATTATATTGTGATAATTCTAGTGCTATAAATATTTTAAAAAATCCAATTCAGCATTCTCGTACTAAGCACATTGACATTATATTTCATTATATTCGAGAATTAGTAGAAGAAAAGGTTATATCTTTGGAATATATCCCTACCAAGAATCAACGTGCTGACATTTTCACTAAACCGCTCGACAAAATCAGGTTTAACAAAATGAAATTTGATCTTGGCATGTGCATTTTAAAGTGATTATTTGTGCCTATTTGTATTATAGTGTATATAATTGCTTGATTTGTTTTCAAATTTTTGAATATAATGCTGGAAATCAATTTTTCTGGCCGGTACTCGACCAGTCGTGAATCTACACGACCAGTCGTGCTACGACCGGTCGTGTACATCCACAACCAATCATGAATCGCGTGAATCACTTAAAATTTGGGGAAAATGCTTCTTCTTCTTCATTTCCTCTTCACTCTCCAATGGGCCGACGCACGACCAGTCGAACCCATCCTTCAAAATCTTCAAGGTTAGTGCTCCTTTTGCATTTTTCTTGTAGATTTGAGTCTAGATTTCTTCTATTTGACTCTTGAAGTTTTCTATTTTCAAATTTCGTTGAGATTTGAAATTTTTCTTGGGTAAAATCTGATTTGAGAAAACCCCACTTCTCAATCCTTTGCAACTCTCTATTTCCTTGAAATCCTTGTTGCAAATGGCATCTAGAGGTAGAAAAACAACATCCTGTGGTCCTTTTTCTTCCTCTAGATCAGCCCCTATTACTAAGCATCATCTTCAGGCTCCCGAGGACGATCCATCTTATGTTCAGGACATCAGATTATGTAATGTTATTGTTGAACATCCTGTTAACATTAATCATGTTGCTCCATTTGAGATGCTTCCTATGCTCCAAGCTGTAGGTTGGGATAACTTATTACATTGGGGTGGGCCAGCATACCAGTCCATTGCCCAGTCCATGTTTGCATGCATATGTGATTTTTCATTAAAAAAATTATCTTTTAGGATAGCCACAAGAGAAGGACCATTTGACGATGATCGTCATTTGATTTCAGCTCTTATGGAAATTCCTATGAATGATGAGGGCATTCCTATCATAACTTATCTGAAAAACCCTTTGTATCTGAAAAACGTATGCTCACTAAAGATTTATGCAATTTGGATGTTCAATGGACTCATAAAGGGAATGCGCTTCCTTCAAAATATCTGTTACCCAAATACAGAGTTCTTCACAAAATTTTTGTGTCTAACTTGTATCCTCGTTCGGGTAATAAATCTGAATTGACTTCCTTCATGGTTTGTGTTCTTCATGTTGTTGCTAGTGGTGCTCATGTTTGTCTACCATCCTTGATTTGTCACTTCATTATTCAGTTTCGACTCCATCTAGGTCACAGTGACATTCTTTTTTGTTATTTGATGACTGTGTTGGTACGCATATGTTAGTCGATATGCCGGTTGGAGAGGCCCCTATCCATCATCTAATATTTAATATCAATAAGATGAAGCTTGATTTCCTTCCTGGTCAAGGTGTTGGTGGTGGCAATGTTGAAGCTAAACATGAGGAAGAAGCTAGTGATCTTCCTCGTAATGATATCAACATGGATGATATATTTGAAGAACTTGAATCTGACTCTGGAAATGATCCAGATTATGAGCCTTCTGATTTTGATGCACATTTATGTGCATTGGAAGATAAAGTTGAGAATATGAATGTTAAGATGAAAAACATGTTTGTTGCCCATGATTTACAATTCAAGTATATGCGCAAATATCTTAGGCGCTTGAACAAGGGCTTGCATCAACTTGATCCTTCCATCCCTGCTCCTTCATGTGGTTCAGATTAGTTATTTTAAGTTAGCTGGTTTGTTATGACTTTATTACTCTTGTGTTAGCTTAACTAGTTTTGAGACTGTAGCTATTTTTGACTTAGCTCTGTTTATGAATTATATGGGTTGTTTATGCTGGTTAATCATATCTTGTCTTGTTTTTACTCATATATCTCTTTCCTTATTTCTCCTCAGCCATTTGTTCTATGCTTCCTTTGTCCTATTGTGATTAAAAGGAGGAGAATGGATATGGATGTGATGTGTGTCTAACGAATGATTATGTTATGAGGAGGGAGTAGCATTGTATGTTACTCAGAGGGAGTATGTGCAGAAGTGGATTGTATTGAATCTTGAGTTACAGGTTTGTAGGATCATGTATGTTATGTTGAATATTGATATACAGGTTTGCAGGATCATGTATGCCGGTTGATAACAACTGGTACATGATATAACAACTGGTGCATGATTCTTTAATCAGATATTCTGTGTTATGTAACATATATTGGAAGTGTGTTTTGTCACTAATTTGACAAAGAGGGAGATTGTAAGTGCTATATTTTATAGCCCCTTTTTTCTTGTCAAATTTATGGTGCCAAAGACACTGTTATGAAGCTTGCATCTGTGAAGAACAATGCTCTACTCAAGATCAACTTTGTTTGACAAGCACTGTTCAAAAGTCAAGAATCTCAAGAAGCTTTCAAGTTCAACCTCAAGATCTCAAGAAGCTTTCAAGTTTGAGCTACATCAAGACTTCAAGCTTTGCTACTTTCAAAGGTCTCTTGTCTCTAAGTTTCAATGTCCTTACTTCACTATTGAGGTATGACTGACCTTAGGTTGACCTTTAGAGTAGGTCATTCTGGATACATAATTCATATGGTTTATATAAGTGATTTTAGGCTGTTTTAAGACTAGTCTTGGACTTTGTTCGACTAGTCCTAGCACTGCTTCGACCCGTCTAAGAATTTCCTAGATCAATCGTAAGTTTGTTGCAAAATTCAGATATTTTTTGTTTGGCTTCGACTAGTCTTAGGGACTGTTCGACTAGTCATATGAACAATGTCCACTGTTGCTTCGACCAATCGTAGACTTACGACTCAAAATACAGTATTAAAATTCGGCTAGCTGCGACTAGTCGTGTGCAACCTACGACCAGTCGAAGGGGACTTACAACCAGTCATAGATCACCTACTACCAGTCGTAAAACTGCCAGATCTTATCGCGCTCGAATTTTTGAATATCTGTTAGTTCTACGACCAGTCATAGAGTTTTTTAGACTAGTCAAAGACGTGATTTGTTCCCCTATAAATAAAGCACGAATCTCAGAATTAAACAAAGAATTTCAAGCTAATTTAATTCGGCCTTCTGAGAGATAAGTCTATGCTCCATTTTAAGCTAAGTGTACATATTTAATATTCTCTTTCGTCAGCTTTCTTTATTTGATTTTGTTCCTGTATTCCAATCTTATTTGAAAAGTGGAATTGCTGTATTCCGTCTTCTTGGAATCAAAATCAAATAGAGCTACGCCCAATTGGTTTAATTTAAAACCTATTAGAACCTAGAACCATTATAAAGTGAGTATTGGACATTGAACTTTGACATTCAAATCTCTACTCCGACTTTGTTCTTCTAGGCTGCTACAATGAAGGAGAAAGTCAGGTATTTTACATTTGTGTGATTTACTTTCATTTGGTTTTCTTTTGGGATTTGCCAAAAAAATCTCATTGTAATGATTATCTGAGAAGAGCCAGGAAAACTCAGAAGAGAGGTTTTTTAATTGTATAAGCCCACAGAGAAAAACACAATTGTGAAGGTTTTTGGTGAACCTGGAAAACCTATCTTTGATAGTGAGTGCTGATATCCCTTGTGTGAGGATATTTAGAGTGGAGTAGCGCTGTGTGGCTATTGTTGAACAGTTGGTGTACACACAAGTGAACCACTATAACTCTGTCTTGTGGTTTGAATGCTTGGTTAAGTTTTATATCTCTTTTCATTCAAATTTGTGGAATGTATATGTGGATGTGAATGTTGTAAAATTTACATTTCAAGCATAGTGGGAATGTTGTAATAATTTAGTTTTAAATTCTTGCAATTTATATCAATTCCTTGTTATTTATTTATTCCTCTCCGGTTTGAGTTTTTGATATAAAGGACGTTTTAAAAATAAGGTTGTCCTGCCATAAACCCTTGGTTTTTATGGTGTAAGGTTGTCCTTAGAACTGAATTCGTATCAACCTCTCAATACTTGTTTAGTGAAGTTGCTTTTATTTCAGCATTGTGATTTGATTTAGTTTATTTGGCTATCTATCTTTCTTTATTCCGCTATTAAAGTTTTATTTTGGCATCGTCTTATTCACCCCCCCTTCTAGGACGTATCGAGCAAGGTCGATATCATCGAGCATATATTCTCGATGAATCGACTATCCGCTCGATGACACGAACTCAAGTGTCAAACGCTTTTGAAACCTTTTGCCAGCTGGTTGAGAAAATCGAACATGCATCGATGTCTCGGATTTCGAACTCTGATTTCATTGACACGAGGTTCGATTTCTCGACATTTGAAAATGAGTGAGACTTGCCTTTGAAGAATTTCAGGTCAAAGAAATGATCTAGGCACACTCGATATCATTGGAATTTAAATGTCGATAATCTGGATAGTCGTGTCGATGCATCGATAAATCTAAAGGATTTTCCAATTAAGCTTGTTGGACGGTTTATGTCCATTCTCGATTCCATCGATCCAGCCTCGATACCAACAATATTTGAATATCGATTCTATTGAGTGACCCTCGATCCAAGATAAACAACTTGAAAATATTGCTGGAAAACAGAGTATCCAAATCGATATCATCGAAGGGATTCCGATATCATCGAAGTTTGAATTCCGAGGATATCAAGGAGTACTTTGATATATCGAAGATTTTGCAATTTGCCATAACAGAACTTGGACACAACATATATGATGTCGATTTTATAAAGTCAACTTCGATAGACTTGAGATTCAATTATTGATGATATCGATACGGCTATCAATACATCGATAATTCCGTCCAGAGGTATATGCGGTTGCTGGACATCTTAAGTCCTCATTTTGATTTTATCGAGTTTCGAGGACATCAACAGTAAGGTTCGATTTCATCAAACCACCCGTCGATAAAACGACAAAGGTAGAAAACTTAGAGATTTTTCTGCAGTGTGAAAAGGTTTTCTAACCCAAAAACCCTATGATATTCTCATCAATTTTAAGGGATTTAATTACCTGGTATTTTGCGACATGGGATGCTAAGATTTACCTATGGCAAGTTCAGGCCCACATCCGGTTGAGATAGATGGTTGATTGATCTTCTTATGGAGCCTTCTCTGTCTAGCCAACTCAACACTCACGCTAATTGACAAAATAGGGCATTTCCAGTATTTTATTTACGCCATCCATCTAGTGGACCACCCTGCTATCCACCAACCGGCAGCAACCTGGCTGCCCAGACCAGCCTGCATGACCAGATGGTCACACAGGCCTAGTCATAGGGAAAACAAAAATATCAGGTTAATTCTTAGTTAGGTAGCCCACATGTGTGGACCCCACCTTGATGTACGTATACTGTATCCACATCGTCCATCTAGAGATATCATTTTTAGACGGTGTAGATAAACAGATACATTACAGTGGGCTTGGTTGACTGCCCAAGACCGAAACCACCGTCTAGACCCTGGACGATGGGGCCCCTGCATGATGTAAGTGTTGTATCCACCGTCCATTGCTTGGATGGTGGGCCACCTTAATGTATGTATTTTATCCACACCATCCAGATCATGGATGGTGGGAACCCACCTGGACTTATGTATTTTATCCAACTGTCCATCTATCTGAACGTGGCCCCCACACCAGTCATATAGCTGCAGTATTGATGTGATCCCCTGATCACGGGGCATGTGTTACATCAAGACCTTCCATCTATGTGGGCCCCAGTAGCATGTAGCTATTGTGATGATGCCAGTAAGTTCTGCAGTCCCACCATGAGGCATGGTTATATCCAGATCGTCCAGATCGTGGGACCTACTTGCTATGGTAGCCAGACAAGCTAATGTACCGAACATCAACTATATAGCTGATGTATTGACATCACTAGTTCTGTGGGCCCCACCGTTAGGTATGTGTTTCATCCCAACCATCCATCTGGACGGTGGGGGCCACTCTAGCAGCAACACTGCTGCATTGACAATAGCAAGTTCTGTGGGTCCAACCCTGATGTATGGGTCTTATCCACACCGTCCAGATGGCAGGACGGTGGGACCCACCACTGATGTATATGTTCTATGTCCACACCGTCTATTAGGTGGACCACACTACAAATCAGTGGAGGTTTGAACGCCAACCATTGAAACCCGTTTGGGGTTCCTAAAGCTTTGGATCAATATGAAATTTGTTTTCCTCTTAATCCAGGTCTTTGTGACCTTATGATCAGACTGGATGGAAATTAAACATTATGGTGGGTCCGGTGATTTGTTAACAGTAAAAATCATTATCTCCACTGCTATTTGTGGTATGGTCCAGATGATCTTTTGATATGATTCATTTTTGGGTAATTCTCTATAATAATCTTTAAGAGTAGATGCATGGTGTAGATATAATAAAATGAAATTTTAGTGTGTGGGTCCCACCTTAATGTGATATACATTGGGCCCGAATGAGAGGCCCATTGTGTATGTTGGAGGCCTATGGGTTGTGGCCCATTGTGTTGTATTCAAGGCCCATGGGTCATGGCCCATTATGATGTATTTGAGGCCCAGATATGAGGCCCATTGTGATGTGTTGGAGGCCCATGGGTTGTGGCCCATTGTGATGTATTCAAGGCCCATGGGACATGGCCCATTATAATGTATTTGAGGCCAAGATATGAGGCCCATTGTGATGTGTTGGAGGCCCATGGGTTGTCCCATTGTGATGTATTCAAGGCCCATGGGACGTGGCCCATTATAATGTATTTGAGGCAAAGATATGAGGCCCATCGTGATGCGTTGGAGGCTCATGGGTTGTGGCCCATTGTGATGTATTTGAGGTACATGGGATGTGGCTGATGTGAAGTATATTGACCCATATGATGAGGCCCAATGTGATGTATACAAGGCCTGTATGTTGAAGTGTAGCGCCCCACGTTTCCAATACTCAAGTATTATCACTTAATCCAACCTAGCACAAACATTAACCCAACTAAACCTACACATGGTCTAAACTAAGCCATTTGGTGAACCCTCATCTTTGGATCGGGCCACCCACTAGTAAACCCCAAACCAGGCCATCACATCAACTGAGGATTCGCATTAAACCCTAGAAACTTAACTATTAGATGGCGCCTTGGTGGGTGATCAAACCCTACTAATATCAGCTTATAGGCCTAAGATCACGTGGCCATGATGACCTGAGTTGCACATCAGTCAAAATCCACAACACAAACCAAGGGATTGGGCTGCAGAGGTTAAGTACGACCTTAGATCGGCCCCATCCTCAAGATCAATGGCCATGAGACCTTGATGATGGCCCCAAAGAGAATGGACGGTGCGGATGAGGCAGATTCACCGCTGTGGACCCCACAACAGGGTGAGCATACACCAAAAGGCCCGCACCCGAGGTGCGTCGAACGATGGATCGGGTCAAACAGTGTTTGACCTGAAATATTTCAAAATCGAGAGAAATCCTCTCTCGTCTGTCATTCCCGCCAATGGGAGATTTAAACGGGTAACTCAGTGGGCCATCATCACGCCACTCCACACTGATCAGGACCATCCACCTGGAAGGTCTTGCACAATCGACCAAAACCATGCTTTCACCTCGCAACCATGCACGCTCACGGACGCACAAGCATAAGCCCAAGCGAGGTAGGGACTCACACAATTTCTTCCAGGCTAGATTTATGCCACGCTGGGGATTCGCGTGCGGCCTCTCCTTCAAATCTTGACCTTTCATCTGGGATAAATCACAGCCTCTCTTTCGACGCCATGTAAGGAGAAGCACCCTGCCGCTAGGAAAAGGTGGTCGGCTGGTTTCCCTTTTGGGAAAACATGCTGGCTCCATCCAAGCCTCCCACCTAGGCTCCAAAGGCGATCTGAACCCTACTCGATGTCAATCGAAGTGTACTCGAGTACAAAAATAATGAATCTATTGGTGATGTTAAATGAAGAATAACAAGTGCTCTTTAATGTTATCGAAGGCTACTCGATGTTATCGTAGGCTACTCTTAAGTTATCGAGACCATCGAAGTCTATTCGATGTTATCGAACTAAACAATTCACTTGATTTTATGATATATTGAGGTCCCTTCGATATGTAGTCTACAATATATCGAATGGAATTCGATATATCAAAAAAGACCCAAAGCTGTCCAGAGAATTAATGATCATTTACAACGAATTTTCAATGATATCGATTGAACTTCGATATATCGAAGGCCAGTTCGATATCACTCGAGTTATACTCGATTACAAAAATCTTGGAAAACCCTAAACCCTTTGTCTCGACCGTTGGACTCCCTTCGATATGTCGAGTGACCTTCGATATATCGAAGAGACGCGTGTATTTATATCACGACGCATCCATTTCACTTCATTCGCTCCATTTCCTTCTTCCCCTACGACACATCCACTCCTAGAAGCTGGTGGAGGTGCATTCGAGCCATTTTCTGGAGCTTTTAAGGTTGGTCAATCGCTTTTCTTATCCAATCAATCAAAAACCTCGTCTTCCCTAGATTTCCCTTTTGATGTTCATCCCTATTTGCAATCATTTTCTTCAATCTCCTATATTTCCCTTTCGTTTCTTTAAGAATATCCTCTAAGTTTTCATCTAAATGGGGAAAGACAAGTCTAAATCTGTTCATTAAGGAGAATCCTCCAATCCTAGGGTAAAACATTCTAAAACAGTTGCAAGAAGAAAAAATGCTCAACCATCGACCCAAAATGTCTCTCCGCCACCTAGAAATGATCTAGCACCCGAACTTGAAATCCCCAATGTGCCACCACCTCCTGAGGCTCTATATTAAAAGTTTAAAGCAAGGAAGATGGAGTATGAAAGACAAGTTGATAGGTCCTGTCTAGCTCCATATGGGATTGTACCAATGCTTGAGGCCATTGGTTGGTCTCGTATGCTTGACTTTGGTGGAGTCACACAAAATGAACAAATATATAAGTTTTTAGCCTACTTATATTCACCAGTATCTGACCCCCTAGCCATAGATGTCACCATGGTCAAATCATAACTCACATCACCCCTGCCATTATCGGTCAATTAATTAGAATTCCCTGCAAATCCCAAGGCTTTGCAGACTACGAATTTAACTTACTTGAAGTTCATTCAAAAATTACAAAACATCTCTGCAATGGGCAAGACATTCCTTGGCATGAGAGTAATTCCCTGCATGGCACCCACATGTCTGCACAATTCCATATTCTTCACGCAATTTTTGGTACAAACGTCTATCCCAGGGACACCAACAGGTCTGATCTTACCCCATTCATGTTGGGGATTCTCTATACCGTTAGCCAAAGAGTCGAACTGTGTCTGCCTACTCTCATGTTGCATCAGGTGGCCGTAGCAATACAAGCCACTAGAGATGTGTACATTCCATTCCCTCATCTTATTTGTCTATTGTCTCGACATGTAGCATTGCTTCCCACCAATGACCGTCCCCGAGAGCCTCACAAATTTACCAAATTAAACATAAAAAAAAATGGCTCAACTTGACACACTAGCTTACTCTTCCGCACCACCTCCTGATGATACTATGGCCGAAACTAAAGCTGAATGAGCTGAGACTGAAGCGATGGACACTGAGGCAGGAGAGACTGGAGATGAGAGGCAACAACACAGTGACGCTCCGTTCTCGCCAGTCCTACATACTCATTGTCATGCTTGCCACCAAGAGCGTCAAACCTCGATTATATATCATCTTCGACAGCAAGATAAACAATTGTCGAGGATGAAGGAGATCGTAGGTGCGACACAAAGAGGACTGGAGTGAGTAAAGAAAAAGCCGCATGACCTAATATCGATGATCACATGCTGACGAGATGACTCTGTACCACCCGGAGCCGGTCCTTGAGCCCCGCTTGATGCTTAGTTGAAAATTGTTGTTAAAGAAGTTTTTGTATTTTTTAGATATTGTATGTCCTTAAAGGGCAATTTACTTCTTTTGTTAGATGATGATTATACTACCCAAACATGATGTAACGTCCCGATTTCTAAAACCCGAGTACGAGACTCACTTCAGAAATTCAGGATTTTATAAATCAGAGAACTAGCAGAAGTACAAACTCAGAGTGCGATAGCAAAATGAAGCATAGATAATCATGTGAGCCCAAATATTTGACCCACCCCGCTGGGGGTCTTAGTTACAAAATTCCATAAATTCCAAAATACTAAACCACTGAAATTAAAATATTGAACTACTAATTAAGCCCGAAATATGCCGCTGCTTCTTATTGCGACTCGTCATCATAATACTCTTCCTCGGGCTCCACAGTCACGCCATCAAGGTTAGCACCGTCATTCTCTACATCCGTCTCATTCGCACCCTCATTTATACCTGTATTATCTGTACGGTTATATATTCAAAGGATGAGTGGCCATCTCAGTGGGAACTCCCCTCAAGATTACACACCACCACATTAACTGATCATTGTTCCAGATAGTAAAACATACAAAATATTTCATGATGATCTTGTTTAAGTGCATGGATACGTGAGTGTACGTCAACTGGGGACGCATATCCAGTTGGTCAATGAGTGGACCGTTCAAACAGTCGGTCCGACAATCAAGAGAATGGCCTTTCAAATAGTCAGCGCATTCATGCATAGGGATGAGCCTTTCGAACAGTCAACTCATCCCAACAATGGAATGGACCTTTCAAACAATAAGTCCATTCATGCAAGAGAATGAGTCTTTCAAACAGTTAACTCATTCAACTTGCGAAGGAACGGGTCTTTCAAACAGTCGACCCGCTCAAGTAAGATAGTGGGTCTTTCAAACAGTCGGCTCACTTAAACAATGAATGGGCCTTTCAAACAGTCGGCTCATTCATGCTAGGAGGATGGGCCTTTCAAACAGTCAGCTCATCCGAATAAGAGAAATGGACCTTTCCAACAGTTAGTCCATTCAAAAATAAAAGTGTCATGTATGCATGATTAATTCCCATCATTATTATCCGACTTTACAAGCAACCAATTTAGAAAGACTTTCTAATAGGTATCATAGTCCAAGGTTTATAAGCATAATTATCCTTCAAGCAAAATTTGGCACACTACATATATAGGTTTCCACAAAATAGATATTAAGCATGTAATAAATTTTAATACTACCGCAAATAGCTATAAAAGTAGAGTCATTAATTATTAAGTAAAATTAGAGTTGGACTAACACATAAGTTAACATGGAAGAGAAAAGCTTGAGGGGTAGAATCCTCACCTTTAGGGTTGTGTTTGTGAACTCGGTCCAAGTCTTCTTGTGGCCCAAGGTCACTCGAGGAACCTCCTAAAATTACAATTTATATTTGTCAGATATTTTCACGGCTTGGATTAACAGTTATATCGCAATTAAGTCTCATGGATGGTGCGGATATGCAACACATCATGAGGTGGGCCCCACCCGTCCAGAGGGCTGGACGGGGTTGACGAAGAACACATAAAACAAAAGTAGGGCCTACCGTCAGATGGTCGATGCAAATAAACACTTACATTAGGTTAGGATCCACTGCACAAACGGTGCAGATAAAACAGTTATACTATGGTGGGATCCACTGCACAGATGGACAGTTTGGACGAATCACATATATCAGGGTGGAGTCCACATGTATGGCCCACAGAAATTTTAATGATCAGGAGGTATTTTGGTATCTTGGCCACCCATGACCAATCATGGGGGCGCATCTAAGGAATGGTTCGATGGCACTGGCACCACCCATGTCAGTACACACATTCCACGTTACCCACCCTGCTAGAGGTCGACACCAAGACCTCAAGTGTTGAAACGAGGTATCTTCACTCAGTCTGCCAGTGGAGCTATGGATCTGGGTGTTCAGATCCAGCGTTGGACGTCCACTGATGGACGGTTTGGAGACGTCCATTGATGGACGGCCAAGATCAATGGTCCTTCGAGGGATGGAGTGGATTGCATAATAGACACGTCAAGGTGGGGCTGAGAAATGGATGGTTCAGATGCAACCCTCAAGATCAGACCCATAGAGACTGCTGACGGACGGTCCGGATGCAATCCACATTCATCACGTTGCATGGAAGGAATGCATATATCAGAGGTGGGTCCACACGTGTGGGACCCGCCGGTTACATGCACATGTAGATGCATATAATATTATTTAAATTTACATGTATTATATATTCACACACACACACACACACACACACACACACACACACATATATATATATATATATATATATATATATATATATAATGTCCAGGGCCTGACGTCCTTTGATGGACGGCCTATGGTCGACCTGGGTAAATCACATCATCAAGGTGGGGCCCCATCTGCTGTTTAAACAGATGAACGGCTTGGATCAGCTCGCGGTGGGTACCCACCGTCAAATCTGCTGGACGGTGCAGGTGGTTCCATGCGTCAAGGTGGGTCACGCGTGTGACCCACCAGCTGTACAACATGTTATTTATTTAATTTAGAAGGCACGTCCATCCTGCTGCCTGCTTGGGACGCCCTTCATGCGAGCAGTCCACCTGGAGTTTGGTGAGGCCCACCAGCAATGGTGCTGGGACAATGGGCGTGATGTGGCCCCCAATGATTTATATGGTGTGGTCCACCTAGTCTGAGAGAAACCCAGGCGCAACCCCTCCAGCCATTGCAAGGTGCGGCCCACCTGCAATTTGGTGAGGCCCAGTATTGCCATGAAACAGGCCTTGCACACGCCCACTGACTTAGCTGTTTTGGCTGCTGTTCTCAGCCACTTCTCAGGCCAGGGAGAGCCCTTTGCATGACCCGTTGGTGAGGCTGATTTCGGTCTCAAATCCAAGCTCTTACAGGGATATTTTCTGCCCCATTTTCAGCTCCAGGAACGGCCAGGACTTGGCCCGTTTTCTGGCCTGTTAATGGTCCAGCTAGGGGACCCTTTTCTGCTGCCATTAAGCTAAAATCTCAGCCGTTCCCAAGCTCAAATTTCCAGCGGTATCCAGTTGACTTAGTTTCGTCCGTTTTCAAGCTTAGCACTTGGCTGATTCCCGGTTGTTTTTAACCGGATGCACGGCTGTTCACAGGTAGCGTTCTCAGCCTGGTTTTCAGCTGCTATTAGTTTGTGTTTTCAACGACAAACAGAGCTTGTTTTAGAGGGCTGTACATGGCGTGAGCAAGGTATGATGGAGCTTTGTTTTGAGCTCATTTTATAGTTCTAAAAGAGTGGAGGGAAGGTTCCTACCTGCTACAGCCGAGTCCGACCCGGGTTTGGGTTGGTACGCTCACACCCACCACCTTTCACTCTCTTTCTTCTCTTCCCTTATATCTCTCTCTCCCTTTTCTCTCCGTTTTCTTTCTTTCTTTTTCTCACTTTAGTGGTGCTGCTATGGTCCCACATTGACTCGGTTCGGTCCGGTTTTCACGGACTGAATTGGGGCAGTATGCACCGAGCTCACCAAAGACGCTCTCTGTTTTCTCCCTATTTCCTTTTCCTCTGCTTCTCTCCTTTTTCTGTGTGTGATCAGGAGGGTAGGGGTGCCATTTATAGGCAAAGAAGAAGTGAATCCGATGGCTGGGATCACTTCTCCCTATCCCCAGGAAAATCCGTCGTGCCAGCTTCCAATTCCTGAAATGGAAAGTTCCTGTTCTTATGTTTCAGGCTATGCTCGGCCATTTTTGGCCGATGAGAAGACCTCCGCTCTAGCTGGCAAGGGGACGTCGGAAACCCTCTGGGTAATCCGACGTTGGCTTGCCCATCAAGCTAGTAGGTAGCTTTCCATCCCGTGATCTTAACCATCAAGCTAGTAGGTAGCTTTCCATCCCGTCGGAAACCCTCTAGTAGATGGAATGGACGGTTCAGTTCCATCTCTTTCGTTCCTTTACGAGGGTTTGTATCCCTGTACAGTTTTTCTTGGTCGGCCCCTACGAACAGAATGGACGGTTTGGATTGTCCAAAAAGTGGACAGGGTGGGCCACTTTGAAGCTCAAAGGCCAACGTTTTTCAAACAATGTGTTGGCGGGAATGATTTTGAGAAATCTTTATATTTTGAGAAATTTAGGACTGCAGACCCCACCTTTTATCCAGCTGTGTTTTACGAAAGAAGACCGACTTTGTTTTGCAACTTAGACCGGCACGTGCGGATTACGAATTTCAGGACGAAAATACCCCTCCTTTTCCCTGCTACTGCTTTTCCTCTCCCTTTCAATTGTTTGCTTTTCCTCTCCCATTCCTTCACTGTCCTTTGCTTTCACCCCCTTTCCTCACCCTGTTAGAAAGAAAAAAACCTTTTTTATGGCCCCCCTTCTGAAAATGGTCGGTCCAGCGAAGAAAGCACACTAGAGATATATTTTAAACTCAGTTGGGCCAACATTGAATGGATAAGTATAGGAAATGGATTGGCTACTCCTTCCCCTGACACTGGCCCCGTGGCTAGTGGTCGGTGCTCTGTGGGCCCCACCATGATGTACATGGCTGGTGGTCGGTGCTCTGTAGGCCCCATCATGATGTATGTGTTTCATCCATTTCGTTCATCTATTTTTAAAGTTCATTTCAGGGCTTTATCCTAAAAATAAGAGGGATATAAATCTTAGATGTACCACAATACAGGAAAACAATAGTGATTGGATATCCATCATTTAAATCCTCCTGAGACCGACTGTACTGTTTATCTGAAATCCAATCTGTTTATTACGTCATAAAGACCCAGATGAAGGCTAAAAACAAAGATCAGCTTGATCCAAAACATTTATGGCCACCAAAAAGTTTTTAATGGTCAATGTTCATTAAACATTGTTTCCTGTAATGTAGTCCAATTGAGATCAGGATATACCTCATTTTTTGTATAATTTCATAAAATGATATAATAAATAAATAAAAAAAAAAAGATGGACGGCATGGTTGAAACACATACATCATGATGGAACCCACAGAGCACCGAACACCAGCCATTGGCTAGTGGCAGGGGGAGTAGTCAATCTGTTTCATGTAGTATATCCACGTCGTCGATCTGTTTTCTATCTAATTTAAGGGGTTGAGCCCCAAATTGAAGCATATCAAAATATCAAGTGGATCATACCATAGGAAACAGTGGGCATAATGATTTTCTAGTTTGCCCCGCTAATTTCATGTTTCCCCAGCTCAATTTCCAGTTTGTCCTGCTCATTTTCCAGTTTGGCCCACTCAATTTCCAGTTTGTCCCGCTCAATTTCCAGTTTGGCCCACTCAATTCACATTTTGGCCTGCTCATTTCCAGTTTGTCTCGCTCAATTTCCAGTTTGTCCCGCTCAAATGAATATTCCAAGGACTACTAGTTGAGCACTAAAATAAATCCCCAACTAAAATGAGTAATATGCATTTAAAAGATCTATTTCTTACAAGGGAAAATAAACCATGCCTACATAAAGAAAACATAACAACTTACAGTTTCCCCATCAGTTATGGTAACAGACCCACTGGCTTGTCTTCCAATAAGACTTGTCTCAACCACTATCTGCAATAATGAATAGGCGCCACGTTTACATGCTTAGAATGCGCATCTGATAGTGATATGGACCAACAGTAACAATTGAGGAATTCTAGGAATTATATACTTTCATGATTTTCCAACAATAAAAACATAAGATAAGCTTACCAGAAATAGATAAAGGTTTCCAGAAAGTCAATCAAGTTTCATGGCAATTGCTAGAAGATATCCAGCTCTAGACTCTTTTGATTAGTGCTTTTTGCAATTTTCAGATATCATGAGGAAATAAAACCAACTTTTCATAGGAATCCATGATGAAGAGCTTTAGGACCCCACTTTTCAGATATCATGAGGAAATAAAACCAACTTTACTTAGGTGTATTTTATGTAAATTGCATATTTTGTTTGATAAATACAGTCACTAGTCTTTCCTTTCTTTCAAAGCTTTTCTACTTACACAGAAAACAGGAGCTTTTAATGAACATCCAACCCCGCTCAATTTCCATTTTGGCCCGCTCAATTTCCAATTTGTCCCGCTCAATTTCCAGTTAGGCCAGTTTGGCCTGCTCAATTTCCAGTTTGTCCCGCTCAATTTCCAGTTTGACCCGCTCAATTTCCAGTTTGGCCAGCTCAATTTCCAGTTTGTCCTGCTCAATTTCCAGTTTGGCCCGCTCAATTCCAATTTGGCCCGCTCAATTTCCAGTTTGGTCTGCTCAATTTTTAACTTGTACTGCTCAATTTCCAATTTGGCCCACTCAATTTCCAGTTTGCCCGTAGTATATCCACGCCGTCCATCCGTTTTTCCATCTAATTTAAGTAGTTTAGCCCCAAATTGAAGCATATCAAAAGATCAAGTGGATCATACCATGGGAAACAATGGGCATAATGATTTCCACCGTTGAAACCATAGTTGGAAGGATTTCACCTTCCAAAATTCCTAGCTTCCCTCGCTCAATCCCTACGTTCCCTTGCTCAATTTCTAAGTTCCCTCGCTCAATTCCTAGGTTCCCTCACTCAATTCCTAGGTTCCCTCGCTGAATTTTTACGTTGCCTCGCTTAATTCATAGGTTCCCTCACTTAATCCCTATGTTGCCTCGCTCAATTCCTAGGTTGCCTCGTTCAAATCCTAGGTTGCCTCGCTCAATTTCTAAGTTCCCTCACTCAATTTTTAGCTTCCCTCGCTCAAATCCTAGGTTGCCTCGCTGAATTTCTAGGTTCCCTAGCTGAATTTCTACGTTGCCTCGCTCAATTCCTACGTTGCCTCGCTCAATTTCTAGCTCTCCTCGCTCAATTTCTAGCTTCCCTCGCTCAATTCCTAGGTTACCTCGCTGAATTCCTACGTTGCCTCGCTCAATTTCTAGCTTCCTTCGCTCAATTTCTACATTCCCTCGCTCAATTCCTATGTTACCTCGCTGAATTCCTACGTTGCCTCGCTCAATTTCTAGCTTCCTTCGCTCAATTTTTAGGTTTCCTCGCTCAAATCCTAGCTTCCCATGCTCAATTTCTACCTTCCCTCGCTCAATCGCTCAATTCCTAGGTTACCTCACTCAATTTCTAGGTTCCCTCGCTCAATTCCTAGGTTACCTCGTTGAATTCCTACATTGCCTCGCTCAATTTCTAGGTTCCCTCGCTCAATTTCTAGCTTTCCTCACTCAAATCCTAGGTTGCCTCGCTCAATTCCTAAGTTCCCTCACTGAATTTCTAGGTTGCCTCGCTCAATTTGTAGGTTCCCTCGCTGAATTCCTAGGTTTCCTCGCTCATTTTCTAGGCTCCCTCACTCAATTCCTTGGTTCCCTCGCTCAATTTCTAGGTTGCCTCACTCAATTACTACGTTCCCTCGCTGAATTCCTAGGTTCCTTCGCTGAATTCCTAAGTTTCCTCTCTCATTTTCGAGGTTCTCTTGCTCAATTTCTAGCTTTCCTCGCTCAAATCCTAGGTTGCCTCGCTCAATTTCTACCTTCCCTCGCTCAATTCCTAGGTTACCTCACTAAATTTCTACGTTGCCTCGCTCAACTCCTACATTGCCTCACTTAATTTCTAAGTTCCCTCGCTCAATTTCTAGCTTTCCTTGCTCAAATCCTAGGTTCCCTCATTCAAATTCTACCTTCCCTCGCTCAATTCCTACGTTGCCTTGCTCAATTTGTAGGTTCCCTCGCTCATTGTCCTGGTTCCGTTGCTGAATTTCTTGGTTGCCTCGCTTAATTTCTAGGTTTTTTGCTCATTTTCACCTTACCTCGCTCAATTTTTTAAGTTGCCTCGCTCAGTTTGATCTTGCCTCACTGAATTTAATGTTTCCCTTGCTGAATTTTATGTTTCCCTCACTCATTTTCTAATTTGTCTCGCTCAATTTTTAGTTTGCTTCGCTCAATTTCAACTATGTTTAATTTTTTACGTTATGATTCTTTAAGTAGTGAAATTTGCTTTAAATATATTTTTCATTACATGTTTGTAGGTGATGATTCTTGTTCTCAATTCCCAAACCCATCCTCTAAGTGTTCATTAAGATGGTGGTTCGACACGGTGAAGGGTGGATTAAAGAAGCATGATATTCGGCTAAGTTTATTCAAGCAATCCCCATTTTCCTTCTTGTTGCACCTCTCATCCTTTCGATTTATAGGGGCTCTATTTCACCTTCTTCTTGTAAAATATAAAGGTGATCTTATATTTGAGATACGGGCTCATTTTCCAGTTTGGCCTACTCATTTTTCAGTGTGTCCTGCTCATTTTCCAGTTTAGCCAGCTCAATTTCCAGTTTAGCCCGCTCAATTTCCAGTTTGTCCCTTTCATTTTCCAGTTTGTCCCACTCATTTTCCGGTCAATTCGCTTCACTTCACGATCATTTCCATGCATTTCATGGTCATTCCCGGCGATTCCGTGTTGATTCACGGTCATTTCCATGCATTTCATGGTCAATTCCCTTCACTTCACGGCCAATTCGCTCCACTTCACGGACATTTCCATGCATTTCACGGTCAATCCCGGCAATTTCGTGTTAATTCACGGTCATTTCCATCATTTCACGGTCAATCCCAGCGATTTCGTGTTATAACAGCCCACGCCCACACTGTATGATATTGTCCACTCTGGGCATAGCCCGCACGGTTTTGTTCTCGGGGTCGCCCCAAAAGGTCTCATATAGTATAAGGTAGCAACTCCACATATAGCTACCATTACTTCAGACGACACATCCGATGTGGGACAAAATTTCACTTTCACTGTGTGCACAGTAGCCTGCCAGCCACACAGTAGCCTGCCAGCCATCTTGGGGCCCGCCCACATGTGACCAAATTCACGATCATTTCCATGCACTTCACGGTCATTTCCCTTCACTTCACGATCATTTCCATGCATTTCACGGTCAATTCTAGTGATTCTGTTTCATTTGACGGTCAATTCCCTTCACTTCACGATCATTTCCATGCATTTTTTTCTAAACAAACAAGCTAAAATATAGGACTACTCCATTACAAGTCGTATTTTGTATCAAGCAATTTATTTGAGAGAGGGAAATCCTGCATATCTTGTTAGCTTAAGGGAAGGCATTGGAATTTCCTTTACCTTCAACACAAATGGTCTGCACTCAATTATA
Organism: Magnolia sinica; assembly: GCF_029962835.1. Taxonomy (NCBI): domain Eukaryota; kingdom Viridiplantae; phylum Streptophyta; class Magnoliopsida; order Magnoliales; family Magnoliaceae; genus Magnolia; species Magnolia sinica. The sequence goes on from NC_080587.1 coordinate 29,103,082, forward strand.
ATTAATTTATAAGGAACTTATATATTAATTAGGTTCATGTTGGGTCAGGCAACCCAAGACCTCAATCCAGCTCAACCTAAGTTTTTCAGGTTGGTGTTTGTATGGCCCAACCCCAAGACCAAACTCGATACATCCTGCCCAAGCCCAACCCAATGTCGGGTCGGCCATAGGTTGTCGGGTTGAGCCCGCCCAACTTTTAGCCCTAAAATCATATATGGTACGTCAAGTAACTAATATTGGTTTAGAAGATATTCTTGTTATATGAATAAAGAAAGAAATGAAAAAAAAGAGATAAAAAAAAATTTATATGCTTATATATACATATTTATATAAATATGTGTTAGAGAAAAATGTAAGTAGAATAAAATTCTCCACGTAAAAAATAAATAAATAAATAAATAAATAAATAAAAGAGAGAGAAAGAAATAAAGGATACGGATACGGTTATAGCTACGGTTGTAATCCGTAGCCATAGATCGGGGTGAATCGCAGAATCCACGATTGATCGCCGATTGGGACAGTGACTTGCGGTGGAATCGTGGGAGCTGCGATTGATCGCGGAGCTACGTCTATAGCTACGATTATAATCCGTAGCCATAGAAAACCGTAGCTATAGGTTCCCAGTTTTTTTTTTGGTTTTTTTTTTTTGCTGTTGTAATCCACACCGCCTTTTGTGGGTCCCATCATGAGGTCTATGTTATATCCAAACCGTCCATATATTTGGAGACCTCATATTAAGGCTTGAGAAGAAAAATAAGATAGATCTAACTATCAAGTAGACCACACTGTAAAAGGCATTAGGGAATTGAACGTCTACCATTGAAACCCTTTTAGGGGTTATAGAAGTTTTGGATCATTATGAAATTTGTTTTTCTTCTTCACCCAGGTCTTTGTGACCCTATGAATGAACTTAGATGGGGAGGATTTCTCACAGACATCATAGTGGGCCCCCAAAAAAATTTTAATGGTCGACACTCAATCAACACTTTTTCCTATAATATGGTACACTTAAGATTTGGATATACCTCATTTTTGGTCTCATATCATAAAATGATGTGGAAAAATATATGGAGGGCATGGATGAAAAGCATACATCATGGTGGGGCCCACAGACCACCGACCATCCGCCATTGGCTGGTGGCAGGGGGAGTACCCAATCCATTTCCGTGAAAGGAGGGGTATTTTCGTCCTGAAATTCGTAATTTGCACGTGCAGGTCTAAGTTGCAAAACAAAGTTTGTCTTCTTTCATAAAACACAGCTGGATAAAAGGTGGGGTCCACAGTCCTAAATTTCTCTTGTATTTTGGTTCGGTCAAACATCGTTTGACCAGAAATGGACGTCCAGTGCAGATCGTGTACTAGTGTTTGGTATACATGCACCTAGCTTTGGGGGCCCAACACGACTCTGGTGCTTGATCTGCCCCGTTCAACCGTCTTGGGGACCAATCCTAAGGATCCCGGCTTGGTTTTTGGGGCGGGGCTGAGGCCCAGGTGGGCCATATCATACCATTAAGGGCCTTATTTTGTCCATATGATGTGTTCCACTGGTCAGATGGGCATGAGGTTTTGTTTCAACGGTGGAACAGACATTCGAGGGGTTCCGAGTGCTTGATTGGCCATAATTTATTATTCCAAGGTTGTCAGTAGATGTATTGCGCCAATGTGACTTAGTTAATTTGTTCATAACTTGTTTTAATCTAAGGGTTTGCTGGGTTTTACCTTCCAGTTGGTGTTGGGTTCGACTTGGCTCCTTCAGTTCTTGGCGGTCGGCTTTATCATTGAACGGGAATCCCAACCTACACGTGTAAAGTTTAAGTTATTTTGTTGAATCGTTTTTAATCCCTATAACCGGGGTCCTCAGCGGTAACACACGTGTACCAGAGGTACGAGGTGTTACAAATGGGGTAGTCATTTTGGTTATTCCCTTCAAGTGAATGAAGGATGATATCTTATGGTACCTTGTCTTAAGTGGCTTCGATATTCAATATGGGTTTGTTTGGATTCCACCAATTTATTTAGTTTTGCAGCCTGCCTTAAGTGGGATACTGACCCCTATTACGCTTTAGATGTGGACATGCTACTTTCAAGAATCACCCAGTGATTTTCTTCAAAGTGATTAGTGCTTACAAGCTTTCCGTATGGGATAAGTGTCACTTACTGTTTGATTCTCACATGAACTTTCTGCATAACATATGCTGTAATCCTTTCTCAAATTGCTACGGTAATTGAAGACTATGGTACATGTAGTTACAACAGGAAAACCAAATTCATACCAAATTGCAGCAGGATATCCAAAGCCGATGAGTTCTAGGCCCTTTAATCCTGGCACAGCAGCACGAGCAGAAGTTTAGGATTCTATTTATTGTTGAAAAGCAAATCCGTAGTTCTTATAGTGGAACTCTGAATTTACAACTAGTGTATGATTCTTTATTGAAGACTTAAAGTCATGTTAATGACTTCTTCAATAAAACAATTGTGCAATGATATGCTATGTGTGTTTTGTATATAGTACAAGGTGCTTTACCAATATTTTAAACTATGTAAATTCTAGGCGTCGCTTGTATTGCCTGCATTTCCGGTTATCAGCGATATTATCGACGATATCGATATTGTTTCAGTATCCCTGGCCAGCAAAACTTGTGGCAATACTGAAATTTCCAGTTATCAACGAAATTATCGACGATATCGATATTATTTTCATATCCCTGGCCAACGAAACTTGTAGTGATACCGATATTTCCGATTATCAGCAATATTATCAATGATATCGATATTGTTTCCATATCCCTAGCCAGCGAAACTTGTAGTGATACCGATATTTTCGATTATTAGCGATATTATCGACGATATCGATATTGTTTCCATATCTCTGGCTAGTTAAACTTGTAGCGATACCGATACTTCGAACATTGGTCCCAGGACTTTCTCCAGCTGGAAGGCCTCACTCAAATAGTTGATGGGTTTTTATAGTTGAATGTGGACCATATACAACTCCGGCGAATTCCATGACAATACCCTTCAAGTGAAGGGAAATGACCGTGAAATGCATGGAAATGACCGTGAAGTGAAGGGAATTGACCATAAAGTGATGTTAATTGATCGTGAAATGCATGGAATTGACCGTGAAGTGAAGGGAATTTACCATGAAGTGAAGCGATTTGACCGTGAAATGCATGGAATTGACTGTGAAGTGAAGGGAATTAACCGTGAAATGCATGGAATTGACCGTGAAGTGAAGCAATTTTACCGTGAAATGCATGGAATTCACCATGAAATGAAGGGAATTGATCATGAAATGCATGAAATTGACCGTGAAGTGCATGGAATTGACCGTGAAGTGAAGGGGAATGGCCGAAATTGACCATGAAATGCATGGAATTGACCATGAAGTGAAGGGAATTGACTGTGAAATGCATGGAATTAACCGTGAAATGCATGGAATTGACCGTGAAGGGAAGGGAATTGACCGTGAAGTGAAGGGGAATGGTCGGAATTGACTGTGAAATGCATGGAATTGACCGCGAAGGGGAATGGCCAGAATTGATTGTGAAATGCATAGAATTGACCGTAAAGTGAAGGGAGTTGACCATGAAATGCATGGAATTGACCATGAAATGTATGGAATTGACCGTGAAGCAAAGGGAATTGACCGTGAACTGAATGTCTTATTGAAAATTTGAATCGTAGTGGTAAGAAATTCGCAATTTCAAATAAAACAACACATGTATTACAAGAAATGTATAACATTGACATATGTATTACAAGAAATGTATAACATTCACAGTCGTACTACAAAAAATGTATAACATTCATAGTTGTATTACAAAAAATGCACTATAAATTACATTATTCCAGAGGTATTGGAAATTTGCAACTCCGACGATTATGCCCTGTTTGCTTACAACATCCGCATATTTTTATTGTTCATTCCTCTTGACGGGAAAGGATCTGTGCCTTCTTCGGTCTTCCAACTAATCTCGATTGTAGCAGGGGCATGATACTCGAACAATACTCCTTGAATCCAGAAGAAATTTTTCATTGACTCTTGTCCCGCACTGGGTACACGGAATCTTCATACGTGATCTGGTAATTCATCGTCGTATAAGGGAGTAATGTAAGACCCATATCCTAGTCCGTACTGTTTCGTCGACTGCCGCGATCCTTCCCGTCGAATTTCGATAACCTGCGACGTATAATCGATGTTTATGCGCGACCCTAAGCCGTATCCTGTAGAATTGAGTTGGCTTAATCCGAGACTTGTACCATTGCGACCGCACTATCGCCGCGGTTCCAACACCGCGTTTTACATACCGATCCGATACCCTGGCAGGGAGATGTGGGCCAGTGTTTATTTCGAAGAAAACGCCGCGCATTTGCAATTCCAAGAGAATCTCTACAATATGTCACATCAATCAATCGGTCAATCAATCATCTCATGTCAAGTACAAAGCACTCATGCTTTCTTTCTCCACAAGTCAAGCAACCACCAAGTCAACTAACCTCTCACCTCACCTATCACTCACTTCACATCCATCACTCACCTCACATCACCCATCACTTTCTCTCCCTTACAAACCCATCTCTCTCATTTCTCAACACATTTTTCCAAGCTAGCAAGAGTGGTGGACGTCCATGCATTCTAAGGAGAGAAAGTGAGATGTGTGTGGCCCACTTTCCATCCCAAGATCTCTCATCCTAGCCATTCAACTCTCATCACCCTCCATCAAAGTGAAGCACAAGGAGACCGGCGTTCCAACGGACCAAGAAGATTGAACAGTGGGTGCTTCTATTAGCCTAAATTTACTTTTTTTTTTATGAACGGCCAAGTGAGGCCGACCGATTGATGGTATAGATCTCACTTTGGACCCTAGGTATAGCCGATGGCCCACCTTGATCCTCATGATCATTCTATGATGAGGCCATTCTCCATGGACCCCATCATGATGTTTATATTTCCTTACATGAAAAGAGGTCATCTAGACCATCCATTTTGGGTGGAGAAGGAATCTCCACTATTGATCTTTGATTTGGTGAGCCCACATGTATTGGGACCCACTTGATGTATGATTGAATGCAAGGGAGGGCTCATAGTGGCGGAGCCCTCCATCACACGTGTCCCGTCCCTCTCTCTCTCTCCCTCTCTTTTTTTTCTTTCTATTGTATGCGATGATGTGGCCGTGTGGCCCACTTGGATGGACCCCACTTTGATGTATGTATTTCCCATGCCCTCCAACCCCTTCTTTGGTGGCCCACCTCAATGTATGTATTATGTCCAGACTATCCAGTGTCGTGGACGCTGGACGTTGATTGGAAAACACAAATATGAGCTTGATTTAAGACATTTTGGGGTGGCCCACTTGTATAGGCCCCACCTTGATGTATGTATTCAATCCACGCCATCTATCCTATTTACCCACTCATTTTAGGCATTGAGCCGAAAAATGAAGCTGATCCAACTTTCAGGCAGGCCATACCTTAGAAAACAGTGATTTTCACCGTTTAAATGCAATTAAAATTTTCTACACTCCGAAAGATGCCCAATATTGGGCTTGATAGATTGCTTATGGAGTATAGGACCCATTGGGTGGGGCGGATGCTTCCGATGCCAGCCCCACACGTGAAAAACCTCAGATATTGAGTTTTCAAAAAAAATAATAATAACGAACATATGCAGCAGGTGCAGGCAGCGCCTGCGTCATTACGGGCGGGTGGAAGGCAGGGACCCATGGCCCCCTGCCGTGGGCCCCACCATGATGTATATTTGATATCCACACTGTTCATTGGGTGGGCCACTCCACCAAGTGGACCCACTCCAAAAATCAACCATATATGGCTCTCAGGTGGCCCACATCACAGGGAACAGAGTGATTGAACGTCTGCCATTGAAACCCTTTTGGGTGTCATGGATGTTTTGGATTAATATGAAATTTGTTTTTCCCTTTCATCCAGGTCCGTGTGACCTTATCAACAGGTGGATGACAAATAAAAGTAAGTTGGGCCCCATGTGGGACCCACTGATGTATGTGTTTTAATGATGGAACCCACGTTAATGTATCTGTTCTGTATCCATGTTGTCCATGGAGGGACGCTGGGTCCGAGCGGCGTAGCTACTGTACTGACGTCAGTCAGTGGGCCTCATTTAAGATATGTGTTATACTCACACGTCCATCCATTTGGTTGGAGGGGCCCACCATGATATGTGTTTCACTCATGCCGTCCACCAGGAGGTGGAACCCACCGTGAAATATGTGTTTTTCCACACCGTCCAGACCTTGGACGGTGGGGCCCTCATATCATATATGTGTTATATCTCATCATCCATCTGTTGGGCGGCTGGCATTTTGTTGCTGTGAAGATGTCAGTAAGTTTCATGGGTCCCACATTGATTGTATTTATTTTGTATCAGTCGTCCATTTGGCAAGCTATGTGGGGCGTGCCACGATCCATTTGTGATCCACACAGTCCAGTTATCAGGTGGACCACACTGTAGGAAACAGTGGTGAATTGAATGACCACCTTTGAAATGCTTTTTGGGCCATAGAAGCTTTGGATCTATATGAAATTTGTCTTACCTCTTATTCAGGTCTTTGTGGCCTTATAATTAGATTGGTTGGAAAATAAATGTTACGGTGGGCCCACTTAATGAAAATATATGCCCATTGTTGAGGCCCATTGATACGGCCCACTTGATGATGTGTGTGGGGTCCAAACCGTTCATGGACCCCACCTTGATTAATGCATTGCATCCGCACCGCCCAACCCATGGACGGTGGATGCGGTTTGGCTAGGGAACCTCACACCAGCTATATAGCTGGTCATTTGACGTCAACAAGTTCTGTGGGTCCCATTTGATGTATGAGATCCCCAAGCCATCCACCTGTTTTACCAGTGTGGACACCACCATGATGTATGTCTTATCCCTGCTAACCGTCCATGTAATGCACCATGGTGTATCTGTTTTATCATCGTCGTGTTGTATGTATTGTAGATCTATGCCGTCTATTTGTATGGTCCGTCGTGATGCACGTATTGTATATTTATGCTGGACCATGTGATTAAACCCACCTTGATGTATAAGGGCGTGTTTGGGCAATGGGATTAGAAGGGATTAGGTGGGATGAGATTCATCTGGTCCTTTGCCAATTCCACTCTATGTTTGGCAAGAATGGAAAAGCTTGGAATTAGATTAGATGGAATTGCATTGGGTCACGTGCCAATTTCACTCAATTTTAGCAAGTTGTGTAGGTCCCACCATGATGTGTGGGCTATATCCACACCGTCCACCCATTTTTCGAGATTATTTTAGAGCATGGGCCAAAAAATCAAGTAAATATAAAGCTCAAGTGGACCCCACCATAGAAAGCAACAGGGATTAAATACTTGCCTTTGAAAACTTCCTTGGGGCCACATAAGTTTTGTATCTACCTCATTTTTAGGCCCATGCCATAAAATGAGGTTGTAAAACAAATGAACGGTTTAGATATACCACATGTGTGTTATTCTCATTAATTTCAAATGATGGTGGGTATACCCATTCAATGTACAACCATATTACCAACAAAGCATGGAATTAATCTTATCCCATGACAACAAGGGACAATCCCTGCCATGGGTAATAATTATGTTTTTTGAATCCCATCCCACCTAATCCCTTCTAATCCCATCGCCCAAACACGCCTTAAGGGCCCATGGGTTGAGGCCCATTGAGATGTATAAGGGCCCATGGATTAAGGCCGATTGTGATGTATTAGGGCCCATGGGTTAAGGCCCATTGTGATGTATTAGGGCCCATGGGTTGAGGCCCATTATGATGTATTTGGGGCCCATGGGTTAAGGCCCATTATGATGTATTAGGGCCCATGGGTTGAGACCCATTGTGATGTATTTGGGGCCCATGGGTTGAGGCCCATTGTGATGTATTCAAGGCCCGTTATTAAGGCCCACCTTGATGTGTATGAGGCCCACCGTGATGTGTATGAGGCCCATTGTTGAAGCCCACCTTGACTTATATGAGGACCTTATAGTGAGGCCCATTTGATGTATCTAAGGCCCATGGGTCGAGGCCCAATGGGATGTACATAAGGTCCATTGTACGTTTGATTCCACCATGGTTTGTGTAATGATGTTTATGGCGGGCGGTGCCTTGGGAGCAATGTTGGATTGACGTCCACATTGTAAGAATAAGGTTGGTTAAATGTCCACATTATGACTCTCTCTAGGGCCCATTGATAGGCCCTTACTTATTGCGCATAGGCCTTTAGGCCTATCTTCATTGTGAGATAGTTCATCACCATATAACATGCTTAGTATAACTCCATGATTCATGCTCATACGCATCATATGTATGCCTGATATGAGGAATGTTTGATCATAGCATACGCCATTGGGCAAACCATTTATGGGACTCCTTATGAGACGGAGTGCCCCACATTATCGCGTAGTACGCGCAAGATTGCTTCATGATTGGATAGTGGGACTCATGCATCTCGCATATGTGTAACTTGATCATTGTACGCCCTAGCGACATCAGGGCCGTGGCCTCCACAGACACATTGTGGATGGCTAGATGGGACACCGAAAATATTTGGTTCTAGCACTGTGGACACTTAGGATGTCCTTGGGTGAAAATTTCAGAACCTCCGAGGCCAGGGGAAGCCCCAACGTCTAGACCGAGTGGAACATGAGCACCCGAATACCAAATACCAGTAGGCCGCATCTCACATTGTGCCGTGGTCGGTTGGGAGGGGTGTGGCCTTATCTGCTTGAGTGAGGGGGCTATAAGCTAGGCTGAGTATGACCAGCTCGTAAATGGGTCTGCTATCGATGAGCCGAGTAGGTATTGGCAGACTGCTGGCTAGGCGGATAGTGAGGTCTCTTCCACTCGCAGGGCTGTTCAGCTAAGGAGGAGGCAGTCGATGTGGAGTGTAATAGACCCCGATGATTTCCCCAGAGAGCAACCGTGTTGATATGTGGACTTATTGAGCAGGGATTACATATCCATTTATTCATTTATTCACTATCCACTCGGGCTAGTGGTGCGTAACTATTTGTTATGTGTACCCTCGCATGACCAGGATTTCGATTGGGCGCACGACTAACCTGAGATCAGGAGTTTACCACATTAAGTCTGACTATCCAAATTTAGGTATGAGACTGGTTTGGATAGAAGTCCCTTGTGATGGACCCCATAACCTGCGACACTACGTACTATCATCCCGACTTCACATTCCAGCATGGTCATTTCATTCGCACCGCATATTACATTGCATCTGCAGTACTTAGCATTTTGGGTTATTATGTTTTTGCACTTATATGGCTTAGATGAGGTTAATGGTAATCGTGGCTCGTCAGGATTTGCATATTGCATTGCATCCTCAGCATCTGTTATTGTCTTATTATGTTTTGTATCGCATAGCCTTGGTACGGATGATAACACTCATGGACTTACCAGTATATTTCTAGTTACTCTGATGATTAATGATCTTGTCAGTATTTTCGCTTATTCCGATGATGTATGATTTATGGGCTTTATTGTATACTTGGCACTTACCTTACACACACTTTCACCGCCCTCTAAGCTTTCTATAAGCTTATGCATGATAGATGCGTGCAGGTGGCATTAGGTTGCAGCAGCGTTGAGCTTGGAGCGTGCAGCTGTCTTCTGGAGCTTTGATTTTGATATATGTATTCTCCTTTCAGCATTGTATTCAAATTATTAAATTAGTGGATATGTGATGATGATGTTGCCTTTATGATTTGGTTATGCTTATGGTTATGCTCCATTACAAAAAAAAAAAAAAATCATACTGAAAATCCTCCTTATAGGATCCCAAAATCGGAATCTGGCAAATGGGTGCCGGAAGCCGAGAATGGGGCATTACGGAGGCTGTCGGTGCTGAATTCAGCGATCGAAAATTTTGTGAGCCCGGTTTTCGAGTTTGGGGCGTAACAAGTAATACGAATAATGAGGAAGATTATAGTTTATACATGTTGAAAGAACATGAAAATAAGGGTATCCCTTTACTTCAAACTCGCGACATGTACATGAAAGCTCATTGATCTTGATAGTATCATTGTAGTCTCCCACAATATAGTATTTATCCCGAGAAATTACATGGCAACAAGCATCTCGTGCCTTTGGTATGAGATCCTTTAATTGTTTCTCGGCCCACAATGTCAACGATCCAATGAATAATGATGTTGATTCTCTTCTCTAATAGAACATCTCTTTAATTTTCATTCTAACCGTCTCTATCAGCATAGTAACAGAATATTCTCATGTTTCTTTAAATAGAGCATTAACACACTCAGTTATGTTTGTAGTGACCAAATTGAATCTTTTTCCTGTGAAGTGTGAAGATGCCCACTTTTCTTACCCTATTTCCCTTAACCATGCATGTACCAGGGGGTTGGCAAGTTCGATATCATGCATTAACTTTTCGAACTCAGCCCTCCTACAAGTCTTTACAGCCTACTAGTAGTAGATTTCTAATGACTTGTCTTTGAACGTGTCCACCAAGTTTTGGTATATATGGTAAACGCAGTAGCCATGGATTACTACTTGGAAGACGTGGGGAACTTCTTTCATTAGACATTTATGCCGGTCTGATATGATCACAAGACCAGGTAGATCCCCTAACGAATCGCTGAGGTAGGTAAGGAACCAATTTCAACTACTGTTGTTTTCTGATTCTTCGATACCAAAAGCGACTGGAAAGATATGATTGTCGTCATCCAAAGCCGTAGCAACGAATAGAAGACCCTTGTACTTACCCTTTAGATGTGTCCTGTCAATGGCCAGGACCCTTCGCAGAGATATTTGAAAACTTCTGATGCATTGTCCGAGCGCAACAAAACATCTCTTGAACATCATCATCTATTGATTCACAAGTAGACCAGTCACTGTCCCCGGGTTTGTCATCCTCAAATCATGTAAGTACATCAAGCATTCTTTGTAAGAGTCTTCATAAGACCCCATTACGCGATCGATTGCAATCTCTTTAGTGTGTCATGCCTTCTTATAGTTAATAAGAATATTATACTTCTCTTGCATTGCGAATATAATGTCCTTCGGTCTTAATCCCAGGCGTTGCTCAATGCGATTGACAACCAGTTCACTGGCCAACATACTACTTGCTTGTCGATGATCGCTTTTCATCCATGACATTCCACATGTATGTATGAACCTGTAAGTCTTAATCTTGAATATCCTTGCATCATTCACCCTAGATGCGTGTACCCTCCATTCACACATATCTTCCATACACGCCATGGTAAATTTCTTGGATGTGGAATACAGGACCTTGTATTGAAAGTTGTTGCGAATTACAAATTGGCTCAAAACATACTTACACCGAATCTTGTCCTTAAACGTTTGGCCAACGGCTATATCAATCAGGTCATCAAGTGGATATGAATACAGTGATAGGTCTGCATTGGTGAAACCAGCATCCTCAAATGGCACAATGCGAAGGCTAGTGGTGAAGTCCGATGTTCGAACATGCTCGAGCAATGGAATGTCACTTCCACTTACGTTTCTAGCGTTGGATGTTGAGGGCAAATCTACTCTTGTAAATGAAGGTGATGCCGTATATTCCCTTCTAAGCTTGAAGTCAGCCGACGCGCTCACTTGACTTGTCATGAAGTTTGATGGCTAAGCCGACTCAAGTACTGGAGTGTTGCTTAGAGGAACCTGTGAAGGTGATGTCATATATTCATATTTCAATTCATGTTCCTCACCCAAACTTCCAATAGTTGCGGCGTCATGTTCGAACACACTGCAAGCCACCAGGTCTTCGAGTACTGCCTCATTAATGCGGTGCGTTGTCTCGATGAATAAAGGAATGTAGTGATCCGAATGCTTCAGCTGTGCTGCCAGGAACATTCTCACATCTTCATCGTCTTCAATTACAGCTAGAGGGACTGATTCGTTTGTGCAAGGATACAATACTTTCAACCTTATATCGTAATCCTCAGGTCTACTCTTCGCAACTCTGTGCATTTTCGATACAAGCTATTCATATGTAGTGTCAACTCCCATGGTGGTAGGTTTTGAGTCTCCACCCTTGTACATGTATCGATTATTTTCGCTAATTAACTCCCCACCATATGAGCATATGATGATTACCAAAGCCATTTTCTGAAAACAAACAGAATAATATATCTCGTTTAGTATTCACACATATAAGGTAGATTTGACCAAGTAGTAGGAAATCCATCATTGTACTATCTCAAATATGATCGACTTAGCGATCAGATTTTCAAAGTTCTAAATTGTAGGGATGTATGTCACTTAGTTCGTGATGATTTTCACTCACTTCGCAGTCAATTTCACTCACTTCTAGTGTAGGTTCACTCACTTCGCAATGAATTTCACTCACTTCTCGGTCCTGAAGTGATTGAAAATTACTGCAAAGTGAGTGAACTTAGGGAATTTAATTGACCATGAAGTGAAGGGGAAATGGCGGAATTGACCGTGAGGTGAAGAAAATTGACCATGAAATGCATGGAATTGACCGTGAAGTGAAGGGGGAGTTGACCGTGAAATGCATGGAATTGACCATGAAGTGAAGGGAATTGACCATGAAATGCATGGAATTGACCATGAAGTGAAGGGAATTGACCGTGAAATGCATGGAATTGACCGTGAAGTGAAGGGAATTGACCGTCAAATGGATGGAAATGATCGTGAAGGGAAGGAAATTGACCGTGAAATGAATTGAATTGACCGTGAAGTGAAGGGAAATGACCGTGAAATGCACGGAATTGACCGTGAAGTGAAGGAAATTGACCGTGAAATGCATGGAAATGACCGTGAAGGAAATTGACCATGAAATGCATGGAAATTACTTTGAAGTGAAGGAAATTGACCATGAAGTGAAGGGGATTGACCGTGAAATGCATTGAAATGAGCGTGAAGTGAAGGGAAATGACAGTGGAATAAATGGAATTGACCGTGAAGTGAAGGGAATTGACCGCGAAATGAATTGAATTAACCGTGAAGTGAGGGGGATTCGCATGGAATTAACCGTAAAATGCATGGAATTGACCGTGAAATGAAGTGAATTGACAGTGAAATGCATGAAATTGACCATGAAATGCATGGAATTGACCGTGAAATGATGTCTTATTGAAAATTTGAATTGTAGTGGTAAGAAATTTGCAATTTCAAAGAAAGCAACAAATGTATCCAATATATAACATTCACAGTCGTATCACAGAAAAATGCACTACAAATTCACAGTCATATTACAAAAATACACCACAATTTGACGGTAAATTGCTGAATTTGACAAACTAGTGCATGACGTTGACCGATCAATTCAGTATATTGACTGGGAACTAAGTGAAAGCGACCGCAAAACTTTGTCAAATTGACCACGAATTTCTTGAAGTATATTGGATAGCCACGTAAAATTGACCTAGCAATACATGAAATTGACCACGTGAAACTGACCACAAATTTTTAGGTAAACACTTAAGAATTAACCTAGAATTTAAAATTCAAGGTAATTGACCACGAACTCCAATCACTCCCTAACACTCAATGAAATCCCTGTTCAAGAAAAAGAATAAGAGTGCGTTGATGTGAAACACGTTCTTCGGAGAAAGGTCTTCAAGATTTCACGTTTATCAATGCATCCACGTCCTCTTAGAAAAAGAATGCACTTAGGGTTGAGTAGAATGCAACATGGAAGATGTAATGTGATAGTGTGATGGAGATTATACGGAGATTTAATGAAGAAAATTGGTGAAAATAAGAAATAGGGATAATAGAAATGAGTTCAGACATGTTTTTGGGCGTGAGGGACAAAATGGAGTGAAATTGATAAAGCAGGGGCATTTTAGACCTATGAAAAGTCATCCGTTCTGCTGGGGCTTATTCTAGGGAGGTAAAAATAAGTGGGCTTAAATAGCTTAGTGGGCCATAAATGGGTCGTACTGTAGGAAATTTCTCCTGGCCCAATCACTAACATTTTTATATAAAAGGCATGCACATACGACAGGACAAAATGTATAGATGTCAGGGGAATTAGCAAAACCTAACGAAATAGTGAGAAATCTGTAATTTCTTTGCCCAAAAAAAAATTTGAGGAGATTTTCAAGTTTTGAGGATTTTCTCAGGATCAACGGCATGAGCTACATGGCGCACGGCTTACACCACGCGTTACTTATAAATTTTTAATTAAATTTACACTCAGTTGCACCAGATATCATGAAAGTTCATCATATTTTGCAGAAATTGACTGATTAATAAAGAAATTTAACAAATTTTCATTATATTTAATGCAACTAAACACAACCTGAAATAATAGAAGAAATAAGGCAAAAATTAAGATGTGAAGCAACAAAATTGAGTTAATATTGTTATTTATATTATTTTCCTAAAATCAATAAAAAGATAAACTATTTTTTATTGAAAATAGAAAATGTAAAAAATCACTAAAGATATTAATTAATTTTAAGGTTTCGATGAAAAATAACTTTTAGTATAAACTACATAGTATATTGCTCATGCAAATTAATGAGTAACATAGGCTACATGCTACTTAAAACTATTTTCATGAGCTATGTAGCGCTATAACTAAGCTACATGCTACATAACATAAGTTGATGAAAACACTGTAAGGGATTTTGTCAGAAAAATCCGAGGTAAGTAAAACAATTTTAATAGATGAGGCATCCAAACTCTTGGGTTGAAAGCCTCAAAAACCCAAATTGAAACTATTTGGAACCTCCCTTGGGTGAGCACATTGAAGTGCAATAGACCACCTACGGAGGCCAGGTGGAGTAGTTGTCTGACCATCTAACATACAAACCAGACCTCTATTGATCAAGGCTGGTTAGATGAACAGAGTGGAGTGGCAACAAACCACCTACGTGGGCCAGGTGGGATATTTGGAAGAGTGTTGGCTAACTGGTATAAACTAGCCCTAGCATTCAAGAGAAATAATTGTGCTGATTACTATAGTTATCATCTCTACATTGCATCGTCCATTGATTAAATGTTTTGGACCTTACATACATATTTCTAGTGTTCATTATTTTATATGAATTTCTCAAGCTTCACATGTTTTTCTTTGGAAAACTTGCATAGAGTTTTACTCGTTGGGTTTCGCAGCTCACCCTGTTGAGTTTTAAATTTCAAAAAAAAAAATCTCATTAAAACAACCCCAAGATGGAACTGTGATTTTTTTAAATTAATTTACTGCAAATTTTAATATTATTGTAATGAATTTGAATTTAAAAGGTGTAATTGAATTTTTATTAAACACATTTTAATTTGTCCAATAAATGTTACAAGTGGTTCCTTTATTTAAACTTTTATTGGATGCCAGGTTCTACGCGGGACGAGTTGGTGTGGTGCGTGTAAGGTTGACCTCGTGAGAAGCTTCTCATGAAGTCAAGCCCTGTAGGCCCCACCGATGTGTGATGGAAATCCATCCAATCAATCAAATGCACCCTTCCATGGTGATCCATGGGCCAAAAAATCAGGCTAATCCATAACTTAGGTGGGCCACACCACAACAACAGTTGAGAGTGGATGCCCACTCATCAGTGCATGTCCATCACGCATCAGTGGGCCCAACAGAGCTCTGACCTCATGGTACCATTTACACGCACGCACGCACAAGTACACACGTGATAATATTGTTTAGTGTAATATCGTGAGATATTCAAAATCCCAGCGACATCTAGAGATATACACGGGCCTCGGTCAGCAGATTGGAACAGCTCGAGCTTTCGAGCCGAGTTCCCGTTTAGGTTTTAAGACTTGTAATATATATACAAAATATTTATATTAAGTAAACCCAATCTGAGTTGAATCGATTTGAACCAAGTCAAGTTCGAGTCAAGTTCCAAGCCAAGTCGAATCGAGCTCGGTACAGCTCGGACTCTGCACTCAAAAAATCAACTGGACTCAGCTTGAACCCAGTTTCTAGCCAAGTTGAGTCTAGCTTTTACAAAACGAGTCGAGCGAATTAACCGAGCTAACTTAGTTCGTGTGCAGCTCTAGCAACATCCGTCTCACTGCTTCCAGGTGTTACTTCTTAATGCCCAAAACTAAAAAGAAATCAGATACCAAAACGTACCCAATCTTCAAAATTCTTGCCAACACCTATTCATATTGTTTAATTTAGCTATTGGTAGAAGGAAATCAAACATCAGGAAAAGCCTACCTACCTTAGGTAGAAGAGTATCTACCAAAACCAACTTCATGATTCCCTTTTTTTAACCCTCTAGTTGCTAGAACAGACAGTAAAGATCAACAGCAGCAACAAACATTCAAGTTATTCATTATCTCCAACATCTTCCGGTATAGCTGGCTGCCACAATTTGTACTATTAAAACCGAATCAAAAGATTTTAAAAAAATTAATTAAAATTAAAAAATAAAAGAGCCGCTAGTTCTATCAAACATTTTTATAACTTAAACTTGCAGCAATTCCACAAGTAAATTTCGAACATTCAAAAAGAAAAGAGTTGGAACTACCAACCTAAAACCTAAGATACGCACCCACCTACCACGATGCATTATTTTCACAAAGTTCATGCAAGGAGAAATCATATATGATGAAACCCGACATGAACACTTACACAGCTTCGCCTGTGGAAGGGGGGGGGGGGGGGGGGGGAGACATGATCACTTGCGGCCCAACCTTTGCAAGTGTTGCTGGTGCTTGGCAGCAGCTGCCTTATCTGCAGCTTCACGCTTCATGGCCCGCTTAGCACGCCGCCCCGTCACATCTTTTGATGCCTCCCTATTCCTCTGACTGTGTGAGGAGCCAGCGGTTGGGTCCTGGATATGTTCTCGACTGATGGGCCTTGCCTCCTTCCGCCCTGCCCTAACGTAACCATTATCACCCCACCTCCTGTTACCAATACGGATAGTTGATGAACTGCTAAAGTAAGTTTCATCCAGATCATCGCCATCATCATCATCCTCATACTGAAGATACACATCTTCCTGTTCTTCATATGCTTCTTCCTGAATCTCCAATGTCAATGGCACAAACCAAGCAGCTCTAAGAAGCAGGCAAACGCTCTCCTCCAACATGTAATCATGAATACTGTACAAACAGGAAAGCAATATTTCAGCAGACAGCAGAGGGGAGAGATTATAGTTCACCATGATTTTGATTGCAATGCATACATGCATTTCAATCAGGCTGTCCAAATCATAGGATCCATGGTGAATCTAACCTGCAACACACTAGATAAAAGATCCTAACCCTGTGGTTGGTGAATATCAAATGGACGGTTGGAAGTAAATGATGATCCATCCAAATTAAGCGAGTGAAATCAGATGATTACGATTATTTGGCATTGTGAATTTCAGGCTATGCTGCATTCACAATGGGGCCCACAATTTGGACAGTTAGGATTGGCACACATGCATGTGTACATTGGATGATACACCACAAATTGAAAGAAGTGGGCAAACTATCACCATAGCCTAGCCCAATAGCAGAGGGAACTTTGTGGCTGTAATTTAGTTTCTTAATTAAAAATCAAGGGCAAGAAGTTAATACCAGCCATCTAGAGAGCGATGAACATTCAGAGACTGAAACGGATGCTTACACTGAGGGCAGGAAGGATTTTTACTATATGTGGCCCATATCAGGATGCATGTCACACTACACAGAAACCAATGAATGAAGCAACATTTAGTGTTCCAATGAAATTTCTAGACGTTCTAAAAGCCATCAAAAAATTACAGGCATGTGATTTCATAGATCCTACTTGCATTATTTTAGGTCCGTTCGCAATTATTTATTGTCAAGGTAAAAGTAGGTTCAGCTAATAGTAACCCTTTCAAGAGCATTGGCAATTTGGTTTGTATTGTCAATGCGGATGACATTATATAAATACAAGAATATGACTCAACAAGCAATCCATGAATAGTATGTGAGGAACATAGAGAAACGGCTCTGCACTCTTGATTAAAGATGCATATGAATAATACCCATAAGCATGAATACAAATTAGTAGTGCATACAATATGGACTGGATCCAGTGCCTCTGTAGGCATTGGAGATAGCATGCTTCCAAATCATTGCTGCATACATGGCATGATATGGATTAAAATGAAACCATTCATTTGATAGGTCGAATAAGGACAATAAACCAAAAATCATGCTGTTTGGACAATCCTAACCCTAATTGTTGGCATGTAAATGGACACTGAAAGTCAGCAGTAGCTCAAATTCAGTAAGAAAAGGTTAATTTAATAGATGGTTAGGATAGTTCAGTCAAAAGAAAAATTTTATTAGTGGCCAATCGTGTCAGAGCCCACAGGATGCCCTGTTCTAATCATACACGTTCCAGGGGAATGTTAAAATTACAGTACACTAAAGATCTGCATGCCCCAAACACACATTTACATGTGCGAGACATCTGACAGTTTTGTGTGGGGCCCACCGTGGTGTATGTACGCTGGAAGGCCCCACACCCCAGCAAGTTGCATTTAGAACTAGCTGCGGGTGAGACCTTCCCCGTGTGTTGAGGGTGCCAACTTGGGGTGCCCTGCTTTTATCATCACCTTTTTCAGGCATACTCTGGGTACTCACAAAAT
This sequence comes from Magnolia sinica, assembly GCF_029962835.1. Classification (NCBI taxonomy): domain Eukaryota; kingdom Viridiplantae; phylum Streptophyta; class Magnoliopsida; order Magnoliales; family Magnoliaceae; genus Magnolia; species Magnolia sinica. The sequence continues at coordinate 29,121,658 of NC_080587.1, forward strand.
TAGTCCTGTTTGAAAGCCGATTGATTTACGTGTGTGTGTGTGTGTCTCACATGTACTCTTCTAAGCGGATGCATAAAATCCACTGGTTCATCACTCAACTATTAACCAATTCATGTCACAAAAGCGAGGTAAAAGAGAAATAACTCCCAAAGAAACAGTACTAAGTGCATTCTATTATCAATCCTAGCTATTTCACAAAGGTAAATTACATAGAGATGTTTAGACAAACCAGTAAGCATGCTCGCAACCTTTTACAAGCGCAGTCTCCTCAAGGGGTATCCTTTCTAAACAGATCGCACAGAACCCATGAGCATCAGCCACTTCACACAAGGTGGTGCCCTCAGACTCCTTCCCATCATCAAAGATCTAAAAGTACACAAAATAACCAAAGATATAAACCAATGCAAAAAGAACTCAACAGATATAAAGCAATGCAAAAAGAACCCAACAGACAATGCACTATATATGCACTTCTATTCAAGCAACCTTCTGTCAATAAAAGAAAATTAAAAAATCCCCATCATTCTCTAAGGGCCAATTTGGATTCATGGTGAAATTTTGTGGAAATGGTGTTTCTAGGAAACAATAAGATAGGAAAAGTCATTTTCATTGATTGTTTTCCAAAAAAAAAAAAAAAATCTTGACAATTTTATCTTTATTACCAAATCTGTTGTTTGGAAAAGAATGAAATTTTTCTTGAAAATTTTACTTGAAGATGAAAGGTGACGTGTGCATTGCCACTTCCAGCACCTCAACATGTGTGCATTGCCACTTCCAACACAATCTGTACTCGCGACTACCACTTCCACAGGCCAAACCCACCACAGTCGTCCCCACCATTATTGCCACTTCCAGCACCTCAACCTGCAACTGTCGTCCCCACCATTACCGCTGGTTCCATCCCCCAAACCATCATCCCATTTGCTGCAATTTCCAGTCGAACCCATCTTTGTTTACAACCAAACCATCGCCTTTGCTGACCTCCACTGCTTACATCTTCTTTGACGTCCTTCTGCTTTGACCAGTATCAATGTGTCCAACAGCAACATCTGCTCCACTACATTCTGCTCAAACAGTCCCTATCATTGAATTGATTTGAACCCAATCTGTACCCGACCCTACCACTTCTAAAGCCCATACTCGCAGCTTCCAACGCCTCAACCCGCGACTATCATTGATGAGGACATCGTGCACACGCACGCCCGCACACCACCACCCCTACGCACGTACATACGCAGAAGGAGGACCCCACCATCGATTTGGCTCGAGGATGACGTCCAGAGAGGGCCTTCTAGCTAGAAGACAAGTTTTGGTTCAGAAAAGTGGCCCGATAGTCAAGAAAAGCCCATCATGGGATCTCATGATCGTGGCCCACTCGTCGGATTGGTTTTATATTTTAGGTTTTGCTTATTGTTATTATTTAGAACATCGTGAACGCTTTAGATTTCCTTGTTTGGTTTTTATTTTAGTTTACTTCATCACCAAGTAATAGGTGTCGCACATGGTGCGAGTTTTTGGGTATAGGGTTCTCCCTATAAATAGGCACCCTTTGTAGTTCTTTTGATTCATTGAAGTTAATAAAAAATTCCTGTTTTATTTTTCTGCTCTCTTCGTGAGTTGTGGAAGAATTCAAAAGTGGGTGCGAAGCCCTCCCTTTTCGAAGGGCTAACTACCGTGGTGTGAAGCCACATCGATCCCAATTCACCCCCATCTTCCATCATCTTTTTTTTTCATCTTCCCCCACCATCCGTACTTCGAATTTGTCATTTTTGTTGCATCAGATTTCTTCATTGAAGCAGGTTTCCAGATTTCGGCCCGCAGGCGAGCTGAAACTTCAGCGGAGCACCACGCACAAACCGTACATCGGATCACGCTGAAATTTGGAGGTTTTGGAATCCATCCCTAGCCGACCAGGGCCAAGGTGGCCTTTTTCTGAATAGTGGGCCCCACACACGTGCGGCAGGGATCACACGCACGTCCGTCTGGGCCATTGTTGTTGTCCACACGTGGGATCATCTTTTGGCTCAGGTTTTTATCTTCTTTTATCCTCTCATAGCCATTTTTTTATGAATCCTAACCCTATATTACATGATCCCTAATTGATTTGCCCCTTTTTATCACCTTAAGGGTTCCTTGAATTGAAATTAGGGAATCCCTTGGATTAGGGACTGATTTTTATGCATGAGTAGTTGATTTTATTTCCCTTTGACATTGTTTGGCTTATAATTTTATTGGTCCAGTCCTAGCCTGTGTCGGCTTGGACCCGCATAAATTCCCCTTTAATTGAATGTTTGGATTTTCATGTGGGATGTGGAATTTGTGTGATTGTTTCTGAATTGGTGTGATCTAAGCCTATAATCTTGCATATCATATTTAAATTCACGTCCTGCGTCAATCATCCCCACCATTATCGCTGAATCCAGCCCCCAACAATGTTTTCCATATCAATGGATGTATCGCATCCTTGGGATACAGAGACATATTGATTATTGCATGCGAAATATCAGATGTATTGCTGTTTTGGGAAAACATGGGGAAACATTGGGAAAATGGTCGAATTTTTCAATGAAACTTTGGGGTTGTTAAAAAAGACATCAGTATACACTTAGAAATCAAAAGAATACAAAAAAAAAAAAAAAAAGTGCTCATAATAAGTTTCCTTTGTATAGGGATTAGGGTCCTAAACAATGCAATGTCTAACAAATGATGCAACTATATTAAAAATCAACTAAAATAATTTATAAATCATATAAGACATGTAAGAAAACAATATCACTTAATTATTTTTAAAAATGCCCGTGGCATACAAGCAATTGAAATTAAATTGTCCATATTGTCTTGTAACCCAAAAATTAGGTTTATTTCCTCATCTAATGATGAGATTGGTGGACATTTCTTAGATAGTTAGAATGCAAAATATCCAATGGTCCTGTTTCAATTTTTATTTTTTTATTTTTTAAAAACGTGTTCACAATCAAAGGTCAAGATCATTCAAGTAATCCGATTTGGGACAGTGACTTGCAATAGTGGTTCCACAATTTAATTGTTTAATTTGAGTTAATAGATGATACATATACCATTTCTAAGTTCCTGTAAGTGTTGTACGTGCATCGTGTGCATCGTATAGGTGTACAATTTGTGCATGCCTTTAAATAGAGAATAGAGAATAGAGATCTCAACAACTCAGGTGGTACCCACCGTGATGTTTATGTGAAATTTGTCTTGACTGCTAGCAGTGTCACCCCATGTTAGGCCTAGGGATAAAAAATCAGCTCCATCTGTGATTTAGGTGGACCACACGAGTGGAAATAGTGTACAGGCAATGCTCACCCTCCAAATGATTTTCCTTAATGTAGCTCATGTGAATCACAGATGGGCTTATTTTTTGGCCCCATTTCTAAATTTAGTTGTGGCATCTAGTGGTTGGAGTGGATTTTATATAATCATAATGGTGGGCCCCGTAAAAATCAAAGGTGGACATCTCTTTACCAACTATTTCCTTTGGTGTGGCCCACCCGAATCGCAGGTCAGCCTAATTTTTTGGCCCTAGACCTAACGTGGAATTACACATAATGGTCAAAGTTTCTCACATACATATCAAGTTGGGGCCCATAAAAAATCAACGGGTTGATAAGATTTTATTTTTTTAATATATTACCCCAAATCAAGATGCTCACCCTTCATATTTTTAGGGCCCACCATGATGTGGTATGTGAAATCCACTCCACCCATTAGATGTGCAATCTCACTTTAGGCCTACGGCAAAAAAAAAAAAAAAAAGGTTGGCCCGCAATTCAGGTGGGCCACACCAAAGGAAACAGAAACAGTTGGTAAAGAAACATCCACTCTTGATTTTTATAGGGCCCATCGTGATGATTATATAAATGAGCAAGAAGAGTAACACGGGTAATTTTTTGTATTCTCCTCTCCCCATTTTTTTCATTCTCTTCTCTCTCAAAAATAGATCTTCTTTTTTCAATAAATCTCGTCCACGCATATGGAGTAACACGGGTAATCATAATGGAGAACTATCTTGAATGATGTGGTTTAGTTGACCATCAAGGGCTGCCAAGTTAGATTGGGCCCATATGTAAAACTACAAGTCTGGATTTGAAGTTTTTGGGCCATCACCTCCGTGGTGGACCCCATGTACGAGATATGAGTAGGCCACTACCTAGAACTTTTAACCTACACCAATGACCGGAGATATATTATTTTATCTAGGCCAAAGTGGACCCCATACAATTGTGGAGTGGAACTAAAAATGGGCCCTGGCATAGGTGTGCAGATATTTCTGCGCAGAAATTTGAAATGGTCATGTTGGGCCTCATGCCAAAAATCATGTGTGTGTCCAGCGGACCGCACCCTTTGAGTTTTGAAGGCCACACATAGGGCTACCAAGGGAACCTAATGGCATGCCAAAAGGTGGCCCCATCTAATCGTGGGACGCGCCCAAAAATGACCCAAGGTCAATCCTGCACAGTTTTTCTGCACGTCTCTCCCAAGCACCCATGTTTGGGCTTTCACAAATACTTGCGTGTGCATGATAAATGAGAACTGAATTTTGGGTTTTGAAGCCTATATATAGAACTATCATATGAATATTTTTCTCCTTCGGAAGTAGGCCTCACATAGTCTTAAATCTGGCTCGAAGATGGCTAAAGAACCAACCTTGCACAAAAAAAAATAAAAAATAATAATAATAATAATAATAATAATAAATAAATAATAAAAATAAATCTGTTTGATAGAAGTTTCACGTGGGGCCACATCCATGGGGTCCCCCACCTTTCCAAATAATCCAATAGAGTATCTAAACCATAAAAACGAATTGTCTAAACCTTGGACATGAACCCTTAGGTGGTGTTGGACCCAAAATCTTAAGTGGGCCTTTTGCTTGCGGGTTGTATCTTTGTATGGTAAGGCCCACCTAGTATATTGTGTAAACTTGTTCTTTTACCTTGTGGAGCCTGTGGTGGAAGACCTTGCTACCCAATTGTTTCTCCTAGGTCATATGCGGCCTTGGGCCAATTCAAATGAAGCAAATCTAAGGCCCAATTGGGCCCAATACCAAGAGAGACATTTGGGACTAGGAAGCCCATCACGGTGAACCCCCTTAGGCTCGTTGGGCATTCCAATTGCCTTGTGGGCAGCATGCCTTGCACACTACTGCTAGTCAGTTGGGCCATACTTAATGGGCCCATTTGGATTGTATAAGTTGTAGTAGGTGAGCCTTCATATCTTACTTGTGAATGAGGTTTGTTGGCCCGACATGACATCGGATCTATGCATTGTTGGCATTTGGGTCTTATGTTTGGGATTGTAATTTTATCTCTTAGTTGATGTTGGAGTTGTGGGGCCCAGTTGTTATTAGATCCACCTTAGAGGTATGTATCCATGTATACTTCCCTTGGTGTGGGACTGTTGTCCACTACTAAACCAAACCTAAACCTAAGTGGGTCATACCATGAGAATGTTGAATCAATGAAAAGCCCATTAACTATACTTGTTATAAAATGTGGGGCACAATCATGTGTTGAACTTACACCTTTAGCTAGTGGGGCCACTTAGTTGTGGAATTAGATTCACACCATTGAAAGCCTATTGGTTGGACGTTTATGCCGTTGAGTTGGCCAATTGGTACACCAAGTGGGACTCACACTTGACCTATACGACCCCATGCCTTGTGTGTAGTCCAAGGTCAATGTAGAACTCACACTAGTTGGGACACACCTAGTGATGGTTGAGATGATGATACATGTGCAATAACATGATAATGATAATGGTGAATTGTTGGTTGAAATGATAGATATGAATTAATGGATGGTGAATTATGGCATATGCGTTGATGATGGATGAGTAATTATTTGTGTTACTTATGACATTTCTTATGTTAATCATGAAGTGAAAATGATCCTCATGGTAATGATGATGATATAATGTGTGTGTGTGTGTGTGTGTGTACACATGATGACAAAACATGCTAGTTGACCACCATGCTTGATATCCAAGTGATAATAATTCAAGTATTGATTGTCGTGATGATAATGTGGATAAGATAACCATGTTTTACTTGATGCATGGATGATGATAAATAAATGATGTTGGAGAACGTAAGGATAACCTCATGCATGACAGACAACTAATGCATAGGGCAGGTATGATGGTGATGGATGATGGCCGTGATATTGATGATGCATGTAAATCCTTATATGTTGTGTACTCCTTGCACATGCTTGCATGATGTAGGTTGTGACGATGAATTTGATGTTGAATGATGCTTATGATAATGATGATGCAAGCGAGAACTTGTGTACCACCATAACCTATGTACCTTATGTATGTGAATGCTATATGTGAGCCATGGTGGCCATTTGTTAAGTATTCACAAGTGGTATAGGGCCTTAGTGTGCTATCGAGCACCCTTAAATGTATGGGCATTTGCGTAACATTGGCTATTCTTGTATTGGGACTAGTGCCTTGGGCTTGTGAAAGCCTACTTGCCCATGGAACTTGGGATGTAAGCTGGTTACAAGTAACCGTTGGATGAGAGGCCAAGTGAGCCCACTTCCATGGTCAATGGAAGGATGCTTTAATTATTGCTAGCTTGGTGGTCTATTTGGCCAATTGGCACTATTGTTAAGTGAAGCCCAAGAGGGCATGAGATGATTATGGCATGTGATGTAACGTATGGTGAATGCATGTGATGTGTTGTGATATGTGGATAATGTGTGATGTGTAGCTCACACACGATGATTATTGCATGTGTCGTACAACCAATATGCGATGGATATGGTATGAAATGTGTAACTTAAACATAACGTGGGTCTTATAAGACTAGATTATGAATTGATGATTGAATCTTAGTTGGGCCCGAGTTAAGGCCCATTGCTTACGGGTACTAAGGCCGTGATCCGGCCCGTATCAAGAAAGGATTTGGGTGTAGATGAACATTCCCATGGACAATGGGCTATGACTTGAAGGTCTATTGTCGAGTATCTATGTGTCGTGCCTTGGCAATTTGATTTATCATACCATTGTTATGTTGGTATCAACATGATAGTTTGATACACATGGTTGATTTGTGAGCATTCATTTTATATGCATGCATGAACACATCATGAAATTGGAGCCCTTATGTTATTCCATATGCCTGGACGAGATCCTGCGGAGTTGAGGGATTTTGGATATTGTTTTGATTTGGGCCCTTGTGCTGGTCCATATGAAGATGAGATGTATCGATGTACTATATTTAGGCCCTCGTGTTGGTCTGTATAGTTATTTGGGGCCCTTGTGTTGGTCCATGTGGTGGTATTTGGGCCCTCGTGTTGGTTTGCGTGGTAGTATTTGGGCCCTCGTGTTGGTTTGCGTGGTAGTATTTGGGCCCTCGTGTTGGTCCATATGGTTATTTGGGGCCCTCTTGTTGGTCCGTGTGGTAGTATTTGGGCCCTCGTGTTGGTCCTTGTGCCTAGATGAAAGTCCAAAGGAGTTAGGGTATGTATATGGCTTTGTGATCATGCACTTGGTTGTATGGGCTTTCATGGTGACATATTTAATGAGCAAATGTTTGTGTGTGAGGCCTTATGATGGCCCAAGTATTAATATTATTGAGAAGGTTTGAGAAGGATGCGCTATGGCCACCTCGAGCTTAGATCCCGATATTGGAGACACCTATCCTCTAATGAACCCATTAAGATAGGCCAATCGGGTCCTCTTCCGTCGTGTGTCGAGTGGGGGTGAGCACCGTAGGATGGGTGCAAGAGTCTTTTCCACTACCAGGACCAGGAAGGGAAGAGGTGTGACGAGCTTACCTACTGTCGTGTGCCGGGTTTGAGGTGAGTGGTATTCTGACTGTTGAGGTCGGGTAGGGCGAAACAAATCAGGGTCCCCCATTGTTAAGCCAATGGCTAGATGGGTAGGGGTTGACATGCCTAATACTTTGCTTTTTGGAAATATTGTCCCACTCTTATGTGAGGATGGTGGATTACCCATGTGGTACGTTGGTGATTTCTGAGAGAGATGTATTATTCGTTGTGGAGATATACTAGCAGATGATGAGGGGATGTTGTCCCACTCTTACGTGAGGATGGTGGATTACCCATGTGTGGTACGTTGGTGATTTCTGAGGGAGATGTATTATGTGTTGTGGAGATATACTAGCAGAAGATGAGAGATATTGTCCCACTCTTATGTGAGCATGGTGGATTACCTATGTGTGGTACGTTGGTAATTTCTGGTGGAGATATATTATGTGTTGTGGAGATGTACTCGCAGAAATGAGGGATGTTCAGCATTTGACTCATTTATTCATTCATCTACTATTCACTCGCGCTAGTGGTGCTTAAATAAATCATTATGTGCACCTTCGCAATGGCTACGGTTTCGGTTAGGTATGGGACTAACTTGAGATTAGGAGTTTACCGCATTGAGTCTAGCTATCTAAATCAGGTATGAGACTGATTTGGATAGAAGTCTTATGTGATAAACCCCACGGCTCATGACACCGCGTACTATCATCCCGACTCCACATGCCAGCTTTGCTATTGCCTTTCCATCGTATGCCCTATAGTAGAATATGGAATTTGATTATATTGCACATGATGATTGGCTATTCTCATGATTCATGGTCGTTTGTTGAGTGGCGTGTCTAACATTGATGTCATGTTCATGATAACCTATGTAGTTATATGACATGCTTAATTGATAACCTACTCGCTTATGATAACATGCTCGGTTGATAACATGCCTATGGTTGTTTTGGATGTCTTTACAGGAGCGCCGTAATAAGCTGTGTTTTACTCCCAGCACGTAATAGACTCACGAGCTGTGGTTTGCTCATACAAATGACTTACACTTTTTTCAGGATGCACGCAAGAGATGTTGGAGTTTGCTATTGTTTCCTTCATTGTTGTTGAGCAGGTGCACCATATTATGTGTGATATGTTGAACAGGTTCGTCTCTTCGATATGCGTTGATACCATGAAAAAAAAAAAAAAATGTGTAACCGCCTAATTAGATTAACCATTCAAAGAAAAAAAAATCTTCGCCATGAGTTGGGTTTGGTGTCGGGAAGTTCGTTAACCATTCATCAAGTCCAATAAGTGGCGAGGAAGTTGCTCCAACCCGAGTTCGGGACTTGGGAAGTAGTAGTGCCCGGGTTCCGAATTTGGGGCGTGACACTTCAACCCATAAATGGCTTTCTAAAGTTTGCAAACCTTCTCACTCTCTCCCTAGGCAACAAACTCAAGAGGTTGCTCCATGTAGACTTCTTTCGATAATTCACCATATAACCATTCTTGACGACCAACTGGTACAAGGACCGAGACCTATTAGCTACAATAGAGATCAAAACTCGCACGGAGTTTAGTTTGGCATGTGGGAGAAACGATCTCTTTATAATCCAGTCCAACAATTTGAGTATATCTTTTACCACAAGTCTTGCTTTCAAATGTTCAATCCATCCATCCAGTTGGAAATAGTGTATACCCAGCGACAACCAGCCATCAATTTGCTTGGAGGTAGAGGGACCAATGTCTCTGTCCCTATTTTATGCATGACAGATATCTCGTCTTTCATTGCTCTACGCCATCCAGGTGCGCTAGCGCATTATGGTGTGAAGAGGAAACCCCCTCACATTGTAAGACGCATAACCTCGTGAGACTTTCCGTACGCTTCAACTTTGGTGCAGACATGTTCTTAGCGGACCAGATCGACGAGTTTTGATCGCAACCCTATTTCAATACCGCAACACCCCAAGACTTGTACCCCAGCGACCGTGCGGGCACTGCGATTCCAACGCGACACGCCCCATTATAATCTTCGGTGGATCGCACAACGCAGGCGGGCCCCACTTGCACAAATCCCGAGGTTGTCCAACCAATCAATCAATCCATCAATCGCTCCTCTCTCTCTCTCTCTCTCTCTCTCTCTCTCTCTCTCTCTCTCTCTCCCCCCCATTAGTCAAACAAGCTCATGACTCCCATCATGCAACCCATCCCTTCCCCATGCTTATCCATCCTTTCCATCTCTCTCCCCATTCTACCCCTCCTAATTCCCTCCATATCCTAAAAATTCTACCACAAATCCTCTCTCATTTCTACCACATTTTGCTAGCAAAAGTAAAGAGAGATTAAGAGAAAGAAAGATATTGGAGAGAATTGGGGAGATTAAGAGAGAAAAAAAAAAAGAAGATTAGGGAGATGGTTTGAGAGTAAAGAAAAAGATTAAAGAGATTAGGAAGAGATCTAGAGATTAAGAGAGAGGAGAAAATAGACATTAGAGGAGATTAGGGGTGGAGAGGAGCTTGATGGACCGTCCGATCGCCGATCCGAGTCGATCCAACCATTCATCCATCATTGTGAGTGCATGGGAGGATCAAGACCCTCCATTTCTTTGTGATTTTTCCATTTTGGTGGGCCCACAAGGGTGGGACCCACCTTGATCATTTATAGATTGTATGCTGGACCCCATAGTGGCGAGGGGGCCACCCCTATAGCCAGATCTCCTCTGGAGCTTTTCTTTCCTTTCCTTTTATTCCTCCTTTTCTTTTAAGTTATAATGTTGTGGGGCCCATAAGTGGGCCACGCTGTTGGAGAGCGTGCCCCGTACGCTATCACAGCTTGGACCACCTTGTGTGGCCCACCATGATGTTTATTTTCCATCTAACCTATAGTTTAAATCAAACAGATTTGGATGGTGGAAAGGCCTCAAAATCATGTTGACCCAAAGCTCCTTGAGCCCAAAATAAAATCGATCCATATCTCCAGTGGGCCACACCGAGTACAACAGAGGGGATGTAAAGCCCAGCGTCGCCAACGCCCCTTGCATGGGAGGTTTGGAGTGGGTTCCCACTCGTGGGACCCACCGTGATTTATTTCTTAAATCCAAACCATCCATTTGTTTTCCCATCTCATTTTGGCTAATGGGCCCCAAAATATGGTTGATCGAACCATCAGATGGACCACACCACATGTGACGATGGGGTTGGGAGCACCCCCTCATGTGCAAAGTGGAGATGGGTGTCCTCCACTCGTGGACCCCACCTTGATGTTTTGTTGAATCCGCGCCGTCCACCTGTTTCTCCATATCATTTTGGGCCATGGGTCGAAAAATGAGGCAAATCCAAGTCTGGAGTGGGTCGCACTGGGGGAAATGAATTTCTATTTTTGAAACCTTCCAAGGCCCACCATGGGATCCATGTTCGTCCAAACCAATCCAAGTGAGGGCCCATTGGACCCCAATCGAACTAGTCAAGGCCGTGGACAGAGTAGATCATCCTCATGGGGCCCACCTTGATAGTGCATCCAAAAAAATAATAATAATAAGCCCATGGGCAGGCGAACGCCCACAGTGAGGCGTGGAGTGGGGCCCACTCGTGGGACCCTCCATGATGTATGTGCCTTATCCACTTTGCTCATCCGTGTTGCCAGATCATTTTAGGCGAGGGGCCCAAAGATCGGGCTAATCTAAATCTCAGGGGGATCACACTGAAGGGAAAAGTAGGCAGCCAAGGAGTGTTGCCCCTTTTTGGCAACACATGGGGCCCACCTGTGGGTCGCACCATGAGGTGTGTATTTCATCCACGCCGTCCATTAGATTCCCCTTCTCATTTTGGCCAAGGAACTTTGCGTTAACATGATTTTGAGGCCTTTCCACCATCCAAATCTGTTTGATCTAAACTATAGGTTAAATGGAAAATAAACATCACGGTGGGCCACAAAAGGTGGTCCACGTTGTGATAGCATACGATGCATAGTCTCCAACAGCATAGCCCACTTGTGGACCCCACAACATTATAACTTTTAAAAAAAGGAAGAAAGGAAAGAAAAGCAAGATAGGAGATCTGGCCATCGGGGTGGCCCCCTGCCACTATAGGGTCCATCATACAACCTATACATGATCAAGGTGGGTCCCACCCTTGTGGGCCCACCAAAATGAAAAAATCACAAAGAAATGGAGGGTCTTGATCCTCCCAGGCACTCACAACGACGGATGAATGGTCGAATTGGCGATCGAACGATCCACCAAGCTCCTCTCCACCCCTAATCTCATCTAATATCTCTTTCATCTTCTATCTTTCTCTTAACCTCTAGATGTCTTCCTAATATCTCTAATCTCTTTCTTTTCTCTTAAACCATCTCCCTAATCTTCCTTTATTTTCTCTCTTAATCTCTCCCTAATTCACTCTAATCTCTTTCTTTCTCTTAATCTCTCTCTACTCTTGCTAGCAAAATGTAGTAGAAATGAGAAAGTGTTGGGGGATTTGTGGTAGAATTTTTAGGATATGGAGGGAATTAGAAGGAGGGATAGAATGGGGAGAGAGAATAAGAGATGGATAGCTAAGCATAGGCAAGGGATGGGTTGCATGATGAGAGGCATGGGCTTGTTTGACTAATGGGGAGAGAGACATGAGTGATTGATGGGTTGATTGATTGATTGGGCAACCTTGGGATTTATGTAAGTGGGGCCCGCGTGCATTGCGCAGCCCACCAAGGATTGTGACAAAACTGCAACTTCTATCTAGGGGTTGGAATGGGGCGTGCCGCGTGGCATTGGAATCGCAGTGCCCGCGCGGTCTCTAGGGTACACGTCTCGGGGTATTGCGGTACTGAAATAGGGTCGCGATCAAAACCCATCAATCTGGTCTACTAAAAACATGTCGGTGCCGAAGTTGAATCGTACGAAAAATCTCACAAGGTTACGGGTCTTACACACATGACAGGGCCATAGCATAAGAGCAGTAAAGAGGGTGTAAACGATGACAAGACACAAAATTAGAAATAGAATGCAAAGTGCAAGGGCAGATACCTTTCCAAAAAGCAATAGGTAGATCAAGTTCATGGGCTGATTGCGTGTGCTCGGCGACCTCATTTGAGGGTGACAATGGTAGACTTGGGTTAGGTGTCTCGTTACTGGTACAAGGTGTTTAGATGACGTAGGAGGACCCAAAAACTGGTTGAGGACTCGAAGTGGTTCACAAGTATAAGGTCCCCATCAGTAGAGGGGATTGAAAAATAAGGAGTATCCTCGAAGAAGGTTACATCTGCACTAAATGTGAACTCGATGAGTCACTGGATTAAAGCACTTGTAATGTAACCTTTTTGTGTACGTGAGTAACGAAGGAAGACATACTTAACAGCATGTGTGTCCAGTTTATCTTATGGCAGACCCAACTTCTAAACAAAAGCAGTACAGCTGAACACACGAGCTGGCAATGGAAATGGTTGAGCACTCGAAAACAACAAAGAAAAATGAGTTTGGCAATTAAAAATAGTTGATGGTTGTCGGTTCTTAAGATGACAAGCTGTAAGAACCGCACGACACCAGAAACATTTGGGAACATTTATGTGGGTAACAGAAATCGTGTCACCTCTAATAGATGATTGTTTTTACCTTTTTGCCACCCCATTTTGTTGGGGTGTGTCTAGATACAATGTCTGATGAGTGACCCCAGTAGAAGAAAGATATTCTTGGAGAGTGTTGGACATATTTTAGAGCATTGTCATATCTAAAAGCATTGAATTTCCTATTGAAATTGTGTCCTAATCTTAACATAGAAAATTTTAAACATATTGGATACCTTTTGATCTATCATGCATCATGTGTACCTATGTCACATAAGAAAAATCATCAATAGAAGTAACAAAGTATCTAAAATTATTCAAACTAGGGATCCGAATGGGACCCCACACATAAATGTACTAATCCAAAAAAGGTTGAATAACAATTATCAGGTCTAGGTAAGTAAACGGATCTAGTGTGTTTAACCAACTGACAGGCCTCACAATTTATTGAAGACTCAAACAACATTGTAATGGAGTGGTGGTGCCTTTATCATTAAGAGCAGCTTCAATTCTACCAGGTTCAAAGTAGTACAGGCCACATAACTCGTGCCCCCCACAAATCATCACCTTTGTCTTATGGTCCTGAAAAACACACTAAGATGGATAAAAGGTTGTGGAGCAATTCAGATTCTTTGTAATTTGACTGACAGAGAGGAGTAAAAGGAAATTTTGGAATGGTAGAGCAATGTTCGCATTAGGTGAAGCAGTCCATTTGTCAAGAAGAGCTGTGAATATAGGTAAACAATGAACTGATGTATCTATTGATGAAAGAAGAGAGATGTTACCTGTCATGTGATCAGTGGCAGTAGAGTCAATCACTCAGGGTGATGATCCAGAAGATGCGACCAGTGCATTACCTGAATTGGTAAGAGAGGTTGAGGTGGTGGAATGAGATTCTACAACTATGCCTCTGTTAAGCCATTTTTTCCAAGTACACACGAAAGATCACCACTGATTCACTTGCGCTGGAAGGATTGCCACAAGTAGGAGGAAGATCACCAGCATAGATCTCAGGTCAGCTTGATAGGCTTGTGGGATTCCATTTTTCTGAAGCAAATCCCAACACTTGTCTGTATGATTAGTCTTTTTGCAGTAAACACAAAAATGTTGTTGTCAATTTGATTATCTGGTAGTTTGGAATAAGCACGTCCACGACCTTTTCCTCCTATGAGACATCCACACCAAGGTGGGTGTCCACCTCACATACTACTGCCCACATCTGAAAAAAGTGTAGCATTCTCATTCGAATGAGACAGAGTGGATGAGGACAATGGGGCTGACAAATGTAGTACTCTGGCAAACACATTTGACAATGACAAGACCCGTTCACTTCCAAGGAGTTGGGCTTTGACTGGTTCCAAGTATGGTCACACTGTGACAAGGAACACAGCAACCCAAATCTCCTCTCTAGCACTGTTATTGGGTAATATCCCGAGTAAATGGATGGAGAAGCTTCCATTCGTCAAACACGCCACAAAAGCTAGCACAATGCTCATGAAGATTCTTGCCTTGCCTCATCATTTGAAATTCCTTAACGACATCATACAGTCGTTGAATATTTTCTCATTAAAATATAGTTACTAGAGGGTGTCCCATATCTCTTTGGCACATTTACCATACATCACGTTATGATATATGTTCCCTTCCATAATATGAAAGAGCCAACTCATAACTTGACAATCATCTTCTTTCCACTAATAGTATGTATCAGATTCTTCCCTTGCCCCACAATCAGCCAAGTGCCTCAATTTTCTTTTTGATTGCACGAGAACTTTGATAGATCAGGCCCAGGGCAATTAATTTTAAACCCCTCTTAATCTTATTGATGCAATTTGTTGATTGCCAGTTTTAATTTCTGGTTTCGATTCCATCACAAAGAAAGAAAATTCAACATACAGTAGGGAGAAGATCAAACCGAAGTAGGGCCGTAGAGCAAAGAAGGCTGACCAACGAAAGGGACGGGCTAGCAGCATGCAGCGTCATTGAATGGCGGACGTGAGCTGGCCAGTCCTGACTCCTGTGTGCAGCACGCACTGGCCAAACCTGCGTGCGGGCATGCGTACGTGGACACAGCAAGAGGAGAAGAAGCAGCAAGCAACAACGATTTGAACATAATCTGGTTTCTACTGCCAGATTTCAGCACATCATGATGGACCCCGCTGATCCAATTGGTCACAATCTGGTTTCGACAGCCAGATTTCAACTTAACTCATCAAAGAAACAATGAAAAAAACACGAAGGGTTTACAACTTCATGTGTCAACCATGGAGAACCCAACTGGTTCTTTAATTCTTCAGAAACAACATGTGTTTACCCAATCAAAACAGTGCAGTGGATCCTTCTTCAAATAAATGTACAGGGTCCGAATGTTCTAGCGCTGAAGCTGCCCTAGGCAGAACAGTCCTTCAACGATTAGGATTGCCACTCTGATACCATGTCAAATAACCTAGAGAGGATTCCACGTGGGATGTTATGCGTCCAGAGATGGGAAGAAGAAGAACAGAATGTGAGAAATGAGAAAGAAAGATGGAGAGAATGTGAGAGAAGAGGCGTGATTAGGGTTTCACACCTCTTCCTTAACCCTTTAATTGATCATTAATCAACCGATTATAGCAAGTCCAATACAATCAGCCCACTGGACCCATATAATGTGTAGCCCAACTATAATAGCCCATACATGGGATTTTACAATAACTGAACTCAAAGCTCATCTTTAGACGAAAGAGTAGAGTGAACATCAGCATAGGGAAAGCGAGTCTCTTCAAACACAATGTGACATTAGATGAACACTCATATAATTTGTGGATGGAACAACAATGATGATGCAAACCCGAAAGGAAAAGAAAATAAATCAATAAGAAAAGAAAGAGATTGTAGGAAAAGACTCAAAAATCCTCTAGCCGAATGCTAGAGATCACAAATGCAAGACTGTAAGCAAGCTCAGCAGTCCTCTAGTCTAGAACTAGAGACCACTCTCCTCCCTTCAAAAGCCACGATAGAAAAAATAAGTAAATTTTAATCAGCTTGTCTTATTCCATGGGCCATAAGCCCCATTTATAATCAAACCTTACAATCTATAATAAAAGCTATAGGATCTAAAAATCTATGAAAATAAGAAAGCACCTAAATAATAAAGCATTCTAATTAAGAAAATGCCTAAAATAAGAAGATACTTAGATAAGAAATATCTAAAATTATTTCTTTGCCTAATATAAAGATATGGAGAGAGAGAGAGAGAGAGAGAGAGAGAGAGAGAGAGAGAGAGAACTTCCTACTCTAGAGATTTGAAAGAAAAGGAAAGTAGAGAAGAGCTAAAAAAGGAAAGTGGCCATTTTCTTGTGCACACATGCAGAGCATGCTTGAGTGAGATGCGGACCTTTTCTTCAAATCTTGATCAATCGGCACGTGTGGCCATTTGGTTGCATCAATTCCACCTGGCTTCGAAAACAACTCGTACTCAAGGTTGAATTGGTAGTCATAATCTCCTGTGAAGATCCTCATTTGTAGCGCGTCTTCTTCGGCTTCGTTGGTAGTTGATGGTGGAGACATACACGCCTAACGGGTAGCTAGTGCATTATATGGTGTTGAAACACGAACCATATTTTCTTTTGTTTCTTGTTGGTCCTCCATGTTCTAGACGTCGATTGTGACCCGTCCGTCATAGTCTGCTTTCGATTTGCATACCTTGATTGATGTTGAGATGATACTATTGTGTTGACCTCTATGGATTTTGTCACTATGATTGTAGCACTATCTATGTCTTTGACCATCAGATCGTCCATATATGCCAAACCTTCAATCTCCTCAATTGGATCATCTATCAGCTGATATTTTGGTTTTACTTGAATTTCCTCCGATCTGACCATTGATCCGTCAACCAATCCAAAGGAGGATTCCTTTTGGGTTGTCACACTATCTATAACCACGTTATTCCTTGGAAGACTAGATAAAACATGTTGAAGCCCATAAATCCTTTCCTATTCAATCAAGGGCTCAAAGCAAACTCTCACGAACTCCTTGAGTTCCTTGAATTCACTTGCAATATCTTCCTTGGATGCTTTAAGCTCCTTCTTGATCTCCTGCAAGTTCTCCTTCCACATCTTTTGAATATTCGTAGGCGTCACTAATATTTTCGTGCGATAGGATGCTTTTGGATAACCAGCATGTGGGGAGGGGTGTTGAAAGGAATCACCATAAGGCACATATGAAAATGGGTATGACTCAAGATGATATGAATGGTGATCTTGATCATCAAAGTAACTTAGATAAGAATAGCGCGATGGATATGGAAAGGCATTGGAGTCCGAATAGGGATAATTGCACAACACATGAGAACATCTTCCTATCCATGACATCTTTTTTTTTTCCAGTTTCCCAATAGTAGAACTTGCTCTGATACCAATTTGATACAAACCCGAAAGGAAAATAAAATAAATCAATAAGAAAAGAAAGAGATTATGGGGAAAAACCCAACAATCCTCTAGCTGAATGCTAGAGATCACAAATGCAAGACTGTGAGCAAGCTCAACAATCCTCTAGTCTAGAACTAGAGACCACTCTCCCTCCCTTCAATAACCACCATAGAGAAAATAAGAAAATTTCATAAAGAGAATATTAATTAGCTTGTCTTATTCCATGGGCCATACACCCCATTTATAATCAAACCTTACAATCTGTAATAAAAGCTATAGAATTTAAACATCTATAAAAATAAGAAAGCACCTAAATAACAAAGCATTCTAATTAAGAAAATGCCTAAAATAAGAAAATACTTAGATAAAAAATATCTAAAATTATTTCCCTACGTAATATAAAGAAATGAAAAGAGAGAGAGAGAGAGAGAGAGAGAGAGTGAGAGAGAGAGAGAGAGAATTTCCTACTCTAGAGATTTGAAAGAAAAGGAAAGTAGAGATGAGCTAAAAAAAAGGAAAGTAGAGATGAGCTAAAAAAAGGAAAGTGGCCATTTTCTTGTGCACACGTGTGGAGCGTGCTCGCATGATATGCAGGCCTTTTCTTCAAATCTTGATCAATCGGCATGTATGGCCATTTGGTTGCATCAGATAACCTTTGTGATAATCACTAAACTTGAAAAAACAAAATGAAGAGAGTTAGGACTTAATTTAGTCCTCAGAAAGAAGTAAATATTAGCTAAGTAGAGGCACTTAAATATCCAAATGGAATAACAAGGAAGTCTAGAAAAGGAACTAAAAGATGATCATTATAATCGTAAGAAGACAACTAACGAGGAAAGTGGAAATAGAGAAGGCTTCAAACCAAGGGAAAGACTAAAGAGAAGACTTTACTGTGAAAAACAATTGTCAACCCTATCTTGATAATATGTCAATGTTTGCGCTCAACACTTCCAAAAATTTTTAATATGAGGTAGTCGGCAATCCTATCTTGAGCATGAGGATAAGAGACAAGAGGAAGAATCCTTTGAGCAACAAAAATGAGGTAAATTGTAAAAGATAAGTCATTAGCACGGTCATATTGAAATATTTTAATGCGATAATTAAGTTGATTTTCAGCTGACCCAATTAGTTGGGATAAGGCTTAGATGATTGATGATGGTGTGTTAAGTTAATTTTCAAAGCTGCGATGGAAGTTTATAAAACAATAAAGAAAGTTTGATTCATGCTTCAAAGGATACCATTAAGGGGGCGTTTGGATCGTAAGTTGCTTAAGATATGCTACTTATTCCACAAGTAGCTTATCTTAGTTTCTGCTTATTAAGAAGATAAGTATGTTTGGTAAACAACATACTTATCAGCTTCTCCTCTCTTTTGTCTCTCTTATGCCTCTCTTCAGCAACTTAAGAAAAGTAGAAACGCTTAAAAAATTAGCTGAAGTGATTAGTACTAAAAAAGTTACTTATAACTAATCATAAACCAAACTTACTTATTTGAAATAAGTTTACTTATCTACTGCTGTAACTAGAAAAAGTAACTTATTTGGTGGTATCCAAACGGGCCCTAAGTATATGCACTAAAACCTAAAAATCAGCCGCACAATAAAAGTTAATAAAAGCAAGGATAACACCAATATATCCACTAAAATCATCGAAGAACATGATATAGAAGCGAAAAACAAAAGTAAAGGAAACAAGCGCAGTACGCCAGGATGACAGCATAGTTTCAAGAAAAGAATATTCTCTTTTATTATTGACTATTTATGACTTTGCCCATGTGACAACTCGTGCAAAGGAAAGAAGATTAGGAATTGGGACAAAGGCTGTTAACATTTTTAGACTATAGAGAATTAAGAGTGCCAGCAACAGGATGACCAAATGATGTATAAGGAGGATGTAGCAGTTAACAAGGAAGACAATGCAGAAAAAGAAGAAGAAGAAGAAGAAGCAAAAGCAGACAAGCAAAACACTTACAGGCTGCCAGGTCTAATTCCCTAAGCGGTTAGTTAACCAGACATCAAATCCTTCATGCTAGAACCATCAGGAGCAAATTCAAAGTAACGATGCAAATCTTTGGTGAGTTGTGAACAGACATGAGATCCTTCAGAAAATGAGAAACATAACAAAGCATTGGGTGTAGTTATCCTAAAACATGAAGGGAATTGGAAATGTATCCAATATGAGACATAGGAAGATGAGTACCACAACCTACAATTATAAAGAGTGAAATGGTGCGAAGGCTAAGCTAAGAAAGCATACCAACAATATCAAGGTACCACTCCGGATTAGACATAGAAGAAAGAAAGATATTCTGGGAAGCAAAAAGATATTCTGGGAAGCAACAAGTGCATGTAAAAGCTTGTTGCACTGAGAAGATAAATCATAGAAGGGATAATGAGCTTATGAAGAATAGTAGGGAGAAGCAAAGATACAAAATTGTAATGGCGAGTGACCAAGATACTAACAAATCTGAGACACAATTTGAAGCTGAGATGTGGGTGCACTAATAGTGTTGTCTAAGCTAGAAATAGGTCAGTTGGTAACTACCAGCTTCGCCATTGCAACCACTAGATGAATCACCATACCATCAATATCATAAAAGAAAGCAGAATCAACACCTTTGCCCTTCTACTGTGCACGGAGATTTGAGAGAATATGAACACCAAAGCAACCATCACTATTACAGCAACCATCGTGGCCATATTGAGCAATAAAAGTTGAAGGTGGAGTGGGCTCCAATGTGGAATGTTGCTAGGTAAGGGTAGGTAATTGTGGACACAAAGAAAGTTGTTCAACGACTCACATTCAAGTTCAAGACCATCAGCCGTTACGGCCTGTATCATAATGGTAACAGCAGTGGCCATTATGGCCACCTTTACCAATGTGGAATACCTTGCTCCTAATTCTTCTTACTTGGGCATCAATTTTCAAAGAACATGACATCCAGGGACTTGATTTCTGCTACAGTCTACAGCTCATGTTGCCCATAATAGAAAACATATTGTAAAGAGTTCCCAAGATAGTGATAATCAATGAACTCAACAATCCCAGAATCAAGTCGACCTTTGTCATCCGAAGCAAAAAGCACATGATCTAGAGATTGGAAGGAAATATAAGTTGGGCTTGAACCTGAGACCTCAATGTCAAAATGCACCCTATCTACCTTTCTTCCACCTTTCTCCAAATATGAGTGCCCATGATGGTGGCTAGAAGTAAACTCAACAATCCCAAAATCAAATTGACCTCTATCATTTGAAGTGAAAAACAAATTATCAAAAGATTGGCAGGAAATATAGATAAGTTGGGCTTGAACCCGAGACCCCAATGTTGCAACACACCCTGTCTACCATTTGCTCCCACTTTTTCTCAAGTAACAAAAATAATAAAAACGTAGAGAAGCTTGTTGCCCCAGAAGGAAGCTAAGCAATTTGCACACGTCATCATGGATCTAATGAAATCAAATACATTCATAGTACTATCAAGTCTCAACCATGCCTCTATTGAAAATCCCTCTTTTCTAATTCACAAAGAGACAACAAGATTTTTAGGACAAACAACATTATCATGAAGAGGAATTATATAGTCTTTGTTCTGGGAAACTGTACAGCATCCTAAAGCCGTGAACCCAGATTGACGGTCCCCATGATTCAGTGACCCAGGCCACTGGCCTAATCGGCCCTGTTGTGGCGCACCATGCATCAATGATCAAACTAATGGAATCATAAAACAATTGCTTAATCTCTCGATTGGAGAACCACAAATAGATGGCTTCGACAAGATACGACAGTGGTCCACATTCAACAGAAAAGAAAGGACAAAGATTGGATATCTATAATATTCCAATCTGGGACAATTCCAAGGAATCGTCCATCCATGGTGAAGCCGATCAGAAAAACGGTTCCGCCATCATATCGTAGTCCCAATCTCTGAACCAATACCCACTTCTATGAACTCAAGATCCTCACACAATTCATCGGCAACACTAAAGATGTCCAATCCACAACCATCAATAGTCAATGCCTTATTCTGGCCATTGCGGTAACCACATTTATAAGCCTTCCAATCTGCAATGCCTTTGCAGTGGAGCCATAAGATCAACGGTCTGGATCACCACACCTCAACCCACACAGACTCTAGCACATCACAAAACCCTATAACTCATATGAAGAAGAAAGGGGATCGAGATAGAAAGGGTACCAGTTGTTTTTCAATGTTCATACAGCAACCGTTCATTGGCCCTTCTTCCGCCATTGATAGAGAAGGACAGGTTTGAGCAGAGCAGGAAAAGGCTGAGAAAGAGAGAAGAAAGAAGAATAAAGGAAGTATTCTTCCGCTCGCGCGGAAGGCGATTTGATGCAGGCAAGAAGGACGAGAGAGTTATTGTCCATGTGTTTGGGGACCCGAATCGTGGACGCCGGACGCGGTTTGGCTGATGACCCAACCCAGCCAACTCGCTGGTGTCAAAGATCTGTGGGGTCCACCATGATGTATGTGTTTTATCCATTCCGTCCATACAATTTTACAAATCATTTTATGGCGTGAGCCCAAAATTTTGACAGATCAAAATCTGATGTGGACCACACCATACGAAAACAGTGTTGATTGAACGTTCACCATTAAAAACTTCCCAAGGCCGGCTGTAATGTTTATTTGCCATCCAACCTGTTGATAAGGTCACGCAGACCTGGATGAAGATAAAACACAAATATCAGCTTGATCCAAAAGTTTCGTGGCGGCAAAGAAGTTTTCAACGGTAAAGTTTCAATAACAACTGTTTCCTGTAGTATGGTCCACCTGAGGTTTGAATATGCCTCATTTTTTGTCTGAGGCCATAAAATGAGCCGAAAAAAACGGATGGACGGTGTGGATAAAACACATACATTATCTTAGGCCCAGAGAGCTTTAAGACCACCTAGCTGATGTCAGAGTCATCAGCCAAACCGCTTTGATCCCACCTGTTCTACGTTTCTCGTGAAATTCCAGATGTTGTTTACGTAAAATCAGGGAGCGGATTGCGACCCCGAGCACAGAGTTATTCATATGTATGTGCCTCGGGGCTGTGTGGGGCCCACAGAGATGTTTGTAACAAATTCATTCCGTTCATCTGTTTGAATCTATTTTAAAAGACCCGAATAGTACTGGAGCCTAACAATCACGCGGATCCAAAACTCAGGTCCATACCGCATGAAACAGTGGGAACAGAAATATCCAGCGTTGAAACCTTCGTGGAGCTGACCATGATGTTTATATGCCATCCAAACCGTTAATAGGGTTATTACCACTAGATAAACTGTAGGCACAAATATCATCTGATACAAAACTTCTGTTGTCCCTAGACATTCAATCCCCACTGTTTCGTGTGGCCCACCTGAGTTTTGGATCTACCTGATTTTTAGAATTCAGTCCTATTGTGACCTTTTAAAACAGATAGACGGAGTGGATTTTTCAGGAACATCTATGTGGGCCCCACACAGTCCTGGGCACAGAGATATCCACCCCTAATTCGCTCCCGTAAAATCCACTCCGTCCATAATCACTCCAATTTTAATAGCATATGCAGATCTGACCGAGAGAGCTGCTACTATGTAGATGTGGGTACTGAACGACTCGATCTTGCTAACTCGACTCCTCTGACCCGAGCCAAATGGGTGAGTCGGTCCGAACCCTGACTGTGGTACTCACAGTGATGTATGTTTCTTAAATCCACTGTCCAACCATTTTGACAGCTCATTTTAGGGCGTGTTACTAAAAATGAAGCTGAATCAAATCTTAGATGGACCACACCATAGGAAACAGTTGTGATTGAATCCCCATTATCAAAAACTTCATGAATTCCACCGGAATGTTTATTTGCCATCCAACCTTTTGATAAGGTCTCAAAGACCTAGAGGAAGAGATCACACAAATATCATCTTGATCCAAAGCTTTTGTGGCCCACAAGAAGTTTTTAATAGCCAATTACCACATTTTCCTGTGCTATGGTCCATGTGAGATTTGGATCTGCTTCATTTTTTGGTTCATGCCCTGAAATGAGCTTTCAATGCAGATGGACCGCATGGATGTAGTCATATACATCAAGGTGGGCCCCACAGTCAGGGGTCCCACCCACCTAGGTGGATACTGGGATCACCGAAGGCGCACCCCCATGGGCTACACTTCATCATGGCGTGTTACACCGGATTAACGTGTTTGGTGAAAGATACACGCCATAGTGGCCCACAGAGAAATCTATTGTTCCCATCTCATCCCCCGGTCACTGCGCTCTGGCCCACCCAACTCGCTGCTTTCCTTATTGACTTGGTGGAAATCAGATATACAACGGATGAAATTATTGGATTAATTGGCGTATTCGACTTCTGGTCCGCATAGATACAGCGAAATTTTGGGTGAAATTCAAAATCCAATACATCTGTGTCCCCACATTGATGCATGTCTTTATCTACGTCGTGCATTCATATGTGCTCTTATACCTGACGCCCCGGATTGCATACGAATACTACTGACCTGCATCAACGTCAAATCTAATCTGTTTACTACACTTCTAACACTGGATAAAGCAGGATTTTGGGTGGAATTAGAAATCCAATACATCTGTCCCTTAATCGATGCATGTGTCTTATTTATGCTGTCCATGTGCCTTTTGCAAGTGACACTCAAGTTGCATATCAGTACAGCTGAACGGGTTCAATGTGAAATCTGGTCTGCAAAACGTCCACCAAACGTTGATGTTGGTTTCATGTAAAGCAATGTTCTTCAGAATTCGATCCCACACGTGGAATCATATGGCTAAAACAGCATGGTATTTCATAATCATTGTGTAATAATAGTGTTAATTTTATTTAATGCAATTTAATACTACCTAATCTTGCGTTCCAATAAGCCCCAAATGTTTTCCGCAGTGTGTAAAATAGGCGTTGTTGATTATTCCAAACGGTGTTGGAGAGGATATTGTACAGAAGCGAACAAACCCAAGTTCGATCCCTCTTTTATATATATAAACCATGGTGTGGGTCCCACGTTCCAATAAGCCCCAAATGTTTTCGGCAATGTGTAAAATAGGTGTTGTTGATTAATCCAAACGGTGTTGAAGAGGATATTGTACAGAAGCAAAGAGGTTTATCTCTGGCTCATGATCAAGCGGGTAGACGACCAAACCCAAGTTCGTGTATACACACACACACACCATGGTGTACGCATGTGAGTAAAAGGTATTTGAATCTCTCCCAACATTGGAAAAATGTCTCGTCCTTTTGAGAGATAGTTATGATGGTGTACCTTAAGGTATTGATTTTATAAATCAGGAAGAACTTTTTAATGAACTCCCGCGTCATCTTATCTCATGTGTCTATTAAGCGCAGTCTTAGCGAATGAAACTATTGAGGTCAAAATCTGGACCACCCTCCACTCAATGCTTGCAAACTCGAAACGGACCCTGGTCCTGCACAGAAAGGTGAGCAAAGGAGACTCTGGCTTAAACAGGGGACCCTCCGATGCCTAAGTCAGGCTAGGGAATCTAGGTCTAAGTTGTGTAATGTAGAGAGAGGGTGCGAGATCTTGCGTACTTGTTGCAATTGAGTCCCCTGGTATTTATACCTGTGGGTCGGGTGGATCGTGTCCGTCAATCTCAACATGATCTACTCAATCAAGCGGATATTGCAATCGTGGAGATACTCCACAATCTTTGTATCGTATAGCGCATCGTGTCTTAATGAAGCGTATCTCCAGGCGAGATCTTCGGCCACGTCCACATTAGGACTAGTTTCCCAGTTCGGACCCCGTCCTATCTGAGTCTGAGGCTAAGTACTTGTGGTCGAAATTCATAGTCGAGTCGTCAGTATCGGAGTATGTTAGGCGTGCTTTTTCAGGGCTTAGCCCTCGGCCTCTAGGTCGAAGATGAGTCGATCGATCCAGGACCATAGCTTTTTGAATGAAGACGAGGACGAGGACGGGAGCTCGGCTTGACCAACCTTCTTTGGATGAGGATGAGGATGAGGACGAGGACGGGGGCTCGACTCATCCAGCATTCTTTGGCTGAAGATGAGGATGAGGACGAGGACGAGCCCTCGGCTTGGCCAACCTTCTTCGGATGAAGATGAGGATGAGGACGAGGACAAGGACGAGAGCTTGTCTTGCCCGACCTAGGGTTGTAGTCCAGAAGTCCGTTCGCGCTCGACATGATGTTCTCCTTCCGAGGCTTTATTAATTGGGTCGGATGGCTCGGGGCCGACCCTGTTTGACCCTGTTCAGATTTTTCCATAACAGAAGCCCCCTACTCTCTTAGTCCGAGCTCGGACTTAGAGAGTAAATGCGTGGGGAAACAGGACGACGCCTCCACGTCTCTGCTCATGATGACAGTTGAGATGATTAGAACATAATCACTGCGATGATTGCACTTCAGGTTACGTGTGCAGTACGACGGGCATAACTCTTCGGATTACGGCCTCTGAATGAAGGACACGTGGCGACAGTTATGATTCGTAATCGGCGGAGTAGAGGAAATGATGCCACGAGGTCATAGGGAGGCGAGAGGCCGCCTGCGCCATAAATAGCTTTTAATGCCGATGAGACTCGGACCTAGGAATGCAAACTTGAGCTTATCAATTCCCTCCACGTGTCCCTTGTTGACAGTGCTGAGCCGCCTCGGCTTTGGGGACAGCTGTCCGCAATGATGACGTTGAGCGATGGGAGGGTTATGTAAACCTCTCTCGCTCCCATTCACATTCTCATTCTCCTGCATTCTAGCTCTCTCGCTTCTTATTCCCTTTCTCTTTTCGAATCCACCGGAAAGTGGTTTTTCCTTGTTGGATAAAAGGTTTTCGATAGCCGGAGAAGAGATTTCGCTCAGAGGAAGCTGTCGGAGTAGAGAGATTTTCCGCCGGAGCGAATCGCCTTCAGCGTAGTGAGTCTTCCACCATTTAGACTTTTTCTTTTATAATGTCAAGCAACTCTAATGAAGTTGAGGAGGTCCGAAGAGCGAATGCCGACTCCGAACCGGGGGCCACCGACTCAGGGCCCGAGAACTCTGAAGGTCCCTTTGAGGCCATACCGCTTAACCTCTCGACCTAGAGAACTGCGGGTCTGAGGACTGAAAGCCGAGGCAAGAGGCCGAATAGGGCACTTAGAGACCCTGTGGGACGGTCGAAGGTAAGCCAATCGGGAGGCATACCAAAGCCACTAGTCCCCGGGGGCTCGGTTCTGGTCGAGTCCGAGATGGCTCAGATTCGCGAAGACTACCAGATCTCGGACTCAGTGCACATCCGAGCTCCTTCTCCCACTGATCAAGCTGGTCTTCCTACTAAGGGGGAGATTTCTATATTCACTGGTGCCCTTCAGTGCAGGCTCCAACTTCCCATCCACCCGGTTGTGCGCGAGCTAATTGCACAACTGAAAGTGGCCTCGGGCCAGCTAGTTCCGAATGTCTGGCGAATCCTAGTCTCCTCATTCCTCATTTGGAACTGCGTGAAGAATCAGAGGCTGACGCCAGACGAGTTCTTGTACTTGTACATGGCTAAGTACGACAGGAACGAGTCATCCTGGTATTACTTCTCTACTAGCCCCCCATGTATCCCAAGTTTGGTAACCTAACTCCCTACTTCCAACAAAGATTGGAAGGGGAAGTGGTTTTGGGCCTCAGGAGAGTGGGAGGCACCGGTCTCTGAGCTAGGAAGATTGTGTGCCCAAGTCCCTACCAAGTTCACCAACCTAGGTTGGGCACCTTTCATTTTGTCGTACTTTGTATATCTAACTTGTCTTTTTGTGTTCTAACTGGTGCTTTGCTTCTGCCTGTAGTCCAACTGAAAGGTGCTCCTGATCCAATTCTCTCCAGCAGAACCAAGTAGCCAAAGCCAGAGTGCTTGCCGAAGAGCAACGCGCTTGGTTCGAACTCATCAATGGGGAGAACTTAGTGTCGTCTGGTTTCTTCAAACTCCAGCCTACTCCCTTTGCTCTGGGTAAGCGGGGTAAGGGTCCTAAGAGACTGTCCACTGTTCTTCTGTAGATTTCGCTTAGGCTGATTTTGTTTCTTTTCAGGTAGGAATGGAAGCAGACGGCTCGAAAAGGAGGATGTCGGTGGTGTCGTGCCCTTCGATGAGCGTGGTCCTTGCTAATGAGCCGAGGACCAAGGTGACGCCGAAGAAGAGGAAGATTTTCGAAGTCGAGCCTGCCCCGGCTAAAGTTGCGCCCGCCTCAGCTGAAGTCGTGCCCGTCCCAGCTCCGACCCCTGCCCCTGAAGCGCAAGCCCCTGAGGCCGTTGTCGGAGTCGAGCCTATCACCATCTCAACTCCAATTCCAGAGGGGCAAGTGTAACACCCCGAACATTTCAATACCCGAGTATTGAAAGTTCTCGAGCGTTACCTAGAAATTAACTTATATGTACATGTGTACAATACTAATCCAACTATCATATCCTTACATCCTTATCCTGATACAAACCTAATCATTAGGAATGATCTTCATTCATAAATCAAGTCATCCAACCATTGATCATGTGGTCTGATATACGCACTTTCCCTTGACTAAATTGGTGAATAACTCTTTATCCATTATGAGTTAGATGTAAGTCCTTTTATAAGAATTGTTTAGAAATGGGCATATGACCATGTAGAACTATTAGATTTTACAAAACTCTTAGATCAACAATAATTACGAAAATATCATTAACCTAGACCCCTGAATTCTAGATCGCATAGTTTCCATGATCCATTTCATGTGAAATTTTATACCAGTCCTAATTATCATAAATTAACCATACACGTCAAATTTCAGCCCTTAGATCGTAGTAAATCAGCTACTTGACCTCTACATTCGTCCGTACACTTATCAGATCAAGATTCTGATCCATTCATCTCGTTCACCCCATATGAATATGCTTAACCCACCATTAGAATTATAATCTGAGGAACTCACACATGTGAACAAGTCAGTCGAATCTAACGGTATACATGTCCTACCCTAATCACTCCAAAAACCTATTTTATGTCATCCGTTTATGAAACTAACCGTACATCAACCCACATACATGGTCAGAGTGCTATCCATCAAGTTCCTTTATTTTTTAAAAGTCACCTGATCATCCATCATGTTTGGATCCACCAAACAGGCCACATGAACATCATGGTAAACCGATCATCATGAAAATCTTAGGGTTTAGGTCCAAACTACCCGGTAACTTTGCAATCAGAGATGTACAAATGTTATTTTGAATTGCGGAGTATATAAGCCACTAAAGGAGCATCTTGGACATTCTGGGGAGATCGGGGCTCAAACTGGATTGATGGAAAGAGCACGAAAAATGATAAATGCCCAACAAATTTTAAGAAATTCAAGTGGTGCACTTCGACGTAATGGACGTCGAAAGCTAGTTGAAGAATGGATGACAAGATTGTAAATATTCAATACTATTACATACCACCATTGATGTTAAATCATACTGTGTGACCCACCCGATCAACGGATCTGTTTTATTTTCAAACCCTTATCCTAACAGAGCGTGTTCGACACAATGAATAAAGCGGATGGTGTCACTACAAATAGTACAATGAACTCAAAAAAAAACAAAAAATAAAAGACAAAAAAATTGATTTACGTGAAATTACAAATCTTTACGGAGATGTGCATTGGTTTTAACAGTGTGAGTAGTTCACACACTTCTTAGAGGTGTGGCCCACCTAGGACTTAGATATACTTCTTACTTTGACCCAAGGGTGAACACATTATGGTAAAGGTGGTGAAGGAAGTAGATTTTTCGGAAGTCAACCATAAATGGACCCCACCTATTTTGAACAACATCATGGAGGAACATTCATTCGCACACTGTTACAACGGACGAAGAAACCGAATTTGATGACAACTTTCTCCTTCCGCGTCCCTACACCATGTGGGCCACCTAGAACTTAGATCAGGCCCATACTTGAGGCCATAACTGATTAAGACCCTTCGAAAACAATGAATGGAATGGATCTCCAAAAGATTATCAGAAAGGGGCCCCACCAGCTCCAGTAGAGAAGTCGGAGTTGGACTCCCTCCACAAAACGGTTTCCAGCGGGGAAACTAGCCTCACCACAAGGTCATCTTTCACGACACGAAGGCCAGACCTGGGGCCAATCTAGGTCGTCCAAACCATTGGATGTGAGGATCCGATCCCCCTCAAGAAGTCCAAAAGAAAAGGAATATGGTCAGTCTCCTTGCTGCGTGATCAGAACTGCAGCTCTAATTCTCGGTTACGTGCAGCTCTATTTCTCGATTACGTAGAATAGTTGTTGTGTAAGGTTGGAGTCCATTTTTTCTTCCTTGCTTCGTAAACAAGGAGTATGCACGAAACCTTCTGGATTCAGATAGGCTATAAAGGGAGCCCTCCACCCCACAAGAAAAGAAAGAAAAGAAGAAAAAAAAAAGGAGAGAGAGAGATAAACGGGAGAGGGAGAGATCAGTTACCTCTCCGTCCGCAAAGGAGAGAGAGACCGGTCGGATCGTCGGCAGCAAGGAAAGAAAAGAAAAGAAAAGAGAAAGAAAAGAAAAGAAAAGAAGAAAGAAAGAAAGAAGGAACAGGAAAGAAAAGAAGAGGGAAGAAAGAAATAAAGGAAGAAGAAGAAGAAGAAAAGGAAGAAGGGAGTTTTTCGGGTCAACTCAGTCCAACAACGAGTTGGGCTTGAGTTGGAGTGATTTTAACAAACCACTTTAGCAGGTATGACTTACACTCCAATTAAATTGAAATTCTTAGTTAGATTGGAAATTAGTTTAAATCTAGCCTAAAATCTACTAAACCATAGCTTAATATTAATCTAACCATCTCGAATTCATGAATTAGGATAAAGGAAAACAGGTTTAACCTTATGATCTCACTAGGCTGATGACCTTACTAACAGATGATTAAAATACTAAAGGTGAGGGTTTTATCCTTTAAGCTTACACTAATTTAAGTTATTATATTTATCCTGCCTTTCTATGCTTTTAAAGATGCGAATTATCCTGCCTTTTCATACCTTTAATGATGTGAATTATCTTGTCTTCCTATACTTTTAATGATGTGAATCCTCCTGCCTCTCATGTTTATTTTTTCTGAGAATTATCCTATCAATTAATTTGGTTAATATCATTACATCTATTGGCCCTTTTGGGATTATGACATGATGTCAAATACAAGTGATTCCTCTAAATTTATGTGAGGCCATGGATACAAGCCTTGCCCCTGCCTCGTCTCTTTATTTGAGTTGGCTTTGCCACTCGTCTCTTTAGTTGAGTTGGTCATTGTCACTCTCCTTATTATAGAGTTGACCATTGTCACTCTTCTCTTATTATGATTGGCTATCGCCACTTGTGTTGAGTTACCCTTGTCGCTCTTCTCTTTATTATTTTGGCCTCGTGTCATTTATCTTTACGGCTTGGGCATTGGTCTTGTTATTCCAGGACCTCCATAATTCAGTTTTTATCCTTCATGATTCAGATTCAGTTATATGTTTTAAGATTCAATTTATCTCTGTAAGCGCAAGTGATGTGTAAGATGTATCACAACTGGTGATTCAAATATTCTATCATGGACATAATGCGCTCTGGGTAGAGACCCTCTTGGGGCACATAAGTCCTTGAGCCATCGGGTAGTGGTACACAAATCGATGTGTATAAGTCGCAACAGCATCACATCACTCCGAGATTGGATGTCGCAAATAGTCGCTCCATGAACAAATCGTGTCACGTAAATCACCTAGCCCATGTGTTGTGTGCTCTGAGGAGTTCTCGTAAATCCACGGTAGCGTTGGCCATGCCATCGAATATTCGTATAGTGAGAGTGTGAGTCGAGCTGGGTATCTATAAATCGTATTCCATATTGTGATGATCACTACGTATGATGAGCCCCACATACTTTTCTAAGCATGCATCTCATGTAGGTTGTTTGTGCATGCTGATACCCTCGTGTTAGTGGAGCACGGGACATATCAGACCCTTACTTTACTTTTATGAGTACTCTTGAATTATTGTTAATCTTAAAGGATAACCATCACTGTGAGTAGGGCATTGACCCTCTCCCAACCGTACAGATGATGCAAGTGACGTACAAATTGAAGACTTAGAGGACTACTTCCCTATAGAAGATTATCTTGAAAGACTAAGAAGAAAGTTTTACTATTTAGTTTTATTCTTCCGCTATGAACTCTGATGTTGTAATAAACCTCCCATTATGAGGCCTTGATTACTCCTTTTACTCGGATGATATATAATCAATACAGTTCATTTTATTATTGTGAATGTTACCTTCATGAATGTATCTGGATGTAAACAAAAGGAAAAAAAAGGGTACGATTTCAGAGCATCCAGTTGTACATTATTAACACTCGATTTCCTTGGGCATGAGTACATACTCTGGCCGTGAAAATTCGGGCTGTTACAGCAAGCCTCTGAGGTTCCACCCTTAATCCCTACTGGTCCCCCTGGGATAGGGGGAGAAGTTATCGGGGAGACTCCTGATGTTGATATTCCCGCCCGTTTCGCAGCCTGCCTCACTGCTGCCGAGGTTGACTTCTTGGTCGACAAAACCGATGCCCTTGTCAGATACACTACCATGCCTGAGGCTGTGACTCAAGCCTCCGAGGCCAGCTGAGTCGGACGAGCTGCCGAGCCCACTCCTCTAAAGATCTTCCCTCCTGGTTACCATATGGCTTTGCTGAACGATTAGGCGGCCAAGCATGTATCAGAGTCGAGCATAGCCAACACCCTCTCCCGCAACTACACCAAGTTCATGAATGACTACGCAGCGGTCTGCTACCAATCGCTGCTGATGATGGTGGAAGTTAAGAAGAGGTTGAAGGAGATGAATCGACTCGAGGTGGAGAAGGCTGAGCTCGAGGCAGAGAAGGCTGAGCTTGGAAGGCTTCTGGAGGCTTCAGCTACCGAATGGGAGGAGCTGAAAAGGACTGCGGGTGAGGGCCGAGTGAGGGAGCTGGTGCTCCAGGGTGAGTTCAATTAACTCCAAGCTCGTTTGGATGTGGCCGACCCCGAAGTCATGCACCCGTGGGAGGTCGTTGAGTGCCTGAAGGCCTCCATTGAACGCATGGAGGGGAGAGCGTGCAACTCGTGGATGACATCAGGAGAGCGAAGCATGAGGCTGCTAAGGTGTTGACCGAGCAGATGGTTGTTCTCGAGGCCTGGGTTGCTGTGAAGCTAGAGAAGCAGTGAAAGGAGCTCGAGGTACTGGCGGCGTCATAGGCTATTGCGACCGTGGTGGAGTACAAGGAGTCGTCGGAGAGAGATGGAGAGATGGACAAGCTATACCTCTACGGCTACAACACTGGCTTCGATGCCTGCCTTGGCGAGGTCCGAGAGCTCCATCCCGGCATTGACCTTGACACCCTTGGTGCGGACGAGGTAGAGGATGCTGAATTAGTTGCGACCAAGGAGCCTAAGAATGCCCCTGCTGTTACCGAAGCCAACCCTGACGCTCAGCCCCCTAGCTCAGCTGCTAGTCCCTCTGCTCGGAGGGAGTGAAATACTTTCCTCTTTTTTTTACATGGGATGTTAATTTTTGGATGGATGATGATTTTTAATTTTTGATCATTTGACCCTTGGTCGAGAGCATAATCTTATGCGTTGAATGCTGCATGATGATTTGTTGATGTTGAGAGCCGACCCCTTGAGGTGTCAACTCTCCTTGAATGGCATGCGATACTTAGTCGTTTTGTAGATTTTTAACATATGATGAGTCGACCCCTTCTTTAAGGGATCGGTTCACCTACGAGTTTCGTCTCTGCATATGAGAGGTGATCCTTTTGTAGTTTTTCGTGGATTAATGAGTTGACTCCTTCTTTAAGGGATCGGTCCGCTGAGTTCACCTTTACTTATGAGAGGTGACTCTTTGGTTGTAGATAGACTGAACAGGCAGACCATGTAGAAGAAAAGATGCTTTTATTCAGAGCCTTAATAGGTTAGTAGCTCCTAGCCATACATTCATTGAGGGCTTTGAATGGCCAGTGGTTTTTCATGGATAATAGATCTTCAAGTGCTCGGCATTTCAGGAGTGAGGGAGCTGACGCCCTTTGAAATCTTCTAGGTGGTAGGAGCCTGGCTTCATTGATCTGACCACGCGATAAGGTCCTTCCCAATTTGGTTCGAGCATCCCAGCCCCCGATTCTGTTGTATTCTGGAAGACGTAGCAGAGAACTAGGTCCCTTGGCCGAAATTGCCTCGTCTTGACCCTGAAATTGTAGAATCGTGCCACTTGCTGATGTCGAGCTACAACTCGGAGTCTAGTGACGTCTTTGGCCTCTTCGAGCAAGTTAAGGCTTGCTACAATTTGCTCACCATTCTAGCCTTCTTGGTAGTTTCAAATCCGAGTTGTGGGGAGGCCGATCTCGATTGGGACGATTGCCTCCAAGCCATAAGATAGTGAAAATGAGGTCTCCCCGGTAGACGACTGAGCTGTAGTCCTGTAGGCCCAAAGGACAAATGGAAGCTCCTTGGCCCAGTTACCTTTGGCTTTTTCTAATTTCGTTTTGAGGTGGTGCTTGATAACTTTATTCACGGCTTCTACCTATCCATTGGACTGCGGGTGACGTGGTGAGGAGTATGCATTTGAAATGTCGAGACCCCTACATATGCCTCAAAATTTGTCATTATCGAACTACTTCCTGTTGTCAGAGACAATGGTGTGTGGGATTCCGAACCGACAGATAATATTTTTCCAGACGAATTCGGTCACCTTCTGCTATGTAATCTTCACCACAGGCTCGGCCTCGGCCCACTTGGTGAAGTAGTTGACCACCACGATAGCGAATTTGACCTGTCCCTTTCAAGTGGGCAGAGGCCCGATGATGTCGACCCCCACTGAGCAAACGGCCATGGCCCGCTCATAGGGGTCATCTCCTCTGCAGGCTGCCTCAGCATGGTAGCGAACCTCTGACATTTGTCACACCTTCGGACATAGTTCTTGGAGTCTTCTCGAAGGGTCGACCAAAAGTACCCCTGACGGAGTATCTTCAGAGCTAAAGTACGGCCGCCGAAGTGATTTCTGCAGATTCCCTCATGAGTCTCTCGGATCACGTAGTCTGCTTTGTCGGGTCAGAGGCACCTGAGGTAGGGCTGTGAATGCCCCTTCTTGTATAGGATCCCGTCTAAAACTATGTATCGTGTAGCTCTAACCTTCAGACGTCGGGCCTCTAGTCTGTCTTTGAGTACCTCACCAGTTGTGAGGTAGTTGTAAATCGGGTCCATCCAACTCGGAGTGGTCTCCACTAGATTGATCGTTTCTTGATTAGCCCGGTCAATGCTTGGACTATCTAGAAATTCCACAGGAATGATCCTGAGAATCTTTCCTTCCGCGGCCGAGGCTAGCTTTGCGAGGGCGTCGGCCCAGGAGTTCTCCGTCCTCGGAATCTGATTGATGATGCAGCTCCAGAACTTTTCTATCAGCTTTCGGGCCTTGACAAAATAAGCCACCATTTTAGTCACTTTGGCCTCGTACTCAGTGGAGATGTGGTTCACAACAAGTTGAGAATTGCATCGTACCTCGAGAGACTGAACCCCCAGACTAGCTGCCAATTTAAGTCCGGCCAGCAAGGCCTCGTACTCTACTTCATTGTTAGGGGCTTTGAAGCCGAGCCTGATAACGTATTGGATGGAGGTTGAATCAAGCATGACTAGGACAATCCCTGCTCTGGCGCGCTTGGAATTGGACGACCCATCCACATAAAGGATCCATCTATGCTCTCCGTTTGACTCCGTTCCTGGATATGCGGGAGAGCTGGCGGGGCCGCAGGAACTGTTTCCGCTCCTGCGTCTGTCGCCTCTACATTCGGAGCAGTGAACTCCGCTATAAAATCGGCCACAACTTGGCCCTTGATTTCAGTTCTCGGAAGATATTGGATGTCGAACTCCCCGAGTTATATCGCCCACTTGGTCAGTCGACCTAACACCTCGGGCTTTTGAAGGACTTACCTGAGGGGGGAGTCAGTCAGGACAACAATAGTATGCGCTTGGAAGTACGAACGCAGCCTCCATGCAAAGAAGACTAAGCTGAATGCTAATTTCTTCATACTCAGGTACCTGGTCTCGGCGGGTACCATTGCTTTGCTCACATAGTAAACGGGGTGCTGCCTACCCCCCACCTCTCTAATGAGTGCAGAACTGATGGCTGAAGCTGAGACAGCCAGGTATAGGAATAGGGGCTCACCCTCTTATAGCTTGGATAACAAGGGTGGTGAGCCCAGGTACTGTTTCAGCTGCTAGAATGCCTATCCACACTCCCGGGTCTACTTGGTCTTCTTATAACCCTTCAACTGTTGGAAGAAGGGGAGGCACTTATCCATGGCTCGGGATATGAATCGATCGAGTGTCGCCACCCGACCGGTGAGCCATTGGATTTCCTTTATGGTCCAAGGTGAGCTCATGTCAAGCAGCACCTTGATCTTCTCAGGATTTGCCTCAATACCCCTCTAGCTGACTTGAAACCCGAGGAATTTACCGGAGCTGACTCCAAAGGCGCACTTGGTGGGGTTCAACTTCATATGATACTCCCGAAGAATCGAGAAAGTTTCACCGAGGTCCGCAATGTGGTCAGACTCCTTGACACTCTTCACCAGCATGTCGTCAACATAAACCTCCATGGTCCGACCGATTTTCTTGACAAACATCTGGTTCACAAGCCTCTGATATATTGCCCCGGCGTTCTTTAGGCCAAAGGGCATGACCCGGTAATAGTAGAGACCTTTATCTATGACGAAGGTTGTCTTCTGCCTGTTTGGAGGATGCATTGCGATCTGATTGTATCCGGAGAAAGCGTCAAGGAAGGATAGTAGTTCGTGTCTGGCTGTGTTGTCCACTAGCTGATCGATCCGAGGCAAGGGAAAACTGTCCTTGGGGCAGGCCTTGTTTAAGTCTGAGTAGTCTACACAGACCTGCCACTTCCCGTTGGCATTCTTCACAAGGACAACGTTTGTGATTAGTCTAGATAATGCACTTCCTCGATGAATCCGACGCTGAGGAGCTTTGATACTTCATCTGCTATGACTGAGTACCTTTTAGGGTCGAACACCTTCCTCCTGCTTCAAAGGTCTATGATCTGGGTCCGTGTTTAGCTAGTGGACTATAACATCAGGAGAGATGCCCAGCATGTCTTCGTGTGACCATACGAAGACGTCCTTGTACTGCTGTAAGAAAGCCAGCATCTGAGACTGCTGCTCAGAATTCAGCGACGATTCGAGTAGAACCGTTCTGCTCGGGTTGGCTTTTTTGAGTGGGACGGTCACTAAGTCCTCTGTGGGGGAATCTTTTCTAAGAGCTTTGGAGTCGAGGACGTTGACAGTGAGGGCCTGCTTTACCAAACCTTTTCTCACCGCCACAAAGTAACATCTCTGGGCTTTGCGGTGATCTCCTCGAAGGTATCTGACTCCTCCCTTAGTGAGGAACTTCATCATGAGGTGATAAGTGGACACGCTGCCCTCATTGCATTAAGGGAAGGTTAGCCCAATATAACATTGTGCACCGACGACACGTTCACAAGGAGAAAGTCAACCAGAAGTGTGACTTGATGCTACCCTTCCCCTGCTGTTACGGGGAGGGAGATGGCTCCCTCGAAGATCACCTTATCTCCGGCAAAGCCGTGCAGGGGGGTCTTCACAGGTCGGAGGCGTGACCTGTCGATCCCCATTCTCTCAAACGCCTCGGAGTAGATGATGTCGGTCGAGCTGCCAATGTAGACCAATATGCGGTAAACTTTGTGGTTAGCTATAGTCATTGCCACCACCAGGGCATCGTTGTGTGGATGCTAAATTCCACGCGTGTCACCCTCGGTAAAGGTCAAACTGCACGGGCTCACTCAGAGTTCTTTCATTAACCTTTCAGCCAAGTGGATGTAATGGTCGGGGTTCGAGCTCCGAGAGTAGGCTTTATGAGCCCTATTTGAGTCACCTCCACCAGATGAACCGCCATAGATGGTGCGGATCTCGGCAGGCTCTTCCATAGTTTTGCTTGGCTGCTCTTCTCTCTGAGCCGACTTCTCTTCCTTGGTGTATCGTCG
The DNA here is from genome assembly GCF_029962835.1 of Magnolia sinica. Classification (NCBI taxonomy): domain Eukaryota; kingdom Viridiplantae; phylum Streptophyta; class Magnoliopsida; order Magnoliales; family Magnoliaceae; genus Magnolia; species Magnolia sinica. The sequence continues at coordinate 29,159,411 of NC_080587.1, forward strand.
CAAATGACCCTTATAGTGAGGGTCTCAATCTCGTCCTTGAGATCTACACAATCGCTCGTATTGTGACCATGGTCACGATGGAAACGACAGTAGTTGTGCTTGTCTCGATGTCCTGCATCATCCTTCATACAAACTAGCCACTGCAGGAGTTTCTGATCCCTGATGTCCATCTGTTCAGGAGATGTATTGAGTGGGGTGGAGCGGAACTTGCTCTCAGGCCTCCTGCTTGATCGGCGATCGCGAGAGGCTCGATCGTCTAGCTTCTTGCTGGATGATTGTGGCTCTTCGTTCCTCAATCTCTTCTCCTTGGACGATTGCTTGGCAACTTAGACATTCTTGCGCAAGTTGGAGAACTCCTCAGCATTGGTGTATTTTTGAGCTCGGCTAAAGTAGTCGATGGATTCTTCCCAATTGAGAAGATGAACTTCCCCTCCCTGAGTCTACTGAATATGGCAGAAGTGTCATCTTGTCGTCGTAATCGTCCACCAATAGCGTCTCTTCATTGAAGCGGGCGATGAAGTCCTTTAATGACTCCTTGTTCCCCTGTTTGAGGGTGAACATATGAGTAGTCGACTTCCGACTCTTCTTACCAGAGATGAACTGGGTAAGGAATAATCTACTGAGCTCCGCAAAGGAGCTGATCAACTTTGGCTTAAACCACCGGTACCAACTTCAAGCAGACCCGGAGAGGGTTATCGAGAAAGCCCTGCACATCATTGCGTCCGTGGCCAACTGGATCTGTATCCACGAATGGTAGGATTCCACATGTTCTGACGGGTCTCCAGACCCAGAGTATTGGATGACTGGAGGCATCCTGAACTGTAACATTTCGAAAAAATCCGTACAAAGACCCGATTACCACCTCAGGTAGAAATCACTAAGGAGCAAATCCATTAGAAATTAGTCAAGGATTAGCTAAGTGCTAAACTAGATTATCTGTAGAATTAGCACTAATCACTTTAAATACGATTTGCAAGACCCAAAATGAGTAGAACCGTTAACGCTATATTACCTAGAAACTTAGGATCCATCTCAAAACCCAGTTGCTCTCGGGTGCATCAAGAGACTCCATTTCGGACCTGGACCGCACGTCGAAAGTCTGATTACTGTGAAACTATATGGTTATGACCACCTTACTGGGCTTGGCTACCATCTTGGAAATTAAGTCCAGATAGTATTCCGAAATGCACATCTTGAACCCGGAGCGAAGTGTGTGAGAAACGTGAATATCTTTAGGAAATGAACTAAACCTTAAGTGAATTGAGTCGTTCACTTGTAGGTCAAATCTAAGGATTCAGACTGTCAGAATCTGACCTAATTACACCCTCGGATCAGGAGAAATTTTCAACACATGTCAGTGTATTTGTGGCCCTGATCGAATACCGGTGACCGTTGAACTGAAACTGGTCCCCCGTAGTCGATCCACTGATCCGATTGGGCTGAGATCTTAGCCTGACCTAGATCCAATGTCAGGAAGCTTAAGTCCGACTGCATGTGGAAAAGGGGCCTCCAGAACAGCTCCGTTGGACCGAAACTGTTGCCCTTTGGCTATAACCTAAGTATACCTTGGCCCTGGGGCCATTTCCATCAGTCCTGGGCTTATATAAAGGCCTAAAACCCTCTCTCACCCTTCACATACGAATTTCTAACCTTAGGTGAGAGAAGAGAAAAAGAAAGAGAAGGAAAGAGAGAAAGTGTGAGGGAAAGCTAGGGTTTGCTGCAGAGATTCTTCCCTGCTGCTCTACGTATCGTATCATCGCTACCGTATCGCTATACCAGCAATTCTGGTTCCATTTTCAGGTAAGAAATCCTAACCCTAACCTATTTTAGGGTTTCAAATAGAGTACAGGATGAAATAGCTAATCTATTTCATACTGTAGGTTGCAGTTGTGCCGTAGATGACGAGTTAGAGAACCAACTGAGTTCGTTACGTGTCTACCGGCATAAGGTGCGGACTATAAACATTTAAGTTATAGTTTTCAAGGCTTTCAATGTCAATCAATGATTTATGACTGACTTGAGTGCTATCACATTTGCGTAGTTAGGATGTTTCAACATATTACATATATATGTAGGTTAGGCTATTTCGAATGCGTTCTAAGTGTTTGTTAAAATGTTTGAATGAATATGAAATTATGATTTATGCTTGCTATGATTATTGATTGCTAATACATGATCATTGTGCGTGTGAAAACTCCTATGTAGGAGGGTTTGCTATAATATGTATTTTATTGATTTATTACATGTATGCAATATGTGTAGACTAAGTGTTTGATAAAATGCCTGAATGAGAAAATGTTAGTTTAAATGTATGTAAAGAGGGTGTTGAGATAGGATTCTCAATCCCCTTATCTTTATGGATCCTACCTTACTACTATGTGATTGATGGATGAACTACCTATGTATTGTAACATGTGTAGTATGTGTTATGTTGAAATGCTCAGATAAGATTTATATTCAGATTTGGTTATCACATGTTGGCTTTAGTTGTTACACATGAATGTTAATGTTTAAAGTGTGATTGGGGCTACAATGTAGCCTAGGCAATCGGTAATGGTTTACGATCGGTGGCCGAATTGATTTAGCCACGACGGATACGTTAAACGAATCTGAGTCGTACGTCATTTGACGGCAGTGGTTAGGCCACGTGGAATGCTTGTGCATTTCATGTCAATTAATTCGACGTACGCTCGTACTAGTCGAGCTAGTCAATTAACTCGATTGGCCCGATGTATGTTCACCATGTATGAACGCTACTGTTTGAATCTAAGGTACCAACTTACTAGTACCAAACCCGTTTAACCTTAGTACCTCGATCCGCTAAGACTCATGAGCCGGACATGGTGGTGTATGGGACACCATGGTCGAGCTGTTGGCTTACGCCAGGGTGACAAGCCTCCCCGTAGTGACCAGTGAGCAACCCAAACTCATGAGCCGAATATGGTGGTGTATGGGACATTGTATTTGAACTGTCGGCCTATGATCAGGTGACGAGCCTGTAGTGACCTCGAGCATATACTAGAAACTATCTTGAGGTGACAAGCCTTTCCGTAGTAAACTAGAGTATAAACTAGGCCTATGCTGACGGTGACGAGCCTCTCCGTAGCAACCTGGAAGCCATCTATCATATGTGACTACTAGGATTGACGACCCTAGATGGATCAATGTTTGGGTTATGATATAAAGGGAGGTGCCTTAACTTCCCAATCCTGCTGTATGAATATGTCTAATTAAGAACTTGGCTAACACGACCATGCATCGCATTGCACAGTGCTTTGGTGAGGAAGTGCACAGAGGAAGGGGTGCATGCCACGAATGTAAGAGGAAGATCGTAGAGGGAGTGCAGGCGAGGGCATGCATCATTAATACATATCATTTTTGCATTAACCATGGTACTTAGGGATGCTTGATTGTATTGCTTTATCATTACGGCTTGATTGAATTGATAACATCTTAACCTTTGCCTTATAGCTACACTGAGTTGATCACTCACTCTCACGTTCGGGACAGTGTTTTAAACACCAACCAGACTCTGTCTTAACTGCAGGTGATGGCAATATTTATGAGGCAGAGCCAGACTATTGCGATGATGAGGAGGAGTTCTCCTATTTGTAACTCTCTGGTGGGTCTATGTAGACCTGAAGTTGCGCTGCCGGGGCTACAGGGTTTTGGATAGAGAACATTATGCTTTTTGATTTTGTACATTTTTGAATTAAACTTGTAATTATTTAACCTAGTGACATTCATACTCTGAGGGCTTGCTATTACTTTTGTACAGTTTATATACATATCATAGTCTTCCGCTAGCGTACTTTAATTGCCTCTGGAGTATGATATGCTATTTTGGTATAGTCTCATTCATGTTTAAAGCACTAATACGGACAACATTTAATCATCATTATCTATGTTGCATAAGTGATGCATTGGAACTCGGGAGTTGAGTCTATGATTGACCTCCGATTTTCAGGGCGTTACATGAACCTCTGCGACATCACCTCATCCATGATTTCTGAGGTGAAGGGATGCTCGGTATCTTCTATCATTGCCTGGACTGCAGTCAAGATGGACGCAGACTGCTGGTTCTTCTACAAAGGCTTGATCTGGTCGTGAAGTTCCTTTAGCTGAGCCTCCCAAGGATTCTGATTCTCAACTACTGCCTCTTTGAGGGCCTCTGTCACCTCGGGCGCTCTACCCTATGTTCTCCTCTTGAGCCGATGACAGAGGTCAGTGGGGGCCAAAGCTAAAGTTGTAGACACATAGGATGGCTCCGCATCCCGAGCAGGTTCTGGGACTTGGGCAGACCAGTTCTGGGACGCTTCATTCTGCGTAGGGTTGGGAGCTCGTGCGGACTGTGCCTAGGACCCCCTGTCCCGAGAACTAACTTGCTGCGGTCGTTCCTCGGGTGTTGGGGTGGCGTTCACTATGTTAAGAGGTGGCTGCTGATTTTGTTGCGCTTTCATTTGGCTAATTTCGTCCATCAGCATCTGGACTTCGTTTTTTAATGCCTTATACTTTCCTTCTCGGCTTCGAGTCTGTTGGAATGGCCCTATCAGAGCCGATTCGGTATGTAATAGTGAAGAAGACTGATGTTGTCCACTAGGCTCAGGATCCACAGTTGTAACATTCTTCTTTTCTTTCGCCATTTCTGATAAAATCTTCTAGTTTTTTGTTCGTTTCCCACAGACAGTGCCAAAAAATGTTGAGGTCAAAATCTGGACCACCCTCCACTCAATGCTTGTGAACTCAAAACGGACCCTGGTCCTACACAGAAAGGTGAACAAAGGAGACCCTGGCTTAAACAGGGGACCCTCCGATGCCTAAATCAGGCTAGGGAATCTGGGTCTAAGTTGTGTAATGTAGAGAGAGGGTGCGAGATCTTGCGTACTTGTTGCAATGGGGTCCCCTAGTATTTATACCTATGGGTCGGGTAGATCGTGTCCGTCAATCTCGACATTATCTACTCAATCAAGCGAATATTGCAATCGTGGAGATACTCCACAATCTTTGGATCGTGTAGCGCATCGTGTCTTAATGGAGCCTATCTCTAGGCGTGATCTTCGGCCACGTCCACATTAGGACTGGTTTCCTAGTTCGGACCTCATCCTATCTAAGTCTGAGGCTAAGTACTTGTGGTCAAAATTCATAGTCGAGTCATTGATGTCGGAGTCTGTTAGGAGTGCTTATTTAGGGCTTAGCCCTCGGCCTCTAGGTCGAGGATGAGTCGGTCGATCCTGGTCCATAGCTTTTTGAATGAAGACGAGGACGAGGACGGGAGCTCGGCTTGACCAACCTTCTTGGGATGAGGATGAGGATGAGGACGAGGATGAGAGCTTGACTTGGCCAGCATTCTTCGGATGAAGATGAGAATGAGGACGAGGACGAGCCCTCGGCTCGACCAACCTTCTTCGGATGAAGATGAGGATGAGGATGAGGATGAGAGCTCATCTTGCTCGACCTAGGGTCGTAGTCCAGAAGTCCGTTCGTGCCCGATATGATGTTCTCCCTTCGAGGCCCTATTAATTGGCTTGGATGGCTCGGGGTCGACCCTGTTTGACCCTGTCCACATTTCCCCATAACAGAAACCATGACTTGATTCTCTCCTTTAGAAAAATGAGAAACAGCTTGAGTCTAATAATGTCTTGAGAGACGTTGTTGTAATGCAAAGTCGCTACAATCTCATTAAATTCCTTGATATGTAGATACGGGCTTTCTGAATCAAGCTTGTAAAATTTGGGAAGAAGTTGAATCACTTCCGGTTTGAAATCCAGATTACATACATTGATTAAAAAAATCATACAAGATGGTGTGGTTGTTCTTGCCGGTTATAGGTAATCTCTTAAAGTTTTGACCAGGAAAATATAGTGTGCTTCGTTCTCATCATGCACCGTTCTAACCGGTGTCATGTTCCACACAAGTATCTCATTGAAATTTTTTCCAGTTTAATCTATATTCTCCTCAAAGTATGGTTCATGATTAGGCATGTTTGGAGCATTTGCAACCATGATTTGAAATGATTCAGGCATACTCAGATATTTTTTAACCTACTGGTGAATAGAAAGCCCATCAAGTAGATCTCATTCACTTAGAAGTTGTTGTGTATGGTCCCTTACCTTCTTGGGCATGAACTAGACACATGAAACTAAGTTCTAAACCTAAACCTCGAAAATAAATTTCTATAGGAAAATTCAAAAATCTTATAGTAATTAGAATGAACTAAAAATCAATAAGAATAAGATGAGGGAATAGAGTTATGAATTTACGTGAATTAGGATTAATGATGCTACAAAAACAAAAATCAAAACAATGTTAGTAAAAAAAATCTGTAGAAACACGTAAGTAAAATTAAACTTTATAGAATCAAAACCTAAAAGCAAAAAACCATATATTAGAATTATAAATCAAAACCCTGACCTAAACCTAAGTATTCTTAGCGCAAAATCCCTGGCAACGACACTAAAAATTTAATTGAACCCAAGGGTTGATAATCCCAAGTATATGACAGTGATAGTGTAATAACTTGGTAAGATCAAAGTTGATCCTCAGAGAATTTGGTGAGAATATACTAAGGATTTAGTCTAAGAAAAAATGGTTGGTTTGGATTTTTAATCCAGTGGAATAGAAGAGTTGTAAAAAGAATTATAAAAAATGACTAAGGATCCATGAATCCCCAGTCAATAGACTTTGAATTCAATTCGTCTACTCGAGTTGATAAATCATCTAGAACTGGATTTTAATTAATTCTAATCGGAAGATAGTATAGTAATATCAAAAAAAAAAAAAACATTCAACATAGATTATAATCATGATATGCTTAATCTATCATGAAGATCTATGTAATCACATCATAGGGAATTGAAAGTATCTAATGTACCTGGGGGCCACAAAAGATCAAACAAATTTACAGATTGATTCCTTCCCCACTTTAGGAATTCAATCACATCCAATCATAATTTGATTAAAAAAATTATCTTTCTTTGAAGAAATGAATTAATTATCAAATATCCATTAAAAGGTTAATTCATTAGCCTTAGCTTAGAGATTAGCCAAGCATGACTAACATCTTAAACAAAATAGAAAGAAAAACTAAAAGAACATATTAGAACCGAAGGATTGTGAAGGAATGATGATTCTAAAGAAGCTCCACAACTCCTAGGTCCTTCTCCCAAGATCTAATTTGTACATAGAATATCTTAGAACACCCCTTTAAATAGAAAAAGTTCACACCGACTTGGAACCGACTTCAAATTTATGTACTTTTGTTACACTTCAATTGTACAAAGAGTCAAATTTGGTCGCACCAAAGTCTCACTATTTCCAACCGAAGATACCCTCAGTTGTAGACGAATTTCATAAAAATATGTCTGAAGTCCCTGTCCTCCTTAGGTCGCTGTAACACCCTGAAAATCGGGGGTCAAGTAGAAGTCCAACTCCCGAGTTTCAACACATCACTTATGCAACATATTTAATGATGATTAAATGTTGTCTGTATTAGTGCATAAAACATGAATAAGATTAAGCCAAATCAACAATACATAATCCAGGGATAGTTGTAATACGCAAGCGGAAGACTTACTCAAATATGTATAGCGTTATAACTCAGTATAGGTCCCCAAAGTATTATGCATTGCCAGGTCAATAATTACATGTATAGTTTCAAATTACAAAAATGTCAAAAGTAATAGTCCACTACAAGTATGACCCTGAAGCCCCACCGATCAGAATTGTCTATACGAACCCGCCTGAAAACTGCATATATGAGAAGGCATCCTCATCGTCGACAAAGTCCGCCTCCGCCTCATCAATCAGGTCTCCATCTGTAGCTAAGACAGAGTCTGGTTGGTGTGTACAACACTGTCCCGTAACGTAGGAGTGAGTGATCAACTCAGTGGAACAATAAAGCACAGGTTAACATGTTCTCAATTCAGTCAAGCAGTAATGATAAAACAATACAATCAAACATTCCTAAGTACTCTGATTAATATAAGAATGGTATGAATAAATGATGCATACCTTCGCCTGCACTCCCTCTACGATTTTCATCTAACGGTCGAGCATGTCAGTCACTTCCTCAGTGCTCTGCCCAACGCCAAACGGCACATGCAGTGCGGTGCATGAACGTGATTACTAAGTTCTTATTAGTCCTTTTCATACAGTAGGATTGGGAAGCTAAGGTACCTCCCTTATATCAATTTTCCAAATGATGATCCATTCTAGGGTCGTCAATCCTAGTAAATCTCATACGATGTTACGATTCTAGGTCGCTACAAAGGGCTCGTCACCTTATCAGTGCAGGCTTAGTGTACTCTTGTTACTACGTAAGGGCTCGTCGCCTCTATGCAGTCTTAGTGTACACTTGAGGTCACTACAAAGGGCTCGTCACCTTATCAGTGTAGGCCGACAGCTCGAATACAGTGTTTCGTACCACCGTATTCGGCTCACGAGTCTGGGTTGCTCACTAGTCACTACGGGGAGGTTTATCACCCCAGCGTAGGCCGACAACTCGACCACGGTGTCCCATACCACCATGCCCGACTCATGAGTCTCAGCGGATCGAGGTACCAAGGTTTAAAGGGGTTTTCACTGGTGAGTTTGGTACCTTAGATTCAAGCAGTAGCGTCCATACGTGATGAACATACATCAGGTCAATCGAGTTACTTGACGAGCTCGACTAGTACGAGCGCATGTTGAGTTGACCGACATGAAGTGCATAAGTACTCCGTGTGGCCTAACCACTGCCGACATCCCAAGTACGGCTCAGATTCATCGATCACGTCCTATGTGGTGAAACAACCTCAGCCACCTATTCAGTGCCTATTACCAATTGCTTGGACTATTCCGTAGTCCCAAACACATTCAATTATAACAGATAATCATACAAGCTAATCAAAATAGTAATGGATCAACAATTCCAATCATACTAGCATATGAGCATTTGATGGATTTCAACTTAAACATGAATTCACACATATGTAGTCCCTAAGTAAAATAGACAAAGAATGTAAGTTACATGGAGGAAATCATACACATCATTAAGATAGTTGAGAATCTCTTCTCAACGCCCATATAACGTACAATTTATTACACACTTGTTCATTTAGACATTTCTACAAACACTTAGACTACATATTCCAACATACATGACGTATATTGGTGATAGCACGTATTAGGGCAAATCCTTTCACTAAGGATTTATCACATATACTTCAACCATATGTCTACAACAGTTAATCATGGTAAATCCATATCCAGAATCCATACACTTACAAACATTTCAACAAACACAAAAATACACAATATTCAACATAGTTCATATATATGTGTAAATGCGGGAACAACGTGTCTAAGCCAGTGATAGCAATTCAAGTCAGTCATAAATCATTAACTGACATTAAAAGCCTTGAAAACTATAACCTAAACATTTATAGTCCGCACCTTTCGCCAGTAGACTCATGGCGAACTCAGTTTTAAAAGTTAAGTCTTGTCTACGGCACCACAATAACCTATAACAGGGAATAGGCTAGCTAATTCATCTATTACGCTAGTCGGAAATCCTAAGACAAATTAGGGTTAGATTTTCTTACCTAAATATGGAGTCGGAATCACCTGTATAGCGATACAGGAGTGGCGGTTGAGTGCGTGGAGTAGCGGGATCGAATCCCAAGAAGTATCTCCAACTCTCACTCTCACTTTCTCTCTTTTCCTTTCTCTTTTCTCTTCTCTCTCTCCTAGGGTTTCTCAAATTCGTATGGAATATGGGAGAGAGTGTTTAAGGTCCTTATATAGGCCCAAGTTTGATGGAAATGGCCCCAGGGCCAAGGTATACTTAGGTTATATCCAAATACGGACTGTTCCGGTCCAACAAAGCACTTCTGATGGCCCCTTTTCCACGTGCAGTCGGACTTAAGCTCCCTGACCATGGATCTAGGTTAGGCTGAGTTTTCATTCCGATCAGATTTACAGATCAGCCGTGGAGGACCAGTTTCAGTTTAACGGTCACTGGCACTCGATCAGGATCACAAGTACACCGACATGTGTGGGACATTTCTCCTAATCCGAGGGTGTATTTGGGTCAGATTCTGATGGTCTGAATCCTTGTATTTGGCCCGCAAGCGACACGACTCAGATTACTTAAATTTAGATTTTATTTCTAAATATTTTCACGTTTCTCAACTCTTTGTTCCAGGCTCAAGTTGTGCATTTCTAGACACAATTAAGACTTGATTTTCGAGAGAGTTGTCAAGTCTAGTAATGCGGTCATATCTATATAGTTTCGGGATAATCGGACTTTCGACGTGTGGTCCAGGTCCGATATGGAGTTTCGGTGTGCTCCCGAGAGCAACCGGGTTTAGGGATAGATTCTAGATTTCAGGGTAACGTAGCTTTAATGATACTGCACGGTTTGGGTCTTGCAGATCATATTTAAAGTGATTAGTACTAATTTTACAAGTACTCTAATTTAACACTTGCTAATATTAACCTAATTTCTAAAGGTTTCGGTCCTAGGTGATTTCTGCCTGAGGTGGTACTCGGGTCCTTGTACGGATTTTTCCGAGACGTTACAATCTACCCCCCTTAAAGAAAAATTTTGTCCTCGAAATTAGTACCTTTTCGTACTCCTCGAGAGTCTGAGGGTAGTTCTTTCAAACCTCGGCTTCTTTCTCCCAAGTAGCCTCTTCCTCTGTGTGATGCGTCCACAGCACTTTCACAAGTGGAATAACTTTGCTGCGCAACACCTGCTCCTTCCTGTCTAGGATACGCGTCGGTCGCAGTATATATATAGTGTCATCGCTCAACTGCACCTGCTCCCATCTGATAATGTGGGAAGGATCGAGAATGTATTTCTTCAGTATAGAAACATGAAATACGTTATGCACGCCCGCAAGTGGTGTGGGCAAAGCAAGGCGGTACGCCACCGCCCCCACTCGATCAAGTATGTGGAATGGGCCAATGAATCGAGGCGTAAGCTTCCCCTTCTTGCCAAACCGAAGAACTCCCTTTATAAGGAAAACTCTGAGGAACACATGGTCCCCGACCTCGAACTCTAGCGGTCGCCACCTAGTATCGGCATAGCTCTTCTGTCTGCTCTGCGCTGTCAGAAGTCGGCGCCTTATAATGTCGACTTTCTCCGAAGTCGCCTGAACTAACTCCGGGCCAATCAAGCTCTTCTCGCCAACCTCTGATCAGCAATGCGATGCTCTACACGGATGCCCATACAGTGCCTCATAGGGAGCCATGTCAATGCTCACTTGGAAGCTATTGTTATAGGTGAACTCTGCATAAGGAAGACAGTCATCCCAACTGTCCTTAAAATCTAGCACACAGGCCCGTAACATATCTTTCAGAATCTGATTCACCCTTTCCGTCTGCCCGTCAGTCTGTGGGTGGAACGCGGTACTGAACTTCAACTTCACACCCATCGCTTCCTGGATGCGAGTCCAGAAAATGGATGTAAATTGCGTGTCTCGGTACGACACGATCTCCAAGGGAACTCCTTGCAGACGAACAATCTCCTTGATGTACAACCTAGCCAACTCGTTTGTAGAGTTTGAAACTCTGATAGGGAGGAAATGAGCCGATTTCGTCAACCGGTTCACGATCACCCAAATGGAATTATGCCCCTTCCTCATCTTCGGTAGCCCTGAGATGAAATCCATAGAGATGAAATCCCACTTCCATTCTGCTATGGGCATGGGCTGAAGTAGTCCAGGAGGTCGGCGATGCTCTGCCTTGACTTGCTAGCACGTGAGACAATGGGATACATAATTTGCTATGTGAGCCTTCATATTATCCTACCAGTTCGACCTCTTCATGTCACGATACATCTTCGTACTGCCTGGATGCATAGCCATCCTTGAATCGTGAGTGGCCTTAAGAACTTCCTTCCTTAAGTCAGGGAGGTTCGGGACGCATAGGCGGTCACGGTAACGTAAGCCCCCATCCGTGCCAACTCTCCATTCGGACTCCTCATCTGCACTAACCTGCTCTCTCATCTTCGCCAACAGCTTATCGTCTGCTTGAGCTGTGATAATCCTGTCATCAATGAGGGGCTGTACTCGAATATGTGCGATGCCCTCATACGGCTCCTCCACCATGAGTTTCTGCTCAAAGTCTTGCACAAACTCTATCATGTCCCACTCTGCTATCATCAACGGAGCTGCAAACGCTAATGCCTTCTAACGGCTCAGTGCGTCTGCCACAAGGTTGGCCTTGCCAGGATGGTAATAGACTTCAAACTTGAAGTCCTTTAAGGTTTCCATCATTACCGCTGCCTCATATTCAGGTCCCGCTGAGTGAATATGTATCTGATGCTCTTGTGATCGCAAAAGAGCTTGAACTCCTCTCCATAGAGGTAATGCCTCCAGATCTTCAAGGCAAAGATGACGGCAGCTAACTCCAGGTCGTGCGTAGGGTAGTTTTCCTCATGTTTCCTCAACTGTCGCGACAGGTAAGCAATAACCCTGTCCTTCTGCATCAAAACACCGCCCAAATCGACGTGAGACGCGTCCGTGTATATCGTATACTTGACCCCTTGCTCTGGTAATACTAGCACAGGGGCAGACATCAACTTGTCCTTCAACTCCTGAAAAGCTGCTTCTGCTTTTCCATTCCAAGCAAACTTCAGATCTTTCCATGTCAACTGAGACAAAGGTCTAGTTATCTTCGAGAAATCACGAATGAATCGTCGATAATAACCTGCTAGACCAAGGAAACTCCTCACTCAGTAACTGAACCGGGCTGCTTCTAGTCCTGAACTGCGGCTACCTTGGCAAGGTCCATAGTTATCCCTTCTCTGGACACCACGTGTCTTAGAAACTTGACTTCCTCTTTCCAGAAATCGCACTTCTTGTACTGGGCGAACAACTGGTTCTTCCTCAGAGTATCCAAGACTGCTCGCAGGTGTTCCTCGTGTTCTTCCCGACTCTTAGAGTATATCAGGATATCATCAATAAACACGATGACGAAACAGAATAAAAATGGCCAAAATACCCTATTCATCGGGTCCATGAACACGGCTGGTGCGTTCGTAAGGCCGAACGACATTATGAGAAACTCATAGTGTCCAAAATTGGTCCTGAAGGCCGTCTTCTGCACGTCCTCATCCCTGACGCACAACTGATGATACCCCGACTGCAAGTCAATCTTCGAGAAATACCTTGCCCCCTTCAACTGATCAAACAGGTCATCTATCCTGGGCAAAGGGTACTTGTTCTTTACCGTCACTTGATTCAATCTTCGATAATCAATACATAATCGCAGAGATCCATCCTTCTTTACAAACAACATGGGCGCTCCCCATGGAGACACGCTGGGTCGTATAAAGCCTGTATCCAACAGATCATCGATCTGTTTCCTCAGCTCCTCCATCTCGCACGGAGCTATGCGATAGGTCGGAAGGGATACAGGTGTCGTACCAGGCACTAGGTCGATGGTAAAATCAATTTCGTGTTGAGGGGGTAGTCCAGGTATCTTCTTGAACACATCTGAGAACTCTTGGGCCACAGGAGTGTCCTCAAGCGCTGGACCATGAGTGTCCTCCAGCATGGAAGCATAACAATCAATGCGATAGGGCCAACTGACCTGCACCGGGAAAGTAAAGGTCATGCCCTCTGGTCCATAAGCTGTCACCACTCTACAATCGTAGTCGATCTCTGCCTTCATCTCTGTGAGCCAATCCATACCGAGAATGACATCGTAATGATGTAATGGGGTGACAATCAAGTCGAGGAGCGCTGTCCCGCTCCCTACATCTATCGAACATCCCTTACAGATCTTGGTAGCATCCGAGAAAGTCCTTGTGGCGGTAAGGATTCTCACCCCAACCATAGGACTAGTTTTCAACCCTAGCCACTTGATTACTGCGCATGATATGATAGAGACAGTGGACCCGGTGTCCACTAATAAAAAGACTGGAGTACCTTGGATGTGTCGTAACATCAAAAGCCATAGGTGGCATAGGTGCTGCCTCTAATGCTTCAGCTGTAAGTGAGTGCACTCGAGCCTGCTGAAAATGGTTAGGCTGAGTACCATAGGCTATTAAGGTGGCCTAGATCGAGGTATAGGTGGCCGGAATGATGAATGAGCTGGTGCCAAGAGTAGAGGTGGTGCCGATATAACCTAGGAAAACGGGCGGTTGACCCTCTGGGGAGGTGAGAAGCCACTATCCCTCATCTTGGTGAAACAGTTCACCTCTGTGTGGCCTGGCCTCTTACAGTAGACACACCACCCGTTAGGTCGCCTCATAGGGGTAGGTGAAGCCGTCAGCCTCAGCGGTGAATATGCCCGTGGCCTCTTCCCGAGGAATGGTCTGATCTGAATCTCTAGTCGCGGCCTAGGAGCCATCGGTGCTCGCATACGGGACTGCCTGTCCCTGTCCTGCTCAGCTCTCATGGACATGCTCACCAGCTCAGAATAGCTCGGTATGCTAGAGCAGCACATCTTCGAGCGAATATCTGATCGCAGGCCCTCAGAAAAACGCCGCATACGCATCGGCTCATCTGCCAAAATCAATAGGGCGTACCTTCCCAACTCTAGAAACATATTCTCGTACTCTGCCACTAACATCTCTCCCTGTCGAAAGTGAAGGAACTCACTCTCCTTCTCGTGGCGATAGGTGATGGGATAGTATTTCTCATGGAAGCAGGTCTTAAAATCTGCCCATGTCCATACGTGTCCGACCGCAACAGTACGGAGGACACTATCCCACCATAAGCTGGCCTCCTTCTCGAACATGAAGGTGACCAACTCCACCTGCTCGGGCTCTGTGCAATGCAGCGGCTTTAACATCTTAGAGATGCGGTTAAGCCAATACTCGGCCTCCTCGGGTCTGCGAGTATCCGCAAAGGTAGGGGGCCATAAGCGTTGAAATCACTCAAAGTGGCCGCTGGCACCTGCATTCCTAGCAAGAGGTGTAAATGGAGCAGGCGAAGCCACACCCACGCTCCGGGCGAAAATTCCCGCCATGGTGGCCAAAAACTACTGTTGCTACTGTGCCTGCTGCTGCTGCATCAACAACATCATCTGCTCCAACCTACCAGTAGGGGGAGCCAATTGAGGTACAGATGGCGTCGAGGAGGACGCATGGTTCTATTCTGGAACTGGTGGCACAACAGGTGTAGGCCCATTGGTGGGGCCAGTGGCCGGCTAAGAGTCCGGCATGGTGTCACAGGGAGACGGGCCCGAACTAGGGTCCGTATGGCTATCGCTTTGGGGAGGTGCCCCATTAAACAAATCGCCAAGAGTGAGTCGTGCCGTACTCCGTATGGCCTTAAGTGTCATTCTTTATATACAACATAGGTTGCAACCCAGGTCAGATTCAGCATGCCCACAACCTTAACCACACAGCATTTACACACAGTTTAAAGAAACTTCATGCATTTCATTTACCAAAATTGTCATAATACATGAAATACATATTACATGAATCATGACAGGAAATGCATATAAGCTATTACAAAGCAAGACTACAAACGTAGAGCAACTACCAAACACAAACACACTTCCTACCTACTATACTACTAGGTCTATCAACCTTAAAACGTAAACATTTTAAGATAGCAACAAAACAAACTACTGGGCAACGGCATGGATGACTAGACATCCGAGTCTGGTGACGGAGGAGGGGCGCCCTTAACCTTCAGGCAACACGGGATAGTTTTCAAGGTGCGGGTCACCTTCTTAAACTTGTGCTTCACAAGGGCTCGAACATCGATAATCTCCTATCGCAAGGTAGCCTGGCCCTCCTCAAGTCGAGCTAAGCGGGCTTCCCTAGCAGCCCGATTAGAGTCATGCCCCGTTGCCATAGGAGGGGAGCTCTCATCCGTGTCCTGAGCCTCCACTTCTTTCTCCTGCTCTTCTTCAATCTCCTCTCTGCTTTCCTCCTATCTTTCATACTTGTCACTAGCCGTCTTATCCTCACTTTCATCGAGGCGGGCTTGTCGCTGCTGTGGCCCAATTTTTATCTGGTTGAGAGTAGTCTCGTTGATGTAATAGGTTAGCACTGGCACTTCCGCCCCAAGTCTATAGCCAAACTCACGTACAATCTTGCATATGAGTCGGCCGAATGGGAGCGAATCAGACTCTCTAGTGGAGCGTGCGGTAAGAACTATCTACCGCAGAACGTGCGTAGGCACGCACAACTTCTCTCCCTGCCCCACTTGGTAAAGGAAATCTACCATCAGACAGGTGCACTCGCTGCGGTTGCTCTACCTAGGGTACACATTGTATGTGAAGATGTGGTGGAGCAAGCGAAAGTCATCCGTCATATTAGTTGCTAGGAGACCGTTGTTCGGATTCCAACGAGCCAGTTATCCACAAAGGAATTACGTGCGGCGATCCCTTTCACATACACTCTTCAAATTCTTCTCGCTTGCATGCACTTCGCCAAGCGGCATCTTCATAAGCTGAGCTATCAACCTAGCATCAATTGTGGCCTCCCGATCTCTACCAACAGGGATCTTGAACTGTAAGGGCTCCAACGTAGGCTCTCGAATGTGGGCGTAAAAGGCTTGGACTATGCCCACATTTGTGCGGTACTCACCCTCGAACACAGGACCCCACCCGGCTTCGACCAGGCGGTCCATCACCAGATATTGCCCGAAGAGCTTCTCATCCACATGAGCTTCAAAGAGGACCCTGCGACCCTGAAATCTCCCATGGGACATATCCGTCAGGAGAATCCTTTCTAGGGGAGCCTAGGGATCAAGCTCTCGCTTGGTCCGTATCTCCCAATCAACACTAGCACTTGTAGCGGCGCCTCTAGGCCTCCTTGAATGAGTAGGGCGACTAGGCCCGACCTCATCCGTAGGCGTCCTCTTCTTCCCCATGAGAGAAAGAAGCATAAAAATCGAGAAGATGGCCGTCACAAGCTCAAACAAGGCCATGAAAAAGAGAAGATAGGTGGAAAAAGGAGGGGTTGTTGAACTTGAAGGTATGTGGGACTCAAATGAGGGATTTTTGCACTCAAATCTAAGGAAAAGAGAGATAGGAGAGGGTTTTGATGAAAAATGGTGGGAGGGTGTATGTGTTGAAGGAAAATGATGAAATGAGAGGATGGAGGAGAGATTTGAGAGAGAAACAAAGGGTTTTGAAGAAAAAAGAAGCTTGGAGGGGTAGATTATGAAGGAGAGGTGTGTTTGGAGGGTTTAAAATTGACCCAACACACATCAGTGGGCCACACAACACCCCAGGGGCGTCAGCCCGAAACGGCCCGCTAACCGGCGAGGCCCTCGCCGACCTTTGGACTGTCCGGTGATGGCTTGCCGATGGGGTGAGGTCCTCCTGCCTCTTGGACTTTAAAAATATGTGGGGCCCACCCTGGGTCCCCTTGGAAGTGTTTCGTTTGGCCCCCGACTCCGTTTTGAGTCGTTTCGGGTCATTTCGTGTAATTTCTGGTGTAATTACGTATTTTCTCGATTGTTGAAGGCTACGATTGGGTAAATTATGGTCTAAACCTATTAATTGATGGTCTAGAAGTGGTCCGGGGTCATCTCAAGCGATCACGGATGTGTACGAACCTGATCTCAGTGATCGTTTTCGGTAACTTTCGCCAATTGGTGAAACTGGACAACCTAAGCTTATTTCTACAGTTTTCTCACACCCACCTAGGTCTAAATGCGTCAGCGTACATCGTGTGACTATAACCTAGGCCCGGTTTAATCCAAATCATGCTCTGATACCAACTTGTAACGCCCTGAAAATCGAGGGTCGAGTAGAAGTCCAACTCCCGAGTTCCAACGCATCACTTATGCAACATATTTAATGATGATTAAATGTTGTCTGTATTAGTGCAAAAAACATGAGTAAGATTAAGCCAAATCAGCAATACATAATTCAGGGACAGTTGTAATACGCAAGTGGAAGACTTACTCAAATATGTATAGCGTTATAACTCAGTATAGGTCCCCAAAGTATGTATGCATTGCCAGGTCAATAATTATATGTATAGTTTCAAATTACAAAAATGTCAAGTATGACCCTAAAGCCCCGCCGATTAGAACTGTCTATACGAACCCGCTTGAAAACTGCATATATGAGAAGGCATCCTTATCGTCAACAAAGTCCGCCTCCGCCTCATCAGTCCGGTCTCCATCTGTAGCTAAGACAGAGTCTGGTTGGTGTGTACAAGACCGTCCCGTAATGTGAGAGTGAGTGATCAACTCAGTGGAACAATAAAGCACAGGTTAACATGTTCTCAATTCAGTCAAGCAGTAATGATAAAATAATATAATCAAACATTCCTAAGTACTCTGATTAATGCAAGAATGGTATAAATAAATGATGTATGCCCTTGCCTACACTCCCTCTGCGATCTTCATTTAAAGGTCGCGCATGTCAGTCACTTCCTCAGTGCTCTGCCCAATGCCAAACGGCACATGCAGTGCGGTGCATGAATGTGATTACCAAGTTCTTATTAGTCCTTTTCATACAGCAGGATTGGGAAGCTAAGGTACCTCCCTTATATCAATTTTCCAAACGATGATCCATTCTAGGGGTCGTTAATCCTAGTAAATCTCATACGATATTACGATTCTAGGTCACTGCAAAGGGCTCGTCACCTTATCAGTGCAGGCCTAGTGTACTCCTATTACTACATAAGGGCTCGTCGCCTCTACGCAGTCTTAGCGTACACTCAAGGTCACTACAAAGGGCTCGTCACCTTATCAGTGTAGGCCAACAGCTCGAATACAGTGTCCCATACCACCGTATTCAGCTCACAAGTCTGGGTTGCTCACTGGTCACTACGGGGAGTCTCACCCCAGCGTAGGCTGACAGCTCGACCACGGTGTCCCATACCACCATGCCTGGCTCATGAGTCTTAGTAGATCAAGGTACCAAGGTTTACAGGGGTTTTCACTGGTGAGTTTGGTACCTTAGATTCAAGCAGTAGCGTCCATACATGGTGAACATACATCGAGTCAATCGGGTTACTTGATGAGCTTGACTAGTACGAGCGCATGTTGAGTTGACCGACATAAAGTGTGTAAGCACTCCGTGTGGCCTAACCACTGCCAACATCCCAAGTACAGCTCGGATTCATCGATCATGTCTTATGTGGCGAAACAACCTCAGCCACCTATTCAGTGCCTGTTACCGATTGCCTGGACTATTTCATAGTCCCAAACACATTCAATTATAACAGATATTCATACAAGCTAATCAGAATAGTAATGGATCAACAATTCCAATCATACTAGCATATGAGCATTTGATGGATTTCAACTTAAACATGAATTCACACATATGTAGTACCTAAGTAAAACAGACAAAGAATGTAAGTTACATGGAGGAAATCATACACATCATTAAGATAGTTGAGAATCTCTTCTCAACGCTCATATAACGTACAATTTATTATACACTTGTTCATTCAGACATTTCTACAAACACTTAGACTATATATTCCAACATACATGACATATGTTGGTGATAGCATATATTAGGGCAAATCCTTTCACTAAGGAATTATCACATATACTTCAACCATATGTCTACAACAGTTAATCATGGCAAATCCATATCCAAAATCTATACACATACAAACATTTCAACAAACACAAGAATACATAATATTCAACATAGTTCATATATATGTGTAAAGTGCGGGAACAACATGTCTAAGCATGTGATAGCAATACAAGTCAGTCATAAATCATTAACTGACATTGAAAGCCTTGAAAACCATGACCTAAACATTTATAGTCCGCACCTTTCGCCAGTAGACTCGTAGCGAACTCAGTTTTAAAAGTTAAGTCTTGTCTACGGCACCACAATACTTATAACAGGGAATAGGTTAACTAATTTATCTATTATGCTAGTCGAAAACCCGAAGACAAATTAGCCTTAGGTTTTCTTACCTAAATATGGAGTCGGAATCGCCTATCTAGCGATATAGGAGTGGCGGTTAAGTGCGTGGAGTAGCGGGATCGAATCCCAGAAAGTATCTCCAACTCTCACTCACACTTTCTCTCTTTTCCTTTCTCTTTTCTCTTCTCTCTCTCCTAGGGTTTCTCAAATTCGTATGGAATATGGGAGAGTTTGTTTAAGGTCCTTATATAGGCCCAAGTTTGAGGGAAATGGCCCCAGGGCCAAGGTATACTTAGGTTATATCCAAATACGGACTGTTCTGGTCCAACGGAGCACTTCTGGTGGCCCCTTTTCCACGTGCGGTCGAACTTAAGCTCCCTGACCATGGATCTAGGTCAAACTGAGTTTTCATTTCGATCGGATTTACAGATCAGCCGTGGCAGATTAGTTTCAGTTTAACGGTCACCGGCACTCGATCTGGACCACAAGTATACCGACATGTGTGGGACATTTCTCCTTATCTGAGGGTGTATTTGGGTCAGATTCTGATGGACTGAATCCTTATATTTGGCCCGCAAGCAACACAACTCAGATTACTTAAATTCAAATTTTATTTCTAAATATTTTCACGTTTCTCACACACTTTGTTCCGAGCTCAAGTTGTGTATTTCTAGACACAATTAAGACTTGATTTTTGAGGGGGTTATCAAGTCTAGTAATGCGGTCATATCTGTATAGTTTCGGGATAATCAGACTTTCGACGTGCGGTTTAGTTCCGATATGGAGTTTCGGTGTGCTCCCGAGAGCAACCGGGTTTAGGGATGGATTCTAAATTTCAGAGTAACGTAGCGTCAATGATACTGCACGGTTTGGGTCTTACAGATCATATTTAAAGTGATTAGTGCTAATTTTACAAGTACTCTAATTTAGCACTTGCTAATATTAACCTAATTTCTAAAGGTTTCGGTCCTGGGTGATTTCTGCCTGAGATGGTGCTCGGGTCCTTGTACGGATTTTTTTGAGACGTTACAGTCGCACCAAACTCTCCTTCGATGACTTCAAACTTAACTTCGGTAAGACCTAAGTGTGGAGCTGAATTATCTCTAAAAATCACAGTTTATCGCTGGACTGTTTTGTGCACATTTGGTTAGACTGAACCAACCTTTGGTGGGACCGAAGAGTCTGTTATTTCTGTTATTAAATTGTATGATTTTTCAGTCCTTCTTCTTTTGTACTTGGTTTTTTTGGATCTTTAGCATGTGAATTCTTCATTAATGCATTTCAAACATTCAAGTCTTCTTTTGATTAATCTTTTAAGTTTTAATCCTCCCTCTTAAGCATAATTTTGTCTTTGTTTCTCGGATTACCTCGAATGTATAAAATAGATATTAGTTAATCAATTAAGTACTTTGAATGTATAGAAACTAATGCAATTGAGAGGATAAATATGCAATATTTAAATGTTATCACAGAAAAAGTGGTATCAGAGCATATGCTTTACATTGGGGTTTTAGACTGAATTTGAGACATAGGATTGAAGGGTTCGAATGTCAAGTTCGAGATGGAGAAGTTTATAGGTAAATTAACTTTGAATTATGAAGGTTAAAGATGAAAGTCCTCCTAATTCAACAAGGGGTATCATAGGCACTCCTTAGCAAAGCGAAATATCCCAAAATGATGAAAGAAGAAGATTGGGATGATCTTGATCAGAGGGCAATTAGCACAATTCAATTGTGTTTGGCCGATGGAGTCCTGTATAATGTATTAATGAGACGGCTACCACATGACTATGGGCAATGGTCAGAGAGCCTCTACATGACGAAGTCGCTCTCCAATCGCCTATATCTGAAGAGACAATTGTACAATATGTAGATGGTGAAAGAGTCGGATTTATTTAAACAAATCAGTGCCTTCAACAAACTATTTTGTAAATTGACAAGTGTGGAGGTGAAAATTGACGAAGAAGACAAGGCCCTAATCTTGTTAACATCCCGGGATTAGGCCATGCGGAATGCTTATGCATTTCATGTCGATTAAGTCGACGTATGCTCGTACTAGTCGAGCTTGTCAAGTAACCCGATTGGCCAGATGTATGTTCATCATGTATGGACGCTACTGTTTGAATCTAAGGTACCAACTTACTAGTGTTAAACCCATTTAACCTTGGTACCTCGATTCGCTAAGACTCATGAGCCAAACATGGTAGTGTATGGGACACCGTGGTCGAGCTGTCAGCCTACGCTGGGGTGACGAGCCTCCTCGCAGTGACCAGTGAGCAACCCAACTCATGAGTTGAATATGGTGGTTTATGGGACACTGTATTCAAGCTGTCGGCCTATGATCAGGTGACGAGCCCGTAGTGACCTCGAGCATACACTAGAAACTACATTGAGGTGACGAGCCTTTCCGTAGTAAACTAGAGTATAAACTATGCCTACACTGACAGTGACGAGCCTCTCCGTAACGATCTGGAAACCATCTATCGTATGCGACTACTAGGATTGACAATCCTAGATGGATCAATGTTTGGGTTGTGATATAAAGGGAGGTGCCTTTACTTCCCAATCCTACTGTATGAATATGTCTAATTAAGAACTTGGCTAACACAACCATACATCGCATTGCACGGTGCTTTGGCGAGGAAGTGCACAGAGGAAGGGGTGCATGCCACGACCATAAGAGGAAGATCGCAGAGGGAGTGCAGGCGAGGGCATGCATCATTAATACATATCATTTTTTATTAACTAGAGTACTTAGGGATGCTTGATTGTATTGCTTTATCATTACTGTTTGATTGAATTAATAAAATGTTAACCTTTGTCTTATAGCTCCACTGAGTTGATCACTCACTCCCACGTTCTGGGATAGTGTCTTAAACATCAACTAGACTCTGTCTTAGCTGTAGGTGATGGCAATGCTTATAAGGCAGAGCCAGACTATTGCGATGACGAGGAGGAGTTCTCCTATATGCAACTCTCTGGCGGGTCTATGTAGAACTGGAGTTACGCTGGCGGGGCTACAAGTTTTGGATAGAGAACATTACACTGCCTGATTTTGTACATTTTTGAATTAAACTTGTAATTATTTAACCTAGTGACATTCATACTCTGAGGGCTTGCTACTACTTTTGTACAGTTTATATACATATCATAGTCTTCCACTAGCATACTTTAATTGCCTCTGGAGTATGATATGCTATTTTGGTATAATCCTATTCATGTTTAAAGCACTAATACAGACAACATTTAATTATCATTATCTATGTTGCATAAGTGATGCGTTGGAACTCGGGAGTTGAGTCTATGCTCGACCCCCGATTTTCAGGGCGCTACAAGTTAGTATCAGAGCATGATTTGGATTTAACTGGACCTAGGTTATGGTCACATGATGCCCACTGACGTACTTTGACTTAGGAGGGTATGATAAAATGTAGAAACTGTTATAGGATTTCCAGTTTCGTCGGTCGTTGGATTCGACCGAAACTAACCATCGTAGTTCGCCCCGTAGGCACCTTGATTGTGTAAAACAATCCTAATCTCCCTCTAGTCCATCAATTGATGAGTGTGGACATCAATTCAATCAATCCCACATGCAAAACATGTCAGAAGCGTGAATACTCGCAAGATGAGGCTCGAACGTGTCTTGAACAAGTGTGGGGGGCCATGTACCAACTTTCGATGGGATTCGAGGTGGGTCCCACGCATTTTCAGCATCCGGGGGGGTGGACACCACCCCCGTGCAGAGCCATCACCGGCCAGACAAACCCTGGGCGGAGCCTCCGCCAACCAACCGACTGTGGGGTCCTCCACACATGTGTGGGACCCCTCTCCTCCCTCTAAAAACCCATTTTAGGGTGTTTTTGCAAAATCCCAACCCCCCTCCACTCCATATTCTCTCCCAAACCCCTCAAATCTTTCTTCCTCTCTAACCCATTGCACTAAACCCATCTTCAAGCTTCAAATCTTCTTCTTTCATCATCACTACCTTTCTATCTCCCTTTCCAAGTGGCTCAAACCCCATTAAATTTTTCAATCCCTCTCAAATCTTTTTTCATATCTTCCAAACACCACCTTTTCCTTCATTTTTCACACCATCTCCCTCTTTTCTTCCCATTTGAGTACACAAACCCACTTGTGTGTCTCAAAACTCCAAGAGCCACCAACCCATCCTATTCTTAATGGCTTTCTTTGAAGTGGTCACCGCCATCTTCTCCATCTTTACGCTCTTGTCTCTCATGACGAGGAAAAGAGCAGCTCCGGATGAGGCCGAGCCAAGCTGACCACGTCGTCCTATGAGGAGGGCGGACGCCGAAGCAAGTCCAGTGCCGAGCAAGAACGGAGGTCCAAGCAGGACCTTGATCCTCAGATTCCGTTGGAGAGATCCTTACTACCGAACATTGGTCTCGGTAAGTTCCGCAACTGTAAGGTCATGTTTGAAGCACACATTGATGAGAAGATGTTTGGGGCGTACCCAGTCATCGACTTTCTCACGAAAAATGGGTGGGGTCCCATATTCGAGGGAAAAGCTCCTGTGAGTGTAAACACTGTGCGCACTTTTTATGCCCTCATTCGAAATCCAATATATAAGCCCCTCCAGTTTACCATTCCTCTAGGTAGGTAAGAGATTATGATTGGTGTGGATGATATTGCTCACGCCATGGGTATTGAGAAGGGATTGGTGCATGCTAGCGAGAAGGATTGCGCTAGTAAGCGGAAAAAGAGACTCCGCACGCGATTCCTCTGTGGCCAGCTCGAGCATTGGAGGCGGGGGACTGGCCTCACTTTAACCAAGATGTTAAATGACTTCCATCTGCTCCACAACATATGCACATATAACGTGTATCCCCGATCAAGTAACCGCACCGAGTGCACGAGGTTCATGGTGGACTTCTTGTTTCGAGTTGGAAAAGGAGACAAAGTATGTCTGCCCACTCTCGTCTTGACGCAAATAATCAAAGCGGCAAGGTCCAATAGGGAAAGCACCGCGCTGCCATTTGGCTTACTGATTTGCAAGATCGCCTACCACTACAGCTTTCGACTCCATATGGATGACGTCGCCCTAATCCATATTATCAATGCAAGCACGCTTGAGAATATGGGGATTGGCAAAAAGCAACCTCGAGGCCGCCTTGGGGAGCAGAGTGACAATATCGAGGAGGAAAGTGATGAGATCGAGGAGAGAGAGGGTGAGGAACAAAGTGGCGAGGAAGAAGAAGTGGTGAGGATGGCGATGGAGATGACAACAGTGGCAAAGAGGAAGGGCAAGAAGAGGAAGAAGTGGAGGCCCAAGGCCCTGATGTGGGCTCTCCTCCTGCTACACAGGAGCGTGGCAGTGATCGGGCTGCTATAGAAGCCCGCTTGGCTTGACTTGAGGAGGGTCAGGCTGCCCTGCGACAAGAGGTCGGTGAGACCCAGGTTTTCGTAAAGCGAAAGTTTAGCAGGGTGTCTCACACCTTAAGGGATCCTATGTTACCTACAGGATAAGGGTGCACCTCCACCATCACCAAATTCAGACAACTAGTCGTACATGTAATCATCTTTAGTTTTGCTTTGTTTTCTTGTTTCTATGAATAGCCTTGATAGCCTTAGTAGTGTGGTAGACTAGTTAGTATGTTTCTATGTTTGAAGCCTTGCTTAGGTTAGCTCACATGCATTTTCTGTCATGATTCATGTAATACTGCATCTCATGTACTGTGTTTTGTTAAATGAAATGCATAAAGTTTCTTTGAGCTATAATGTAAATGTTGTGTTATTGAGTTTATGAGTATGTTGAATCTGACTTGGGTCTCACCCTATGTTGTATATAGGGAATGCCACATAAGGCCATAAGGAGCACGTCACATCTCACACTTAGCGATTCGATTGATGGGGTACCTCCCTTCAGCGATAGCCATATGGACCCCAGTTCAGGCCCGACTCACGTTGACATTATGCCGGACTCTCAGCCGGCCACTGGCCCCACTAATGGGCCGACACCTGTGGCACCACCCATTGCACCATCGGTTCCTGAGCAGATCTGTGCATCTTCTTCGAAGCAGCACATGCCTCAGACGGCCCCTCCTCCAGATAGGTTGGAGCAATTGATGTTATTGATGCAACAGTAGCAGCTGCAGCACCAGCAGCAGCAGAAGCAGCTCTTGGCCACCCTTGGGGAAATCTTTGCTCAGAGCATGGGTGTGGCTCCGCCTTCCCCATTTGTGCCCCCTGCTGGGAATGCCCATGCTAGCGGCCATTTTGAGTGATTCCAGCGCTTGCGGCCTCCTACTTTTGCGGGTACTCACTGACCTGAGGAGGCCGAGTATTGGCTTGACCGCATCTCTAAGATGCTGAAGCTGCTGCACTGTACTGAGGTATAGCAGGTTGAGCTAGTCACCTTCATGTTTGAGAAGGAGGCCAGTTTATGGTGGGATAGCGTTCTCCGCACTGTTGCTGTCAGATACGTGTGGACGTAGGAGGCCTTCGAGACGCGCTTCCACAAGAAATATTCCCCCCTCACGTACCGCCATGAGAAGGAGAGTGAATTCCTTCACCTCCGATAGGGAGGCATGACAGTGGCAGAGTACGAGAATAGGTTCATAGAGCTGGCTAGGTATGCTCCTTTGGTTCTCGCTGATCAACCGATGAGGATGCGGCGCTTCTCTGAGGGTCTATGACCCGAGATTCGTTTGAAGATGTGTTGTGCTAGCATACCCATTTATGTTGACCTAGTGAACATGTCTTTGCGAGCGGAGCAGGATGGGGATCGTTTATCTAGCACGTGTGCACCCATGGGTTAGAGGCCTCGACCAGATCTACCGAGTCGGCTGTTCCTCGGCAAGAGGCCCCGCACAGACTCGCCTCCCAGGATCGTGGCTCCACCAGCCCCTATGAGGCGATCAGACTTGTGGTGCACATACTACAAGTGTGCGGGCCATGCAGATACTTATTGCTTTACCAAGATGAGGGACAACGACTTCTCGCCACCTCACAAGATCAATCACCAGCCCCCACATGTTATCACAGCTCCACCTTTATGGACGGCGCCAGCACACCCCTCCTTTCAACCGTCGGCACCCTGATTTAGGCCACCTCAGTGACCTATGATACCGTAGACGAACCGTTCTCAACAGGCTCGGGAGCATTCACTTATAGCGGAGACATCTGAGATAGCAGACATGGCACTGATGGCTTTCAAGGTCATGGCGCAGATCCAAGGTATTCCAGTCTTCTTATTAGTGGGCACCAGGTCCACTATCTTTATGATATCGTACACAGTAGTCAAGCAACTAGGGTTGGAAACTAGTCCTATGGTTGGGGTGAGAATCCTTACCGCCAAGGAGACTTTCTCAGACGCTACCAGGATGTGTAAGGGTTGCTCAATAGACTTAGGGAGCAGAACAGTGCGCATTGACCTGATTATCACTCCATTACACCATTATGATGCCATTCTTGGTATAGATTGGCACACGGAGGTGAAGGCAGAGATCAACTGCGATACTAGAGTGGTGACAGCCCATGGACCAGAGGGCACGACCTTTACATTCCCAGTGCAAGTCATTTGGCCCTATTGCATTAGTTGTTACGCTTCATTACTAGAGGATGTTAATGGTCCAGCACTTGAGTACACCCCTATAGTCCAAGAGTTCTTAGACGTATTCATAAAGATACCTGGGTTGCCTCCTCAGCGCAAGATCAATTTTACTATCGATTTAGTGCCTGGTACGACACCCATTTCGCTGTCGACGTATCGCATGCCTCCATGCGAGATGGAGAAATTGAGGAAACAAATCTACGATCTATTGGATGCAGGTTTCATACGACCTAGCGTGTCTCCGTGGGGAGCACTTATGTTGTTTGTGAAGAAGAAGGATGGATCTCTGTGATTGTGTATTGATTATCGCAGGCTGAACTAAGTAATGGTAAAGAACAAGTATCCCTTGCCCAGGAGAGATGATCTATTTGATCAGTTGAAGGGAGTACAGTATTTCTCGAAGATCGACTTACAGTCGGGGTATCACCAGTTGGCGTTAGGGATGTGGACATGTAAAAGACAGCGTCCAGAACCAGCTTCGGGCACTACGAGTTTCTTATGATGTCGTTTGGACTCACAAACGCCCCGACCATGTTCATGGACTTGATGAACCGGGTGTTTCGGCCGTATCTTTTCTGATTCGTCATCGTGTTTATAGATGACATCCTGATATACTCCAAGAGTCGGGAAGATCATGAGGAGCACCTACGAGCAGTTTTTGATACTCTCAGGAAGAACTAGTTGTTTGTAAGTACAAAAAGTGCGACTTCTGGAAAGAAGAAGTCAAGTTCCTAGGACATGCGGTGTCCAAGGAAGGAATAGTTGTGGACCTTGCTAAGGTAGCCGCAGTTGAGGACTGGGAGTAGCCTGGTTCGGTTACTGAGGTGAGGAGTTTTCTTGGCCTGGCAGGCTACTACCATCGATTCATTAGAGATTTCTCCAAGATAGCCAGGCCATTGTCTCAGCTGACTCGGAAGGATCTTAAGTTTGTCTGGAATGAGAAGGCAGAAGCAGCGTTTCGTGAGCTAAAGGACAAGTTGACCTCCGCCCCTGGGCTAGTATTGTCAGAGCAAGGGGTCAAGTATACGATATACACTGACGCATCTCGTGTTGGTTTAAGTTGCGTTCTAATGCAGAAGGACAAAGTTATTGTCTATACATCGCGACAGTTGAGGAAACACGAGGAAAACTACCCTACGCACGACCTAGAGTTAGCAACAGTCATCTTTGCATTGAAGCTCTGGAGACATTACCTATATGGAGAGGAGTTCGAGCTCTTTTGTGACCAGAAGAGCCTCAAGTACATATTCACGTAAAGGGACCTGAATATGAGGCAGCAATGAAGGACTTGAAGTTCGAGGTCTCCTACCATCCTGGCAAGGTTAACCTTGTGGCAGACGTGTTGAGCCGTAAGAAGGCTATAATATTTACGGCTTCGTTAATGATAGGCGAGTGGAACATGGTGGAATTTGTGCGAGACTTCGAGCTGAATCTTACTGTTTATGAGTCGTTCGAGAGTGTCGCTCATGTTCGTGCGCAGCCACTTATCGATGATCGAATCATAGTGGCTTAGGGGGAGGATAGATGATTAGTAAAGATGAGGAGGCGAGCTAGTAATGAAGAAGACTCTGAGTGGAGAGTTGGTACGGATGGAGGCTTCCATTACCGTGGCCACCTATGCATCCCGAACCTTTACGACTTGAGACAGGAAGTTTTAGAGGCAGCGCATAATTCGAAGATGGCGATGCATCCTGGTACTACGAAGATATATCGAGACATGAAGAGATCGTAATTGTGGGACAACATGAAGGCCCACATAGTAGAGTATGTATCACGTTGTCTCACGTGCCAGCAGGTCAAGGCCGAACATCACTGACCTCCTAGACTACTTCAGCCCATGCCCATAGCTGAATGGAAATGGGACTTCATCTCTATAGATTTTTATCTCAGGGCTGCCGAAGACAAGGAAGGGACATTACTCCATCTAGGTGATCGTGGACCGGTTGACGAAATCGGCTCATTTTCTCCCTATCAGAGTTTCAAACTCTGTAGATGATTTGGTCAGGCTGTACATCAAGGAGATCGTACGTCTGCATGGAGTTCCTATGGAGATCGTGTCAGACCGAGACATGCAATTCACATCTATCTTTTGGACTCATATTCAGGAAGCAATGGGTGTGAAATTGAAGTTCAGTATCACGTTCCACCCACAGACTGACGGGCAAATGAAGCGCGTGAATCAGGTGTTGGAAGATATGCTGCGAGCTTGTGTGCTGAATTTCAAGGACAGTTGGGACAATTGTCTTCCTTATGCAGAGTACGTGTATAACAACAGCTTTCAGGTGAGTATTAGCATGGCTCCCTATGAGGCCTTATATGGGCGCCCCTGACGGGCACCGCATTGATGGGCAGAGGTTGGGGAGAAGAGCTTGATTGGCCCCAAGTTAGTTCAGGTGATTTCAAAGAAGATCGACATTATTAGGCATCGACTTCTAACAGCACAGAGCAGACAGAAGAGCTACGCCGATACGAGGCGGCGACCACTAGAGTTCGAGGTCAGGGACCATGTATTCCTGAAAGTTTCCCCAATGAAGGGAGTTCTTCAGTTTGGCAAGAAAGGGAAGCTCACGCCGAGATTTATTGACCCATTCCAGATACTGGATCGAGTGGGGGTGGTAGTGTACCACCTAGCTTTGCCCACACCACTCGTAGGCGTGCACAACATATTTCATGTATCGATGTTGAAGAAATACGTTCCTGATCCTTCCCACATTATCAAATGAGAGCAGGTGCAGCTGAGTAAGGATGCTACTTATATACTGCGATCGATGCTTGTTCTAGATAGGAAGGAGCAGGTGTTGCGCAGTAAGGTGATTCCACTTGTGAAGGTTCTGTGGATACACCACACTGAGAAAGAGGCTACTTGGGAAACAGAAGTCGAGGTCCGAAAGAACTACCCTCAGATTCTCGAGGAGTACGAAAAGATGCTAATTTTGAGGATAAAATTTTTCTTTAAGGGGGGTAGATTATAACGTCTCAGAAAAATCCGTACAAAGACCTGATTACCACCTCAGGCAGAAATCATTAAGGAGCAAATCCATTAGAAATTAGTCGAGGATTAGCTAAGTGCTAAATTAGATTATCTGTGGAATTAGCACTAATCACTTGAAATATGATCTGCAAGACCCAAAACGAGTAGAACCATTAACGCTATATTACCTAGAAACTTAGGATCCATCTCAAAACCCAATTGCTCTCGGGAGCATCATGAGACTCCGTTTCAGACATGGACCGCACGTCGAAAGTCCGTTTACTACAAAACTATACGGTTATGACCACCTTACTGGGCTTGGCTACCATCTTGGAAATCAAGTCCAGATATTATTCTGAAATGCACATCTTGAACCTGGAGCCAAGTGTGTGAGAAACGCGAATATCATTAGAAAATGAACTAAACCTTAAGTGAATTGAGTCGTTCACTTGCAGGTCAAATCTAAGGATTTAGATCGTCAAAATTTGACCTAATTACACCCTCGGATCATGGGAAATTTCCAACACATGTCAGTGTACTTGTGGCCCTGATCAAATACCGGTGACCGTTGAACTGAAACCGGTCCCCCGTGGTCGATCCACTGATCCGATCGGGCCAAGATCTTAGCCTGACCTAGATCCAATGTCAAGAAGCTTAAGTCCGACCGCATGTGGAAAAGGGGCCTCCAAAACAGCTCCATTGGACCGAAACTGTCGCCCTTTGGCTATAACCTAAGTATACCTTGGCCTTGGGGCCATTTCCATCAGTCATGGGCTTATATAAAGGCTTAAAACCTCTCTCACCCTTCACATACGAATTTTTAACCCTAGGTGAGAGAAGAGAAAAAGAAAGAGAAGGAAAGAGAGAGAAAGTGTGAGGGAAAGTTAGGGTTTGCTGCAGAGATTCTTCCCTGCCACTCTACGTATCGTATCACCGCTACCATATCGCTATACTAGGGATTCTGGTTCCATTTTTGGGTAAGAAATCCTAACCCTAACCTATTTTAGGGTTTTAAATAGAGTACATGATGAAATAGTTAATCTATTTCATACTGTAGGTTGCAGTTGTGCCGTAGACGACGAGTTAGAGAACGAACTGAGTTCGTTATGTGTCTACCAGCGTAAGGTGCAGACTATAAATGTTTAGGTTATGGTTTTCAAGGCTTTCAATGTCAGTCAATGATTTATGACTGACTTGAGTGCTATCACATATGCGTACTTAGGATGTTTCAACATATTACACATATATGTAAGTTAGGCTATTTCCAATGCATTCTAAGTGTTTGTTAAAATGTTTGAATGAATATGGAATTATGATTTATGCTTGCTATGATTATTGATTGCTAATACATGATCGTTGTGCATGTGGAAACTCTTGTGTAGGAAGGTTTGCTATAATATGTGTTGTACTGATTTATTACATGCATGTAATATGTGTAGACTAAGTGTTTGATAAAATGCTTGAATGAGAAAATGCTGGTTTAAATGTATGTAAGGAGGGCATTAAGATAGGATTCTCAATCCCCTTATCTTTATGGAACCTACCTTACTACTATATGATTGATTGATGAACTGCCTATGTATTGTAACATGTGTAGTATGTGTTATGTTGTAATGCTCAGATAAGATTTATATTCAGATTTGGTTGTCACATGCTGGCTTTGGTTATTACACGTGAATGTTAATGTTTGAAGTGTGATTGGGGCTACAATGTAGCCCAGGCAATCGGTAACGATTTACGATCGGTGGCCGAATTGATTTAGCCATGACGGATACGTTTAATGAATCCGAGTCGTACGTCATTTGATGGCAGTGGTTAGGCCACACGGAATGCTTGTGCATTTCATGTCGATTAAGTTGACATACGCTTGTACTAGTCGAGCTTGTCAAGTAACCCGATTGGCCCAATGTATGTTCACCATGTATGGACGCTACTGTTTGAATATAAGGTACCAACTTACCAGTGACAAACCCGTTTAACCTTGGTACCTCGATCCGCTAAGACTCATGAGCCGGACATGGTAGTGTATGGGATACCGTGGTCAAGCTATCGGCCTATGCTAGGGTGATGAGCCTCTCTGTAGTGACCAGTGAGCAACCTAAACTCATGAGCCGAATATAGTGGTGTATGGGACACTGTATTCGAGCTGTCGGCCTACGATCAGGTGACGAGCCTGTAGTGACCTCGAGCATACACTTGAAACTATGTTGAGGTGATGAGCCTTTCCGTAGTAAACTAGAGTATAAACTAGCCTACGCTGACGGTGACGAGCCACTCCGTAGCGACCTGGAAACTATCTATCGTATGTGACTACTAGGATTGACGACCCTAGATGGATCAATGTTTGGGTTATGATATAAATGGAGGTGCCTTAGCTTCCTAATCCTACTGTATGAATATGTCTAATTAAGAACTTGGCTAACACGACCATGCATTGCATTGCACGGTGCTTTGGTGAGGAAGTGCACAGAGGAAGGGGTGCATGCCGCAACCATAAGAGGAAGATCGCAGAGGGAGTGCAGGCGAGGGCATGTATCATTAATACATATCATTTTTACATTAACCAGAGTATTTAGGGATGCTTGATTGTATTGCTTTATCATTACTGCTTGATTGAATTGATAACATGTTAACCTTTGCCTTATAGCTCCACTGAGTTAATCACTCACTCCCACGTTCTGGGACAATGTTTTAAACACCAACCAGACTCTGTCTTAGCTGTAGGTGATGGCAATGCTTATGAGGCAGAGCCAGACTATTGCGATGACGAGGAGGAGTTCTCCTATATGTAACTCTCTGGTGGGTCTATATAGACCTGGAGTTGCACTGGCGGGGCTACAGGGTTTTGGATAGAGAACATTACACTTTTTGATTTTGTACATTTTTGAATTAAATTTGTAATTATTTAACCTAGTGACATTCATACTCTGAGGGCTTGCTATTACTTTTGTACAGTTTATATACATATCATAGTCTTCCGCTAGCGTACTTTAATTGCCTCTGGAGTATGATATGTTGTTTTGGTATAATCTCATTCATGTTTAAAGCACTAATATGGAAAATATTTAATCATCATTATCTATGTTGCATAAGTGATGTGTTGAAACTCGAGAGTTGAGTCTATGCTCGACCCCTGATTTTCAGGGCGTTACATGAACCTTTGTGGCATCACCTCATCTATGATTTCTGAGGTGAAGGGATGCTCAATCTCTTCTATCATTGCTTGGATTGCAATCAAGATGGACGTAGACTGCTAGTTCTTCTACAAAGTCTTGATCTGGTCACAAAGTTCCTTTAGCTGAGCCACCCAAGGATTCTGATTCTCATCTACTGCCTCTTAGAGGGCCTCTGCCACCTCGGGTGCTCTGCCCTGTCTTCTCCTCTCGAGTCGATGACAGAGGTCAGTGGGGGCCAAAGCCAAAGTTACAAACACATAGGATGACACCACATCCCGAGCAGGTTCCGGGACTCAGGCGGACTGATTCTGGGACACTGCATTCTGTGTAGAGTTAGGAGCTCATGCGAACTGTGCTTGGGACCCCCTCACCCAAGAATTGACTTGTTGCATCATTCCTCGGGTGCCGAGGTGGCTTCCACCATGTTCTGATTTTATTGCACTTTCATTTGGTTGATTTCATCCTTCAACATCTGGACTTCATTTTTTAATGCCTTGTACTTTCCTTCTCGGCTTCGAGTCCGTTGGGATGGCCCTATCAGAGCCGATTCGGTATGTAACAGTGAAGAAGACTGTTGTTGTCCACTAGGCTCAGGATCCACTATTGTAACCTTCTTCTTTCCTTCCGCCATTTCTGATAAAACCTTATAGTTTTTTGTTCGTTTCCCACAGACAGTGCTAAAAATTGTTGAGGTCAAAATCTGGACCACCCTCAAATCAATGCTTGCGAACTCAAAACAGACCCTGGTCCTACATAGAAAGGTGAACAAAGGAGACCCTGGCTTAAACAGGGGACCCTCCGATGCCTAAGTCAGGCTAGGGAATCTGGGTTTAAGTTGTGTAATGTAGAGAGAGGGTACGAGATCTTGCTACCTGTTGCAATGGGGTCCCCTGATATTTATACCTATGGGTCGGGCAGATCGTGTCTGTCAATCTCGGCATTATCTACTCAATCAATCGAATATTGCAATCGTGGAGATACTCCACAATCTTTAGATCGTGTAGTGAATCGTGTCTTAATGCAGCGTATCTCCAGGCGAGATCTTCGGCCACGTCCACATTAGGACTGGTTTCCCAGTTCAGACCTTGTCCTATCTGAGTCTAAGACTAAGTACTTGTGGTCAAAATTCATAGTCAAGTCGTCGGTGTCAGAGTCTGTTAGGAGTGCTTATTTAGGGCTTAGCCCTCAGCCTCTAGGTCGAGGATGAGTCGGTCGATCCTGGTCCATAGCTTTTTGAATGAAGACGAGGACGAGGACGGGAGCTCGGCTTGACTAACCTTCTTTGGATGAGGATGAGGATGAGGATGACAGCTTGACTCGGCCAGCATTCTTCGGATGAAGATGAGAATGAGGACGAGGACGAGCCCTCGGCTCGGCCAACCTTCTTCGGATGAAGATGAGGATGAGGATGAGGACGAGGACGAGAGCTCGTCTTGCCTGACCTATGGTCGTAGTCCAGAAGTCCGTTCGCGCTCGACATGATGTTCTCCTTCCGAGGCCCTATTAACTAGGTTGGATGGCTCAGGGTCGACCCTGTTTGACCCTGTCCACATTTCCCCATAACAGAAACCATGACTTGATTCTCTCCTTTAGAAAAATGAGAAATAGCTTGAGTCTAATAACATCTTGAGAGATGTTGTTGTAATGCAAAGTCGCTGCAATCTCATTAAATTCCTTGATATGTAGATACGGGCTTTCTGAATCAAGCTTGTAAAATTTGGGAAGAAGTTGAATCATTTCCGGTTTGAAATCCAGATTACTTACATTGATTAAAAAAATCATACAAGATGGTGTGGTTGTTCTTGCTAGTTGTAGGTAATCTCTTAAAGTTCTGACCAAGAAAATATAGTGTGCTTCGTTCTCATCATGCACCGTTCTAACCGGTGTCATGTTCCGCACAAGAATCTCATGGAAATTTTTTCCAGTTTAATCTATATTCTCCTCAAAGTATGGCTCATGATTAGGCATGTTCAGAGCATTCACAACCATGATTTGAAATAATTCATTCATACTCAGATATTTTTTAACCAAATGGTGAATAGAAAGCCCATCAAGTAGATCTCATTCACTTAGAAGTTGTTGTGTATGGTCCCTTACCTTCTTGGGCATGAACCAGACACATGAAACTAAGTTCTAAACCTAAACCTCGAAAATAAATTTCTATAGGAAAATTTAAAAATCTTATAGTAATTAGAATGAACTAAAAATCAATAAGAATAAGATGAGGGAATGGAGTTACGAATTTACGTGAATTAGGATTAATGATGCTACAAAAACAAAAGTCAAAACGATGTTAGTAAAAAAAATCTGTAGAAAGACGTAAGTAAAATTAAACTTTATAGAATCAAAACCTAAAAGCAAAAAACCATATATTAGAATTATAAATCAAAACCCTGACCTAAACCTAAGTATTCTTAGCGCAAAATCCCCGGCAACAACACTAAAAATTTAATTAAACCCAAGGGTTGATAATCCCAAGTATATGACAGTGATAGTGTAATAACTTGGTAAGATCGAAGTTGATCCTCAGAGAATTTGGTGAGAATATACTAAGGATTTGGTAAGAAAAAATGGTTGGTTTGGATTTTTAATCCAGTGGAATAGGGGAGTTGTAAAAACAATTATAAAAAATGACTAAGGATTCATGAATCCCCAGTCAATAGACTTTGAATTCAATTCGTCTACTCGAGTTGATAACTCATCTAAAACTGGATTTTAATCAATTCTAATCGGAAGATAGTATAGTAATATCAAGAAAAAAATAAAAAAAATTCAACATAGATTATAATCATGATATGCTTAATCTATCATGAAGATCTATGTAATCACATCGTAAGGAATTGAAAATATCTAATGTACCGGGGGACGACAATAGATCAAACAAATTTACAGATTGATTCCTTCCCCACTTTAGGAATTTAATCACATCCAATCATAATTCGATAAAAAAAATTAACTTTCTTTGAAGAAATGAATTAATTATCAAATATCCATTAAAAGGTTAATTCATTAGCCTTAGCTTAGAGATTAGCCAAGCATGACTAATATCTTTAAAAAAATAGAAAGAAAAACTAAAAGAACAAACTAGAACCGAAGGATTGTGAAGGAATGACGATTCTAAAGAAGCTCCACAACTCCTAGGTCTTTCTCCCAATATCTAATTTGTACTTATAATAGCTTAGAAAACCCCTTTAAATAGAAAAAGTTCACATCGACTTAGAACTGACTTCAAATTTATGTACTTTTGTTACACTTCGATTGTACCAATAGTCACATTTGGTCACACTAAAGTCTCACTGTTTCCAACCGAAGATACCCTCAGCTATAGACGAATTTCATAAAAATATGTCTGAAGTCCCTGTCCTCCTTAGGTCGCACCGAACTCTCCTTCGAAGACTCCAAAATTAACTTCGGTAAGACCTAAGTGTGGAGCTGAATTATCTTTAAAAATCACAGTTTATCGCTAGACTGTTTTGTGCACATTTGGTCAGACTGAACCAACCTTTGGTGGGACCGAATAGTCTGTTATTTCTGTTATTAAATTGTGTGATTTTTCAGTCCTTCTTCTTTTGTACTTGGTATTCTTGGATCTTTGGCATGTGAATTCTTCATTAATGCGTTTCAAACATTCAGGTCTTCTTTTGATTAATCTTTTAAGTTTTAATCCTCCCTCTTAAGCATATTTTGTCTTTGTTTCTTGGATTACCTTGAATGTATAAAATAGATATTAGTTAATCAATTAAGTACTTTGAATGTATAGAAACTAATGTAATATAGAGGATAAATATGCAATATTTAAATGTTATCACAGAAAAAGTGGTATTAGAGCATATGCTTTATGTTGGGGTTTTAGACTGAATTTGAGGCATAGGATTGAAGGGATCGAATGTGAAGTTCGAGATGGAGAAGTTTACAAGTAAATTAACTTTGAATTATGGAGGTTAAAGATGAAAGCCCTCCTAAATCAGCAAGGGGTATCATAGGCACTCCTTGGCAAAGTGAAATGTCCCAAAATGATGAAAGAAGAAGATTGGGATGATCTTGATTAGAGGGCAATTAGCACAATTCAATTGTGTTTGGCCGATGGAGTCCTATATAGTGTATTAATGAGACGGCTACCACATGACTATGGGCAATGG
This sequence comes from Magnolia sinica, assembly GCF_029962835.1. Lineage (NCBI taxonomy): Eukaryota > Viridiplantae > Streptophyta > Magnoliopsida > Magnoliales > Magnoliaceae > Magnolia > Magnolia sinica. The sequence goes on from NC_080587.1 coordinate 29,197,069, forward strand.
TCAGAGAGCCTCTACATGACGAAGTCGCTCTCCAATCGCCTATATCTGAAGAGACAGTTGTACAATGTGTAGATGGTGAAAGAGTCGAATTTATTTAAACAAATCAGTGCCTTCAACAAATTATTTTGCAAATTGACAAGTGTGGAGGTGAAAATCGATGAAGAAGACAAGGCCCTAATCTTGTTGACATCCCTTCCGGGTTCCTATGAGAATTTGGTGGATACTCCGTGTCATGGTAAGAATACCTTGGGCCTTGATACCACTATCTTAGCTCTTCAGTTGAAATAGTTAAGAAGAAATAACGATGGGCAAGGTATCTCTACGGGTGTGCTGGTTGCTAAGGGGGAGACAATTTGAGCAAGAGAAGAGAAGTTGTGATATGGGTCCAAGTCAAAGGGCAAAGAGAAATTGAAGTGCTGGAATTGTGGCAAGACAAGACATATGAAGGATTATACAAATCCCAAAACCCAAAAAGATAATAATTCAAATAATTCATCTAAGGAGCCCAATTCAACAGAATCCAACAAAGAGACAAGTGGTTGCGACGTATTTTCTGTGTCCAAAGTCGAACACTTGTATAACGAGTGGATTTTGGATACGGGGGCATCGTATCACATGTGCCCTCATCAAAGTTGGTTCGTCATGTACAATGAGTATGATGGTGGCCTGGTTCTTATAGGCAATAATCATGCTCGTAAGATTATTGAAATTGGATCGGTTCGTATAAAAATGTTTGATGGGGTGGAGCTACTCTGACGGATGTGAGGCACATTCCTGACCTAAAAATGAATATGATATCTTTGGAAGCTCTCGAGGCACTCGGATGTAAATTCGTTAGGTATAAAGATGTCTTGAAAGTTTTAAAGGGGGCACTCACAATTATAAAGGCTCAAAGGAGCAAAAACCTTTACAAGTTGATCGGGAACACTCTATCGGGTGGAGCTGCAGCGTTTGTAGCAAAATTAATATCAACATATGTGTGGCATGTGTGCTTGGGCTACATGAGCGAGCGCGATATGAAGGTACTACTTGATCGTGATTTAATTTCTGTGTTTAAAAGTTTTGATTTGGATATATGTAGGCATTACATCTATGGTAAATAATTAATATTGTCATTTTAAACTGAGAAACATATTAGTAAATGTCAGCTTGACTATATGCATTCTGATGTGTAGAGGTCGTCACCCATTGTTTCTAGAGGAGAGTCATCATTCTTTGTAACATTCATTGACGACTTCTCTAAAAAGATCTACGTTTATTTTCTAAAATATAAATCTGATATGTTTGCCACTTTTAAGTCATGGAAGGTTATGGTTGAAAAATAGTCATGATAAAAACTGAAAATTCTTAGGACTGATAACAGTAGAGCTATGGGCTATATTAGGCAAGGAGCCATGGGCTGAGGCCGTTAACATGACTTATTATTTAGTGAATCGTTCCTCGTCTATGTTGATTGATTGTAAAATTATAAAAGAAATATGGAGTGGTCATGCAGTTGATTACTCAAGACTGTGTGTATTTGGTTGTGACTCTTACTCTCATGTACCATTAGTTGAGAGAGCTAAGCCAAGCTAAAGGGTTAAAAAGTTTACCTTTGTCGGCTATGGTGATAGATTGAAATGGTACATGCTATATGATCAAGTTTCATGAAAAATCATATTTAGTCGTGACATCAAATTCGATAAAGGTTTCTTGTATTAGAAGGACGAGCATGAGGAAATCAAAAAATCGGTTGTTGATGTGGAAAAAGAGAGAGGTGAAACACCTGAAGAAGTTGAGCTTCAGGAAGAGGTATAAGAAGGGGTGGTGGCACCCCCTATTAGGAGAAATCCACCAAGAAATCACAGATTATTGTTGTGATACAGAGATAACTCTAACGTTACATTTGTTCTCATTACGGATAATGGGGATCTGCTTATCTTTAAGGAAGTATTAGATGATGCAAATGTTGAGAAGTGTATGGTGGGGATGCATGATAAGATAAATTCTCTACACAAGAACGAAATATGAGAGTTGGTAGAGCTTCCCATTAGAAGGAAAGCGATTAAATGAGAGCAAATTTTTTGAAAGAAATTGCATAGGTATAAGACGAGATTGATTGTGAAGGGCTATGCTCAGAAAGAAGGTATTATATTTGGTGAGATACTCGCGCCAGTTGTGAAGCATGTATTTATCATATTTGTATTGGCATTAGTTGCCCAAGGCAATTTGGAACTAGAACAGTTGAATCTAAAGACAACTTTTCTACACGGGGAACTAGAATAACAAATTTACATGAAGCAGCTTGAAGAGTTCGAGGTACACGGAGTAGATAATAAGGTTTGCAGGTTGAAGAGGTCATTATACAGCTTGAAACAGTAACCTGGGTAGAGGTATAAAAGTTTGATTCTTTCATGATGAGTCAACGATTACCAGAAGTGAATTCGATCATTGTGTCTATTTCAGAAGAGTTATAGATAATTCATTATACTTGTTTTTTTATGCTGATGATATACTTATTGTCAGCCATAACATATCTAAAATTAACATACTGAAAGTTCAATTATCCAGGACATTCAAGATGAAAGATCTGGGAGCTGCAAAAAGGATTCTCAGCATTGATGTACATAGGGATAGGGAAAGGAGTAGGCTATGGTTGTCTTAGGAGGATTATCTTAAGAATGTCTTGGTCAAGTTCAAACTTGATGAGGATAAACTGGTTATTAGACCCCACACTACTCACTTTTAACTTTATTCGAAATAATGTCCTACTATATATGAAGAAAAGTGATATATATCTCGTGTGCCCTACCAAGCGCAGTTGGCAGTCTTATTTACACCATGATTTGTACTAGACTTGATATTTCACATGAGTGGGTGCTATGAGTAGATACATGTCAAAACCTAGCAAGCAACACTGGGAGGTAGTGAAATGGTTACTTCGTTATATACGAGGTACGACTGACTATATTTTGTCATTCGATAAATCTGAGGAGAAACTGGTAGGCTATGTGGATGTCGATTATGATGGTAACGTGGATAATAGAAGGTTGAATTCCTCTTGCTCGTTTGTATTAGTGGGCGGAGCGATCAGTTAGATGCCGTAGCTTAAGTTTGGGGTTGCTCTTTTCACAACCGAATCTGAGTATATGACAGTGACAGAAGCTTTCAAGGAAGCGGTTTGGTTGAGAGTAATGATGAATAAGTTTGGGCTTCGGTAGGAAGCCGTGCCTATGCATTGTGATAGCGAAAACATGATCAATTTGGCAAAGAACCCGGTATACCATTCCCAGACTAAAAATATCTATGTGCATTATCGTTTTATCCGACAGATGCTAAAGGAAGGCGATGTTACTCTTGAAAAGATTCACACCAATGAAAATCCGACTGACATGCTTACAAAAGTGGTTCCTATTGAGAAATTCAGGTTTTGCTCAACTTCTCTAGGCTTGACAAAGACAGAATGAAGACGGAGTGTACACATGAAGCAACAATGATGGTGTTACTATTGAAATTTAGAGATGGTGATAGTAGCTTAGAGCAGTGGAGATTAAGGAGATTATAGCCATGGTGGAGATCGTTGAATGAGTGCCTTTAATCTGTCTAGAGCTGTTCAGTCGACCGAACCCTGTCTAGGTCGACCGAGAGTCTTTGTTCTGTTCTTAATTAACCAAGATCTCTTTTGATCAACTGAGAGTCTCTGCGATGTTTCCGGTTCACCGAAGGTCAAGTGGGGTCAACTGAACGGGATGCACAAGTTTTAAAAAGTATGAGTTTTGTTTTTAATTTCGTACGGAAGTCTATATAAGCCTTTGTAACATGAAATTAGGGAAAATCCATGTATTGTAGAGAGAGCCTATAAATCAGGTTTTGCAAGGGAAGAAAGCTTGGGCTTTCAAACCTGTAAGTTGTCCATCTCTTGTAACTTTCTAATTATAGTGGATAGTTTGTTGCTTGGCACCGTGATTTTTTCCTGAAAGAATTTTTCCACGTAAAATTCCCATGTTTCTTTGTGATTGCTCGATTTTTGTTTCTATATTCGCGTGTTTGATTCGATTGCTTTTGCGCCTAATGTGTGGCACAACAAAGAAGAGTGTAAAAAATTATATCATTTTTTAATGTCACTGCATATACGTATGTTGTTTGCAAGCGGGACTTGGGATTGTAGCCTAGCTTTTAAACTATTAAGCTATATACCCCTCGCATCTAATGGCTGGATGCTTAACAGTTGTTGAAGGCGATACTAGGAATAAGAGAATCTTCCTTAGATGTCTTTGGTCTCGCAATATATCCTCATGTGGGAGCCTAAAGAGATGATGTAATAACCCTTTGGGAAATTGACCGTACTCGCCTCGAAGTTTGGGCAAATTGCCTCGAACGCTACATCACCATATATTCCCTAAAGGGCCTTCTAACACACTTTTGAAATTTACTTGGACTAAAATACCCTTGTCCTTGTTTCAGTAGTTGTACAGTTTTCCAGGGAAGAAGAAGTTACGTCGTATTTAATGCTAAGAAAGTAAGGTGTACGGAACCCCTTTTTTACGTGCAGGCAAGGACCAAGCTCGTGGGGCCTACATTGATGTATGTGTATAATCCATGCTGCCCATCCTTTTTGCCGTGTCATTTTAATGGTTAGGGCCCAAATATCAGCCTGATTAAGAGCTCATGTGGGCCACATAATAGAAAACAATGGGGACAATGGAACCCATTGTTGAAACTTTCCAGGCTCACTCACTGTAATGTTTGTTAGAAGAGGACACTGCCCAAGTCAGGACTTTTTTAGGCCCACACCGAGCAGGATGACAAGGTGGACGGAATGGATATCCCCATTGTGGGCCTTAGTCTATTGTATCAATGGCTATCATTTCATTTGGTAGTAAAGGACGTGAACATATAACAACTGCGACCTATATAACATGCGAACCACGACCCATATAACATGATAACTACGACTCATGACAACTACGACCCATGAGAACCACAGCCCATGACAACTACGACCCTTACCACATTACAACCATGACTCTTACCACATTACAACCACAACCCAACTATGGGCCGTGGTTGCCATGAGGTAAGGGTCGTGGTTGTCATGAGGTAAGGTTCGTGGTTGTCATGCTATACGAGTCGAAATCTTTATTTTATAAGCCTTGGCAAGGACCATCTAGTGGGGCCTACATTGATGTATGTGAATAATCCATGCCGCCCATCCTTTTTGTCGTGTCATTTTAGGGCTAGGTGGATGGATTGGATACCCCATGTCAGGATTTTTTGGGCCCACGATGAGTTGGCTGACAATGATACCAATGGTTTGGTAGAAGATGAAGTGAACACGTGGATACCACGATCCATGCAACATGACAACCACAACCCATATAATATGACAACTACGACCAATGTAAACAATGACCCATATGGGTCCACATTGATGTATGTGTATAATCTATGCCGCCCATCCTTTTTTGTTGGGTCATTTTAGGGGTAGTGTCAAATATCAACCACGACCCTTTGTGGATAAAAACCACGATCCACTGTGCATGTGAACCACGACCCTTTATATGGATCATGGTTGTCATGTAGCATGGGTCGAGGTTATCATATTATATGGGTTGTGGTTGTGAAGTTATATGGGTTGTGGTTGTCATGGATCGTAGTTACCAAGTTATATGGGTCGTGATTGTCATGTTATATGGGTCGTGATTGTCATGGGTCATAGTTATCATGTTATATGGGTCGTGGCTGTCAGGACCAACTAGTGGGGCCTACATTGATGTATGTGAATAATCTATGCTGCCCATCCTTTTTGTCATGTCATTTTAGGGCTAGGTTTCAAATATCAGCCTGATTTGGAGCTCGTAGGACCCATCCTTTTTGTTATATTATATGACTTGTGGTTCTCATGTTATATAGGTCGTGGTTGTCATATTATCATGTTATATGGGTCGTGGTTGTAATGTAGTAAGGGTTGTGGTTGTCATGGATCGTGATTTTCATGGGTCATAGTTGTCATGGATTATAGTTATCATGTTATATGGGTTGTGATTGTCATATTATATGGGTCGTGGTTGTCATGCTATATGGGTTGTGGTTGTATTGTGGTAAGGGTTGTAGTTGTTATGGGTCATGGTTGTCATGTTATATGGGTCGTGGTTGTCGTGGGTCGTAGTTATCATATTATATAGGTCGTGGTTCTCATGCGATGCTTGTTAGAAGTGAATAATGCCCAAGTCAGGACTTTTTGGGCCCACATCGAGCTAGCCGACGAGGTGGATGGATCAGATCACCCCATTGTGGGCGTTAAGCTATGGTACCAATGGTTTGGTAGAAAATGAAGTGAACATGTTGAAAACCATGATCCAAACAACATGACAACCAAGATCCACATAACATGACAGCCACAACCCATATAACATGACAACTACGACCTATGCAAACCGTGATCTATAAAACATACAAACCACGATCCATATAACATAACAACCACTACTCATGCAAACCACAATCCATACAAAATGACATGGGAAAAAGGATGGGCGGCATGGATTATACACAAACATCAATGTGGGCCCATTTGGGTCATAGTTGCCATGTTATATGGGTTGTGGTCACACCCAGATCCATAGCTCAAGTGGTAGACTGAGTGAAGTTATATGGGTCGTGGTTGTCATGTTATATGAGTCGTGGTTGTAAGTCGTAGTTGTCATGTTATATGGGTCATGGTTGTCATGTTTTATGGGTCGTGGTTGTCACGGGTCGTAGCTATCATGTTATATGAGTTGTGGTTGTCATGTAGGTCGTGGTTGATATTGGTCATGGTTGTCATCCAAAAAGGGTTTGGATGGTAGACGTTCAATCTCCCACTGCTTTTTGCAGTGTGGTCCACTTGATAGTTAGATCTGTCTTATTTTTCATATCAAGCCTTAAGACGATCTCGCCAAATGGATGGACGGTTTGGATATAACATATACCTCATGATCAGACCCACATAACTTACGTCAATACAACAGCTATATAGCTGATGTGAGGTACACCAGTCCGCCTCCGTATCCAGGAAACGGATTGGCTACTCCCGCTGCTACCAACCCTCTGGCTGGAGGTCGGTGCTATGTGGGCCCACTATGATGTATGTGTTACATCTATTCCGTTTATCCATTTTTGCAGATTATTTTAGAGTTTTATATCAAAAATGAAAGGGATATAAATCTCAAGTGAACCACACCACAGGAAAATAATAGTGATTGGATAAACACCACCAATGACAACTACGACCCACATAACAGGACAACTGCGACCCATATAACATGACAACTGTGATCCATACAACTACGACCCATATAACAAGACAACTGCGACCCAAATAACAGGACAACTGTGACCACGACCCATATAACAGGATAACTGCGACCCATATAACAGGACAACTGCGACCGCGACCCATATAAAAGGACAACTGCGACCCATATAACATGACAACTGCGATCCATATAACTGCGACCCATAGAACAGGACCACTGCGACCTAAATAATAGGACAACTGCGACCGCGACCCATATAATAGGATAATTGCAACCCATATAACAGGACAACTGCGATCCATACAACTGCGAACCATATAACAAGACAACTACGACCCAAATAACAGGACAACTACGACCGCGACCCATATAACAGGATTTTCACGACCCATATAATAGGACAACTGCGATCCATACAACTAAGACCTATATAACAGGACAATTAAGACCCATATAACATGAAAACTACGATCCATACAACTGCGGCCCATTTGGGTCGTGGTTTGCATGGGTCATAGTTGCCATGTTATATGGGTCGTGTTGTCATGTTGCATGGTTCGCGGTTTGCAACGTGTTCACTTCCTTTTCTACCAAATCATTGGTATCATAGCTTAAGGGCCACAATGGGGTGATCCAATCCATCCACCTTGTCGGCCAGCTCGGCGTGGGACCAAAAATTCCTAACTTGGGCAATGTCCACTTCTAACAAACATCACAGTGAGCCTATAAACTTTCAATGGTCACCATTATTTTTTATTATGTGGGCTACACGAGCACTGGATCGAGCTAATATTTGGGCCCTAGCCATAAAATGACATAGTAAGAAGGATGGGCGGTATGGATGAAACACATACATGGTGGTGGGTTGTGGTTGTCATGTTATATGGGTCGTGGTTGTCATGCAATTTGGGAGCAGGAAATGAGAACCACGATCCATATCACGCAAAACTATGATCCATTTAACAAGAGAACCACGACCCATATAACACGAGAACCACGACCCATATCATATGAGAGCCAAAGATATGCTGTGGTGTGTTCCACCTTAGATTTTTATCCACGACCCTTACCTCATGGAAACCACGACCCTTACCACATTACAACCACGACCATCATGGTTGTCATATTATACAGGTCGTGGTTCTCATTTCCTGCTCTCAGATTGCATGACAACCACGACCCTTACATGCACATAAGATCCTTACCGTCCATCAAAGTTAGAAAAGTAACGTGGTGGGTGCTGTTGAAGAGAACTGTTATTTAACTATATAGTTCAATGACAGAAATGGTACACCCCTAGTCATCATTGAGAAATTCCATGGGTCATGGTTGTCATGGATCATAGTTGTCATGTAATATGGGGTCGTGGTTCTCATGTGATACGGGTCATGGTTATAAGGGGTTGTCGTTTCCATGGGTCATGGTTGTCATTATATATGGGTCGTGGTTGTCGTGTTAAATGGGTCGTGGTTGTCATGAGGTAACGGTCGTGGTTGTCATGAGGTAAGGGTCGTGGTTGACACAACAAAAAGGATGGGCGGCATAGATTATTCACATACATCAATGTAGGCCCCACTAGTTGGTCCTTACCAAGGCCTATAAAATGAAGACTACAACCCGCATAGCATGACAACCACACCCTTACCTCATGACAACCACAACCCTTTCCTCATGAAAACCACGACCCATATAACATGGCAACCACGACTCATACCTGGGTCGTGATTGTAATGTGGCAACGGTCATGATTGTAATGTAGTAAGGGGTCGTAGTTCTCATGTTATATGGGTCATGCTTGTCATGGGTCATAGTTATAATGTCATATGGGTCATGGTTCTCATGTTATATGGGTCGCGATTGTTACATGTTCACTTCTTTTACTGCCAAATGAAAGGATAGTCATTGGTACAATAGCCTGAGGCCAACAATGGGGAGATCCGTTCTATCCACCCTGTCGGCCAGCTCGGCGTGGGCCCAAAAAGTCCTGACTTGGGCAATGTCCACTTCTAACAAACATCACGGTGAGCCTAGAAAGTTTCAACAGTGGGTTCTATTGTCACCATTATTTTCTATTATGTGACCCACTCGAGCTGTAGATTAGGCTGATATTTGGGCCCTAGCCCTAAAATGACACGGTAAAAAGGATGGACAGCATGGATTATACACATACATCAATATGGGCCTCACGAGTTTAGTCCTTGCTCACGCACGAAAAGGGTTTCGTACACATCACTTTATTGGCATTAAATACAATGTAACTTCTTAGTCCCTAGAAAACCCTACAACTACTGAACCAAGGTCAGGGGCATTTCCGTCCGAAACAATCTCCAAAAGCTGTCAGAAGACCCTTCTGGGAATATATTGAGTGTAGTAACATTCTAGGTAATTTGCCCAAACTTCGAGGTGAGTACGGTCAATTTCCCTAACCCTTTTATTTTTTTGCACACAAGTAAGTTTACATGTACTTTTCCACGTTTGTATTTTAAAATTTAGATTTTTTGTTATTAATTTTTTTTTAAAGATGCTTAAATCAGACCAAGTTTATTGATAGGTCCCAACACAGAGAATATACACACTGATACAAATGTTCTCTTCGGATGAGAACGTACCACACTTTTGAATGCAAATACTTGATAATCCATTAATGAAAACAATGGCTGCTTAAATAAGCAAAGCCACGTACCACAACTGAAATACAAGGAAAACGGGAAACTGTAACTAACAAATGGAACTTAACAAATGTAAAACAGAATGCCAATAACAGAGCATAATGAACGGAAGATAAATGACGTAAAACTCGCAACAACCCATTCCACTTCTGCACATTGAGCTACGACCCAGTCCTGCATGCAACTCACGTCCCCAAATATTTGGGATCCGGTTTACGCCCCCTCTCAGATCGCCGTGGCTTAACAATCCCTCCCCCATCAAGCGGAACCTTGTCCCCAAGGTCCAAATGCGGAAATTGCTCAAGCAACAACTGAGTTGATTCCCATGTGGCCTCTTCCGCTGGTAGACACTTCCACTGAACCAAGCTCTCTTCTTCAAACCTGTTTCCTCGTTTGACCCAGTGAGTGTCCAAAATCTGTTGAGGTTTCGGTAAAATTATGCCTTCATCGTTCACTGGTGGCAGTTCCGTAGAAGGTACCACCAGATCTCCCACGAATTTTTTTAGCAGTGAGACGTGGAAGACTGGATGAATTCGCGCTCCTTCCGACAGCTAAAGCTTGTAAGCAACCGTTCCGATTTTCTGTACAATTGGATAGGGCCCGTAAAAGCGACTAGCAAGCTTCTGGTGTACACGTTTGAAAATTGATTGCTGCTGATAAGGATGTAACTTGAGAAACACCATATCACCCACTTTGAAAGTCACATCCCTTCTGCTTTGATCTGCTGTCTGCTTCATTCGATTAATGGAAGATTCCAAATTAGCTTTAAGTTGACGCAGCAACTCATCTCTGGACACGAGACTCTGGTCTACCTCATGTACCAAAGAATCACCACTTCGGTAATTGTGAAGGAGAGGAGGTAAATGACCATACAATGCCTGAAATGGAGTCATGCCAGTAGATGCATGGAATGTCGTATTATACCATAGCTCAGCCCATGGAATATAAGTGCTCCACTTGCGCGGCCATTGATGAACAAAGCAGCGAAGATATTGTTCGACACATCGATTGACCACTTCCGTCTGACCGTCGGTTTGCGGATGATAGGCGGAGCTGAGTTTCAGTTGAGTACCTGACATTTGAAAGAATTCCTGCCAAAACCTACTAATAAAAATTGGATCTCGATCGCTAATGATCGATTTCGGAAGGCCATGCAACTTGATAACTCCTTCCACAAATTTTTCAGCCACACTCTTAGCAGTAACTGGATGGGACAAAGTTAAGAAATGTGAAAATTTACTTAACCTGTCAACGACTACTAAGATTGTATCCTTGCCATGAGAGGTAGGCAATCCTTCAACGAAGTCGAGAGTAATATCATCCCAAACTTGGCAGGGGATGGGTAACGGTCGTAGTAATCCAGCAGGGGAAAGTGTCTCAGACTTCATTTTTTGGCATACCTCACAGTGCTTGACATACTCCTGGACGGATTGGTGCATTTTAGGCCAATAAAATTGCTGAGCTAGCCGTTTGAATGTCCGTAAGACGCCTGAGTGTCCACCAATTTTGGTGTTGTGTGCCTCATGCAAGAGCTTAGTGCGCAGCATCACACATGAAGGAATAACCACCCTTCCCTTAAATAACCAAAGTCCTTGGCGCCGAGAATAGGGACCATCGGTTTGACCTTTTGCCACCTAAGCTACGGACTGAATATAAGAATTCCCTTCGTAAGCAGCTTTAATCTCGTCCCACAAGGTAACAGCGGCTGTGTGCAGATGAAGAAGTACTGGACTGTTTGGCTGGCATGAAAGGGCATCTGCTACTGAGTTCTCGCGTCCTGGACGATAAATAATTTCGTAGTCGTAGCCCATTAATTTGGCTACCCACTTTTGCTGCTCTGGTGTCGCCACACGTTGATCCAGAAAATACCTCAAGCTGCGCTGGTCGGTTTGAACGGAGAATTTCCTCCCCAATAAATAAGGTCGCCACATGCGTATGGCTTCTACAATTGCAAGCATCTCCTTAACGTAGGTTGACCATGATTTTTTGGTAACTCCAAGTGCACGACTCATAAAGGCAATGGGCTTGCCTTGCTGAGTTAGAACTGCGCCAATCCCATCTCCAGAGGCATCGGTCTCAATGGTGAAAGAGTCATTGAAGTTAGGCATACCCAAAGTGGGAGTGGTGGTCATTGCTCGCTTAAGAGCAGAGAAAGCCGTTTCGGCCTCTTCATGCCATCCGAACTTCCCCTTCTTGAGTAGGTTGGTGAGGGGTTGAGCGATAATGCCGTAATTTTGAACGAACTTCCGGTAGTAACCTGTCAAGCCTAAAAACCCACGTAATTCAGAAATATTAGCATGTCGGGGCCATGCGAGCATGGCTTCAATTTTTTGATCATCAACCTTCACTCCTTGCGGCGTGATGATATGCCCCAGATATTCCAATTCTTGCTGGCCGAAAACACACTTGCTTGCCTTAGCAAAAAACTTATGTTGTCTCAAAATTTCCAGAGTTTGTGCAACATGTATCAGATGCTTCTCCCAAGTGGGACTATATATGAGAATATCATCTAAAAAGACCAAAATGAACTTTCGAAGATGAGTTCGAAATATTGAATTCATGATGGCCTGAAATGTGGAGGGTGCATTACAGAGGCCAAAAGGCATTACGAGATATTCGTAATGACCATTATGAGTACGAAAAGCAGTCTTAGAAATATCAGGAGGATTTACCCTTACTTGGTGGTATCCGGCTCGTAAATCCAGCTTCGTAAAATATGCGGCGCCGTGTAATTCATCCAACATGTCTTCCACTGTTGGAATGGGGAAACAATCTTTGATGGTGGCATTATTGAGCACACGGTAGTCTGTGCAAAATCGCCAGCTACCATCCTTTTTTTTTACCAGTAGTACCAGTGATGAAAATGGACTGGTGCTAGCACGAATATGTCCGGAATCCAGCATCTTCTGCAACTGCTTCTCTATTTCTTCTTTCTGGAAGTGAGCATATCTGTAAGGGCGTACATTAATAGGTTCGGTGCCCTCTTTTAATGTAATGCAGTGGTCTATCTCGTGCACAGGTGGTAGGCATGAGGGGTCATGGAACACGTCTGCATACTCTTGTGTTACCCGCTGCATGTCTTGATGATTAATGCCATGAACTGCACCCTGTAAGACTTCCTCTGTAGCCGAAGGAAAACATACCGCAAATAACGTCTGGCTTTGTCGGCAATCCTTTGAGAGTTCTTTTAACGTAGCCTCCTGAATGGACTGCTCGCCCAGTCCTTGCAACCGTCGGGCTTGGTTATTCCAGATGAAATCCATGGTTAATTGCTTCCAATTACAAACCACGGAACCCAGCATTTCCAGCCATTGTATGCCAAGCACTAGATTAAGACCTGATAACGGCAGTGAGAAGAGGGTGAGATAAAACTCAGTTCCTTGTAAATTCACCATTACCTTATCAAAACGCCCTTAACACTTCAATTGCTCGCCATTTGCAACCCGAACAGTAAAAGTTTCTGTTGGTACCACTGTTAACCACAACATGCTTGCCAGACGATCACTGATAAAGTTGTGTGTTGACCCACTGTCGATCAACACCACTACTTCAAGAGAACCCATTGTTGCTGTCATACGCATTGTTCTTGGAGCAGTCCATCCTGTCAATGCATGTAACGTAATTTCAGGTTCAAGTTCAGGTTCCTGCACCTCTGCTGCATCTTCTCCTTGGTCAAATACTCCCGTTTGTCGGCAGTGACATCCTCACAGACCACATTACCAGCACCTGCGTAGCCTTCCAAGAGTAATAGCTGAGTTTTTTGGCATCGATGCCCAGCCGTAAATCGTTCATTGCAGTTAAAGCAGAGGCCTTGCACTCGTCTCCTTTGCATCTCCTCCCAGGATAAACGCCTGACTGGAGCAGCCGGAGTAGCAGGAGCTACACGAGTGGGTTGTGGAAGAGCTAGAGGAGCTCTCATAGGTGGTGGTCGCATGAACCGCCGTTGTCGTGCAAGCTGCTCGTCTCTCATTCGTGCTAAATTGATGGCCTCCTTGAGGGATTTCGGTTTAAACATTCAAATCCCATCAGAAATTTCAGCCTTCAAGCCGCCCATGAACGTCCCCACCAACGCCTTCTGCGTCCATCCACTTACTTTATTGCCGAGCTTCTCGAATTCACGTTGATAGTCTCTCAACGTCCCCAGTTGCTTGATTCTTGAGAGAGCTTCATCAAAGTCTTCACAGCCTGATGGTCCGAAGCGAGCCCATAATTGCTCTTGGAATCTTTCCCATAAAATCACATGTCCTTCTTCTGATAACGTCTTACGAAGCCACTGCCACCACTGGTTGGCCTCCCCTTCAAGGTGATAAGCAGCCATGGGAACCTTTTGGTGTTCTGCTGTGCCTTGGTATTCAAAGAATTGTTCCACACGATTGAACCATACGGTTGGGTCATCTCCTGAAAATCGTGGGAATTCCAGCCTTGCCGTTTTGGAGGAAATGATCTGCCGACCCCCATTGTTGCCTTCTTGGTGATGGTTGTCGTGGTTAGGATTCTCCAGGGTAGGATTCTCCTGGTTTGCGATCACTATACTCGAAAGTCGATTGATAGCTTCCTCCATTCGCTGAAGTCCTACGTGAACCACACCAAGTCCAGATTCCAAGTGCTCAATACGCTCTTTGTTAGTACCCATTAGTAACTTGGCTTTGATACCAATGATAGGTCCCAACACAGAGAATATACACACTGATACAAATGTTCTCTTCGGGTGAGAACGTACCACACTTTTGAATGCAAATACTTGATAATCCATTAATGAAAACAATGGCTGCTTAAATAAGCAAAGCCACGTACCACAACCGAAATACAAGGAAAACGGGAAACTGTAACTAACAAATGGAACTTAACAAATGTAAAACAGAATGCCAATAACAGAGCATAATGAACGGAAGATAAATGACGTAAAACTCGCAACAACCCATTCCACTTCTGCACGTTGAGCTACGACCCAGTCCTGCATGCAACTCACGTCCCCAAATATTTGGGATTCGGTTTACGCCCCGCTTAAATAAACACGCATACACATACTCTTAAACTCACATAAACCCCATTAGACGGATTTTTTCATTGTGCTCCTCCCATAATGTAATTGAGCAGTAGATCTCGGACATGAGCTTGTAGGAAACCACTAATGATTGATTCCTACACAAATCCCTCAGTACATTCATGGTTACATATCTTTTTTAACAATCCTTTGATCTCTAAATTCATTTTCAAATTCAACTAAAATAGAATTGTCATAAGGCAACGAATTTGGATATGATAGGATAATCTCTATCGTATCCGAACTCCCAATCCTTCTTGTTTTCATTTCCTTGATCAAGGCATGCATCAAAATAAATTCCCAAAGAGAAAAATCAAAAGGAATAACGAGAGAATATCAATTGTCCGTTAATCCCATCTATATTGTTGACAAGTCCAGTTGCCAAACACGTTTGATTAAGCACCCAGTATGTACCACGTTTCATTTTGCATTCACGTGCCACAAGTGCCATTTTGGGATATGCCAATAACTATCAAATAAAGATTTCACCAAAAAATTGTTTTCCAAACAATATTTGAGCATACGCAAAGGGATTTTTTTTTATTTTTTTTTTCCATTTTCATCCCCCAGTTAATGCTCCCATATGGAAACTAATGGCAATAGATCTCTGAACATACCTATAGAATTTTAGATGAGCGTTTGCAAAACGGTTCTTTGTAGATAACTGCAAATTTTGAGACGAGCGATTGCAAAAATGGGACACTGCAGGAGGTTCTTTGCAAAATCCTCAAAACGATGGGCAGTTCTATACAAGTTTCCCTATGTTAGAAGGGATTATTATTTACAGATGTTATTCTTTTCTAAACAATGCACGAAAGGAACAGAAAACCCAAGACCTAAAATAGCAATGCAAAAAGAAAAAGAAAAAAAAAAAAAAAACACACTAATCAGACAATCCATTCCATCACTTTCCATTCTTCCACAAGTTCAGTGTAAATGTTTGACACCTTTTTTCTAAATTTACTACAAAATGCCTACAACTAAAAAGCACAAAATCAGACATTGTCCATCAGTTTTTCTCACTTAACCTCACCTAAGACCATAAACCATTTTTGAACTACAATCAGATATTTGTGGTCATTGATCAGATGAAACTGAAAAAGTTCATCTAAAATTTCCCTGCCATATTGACCATTAAAGGTTTCTAACGTACAAGTGTCTTCTTATCATACGGATGTGAAATTGACAAGAGGAATGCTTTGATACCTTGGCAGTGTGATGGATGGCATACAGGCAGTTAGAAACCATTGAAAATTTGCATAAGTGTTGAGTGTGAAATATGTTGAGGGCCAAATATTGCATATCAAATCCTATTTATTACTTGGTTTTACATACATGATAAGTGTTGAGTGTGAAATATGTTGAGGGTTAAATATTGCATATCAAATCCTATTTATTACTTGGTTTTATATACATGATAATGCTTAACGCTTTAATTTAATCGTGTTTGTGTTGTAAGGTGAATTTAAGAGCTTGGATTGAAAAGGATACTAAAGGCATTGATTTGATGCTAAAAAATTATAAAGGTAATGGACGGATCCTAAGAGACTGAGATCGAATAATTCACACACCAAATATATGAGAAAACTCATTGATTAAAGTTAAAGGGGCCTGAAAATCGTCTTGAATGCAAGATCACAGGGTTCTCACCATATATTTGGCTCAAAACTTTATGTTGGATTGATGTCCCTAAATTAACCGTACACATCAAAATTCAGTCCTTAAATCATTGTGAAAGTGGCCCGACAGATAAAATCAGCCATAAATCACTGATTAGGGGCCCACCTGATATCTTTGTATGCTTCAATTTTGGTCTCAACCCATTAAATCATATGAAAAACCGAGTGGACGGTGTGGATTTCCAAAGAAATATCATGGTGGACCCCATCCTTCTGTGAACGCGCACACAGCAGGGGTTGCCCGCTGTGTACCGAACACATGGTCGGGTTAAACGCTGTTTGACCCGACGAATCCGAATTCAAGAGAGTTTCTCTCTCCTCTATCTCGCGTCCGTGCGAACGAGCCTCCGCTGGGATGAATGGTGGCCCACCTTCATCATCTGGACAGATGATCCGAGCTGTCCAACGTGCTCGGGAGAAAATTTTGACCAAACCCCAGTCAGTTCCATACATCCATGCATGCATTCAAGATCACAGCAGCAAGGAACCAGTCGCCATGTCGATTAGTGGTGTGGCCCCACAAAAAGATCGGATCCATTTAAAATTTAGAATATTAACCTAAATTGATCCTACTAGGCTAATTAGAAGCCCTGATCCACTAAAAAGCTATTAAAAATTGGCCCCACAGATAACGAAAAATCCAAAGCCGCATGCATTATGCACCTCCGAGAGTCCGGCCACCGTGGGATATTGTGGCCCACTACCGTTGATAGGATGGTAGATCTGGACCGTCCACAAGCTGACCAAGGGGTGTCCGACCCCAGCCATGGAGAAAATCCGGATTGTGGGACGGTCGACCGTCCCAAACTCAATTCAAAACGCAAATTGGTTTGCATTTTTTGCTGCGCACGCAAGATTGTTGCTGCGTAAACTCCAGCCACCGCCTCTTGCTACGCACGCACAACCGACTCCATGCTGCCTATAAAAGAAAGAAAGAAAAGGACATGAGGGATGATCCATCAGACGTGGAAGAGAGAGAGAGAGAGAGAGAGTGGACAGCTGGCGGCATCTTCTTCTCCTTATTCTTTGGGCTTTTTTTTTCTTTCTTCCTTTAATGCTTTCTTAAGAGATTTTGGTTGATCATGAGTATGGTTGGCTAAACCTCTTAGCTAGGGCTAAGAGGTGAACTTGTAGCATGATGGGGTGTTTTATGGCTTTGATTCATGTTAAGTTGAACTAATTTTGATTCTAGTTTGATTACAAGGAATGCTTTTACTTTTTAATGGTTTGTTGTGACTTAAATTATAATGGATCTGCGATTGCTTTGAGCATGTTCTTTTCATTATTGTGATTATGAAATTAGGAACCCCGTTGTTCACCATCGTCCCCTGGGCATGGTTGGATGATGGAATCCTTCTAATCTTCATAATTATCTCAAAGTGTTTGTGGATTAGTAAATTCTGTTGTTTGTTTTGTCTCATGGACATGGTTTTATGATGGAATCAATACTAGTTCTCATACCTCTCATTCATTGAAAACTAGAACAAAGGAAGTTCATTGTTGATTTTTAATAACATATCTTTCAACTGGATGAAGATAGGACTCTGATTCCAGTTGTGTTCGTGAATCAAGCATGGATCTCCTTGATCTCTACAAGTGGATCCTTAGCACCCTAGTTTCCCACCTTTGAATTTTACAAGTTTTAGTTTAATAATTCACCATTATTCTCTTAAATTCTTCTGATTTAGATACATCTTCTTCTAGTTTTAGTTCTAGTTACTTTCAGATTACGTACAAGGTTCAGTCCCTATGGATTTGACCTTGGTCTTACCGAGATTTATTATTACATCACGACCCTATACTTGGGGTGGTGAACAAAATATTGCATATTCCCCCCTATTTATCCTTGGTCTGATAAACATGATAGTGCTTATTGTATAATTATTCATATTTTCATGTGCGAGGTGATTTCGAGAGTTTAAAGTAAAATTGATAGCAAATGGAAGATTTATTCTCAAAAGATTACTATATGAAGATTTGGAGATTTGGAATTCATTAATGAAGAATTCACATGCCAAATATCTAAGAAAACCAAGTGAGGAATGAAGAGAATCAAATATTTGAAGTGAAAAAAATGAATCCTGAAATTGTCCTGAAAACAAACATATTCCTGAAATTGTCTTGAAAAAGCATATTCTGAAACTCAGAGTCCATTTTAGAAAACTATGCAGAGTGAAGTCTATTTTGGAAGACTGCACAGAGTGAAGTTTATTTTAAAAAACTGCATAGAGTGCGTAAATTTAAGGCGGTTTCTAGATTTTTCCAACTCAGTGTGAAAGTTGGAGTTCCACAACTATAAATAGGACTCCCTAAGATGCTCTAAAGCATCTTCTAGGGTTTAAACAGGTCTCAAGGAGCATAACACAAGGGGTAGAGCAGCCGCCAAAGAGTTTTTCTTTTTTCTTAGTTTATTTTTCATGCTTTGTTTAAGAGATTTGTTTTCAATCATGTCTATGGTTGGCTAAACTTCTTAGCTAGGGCTAAGAGGTGAAGCTTGTAGCATGTTGGGATGTTTATTTAAGTTTGATTATTGTTCTTATTGAACCTTATTGATTTCTAGTTTGATATTAAAGAAATATTTTCAGTTTTCTAGATTTTTCCAACTCAGTGTGAAAGTTGGAGTTCCACAACTATAAATAGGACTCCCTAAGATGCTCTAAAGCATCTTCTAGGGTTTAAACAGGTCTCAAGGAGCATAACACAAGGGTAGAGCAGCCACCAAAGAGTTTTTCTTTTTTCTTAGTTTATTTTTTATACTTTGTTTAAGAGATTTGTTTTCAATCATGTCTATGGTTGGCTAAACTTCTTAGCTAGGGCTAAGAGGTGAAGCTTGTAGCATGTTGGGATGTTTATTTAAGTTTGATTATTGTTCTTATTGAACCTTATTGATTTCTAGTTTGATATTAAAGAAATATTTTCAGTTTTCTATGATTATTGTGACTCAAATTACAATAGATGTTGTGATAGCTTTAGATATCTTCTTTTCCTGTTTTGAGATAGTAAGATTGGTAAATCACGTTGTTCACTAATATACCTCATTTAACTAACGGGCCTGAAAATTTTTCTCCATTGAGAATTAGGTCAATGAAAAGTTCATATTTGATTTAAATTGCTTTATCTTCCAATTATATAAGATAAGACTCTAATTCTAATTGTGTTCCTTTAATCATGTAAGGTAGCATCTTGATAATTACAAATGGATCTTTGGCACCCTAGTTCCCACCTTTAAATTTATAAATTTTAATCAACATTATTCACCATTACTCTCAATTATTCAGATTTCAATTTAGATCTTTTTTTAGTTCTAGTAATTTTCAGAATACGTACAAGTTTAGTCCCTGTAGATTTGACCTCCTCACAAGTTATTACCACATTACAACCCTATACTTGGAGTTGTGAACAAGTTTTTAGCGCTGTTGCCGAGGACTACAACTACATTTTTCTGAAATTAATTGGTATTAGAATTAGGGTAAAGTTTCTGCTTTGATTTTAGGTTAAGATTTTTTTTCTTCTTTGAAATTATTTTTAGAAACTAACATTGTTTTCTATTTTGTAGGATCCTAACATAGCAACTCCAATCCGGTAACCTCTTTCTAATTCTTTCTTTCTTTTCTTTTCTAGATTTCATATTTATTTTAGGTTTTCTAATTTTCTTTTTCTTAGGTTTAATTTTTTGTTATTTGAGGGCTGAGAGTGTTACATGCCCAAGTGGGTTCGTGATAACACTATATATCTTTTGAGTAAAGGAGGATTAGTCGAAGGGTTGCTTATCCATCACAGGATTAGACGTCACTTGAGACCCTCTGAGTCAATAGAAGTGATGACTGCAAATCAACCTCAACCACCAATTAAGGAAGTTGAAGTTCAATATGAAAATGAGGTGCATAATGCGCATCCGCCTTGTACTCTATGAGATTATTTACAACCAGGGGGGTGAGTACACCTTCTTATATGGTCTTTCCACTTAATGCAAAAAATGTGGATATCAAACCTGAAGTGATACGACTCCTTACTAAATTTCATGGACTAGATTCTGAAAGTCCATACTTACACATTAAAGAGTTTGATGAGATAGTCGCCACATTACACTTTCTAAACGTGTCTAAGGACACTGTGCGACTAAAATTGTTTTACTTCTCATTGAAGGAGAAGGCTAAGACGTGGATGCATTCATTAAAGCCAAGATCCATCGGCGTATGAGATGAGATGACTCAGGAATTTCTCAAAAAGTTTTTCCCGTTTTATAAAACTAATACTTTAAGGAAGGCAATCATGAACTTTGCCCAGAAAGATGAAGAGACCTTCTTCCAATGCTGGGAAATGTTTCAGGATCTCATAAATTCCTGTCCACATCATAGCTATGAGATATGGCAAACAATAAGTTATTTCCATAACGGATTAACTTCACCAATGCATCAGTTTGTAGAGATGATGTGTAACAATGAATTCATGAATAAGGAGGCCGTTGATGTATGGGATTACCTAGATCAATTAGTAGAAAACGTGTCATCATGGGACACCTCTCCTAGACCCACTACTTCTAAGCCTACTCAATCAAAGGAAAGGGGAGGAATTTATGCTTTAAAAGAGGAAGATGATATGAGTGCAAGAGTGGCCAATCTCACAAGAAAAGTCGAGGTCATGGAACTTAAGAAAGCTATACCTATCAAATCCGACAAGGTTACGGAAGTTGTTTGTGGTATTTGTGCTTGCAACATACATACACTGAAAATTGCCAAACAATTCCTACTTTTCAAGAGATATTAATGAGTAATCAAATGCCGTGAACAACTACCAAAGACCTTTCAAAAGACCCACCTCAAACACATATAACTCCAGCTGGAGGAACCATACAAATTTTAGTTGGAGGAATGGATAAACGGCTAACCCTCAAGAGGCCCTTACGTAATTCTTATATCAAAATATGCCCTAAGAAGATACGATTCAAAAATTCATGTAAAATCAAGAGCTATTCAACCAAAATATAGTACAAGCATTATAGGATCTCAAAACAACAATGGGAATGTTTGCATCGTCCATTCAAAGGATTGAGTCACACTTAGCGAGTGGGGAGAAAGGGATGCTTCTAGCCCAACCCCTCCCGAATCTAAAACAACAATGTGAAATTAGTGACCTAAGCTCTGAAAGTGTCCTAGTTTGTCAATTAGCGTAAGCGTTGAGTCAGCAAGACAGAGGAGCCCCATAGGAAGATTGATCAAGCGTCTGCCTCAATTGGATATGTGTCAAAACTCACCATAGGTAAATCTAGCCTCACATCCCATGTCCCAAAACACCAGGTAATTAAAACCCTTAAAATTGGATAGAACACCCTGAGGGATTATGGTTAGAAAAAATTTTCAAAGCTTAGAAAAATCTCTAAGTTTTCTACCTTTGTCGATTTATCGATACATGGTTTGATGAAATCGAACATAGTTATCGAAGTCCTCGAAGCTCACTCAATATTATCGAAATGAGGACATAAGATGTCCAGCAACCACAAAGATCTCTGGACGGAATTATCGATGTATCGATAGAGGGTTCGATATCATCGAAATTTGAATCTCGAGTCCATCGAAGTAGACTCGATAAAATCGACATCAAGTCTGTTGTGTCCAAAGTTCTGCTAAATCATGTAATCTTCGATATATCGAAAATCTCCTCGATATCCTTAAAATTCAAATATCGATGATATCAGAAAGCCTTCGATGATATCGGTCTAGGACACATATCTATCCAGCAAGTTTTTAAGTTGTTTTTTCCTCGGATCAAGGGTCACTCGATAAAATCGATATTCAAATATCGATCATATCGAGGCATGGTCGATGTCATTGAATTTGGACACAAACTATCCAGCAAGCCTCTAAGGAAAATTCCTTAGAATTATCGATGAATCAACACTGCCCTCGATATCATCGATATTTAAATTCCGATGATATCAAGTGACACTCGATCATATCTTGTACCTGAAATATTTCAAAGGCAATTGCTCTCATATTTTCAAGTGTCAAGGAATCGAACCTTGTATCGATAAAATTGGAGTTCAAAATCCGATGACATCGATGAAAGTTTAATTTTCTCGACCAGCTGGCAAAAGCGTTTGACATTTGAGTTCATGTCATCGAGCGGCCAGTCGATGCTATCGAGAGTATACGTTCGATGATATCGACCCTGCTCGATGATATCGAACTCTGTCAAAAATGTGACCATTTTATATCCGTTGGAACCTTTTGCCTATTTAATGAGAGCTTGCCCTTGGTTGTTGGATAGAGAAAATAGGGAGTCCTTTTGTGTGTTTAACCCTAGATCATATACCCTAAGCCTTTTCTCTCATGTGAGTTCATCCTCCAATCCACCATTATCATTGACATTCAATAGAGTGGATTAGGGAATGAACTTCTGCATTCAAGGATCCTGGAGCTATCACCTTAATGGAAAATCATTAAGCTAGGATGCCTTGAATGCATAGATGATTGGAATCGCTCTATTTTCCTTATAGGAAAACATTTAATAGAGTAGGATTCCATCATAACATTGACCCAACCCGTCGCCATGTATTGGTACATCTTCTGAGTTGCGGTTCAAGGAAGTAGAAGATTCTTCATCACCAAAGGAGGAGATCTTCGACAATATGTAGAATGGGGCTCATCTACTTATCTGTAAGTCATTAGAGTCCAGAGGACCTTTATGATCATTCCTACTTAGGATTGGGTCTAAGGTATTTCTCACCCCTTGCAAGTCCTCATAGGAGGCCTCCGGCGGGAGTGTACATGGGGGTGCTTTGTGTGGACCCTTGCTCTGTGAAGAGCATAAACTTGTTAGAGGTGAACCTATTTAAAACCTCTGGTTAGAGGTGAACCTGTTGTGAAACCTCCGTTAGGTTCCTTGTGTGGATTCTTGGCCAGTGGGGCGTAAAAGTCGGGTGTTATGTGTTGATCATTGCTCATGGGAGCATAAATAGTGTCGTGTAGACATATTGTGTCAGCCTAAGTGTAGGTTGTACTGGTTAGAGGTGAACCTATTTAAAACCTCCGGTTAGAGGTGAACCTGTTGTGAAACCTCCGTTAGATTCCTTATGTGGATCCTTGGCCAGTGGGGCCTAAAAGTCGAGTGCTATGTGTTGGCCCTTACTCATGGGAGCATAAACAGTGTCGTGTAGACACATTGTGTCACCCTAAGTGTAGGTTATATTGGTTAGAGGTGAACCTGATTTAAAACCTCTGGTTTGAGGTGAACCTGATTTAAAACCTCTGGTTTGAGGTGAACCTGTTGTGAAACCTCCTTTAGTGAGATCCGGTACACTCAAGGGTTGAGTGCGTTCGCCGGAAGTGGAGTAGATAATTAGTTGAACCATTATAAAAATGACTATATTTGAGATTGATATTTGTCTTCCATTACTTATGTGATTTCCTTAAATACTTTCATACCTGATTATCTGAGATCACACCTCACACACATAGTCACATCCATCATAAACTGATTTACATATTGTTTATTTCTCAAATAGCTTTATGATTAGATCCTCTACTAGGCTTGGAAGCAAGTAGAGTTACTCTGTTGTAATCCTGATGCATGCTTACTTTTTGGATTAGAGTGATGGGATTTTAAATTGTCATAAAATACTAAAAAGTCTTATTCACCCCCCTCTAGGACATATTGGCATATTCCTACTTCAACTAAAGCGGTCGTTACTACAATTTCAATTGGTATCAAAGCGGGTCTCTCTTAAGGGCTTCACCGCCTGGAGAATGATCTTGACTGAAGTTGGAATCATGATCAAAAGTGTATCAGAGTGTGTGACAGATCGGAACAATTGCCTAGTAATCCATACTGCTCTGAAAGTTGGCAATAGTTCAAAATGGTACCTTGACAGTGGATGCTCCAGACATATAACTGGTGATCAAACTTACTTTTGTGAGTATTCAGATTTTAATAGAGGATCAGTCACATTTGGAGATGGTAGCTCCACCAGAATTATTGGACAAGGAACAATAATTGTACCAGGCCTTCCAAAAATCAAACATGTTCTCTGTATAGAAGGTCTGAAACATAATCTCCTTAGTATCTCCTAAATCTGTGATAAAGAACATTTGGTCACTTTCTCAAAGGATGTGTATAGGATCTTAGACCATACAGGGAAATCTATCATAAAAGGTTTACACATAGTGATAACTGTTACGTTATTGAAAGTACAAATGAGAGTGTGTTATCCACAAAGTGTAATATGCACATAAAGAGTGAATCCAAATTATGGCACCAAAGGTTGGGACATATTCACTATCGAAACTTAGCTAAGCTTAGTTCAAAAAATTTGGTTAGAGCACTTCCCAAGATTAGAAAAGAAGAAAAAGTTGTCAATGGAGAATGTTTAAAAGAAAAACAAGTAAAAGTCGGTCATAAAAAGACAACCACCATAGCAACAACAAGATCTTTGGATCTACTACATATGGACCTGGTTGGCCCAACCAAAGTGGAAAGCCATGGCAAGAAAAGATATTTTCTGGTGGTAGTAGATGACTTTATCAGATTTACTTGGGTCGCATTTCTTCGGGAGAAATCAGATGCCTTTAATAAATTTGTAATTTTGGCAAAGCGACTTCAAAATGAAAAAGGATATTACATAAATCGCATCAGAAGTGATCATGGTGGGGAATTTGAAAATGAGAAATTTGAAAAATATTGTGATGAGAAAGGAATCCGTCATGAATTCTCAGCTCCAAAAACCCCACAGCAAAATGGAGTCGTTGAAAGGAAAAATCGAGTATTGCAGGAAATGGGGTCAGTTATGCTAAATGGAAAAGATATGGCAAAAAGTTTCTGGGCTGAAGCTGTCAATACTGCTTGCTACATCATAAATAGAGTATATCTTAGAGTAGGTTTGAACAAAACTCCATACGAACTATAGTACGGAAAATAACCTAGTGTGAAATACTTTCGTATTTTTGGAAGTAAATGTTATATCTTGAGGGATAGAGATCACCTAGAGAATTTAAGTCTAAAAGTGATGAGGGTATCTTTCTGGGGTATGCCTTGAATAGTCGTGCTTATAAAGTGTACAATCTAAGGACTCTCACGATTCAAGAATCAGTCAATGTGGTAATCGATGACCAACCTCACGAAGAAGATAGCCCTATGAATGAATTAGAAGATGATGTAGATTCATGCATTCTAGATAAATCAGATAACAAATCTCCATCATCAAATGAACCACAACCATCATCTAACATACCCATCATTAAGGATCACCCTCGAGAGCAAATTATTGGAGATCCTAATGATGGTGTGAGAACTCGACGACAGATAGAAAATATCTATAGTCATTTCTGCTTAACCTCAAAGATTGAACCCAAGAATATTGTGGAAGCTCTTCAAGATGAACACTGGATAAATGCTATGCAAGAAGAACTTCAACAATTCCAGAGAAATGAGGTATGGCAATTGGTTTCCAGACCAGTCAATACAAATGTCATTGGAACCAGATGGGCCTTCAAGAATAAATCCGATGAATTCAAAAATGTGATCAGGAACAAAGCAAGGCTAGTAGCTCAAGGGTATTCACAGATGGAAGGCATTGATTTTGATGAGACATTTGCTCCTGTTGCTCGTCTTTAGTCAATTAGAATACTTTTGTCTGTTGTATGTGCATTAAAGTTTAAACTATTTCAAATGGACGTAAAGAGTGCGTTTCTTAACGGGGATCTTACTGAACAAGTTTATGTAAAACAACCTAAGGGATTTTCATATCCTAAGCATCCCCATCACGTCTATCATCTGAATAAAGCTCTCTATGGTCTCAAACAAGCACCACGTGCTTGGTACGAACGATTGACAAAATTTCTTTTAGACCATAAATTGTGCAGAGGAAGTGTAGATAAAATATTGTTTACTCAAACAACAAAGGACTCATTGCTTATTGCACAGATCTATGTAGATGATATAGTCTTTGGTTCAACATGTGAAGATACTGCATACAAATTTGTCGATCTCATGAAATCAGAATTTGAAATGAGTATGGTTGGCGAATTAAACTTCTTTTTAGGATTGCAAGTCAAGCAGCTAAATGATGGAATCTTCATTTGTCAAACCAAGTATGCAAATGACTTGGTAAAAAGATTTGGGCTCGATTTTTTTCGTACTTATCTTACTCCTATGAGCACCACACTCAAACTCTCCAAAGATGTTAATGGTAAAAGTGTGGACCAACATCTCTATCGAAGTATGATAGGAAGCCTACTATATCTCATAGCCAGTCGTCCAGATATATCTTTTAGTGTGGGAGTGTGTGCTCGGTATCAGGCAGATCCTAAGGAATCCCACCTAACGGCCATTAAGAGAATAATCAAATACATAGCAGGAACTACCTCTTTTGGGCTGTGGTATTCATTTGAAACATCCACCATCATTGTAGGATACTCTGACGCTGACTGGGCTGGAAATTTGGATGATCAGAAATTGACAAGTGGAGGATGCTTTTAATTAGCAATTGTCTAGTCTCTTGGTAGAGTAAGAAGCAAAATTCAATATCATTGTCCACTGCCAAGGCTGAATATATTGTTGCGGGTAGTTGTCGTGCACAACTCCTATGGATGAAACAAATGTTGTTAGATTATGGGATTGAGCAACCCACAATGAGTCTTTTCTGTGATAACATAAGTGCTATCAACATATCAAGGAATCCTATTCAACATTCTCGGACTAAGCATATTGACATTCGTCATCATTTTATCCGGGAACTTGTTGAAGACAAGATTATCATGTTGGATTATGTATCTACTGAAAAGCAACTTGTCGATATCCTAACAAAACCTCTTGATACAAATAGGTTCAGTGATCTTCAAAAGTCAATTGGAGTACTCATTGATGATATCTCAAGAAAAATGATCCACATAGGTAAATCTTCAATCTGAGATATTCATGGTTAATTGTCTGAAATAAATATAAACCTCATGAATTAACCATGTTGGCTTTAGGAACAAAAATGTAAAACCTTCACATTTTCGATGATATCTAGATAGTTTCGATATCATCGAGATTTCAATATCGATGATATCGATATTCACCAACGATGCAATCGAAGGGTCTCGGGAATGTAATATTATAACCATCGGTCCTTCCCAACGGTTGGACTGCCTCAGTTTTCATTAGATATTTGCATCTTCCCAACGATCATTGACATAGTCTTTGTTGTCATTATGAGTGTAATTTCGATGCCACCGATAAGAAATCGATATCATCGACAACTCTGCTATAATAAAAAAAGCGTGCATTCGATTTCAATCCACACATCCCTTCTCTTCTCCGGTTGTCTCCTCTTATCTTTACCTTTGTTTTTAAGTCCTCTCTCCAACAAATCATGGTCAAAGGAAAAGGAAAGTCTCTTCCTCAATCTTCCAAATCCAAGAACAAGCAATCTGAATCTAGCCAGAATCATCTCATCCCGGTGGAAAGAAGTCCAGCCATTATAGTTGAACGTCTTGTCTTGAACAGTGTCATTGAGCCCTTTGGCATGGATCTTCTCTTGGAAGTGATAGGATGGCAGAATGTCTTGAATCTTGGTGGCTCTCATCAACTAGGTTTGATTCATGAATTTTTCAATAGTTGTGTTGTCATTCGTGATGAGCCTCCTTGTATTCGAATCGAACATGTGCATCACTCAAAACTCATCACTCCCATCACTCTTGCACGCCTTTTAAATCTTGAAGTCACTCGGATCCCAGTGACACATCGGAATCTAAATGGTCTGGGTGTTTGGAGAGAGATAACCCGCGCATTATATCACGATACCACTGTCCCCCGGAATGATGAAAACTCACTTCACATCAATCATCTTGGACCCTCTTTTAAAATTCTCCATAGCATTCTAGGGTCTAATGTATATCCATGTGATGTAAAGGGTAATCACCTTCCTCCATTTGTGTTAAATGTTCTTTATGATGTGTATCAAGAAATCCAAGTGTGCCTCCCAACTCTTCTTCTCAAACAGCTCATTTGTATAATCCAAGGCGATCATCGGGATACATTGCCCTTTCCTGCACTCATATGTAAACTCGCTCATTATGTGGGCCTCCCTGCCACATCCGACGTCATTCATCCCGAAGCTTGGTTTGACAGTGACGTAGTCCAGGAGGCTCAACAGCTGTGTCTCACTTCATCTCTCCCTGAGAATAGTCCTCCCATGCAGCCGGCTGACCAACATGCTCAACCTTCATATCCTCCTACACCTTGGGGATCCAATCGGACGCCGCTGCTCAGTCCGGAGTCTATCACAAGTCGCCAGGCTCATCACCTAGAATGTCACCTACTTAACAGGATGGCTGGTATGGAGGAACGTCTTTAGAACTGTGAAAGGCGCCTCACCGCGATTGAAGAAAAAGTCGACGTCCTCCAGCAAACATGCCAACAAGTAGTGGACTTGCTCACACATGGCGAGCCTTGTGAACGTTAGCTGCCAACTGAGACGTACAATGTTGTTGCGGGTCTCCAAAGCGTTTCTCTTTTTGTTGTGCTCATATTTGAGCCAAATTGGATGGTTTTGCTGTTTTTAAACTAAATGATGCTCTACTGCCAATCTTGGGTAGTATATATATATATATATATATATATATATATATATATATATATATATATATATATATATATATATATATATATATATATATATTTTTGGATATTTTGAGCTATGACTAGTTACATCTCATATATCTTACTGCCATTTTAATTTGGTTTACTTACTGATCTGCCTTGAAGGATGCTATCACTCTTATCCCTGTTTTCCTGCTTTATCTAGTTTATATCTATTGTGCTCTATGATACTTGATCTTTATGCTCATTCTATTCGCTATCACTGCTTAGCTTGTTTTTGAACTAATGTGCTTTTAAGAGATGTTCTTTTATATTTACTCTGCTTATGCTCCTTGAATTTTGGTTCTCCCATATGCTTCAACTTTAGTCAATATCAACTGTTATGTTATCCTTTGCCAATGACTGACAAAAAGGGAGAGAACAAATACACCTCGAAGGAGAAATTGTGTATGTGAATGGGTGATGTAGGTGTTAGGGGGAGCAGCTGTAAAGCGACAGGGGGAGATTACTGTGAGGGGGAGTGGCTACTGATGTGTATGTGTGCCAACTAGATAAATTTGTAAAATTATGTAAATTCCATGTACACACAATTTAGGGTGTTTGTCTAGAAGTTGTTATAGGGTGTTTTGGTGTTTTCTCACGTAATTGACAAAGAGGGAGATTGAAATTACCCTAGTTTGTCAATTAGCGTAAGCGTTGAGTTAACTACACAGAGGAGCCCCATAGGAAGATTGATGAAGCGTCTACCTCAATTGGATATGTGCCCGAACTCGTCACAGGTAAATCTCAGCCTCACATCCCATGTCCCAAAACACCAGGTAATTAAAACCCTTAAAATTGGATAGAACGCCCTAAGGAATTATGGTTAGAAAACTTTTTCAAAGCTCAGAAAAATCTCTTAGTTTTCTACCTTGTCGATTTATCGATACATGGTTCGATGAAATCGAACATAGTTATCGATGTCCTCGTGTCCTCGAAGCTCACTCGATATTATTGAAATGAGGATAAAAAATGTCCAACAACCACAAAGATCTCTGGACAGAATTATTGATGTATCGATAGAGGGTTCGATATCATCGAAATTTAAATCTCGAGTCCATCGAAGTAGACTCGATAAAATCAACATCAGGTTTGCTGTGTCCAAAGTTCTGCTAAATCATGTAATCTTCGATATATCGAAAATCTCCTCGATATCCTCGGAATTCAAATATCGATGATATCGGAAGGCCTACGATGATATCGGTCTGGGACACATATCATCCAGCAAGTTTTCAAGTTATTTTTTCCTCGGATCGAGGGTCACTCGATAAAATCGATATTCAAATATCGAGCATATCGAGGCATGGTCGATGTCATCAAAGTGGACATAAACTGTCTAGGAAGCTTATATAAAAATTCCTTAGAATTATCGATGAATCGACACTGCCCTCGATGTCATCGATATTCAAATTCCGATGATATCGAGTGATACTCGATCATATCTTTTACCTGAAAATCTTCAAAGGCAAGTCTCTCACAGTTTCAAATGTCGAGGAATCGAACCTTGTGTCGATGAAATCGGAGTTTGAAATTCGATGACATCAACGCACGTTCAATTTCCTCGACCAGCTGGCAAAAGGTTTCAAAAGCGTTTGACATTTGAGTTCGTGTCATCGAGTGGCCAGTCAATGCTATCGAGAGTATATGCTCGATGATATAAAATTCTGTCAAAAATTTGACCGTTTTATATCCGTTGGAATCTTTTGCCTATTTAATGAGAGCTTGCCCTTGGTTGTTGGATAGAGAAAAAGAGAGTGCTTTTATATGTTTAACCTTACATCATATACTCTAAGCCTTTTCTCTCATGGAAGGTCATCCTCTAATCCACCCTCGTCATTGACATTCAATAGAGTGGATTGGGGAATGAACTTTCGCATTCAAGGATCCTACATCTACCACCTTAATGGAAAATTATTAAGCTGGGATGCCTTGAATGCATAGATGATTGGAATCGCTCTATTTCTCTTATAGGAAAACATTTAATAGAGTAGGATTCCATCATAACCTTGACCTAACCCGTCGCCATGTATTGGTACATCTTCTGAGTTGCGGTTCAAGGAAGCAAAAGATTCTTCGTCAACAAAGGAGGAGATCTTCGACAACGCACTGAATGGGGCTCATCTACTTATTTGTAAGTCATTAGAGTACAGAGGACCCTTGTGATCATTCCTTCTATAGGATTGGATCTAAGGTGTTTCTCACCCCTTGCAAGTCCTCATAGGAGGCCTCTGGCGGGAGTGTACGTGGGGTGCTTTATGTGGACCCTTGCTCTGTGAACAGCATAAACTGGTTAGAGGTGAACCTGTTTAAAACCTCCGGTTAGAGGTGAACCTATTGTGAAACCTCCGTTAGGTTCCTTATGTGGATCCTTGACCAGTGGAGCCTAAAAGTCGGGTGCTATGTGTTGACTATTGTTCATGGGAGCATAAACAGTGTCGTGTAGACACATTGTGTCAGCCTAAGTGTAGGTTGTACTGGTTAAAGGTGAACCTATTTAAAACCTCCGGTTAGAGGTGAACCTGTTGTGAAACCTCCATTAGGTTCCTTGTGTGGATATTTGACCAGTGGGGCCTAAAAGTCGGGTGCTATGTGTTGATCGTTGCTCATGGGAGCATAAACAGTGTCGTGTAGACACATTGTGTCAACCTAAGTGTAGGTTATACTGGTTAGAGGTGAACCTGTTTAAAACCTCCGGTTAGAGGTGAACCTGTTGTGAAACCTCCGTTAGGTTCCTTGTGTGGATCCCTGGCCAGTGGGGCTTAAAAGTTGGGTGCTATATGTTGACCCTTGCTCTTGGGAGCATAAACAGTGTCGTGTAGACACATTGTGTCAACCTAAGTGTAGGTTGTACTGTTAGAGGTGAACCTGATTTAAAACCTCCGGTTTGAAGTGAACCTGTTGTGAAACCTCCTTTAGTGAGATCCGGTACACTCAAGGGTTAAGTGCATCTGTCGGAAGTGGAGTAGACGAGTAGTTGAACCACTATAAAAATGACTATATTTGAGATTGATATTTGTCTTCCATTACTTATGTGATTTCCTTAAATACTTTCATACTTGATTATCTGAGATCACACCTCACACACATAGTCACATCCATCATAAACTGATTTGCATATTATTTATTTCTCAAATAGCTTTATGATTGGATCCTCTACTTGGCTTGGAAGCAAGTAGAGTTACTTTATTGTAATCCTGATGCATGCTTACTTTTAGGATTAGAGTGATGGGATTTTAAATTGTCATAAAATACTAAAAAGTCCTATTCACCCCCTCTAAGACATATTGGCATATTCCTACTTCAACTAAAGCGGTCGTTACCGCAATTTCAAGCTCTTCAAATCAAATGGAGCAAGCTAAGTCTATCACCACTCTTAGGAGTGGAAAGACGATTGATAAATCTATTCCGGTAAGGGCTGAAAAGCCTAAGGACCTGGAAGAAATTGAGAATAATAGACCTAGCAATGCCCCACATGGGTTGGAATCGAAACCTCAAAGTAAGCCGATTGCGCCTTCCCCCAGCAGTTGATTACACCAAAATCTTTTTTTAACTCTCAAGATATTCTAGATGTGCTTAAACAAGTGAAAGTCAACATCCCTCTACTGGATGCCGATAAACAAATCCTTTCATGTGCTAAATTTCTGAAAGATCTATACATTACTAAAAGACGGCAAAACATATAAAAGATTTATTTTTTTATTTTTACAGAAAAGGTGAGTGTCATCCTCAAGCAAGATGTGCCACAAAAATACAAAGATCCCGGTAGCCCAACCATCACTTGTGTAATTGAAAATTACTGGATTGAGCATGAACTTCTTGACTTGGGGGCGAGTGTAAATCTGATTCCTTACTCGGTGTACAAACAACTAGGTATTGGTGAATTGAAACCCACCTGGACCTTGTTACAACTTGCTGATCGATCAATTCGTGTACCGAGAGGGATGATTGAGGATGTATTGGTCTAGGTTGATAAATTCTACTACCCTTATTCTGGATACTCAACCCATCATGCATGTGCACACTCAGATACCCGTCATTCTTAGTCACTCATTCCTTGCTACATCAAATGCTATCATTAATTGTAGGAATGAGATTATGAATATATCTTTCGAAAATATGACATTGGATCTCTACATATTTTTTAACATGAGCAAACAGTCAAAGGATGTTGATGATATCCACGACATTAACTTGATAGATTCTTTCATGGAAGATAGAGCAATCCTAACTCTATATCTGACACTTTAGAGACGTGCTTGACCCACTCCCCTGATATGGATGATGACATGATTAGGGAGATGGATGTCATGCTTGATGTTATGCCGTTACTTGAAGTTAACCGGTGGAGGCCACAATTTGAAGAATTACCCTAAACTAATATAGTACCTCTACCGTTTAACCTCAAAGCGGCAAAGCTTAACCTAAAACCTTTGCCCTCTGATCTTATATGTCTATTTAGGTCGAGATGAGACATACCTGGTGGTGATTTCTTCTCACCTTGAGCAAGAACAAGAGAGTATGCTTATCTCTACTCTCATTGAGTATAAAAGAGCCCTTAGATGGTTGATTGCGGACCTCAAGGGAATTGACCCTTTAAATTGTACTCACCGCATTCATCTTGAGGATAATACGAAGACCTCCCGACAACCACAATGCCAATTAAATTCAAGCATAAAGGAAGTGGTTAAGGCAAAGGTACTTAAGTTGTTGGATGTGAATAGCATATACGCCATATCCAATAACCAATGGGTGAGTCCAACTCAAGTGGTTCCTAAGAAGTCCGAAATCACCATCATAGCCAATGCTGATAATGAACTCGTGCTCACTGGAGTTACTACTGTTTGGAGATTGTGTATTAACTATAGAAAGTTGAATATCGTCATGAGAAAGGACCACTTTCTTTTGCCCTTTATTGATCAAATCTTGGAAATGTTAGCTAGTCACTCTTACTATTACTTCTTTGACGGATATTCGGGATATAATTAGATAGAGATAACCCTTGAAGATCAAGAAAAGACCACTTTCACATGTCCCTTTGGCACCTTTGCTTACCGAAAGATGTCATTCGGACTGTGTAATGCCCCCACCGCTTTTCAGCGATGCATGTTGAGTATATTTTCTGACATGATGGGGAAATATTTAGAGGTCTTCATGGACTACTTCTCTATCTTTGGTCCATCCTTCAGCGAGTGTTTAGAAAATCTGAAAAATGTGCTGAAGCAATGTGAGGAAAAGAAATCGGTACTAAATTGGGAGAAGTGTCATTTCATGGTTCGTAAGGGAATTGTACTTGGACACATAATTTTATCCAAGGGAATTGAGGTGGACAAGCCCAAAATTGATCTTATCTCTAACCTACTACCTCACAAAAAGTATACGCGACGTGTGATCTTTCTTAGGACACGCCAGATTCTACAGACGATTCATAAAGGACTTTAGTCACCTCTCTCATCCTTTATGTAATCTACTTCAAAAGGACACTCCATTCGAGTGGACCGAACAATGCTAATAAGCTTTCACTAAGCTCAAGAGCATGTTGAGTACCACACCCATCGTGCAGCCACTCGACTAGAGCATACCTTTTGAGATTGTGTGATGTGTCTGACCATGCTATTGGGGCGGTGTTAGTCCAGAGAAAAGCGAAGAAGCCCTACGTGATTCATTATGCGAGTAGAACTCTAAATTCTTCCCAAGTGAATTATTCTACTACGGAGAAGGAACTCTTAGCCATAATGTTCGCTTTGGACAAATTTAGGTCCTACTTGATCGGATCTAAGATCATTATCTACACAGACCATGCGATGCTAAAGTACCTTCTTTTTAAGAAGGATGCTAAGCCTCGCTTGATAAGATGAATCCTCCTACTCCAGGAATTTGATATAGAAATACGAGACAAAAAGAGAGTAGAGAATGTAATGGCTGACCATCTCTCTAGGCTTGACTTCCTCAATACCCTTGATCCGACACATATAAATGATTGTAGACACCCCACCCTAGCAGCTTGACAAGGCATAAATGATTCTTAGGAATAGAACCAGAACCCTACATCCTACCCCAAACCTCAACTTGCAAAAAGCCCAAAAAACCATACCCAGAGCCAAAAATAGAGCCCACCAATTGGAGTTCGGAGTTAACGGCAGTTGGGTGGTAATCGGACCACCGCAGGCGGTAATTGGATTACCGCCCTACCTCGACAAATGTGCCCTCTAAGCACACAGTTGTTCCTCCCTCCCAAAGTCAACTTTTCCATACTATTAACCCCAAAACCTACCTTACTTACCATCCTACCAAGCTCAAAGACCAATAAGAGAGCACCATGTGGCATTACCCTCCCCTCAACCAATCTAAAGTCACCACATCATCATTCACCCTCCAAAGCCCTTAGAATTACCAAAATGTCATCTCAAAAGGTTATAAATAGCCTTTACTTCTCCTCATTTCAAGGGACAAAGGACGAAGATAACCAAGATCACCAGAGAGAGAGAGAAAGAGAGAGTAAGCAAGTGAGAGTGAGGAGCACTTGAACCTTCATCCCTATCCTTCTAGCCTCTTCACTCATCCTTAGCTTCATACACCCGCTCGAGCTAAACCCGGTCATATTACCTTAAGAATCCAAGCTTTTCAAACGTAAACCAAAGATCATATAATCATCACCAGTATTCATAGTCCATCAATCGCATCATTACTTCCCTTCTCAACCCCCTTGCTCTTCTAGACTACCATTGAATGTATGCTCTGTGAATTGCTAGAACCTTGGATCCTGTCACATCAGAAACTCATGGCGGCCTAGTCCATATTCCACCATCATCATTATCTGTTTAAAAATCTTTTTAGACACTCTTCGGACGTATGCTCTGTGGCTTGCCAAATTTTTGGACCTTGCGACATCAGAAATCCGAGTCTGCCTAGTCCTATCTATCTTATCATTCCATCCTTTGAGATTATTTTACCACACAAAGTAGAGACCGTACATCCGTATGGGCAGAGAGGATACTTAACACCTTCCCTCTTTGTAACCGAGGTCCCTTACTTAGAATATTAAATCGCATTTCAGGAGTCATTTTAAAGTAAGAGAATCTTCAGATTCTCTAACTTTACGTATTCTGCAGGTTCTAGCCAACTGCGGGATTTCGAGTTAAGTGGCTAGTGGCAACTCCAAGTCTACTTTGCATCAACAATCTAAATCAGTTTAATAATCCCCATCATCAGACAAGCAAACAACAAAATCAGCGTGAGTGCCGATTTTTCAACGTTCACAATGATATGTTCGCTAATGAACAACTGTTTAAACTCTCCCAATTACCTCAGTTTGCTAATATTGCAAATTATCTTACCACAGGTTTCATGCTGACATATTGGACTGTGCAAGATAAGAAAAAATTCTTTGCCGATATACGTAAGCTTTTTTGGGATAATCCCTGTTTATTTAGATATTGCCTAGACCAAATTCTAAGGAGATGTGTGCCAGACAATGAACATCAGAGTGTCATCTTCTTTTGTCACTCTCAGGCCCATGGTGGTCACTTTTTTGCTAAAAAGACCACAGCCAAAATTCTACAGTGTGGCTTTTACTGGCCCACCGTGTTCAAAGATATTCATGAGTTTTGCAAAGCTTGCGAGTGTTGTCAGAAATTAGGCGGGTAGTCCTGTCGAAATATGATGCTTCTAAACCTCATTCTTATCATTGAAGCATTTGATGATTGTAACAATAATTTCATGGGACCATTCCCTCAATCCTTTAGGAATATTTACATTTTGTTAGCAGTAGACTATGTCACTAAATGGGTGAAGCGATCTCGTGCCGGAAAAATGATCATAAAACGATCATTCAATTCTTAAAAGAAAATATCATTTCCCGGTTCAGAACACCTCGGGCCATCATTAGTGATGGAGGTTCACACTTTTGTAATAAGCTATTTGAGAACTTAATGAAGAAATATGATATCTCTCATAAAGTGAGCAGTCCATACCACCCGCAGACAAGCAGGTAAGCTGAGATTTCCAACAAGAAAATTAAACAAATTTTGAAGCATACGGTTAACCCTGACCATAAGGATTGGTCAATTCGCTTGACTGATGCCTTATGGGCTTACCGTACAGCTTTTAAGGCCCCTATTGGAATGTCTCCTTTAGACTCGTCTATGAAAAAGCTTACTACTTGCCTGTGGAGCTGAAGCATAGAGCCTACGGGCTATCAAAAATCTAAACTTTAACTTGGACAACGCTGGCTCGCTGCACAAGCTCCAACTAAATGAACTTGAGGAAATTCGTAATGACGCTTATGAGAACTCGAGAATTTACAAGGACAGGATGAAGGTATTCCATGAAAGGAACATCCTTCAGAAATCATTCATAACCGGTCAAAAAGCCCTTCTATACAATTCTCGGTTACATCTTTTTTTGGAAAACTTCGATCTCGTTGGACCGACCCTTTCACTGTTACTAATGTCTATCCTCATGGGGCCGTTGAGATAAAGAATCTGACAAATGACAATGTTTTCAAAGTGAATGGACATCGTCTTAAGCCATTTGTTGAGAAGTTTGATTCAGAGGACATGTCCATGCCTCTGATTGATCCTGTATACCAGGATTGATCTCCTAGTCTGATGGAGGTGCATTTAGCTTTATTACTTTCATAGAATTTAGGATTAAGATGGTTTGATTTCAGTTTGTTTAGTCTTCGTGCTAACCCATTTATATATTAAGAACTTTGGAAAAACTTCGATTCTCCTTCTTCAGGTATTATCTTCCCATTTCTTTTCGTTGTCTCGTATACATTGCATGCTCATATCTTTTACATTGAGGACAATGTGGGTTTTAGGTTAGGGGGTGTGGATTAGGTAAACTAATTAGTGTTTTCTTAGTTTTGAGCAAAAATTATGAAACTTTTCAATTTTTCAAGTTAAAAACATGTTTGAGAAATGATAATTTGTGGAATTAAGAATGCTTTGAGCATGATGATAACATGGAGATGAAACTTTGAATTGTTGGAGTTTGATCAATCGAGTAGACTATCATCTAAATTCTACCATTAAATTGATTAAGAGGAAGTTTAAATATCATGTTAATCTAAGTCAGAAGACACGTTCAATTTGCTTTCTGTGAATAATACTAGAATTTCTGATTGTTAGTATGTATATCATCGAAAGATATTTAGAATTAAGTCTAGAGAATTTTATCCACCTTAAAAGATGAAAAGAACCACTTAAAAAACAGTGAGATCAACAAAAAAGGTCATGTATGGTGAAAAGAATGTAAAGCTTGAAAAGAATGAATAAAAAGAAATCGTTAATATAAAATAAAAAATTCGAAAAAGAAGGAAAATGGAATAAGTTCGAAATCAGCACTTGATTATTCAAGTAATCCTGAGGTGATGAGCATGGTTAACATTATGAAATGATAGTATTTTTATGAAAAGTAAGTTGGAAATCACTGAGCACATTGGAAAAACTTGATATATGAACTTATGCTCTTAATTGATTGATAAAGAACATGTTTGATTGATTGCTCGTTTGATTCAGCTCTAGGTTTTCAAATTTTCACTCTCACTTCTGTAAATTATACTCATTCATACTTGTTTATACAAAAGATTGTTTTCTTGAAAAACTTTGAACATTAAGAATTGAAGATCACTTCACATGTGTTTTGCTCGGGACTAGCAAAATTCTACGGGGGGGTTAAGTGTGAAATATTGCATATTTTCCCCTATTTATACATTGGTTTTATAAACATGATAGTGCTTAATCGATTTAATTATTCATGTTTTCATGTGCGAGGTAATTTCAAGAGCTTAAGGTGAAATTGATGCCAAAAGGAAGATTAATGCTCAAAAGATTACTAAACGAAGATTTGGAAGTCATTAATGAAGAATTCACATGCCAAAGATCTAAGAAAATCAAGTGAGGAATGAAGAGAATCAAAGATTTGAAGTGAAGAAAAGGAATCCTAAAATTATCCTTAAAACAAACATATTTCTAAAATTGTCCTGAAAAGCATATTCTGAATCTCTAAGCCTATTTTAGAAAATCGCGCAGAGTGCATAAATTTGAAGTGGTTTAAACTCCGAGCCTATTTTGGGAACTGCGTAGAGTGCGTAAATTCTAGGTGGTTTCTAGATTTTTCCAACTAGGTGCGAAAGTTAGAGTTCCACAACTATAAATAAGACTTCCTAAGATGCTCCAAAGCATATTCTAAGGTTTGGAAATGTCTCAAGGAGCATAGCACAAGGGTGGAATAGCCGTCAAAGAGTTTTTCTTATTTCTTAGTTTATTTTTTATGCTTTATTTAAAAAATTTGGTTTCAATCATGTCTATGGTCGGCTAAACCTCTTAGCTAGGGTTAAGAGGTGAAGCTTGTAGCGTGTTGAGATGTTTATTTACATTTGATTCTTATTCTTATTGAACCTCATTAATTTCTAGTTTGATATTAAAGAAATATATTTAGTTTTTTATGATTTATTGTGACTCAAATTGTAATAGAAGCTGTGATAACTTTGGATATCTTCTTTTTCTGTTTTGAGATAGTGAGATTGGTAAATCTCATTGTTCACCATCGTCTGGGCATGGTAGGGTGATGAAATCGCTTCCAATCTTCACAATTCTCCTCAATTGATAATTAGATCAATGAAAAGTTTAGATTTTATTTAAATTACTTTATCTTCCAATTAGATAGAATATGACTCTAATTCCAATTGTGTTTATTGAATCAAGCAAGGTAACATCTTGATAGCTACAAGTGGATCCTTATCATCCTAGTTTCCACCTGTAAATTCATAAGTTTTAATCAACATTATTCACTATTACTCTCAATTATTCAAAATTCAATTTAGATCTTTTTTCAGTTCTAATTATTTTCAGAATACGTACAAGTTTAGTAAGAAATACTACGTTATTACTACATCAGTCTTACTGTGTTATTACTACATCGGAACCCTACACTTAGAGTTGTGAACAGTAAAAAAAATACTTTATGGTACAAGTGTCTTCTTGTACCATAAAAGTAATTGAAACTACACCATCCTAATTATGGGTACCATTTTCAACGTATCATGGACCGAAGTTCTCTTATTAGCTAAATATGACATTGAAACTACACCATCCTAATTATGGGTACCATTTTCAATGTATCATGGACCGAAGTTCTCTTATTAGCTAAATATGAGATTGCTAGAAATTGATGATAGTAAAAAAATGAAAATTTTCCAATTGCCTTAATTTCAGAAGGCATGTCCACAATTCGGAGGATTAGGATTATTCAACCAATCTGATTTTTAGACTGACAGTCGGTAGCACAATTTAGTCAGTTTAATTTGAGTTAATATATTCTATGCGTACAATTTCGATGCACCCAAATATCATGTGTCATGCAACCAGAGCATCATGTAATTCCACAATTTGGGAGAAGAAAAGGCTGGGATCGACTTTTAAAGCGAACGCAAACTGCAGAAAATTAAACTGGAACTTGGGAATAAAATTACCGGGAAAATGTTCAAGAAACTGGGGTGGGATAAAGCTGGAGCAGAAATCAGACAGCTAATAGTACATTTTCACCATGTTTGGAAATGTCAATGCGCAAAAAGGTTCCCAAAGCTGCCATTTAAAAAAATCACTGATCATGCTGGAGCAGAAAACGGACAGCTAATAGTACATTTTCACCGTGTTTGCAAGTGGCAATGGGCATGCGTTGCTCAAACAGTAACACAGTTTGTGGTTGCCGGTTGTTAGGTGGGTGGGGCTGGAGAAACTCAGAAATTGGG
Source organism: Magnolia sinica (assembly GCF_029962835.1). Taxonomy (NCBI): domain Eukaryota; kingdom Viridiplantae; phylum Streptophyta; class Magnoliopsida; order Magnoliales; family Magnoliaceae; genus Magnolia; species Magnolia sinica. Next base: position 29,238,111 of record NC_080587.1, read on the forward strand.
AATGCCATTGCCCATAAATAATACAAATCAACTTCATTAGCAAACAAAAAGAGTGATTGAAAGCCGAATACGGCAACCACACCCACCCACAAGATGGGTGAGAACCCAAATCTCTATGTTCAACTTTGGCTACTGTAATCTTGCTCTTTCAATTGTACAATAGTACCATGTGAAAGCTGGGCATAAACAAGTCACTCTACAGGGGTTCAATGGACCCACTTTTAAGCCTCTCCATTCGGGCTTGAAGACCTGAAAGTGCCTTCTCATCCATGGGAAGAACACCTGTCTGTGCTGCAACTTCATCATCAGCATGATCCAATCCATGGGGTAGCTGACTATGCAGTCCGTGCATTATGTTACCATTCACGGATGTTAATGGCCGGTTTCCGCTCTCTGTGTTTCCTGCAGCTGCTGCAGCCTGAATGCTTTTCATTCGCTCCCGGATTGCGTCCAATGTCCCCGCAGTCACTGCAGTAGCTGTTCCCAGTTTCACTGTCAAAGATAGAGAGAGAGAGAGAGAGAGAGAGAGAGAGAGAGAGAGAGAACCTCCAGATGAATATCTATCATTCCAATCCTCCACGGAGTGTTGCCTCATATCCGACTGATTACTGATGCTTCTTAGAGAGACTACACCTACGTCGTTATCATCAGGAAATGATGATGGCACATTTGATTTTCCAAGCTCGGGCTTTGAATTTAATGATGATTTTGTATGTACAGGGGAGAGTTTCGGAGAAGAAAGTGCAAGAGCAACAGGGGGAGGGGTTGACATCGGCAGGCTTGAAGGTGCCTTGCCAGCAGCCACATTTTTCTCCATCTACATGCACACCAATAACAAAAAATAAACTCCAGTGGCAAAATGCATTCATTATTCCATACGCTCTTCCATACCCCCAGGAGGGTAAGCATGGAACTAAGCAAGAGGTCTCTCCTAACCTGTGCTAGCCCATCTCTTATATATGTGCGAAATGCCTCACTTGCATTCTGAAGCTGAGCAGATATATCAATCTGTAACAACATAAAATGAAAAGATGTTTGGCACATTAACTCATACTTAGTGCGCCAGCTTCTACATAAATGTACTGAAAAGCAAAAAGGGAAAAAAAAAAAAAAAAGAAGAAAACAGCCACCCTAAAACTGAGAAATAGTTCTCCCTTTCTAGACTGTAACAATCCCAAATGAATAAACGAGTAAAGAATCTCAAAAACACCACAAAACACACCTGCCACACATGCATGTGTTACCTTTGGGTATAATTGGGTGATCCGATAGAGTTCATATAGACCAATGGAGCAAGTCTGCTTGTCACCGATTTTCTTGAACACCGCAGCAAGTTCTTGCTGTTGTTATGTGAAGCCGCAACATAAATATTACCAGTCAATAGCAAAAAGAAAAAAGAAAAAGAAAAAAAAAAAAGGCTAATGATCTTCAAAATTTAACTTGCAAATGCAAGACAACAAAATGAGAATGAAGCTTACAATAAACAGGACAGAATCAACCTGGCCAAAGAATTTTAAGTATTGATAAAGTATGTACCTTCAGCTGTGCATCTGCAGAATGTGTTGCAGGCGATGGACTATTGGAAGCAGAATCACCCCAGTGAGTTTGGCCAACTGGGCCAGACGGGGTCAACATTCTAGCTGCTGCAAGAGTCTGGTAGACATAACAGGGGAAAAAAAAGTGGGTTGATTCATGATGTAGTCATCAAATCAAGTCTGCTTGAGTTTGAAATTACCTGCAGATTAAGGTCGATGTAGGCAAGTATAATGGGTTGAGGTTCTGTATCTATAGGAACCATGGAGAGATGGCCCTTTATTGCTGTCCCGCGAAGCTTAACAAGTTCATGTAGAACAGTTTTAACCATTCTCAATGGTTTGTCATCAGCTCCAGCTCTGGCGATATTCCATATTATGTCAGGCTACTGAAAATGGAAATCAATATCCCTAAAGCTAACAAAAGAAGGCCAAGGATAGAAAGATGTTTGCATAAATAACCAGCTATATGAAAAAGATACCTTCTCCGAATTTCATCCATCCCTAATTCTTGTAGATACACGTGAATGCTTTGAAGAATACGGTCAAGATCCACATCAAATACTGTACTCTGAAGAACCTGGTGACATTTAGGATGTATTCACACTTCTGAACAAAAAATCATGATACCTACATAAGATCATCATCATCAGCTAAGCCTTATCCCAGATAATTGGGGTTGGCTACACAAGTCCTGTTCCACCACTCTATCAAGGGCCATAAATACGCCCTAGCATGAGTTTGTAATGTCATATTGTCAGGATTCATGATGAAGGCTCCAGGCTAGGGACCAGCAATGAGAGCACAAAACTCCAACAGGTGCCATGTAATAGTCTATTATCATATAAGATCCAAGGCATAAAAGATGAAATTTACCTTTGTCAGTTTGATAAGGCATTTGACAACTAGATCTGAGAACTTCTGATTCCTGGTTGAAAAGTTCTCAACTGAAGCTGGTGATGGCCATCTTGAAGGGTCTAATGGCCGCAAGAGATTGATCAGAACAACAAATGATGATGTGCGTTCAGCATTATCCTGGGTACACCAGAATCAGGATGAAGAGTTATTAGTGACCTTGCCTGAAAGAGGAAACAACTAAACGTAGCTCAAAGAAAGAGAAAAAACCAACCAGAATCTTGAGCATTAAAACATTAAGTGCTTTCAAAAGTTGGCTGCCATCATCCATCTGCTGAACCCTTTCATCAAGAAGCCAAAGCAGAAGCTCGGTGATGAGGGTGTCAAGGGTACTCTCTTTTACCGAATGAGCAAGCCTTTTGATTTGAAATGTCTGCCGCAGAAAAGAATCAATATTAAAAATCATCTAAGAAACAGACTTCCAGCACAACTTATTCATCTTTCAAGCAGATAACTACTCAATAGCTGGATGGAAGGCCTACCTGCATGAGTGTGTTCAGAACATATTTACATGACCTTGAAGAAGCTCCAGCAAGACAGAAGTCGAAGGTATTGGCCACCTTTAAAAGAAAATGCTTAGAAATGGTATTGTCTGGTATTGAAACCACGTCTCCTAGTATTGAAAACGGTACGTATCACACAAAACGTACCGTTTTCTGACAATATTTTTAACTTTGGATACCAATGAGGAGAATAGAAGATATTTATTTACCTTGCTTGCAAGACATGCAACTAGCCTATCTGCATCCTTGACAAGATCATCCATCGCACTGCTCTCAGGATCAGTAGTGGTCAGCTCATGACAAACAACTTTCATGCCTTCAACTGACTGCACCAAATAAAAATAGGAAGAAATTGTGTTCAACTTCTTCACATGAACAATTAAGAGAACACTTGAGAGGCGTAATATAATTTTTTTCTCACTCATGCAACAAAAGACGAATATTGGAAAGAAAAAAAGAAGAATCTAAAAGGAATAAATCAAGTATACAACCTGCTCAGGAGAACCCAAGGAAATAACATCCAAAGCTTCACTCCAGTCTGCAGGGCCATTTGCAACAACTGGTGGCCGGTTTAAGAGATGCCTATCAATATGAGACTCAAAATGCCCACTGCTTTCCCTATTGGCAAATATTTGCATCAAACAACAACATTAGAAAATAAGGGTATCCATATCATGAAAGAAAGCATACTAAAAAACAATTACATTTCTTCAAAACATAGAGGTCGTTGAATAATCACCAAATACCTTGTCAAGACAGGTCCAGGCAAGGACCGTGATATAACTTCTCCACTTTGTTCTGCAACATCTAATCTAGAGATCCAAGGTCAAAGTATGAGCAAAGAGCAAGAATAATTAGTATATAATATAATGTTACATGAAATCACATAATTTATAAATATGTCCACATTCATAAAAACAGTAGCAACAAAATATAAACTTAAGCACAACAGAAAGATAAAGCTGATTTCCTCTCAGAGCACCATAAGTTATGGTGCTCCTAGTTGCATCAGTTTACTTGGAGAGTAATACAAAAACCGCACTGATTATATGATCAAATATATATACATGTGTGTAGATAAATAGATCGATTAAAAGGAGAGTTATTTCTAATGACTTGGTTAAAGTGAACAAGAACAACGAGAACATAGGTCGGAGATGGCACACAAGATGTAATAGTATTACATCATACCAAGCAATACTGTAAGAAATAAGTTCACTGATGGTCCACATTAGATGTACAAGTGCAGACCACCTGATGAGTGGATCAGCCTCGTCCTGCGCTAGAGGATGGCAGTCAGGTTCACCTCATGAACAGGCTGGAACTTGTACAGGTGTTCTCATGCTTGAACGTGTCCCACAAAGAGGATTCCCAGTCCACTTCATGTGAATCTTCTTTAACTTGTGAATAAAACTTCCACAGATAGGACTATGAAAGAGCAACCATTCAATAGTCATGACAGACTTATCACTACACAAGAGAGTCAGAAATCTCATTATCCCACTCACTTAATTGTAAACTCATTCCTTGCAATTTCAAGAATCATTCTCCACAATTAATGGCCTCAAGGAAGAAGGGAAAAAAAAGAAAGAAAAGCAAAGCACTTGATGAGAAGCTGTTAACTACCCTTTGATAGAATCATTGATCCCCAACAGTCAGCAAAAAGCCATTTTTTTCTTTTTTCTTTTCCTTTTCCTTTTATTTATTTATTTTGAATAGCGGCAGAATTTATTTCTACAGATGAAGAAACATTACAAAAGCAGCACAATTGATGGATAAGGAGTGAGGCTCGTTTATTGTGCAAGCGAGCTTATCTGCCACATTGTTTGCGTCTTTACACATGTACACAAAATAAAAGAAATTGCAACTCTAGCCAACCATCAGGGAAATGATCAACCACCTTGGATACAATCACCCATTCCATAACATTACATTTAGCCCTATTAAACAACTCCGAGACCCGCCCCGACCGATTCCCAAGCTCCATTCTGGTTACTTCCAAGCTTTTTCCACCACCAAGGGGTGAAACCTCACCTCATGACCTGACTTCAAGAACATAGATTGGATCCATTGGATTTTATCTTGAGATGGTTTTAAAGAGACATGGACGGGGGAATTCTCTGACTTGCTACCCTCCAAAACCAAACCCATCACTGCTTCCTTGAAAGTCATACGCTTCTGCCTTTTCTTCCCTTTAGCAGCACCTGATCCTAGAGGCAAATGAGACTGAGGCCTCGCACCAGATGCGACTCAAGAGTTGTCTCCCTTTTGAGGTTGACCTTCGTTATTCACCTTTGCAGGGCCATAGAGAGCCTTCTGAAGACAAATTTCATGTCCATTGAATCTATTGCCTCTTAAACCATTAATGGCCGCAGCGGCCTCCTCCTCTGAGCTTGTCCTTACAAATGAAAATCCCCTTATGACTGAGAATCCTTTCACTCCAAGGATAAAAACTTCCCTGACCACTCTAAAATGCCCAAAAACTCTGAAGAAATTCACATCCATTCACTCTTCTGGAAAACTTTCCACAAAGATGGTGGGAAGTTCCCTTAGAATTGTAAGACCCAAGGCCCCGAAATCTGGTTCGTACACTGGATAGCCGTTGGCTGTAGGTCCATTAGCCCCGAGAATGTTTTGACTTGATCATAATGTTGTTCTGTTATAGAGCCGCAAGTCGTATTTCAACCCGATGTCCGAATTTTAATATACGGACTTAAAATTAAACAATCTGAGAAATGACAATTATGTTCTTATTTTATCTGGCGGAGTCCCATCATCGAGTTTTCAAAATCCGTTAGGTCCAAGAGCCTAACCGTTGTGACCGTAGTCGAGTTATGGAGTTACTGGCGAAAACGGCATGTCAATAGGACACCCTGATTGTAAGTTATGAATAGATATGCATATGTATATTTTGATAAAATAACTCAAATAACCTCGATGTTTTTAAAATCCTTGGAATACTTTAGTTCAAATTACTTAAATAACATTGTTATATTGTTACCATAAGCTTACACCTCTCATAAACATCACAAAACACCTCCCAAACCTTCTTTTTAGACAAAAACTAATTTTAAAACCAGTTTTAAGTCCATAAACATAAAAACCCTCTTCCAACAACCCATTTCTAGCATTCTCTTTCTTGTTGAGTTTGAAGTTGAGAAGAAGAAGAAGAAAAGAAAATAGAAACTGAGTTTGAGAGCCAATCCTCTGATAGTTACAGGTGAGTGCATAGATTAGGAGCATGCATATATGTGCGTTGGGTTTTCCTTGAAAACCCTATTGCTGAATTTTATGGTTTAAATCCCCTTGAAAACCCTATTGCTGAATTTTATGGTTTAGTTGGAAATCTCCTTGAAATCCCCTTGAAAACCCTATTGATAGATTCTCTGATTTAGTTGGATTAAGTTATAGCTAATTTAGTTGGAGTAAGTTATTGCTGGATTTTCCTTGAAAACCCTATTCGTGTGGCCCAGACTTTTTCCCCCGCTACCTGTTTGACAAAATGTTTGAAAGAGCTATCCTTCCTCCTTTTGATGTAGTTAACTCTTGAGAAAATGCATACTTGTCGTATGAAGTCTTATGGAGGAAATGAATCTCGGATTGGATTTAGATTGCTTAAGTCATGTGCATATCATATGCATGGTTCGTAGTTGTTGTATCATTGTATGTTTGAGAGTAACTGATATGAATCATGGTATGGTGATCATAGTGGGTTGTGTTGCGACACACCATGTGTCTACCCTATGAAAAACTTAAATTCATGAGGAGACCACATGAGGAAGGTCATCCTATGTTTCCCTTGAAAAACATGATATATTGTGATTGTCTGTGGACTCATGCATACAGTGATTGTCAATGTGATGAAACATACTTTGTTATGACTTGAGTTGGACACCACACAGGAAAATCTGTAATTCAACAGGACATGATTAGAGGGTCTGTGGGTGAAAGTCCCTAAACCCCGATTGGTACCATTGGGAGTAACTAATGCCTAGACCGGGTGGAAGAACAGAGCGCTGGAATGCTGAAATACCAAAGTAGACAACAACTCCCACTGACGCGCGTCGATTGGTTGAGAGGTTTGACCTGACCTGCTTATGTGCAAGCAAAGATAGGTTGTGTGTGACGAGCTCGTAAATTGTCCGCTATCGTTTTGCCAGGCGACTTATGACTTCTCGCTGTTAGGCAGATAGTGAGGTTCAACACAAGTGGGTTAGACTAGTTCGGCTCGTGAACTATGTAGTCCCACCTCTGTCGTTGACCATGGTGGAAAAAGTATATACAAGTGGGTAGCAATCATATGCGAGTCCCACCTCTGTTTCAGACCTTGGTGATCCAATTGGAAAATGTGGAAAGTTGTGGAAATGTTGAAAGAATATGTATGTTACAAGTGGGTAAAAGTCCCACCTCTGTATATAAAAATGATTTGGAACATAAAAAGTGGCATAATGCATTGTATCTTTATTTTATTATTATCGGTCCAGCAGGCCTGTGCATTATATGAGCATGACATGAAACATGCATTTTCATTGCACACGCACTCACTGGGCTTAGTAGCTCAAGCTTTCCTTTCTATTTTTTTTTTTTTTTTTTACAGGTGAGAGTAGGGAGCTGCGGGAGTAGAGACTACAAACCCCAGTTATTCTTTTTGTTTTGTACATATCAGTGTACATATTTTTTGTAATACCCTGAATATGTACATTAGGTATGGTAAATATGACATGGTTTATGTTTTGGTTTTGCCTTGATGTGCTCAGTTGTACACAGTAACATATGTTGAATATGATGAAATTTTGAGAAATGATACGTGTTTGTCGTCTTTACTTTTAGAAATGCTCCTTGTGGAGCCCCACTTATGGGACTTAGTATGTGATAGTTGGAAGTCCCAAAAATCGGAGTTCTGCGGAGGCTGTCAACCAAAATTTGGTGTATAGTGATCATGGATTACCAACACTAGATTTAGGGAAGTAACAAGAATACTCTTTCTATTCGATACCCAACCTCTACTTTTTCGACCTTTTTCCCGCCGAGATCCAAACTCTGTCATCCGCATCCCCAACTGTAACCTCCCTCTCTTCCTTTATCTTTAGCCACTTCTAGATCTAACCCAACTGCCCCTTTTCGATGCCTTTCGCGTTGAGAGACATATTCTTTGATGAAATCTCCATCCAGCTCCCTCTCATCTTGAAAACTAGACGCACTTCTTCTCAAATATCTTGAGACCCTCGAACTATCCCTGACTCTTGCCTCTGAAAGGAGAACAATGCTGACCTCAGGATTGGAAGCCTTGAGATCGAAAGCTTCCTTGCAAGAACCCTCATGCATTTCCTCCCATGAGAAACAAATATCCACTGGATTTTGATGAAATCTCTTACATCCTTGTACTTCTTGCGAATAACATCCCTCCATAAGAAAGCCAAATCTTCCCACCACCTCTACCATCATTTAAAAAGGAGTGTCCAATTCTTTTGTACAAATCCCAATTTAATATCTTTTCGGCTTCTGCACATCCCTCCAATTCATTACCTGAACTTTATGCCCAACATCAGTCCCTTCAATCTGCATGAGAGGCACCACAGATAATTATAGTGTCGACAAAGCAGACATGGGTCTCTTTTAACTCAATGATGATCTTCCACTTATGAGCCCTAAATGGGCAACTTTTGGATATGATTCAATCTCCTCTGACGATTAGCAATCTTGTGGAAAAAGGATGTATTTTTGTCTCCCTCCTCAAGCACAGCCTGTTGATATCTACTTTGTAATTCTCCTTGGCAATATTTGGTACTACCGTTTTGTCCTTCACCAATTGGCCCATCTCCTCTAACCAATCAATTTGTTCAACTGCAGTTACGAGCTCTTCCTTTTTCTGCTCTCCTTTCCCAAAATCGATCTTCCTTCAGTCGTTTAGCTTAGTTTTTAGCATCTCCAATTTATCATCAATTTGAATCCAGCCCAATTACCTACCAATCATTTCTATAAAACTCTGCTGCTTTTTTCTTACCTTTTTTTTCTTCTTTCTTTTTTATTTCGTTATTATTATTAGTTTTTATGGAAAGGGATACCTGAGATTTTATGCAAAGACCACAGTAAATGAAAAATTAGAAAAGAAAATCATGATGAGGGATCACTGATCATGATACAATAACAAATCAACTCCCCAGCTGGAGTGAAAGATCTCAAAAGAACAACTTTCAAAGACACGCAACAACTTTGTCCGCCCAATCAATCTAATCTTTAGTCCTCTAGCACACCCAACAGGCAGAGCAGCTGAATTATGAAACATTCTGTTGTCGTGTTCTTCCCATATTGACCACAAGCCTGCCAGCGAGGAAAGCCTTGATATCATCTTCCCTTTTGGACGATGACATCCCTCTTGCTAAATCAGGCATGAAGGCCCAATTGAACTAGGCATCACCAAAGGGATATTGAAAAGATAAAAAAACATCCACCATACAGCCCACACAAACTCACAATGAATGTTATATGGCGACAAGGAGGGGCTATTCACATATTAGAAAATGCAATGGCTCACAAGAAAACTACACACGTAGAAGTGGATAGTTATATCATCCAGGAGAAGGTGATGCCCAAGATAATCTGCATCTCCTATGTTTCCTCTACCAAACAACTCGTTGATACCCTCGCTGAAGTTGTAAGACGAAAAGATAAGATTTTTTGGAAATACTTGACAAGTTGGGCATGAATGATGTTTATGCACCATGATGAGGGGAATGTTATAGGTGTTATACTTATGTTGTTTTGGTATTCCAATAACATTGCTTCTTCTAGGGTTCATTTGTCCTTTTATAATTTGTCTAATATAAAGGATTCGTCCTCCACCTTGGCTGACTAATCATTCTTTCCCCTCTAAATATTTCTTCTTCAATTTGGTTCTTCTCTCTCTAAATCACTTTATACAGCTAAGTCAAACTTTAAAAAGCAGAAAGAAATGATTCTTTAATAATAAGTAATGGAAAGATTGAAGGAACCGATGGTCAATCAACTCCACCTCCCAACACGTGAATTAAATGATAAAACAGAACAGATGTCGAACACTGGAGATTATCAAGAGTGAGATTGAAATATCCAAGCGAAGGCTTTGACTCTTCATGCCAACCTCTTTCATGTTTTTCTTTCCTTTTTTGGTTTTTTAAAAAATTATACAATTTTTTTTGGAAATGGTCAATTTATAAAAGAAAGAGAGAAACTTTACAAAGTAATTTCTAAAAGCTCCGATTTAGCCAACAAGTCCACAACCACAAACTACACATCAAAATAACAAGGAAGTCACAAATTTCATCAAACACCAAAGCCTGCTTCCATGGTTCCTTCCACCGTCATTCTTCCTTGAATATTTTCATTTGTTATGAGACCAATTCGGTTGTTGAGTGGGCCTAGCCTTCAATATCCGCTAGACCCAAAGAAACTTCCACTGAAATATAATTTCAGCCACCCTGTCCTGAGTACTTTCAAGGAGCTGCACTCCTCTTTTTTTAATTTCTTCCCTCCAAAATTGCATCCCATTGGCAAATGAAGTCATTGTCGCATTAGATCCACAAATCCTTACTGGCATGGACACAATGGATACGCTTGGATCTGATTTCTAACCAGTCTTGAGATTGAAGTTGCTTTATCCTGGAAGATTCTAGTATTCCTCTCAAGCCACAAGTAAGCACTGTATTTTATTGAATTTCCTAAGATTTTGTGTTTTCTGGAGGACGTGGAGCATGCGAATTGAGAATAAAGTTTCTAAAGCTTATGTTATATTTCTTGCCTTCCACTCCACTTGTTCTGGAACCAATTTACAAAGAAACATGCAGAACTAACAAGAAAAATCAGCAAACCATAAGTTGTTTCCATACTAGCTCAACTGTTATGCCTTTTCTTATAAGCAATTAGCTTTGATGCCTTGAAAATAGGTACGTTAAGATCTAAAGTTGAACACCACTAGTACCATTATCTAGGAAGTTTACCATACTTTACCTAAACCACTCTAAGCCAGACAAATGAACTTTATAATTATCTTTTAGACATAGAGCAGATAATAAAGCAGGAGAATATAAAGGACCAATAAATTTGATAAACATGAATATAATAAAAAATAGTGCCTGCACAATATTTAATAGTTAACGTCTCTTGAAGCTTCAGAATATATTATGTTCCCTATTGTAAAAGCGTAATAAGAAGTTATATAACTTATGGGTAGATATGAAGAACATCTGGCAGAAGTAAAATAGAAGAAACAGCATAATCAAGATGCAACTTTCAACCAACGAACCAACAACACAATCTGAAGACTTTCTACGAGCAAGATACAAAGACTGGTAAGGTAGCAGATCATCACCCATTGTCTCTAACAGAGCGCCGTAAAGCTGCTCTGGCTTCCCCAGGTTTTCCTTCCTTCCTCTTGTCCATCTCTCGGGCCTGCCACAGAAGCATATCATGAAATATAGGCAACAACTGATGCCAAAGTAACACAAAGGCAACAGATACTGACCTTCCACTTGAACCTATCATCCAGCATACTTTTTTGAGCATCAGATAACTTCCCCACATATTTCCATACATCTTCGCCTATACCAAAGAACAAGTCACGCTGAAAATAAGCACTAATAACTGGCGTAAAGCTCATTCGTATTTTTGAGAACTTTTTTCTCTTTGAAAACTACAGAGAAATTTTTGAGAACTTTTTTATTTATGAATTTATTTTTGAGAACTAAGGAGAAACATTATTCAAGGACATCGGAACAGATTTTTCAGGAATTGAACTGCTCTCAAGGTCTTTATCTTTTAGACAGTTCTGTCATCCCCTCTTCTGGGCTAATGCAGTTCCTTATACCTTTAGCGGGACTTCTTTCTGTCTTGAGTTGTATAGTTGTCTTCTATCTTGAATTTTATAGTTGTTTTGTAGGTTTCTTTGTTTCTTGTTTTGATTTGTTTTTTGTATAGCTTGTTTTTGTTCTTTGCTTTCTTTTCTTCTTGGGTTGCCTCAGCTATACCTATCCACACACACAGACACAGACGAGCAGGCGGGCAACGCACGCGCACACATACACACATATGTATATATTCAAAAAAAAACACATCAAGGAGGGGGAAAAAGGTCCAAATACACATAAGAAAAGACCTCTTTTGATGAAAACATTTGCAAAGATATTGGCTAGCATACCCACATGGGCAAACGAAATGTGATTGTGATGGGTATCATTAAAAAAAGAGTTTCCATGGTTTGAAACAGTGTTGTCATGTGCGAACACATAAGCAATTATGCGATCGCACAATCGCATATATTGGCTCAGACTGCATATGCCATATAGGAAGTATGTCATGGCATACTAGAGTATGCCATGGTTATGCAATTATGCCATCGCATACTTTAATATGCAATGGCATAATGGCCAACAGTCAAATTTCTTATAGATTGTAATAAGTTGTAACTTGCATTGTATGCATCAACTCATCAAGATTAAAGCTATCAATACAATTTCTATGTTTGTAGTTTTCAATAATTAATTTTTTCTTAGTGTAACTTGTTGATTGTTTAAATTTGTTTTGTTATATATAATATAATATAACTCAACGTATAAATGGTCTAAAAGTCAAACTACAATAAAATAGGTAAATAAACCCAATCCAATCACTTGTAATAATTAGACAGTTTTTCTTAATGTTTTAGATTTTTTTTACCATTTTTTTTCAATATTTTTAATTTTTCAAAAAAAAAAAAAAAAAAAAAAAAACCATCAGCCTGAGCGATCGCTTAAGCGCTTATGTGACGGCATAAGCGATCAACCCAGGCTGATGGATTATGCGATTATATGCGATTTGACAACATTGGTTTGAAATAAACTTTCTAGTGCAAATCTACTAAATAAACAAATCTCCCTCCATGATCCCCCAACTAGAACAATTCTTTACAATGATCCAGACCTTCCCTAAGACTGGGATTCCCAAGGGAGCTATCTACCTACCTTAACACTTCATCAACCTTAGGCTGACACCTGCAATGAGGAATTGCTTTCATTGGGATCGCTAGTGGTACTAATAGCAGCAGCAGCAGCAGTGGTAAATATCACTAAGAGTAGTTCCCAAGGGAGCTATCGACATTTAGACTCTATAAACCTTTAAGCTGACAACTGCAATGAGGCATTGCTTTCATTGGGATCACAAGCAGTACCAGCGGTGGCAGCGGCGATAAATATCACTAAGAGTTTCCCAAGGGAGCTATCAACATTCAGACTCCATCAACCTTTAAGCTGACATTTGCAATGAGGCATTGCTTTCATTGGGATCACTAGCAGTAACAGCGGCGATAAATATCTCTAAGAGTTTCCCAAGGGAGCTATCAACATTCAGACTCCATCAACCTTAGGCTGACAACTGCAATAAGGCATTGTTTTCATTGGGATCACTAGCACTAGCAGCAGCAGCAGTAGTAAATATCGCTAACTGGGATTCCCAAGGGAGTCATCAAGAATAAGATTCCACCAACCCCTGCACTGACAGCTACAATGAGGCATTGCTTTCATTGTGATTGCTGCTGCTGCTGCTAATAGTAGCAGCAGTAGGATAAACAGTAGCAGCAGTGTGGAGTGGCTGTAGTAAAGGTAAACAGCCCATTGAGAAATGCTACTTTCAATTCTTTCCCCGACTTACATTCTGAAGATAAAATTGTCTCTTTCCACACCTCCGAACAAAAGGCCATTGATAATGTTCTTTAAAGAGTCCTTCCTTGATTTGAACAGGGCCCACCTCAACAACTCATGATATCATCTAAATCTTCTCTAAATCCCTCGACAATTTAAAAGATCTAAACCCACATCTTCTTAGCCACTTCTCTCTTTTCCACAACTCCCAACAGAAGGCCATCGGAAGCATTCTCCAAAGAAATTTTCCCCTTGATTTGAACAGGGCCACACCAAACTCATGACATCATCAATATTTTCTCTGAAACCCAAAACATTTAAAAAGATCGAAGTAAACCCACATCTTCTGAGCCACTTGGCAATGGATGAACAGGTGGTAAACCATTTCCTTGTCATTCTAGCATATGAAATAAATTCTAGGAAGCTTGTGTTCATGGTATTGAAGATGATCAACGGCAAATTATATAATTCGTCAGCTATATAGGGTCATACTGGTTGTGTAAAAATAGCAGGCCAACTAATTTAAGAACTAGATGGAGATTTTCAAATTTTTTGGAGGATGACCATGGAGAACTCAATATGGACTACAAAGACATTTTGTATCGATAATTTGAATCAAATGATGCTGAATCTTAATTTTGACAGCTGCTCTAACAGCAAGTCACATCCTGTGGGCATTGGGGGCATCATCATGAATGGTCGGGGGAAGCCATGAAAGATTTCTAGGGCGTGATATTGAACCGATGCTGTGGAGATGAGGGCTCCTTGGACTGATATAAAGGAGCTTGTTCACTAGAATAATATCCCAACCGTTATTGAGAGGCTCTTTAATGCAAGGGCATTTGACACCGGGCTCGAGTGGGGTTGCCTGTGGGATGCAAGGGCACACTCGGGGTGGGCAGCCCATGTGAGGCGGATGGCTCGTGTGAGGCGGGTGACTCATGTGAGGCGGTACCCATGTGATTTGGGGCCCACGAAGAGGGTTCAATCGAGGTCCTAACCCATGAGAAGTGAGGCCTAGGCTATGAGATAAGGGATTGATTCACCATGCTCTAACAGCTCAAGCTTTTAGAGCAAGTGGTTAATTGTCTTACATCAAATTGATATCAGAGCAGGCGGTCTTATGTTCGAGACTCCTCACCGGAGGTGATTAATGCAAAGGCATTTTCACACTGGGCTCGAGTGGGGTTACCTGTGGGATGCAGGGGCACGCTCGGGGTGGGCAGCCCGTGTGAGGCGGGTGGCTCGTGTGAGGCGGTACCCATGTGATTTGGGGTCCACGAGGGGGGTTCAGCCGAGGTCCTAACTCATGATATGTGGAGCCTGAGCTATGAGATAAAGGGATTGATTTGTCATGCTCTAACAGTTCAAGCTTTTAGAGCAAGTGGCTAATTGTCCTACACTCTTTAAATGCCATAGAAAGCACAAATTCACAGGGATATGGTGCTTGGGGGAGTTTTGGCCTGGGGAAGCTAAATTTCTGCGATCATTTGTCTACAACCCTCCAAAAGAGTAATTCACAAGTGTATAATGTATTGTGTATTCCTTCTTTCTCAATAAAACATTATCATATTGAAAAAAAAATGGTGAATGAGAATCTAATATGGGATCATTATGTACCAAGGTTCTTATAAGCAGTAGTCAACGTGTTTAGAGCAGCTTTCCTAATTTCACCATCTCTTTCCGAAGTCAATGCAGCAACATGTTGCAAAGACTTTAACTGCCCACCAATCTGTAGAAAAAGGAGTAAGGACGTCAAGCATCCTCCAAAAAATAAATAGAGAAAAAGCATTATGAAGGGTTCTCACCTCAGGTCCATGGTGATCAATTAAGAAGCCAATGAGATCAACACACTCTATTCTAGTCCTGTTATTTTTTGAGCGCAATCCCTCCAAAATATAAGGAAGAAGCTTTGATGCTGAATATATGCGAACAACTTGCTTTGTCAGTTCACGCATTTTCTCTCGCACTTTTTCAATGTTATGTCCAGACTGCAACACAAACAAAAAGAGAATATTCTACTCATGAGTAACAGTAGCTGAACTAAGAAAACAACAAAAACAGGTCATGTGAAGATAAAATCCAAGCCCACATCTTAGAAATGTTTTCAATTATCATAAATGATAGCAGAGAAACAAGTAACGGTTGAAACAAACAATGCAAAAATGAGAATCTCAATATTTATCAAAAATAAAACGAAGAGCATAACTACAACATTGATTTTAAACATCTAAATAAGCAAGCAGCAACAGTTACTGAGAAATCACCAAAACAAATGTCAGAAAAAAGTTTAGAGAGAACAACCTTCTCTACCAAACAAGGAAGAAATATGAACGCTTCTGACTCAGTCAGAGTATAACCCTCATCCTTCAAAGTATCAATAAGCTCAGGAAGAAACTCCAGCACCTGTTTGGTGTATCCAGGATAAGTATAAGCACAGTTTGCAAGTAATTAATTTATACAACATAAATGGACAGTACCTTTAGCAAGCATGTTGTGTTCGATTCACAAAACCGCAAAACAAACCACCTTAAAAGTATATCAACAAGCTCGATTATTTCCTTTCCACTCGATGGTAGAGCCTGTATCACAGAAAAACTAAGTAGAGAAATCTCTCAATTTTGAAGTGAACATAGGGAACATGTGATGATATTAAAAAGCCACCTTCTGTAACAATTCAAGCCCATCTATTTGTTTCTTGAAATCTGTGCTGAGGAGTCGCCTATGTAGGTCTTCTCTGAAATACCTCATTACATCACCCTGCGGCAAGGATCAAATGAAGAAAATAACTATTATTTTTTAGGATGAAGCAAAAGACAACCCCCCCAGTCACCAAAGAAAAAGAAAAAGAAAATTATGAAACCATCGCCTGCATGTTTAATGAATTTAGTACCTCAAGATCTTGGATCTGCTCCAGCCGTGGCTCCTCAAATTTATGCCTTCGTACAACCATCCTCTCCCTATCTTCCTGTATAAACACCAAACACCAAGACATGGATCAGGTCTTCGAAGCTTTTACACAATATCCAAGAACAATTATTTGGTCATCCTGTACCTTGTTTGAGTCCTTGATGTTGAATAAAGCCTGTGATTGGACAGCAATATCTTGAACAGACATGACAGAGCCCAGCTTACTGACCTTTGTCTGCATACCTCTCTGTCAAAACAAACGAAATAATTAGCACACAATTTGCTTCAACAAACAAAGTGTTTCAAGCAGGTAAAACAAACCGAAGGAATAGCTCTGCTGCCATGCTTTGATATCCGATCACCATCATTTGATCCTGGTTTTCCAACTTTTGAGTTGGTTTTGGAGGTCAGACCAGTAGAGATCATTTTTGTGGACTCGACAGTTTCTGAAGGCATGGAAGAAGTACATCAATATGCTGCAACTCAGAAAACAGAATATCAAAAAGATGTCTGTAAATGCAAGGAATTTGAAAAGGTACCTTGAAGTGCCAAATCAGGCTTTAGCCGGTCCAGAACTAGCACCAAAGCCGGTCCTCGTAAATCCTTTAAATTCTTGGTTACCTACAATAAAAGATCAAAGAAACGTTAGCATTGATATGACCATAACTTCAATGTAAAATTTCAAAGATTAGGAGAATTATTTAAATAACAATGAAGACATACTGCTTCTTGTCCACAAACTCTCAAAATTTCACCAAGAGAAGTTTCCGCTGCTTTTCGAACCTCTGAAGATTTGTCCTAAATAAAGCACAGTTTCAAAATTACTGCTTCGTTAATTATATTTGTAGAGATATTAGTACTAGTAGCACATCAGCATATTAAAGGATACCGTTAGAGCTGAAGCAGTTGGCTTCAACAGATGCAATGCATCGGATGAATCACTTATACTAGAAAGGTGCTTTGATAACCAATCAAAAAGGTCCTTCCGCCCCTCCGCACCAAGCTTGGCATCAGCCAAAGCAGCTGTAATGTATGGAACCTACAAACCCCAGCATAACCATGTATGACAATATGCAGCAATCAAGTTTCAGTTTTTGAAAATTAACTTTCCATCTGAAGTTACCATCTTATCAAGCTGAACCGCTGCAACCCAAGAATCTAACGCATTCAAAGTGCATTCCCTCATGTGCTTTTTGTTGTCTCCAAGACATTTCAGAACATCTGACAGAATTCCCTGTGAGAAGCAAAGTTTATTATATCAAAGCTTCAAGCCCCCAAAAGTCAAAACATCAGAAAGTAAATGAAATTTTCATTAAGAGTTGACTTTTAAACCTTGCTTGACTTCTCAACCACAGGGCCCATCGCAGATGCAATACCACCAATAGTAGCTAAGGTTGCCATCACTAAATTTTTATTGCTATCACATAGGCGGCCTCTAAGAGCTCCAAATAACTCACCTGATGAGTCAGTAAAAAACTAAAGATCGAATGAGCAATTGATGAAATTCACAAAAGAATCACAACTATGGTTCAAAAAATTGTCCAGTAAGGGTTGGTATCATCCGACTAGTACAAATTTTGTCCCAACTAGGAAAACCCAAAAACTCAACTAGATTCAATTTCCAGCCAGGTCGGGTCAATTCGAAGACCCCAGTGAGTCTTTGCTTGACTCGGTATAAACAATTAAATTAAAAATATCTTTAGCATCTCCATTTTTGAAATTATATATTTACTAAAACATATAAACAGCTGAAATAATCAAATCCACACCAACCCCATGGTGTTGGTTATAGACCTTTGTTTCAGTCACCTCAGTGGCTTCTTTCTACTTTTATTAAATCAACAGTTGACCTGGCAAGTGATTCATCTCAAGTAACCAGGAGCTGCATTGGGTCAACTGAGTTAGTAATCCAAAGAGACGAATCCAGTAAATTTGGAAACAAGTCACTCTCACTGGCAAGTTTCCAAATGACTCGGCTCAAAATGTCGTCGAGTTAACTTGGTCAAGTTTTTTTTTTTTAACACAGATAACTGGAATTATATTGAAAAAAAAGAAAAAGAAAAAGAGAAAGGTACAAAAGAGAGAAGAAGTCTGCTGAGATGGCAAACAACTAACAGCCTAAAAAAAGCATATCAAAGTCTTTTAGCCCGTTAACAATGCCCACCCATTGAAAGATAAGAAATTTAGCTCTTGACCAAACTTCTTGGACTGAAGTAGAATTGTCGTTGAAACATCTGTTGTTTCATTCCTCCCATACTGACCACCAGATGGCGAGGATCGCCATTCTCCAAATGCGAGTGATGGGTTTTCCTATCTTGATTCCATGCCAACCCGAGAGCAAATTGCAGGGGAACATCGGATTACACCAGCTAATTTTGAATCGAGAGAAGAATTCAGCCCAGATCTGAGAGATGAGAGGGCAATGGACAAAGAGGTGGTCCACTGATTCCTCATCCTTCATGCAACATAAACAGATGTTGACAATGAATATGCCCCTTTTCTTCAGATTGTCCATCATGAGAATTCTGTTTTTGCCTGCTACCCATGCACAGCAGATGTATTTGGGGGGAGCATTGTACTTCCAAATATGCGGGGCAGCTGGGTTCGAAGGCGAACGCGGGAGGGATAGCTGAGCGTAGAAGGATCAAACTGAGAAGACGCTGCTTTTGTCTCGAGCCCATAAGATCTTATCAGGAGTAGAAGGGTTAGGCACATCTTTGGAGATGAGGAGAAGCTCCGCGTACTCTAAGATCCCCCATTCGTGAAGATTTCTGAAACACTTCACGTCCCAGACGACACTGGCGTTAGAGATATGGAAGCAGTTAGCTACCGGAATATTTTTTTTAGGACTCAGACGACAGATGTTAGGGAACCGGATCATCAGTGGCTCCTCCCCTATCCACAAGTCTTCCCAGAATTGAATGGAGTGACCATTACCTAGCTCGAAGCTGATATTGAGGAGGAATTCCTTTTTGGAACGTAGAATGCCTTTCCAAATGGGAGAGGCCCTATGCCCTAACGAGTCTCTGGTCCACAAACCTCCAAGGAAGCAGCCATATTTTCCTTTGATGATGGAATTCCAGAGAGTGCCTCCTTGCATTCCCAGTCTCCAAATCCACTTGCCAAGAAGGGCCTGGTTCATGATCTTCAGGTTCTTGATGTCGGCGCCGCCTTCTTGGTAGTGTTTACAAACTTCCTGCCAGTCGAGAAGGTGGAACTTCTTCTGGTTGTCCTTTCCACACCACATAAAGTCACGTTGCAGCTTATCAATAACCAACAACACTGAAGAAGGGCATTTGAAGAGGGACATAAAATATATGGGCAAGTTGGACAAAGCTGCCTTGATAAGAGTGAGACGGCCCCCTATCGAAAGGTATTTGCATTTCCATCTAGCAAGGGATTTATGGAATTTGGCGATGACTTTGTCCCACATCAATTTCGGGGGAAGACCGATAGCAAGAGGGAGCCCCACAAAGGAGGAAGGAAAAGAAGCTGAGTGACAGCTGATGGACTCTACGTATCTAGCAGTTTCTGAATCCGACAAATTCACTCCATAAAGTTTCGAGTTGGCCATGTTGATTCTCAGACCGGATACTGCTTCGAAGCATCGCAGAGTTGTGTGCAGATTATCGATGAAAGCCTGCGATGCCGCAAAGAGAATAAGGGTGTCATCAGCGAACTGGATATGCGAAATTGGAGAGTGCACCCCCGACATCTTAATAACGCAGAGAATACCTTCCTCCTGTCCTCTGTGTAGCATTTGGGACAAGGCCTCACCAATGACTAAAAAAAGCAAAGGGGAAAAGAGGATCACCCTAATGAAGCCCTATGGAGCTGCTGAAGAATCCAGTGGGAGTGTCGTTGAGGAGAACCGAGAAATGGCCTGAATCGACACAAGCACTGATCCAAGTTCTCCGTCTAGCTCCAAAACCCATGCGGCGAAGCATATAAAGCAGAAAGTCCCACTCCACATGGTCGTATGCCTTTTCTATGTCCAGTTTACAGAAGACCGCCTTTTCACCGGATTTGTGGCATGAATAAAGAACTTCGTTGGCTATGAGAGCGCAATCAACGATCTATCTGCCCCTGATGAAGGCGTTCTGGTTCGACGATATGAGTTTCCCCATTACTTTAGAGAGGTGAGTGGATAACACCTTCGCTAATATCTTATAGGGGCCTCCTATTAGAGACTGATAGGTCTAAAATCTAAAAAGGAACTAGCACTTGGCACCTTGGGGATAAGGGCTATAAAAGACGCACCTAGCCCTCTAGATAATCTACCTCTGTTGTGGAATTCGAACATAAATTCCATAATATCTGCTCAGATGATATCCCAATAAGATTGGAAAAACACTATTGGGAAGCCATCAGGTCCTAGAAATTTATCTCTTCCTAGCTCGTGAACTGCCGGTTTCATTTCTTCTTCAGAGAAAGGGGCTTCCAGAGAATTAGCTTCCATCTCATCCAGCGATTGGAACTGGATATTATCGAGGCGCGGTCTGGACCAACCTTCTGAGGAGAGGAGGGATCTGAAGTGTTGAATAGCACGATCGGATATCTCCTGTCTGTCCTCTATACTGGTGCCATCGACTGTGATGCTTGAAATGGCATTAGCACGGGCATGCATGTTTGCGATGTTGTGGAAAAATTGTGTTCTTGTCCCCTTCTGCAATCCATCTCACTCTGGATTTTAGCTTCCAAGTTGTTTCCTCCTGCAGAGCCCTGGTCGCTATATCTTGAATTATCTAAATGCGTCTTCCTAGCATAACCGAAGACATCCGAGAGCCCTCAACGTCCACATCTATTTGCTGGAGTTCCGAAAGTAATTATGCCTTTTCTGCTTCCTTCTTTCCGAGTTCAGCTGCTTTCCACTCCTTCAGTTTCCCCTTTAACATTCGAAGTTTGCATAGGAGTTTGAGGCCAGCGAAACCATTGACCTGAAATGAGGGCCACCATTCCGTTACCCGTTGATTGAAACCGTCGATACCTATCCAGGATGAGTTGAATTGGAAAGGTTTCGGCCCCCAACTTTCGCCTTCCAGTCTCAACAGGATCGGGCAGTGATCTGAAGTAGTCCTGGGGAGGGCTAGTTGGGAGGCAGACGGGAAGGCCTCCAACCAATCTATAGAAAGAAGGAATCTATCGAGTCTGGATTGGATGGGGTGCGAGTGCCCATTTGCCCAGATGAATCTAGCCCCAGACAAGGGTAGATCAACTAATTCATGACATTGAATCTAATTAAAGAAGTCTTCCATGGCTGAAGTAATTCTTCTCTTCCAAGAATGTTCCTCTGCGAACCTGATGACGTTGAAGTCTCCAACAATGCAGCACGGACCTGAGAAGGATTGTCTGATATTAGTCCGCTCAACCCAAAAAGCTGGTCTAATAGAAGACAAGTTAGGACAGTGAACTGATGAGATTAAGTAACAGAAATTTGAGGACTTATCTTTTAAGATAACCGAAACGGAAAAGGATCCCACAGAGGAGGAAAGAAGATCCCATTTAGAAGATTTCTAGGCGAGGATGATGCCACCTGAACTTCTTGAGGCGTTGAGGGGAACCCATTTGGCATCCTTCACTCTCCAAAGGGTGGCCAGAAGTCTATCGTTAAATAGGGGGACCTTAGTTTCCTAAATACAGATAACGTCCGGATCCCATCTGCCTATAGAGTCTTTGAGCAGGCACCTCTTCTGCTTGGAACCCACCCCCCTGACATTCCAAGAGAGGATTCTCATTGGGTCACCAATCTTCCCTAGGAACCCTATCTTACTCGTCGCGCTCTGGGGGTTGACAATAAACCTGGGCTCGGTTGCAACCTCTGGAGCTCCCGACTGTCGATGGACCTGGGGGCATGTTTTGTGGGGGGTACGAGGGGAGGGAGGGGTCTTCCTCTGTTTTCGATACATTGGAAGAGAGCGATGTAGTCCTCTAGTCTGTCCCCGAACGTTAGCCCAAGTGACCTACCAACGCAGCCCACCGCATCTCTAATTCATTTTTTCTCTTGGATGGATTGGAAGACTTCTTCTCTACTTGATTCAGTTGTCAGGGTCGAATCTTTACCCTCCTATTGGAGGCATGGGAAGTCCGCACACATCTGCAGAGGTTCTGCAACTATCACATCAGCTGGTAGGTCTTCCTGGAACAGAGTGATGGGTCCCAGATCTGCCCAGTCACAAGAGTGGGGAATTAAGGTCGGAGGGGAGGGGTGGGATGACTGAGATTAGGATTCGGAGTATCGGCTGTTGAGATCGTCTATTCTAGAATCATCGTCGGCCATGATGAGGGATGGGTGTATCGTTGGGAGGTGGAGGCTGTTGGAGTTTAGTAAGGACTGGGTTATAGCTGAGGGGTGTTTGATATCAGGGAGGGATAAGGTTTTAGGGATATGAGGGGGAGATTGGGTATCGGGAACGGGGTAGGCTAGCGGACGGTGGTAGGATGGGGAACTGTGGACCCGACTTGGATCCGGACCGGACGCGCGAGAACCTACTTATCGGATCTCCAAAGCCTTAGAAATCGAACGGTCAAGATAAGGGGCCAGGAGTCGAGAGGGAGAGCCATCATTGCTGGGATATGTCACGCGTCGATTCCCCAGATATCGAGAACCGTCCGAGCGCGGGCGGGAATGGGAGTATCGATGCAAGAGGAGAGGTGGCTGTTGGTGCGACGCCCACATGGTCTCCTTCGTCAGATGATTAATGAGGAGACCTGTTTCTCGATGTGACGAGGCAGGAGAGATGCCACACGGAGGCTTCTCCAAATCGAAGGGATGGCTTCTCTATGATCTATGCACTGCTTTGTCAAGACGCGACGACGGTTCAATAGCAATTGAGCCACGTGGCTCGTCGACGGCATGAATGGAAGCTCGATTGACGATGGAGACAGGAACGTTGACAGAACCGTTGGCCGGTAGTCCGTTGGAGGACGGAGCGCGTACTCCTTCACTACTCTGCGTCTATGGCACTTGGAATGGAGCCGGAGAAAAAGCTTCTTTTGCCCTCCATAAGTCTCCCCATCTACGGTAGACAATATCGGGCATTTCTCTCTGAACTGGAAGAAATATTTGTCGGTTGTTTACCTCCACTGTCAAGTGGGGAGGAAGGGGAGATCCCTTCTTCCTTCTCACTCGGACTCTGATAACACCTAACTCCTCCCCGAGTTTCGTCTTCGGGTCCAACTCCAGGAGGGAACCAATATAGGAAACAACCGAAATAAAGAACTCGTCGTACCAGAGTTCCATGGGAATACCCCAAATAAGGACCCACAAATTCTCCATCCCAAAAATGGAATAATCCTCCCAAAGCATAACTTTAGCGACCGGGCCTTCAGAATGTAAATGTCCTGCCATGGATAACATATCCGGGTTAATCCCCGAGCATACCTTGACCTACAGGTTGTTAAATCCTATAGGTTTGATGATGTAGTTTCCAGGGTGGAAACCGGTACACTCCTTGATCCAGTCTTTGACTTGCGAGAGTGAAGATCCACCTTTTGTGATAATCACCAACATCTTCGATAGTTCCGCTTTTGCTCGATTAAAAGTCTCCTGGCTGATAAAGAGGGTGTGTTTTCTTTCTCCTACGTTGGTTTCCTCTCCTTTAGGCGTGGGAGAGGCACTGTCTTCTTTATCAGATTTGGAATGAGAATGACGTTGATCAATGGAGGACAGTTTTTGCTTGAGGACGTCTCTGAAGGATTGACCGTCCGTACGCATGGACTGAGAGGCTGGGTTTTGGCTTGGTGGAACTTTGGGAGAACCAAAAGTGGCGACCCTTCTAGTTGATCCGGAAATTTTGGTCCGAATCTCGCGCGTTGAACCAGCATCGGAACTCCTGCATATTTCACTCCATGTAGCATTTCGACCACTCTGGCGAGCTCCGTCTCCGAGCTCATTCGCGAAGCCCCTATAGACGCCGCTTTCTTTATCTCTCGGCATGACTACGTCCATAACCGCCCCTGCACGCCCGAACACTCTAGAAATATTGATAGGCAACCAACCTGCCGGGTATCCCCTAACGAATAGGGTTGGATAAGAACTCTTCCTTTCCGCTGGAGTTGTAGCTGAGTGGGTACGTTTCGAATAGGATACATGTTTCCATCCGTGTCCTCCTTGCTCATCCGATTCCATGATTTCTTCGTCAGTGGTGGTGTCCACATTGCCACGCGTTCTAACCCTGATAGTTTTGCCTCTACCTACTGTCGTCGTGGATGTTGATGCTTGGTGATCGTCGATTCTGAATCTCTCCTTCGAGGTCGCGTTGATGTTCTTCGGCTTCGTCGTCATCACTTGGTCAAGTTTTGATTCGAGTCATAGAGTTTTAAAACAATTGTCTAAACGAGTATGTTAACAGTGTCATTTTCAAACCCTTATTTTGGTTGTGTTTTTGTCACATAAAAATGGTGTGGGAGACAGATTGATTTCATGAGTTCCTTAGTTGTCCTTCTGAAGGAGAACCTGTTTGTTGCTCCATATTCACAATTCGAAGACGGCAAGAAAGTAGAACCTCTTAACAAAACTTTTCTTTTTACAATAAAAATTGTTCCAATCATTTCTAAGCGCATGATAGTAGTAAATCCAACCATGGTCTCAAATCCATTCTTATGATCATTTTCACATTTATTTTCTATTTTTTCTATTTCTCTACATTTATTTTCATTAACAGCTCTGATAGAGCAATAGGTATGTCCATTACATCCAGACATGTATGCTAAATTTTTATACAGCAAGAAAGTAGAACCTCTTAACAAAACTTTTCTTTTTACAATAAAAATTGTTCCAATCATTTCTAAGCGCATGATAGTAGTAAATCCAACCATGGTCTCAAATCCATTCTTATGATCATTTTCACATTTATTTTCTATTTTTTCTATTTCTCTACATTTATTTTCATTAACAGCTCTGATAGAGCAATAGGTATGTCCATTACATCCAGACATGTATGCTAAATTTTTATTAAAACAAAAATCAAAATTCAAGAAAAATACACTAGTATTTTCAATAGCATTGTAGTGTAGCGTGTAACCTACACAACAGTGTAGCATGGCAAAAATGCTATGTAGCATATGAAAAAGGCGTATTTCTCCTGTAGCATACCCTACAAGCTACGTAGGGTTGTAGCATTCGCTACACCATTCTTTGCTCTTTAAAAAAAAAAAAAAGATTTTAAATATTGTTAGTTCAATTGTTGATGTAAAATGGTGGTGACCCATCCTTCTCACACGTGGCAATGATGTAAGCTATCCAATCCATCCAAATAGTGGGTCCTATTGTAGATGGAGAATATATACACACACACACACACACACACACACTTATACCCATATCAGACAATCCTAAAGATCTATAAATGGGCCTCCACGTGTACGATTGAGGACTTATGACACATTGTAAATGGTGTAGAACTCACATTTAAAGAAATGTCATAAAACTAAAGCTTTTCGAAAGAGGGCTTTCGAAAACCCTCCTAAACCCTAATACTCAACCCAAGCACCCGTCCGGCCCCCAAATCTGATTTTTTGATTCTCTCAATCCACAAAACCGTTGAAGAGGAGATTTTGTCCGATCAATCGACTCTACAAGAAGGTCCATTTATTGTATTTTCAAGTGCAATGGAGCTCGGGGGGGTCGGGGCCCCCTTTTCACATCCGTACGGCTACGAAGCTCAAATATTCAGTTACTCAATTGGTTGAATCTCTTCTTGAGCTTGATAGAAGCTAACCGAGTTGACTAAGAATCAGCCGTTTACCTCGACTTTGAACACTGATATTATGCCTATCTACCCCTATGAGGTACAGCCAGGAGCAGTAAGTTCACCCCAACAAAGCATGTTCCTAACCCTTAATATTTGTTAGTATAAGTTATTTTTCATTTCGGATGATAAATTTATATAGTTTGTTTTGGGATTTTTTTCAATTTTTATTTATTTATTTATTTTTATTTTTTTGGAGGCCCATTGCTATGCAATGTTGTAGGATAGGGGTTGATGTGCAATTTTCTTTTTCTTTTTTCTTTTTGTTTTAGGGGCCTGCTGCGGTGTGTATATGGCATGCACGCAATCCATCCAACCATCACATGGGCCAGCATGCTTCAGTGAAGGTGTTTGGGTGGCTATGCATTGTTTTCCTATTGAACATACTTTTGCTTGAAAAAATGAATCATTTTTGTAGGCATTTTAAAAAAAAAAAAAAATTGCTTCTTTTTTTTTTTAACATTTTATCTTACTATTCATCATATTTTATTCCTTTTGTTAATTAAAAAATAGTTGATCATGTGGCTTACACTACACACTATAGAGGCCGAACACTATTCAATATGCTATATGCTATGCAATACACTACGCGCTATTTAAAACACTGATACATTAAAATCCTGATAATTTTTGTTTATTAATTTATATTAAAACTTTAGCATATTTTAAAGATCAAATCCACGGATTGTTTTATCAATTTATTATAAAAGAATTTAAAATTAAAAGAATTTTTATTTTTTGTTTTTTGTTTGTATGTGTGTATTCCTTCAAACTTAAAGATGATTATAGATCCATGGATTTCAACCCCAATACCATTGATATATTATCATTTTGTTGAAAATACTAAAACATTCTGAAAAAAATTACTGTTTTATTTCCATTTTACGTAGAAGAGACATGATTACTCCCAATGTCTGTATCATGTGAATGTGAGATGTGGAATTTGTAGATCACTTATTTGTGCACTGTGGATTCGCTAAAGCTGTGCAGGTTATGCCAGATCTGGTTGGATCTTTGTTTCCCTCAATTGTTGGCCTTGTTAATTTAATTTTGGCGTAGATTCCTCATATATGCCGTTTCTCTTTCATTCACTAATAAAATCTGTTGCCTTTAAAAAAGTGCTGTTTTTAATTTATTTTTTTCCCGCTATAATAAAGCATATCCATCCCATTGCCTGGATTAAGTCCTATACAGAGTGTGAGAAAATATGGAATATAGCTAACGAGGGCAGCCTGCATAAGACTAACTAAATTAATTGTTTCAGATTTACAGTTTGTAGCTAAATAGTAGTGCATTGTAATAACTTTCAAGATATAATTTGGTTTACTTCAAATTCAGCTAAGTGGCAGTCGAACTACGTTAAGAAGCTCCATATTCATGAAAGATCTCTATGAGGATGCCTCTTCCTTACATTGTAAGAGAAAATAGAGTTAGAGTGCATTATTGCATATATGCAACGATAAGAAATTGGTTGACTTGACATCTACAAAGTTGGAGACACTGTTTTTGGGCCTTGTAACATAAGATTGTGGCGAAATCGATGGAGAACTCATATGATCCAATTAATTTGGAATCCAAGAAAAAAAAAATGCAAAATGATATTACCAGTGCCCGTTGGCTGGACGCGTTTATTGGCTTCTTCCAAAATTTTATTGACTGCCTCAATAGACTCCAAGCGGATCTGAAATATCATAAAAAAAAACTTAAGAGTTAGTACCATAAGAGTGAACTCTCACACATCCACCTTCCCAGATTACGAAAGTACAAAGATGTTAACAAGCAAACCTTCCAGTCAGGGCTTGCCAGGTTCTTTAGCAAAGTGGCTGTGATCTTCCCACTAATATCTTCACGAGGCAGGCCATCTAATCCAGCAGCAGATGCAGATAAACTGGGATCCGAGGCCTTTATATTTTTCTTCGGAGCAGCAGCCACACCCTGCCCAAGACAAAAATGAGTACTAAATACAGAAAATCAAAAGGAACTGAACTGACATTGCATAATTCAGCATGAAACTGTTCAACCTCGAAGGGGTTTTTCTCATATTCTGCATCCAGTGCACTGAGTAGTGCAGGCTTCACATCAGCAAGAAACCCTTTAATATCTGCAATAAAAGAGGAAACTTAAAAACCCTCTATGTGAACTTGTGACAAACCAAGCATGCACTGCAAGAAATATATGATGTCACCTGGACCAACAAACTTATGTAGGGCACCAATAAGTTTGATAGTTGAGTTTCTAGTGGCAGCAGCGCTGGACTGTAAGCCCGTGTCTTTACAGAAATCAATTAAATCCTGTAAATTAGTACCATATGGATTGTTATTATAATCTGAAGCGAAGGACATGATTGTTGATAATAATAATAATAATAATAATAATAATAATAATAATAATAATAGAAGAAAAAGAAGAAGAAGGAACGTGAGCGAGATTGTGCAAATATGAAAGTCATGGCACTAATGTTACAGAAGAAACTGCAAGCACCTTCAACTTCAAATGTGATACACCAAAATCTTCAACAGCAGAGACCATCCAAGAAATTCCCTCACTAAGAACTTTAGGATTCTTGTGCTCCTTCGTAATCTTGAAAAGCTAAATATAAGAAGCAGAGAAGTTGTTATCCAAGGGAGAAATGGATAGGCAAAATAGCTAATGCAGGTAAAGAAAGCTATTATCTTTCCAACCAGTGCAGAAATAATATACAGAAACAGCATAGTATTGGAAAGCAACGCAGGAGGGATGGTAATGTGCCAGATTGCATTGGCCCAAGGGTCAACTAACCTGACATGTTCCTAAGCTGCATTAGGGCCAAGCTAAATGTTTAGCGGATGTGGTTTGGGCCAGTACATGAGGCTCATCAAGTAAAAGGGTCGGGGTCAGGCTTGGATTGAACCATACCCAACCTGACCTGCCCGTATAGGTTATCAATGGCTGGGCTAGATGAACCAACCAGCCCGACCCAATTATAATGATGCATGCATACATGTATTATGTATGCATGTAATATGTAGCCTTGGGCCTAGTGAATTTTTAGTGTGTTGAATCAGGCCTTTGAGCAAAGAGTTGTTGGTCAGGCTTGGGCCAGAATTCTCAGCCCATTTAGTAAAGGAGTCCGGATGAAGCTGACCCCGAACTGGCGCCAACCTGACCCATTGCCACCCCTACAGAGAAAATAGTGAGGAAGAATGGCCAATGCGCTTACTCTCTCAAAAACAAATCCTGGACCCACTGCTTCAGAGAAAGTGGTAAGACACTTCATTGCGTGAGCACGTGACTTTATATCTGCTACCCGTTCACTTATACCTGAAAATAGAAATTGCCACTAGATTAACCTACATGGTGAGTCCTAGAAATGCAACGTCAACAACTGCTCCAAATTAAAGCTCAAAACTCGTAGGCATCGCTCACAACTGACCAAATCAACTAGGATCAGGAGGCCAAAAGAAAACTCTGAAAGAACTCATCAACAACTAGTATCGCTCGTATTGACTCATAAGTAACAAGTTGGTGGTGACTTTTCTGAGAAAACTGAACCTAAACGGGGCATCTCTTGAAATTTTAACTTCTTTCAGTTTTTCCAGAAGGCATAGCTGATATCATTAGTTAACTTGCAGAGAATAACAGTCATATCAAACATATCTAACACATTTAAAACTTTTATAGAATGAAAAAAAAAAAAACATTTACAACTATAACCTAATACCCACCTAGAATGCAGAGCACCACACATCTTTTTGGGAACTTTTGGACTGTAGAAGCTATATGAGTAATGATCTCTATAACCTGTTGTTGAACCTGCATTCATTCACGAGAATTTGACCGCACTGCTATACATAAAATATTAAAAATAAAGGACAAAATGAATTGAGAGATGAAAGGATGAAGTACCTGAACATTTTTCTCACCCCATCCAGGAACAGCACAGAGAAAACGAATCAAGATTTCTGCAGACTGGTCAAGGTTGTCAAGACCTTCTACTGCCTGTTTTAACGAGATAATTGCTGCCAACAGAATAGAGCTTACTAAGTACATCTTCTTCTTCTTTTTTCTTCTTTTTTTTTTTTTTTTTTTTTTTTTTGAGAGAGAGAGAGAGAGAGAGATGACAAGAACTTTTTGTTAAACTGCTGCCAAGAGATCAAGGCAGCAAAAGAATACAAGGCAGCAGCAGCTATGAAAAACAGGCAAAAAGGGAGGCAAATCTCGCCTCCAAAACATTGGAGGCCCAATCTCCAACTAGAAAAGAAAATTTTCCTAACCACAACCTCCTAATGCAGGACATGAAATTTAAACATGATATGCAAGATTTCAGGCTTAGATCATACTAATTCAGAACAATCACACAATAATTCCACATCCCACACAAAAAGCTCAAACACTCAAGTAAGGGGAATCTATGCAGGTCCAGGCCTACACATGTTAGGGCTGGATCAATAGAAATTATGAACCAAACAATGCTCAAAGGGAGATAAAATTCAGCCACACATGCATAGCAATCAGTCCATAATCAAAAGGATTCACCAATTTCAATTCAAGGAACCCTAGGGTGAGAAATTGGGTAGAAATTGGGGATTTAGGACAATCTAGGGTTTAGGGTTTATAAAAAAACAAGTATTAGAGAGTAAATGAGAGAGAAACTTAAACCAGAAGACAGCTGTCACGTGCGGACCACGAGTGGGGCCTGACGCACGTGCGCTGGTGATCAGCCGCACTATGTGGGGCCCACGCACCCAAAATTCATCTCCTTGGGGTTGGTTGGACAGGCTTGGGCTGCAAAACCTCTAAATCTCACATTGATCCGAGCTATGGTCTGGGCATGGTGCTCCGTCGAAGTTTCAGCCCTCCTACAGGGCCACATTCTGAAAACTAGCTGTAGAGGGATGAACAGCTGCAAAACAAACGGATTTGACGCGAAGATGGTTGTGGGATGGATGAAATAAGATGGAGGGGCGGATTGGGATAAACGTGGCTTCACACCACGATAGTTTTTCACACCCACTTTAATATCAACCCTTCGAAAAGGGAGAGGGCTTCGCACCCACTTTAATTTTTCCACAACTCAGAAACTCAAAGAGCAGAAAAACCACGCAGGAATTTTTATTAATCTTTAATGAGTCAAAAGACTACAAGGGATACCTATTTATAGGGAAAATCTCATACCCCTAAACTCGCGCCATGTGCGCAACCTCTTACTTGGCGATGAAGTAAACTAAAATAAAAACCAAACAAAGAAATCCAAAGCGTTCATGATGTTCTAAATAATAACAATAAGCAAAACCTAAAATATGAAATTAATCCGACTAGTGGGCTACGATCATGAGATTCCATGATGGGCTTTTCTTGACTATCGGGCTCACTCTTTTGAATCAAAACTTCTTCTTCTAGCTAGGAGGCCCTCCCTGGACGTCGTCATTGAGCTAGATAGACGGTGGGGCCCTCCTTCGTACGTACATGTGTCGGGGGGTAGTGTATGCGTGTGCACGTGATGTCCCTATCAATTCTCCCCTGCTGCAAAAATTTCGCCACTGGCGAAATAAAATTCCTGAACCGCTCCAGGATGTCAGGATCAAGTCTTTGAAGCTCCTCCTCAGTGAGTCATGTGATGTCTGAAGCTAGGTGTGACTTCCATTTAACCAAGTACTTCTGAATCCTGTTGTCCGACGTTGAAACTATCTATTGGTCCATGATATCCTCTATTTCCTCTCTGGGTATGTGAAGGTTAGGTATGGGAGGTAAAAGCTGGGAAGAAATGTCAGAAAGAGTATGTATAGGAGGTAAAGGCTAGGAAAATGGGTTAGGACGGATAGGCATGGGACGTAGAGGCTGAAAAAATGGGTCAAGAAGGGTAGGTATGAGAGGTAGAGGCTGGAAAAATAGGTTGGGACAGATAGGTATGGGACGTAAAGGCTGGAAAAATGGGTCGAGAAGGGTAGCTATGGGAGTTAGAGGCTGGGAAGATGGGTCGGGAGGGGGCCATGGATCAAGAGATAAATCTGAGGAATCAGGCTAGGTGGGCGAAAGGCCGGACAAAGTATCAGTGGCCCCCTGAAAAGTAACTAGATCCTCCACATTGAATGCAGAACTAATTCTCATGGAAGGTGGAAGATCTACCTCATATGCATTAAGACCGTTTCGGTTTATAATTTTGGAGGGTCCAGTGCTACGCGCGTGTAACTTACAAACGGCCTTTGGAGGATACCGCTCGGGCCTGATGCAGACCATCACAGAGCCCCCAATATTGAATTCTTTAAAACGTTCATGCTGGTCTGCAGAAAATTTGTAATGTTCATTACTAGTAATGATCTTCTGCCTGATTTCTTGATGCCATGAATGAATGTGATGCGCAAAAGACTTTGCAGGCTCTGACAGCCTATGGGACAGTGACGTAGGGACAAGATCAATAGGTTTTTCAGGTTTATAACCGGTAACGACTTCATAAGGACTGAAACTTGTGGACCTATCAATAGAACTATTAAACGCAAACTTGGTTATAGGTATAACGGTGTCCTATGTTCTGGTGTGCTCTATATCCCTCCTAGGGGGAGACTCATCTGGTAGATCATCAGGACAGACATCACGAAACTCATCCACTACCGGAATGGCCTCAGTGGGTAACTCTACACTAGCCTCTGGTGCACTCTCTCCAGCCACAAGGCCGCACATGTTGTACCCCTCAAAATAATGGTCTTGATGTCCCTCATAGGGTAGGTGCACAGGTGCAAGCCCATGACTGATTCCTTGACCAACTCCATTCATTGGTCTATCCTCCAGGCCACCTGCCTGAGATTGGACATTTACCCCAATGGTGGGGTTTGTCCTGCCGATGGTCTTTAGTTAGGTAATGCGCACATCAAGCTGTTCAAAGCATTGGTCCATTTCTAAGCGCTTATCCAAAGACTCGATCTGTTGGGATAACTTGTGTAGTGACTCTAGCAATTGTTCCATGTTTAGTGTAGGGTGCAGACCGAAACCACGACCTGTACGTGTGGGCATACATCAACTTGCTCAACCTAAGGACCTGCTACGGCGACTATATGCGTCTAAAAGAACTAAATGACCCTATGAGACTCTATATGAAGGAGACTACACACTGTTACTAAAACTCAGCAATATACATCAAGGACTACGGTCTTCTAGCAGCTATATGTGATCAATTGGATGCCTAAAAGACTCAAACAAACTAAACCCTAAATATGTGATGTCTTCCCCTATAAGAACCCTAAGCTCTGATACCAAATTTGATGCAAGACATGAAATTTAAACATGATATGCAAGATTTCAAGCTTAGATCATACTAATTTAGAACAATCACACAATAATTCCACATCCCACACAAAAAGCTCAAACACTCAAGGGGAATCTATGCGGGTCCAGGCCTACACATGTTTGGGCTGGATCAATAGAAAGTATGAACCAAACAATGCTCAAAGGGAGATAGAATTCAGCCACACATGCATAGCAATCAGTCCATAATCAAGAGGATTCACCAATTTCAATTCAAGGAACCCTAGGGTGAGAAAACGGGTAGAAATTGGAGATTTAGGACAATCTAGGGTTTAGGGTTTATAAATTTAAAAAAAAAAAAAAAACAAGTATTAGAGAGTAAAGGAGAGAGAAATCTAAAACAGAAGACAGTTGTCACATGCGGACCACGAGTGGGGCCTGACGCACGTGCGCTAGTGATCAACCGCACTGTATGGGGCCCATGCACCCAAAATTCATCTCCTTAGGGTTGGTCGGTCAGGCTTGGGCTGCAAAACCTCTAAATCTCACGTCGATCCGAGCTATGGTCTGGGCGTGGTGCTCCGTCGAAGTTTCAACCCTCCTGCAGGGACAAATTCTAAAAACTGTCTATAGAGGGATGAACAGCTGCAAAACAAACGGATTTAACACGAAGATGGATGTAGGATGGATGAAATAAGATGGACGGGCAGATTGGGATAAACGTGGCTTCGCACCACGGTAGTTAGCCCTTTGAAAAGGGAGGGCTTCACACCCACTTTAACCTCATCCCTTCGAAAAAGGAGGGCTTCGTACCCACTTTAATTTTTCCACAACTCAGAAACTCAGAGAGTAGAAAAACCACACAGGAATTTTTATTAATCTTCAATGAGTCAAAAGACTACAAGGGGTACCTATTTATAGGGAAAATCCTATACTCCTAAACTCGCGCCATGTGGACAACCTCTTACTTGGCAATGAAGTAAACTAAAATAAAAACCAAACAAAGAAATCTAAAACGTTCATGATGTTCTAAATAATAACAATAAGTAAAAACTAAAATATGAAATCATTCCGGCTAGTGGGCCACGATATGAGATCCCATGATGGGCTTTTCTTGACTATCGAGCCCACTCTTTTGAATCAAAACTTCGTCTTCTAGCTAGGAAGCCCTCCCTGGACGTTGTCATCGAGCCAGATTGACGGTAGGGCCCTCCTTCGTACGTACGTGCGTAGGGGGGTGGTGTGCATGTGTGCACGTGATGTCCCCATCACCTCCTCAGAAGTGCTTCTATTGAGGAAGCAAAGAATCAGAGTGATTCAAGCCAGATCATATAATCAAGCCAAAGTGCCAATCTCGGGGAATTCACAAGGCAATAATAGGAATTCCAAATTTACCAAGTTTACTTATTATCAGAATGATTCACACCGTAACTGTTCTATTGAACTTCACACCAGGCTTAACTGCCAAAATGTATTAATGTTGAGAAGTGTTCCAAATAAAAAGTCACCCCAATAAGTGGAAACTACTCCACAACTAAGGACTTTATGTTAATGCAGCTAGAATGTGGAGCAAAACACTGTTGTTAATAGGCAGGTGGAATTACATCTAAGCATCATCCCTGCCAAAAGTGCTTCCCAGTAGCTGGTAATGATGTCTTGTAGTAAATGCCACACTTTATTCGCAATGTTTCCCAAATAAGAGTAAGGGAACAAGTATGCAAGCATTGGATGCATGGAACCCTTTTCACATCAAACTCTATGACCTTCTAGTTCTTAGTAGCACAAAGCATGAGGGGAAGCAGGACCAGATTCAGGTGTGGGAGCAAGGAAGCATCTCTCTCAAAAACTTAGCAAGTATAGAAGCCTAAGAAGCGGGAAAAGCACCTTTATTTGAAGGTTATCTGCAACTAAGCACTAAACCCCAAAGATCAGGATATGCTTAAGATTAAGGGCTAGTTACAACTCAAATGTGTTTTTGTTTTATTTAAAACAAAAAGAAAAAGAAGACCCAACAACATGCATGAGTGCTTGTACAACAGCTGCTAAGGTCTAAACTTCAAAATACGGGTTATTGGAGTTCGAGTCTTGATGAAGTGGGATCCCTTGTCCAGGATCTAAGCATCGGAAATGGGAAATGCACTGTATGATGTATCTGAGAACCAAAGCATTAAAGGAACTATCCATGATAATTGCTTGCAAAATGAACCTCATTAACATGTGGGATTTCACCCCCTTTTTATTTGTTGCTTGCTTTAAATTTTCACAACTGAAGATTGATAGACACAAGTTGGAGGACCAAGCACCTCAATCTCCACAAACAAAACTCATTTAAAAATATATCTATACTACGCTTCCAGTTTTCTGTTTTGAAGAATGATAAATGAAGAAGACTGTCCACGTAAAGTTAACCATCTTGAACCAAGAGAAAATACAGCCATGCAGTGAAGAAAAACATGAAACCTTCAAGTCGCTCCTTCCAAACACCACTCTTTAATTGGGAAATCGTATCAGCTTGAAGCAGAGAACCTAATCTTCCTTCGATCTCTTCAAGACTCATATCTCCAGGCTGAAAACATTCAAGCAAATCAAATGATTATATGGAACATAATGATATATTGACGCAAAAAAATTATCCCCAAAAGAGGATAGCCACTAATGTAAAGTTTGACTTGCTCTTATAGATAGAATAGTTGCATATGCACCTCAATATCTTCAGATTCAGCAACTCCCAAAGTTTTTGGCTGTCCAACTCCATCAACCTTCTTTCCAACACTGGGTTTCACCGACCCACTTTTTTTAGAGACCGACTGATAAAACACAGATCATAAAGCTAATGAGTAGATACCATGAAGTAAATATCCTTTCCACTCATAGTGGAATACCATGATATGGTGCTCACAATATCAAAAATTGAGTTGTTTAAAAAAGAAAAAGAAAAAGGCAAAACTCACTGTTGGCTGAGGCTTCTTTCCACTAAGCATGCTTGCTGCCGATTTCCTCACAAATGTGCTCTCTGCAGCCTGCAAAGTGATTGATCCAAACAGCATTGCTGGTTTAAATGCAATCGATATACTACCTAACCTAGAGCACTCAACTGCCTACCAGACTGAGAAACTGGAAGCAGACAGAAAACAGATGCAGGAAATGCCTCATTTTAGTATATTTCTTATTGTAGTTACTCAGATGCATGAAATGGATCCATGAAACAGGAAACAAGAAATATAGGTGTTTGTAAGAAAACAAAATTCTCCAACTCACATGAAGAAAAGGGCAATAAAACTTGATGACAGCAAGAATGAGAAAAAGCTGTTGTCAATGACTCATTTTAGCAATATTTTTAAAAATGTATCTGAAAAAGGCAAAAGAATGACCGACTAGGGCATTGAGCAGGCTGACCAAGAGGAAATGTAAGGATTTGCAAGTTGAAACCTGAAGATGAAATGAGTGCTTAAAACAACACAACACAGAATTTATGCTAAAACAAGTTCAATTTCATGACAAAACGACCAACTAAAGATGATGAATAAATTCAAGCATTGATTATTAAA
The DNA here is from genome assembly GCF_029962835.1 of Magnolia sinica. Lineage (NCBI taxonomy): Eukaryota > Viridiplantae > Streptophyta > Magnoliopsida > Magnoliales > Magnoliaceae > Magnolia > Magnolia sinica. The sequence goes on from NC_080587.1 coordinate 29,275,135, forward strand.
ATAAGCAGAGTGTCAAATCAGCATCTCGCCACTGAACTTTAGCAAGAGTGAGAAGCAAGACGGTCAAAATTCCAAGATATGACAAAATTTTAGGGTGAGGGTTTCCAGCAACAGCTATGTTTTACAAACACATGCCACTTCTGAAGTAGATAGGGTCAATTATGTTTTTTTTTTTTTTTACATAATTATGCCCATTCTTATTCATTAAGTATCCGATGATGGTTTTTTTTTAGTACCAAAACTTATCATTAGCAACCTGTATCTAGGGAAGAGAACAACCATCAACATCGTTGTACTCTTCTTTTCCCTCTCTCAATCAACAAACAGGACACTTTTGTCTCAATAAATGGAAACAAACAGCACCCAATAAGGGGTAGTTTGGCAGCCTGGATTTAATTAGAGGTGAATGGGTGTATTTCAAATCCAAGTAGCTATTTTTGCGTTTGGCAGCCAGCTATTTGGAGGTCAATGGAATTGGAGGTATTTGATACACACTTCTGGCGTGTTTTGAAATCTCAGCAAAATGCTGTGATTCGGGTGTAATCTAAGTGAAATAAATTTTTTGGCTCCCTTTTAACGGCAGGAGAGTCACACGTGTAACAAAGGTGTTGCTAGACTACTAATCCGTCGTACACGTGGCATGTTGATGATACCAGGCAATCCAATTATCGGCTGCAACAATAAAATCACATCAATAGAATGATCCAAACTGTCCAAATGTTGGCAATCTAAATGGATGGTTAAAAAACATCGGTGAGTCACTCATTTGTGATCCTTACATTTGTGGCCCACCCGAGGCTCGATTTTTCCTCATTTTTTGCCAAATTATATATTTCAATGGGCTAATTACAATCATTCTGTGAAATATCACATTTTTTATTTTTGAAAGATGATAATTTCATTAAAAGGCCGCAGCCGAAATGAACAAAAGAATAGAAAGAACAAAAGGCAGCAGCACTGCTACCAGCCTAATGGAAATTGGAAGAAACTATCCGATCCCGACACCCATTCTATAACAAAAGATTTATCCCTCTCCTAAAAACATCTATCGCTTTCCCCTTCTTGTTCTTGAAGCATCATCGGCCATTCCTTTCTAGCCATAATGCACATTACCCCGCTAAACAACTCACCTCCATATCCTTTTCTATGATTTCCCTATACCCCCTCCGTGCAATGATAGAAGAAAATTATCCATTGTGCCCGGAAGCACCCAAAAACACCCCGAAAAGTTGGGAAAAAATCCCACAACTCCCTTGCGAAAGGACAATGAAGGAACATGCGATTCATTGATTCTGCATCCTAGAAATAGAGAAGGCATACATTCGGAAAATTCATATTCCTCTTGCAAAGGTTATCAATAGTTAGCACCTTGTTCCTCCCAACAAGCCACTCGAAAGCCGCTACCTTCGATGGAGCACCATATTGTCATACATATGTCGTTAAAGATAACTCCTTATTTTCCCCATCACTTAGGACCCGATACAATGATTTAACTGAAAATTTTCCCGATTTATCTTTTAACCATCTTAACAAATATGCACTTGAAACGACCGGGGAGACCTTTTTTCCAACACTTGAAGAAGCCTTGTGAATTCTTGAAATTCTTCTTTGTCGAGGTTCCTTCTGCACGAGGGAGCCCAAATTACTTCAGTGACCCTCCGAGAGAAACAGCTGCTAACATTCATGTTTGCTTCCTTTGCTAACCCCGCTAGCTTTGGAAAGCTAGCACTCAAATTACTGTCACCTAGCCACCTATCCTCTCGAAGCCTATATCTTCCCGAACCCTTTGTTTTAAGGACGTCACCAACTTTCGTAGATAAGAAGCTCGATACAAAGAAGAAAATTTGATCCACCATCTGCTATCATGTAGCCCATATTTCCTTCCTAATATCGCTCTCCATCTAGCTCTCCCCCCTACCCCAAACCTCCACACCCATTTCCCTAGCAATGCTAAGTTCATCTCCTCTTAACTTTCTCAAACCTACTCCTCCTTGGCCCCGTGGTTTACACACATCTTCCCACTTCATAAGACGAAACTTGTGTTTCTCTTCCAAATCTTTCCACAAAAAAATCCCTCCTACGCTTTTCCAAAACATTTAAAAACAACTTTTGGCACTTGAGTAAGGACATAAAATAAAATGGAAGATTTGACATTGATGCTTGGATAAAAATCATTCGCCCACCCATAGATAGATATCTCGATTTCCACTTGGACATCTTCCTTTCACATTGCTCAATGACTATTTCTCACATGTGTCTTGTCGGTTTACCGATACATAGCGGAAGCCCAAGATAAGTTATTGAAAAGGATCCCTCCCTATAGCCAAAGATGGATGCAAATTGATGAATTTCTTCTTTATAGAGACCAACTCCAAGAATCTCATGTTTGCTAATGTTCAGCTTCAAACCGGAGACCACCTCGAAACTAGCAATAATTGACCGAAGGTTTTGCACTTTGAACACGGCTGCCTTATAGAACAAAAGTGTATCATCCGCGTATTGGAGATGCAAAAATTTGTTCTGTCGACCCCAAATCATTCCACCGATCCTATCACTTCTCCTTTCTCTAACATTTTGCTAAGGGCCTCCATCACTAATACAAACTGATAAAGAGATAATGAATCGCCTTGGCTCAACCCTCTAGAAGTTGAGAAGTATCCATTCGGGGAGCCATTAACTAGAATCGAGAATTTAGCCGACCTAACACATGCTTGAATCTAGGCTCACCATTTGACCTCACAATGCAACCCCCCAGCATGTAATCGAGAAAAGCCCAATCCACGTGATCGTATGCCTTTTCGATATCAAATTTGTAAACTACACCTTGATCCCCTCCTCTTACAAGAATCCATACATTCGTTAGCTAGGAAGCACCCATCAACAATCTGTCTCCCATCCACGAAGGCCCCTTGAGCAGCCAAGATTATATCCCCCAACACCATCCGAATTCTAGAAGGTAGAACCTTCGCCAATATCTTATATGGGCCTCCTAAAAGTCTTTTAGGCTTTCAACTCCTTCCCTTTTGGACATCAAGGCTATGAATGTGGGCCCTAACTCGCCACTATGAAACCATTTTCAGAAAATTCATTCATTAACTGAAGCACATCTCCCAAAATTTATGAAGGAACGATAATGGAAAACCATCTGGACCCGGAACTTTATCACCACCTAGTTCTACACTGCTTTCTTGACTTCTTCCTTTGAGAAATGTTGCTCCAACAAAGTCGCCGCTTCAACCAGAATACCATCAAAATGTAAGTCGTTAAGAGGAGGACGATACCAAGCATCTTTTGATAAAAGATTTTTGTAAAACTCCACTATAGCACCATTTATTTTAGCCTTCCCCGCTATATGGATTAAATCCCGAATATTCTAAGCATTCCAAATATGCATTCATTTATAAATTGGAACATGTTTATGGTGGTGTAACGGTCTACTCTTTGATGAGAAGTTGATAGATATATTAGAATGAATGTAATATGAAAATATCTTACATTTAGGTGTTTGCAATTATTTTTGGGGGCCAAAATTCATGCGTAAATAGAAAAAAATATAAAATGGCACCCCAAATATGTAAAATGCAATTAACATGTTCTACTATGATTAACACATCATATGGCATCATTAAAACAGCAAAAGAATCATTAAAAATGATTTTTCGAATTTTCAAAAAAAGGGCCGAAAAAAATATATTAAAAATATATATAAAATGGCACCCCAAATATGTAAAATGCACATTAACATGTTCTACTATGATTAACACATCATATGGCATCATTAAAACAGCAAAAGAATCGTTAAAATATGATTTTTCGAATTATAAAATGCCACCCCAAATCTGTAAAATGCATATTAACATGTTCTACTATGATTAACACATCATATGGCATCATTAAAACAGCAAAAGAATCATTAAAAATGATTTTTCGAATTTTCAAAAAAGGGCCAAAATAAATGCGTAAATAGAAAAAAATATAAAAATATATAAAATGGAACCCCAAATCTGTAAAATGCACATTAACATGTTCTACTAAGATTAAGACATCATATGACATCATTAAAACAGCAAAAGAATCATTTAAAAATGGTTTTTCGAATTTTCAAAAAAAGGGCCAAAATAAATGCGCACCCCAAATCTGTAAAATGCACATTAACATGTTCTACTATGATTAATACATCAAATGGCATGATTAAAACAGCAAAACAACCATTAAAAACTGATTTTTCGAATTTTAAAAAAAGGGGCCAAAATTCATGCGTAAATAGAAAAAAATATTAAAAAATTATTAAATGGCACCCCAAATCTGTAAAATGCACATTAACATGTTCTACTATGATTAACACATCATATGACATGATTAAAACAGCAAAATATATTAAAAAAAGTATAAATACCTATTTTTGACGAATTTCTGAAAAATGGCCCACCGAGCTTTGATTCAAAAAAATCTATAATATAATGTGTTTTTCTATCAAATACCTAGCTAAGGTTGGTCGAAATTAGTAGTAGAAGGACTTAGAAACAGTTTGGAAGTAAGAGGTTTTAAAAAAACAGCAAAAACAGAGCTAAAAAAAAAGTTACGCCCCGTAACGGCCCGTTACGCCCGTATCGGCCGATACGGGTACAAAAAAATGTAAGTCGTTAAGAGGAGGACGATACCAAGCATCTTTTGATAAAAGATTTTTGTAAAACTCCACTATAGCACCATTTATTTTAGCCTTCCCCGCTAGCCTTATGCCCTCTTCCTTTAGAAATTTGATCTTGTTTATGCGTGCTCTAGCACTAGCAATAGCATGAAAGAACTTAGTGTTATTGTCTCCTTTTAACCACACTGCCCTATCTCCATCAAGGTGTTCCAAAACGGTAACAGTGGCCGTAACGGCCACCACCATTATTGTTATGATATGGGCCACAACGGCAGTTACGACCCCCATATCGGCCGTTACGACCATTTTTTTATTTTTTGAAAAAACAATTACAGGACCACTACAGGGCTGTTACGGTCCATTACATGGCCTTTACAGCCAGTTTTTAGGTAACGGCCATTACGACCGTTTTGACTCCGTAATGCGTAGCGGTTATGATTGTTATCATTACGTAACGACCGTTACGTAACTGATTTTGAATACATTGGTCTCCATTTAATCTCAACTCCCGCAGTCAGGCATTGTATATTGCACAATAGAACTGCCGCCATGCTCTCTTCTCCTCTGACAATTGCCCCGCCTCTTCTTTGATATCCAACCTCTGCATTTCTTTAAGCAATATGGACATTTCCTCCTCTAGACCTTGCAAAACCTCTGTTTTCCACTCACGTATCTTCTTCAACAATTTAAGTTTTTGAAAAAGAGAGAAGCATGCACCCCTGAAAACCGAATAAGGTGTCCACCACTCCACTACTTATCCACAAATCCTTCTACCTCTAACCATCGAGCAGTATCGGGCAATGATTTTAAAAAATAAATAAATAAATAAAAAGGTATAGGCATATTGCTTTGATGAATCATTGGAAACTTCTCTGCCCATTCCACTGAGATAAGGAATCAGTCTAGCTTAAACTTGGTCGGCTCGGCTCGCCCATTCAACCATGTAAATTTGATGCGTCCCATCTCAAGGTCCACCAACTCATTTTTTAAGATCCAATCAGAAAATTTTCTCATTACTTGTGGACATCCTCCCCCTATTGGACTTCTTGTGGATGAACCTGACCACATTGAAATCTCCTCCCAAACACCAAGGTAATCCCGATATGTTTTGGCACTATTCCAGCTCATCACATAATTCACCACATAATTTTGGTTTACACGGCCCATATACTGCTATAAACATCCATGTAAAAATCCCGTCGCAATCTTTGTTAACACGACTGACACCGAAAAATCACCTAGCCAACTGTCCTCCTTATTCCACACCAATGAGTTCCAAAATACCTCCCCCGAATCTGTCACATCTACTGCTACCCAATCCTTTTGCTTACCCCACCATACCGAATTTATCAACTTTTGATCTATATCTTTCATCTTAGTTTCCTGAAATGATGTCGATTGGATTTAGAATCTCTTACACATATCCAGTGTTCAAAATATCGGTATCGTGTTACGTATCGCATCCTTGGGATACAGATATGTATCGGTTATCGCATGGGATATATCGTTTGTATCGAGTAATTTATTACACTTTTTGGGAAACATGGGAAAACATTGGGGAAATGGTTGAATTTTTCAATGAAACTTCAGGGATTGTTAAAAAAATACCTTAATACACACTTTTAAATTATAACATCTCAAAAAAAAAAAAAAAAAAATGCACATAATAGGTTTCCTTTGTATAGGGTCCTAAACTATGCGTTGTCTGACTGAACTAATGCAACTATATTCAAATTAAATGCATACCATTTGAAGTGTATGTGATGATCATTTCATCAAACTCTCTTAAATACTTCGAAATTAGTCTCAATTGATAGTTGGTTGAAGGGAAATTTTCAAAAAAAAAAAAAAAAAGAATTAATATTTGAATAATTATTTTATTAATTTTTAATTAAAAATAATTTTTATTTTCCAAAAATTGACAAGGACTTAGCAAATCAGTAAATCAGCCCTCATACATGCTTGATTTCATAATTGGAGTGCAACATTGCAAGCAATTTGGAAGAAATTGGGAAAAAAAAAAAACTAATTTTCTCCATTTTTTTCCAAATCGAACCACTGACATTCAAATTTCGAAATTAGAGTGTATGTGACGATTGTTTAAATACTCCTAAATACTATGAAATTAGTCTCAATTGAAAGTTGGTTAAAGGTAGTTTTCGAAAAAAAAAAAACACGGAGAACATGAAGAACCAATGGATATCGAAATCAAAGCTCCAACTCCATGATCTATCGTGCAAAACATGAAGAACCAATGGATTTGTAACCATTTGACACTAATTTAACATATTTTCAACAGAAAAAGGATCGAAAATTGAAAATGCTTACCGGATCGAACAAATGGGATATATCGGCAGCACTAGTATGTTTCGTATCACACAGGTGGGATACATGACATATCGTGGGATATATCGGCCGATAACGTCAATATTTAAAACACTGCACATCTTTAATTTGGCCCCACTTTTGTGCACAATCCAATCCCCTATGTATACTAATTTAGGATATTAAAGCTAATTAAGATGATCAAATTCAGGTCCTGTGAGTATAATAAAGAATTCCAATGCATTCCAAAGAGAAGCTCCCAAATGGAAGGTTTGGATTCCAATGCATTCCAACCAAACACTACCAAGGATTCGGAATCACCTTGATTCTAGTGTAATTGTGATTTGGATTCCAATGCATTCCAAATACAAGCTCCAAGACGGGCCATTGGGGGAGAGTTAAGTAAATTGACCATTATCATTATCATTGTATTCATCGTCATCAACTTTCTCTCAACAATTTGCAACTGGGCTTTAAAATGGTAGATTGGAAAAATCTTTACAATTGACAGCCTGACATATATCAACCTTCCTATTTTATACGGGCTCTATACTAGCCATGCAGAGGCTCACATCAACAACACTTGCATGCCAACACAGTCCCACCCTGTGCTAACCCCCATACAAATAACATGGGCACGCCCCAAAGGAGAATCCAACTCAGGCACATCCGCACTGCAAACAAGATGACTATTATTACCAAGGCACACATTTCCGTGTGTTGAATGGTAAGAAATTAGATGGAGCATTCTGACCAATTAGACATTGGAAAAAAGCCAGCCTTAGAATGTCAATTTCAATAATAACATTGAAATAACTCTGTAAACATTAACAATCATGAAAACCTATATAAAATTATATTTCTGAGTTAAATGTATTTGCTACTCGTGATTTATCAAATAGCATGCGGGTTGAGTTGTGGGTCATTTTATATTGAAGTTGCAACAAATCCTAGGACTTGAATTGAATGTAAACTTTTAACAGCACTGTGATGCATTAGAAACGTATCTGCTATCTTACGATAAAGCGAAGATATCAAATAGCCGCTTTAGTCTTTCCCTAGCAAATTCTAAAACAGCTAGTAACATTCGTATTTGTGTTTCGTCATTGCTTCAAGCACTGCCAGTGCCAGGGCATGAAAACTGCAGATGTATGGCAGGACTAGAGAAAAAAAAAAAAGACAAGAAGAAAATATGCCCCATATTTATTCAGAAAGAAACTACATGGCATATCCCATCATAATTAGACAACCAACAGAATCTGCAGAACACAAATCCAGAACAGAAGTTAACAAAAAAAAGAGGCAGCAACCGACCTCTGGACATGACATGCTCCCATTTGAAGTAGAAACTGCACCTGGCATAAAAACAAAAGCATAGCGGCAATCCAGGACATGGACTATCAGTAAGCGAACAGTTACCAAAATATAATTCAAATGGAGGACAGCTAAAAACATTCAGACCTGATCCAGTATTAGGAAGAAGGCCACCTCCTGAACTTCCAATCATTTCTGAAAGCTTCTTTTTCCTGACCTCGTCAAGTTTCTCTAGTGACTTTTCTAAAGGTTTCATGCCAACCAACTAGAAGAGGAAAGAAAGAAAGAAAGAAAGAGATGAGGGCAAGCATTCAATATTGGTTATGGGAGAAAACAAAAATGAACTTGCAATTTTATTTATTTATTTTTAACAACTTCCAAAAGTATTTTTACAAAAGAATACAAGGGAATACCTTGGCTATTGCTGCCAAAGCAGAAAATGCAGCATCTCTCACCTCAGGGGTGCCATCATTCAGGCACTACAAAGTTGAAGACATTGTGTGAATTGAAAAATGACCCACTAAGTATAGATAATGCTAGATATTTCAACATGGTAAGGGATGCAAAAGAAAACAGAACAAGAAATTCATGATTTGAACATACTAACCTCCATACAGACAGGGACATAATCCTTATGCAACTTGAGAACAACTGCTCGGTTACTTGTCTCGATACAAAATGTGACCCAGTTTAAGGTCAGTGAACGCACAAGTGGAACTTTATTTTTCACTGCCCCTCTAACATCTGCAACAATAAAAAGAAAATAAGAAAACATTCTATTCAGATATGTACAATGAATCAAGGGGAGGGAAAACTACTGATTCAGAAAATCTGTGAATAGGTGATGTCAAACATAGTGATGATTCAATGTACCGTACAATGTATGGATGATCAGATTAAAAATAAAATTAAGAGTTGAAATGAAGTGGGAACTTGCCTTCAATAACATCAGCAAGGGTTAAACACCCAGACTTATGCATTGCTTGGAGTGTCTGAGTAAGAGACTCTGCCAGGACTGGTTTTTTTTCTTTCAATTTTTCCTAGAAAGGAAGTAAAAGTATTATGAGGCATGCAATCAATGAAGCAAAGAACTCTAATACCACTTTTTTTTTTTTTTTGGTAAATAGAAATGTCTTAAACATTTGAAAACACAAGAACCAGACAGAGCACCAATACAATTGCTAAACTACCGCAGGATTAGCACTATTTCTAAAAATAGAAAGGCCTTAAAGATTTGAAAACCAGAAGCGGACAAAATGCATCCTCGTGTGAGTAGGGAAAATTGGGTTAGAATGGACCACTAAAACTTCCCTTTTTCTTCCACCAAGACGCATAAAGCACATAAAGCTAAAAGTTTTATCTTCTTCAATGCATAATTAAAATACACACAACCCTTGGAGAGGCTATACAATGTTTAAAACACAAGAAACCCTAATGAAGAGCAAAATGACTAAAATGCCATCTCTTATGGTGTCTATTGCCAATGGCCCGAAATAAGGTCACTTTGGCCTTTTCCTCTTATTTTAAGACATAACAAAAGCAACTAAGCAATTACTTCTCCCTCTCTCACACACGGGACTATAGGAGACCCACATGTGGGATAATGTGGGGTCCACTTTAGTCCCCTGTCCATACACACATGGGAGATTCCTAGTTGCACCAGCAACATTCCAACAATTTCGTAAGCAGCAGGAAAAAAGCACTTGGATATGAAGAAAAAGAAAGACAATCAAACATATTTGCAAAATGTGTTCGGCAATATATTCAAGTCACCAGTAATTTCTTTAATGCTTAATATACTCACAAGTAATACTGGTAACAGAAAGCGAGAGCTCCCTGAAAAATGGTTCCTTAAACCCCTAGCCAAATTCCCAATTGCTTGAATGGCTTCTCCAGCTACAGCGATGTTTACATCCGTAATAAGCTGCAAGCAGAAAGATTAATCATTTTACTCGTAGTGAATCAACCATCAGCAATAAGCAGTACATAAGTCACTGCACAACTTAGAGACAGAAGTGACAGTAGCAGCAATGAGAATGCAGTGCTAGACAAAGCAACCCAGGAAACAATACACTATTGTTAAATGTTAAGTTAAAAAAAGCTATTTGGTGATAGTGAAATTGTTAAAGAATATGTCCGTGAATTAAGAAATACAAACAATGGGTTAGTAAATAGCAGGGAGCGAGAAATGGACATAATAGGAAAAAAGGATGTCCACAATGACCAAAAAATGGGTTTGAAGTAGCAACTTCAAAAAAATGAGTGTCCATAGTAAATATATAAGCAGAAACATTCAGACACCTTCTTCAGGGTACGACAGACTTCAGTGAAATCACCAGGAGCAATTCTTTTTGTGGAAGAAAGCTTAGTTAGCTCTGCAACAGCATCCCTCCTTTCTGACCATTTTGTCGCTTTCTGGAACGAAAATACAAACAACTCAACGATCAAACATGCAGAAATCAAAGAGACCTAGATATATAATAAAAATGTTTTATATGAGATTAATAAAAAGGAGAAATCAGATGTGCTAGGTTTCAAAATAACTTGGGAGAGAACACTCTACCACTCCGTCCCAAAAGCCTGACTTATCCAAAGGAGTCAAAATATCAACAGGATCAACTAGTTCATACTCATCTATTTCCTGTGGAACTGACAAGTAAGATTTCATCAGTGTCTGTTTAGTTGCAACTGCAACAGGTGAAAATGGAAGGGTAGCATATATGAATGACCATAGACAAGTCAATTGTTGCAGAATCTGATAGAAATATAGCCCCATTTACTCAATCAATGTAAGTAATCAGTGGAGTTGATTCCTTACCATCAACTGCAGATTCTTCAGAAGGGCCAGGGCCAACGACTTCAGACACAGGTTCCTGCTCTGGCTCCTTGTCTTGCTCAGATCTGATGAGAAATCAACATGTAACATGTGTTTGCATATATTTCATTCTATATAAATGGAAAGTATAATGTGTTTAAAAAATTCTCCCTACAAACCAATCTAAGACCAATCGTGTGTCAGATGCTTGTCAGATCCATAGTCCAGAATTTCCAAATGATCATAAAAGGACAAGCTGGTTAACAGTCTGTGAAATGTTTCAATCATGGACCAGCAAATGAATAGCAAGAGACTTCTTTAATCCAGATGATAATAAAAGGACAAGCTGGAAACGTTTTGATCGTGGAACAGCTAAAGACTTATTTCGTTTACTATCAGAATAGTACTTCATTTTTTTAAGATAGATAAAGGGAGATTCCTATGATCCTATCAGAACAGTTAGAAACAATCTTGACCAACTGTCAAAATTCAATTGGCAAAATTCCTCTTGTCAGCCAGTTACGATTGAGCATTTCAAGATTCTTCAAGCTATTACCCGAAATTTGGGTTTCCCAGATACAGTTGCATGAATCGTTAATGGAAGCGGCAACATATTCGGGTACAGGAACAGGGAAGTGTCTATTTCAAAATGTTTTCAAGTATAACAGCTATGAAGCAGGAGCAGTGGGAGAGCGATTCAATGGAGGAGCAGCACCTGATTAGAAGGATCATGCAAATAACTCAGCCATTTGGGTTCAGTTTTAGCAATACGATTTTGTCAATCCCATGGGTGAGCCATTCAGTAGCTGTGAGATAGAGAAAGAGAATGCATGATGGAGGTTGCTGGAAGAAGGTAAAACATTGGAAAAGGCGAGGGGATTCCAATTTGGTGACGTCACTCGTGGTGAACATCCCAGGGTTCTGGAATGCCATAGAGTTCAATCAGGGTATCCAAGATGATCATTCTGGTGCATCGTAATACTGGATATGGGAGAGGACGTGAGGAATGAATGGAGGTGGAAGCAAGGTTGAACTTTGAAGATCTCAGCAGTCCTATTCTTGAAGGTTTGAAGATGAAAGTGAATGGCTAAATACAGACCTGAGCTCTTGTGTCACAGGCACAAAGGTGCCACAAGTAGATTTAGGGGGAGAATAGATTATAGAATAGAATCTAACAGAAGGGAAGCTCAGTTCACTGCTAGAAGTTCGTACATGACCGTGGTTATTGCCAATGTTGTCAAAATCGTTATCATATCGCAAATCGTAATAGGGGTTGAATCATATCGAATCACAAATCGTATTGTAAATAGTAGGATTTTTTAAGATTTTCTTATAAATATGAAAAATATATAATAAATAAAAATCAGCTATCATCCTTTTGCCATCAATATGCACCAAATAATACCATATCATAATAGTGTTAAAGGATTCTTATCTTTCCATTTTTGTCTTTCAAGAAATTTTCCTTTAAAAACATACAGGGATCCTTTAATAGTTTATGTTCTTTTTACCTTTTTTGAATATAAAAACACATTGGAAAAGTGGCATTTGATTCTGATTTCTAACCATCATTCCACAATACATATGAGTCAACATGATCGTAACCATCATAAAAACATTCCGGATAAGTCAAACATCAATTTGGTGTTTTGACCAGTTAAGAAGTAAGAAATCATAAAATAAAATAAATAAAAGCTCTATGATTTAATGTTGAAGAGAATATATATCATTTAATCTCTTATAAAGAACAAATAAAAAAGAATTTACCTTTTTTAAAAGATTCTTATTTTTTATTTTGGAAAGGTTTTTTCTAAATGATTCTTAAAGCCCCCACCAATTTAAAAACATAAAATGTAAGCCAAGTGAAGCTTAAAACATAAGAAAACAAGTATAATTTGAATTGTAAATCAGGAGTTGAATCGTAAATCGTAGGATTCAAATCATAAAATCATAGGATTCATATAAAAAGGGATTCAAAGGTGGGATTCAAATCCATTTGCTTAAGATTCGACTCAATTCGTAAATCGTAGGATTTGACAACACTGGTTATTGCTCAATCTCAGGGAACAGTAGGATCGTTAGCGAAAATAAAAGACAAATCTGGATAAACCCCACTTTGTCAGCTCTATCAGAGCATATATATATATATATATATATATATATATATATATATATATATATATATTAAAGGAAATAATAAGTCATTTAGGCAACGATAGAATCAATAGTAACCTTTCGTATTCATTCTTCAATACAGTACAAAAAGAACAGTGCACTCATGCAGAAATGAAATGGTAGATTTCATATCTCACAGAATCCGAGTCAGGTGGACAATGTTAATGATCATCCAAGTTAATCACAGAACAGGTGGGAATTATCTAACTGTCCAACTGGTGCATCCTAGGATGTAGCTGCATGTGAACCATATGACCCTTTCCTAGTCAATTTCTCTCGCTTTCTTGATCTTAATCAAGACCATTTGCACAAATCTTACAACCTTTCAGAATAGCATAAAAATGAAACTATCACCACACACACACACACACACGTGTGTTTGTAGGAAGGCAAAGAATTGTACTAAAAAGCACCCCAAGGCGAAAGAATACAAAAGAAAACAGAGGAAAACAGAAAAAGAACAGAACAAAACAAACACTAATCAGAGTCCCATTCTCTTATTGATAAAAACACCCTTGAGATGGCTGCCGATAGAGGTCCACTCAAATTTCTAAAGCAGTGGTTGGCCGATCCAAAAACTGGCCAGCAAAGTTTAATCTCCAGCGAGTCACTGCACCAGCGATTGGCTTACCATCATGAGAAGAAGCAATGAGCCCTTCATTCAAGCCCAGCATAATCCAGGATATGTTGTAGAACTCCAGAACATTGCACCAGACTGTTTCAGCGTCCAATATGCAAAGAGGACATGTTGCGGAGGACCATCCCCCTTCTGCATAGATTGTCTACAGTTAGGACTCTATTGCGACCTACCAGCCATGAAAAAACAGCCACCTTGGTCAGAGCACCATATGACCAAATCTTGACACAAGGATTAAAGACAACTTCCAGAGGCTTTCGGCGAATGATAATCTGCAAGGATTTCACGGAGAAAGAGCTGGATTTATCGATTAACCACCGAATGGAATCTGGAGCCCATGGGTCTGGAGAAAGAGCCGTCAATCATCATTGATGAAACATGCAATGCTCAGCCCGAACACATGGTGTTGTTGTTAAGGTCCGGATAATGGCTGCAACTAACCTGAGGTTGGGTCTGGTTGGGTCAGGTTGTCAGGGTCCTTAGGTTGGGTTAGGGTTGAGTATACAGGAATTCAGGTTGGGAATCTCAGGTTAGAATTCAGGTCAGGTCAAGTTGCAGATTGGGTCTTCTTGTGGTTGAGGTCCGGCCGGGCTCGGGTTGATCCTCAACCCGATCCAATCTGCCCAAGTTGCACCCCTAGTCTGAATTCCATACAGGTGGGGCCCACCTGAATGCAATCCAAGCCATTCATCTGGCGGCCCCCACCATAAACCAAGGGTTAAAGTATCATCCAAAACCAGCATCAGACAAGCCTAGAAAAAGAGCTTGGCCTGCAAAAGAGCATTGCATGTTTCATCAATGATGATTGACGGCTCTTTCATAATATGCTGAAGACGGGCAAGGAGCTGCAACAGTTCATCTGTCTCCATATCATTTAGATTGTGCCTACAAGGCGTAATCCAAACACCGCCTGTTCGAGAGAAGCAGTTCTGAATGCGGGCAGTTGGGTTCGGAAATACAGCTCTGAGCATGATATCCCCAGACAATCTATCACCCCAAAAACAGATGCCGGCTCCACTTCCCAAAGAGAAACCCATACCATTCCACACCTTGTTAGCCATCTGCGTTATCAAATTCCAAATTTAAGAAGCTCTCTCTCGAGAGTAGAAGTTCTGGGTCTCCATCCAGCAGCATCTGTCCCATACTTACCCACAACAATGGTGCACCACAAGCTGGCTTCTTCATTTGCAAATCTCCATATCCATTTTCCCAAGAGGGCAGAAGTTCACATCCTCCAACCTTCTGATTCCCGCACCACCCTCTGAAAAAGGTTTGCATACCTCGTTCCAATCGAGCAGATGAAACTTACTTTTGGGAGCCACACCTTGCCACAGAAAGTCTCACCTCAGCTTTTCTAAGTTGGACAGCATGCTTTTCGGACACTTGAATAGGGATAAGTAGTAGAACAGAAGATTCGAAAGGGCAGACTTGATGAGAGTCAGTCTCCCACCCAAGGACAAATGCCTGCATCTCCAAGGGGAAAGTTTCCGCTCCATCCTTTATAGGATTTTGCCCCATAGATGATTTGGGAGGCTTTCCTATGCATAGTGGCAATCTAGGGATAGGTTGTCGGGAAGGCACTAGCCCTACAACCAAACAACATGGCCAATCCAGCCACCTCCGAATCCGAGAGATGGACTCCCAGCATTTCACATCTGGATATATTCACTTTCGGCCCAAAAGCAACTTCAAAGCACATAATTATCTTACGGAAGTTGTCAACCATGTGATCCCAGGCCCCGCGGAAGACTAATGTGTCACCGGCAAATTGGAGATGAGACACTAGAGTAGCGACAATGCAACATTCTCCACACCAAAGCCATGAAAAAAGCCCAAATCTTAGCCTTTGGAAAGCATTTTGCTGAGAGCAACTACGATGACCAAGAAGAGGAACGGGGAGAGAGGATCTCCTTGTCTAAGACACCTTGATGCCAAAAAATACCCAAAAGGAGTTCCATTAATAAGGATCGAAAAACTGGCTGAACTTATGCACATGTGAATCCATTCTCTCCATCGATCTCAAGACCCAACCCTTCCCAACATGTAATCCAAAAACTTTCAATCGACATGGTCGTACGCCTTTTCTAAATCGAGCTTCAGGAGCCCCCTTGAAACTTATCCGGTGACACGAACCAACGCATTCGTGTGCCCCCTGCACATAATCAAGGATTTGCCTGGTTGGCGAGTGATTGCGTGCATCCGTAGGGAATAGTCTCACCTCAAAAGAGATCAGGGACACCCTGCCGTTATTTAAAAATAAAAAATAATAATAATAAATAATTTAAAAAAAAAAAAAAAAAAAGATTTGCCCCCCTTCAACGAAACTGCTTTAGGAATGCAAAATGATTTTTGGCAAAACTTTGAGAAATCTTTGAGATAAGATCTTTGCCACAATCTTATAGGGGTCACCAATCAGACTGATCGGCCTGAAGTCTTTCAGGTTCTCCACTCTTCTATCTTTGGAATGAGGGCAATAAAATTATGCCCTCTCTCTAGAGGAAGAGAGCCTGGACTAAAGAAATCCCGGATGAATGCAATGAGTTCTCCTTTAATCACTTCACAAAAACTCTGGAAGAATGCTACGGAAATCCTTCAGGGTCGGGTGCTTTATCTCGTTCAAGGGACAAAACTGCTTCTCTAATTTCCTCATTTGTAATTTCCCTCTCCAGCTCCTCCACTTGAACAACTAAAAGGGAGTTGAAAGATAAACAGTCTAGCGATGGACTGGCCAGATTATCCCCAGTTAGGAGGTTGGCATAGAAGGAGATTATAGCCTCAGTGATTTGATCTTTCTCTTCGACATGCCTCCCATTTGCCATCAGAGAGACCATTATGTTAATACAAGCTCTCCTACTTGTGATGGTTTTCTTGTCTCCCTCTTAAAGCCAGGCGGCCCTTGACCGATGCCGCCATTTAATTTCATCTTCTTTCAATCGATTTATGTATTCTGCAATGAGTCTGACCCTCTCCTCTCTATCTGAATCCAATAGTATGCTCCTCTTTAGCATCTGGGTCTTGAATGTCCTGAAGAATGCCTCCAATCTCCTGCTCTCTAAGACGGAAAACCTCTCGATTCCATGGCTTCAGCTTCTCCTTTAGCAATTTTAGCTTATGGAAAAGATGATACCTAAAGGACCTCGACCAGAAAAGAGGACCACCAATTAGAGACTAAGTCGTGGAAACCTTCCACTTCCACCCATGCTAGCTCAAAGAGGAAGGACATTGGGCCCCAATTAACCTCATCATCCTCTAAAAGGATGGGGCTATGAACCGAGACAAGCCATGGCAAACACCTTTGGGCAACCATCGGATGGCGATCAAACCACAAGGAGACCAAGAAGTGATCTAGCTTGGACATAGCTAGCTGCTCTCGACCATTGGACCAAGAAAATGTGGTCCTCTGGAGTGGTGACATGCCCCCTCCAGAGGCCTCATCCTCACTGCTCAAGGCGCCACGTGATACACTTGATGGTGCCTCCATGCCCGCCTTAGCTGCCCTGGCTCTTCATTACTCTAACGAAGATGGTCTTTCATCAAATATCGAGTTGGGTGAAGCTTCACCACATGGTTGTTGAGATTCGGACTTGGACAACTTTTCTCCCTTTGTTGACAACGATGTCTTTGAAGAGAGTGGCGCTAGTACGGGATACCTAAGTGAAGCCTGCTTTCAATCTTCTCGACTTTTCCCGCCAGATAACCAAAGTAGTCGAGAGATGTTACCAACATGTGGATTGACCACTCGTGTGCCACCCTCCCCCCACACGTCACTCTAACCATGAAGTTAGAGAGGGAAAATTATTTTTCTCCCCCTCACTTTCTCCTTCTACCTCCTCTCGCACTCCCATTGCTCTTGCGCTCCATCCTTCACCTGGTCCTCCTCCCCCACCCCAAATCAAGGCTAGCCAAACATCTCTTCCCGGTTCTTCTGCTATGGTTCCATTCTCCGATGGTAGCCTTTCTCCATATCCCCTCCTCCAAGCAGATTTGTGTTTAGCTAATGATCTATTAGCTGCTCTTCAAGATTGTGTCTCCAGCCTCATCCCCAAGAGAGCTTAAAGACTTAGTTGTGGTAGTAAGAAGTAAACGTTGGGTCTAGGATGCCATCTTTCACGTGGCAAGACTTTTGGGAGTGGTCTTTGGAGACCGTGATGAGGATTACATTGCTTTATCCCATATCATGGTGCAACGAGGCATTCGCATCACCCCAAGTGGCATTCAAAGGTCTCTGAAGACTTGATGCAGGACAATTAACCACTTGCTCTAAAAGCTCAAACTGATAGAGCATGGCGAATTAATCACGTTATCTCATAGCCCAGCCCCTAAATCCAGGAGGTTAGGTCCTTGGACGAACCCTCCTCGTGGGCCCCAAATCCATGGGTTCTGAGGGCCACCCACCCCAAGTGTGCCCCCGCATCCCACAACCACAAGCCACCCTACTCGAGCCCGGTGTGAAAATGCCCCTGCGTTAAGACCCCAAAAGGTTGTAGGGAGCTTATTAATTTAGGAGTGTTATCTGATGGTCAGTTACAACCTGCTCCCCGTAGGGCAAGGAGAGAAGAGGACAACATGTGGCCTCATGAAGATCCTTTCATGGAACGTGGGTGGGTTGGGATGCCCCCATAAATGCATCCAAGTTAAGGTTGTTTGTAAAAAATCTAAAGCGTCTATTTTGGTTCTCCAGGAGTCCAAACTTCAAAATGTTGATAGAGGTACGATGGAGTCCGTCTAGGGCCGCAGACCAGTTAACTGAGTGTCTTTGGATTTTGTAGGAAACTCTGGGGGTATCATCATGTGTTGGAACCCGTTCGTTTCGTATAAGGAGGATAGTTGGGTTGGGCCCTTCTCTGTTAGTGTTGTATTCCAAGAATATCTTCTAGCTTTTAGTGGGTGGGTTCTCTCTGTGGTGGGCCGAACCGCCCTCCCCTTCGTCCTCAACTCTGGGACAAATTGTCGTCGGTTGTTAACAGATGACCCCTCTTATGGTGCATAGGAGGTGACTTTAACGTGATCAAGTTTGTCCACGAAAAATCACATAAGGGTCGGATCACTTCAAGCCTGAAGGGCTTTGGGGATTGGGTTCGGAAGCATGAGTTAGTTGATATACCTATGGGGAATCAGGTTCTCTTGGTCCAACGGTCAGGCAGTTCCTGTTATGTCTTTACTTGACAGATTTTTAGTGCCGCCCCTTTGGGTTCAAAAGTATCCCTTCACCCACCAGTTTGATCTCCCTAAAATAGTTTTGGACCACTGCCCAGTGCTATTTCAAGTAGAGGCCCTAAATTGGGGCCCAAAGCCATTTCGTTTTGCATTGGCCTGGCTTGAATTTGTGGGCTTCACCTCTCTTGTTTTAGATTGGTGGTCTTCTTTTCAGGTGGAGGGTTGCACTGTCTCCAGGCTTTTCAAAAAGCTTTAGATGCTTAAGGCTAAGTTATTGGTGTGGAAGCGGGAGGTCTTCGGTTTAAGGGACAAACAAAAGGACATGTTGTTATCGTCCATTCAAGCTTTGGATATAAAAGAGGAGGGTGACCTATTGCCCATTAAGGATCGTGCTTTCAAAGATTTGTTTTTATTTTACTATCATTTGGGGGTTAAGGAGGAAGAGATAAGTTGGTATCAACACTCTCTTATGGTGTGGCTTAAAGCTGGCGATGAAAACACCAAATTCTTCCATGCTATTGCCAATGCCAAAGCAAAGGTCAATTGTATCTCTTCCATATCTATTAATGGTATTAGATTGGAGAATAAAGATTTTATATGTACGGATGTGGATTTCTGTTAGTCTCTATTATCCAATAAAGGCTCCCAACATCCCTCTCTCGATAACCTTCACTTTGATTCTTTGAGTTCTAAGACAGTTGATCCACTGGAAGTTCATTTTTGCATTGAAGAAGCTAAGGAAGTTGTAGACGATATGGGCGGTGATAAAGCCCCTAGTCCTAATGGCTTCCCTATAGCATTCTTCAATCTTTCTAGGACCTTATGAAACTCGATCTAATTGATTTCGCTAATGAATTCTTCTCTTATGTCAGGTTCGCCTCTAAACTTGGATGTACTTTCATAGCTTTGATTCCTAAAATTGAAGGTGCTAACAATTTGAAAAACTTTAGGCCCATAAGCTTGATTGGTAATCTTTACAAGATCATTGCTAATGTTTCAAGTCAAAGATTAAGAAAGGTCCTCCCTGAAGTAATCTCGCCCTATCAAAGTGCATTTATAGCTAGTAGACAAATCCTCAATAGCGCTCCGCTCCTCCCTAAAGTAATCTCGCCCTATCAGAGTGCATTTATAGCTAGTAGACAAATCCTCGATAGTGCTCCGCTTGCCCATGAATGCTTAGATTCTTCCCAAAAGTCAAGATGAAAGGATATTGCCTGCAAGTTGGACTTGGAAAAGGCCCATGACCATGTTGAATGGTCTTTCTTTGTCTATATGTTATCGAGAATGGGTTTGAGGATAAATGGAGACTCTGGATCAAGTCTTGCATCTCCTCAGCCAAATTCTCGGTTCTGATCAACGGATCCCCTTTCAGGTTCTTTAATTCCTCTCGGGGGATCCTTTGTCCCCATTCTTGTTCGTCATAGTTGTTGAGGATCTCAACCTAATGCTCTGTAAGGGCCAGGATGATGGTCTATTTAAAGGTTTTCATATTGTTAATCTTCATTCTCCCATTAACCATCTCCAGTTCGCAAACGATACCTTGTTTTTTTATGAAGCCTCTGAGGCTGAAGTAGCCACCATGCGGATAGATATTGAATGGTTCGAAGTGGTTTCAGGCTTAAACATTAATGTGGCGAAAAGTGAACCCCTGGAGATCAATTTATCATTAGTCGAGGTTGATTCCTTTGTTGCTCTCTTTGGTTGTAAATCTGCTTCTTTCCCTTCTACCTATTTGGGGCTCCCCCTTTGCCTGGGAAAACCTGCTGTGCACCTTTGGGATAAATTTGTGGAAAGGATGGAAAGTAGGTTGTCCCCATGGTAAAACAAGCTCTTATCCTTTGGTGGTCGTACCACCCTGATTAAAGCCACTCTTTCCAATCTCCTTATTTACTTCGTGCCTCTTTTTAAATGCCCAAAACCTGTGCTCTTTCATATTAATAAAATAATGAGGGACTTTCTTTGGTAAGGTGGGGCAAGTTATAGGAAGTTCCACCTTATGAAATAGTGTGATGTTTTTGTAAGCCTGTTACGAAAGGTAGAGCGGGAATCAAATGTTTGGAGCTTGTCAATTCCTCCCTCTTGGGCAAATAGGTTTAGAGATTTGGGATAGAGGACTCCAGCTTGTGGAGGGTTATCGCAGCCAAGTACGAGATGCCCCCTTTTGGTTGGTGGATTAAGGATTCCTCCCTCTACAGGGCTTCCTCCCTGTGGAAATCTATAGCTGGGATCTTTCCGTAGTTAGCCAATGGCCTATCTTTTGCTATAGGGGATGGGTCTAGAGTTCGCTTTTGGGAAGATGTCTGGTGTGGAAATGCCCCTCTCAAGGATTCCTATTCCTCTTCAGCGAATCTTTGTCCTGTTACTGACAATTCTGTGGCTAACTGCTTTAGCCCTCACGAAAGGGGGAGAGTCTAGTTTCCCTCTTGCACAAGAAACTTGAACAATGACAAGTTTGGTGACTTCGTGTATCTCCTCTCCTTCTTGCAGGGGATCGAGCCCACGCCAGGAGAAGGGGATTCTTTACTCTAAAGGTTCTCCAAAAACGATGTCTTCTCTGTCAGGTCTCTGTATTCCATCCTGTCAACTCCCCCAGTAGATGTGGGAATAAGCCACGCCTCCTACATTTGGTACTACAGCACCCCTCCTAAGGTTGTTTCATTTGTTTGGTCAGCTGGCCGTAACAGAATTCTTATAATCGACAACCCGTGTAAAAGATCATTCATCATTTTGAACGGGTGTTCGCTTTGCCTTCAAGCAGAGGAGTCAATTGGCCATTTGTTCATCCATTGCTCCTCCTCTCGTATCGTTTGATCTAGGATCATTAGATTAGCAAACGTTTGTTGGGTGATGCCCATCTCGGTTGAAGCTCTTCTCTGTAGCTAGCAAGCTGAAACTGGTGGTTCTTTCAGCAAGAAGAAATGGAGAACTACTTTGATAGCGATTTTTTAGGCAATTTGACTGGAACGAAATAACTGCTGCCTTTGTAATTTGAAGGGTTCTGTTGCTGGTGTTTCCAACAGGGTTGCTTTGTACATCAGGGAGTGGGCTCCCTAAGGGTTTTTCTTTAGTCTTTTCTGTCTTGTTTTTGTTTTTTGTTTTTTTTTTTCTTCTTCTTTCTTTTGTTGTCTGCTTTTTCAGCCTCTGGCCTTAATAAATTTTCATGTTTCAAAAAAAAAAAAAAAAAAAGCGGTGGGGGATTCCTAGGAGGATTGCTCAAGGTTCAAGCAATCCTCAAGAAATATTAAATCAATCAAAACACATGGCAAAAAGGCAATTTGCTAAACAAGAATGACTCGAGTATCATTCACTTGCTCGGACATGGGCATTCATAGCCTAATCAAATACAACATCTTCAAGCAATGAAGTCAAGGGTTCCAACCCCAAGCAAGTAGGACAATCCTAACCAAAACATTATTGTATCTAGCAAATAACAGACCATCAGAAGCACTGAAAAAGGTGATGAAGGTGTCAGCTAGAGGATAATCAAAGAAGTGAAGGAAATCATATTTTGTTATAACTAGAGATCTGAAAATAACAGAAATAAATATAGGCATGCTATCCTATAGTTTCAGGTTCAGACAAACCACAAAAATGCAAAGATTTGGACATCAAATAAAGAAATAAAAATTTTCAAGATAAAAGAAAATGGCTAAAATAAGGATAATTAAGATATTACCTAATTTTCCGTGATGGCCTAGCAATCCCAGTGACATTAACGAGTTCTGCCTCAAGCTCTTTTTTCTTCAAATAGCAGAATGTCAAACCATTATTCTATTTATACAGTACATAAACAGAAGAACCAAAGATATTAAATGATGAATATTGTGCTCACCATAGTATCCCGCATTTTTTCAAACAAAATTGATTTTACTGGATCTTTCCCAATCCAACGACAAAGTTCAAGTGTCAGCCCTTTGGACGATGCACGGACGTTTTGGTCTTGGTGGTCAAAAAGTTCTGGGAGCATTCTGAGAATTTTTTTGGGGGGAACAACCTTTGCACCAAATTCACTTGATACAAGAAGCAAAACACAAAGATAAGATACAAAAATTTGTAGTTCACAAAATAATAGAACAAGAAAAAAAGAAACAGAGAAGCTCTATCAGTAAATACTCAAACAACAAAGACCTGAGGGCTTGAAACATGACATCAATGGCTGGGACAACTGCTTTTGCGACTTTGTTTTTTATTGCTTTCTCCATAGCTTCCTGCAATCCAACAAGCTAAGAGTATTAGAAAGTATTTCCTTAATACAACTCAACACCTGCAAGAGAAATCAATCATACTCTGAAATCATTCACACATTGACAACAAGTGCAACCTTTTTCATCAAGGTTATAAGCAGTGATATCGATACTATCAGCCGATATTATTGGTATCGCAGTCCAGCAATACGAAACCCTTCTGAAGAGACTAAACAATTGAAAAAATTTACAGAATACTTTGTATCAATCGATATATTGATAAATATCGCCAAATATCGTTCGATATTGCTTAATATCATCCTAAATATCATGCGAGATCAACGATACTATCACTTTTTTCGGGATTTTATTTATTTTTTCAATAAATTTGCAGTAACAACAATTGTTGGGCTAATATAGCCAACTCCGGGATGTTGGGACAGCATCATTATCCAACAGAGAGAGAGAGAGAGAGAGAGAGAGAGAGAGAGAGAGAGAGGAGAAAAAAGAAAAACTTTCAACAGGTAGATTTCGGTACCTATAAAGGAGATCCCTAATCGAAGCTGCGTTTGATGGGCCATTTGAATCGAAGTGTTGGGTTAGCACAAACAAAATCTCTGATTTGGGAGAGATTTGGGCGAAATCCGTCGAAATTTAGAGAAATCGCAAAACCCGAGAAATCCTCCGTGAAATCCGGAGAATTCCTCGACGAAATCCGAAAAAATTAGAGATTTGGGAGAGAGTTTAGGGTTACAGAACGTCGGAACCCTCTCTGCTTCGATAAAATAAATTTTTTTTTTTTTAAAAAAAAAAGGGCCTCGAGCCCCTTTTACGGGAAGTGGCTGGGCCGGTGTACCGCACACCACCGACCTAGATGGTGTTGACGTCACCAAGTTATGTGGGTCCCATCATGAGGTATATGTTATATCCAAACCGTTAGTCCATTTGGAGTGCTCATCGTAAGGCTTGAGCCGAAAAATAAGACAGATCCAAAGATCAAGTGGACCACACTGAAAAAGGCAGCGGGAGATTGAACGTCTACCATTGAAACCCTTTTATGGGTCACAAAAGTTTTGGATCAATATGACATTTGTTTTTCCTCTTCATCCAGGTCTGTGTGACCTCATGAACAGATTGGATGGAAAATAAACGTTATGGTGGACCCTACAAATGTTTTAACAGTGAGAATCATTGTCCCATTGCTATTTGTGGTGTGGTCCACTTGAGCTTTGGATATGACTCATTTTTGGGTTCATGATCTAAAATGATCTCTCCAAATGGATGAACGGTGTGGATATAATAAATACATTATTGTGGGGCCCATGCAACTTTGATCTCCTTTGAACTGTTTGTACAACTCAAGCTCGAGGAGCATAAGCGCTCATCTTCGCACGACACGTACCCATACCAGCCAGGTTGCTTGTGTGTAGTACACCAACCAATTCACACCATTCATCCATTTCATAGGTCATTTTAGGGCATGAGCCCAAAAAGGAGACAGATGTAAGGCTCAAGTGTACCACACCATAGGAAACCATGATGGTAATGATATCCACCATTAAAGCTTCTTAGGGCCCACCGTGAGGTTTATTTGCATTTAATCCATTCATAAGGTTTGACAAACCTGGATGGGAAAACATAAATATTAACTTGATCCAAAACTTCTATAGCCCCAAAAAAAATTAATGGTGGTCATTCAATGACCACTATTTTGAGTGGTGTGGTCCACCTCAAATTTGGATCTGCCTTCTTTTTTGGCCCATGCCCTAAAATTATATGTTAAAATGAATTGACGATGTTGATACACCATCTTATGTCGAGGTAGACCCTTGGTTGGGGTCTCATCCAAGTCATTGGTTGCTTGGATTTGACCAAACAAATTGCGTATGTGAGTAAACTTTTAGGGCCCACCTCGATGTATGTACTGCAAACAACGACATCCATCTATTTGGACTACTTATTTTATGACATGGTCCCAAAAATGAAACAGATACAAGTTTCAAGTGAACCACACTATAAGAAACAGTGGTCATTAATCCCCCAACATTGAAAACTTCCTAGGGTCCACTGTGACCATCCAACCTGTTGATAAGTTCACACGGACTTGGATGAAAGGAAAAAACAAATATCAGCTTGATCCAAAAAAATTTGTGGCCCACAAATTTTTTAATGGTCAATAACCATTATTTCGTGTGGAGTGGTCCACATCTACCTGAAATTTGTATTTGCCTCATTTTTTAGGCCAACCCCTAAAATCAGGTTGCAAAACAAATGGACGATGCGGATATGCCATGCATGCATCCAGGTGGGCCCTATTGTTTTCGACAGTAGCATCAATTGATTAGAGCCTTTTGTGGCTCCAAGTTTTGGACGGTATCATCAATTCCAACTGTTTTCACTTGCATAGTCCATGTAAGTTTGAATGAAGGGAAAAACAATTATCAGCTTGATCTAAAACTTTTGTGGCCCACTAATGGTCAATCACCATTGTTTCTTATTGTATGGTCCCCCTGATTATTGGATCTGCTTCATTTTTTGGATAATGTCCTAAAATGATATAGAAAAACAAATGGACTGGGTGGATATTGAATACATACATCATTGATAGGTACGTTTTCTAATTTCTACTATATCTTTTGCTTTTGAATGCATTGGCTA
Source organism: Magnolia sinica (assembly GCF_029962835.1). Lineage (NCBI taxonomy): Eukaryota > Viridiplantae > Streptophyta > Magnoliopsida > Magnoliales > Magnoliaceae > Magnolia > Magnolia sinica. The sequence goes on from NC_080587.1 coordinate 29,301,048, forward strand.
TGTTTTCATACATATATTTATATATTTATAAATGTTATGCATCATATTTGAATATAATTACCTTAATTCAATCATATAACACATAATTTAGTACCCTGTATAAAGGAAATTTATTATGTGTACTCCTTTTTTTAGATTTTATAATTTAAAAGTGTGAATTAAGGTCTTTTTAAATAATCCCTGAAGTTTCATAATAATAATAATAATAATAATAATAAATCAACCATTTTGCTAATGTTTCCCCATGTTTCCCAAAAAGTGTGATAAATTATGCGATACAAACGATATATCCCGTGCGATAACCGATACGTATCTGTATCCCAAGGTTGCGATACATTGCGTGATACCGATATTTCGAACATTGGTTATAAGGGAAATACTATCATATAAAAGTATTAGAGAAACAGAAATTCAAAATGGAACCGACGAAACAATAAGATATTTTGGTTCCGCATCCAATAAAGCCCTGAAATGTCATTGATTACGATATGAAACCGATAGCTAGTAAAATTGAAATTTAGCATGTTATCTTCTACAAAACATAAGCAACCTCCTTGTACAAAATAAGATTAGGAGAAGGATCGCAAGAGAGAAACCACTTTTCTCAAAATATCTAAAAGCAATTAATTTGAGTCATCACTAGGCCAATATGATTATTCATCTAGGGAATTTTCTACCATTAGAAAGTCAATAAGCTTATGCCTTCTACCAAGACTGAGAAGCATTTTTCATACTTGTTTCAACCCTACTCTCTTTTTCATCTAGGGAATTTGCTACCATTAAAAAGTCAATGAACAGAAGCAGGAGTCCAAAGCACGATACAAAGTGGGATTAGCATCTAGCTAAAAAGGATCCTGCAACTAAGGAGTAGCATATAAAAACAGGGAAAAGGAGAAATAAGTGAAGAGAGAAAGGATTAATACTAGTGGAGTCTCACCACAAGATAACAAACTAAAGGAGTCCTTTTTTAAAGTCAACTCAGAGAGAGAGATTTACTATAGGGCGCCGAGATGGCGCAAAGAATGACATCCCCCAAAATTTATATCCTCAAAAGAAGAGCAAAATTACAATCATGTAAATCCGTTAACGAGGAGGCCCATTCAACAACAAAGAGCTTAGCTTTAATAGTTGTGTCCCCTTCTGATGTTTGAACGTTCCAAAAACACCTATCATTAGTCCACAAGCCAACTAACAATGCCTCCCCCCCCCCAAAAAAAAAAAAACTATATTTACTTGCTATAATTTCCCTCCACATGACCCCCTCATCATTTCCAAACCTCCACAACTATTTACACAATAATGTGAGATTCATCTTTTCTGAATCCTTAATATCCCCCCTCCCTCGTCGTAAGGTTGATACACCACCTTCCATTTTAGCACATGAAACTTTTTCCCTTCTCATTCCTCCCATAAGGAGTTCCGTCTCAGCTTCTTTAGCCAGTATCGGAGTTAGACACCTGAACAGTTTTACATTGTTGCTTTAATGAGAGTTATTCATCCACCTAAAGACATATTCCGGCACTTCCATCTTGCCAATTTGCATTCCACTACCTTATCTCATAGGTGTTTAGCCGGTTTTCCAATGCATGGTGGGAGGCCAACGTAAGTGGACAGGAAAGTGCTCACCCTACAACCAAACACTGCCGCTATCCAATTAACCTCTCCTTAGACATTCGGATCCCCATCATCTCACCTTTTGTGATATTCACCTTCAATACCAATACAACCTCGAAGCATCAAATACTCTTCCTTTTTTTTTTTGATTGACTACTAAGGTGTCATCCGCAAATTGAATGGGATTTTATTTTTATTTTTATTTTTTTGAGGGGGGGGTCGACGGATAGCGGGTCCCCTTGCCATATCCCTCTCAAGCTTTTAAAGTAACCTTTCAGAGATCCATTGACTAGTACTGAGAAGGTAGTAGAACATTCATTCATCCATCCTCTCCACTTTGAGCCGCACCCCACTCTTCCTAGCATAGTCCAAAAAAACCCAGTGTACATGATCATATGCCTCCTCAAAATTGAGCTTGCCTACCACTCACTCCCTTTACATGGTCCTTGAAGCAAGCATCGTGGTGTGCCATAAAGGCTGTTACATAAAGGTAACGGTGGCAACCGATACACGTTACCAGGTCATAACGGCCGTAACAGCCGTTATGGAAAAAAATGACCTGTAATTGCCATTAACAGCACATTACATCTCCTATAAAGGCCATAATAGCCTCGTAATAGTCTATTACAGGACAGATACAGGTTTTTCATACTTTTTAATCAACATTACGGGGCAGATATAGGTTTTTCGAGAGTTTTTTCAATAAATTAAATAAATAAATAACAAAGAGACCATAACGGCCGTTACGAGGTCGTAACAGCCGTTATGCCCCATATCGTAAAGATAACGATGGTGGCCGTTACGACCATCGTTACCGTTACGGAACACCTTAGCAGGTGTCGATGCACTCATGGACCATAAGCTTGTTATCCCTAATTTGGCAACCCTCAATAAATGCACCCTGACTGCTTGATATGATGCTCGGGAGAACTCATCTAAACCTGTTCACCGACGATTTTGCCAGAATTTTGAAAGGGCCTCAATGAGACTAAAAGGCCTAGAGTCTTTTAAGCGACTATTAGCTATGGGATGATTACAATAAAGGAGGCCCCCATTCCAACCAATAACTAGCTTCTCACGCGAAACTCTATCATAAAAACTCATCATGTCCTCTCTAGCTACCTCCCGAAATACCTGGAAAAAGGCCATTGGAAAACCATCTAGCCCCAAAGCTTTCTCCCTTCCTAAAGAACCAACTACTACCTCCCAGAATACCTAGAAAAAGGCCATTGGAAAACCATCTAGCCCCAAAGCTTTGTCCCTTCCTAAAGAACCAACTACTGCCTTGCCCTCTTCCTAGAAGAATGGCTTTTCTAGTTCCGTAGCTTCAACCTCATAAAGATGCTTGAATAGCAGGTTGTCAAGAATTGGCCTTGCTCATCCCTCTTCTATCAATAGATCTTTCTAAAAGTTAACCATCACCTCACAAATTTGATCCTTAGCATCTAATCTCTTCCCCTCCACTACTATGCTAGTAATTTTGTTGTTTCTTGCCCATGCACTTGCAATATTATAAAAGAACCTTGTGTTTTTATAACCCTCTTTCAGCCACATCACTCTTGACCACTGCCAATACCTTATCTCTACTTCCCTTGGGTAGTTTCCATACTTGAGGGATAGCTTGGTTTTCAGTGCCCTATCTTCTTCCGATATCTCCTCTGCTTCCGCCTTCATGACAATTGATTGAATTCTCCTTAGAATTTCTTCCATTTCCGCCCCACAGTTTCCTAATACCTCTTTCTTCCATCCATGAACTTTTCCCTTCAACAGCTTCAACTTTTGGCTTATCTGATACCCACGTATCCGCTTACTTCAAAATATTCCGACCATTCTTAGACTAGGTTGAAGAAGCTTTTGATCTCGAGCCATAAGTTCAAATCTAAAGGGTTTAACACCCCCAATCTTACAACTCAAACTCCAGCAAAATCGAACAGTGGTCGAACACCTGCTTTAGCAAACTCGTTTGTTGCACAAGGGAGAATCGATCGATACATCTCGACAACACGAGGAACCTATCAATCCTATACATAACAGTTGCCTCTTGCACATTTGACCAAGTGAACTTGACTCCTCCCAACGATAGGTCCACCAACTCATGTCTATCCACCCATTCCGAGATATACCTCATGCTCCGCGTTAATTTTCCCCCATTGGATTTTTCATATGTGAATCTGATCCCATTTGAATCCCCTCTCACGCGCTACAAGTCATCAAATCTCCTTCTGGCTGAACCAAGATCTTCACAAAATCCATGTCTCCTTGTTGCATTGTTCAGACCATAGCCAAAAAAGACCCAAGGGCATCTCCTTCAACACCAGTAAGGCTAAAAGAAACCCCATGCCATGAATCCACCTTGGTTCAAACTTGGGTGCCCCAAGCAACTAGGATCCCCACTGCCAATCCATCTGCATCAAGGGTAACCCAGTCTTTCGAATTTATACTCCATAAAGAATCCATCAACTTTCAATCTACCGCTTGTAGGTTTGTTTCTTGTAGCACTATCACCCTAGCCTTCGATCATAGACACATATCCTTCACCTAACCTCTTTTTTGCCAACAGCCCAAGCCAAGACACAATCTACCGCTTGTAAGAATCTTCATTTGGACGTTGATCTGCCCCTTTGCCCCTTTCTTGCCCTCCCTGACTCATAATTTACAACACAATTAAGACTAACTAGTCCTCTGAAGACTTCGGGGGATCTCTAAGTCCTCTATTGCACCAGTTGCATCTTTTGCTTTCCTCATTCTTTCCTGAACTGAAAGAGCGCGATATAATTGTCTCCATTGTCACCAAAAGATACAGCAATTTTTGTACCCATGGACCTCATCGCTTCCATTATCCACTATTTCTCTCTGGCTACTCATAGCTCCTCGTCTCCCTTGTCCGCTATGGATTCCATGGGATGGGTTGCCAAATCAAGGCCCGTGACCAACTTGGCCACATTTGGATCAACCGCCCTAAGGGTGTGACATCCAACACCTTCCTGCCATCCTCCCTAACGATTAGATGATTCACTTCCTGCTATTCCTGTAGAGAGCTCTCTAGACTTGGCCCGTCCTCACTTCCTCCTTCAATCACCATCTCAATATGAACCTCCTATTCCGCTCTACCATACCTCCACCCCCAAGGTCATTCACTTCAACTCAATTGAGTGGCCTTCTAGGCATTGAGAGCAAGGTAGCCTGTATCGGTATCAGTTAGCGTAACGGTGCCCTCCAATACCGATACAGATATGGGGGTATAACGGCGATACGTGGGCGTAACGGCCCGTAACGGTGCAATTTTATTTTATTTTTTGCCAAAAAAATATGAAAAAATATGGATTAAATCCAGAATATTCTAAGCATTCCAAATATGCATTCATTTATAAATCGGAACATGTTTATGGTGGTGTAACGGTCCACTCTTTGGTGAGAAGTTGTATCGGACTGTCTGATTAATTTTTGAACCAAGTAACCTGAATTTGACTACAAAATTTATATATTTAATTTTCTAAATATCTAATTTATATACTTAACAATTTGATATCATTTCTCCCAATGGTTCTTTAAAAAAATGAAATTAAATTCAGATAGATGGCGTTGCCAATTTGGGGCTGACTTGGAGGACCAATCTATGCCCCAAATTAGCCTCAAATTCATGCAATTTATTGCCATTATCCTACTTATGAATTGGTGGACATTTATTGGATAGTGAATCATGAAAAAAATCAAAAGGCCCTATTTTAAAAAATAGAAGTCCACAAATTAACAATTAAAACTATTCAAACAATTTGATTTTGGCATTGTGAGTTAGCAATTGCAGTCCATAATTTAATTGGTAAATTTTAAGTTAATATATGTCTCGTGTACAATTTTTTAAGGGCCGAATTAGGCGGGACTCGGATTGTGAAGTGTAGCACGAGTGTCAAAGTTTTTTGGGCCCCACCCGTGATGAATGTGTTATATCCACACCGTCCACCCATTTTGCCAAATAATTTTAGGGCATGAGCCCAAAAATGAGGCACATCCAAAGTTCAGGTGGACTGCACCATAAGAAACAACAATAATTAAACGTTCACCATTAAAAATTTATTGGGGGCTACAAAAGTTTTAAATCAAGCTGACACGTGTGTTTTCCCTTCATCCACGTCAGTGTGACCCAATTAATATGTTAGATTGGAAATAAACATTACAGTGGACCCTAAGAAATTTTTAATGGTGAGCGTTCTATAACCACTATATCCTATGGTGTGGTCCACCTAAGATTTGGATATTACTAATTTTTTAGATCCTTACCTAAAATGACGTGGCAAAATGGAGGGACGACATGGATAAAATATATACATCATGGTGGGGCCCATTCAGGTCTGATCACGAGGTATGTGTTATATCTAAACCATCCATTCATTTGACAAGCTCGTCTTAAGGCTTGAACAGATTGGATGGAAAATAAACGTTACGGTGGGCCCTACGAATTGTTTAACAGTGAAAATCATTATCTCCACTGCTATTTTTGGTGTGGTCCAAACGATCTTTGGATATGATTCATTTTTTTGGTAGTGCTCTAAAATGATCTTTGAAAATAGATGAACGGTGTAGATATAAAAATACATCACTGTGGAGCCCACGTAACTTTGATCTCCTTTGAACCGTTCATACAACTCGGAGCTCGAGGAGTGTCAGCACTCGTCTTAGCATGACACGTACCTCCAGCAGCTACTTGGTGTGTGGTACACCTGCAAATAAAAAAAATAAAAATAAAAAAAGAAGGGAGATAGGGAAACCAAAAAGAAAAAAGAGGGAAAGAAGAGAGAGAGAGAGAGAGAGAGAGAGAGAGAGAGAGAGAGAAGAAGAAGAAGAAGAAGGCCACCGCGGCCGCGGCCGCAGCTGCCCGAGAAGAAGAAGAAGAGGAAGAAGAAGAAGAAGAAGAAGAAAAGAAAGAAAAAAAGAAAAGAAAGAAAAAAGGTCACAAAATCAAGGGGGGGGGGGTGCCTGTTTCAACCCCGTATCGAGTAACGGTGTCGGCCGTTACCGTTACGTATCGGCCGATACAGCCATATCGCAACGGATACGGGACACCTTGATTGAGAGAGTTGTTAGCCCCTTGAGATATAACACACTTAATCCACACTTGTTTCTTCTTGGCTTCACACATTTGGTTGAGCCCTTTTTCCAAGTCCAAGTGGATCCCTCCTCACATGCCACTGACAAGGCTTGAAACTTTCACACATTGTCCCCCCAACTTTCAGAGACAGGATTGATAGCCGACACCTCTCCGCAGCAAGCCCCAATCGTCGCAAAGGTTTCCCCGAACCAAAGCTTGAGCAGGATGTCTCGAATTTGGATTCATGTCTTCCCACCCTAGCCTCGACCAATTCATCCATCTCCTCACCTTTCTCACCGGCCCTCCATTGCAAGATGCCTCCAACAACCACCTTGTCAAGCTTAATAACTAGGTTGAGAGACATCTATACCTCCATCTCCGACAAAATCTGGAGGATGTAGTCATCCAACCCCACCTCGCAACAGACTAGCAAGTAGCGACCATTGGCAAACGTCTTTAATAGAAGTTCCAAATTGCACAAGAGCCACCATGCTCCACTACAATTGTTCTTGGGATATACAAACCACCAACAAATCCACCTTTATGGTCAGCTCCTTGGTAGTCGCGTCCCTCCATACCCACCTTGTTGGGGATTCCATGGACCCCAAGTACTCTCCCTCCCTCTCCTCCTTATCCTCCATTGTGGTATCCCCTTCTATACCCCAGCCATTGTTTGAAGTATACCCGATATTATCGAAATATCCACAATATTATCCATATCTCCAACTCGGAGATACCGATAACATAGGCAATGATACCATATTTTTTACTATATAAATGTCAGGTGTAGCTTGTATTGCGAATGTATCAATATCGCCAATATTTTCGAATGGGAAATTCCAGGTGTCACTTGTATCACCAGTGTATCAGCGATATTTAGGTAATGTTGCCAATGTATTGATAATCACCAAAAAATTGTTTTTTAAAAAATTCAATTTCAAATTTTTATGGGAGCATGGTTGTATGCAATGTTCAATTTGTTGACAACAATATCGTGTTATTATCGTTATCATAACTTGGCCATTATCGAGACCACAATCTTTCATTTCCTTTCTGGGTATCGACGATTTCTCGATTAAATAACGTGCATTGTTGATATTCTAAAATATTGATGGATGATTGGATGGATAAATGATATGGTTAGATGGATAGATGGGATGGTTGGATTGATTTCTGACGGCAACATATGCTTTTAGGCCCTCATTAAATGAAAACTTCTTACGTATGCATTCTTTTGCAATTTTTTATTCCTAAATATGCCAATATGTGTATTTTAGTATCTCTTGAAGTTTCACTGAAAATTCCATCATTTTCTCCATGATTCTCAAATGTTTTCGCACATTTCTAGTTATCGGTGATATCAATATTGTTTCCATATCCCAGGCCAACAAAACTTGTAGCGATACCAACACTTCGAACACCGGTTGCAGTAGACATTGAAGGGTTGGGATTGTCGGTCACACATAGGAAAGAGAAAGAGGGGAGAGGCGTCGGTTGGAGGAGAGAGAGAGAGAGAAGGAAAAGGGAATATTTAATAAAAATAAATGCAAACCCTAACGAGCCGAGCCAGGCTAACGAGCTTTGTGAAATCTAAGTCCAAGCCCGAGCCGATTTAGAAACATGGTTTACTTTTAAGCCCAATACCAGGCCTCAAGCTTGATATTCCAGCCTAAGCCCGTGGTAGCCTAGAAGCCCAACAGGCCAACCCAACCCATTGACGACCCTAGCCATTTATGGTTGTATCGGCCTATTTATCAACCCCATAACAGTGCCAAGACAGGGCGTATCAACCCATATCACCCGCTACAGTCCTTTTTTTCATCATGGATTGATTTGCCCCCACAGTGCATGGCGGTGGTGGTTGTTTCCTTACCTAACGGCCGTTCTTGTCAAAATGTATTTGTTTTCTAAATACCGTGCTTTGAACACATCGGCCAACTTTGTCTCCCACTCGATCTTATAGCGGTGTGCTCTAATAACAACATTAAAACATAGTACGAAGTCATCATTGTCCCATGATTAAGGAACAGGTACAATTGTCAACGGGCCGAGTTCGGACCAAACCAAGGTCAGTCCAAGCCCAGCCTACATAGTAGGTATTAAACCCAAGCCCCGCCCGAGCAACAGCCCAAAATGGACAATCCTGAGCCTGACCCTGTAAGTTATTAACCAACACAACCCAAGCCCCACCCTAGCCAAAGCCTGAATATTAATTGCTATTTATAAGTTATCCAATCTAGATTACTCATTAAATATTTCAAAATATACATTGAAAAACAAAAAACAAAAAATGTGGAAATTTTAAATATACCCATGGAAACCATGAATGGGCCAAGTTGGGTTAGACTCGAGCCAGGCTGACGGGCCTTTATCCATAGCCCAAGACCGGCCCGATTAAAAAATAGAAAGATTTAAATAAAAACGACAACATAAAAAAGGAAAAGAACTAAAAAATGCATTTTTGGACATTTTGAAATTTTTAATAAAAGATTATAAAAAAGAATCATATATCCATGGATCTGAGCCCAAATCCATAGATCTATAATTTAAAGCTATTTTGCAACCAAAAAAAAAAAAATGGGTTTTTTATTTTTTGAAATATGACAACAATTTTATAAAAACTCGCAAGAAGCGAGCAAAGAACAAAAATAGAAAAGAAAAAGGAAAAAGGGCCTTTTCAAAAGATTTTTCGATCCCAAATCGGAAGAAACAATCACATTGATTTCAAAATGGACAGCAACAAAGTCCAGCATATTGTTTCCCTCTCCTGCCCAAGCTTAAAACTAGAAGAAAATCAAAAAGTGGCTCCTATAACAAGCCCAGCCTTCTAAACTTGTTGGATGAGTCAACTGTGCAACGTGTAACAACTTGGATGATACAGGTGTGACTTGGTCCAACTAAGACCAATTTGGGACAAGTTGGACCGAGTAGGGTGGTTGTTATGTGACTATGACCCATCTCAATGGAGACCCAAATGAATGCTACTCAGGTGAAACCAAGTCACATTGGACAATAAAAAATACGTTGAACCATGATACAATCACAATAATTTAATCATTCAGTCTTTAAAAAGATAAGTTTGGAGTGAGGTGATTTTTTTATAAATTACAGGTTCTTCCATACCCAAATATTTGTGTTTCGATGATATCTAGACACTCGAGTATCCTTGTTGGGTCACTTGAGATTGTTGCAAAGCTTCCTTATTTGGATGTGACTGCATTTCACACTGACAGGGGTCGCCATTGACCAAAATGGCCAAGGGCTGAAGTTTAGCTGCCAGATGTACTTGCATCACTAAACATGAAGAGGAGCTTTAATGAAGGAAAGGAATGGAGGATACCCTCCCAAGGATTTAATGCTTGATACACTATTTCCAAACACTTGGAAAAAAGCAGGCACCATTTGATGGACTTCAACAACTGCACACTTTAATGTCCTTCCAAGCTACTTCAGCAATTGCATGTTTGAATGTCCTTCCAAGCTAGGCTTAACTCAATGCTCTAAATCATACTATAGGTCCAAAAAATTCAGCTCTTGAAACAACCCACAAGAATCCCTAAGATGTTTCAACCCACAAGAATCCCTAAGATGTTTCAACTCCGTGTCTGTTGGAAAAAACAAACGACATGGATGGGTTACGGCAGGTGCTAGGCTCTTCTGATGCTGGATTCTTGAAGCTAAAACTATTTTTCGAGAAGCCATCCTCAAGGCTTAAATTCATCCTATGAGCACCAGATTTGGACAGCCATTGATTCAAGTTGGGTTAATTTGAAAATAACAGTTAGTGCATGGTCGGGGAATTAGGCAATGTGCGAGTGCCAATAGAGCACATGAGGACAAAAAGGCAGCACTTCAAGTGAAAAAACACACAAATTTCATTTCCAATAGAATACTCATTTCTTGTAGATGTACTGACTACGGAACCACCAGCACACTGCTACTGGAATAGACTTTTGGGAGCTATAAAACACACTCAGGAGAATAGCCATGCAACTTTATTGGTCCATGACAATGTTGTTAAGCGGTCTTAACTTTTAAAGCATTCTTTCCATATTCAACCTTCTGAATAATGCATCAGTCTAATTTCTCATTGGCTATCTCATTGGCGACTTCAATAAACTAACAAATCTAATTTCTCAATGGCCAGTTCGAGAATGAAAATATGCCAATTGTTAAGGCCATGTTTGGATGCACCAATTGAACTGAAGTTCAAGAATTAGTTCAATGGCTTGGGTGTGACCCGAATGTAGTTGCCTTGACAGTAATCCTGATGAGTAAGGTCCCCACTTGAAAGATTCACGATTGAATTTGGAGTGTAATTCCATGATATCAATGGTAAGGCGGATCATTCTTTTTTACTGAACTAATTATTGTAATTTGATCCAACAGTGCATCCAAACCTGGCCTAAATGAAAATGATTGACATGTATAATGCTTGCTTGATGCTGATATGGAATGGCAGTACTGTAGAAATCTGATTAAATGAGATTTAATGGAAGGTGATTGTGAATGGGCACAAGTATCTAAGCAATTGAAATTGAGTGTGATTCTTTTGAGAGCGAGAGATAGAAAGAAATGCATACCAAGAAAACGTCGGCTGCCTCCAACTCGACCCAAAGCATAAATGCAGCCTGGGCCTTCTCCACTGTCTTGGGACGACCAGTAAGGCATTTGGCAACAATCGCATCACATACCTCCTTCGCATACCTGCAAACGTAGTAATACATGTACGGGAACAAACGGATCAGAGACCTCAAACACATGCAAGGTATATGCAGCAAGCAGATTGTGCTCACCTGCCGGCATCGGCATCCGCAGTACGTAAGAAGGCAATTAGGGCATCGAGGGCCTTCTCCTGGACAGGAGCATTGGAATCGGCAACTGTCTTTCTGAATAGGGGACCTGATCATCAAAAGGAAAAAGCGAATAGGTCGAAGCATTCTGTTATTCGATCTAGACGCGTAAATATCAATGTACGGTGTGTGCATTGCAGGTGAGATGGATTGAGAAAAGAGAAAAGCAGATCTGAGCCCTAGAAAAAGGAAGGAAGGGGATCATCGGATACCGAAGTCACGGAAGCGGGGATCCTTTGGATCGGAGATGGATTCGCAGAGAGCGGCAAGGTCGATGTTGGCATCGTTGCGGACCTTCCAGTTCTTGTGAAGGAGCCTCTCTTCCCACGGCAGCTTCTTCGCTTCCTTTAGCAATTTTTCGTCTTCTGTCGACATTCCTCTCTCTCTCTCTCTCTTGCGTATGGAATGAGGGGAAGAGGGGAAGGAGATGGGGGGAGGGAGACGTTCTTCTGTCTTTGTTTTTTTGGAAGATGATACGGTGTAGCCCGGTAGAACCGGAATTTGGTAGCGCAATCCTCCACAGTACACGATGGTAGCTAGGGATGTCCACTAACGGACCTGGGCCCGACCTGGATCAGGCCTGGTTTAGGGAACGGATGGCCTGTGCCCCAGGGCACAGAGATATATCTGTGCCCGGTGCTGTGTGGGGTCCACAAACATGTCTGTGACAAATCCATTTCCTCCATCGGTTTTGAAAAACCGCAGTAGTACCGGATTCTAAAAATCAGGAAGATCCAAAACTCATGTAGGCCATACCACACTAATGCAGTGAAAGAAGTTTTGTATCAGGACGATATTTGTTCCTACAGTTTATCTGGGTGGTAATAACTCTATGAACGGTTTGGATGGTATATAAGAATCATGGTCAGCTCTAGGAAGTTTTCAACGGTCAGTGTTGTTGTTTCCACTGTTTTGTTGGTCTGGCCCAGCTGAGTTTTGGATCTGACTGATTTTTAGAATCTTGCCCTGTTCTGGTCTTTCAAAACAGAGGAACGGAGTGGATTTGTCATGGACATCTCCACGCAGCCCCAAGCACAGAAATATCTCTGCACCTGAGGTCACCGTCAGTCCGCTCTCCCTGGTTCATACCAACCCCACCACATAACACAAGACCCAAGCCCGATCAAACCCAAAATGGGCTAAAGTTGTTTGGGCCATTCGACCGATTAGAAGTTTGCTGAGTCGAATCCGGGGCTCAAGAGATTTGTGCATGTAGTGGTGTGGATTACCATGGTTCAGCCCCGGCCTGAAGCAAGTACTGATTGAGCTGCTCCCACATTTAGGGCTTGTTTGTTTAACCGATTACATGGTAATGCATTCTAATTTCACAATGAATACATTTTACATTTCACTTTTACAGCAATTGGCAGTGAAATTGGGCCAAATTGTTATTTGGTTTAGATAAATGGGAAACTCAGGATATTTATCGGACTAACCGTTTTCAGCATTTGGAGATGGAATGAAATTTAATTTATTGGAAGAAATCGTTTTCATACTCATTAACAAGAAAATATGACATTTCTTAGTATTGTTGACTTGGAACATCGTAAGTAGCCCGATAGATCTTATAGGAGACCAATTCGGCCAATCCTGACTATTGTTCTTGTTGGCCATTATTTAAACTCCATGGAAAGGTGGAGAGTGTAATAACCACATTCTTATTTAACTTGTGAATAAGATTTATGAAGGAGGTTATGGTGAAATTTAAAAGAAGACAATTAGAGTTATAAACATACATCTTCTAATAAAAAGAGTTCATTGACCTGATAGTAAAAGGTTAAAGAAGTTGTCCACTTGAGGAATGGACCGGTAACACCGACATCTTGGCCAAAAAAACTGCCTAAAGACCACCAGACATACCCAAAAAATAACATTAATATCCAACACACGTATGTGCGAAAATTGCCACATCTTTTCATGTGTACAAGTGGCATGTCCTTCACCATCCCAATCAGACTTCCACTATGAATATGAGAGGCATACAAATTATCATGCATTACCACCCTTCGTTCCATCCACCAAAACTATGATGAAGCATGGCATGTGTTTACACCCATTTGCTGCACACTTACGTAGGCCAATGAAATGCCGCCATGTGTTGAAACTAAGAGCTGGATGATGGGCGAAATCCTACTTGCGCCTTCCATCATTGTTCACACCCAACTTAGGATGCTCAGATCAAACGATCCAAAAGATACCATGTGGCACTATGCCATATGTGATTTAGATGACTTCAAGAATAGCAAGTAAACACACGCATGTTAGAGAGAGCATTAAATGCTAGAATTCTATTAATATTACTTTATGCAAAGATCAAGAGTCTCATTAAAGCAAGACTCTCTCAACATTAAATGTTATAATTCCATCAAATGAGATATCTCTCTAGCGTTAAATGCTAGAGTCTTGCCAATAGTAACTTTCTATGAATGCTAAAGCCAAGTGATGTAAGGACTCTGGTAACTTTCTAGTGCGAATGCGGGAGTCCTGAGATGCAAGGATTCTAGTCAACGCATGCGAGAGTCTCTCTCTTGTACATATGGTCGTACGTAACAGGCCACACTAATGTGGAAGAATCAAAGAGATTTCCACAATCGATTGTCCAAATCTCTCATGATGCTGAAGACTACGCAAAGCCACTGCTTTCCAAAAGCCTATATAATTAACACTCTACGAAGAACTCCATCTTTCACACCACTATAATCAAGCCTACATTTTTTTTTTTTGTCCACTATAAACATTTATCGTTTTATTTATTTATTTTAGTTTCACTCAATCACTACTCATAAATGAGGCCCCTAGTTAGTTTTAGTTCTTAGTTTATCCTTCCACCCTTTATCCATAGCATTGCATTGGATTGCAGGAAGGATCCCTCAGTTTCAAACGAAAGGCTATGGGACTTTCCTGCTACGTACCAGGTGATTCCACTGGCCATCTCGTTGCGAAATCTAATCCACACCAGATGACGAATGGATATTTGATTCACAACCGTCTCTCCACGAGCTTGATTCCTACCAAGATCATGAATAGGTTGTCAACTCACCAGTCATCTCGCCCACAGAGTCTGATTCCAACCAAGCAAAGAACAATTTCTCGAAGATTCGCCCACCATCAATTATCTTACTGTTATGGTTAAAAATGGACTGGCTAAAGAGAGGAGGTCAGCTCGGACATTTCTGTGAGACACGAGGTAGGCCAGAGCCGGTCATGACCAATAATCTCCACAATGGCTAAGGAAGAGAAGTTGGTCACCTACTACATATGAATGCAGATCAGCAGGTTAGCAAGTCGACAGGTCAGTCATCTACCCGACGATAAGGGGAGGCTCGAAGCTCATCCGAATATTGAGGTCAGCTAAGACCACCTCGAACCCCCAGCTCAGGTCGGCATACTACCCCCAGGTTAGGTCGAAAGATTATCCCCAAGTCAGGTCTACAGACTATACCCAGGTCAGGTCGACCAAAACTACCTCGGCCTCCTATTGCACATTTCTGTTGATTCCGAATACTAAGATCTTATCTAAGAAATATCTGCTCGAGATTATCCCCAAAGATCTTGGAGGATATTCGCGATAAGCTCGGGATCCTGAGATCTTCTTCAAGAATCTCGGGAGATTCTTCCACACGATCAGGATCCAAATCCCTCTAAAGTACATCCCTACTAAATAGGAAAATCTCCTCTACACAACCACATCTCCTCAATTATAAATAGGAGCATCTCTATTGGTGAAAGATACACACAATCTCTAGCCCTAACCCCTGTGTACGCAACTAGACCTAGATTCCTACTTCACCATCGAAGGGTCCCCTGCTCTCGCTAAGGTATCCTTCGTCTTATTCTTGTGTAGGTACTCGAAGGTGTAAAGAGGGTGGACTAGATTTTTGCATCAACAATTTGGCGCAGTCTATGGGAAATGACATCAAAGTCGTTCCTATTCTACCAAAAAACTACAATAGCGAAAGGAAAGAAGAAAGCTGTAGCTGTCATTACTACAGCCAATCCAGAGTTCTTCTTGAAACATTTGCTACAGCCAGGCCAGAGCTCCTCCTGAATCATTTGATGTAGTTAAGTCAGAGCTCTTCCTGAAGCATTTGCTACAGCCAAGCGAGAGCACTTCCTGAAGCACTTGCTACAGCCAAGTCAGAGCTCTTCCTGAATCATCTGCTGCAGCCAGGAGAGAACTTTTCCTAAAGCATTTGTTGCAGCCAAGCAGGAGCAATTCCTGAAGCATTTGCTACAGCCAAGTCAGAGGTCTTCTTAAATCATTTGTTGCAACAATGTCATAGCTCTTCTTGAATCATTTATTGCAGCCAAGTTAGAGCTCCTGCTGAAGCATTTGTTGCAGCCAAGTCAGAGCTTTTCCTGAATCATTTGTTATCGCCAAGCAAGAGCTCTCCCTGAAGCATTTCCTTTAACTAAGCGAGAGCTCTTCTTGAAGCATTTGTTACAGCCAAGTCAAAGTCCTTCCTGAATCATTGGCTGCAACCACATCAGAGCTCTTCCTGAATCATTTACTGCAGCCAAGTTAGAACTCTTCCTAAATCATTTGCTCAATCACGTCAGAGCTCTTCCTGAATCATTTGTTATAGCTAAGTCAGAGCTCTTCTTAGAGCATTTGCTGCAGTCAAGTCAGAGTTCTTCCTAAAGCATTTGTTGCAGCCAAGTCAGAGCTCTTCATGAATCATTTGCTGCAACCATGTCAGAGCTCTTCCTAAATTATTTGTTGTAGCCAAGTCAAAACTCTTCCTGAAGCATTTACTGCAGTCAAGTCAGGCCCTTCCTAAGTCATTTGTTGCAACCAAGCGAAAGCTCTTCCTAAATCATTTGTTATAGCCAAGTGAGAGCGCTTCCTGAAGCATTTGTTGCAGCCAAGAAAAATCTATTCTTAAAGCATTTGATGCAACCAAGTCAAAGCTCTTCCTGAATCATTTGTTACAGCCACGTCAAAGCTCTTCCTGAATCATTTGCTATAGCCAAGTCAGAGCTCTTCTTGAATCATTTGTTGCAGTCAAGAGAGAGCTCTTCCTGAAGCATTTACTGCAGCCAAGTCAAAGCTCTTCCTGAGACATTTGCTGCAGCCACGTCAGAGCTCTTCCTCAATCATTTGCTGCAGCCAAACAAGAGCTCTTCCTAAAGCATTTGTTGCAGCCAAACAAGAGCTCTTCCAGAGTCATTTACCGCAACCACGTCAGAGATCTTACTGAATCATTTGCTGCAGCCAAGCGAGAGCTCTTCCTAAATCATTTACTACAGCCAAGCGAGAGCTCTTCTTGAAGCATTGGCTATAGCCAAGCAAGAGCTCTTCATGAAGCATTTGCTGCATCTAATTCAGAGCTCTTCTTGAAGCATTTGCTGCATCCAATTTAGAGTTCTTCCTGAGTCATTTGTTGCAGCCACGTCAGAGCTCTTCCTAAATCATTTGCTGCAACCAAGTCAGAGCTCTTCTTGAAGCATTTGTGCTCACAAGCCCAAGTGTAGGGTCGCAATGTAGTAATAAT
This sequence comes from Magnolia sinica, assembly GCF_029962835.1. Taxonomy (NCBI): domain Eukaryota; kingdom Viridiplantae; phylum Streptophyta; class Magnoliopsida; order Magnoliales; family Magnoliaceae; genus Magnolia; species Magnolia sinica. Next base: position 29,318,096 of record NC_080587.1, read on the forward strand.
CGCGGTAAGACCGAGGTCGAATCCATAGGGACTAATCTCGTGTGTAATCTGAAAGCAACTAGAATCAAAACTAGGACAAGATGTAAAACTAATTCTGAAGTGATTGAGAGAGTTATTGTGATTAAAGTGATTAAAACCAAGAATTCAAAGGTGGGAACTAGGGTTTTCAAGGATCCACTTGCAGTAATCAGGGAACCCTCTTACTTGATTCAAGTCCCACAATTAGAATTGAAGTCTTATCTTATCCAATTGGAAGATATAACAATTAAGATCAAATCTGAACTTTCCTTGACCCAATTCTCAATAGAGGAGAATTATGATAATTGGAAGGGATTCCATCACCAAACCATGCCCATGGGATGATGGCCAATAACAGGATTTACCAATCTCACAATCTCAAATTCAAGAAAAGAAGATACTCAAAGCTATTACAGATCTATTGTAATTTGAGTCACAATAAACCATTAAAAACTGAAAGTATTCCTTAAATATTAAATTAGAATCAAAGAAGGTTCAACATAAACATAAATCAAAGCAAGATAAATATCTCATCACGCTACAACCTTCACCTCTTACCCCTATCTAAGAGGTTAGCCAACCATCGATATGATTGGACCAAAGTCTCTTAAGAAAAACATGAAAACAATTAAGGAATAATACGAAAAACTTTTGGCGATGACTTCTTCACCCTTTTACTCCACTCTTTAAACCCTAGAAGATGCCTTGGAGCATCTTAAGGAGTCCTATTTATAGTTGTAGAACTCTAACTTTTGCACCTAGTTGGAAAACTCTAGAAATCGCCTCAAATTTACGCAGTTTGCTAAAATAGACTTCACTCTACACAGTTTCCAAAATAGACTTCACTCTGTGCAATTTCACAAAATCACCCAGAGTTTCAGAATATGCTTTTTCAGTACAATTTCAGGATTCCTTTTCTTCACTTCAAAATTTTGATTCTCTTCATTCTTCACTTGGTTTTCTTAGATCTTTGCCATGTGAATTCTTTAATCTTGTCTCTTAAGATCCATCCCTTAGTGATTCTTGAACATTAAATCCATACTTTTAACATTCTTTTCAATCAAAGTTCTTAGATTCACCTTACAACATAAACATGTATAAAATACACCCATTAAGCATTATCATGTTCATAAAACTAAGATATAAATGAGAAAAAATATACAATATTTGAGTCTCAACAATTTGCTACAGCCAAGTCAGATCTCTTCCTAAATCATTTGCTACAGCCAAAAGAGAGCTCTTCCTGAAGCATTTGCTATTGCCAAGCGAGAGCTCTTCTTGAATCATTTGTTGCAGCCAAGCGAGAGCTCTTTCTAAAGCATTTGCTGTAGCCAAGTAAGAGCTCTTCCTGAAGCATTTGCTACAACTAAGATAGAGCTCTTCCAGAAGCATTTGCTGCAGCCAATTCAAAGCTCTTCCTGAGTCATTTGTTGTAGCCTTGTTAGAGCTATTCCTGAATTATTTGCTGCAACCAAGTCAGAGCACTTCCTGAAATATTTGCTGCAGACAAGTCAGAGTTCTTCCTGAATCATTTGCTGCAGCCAAGCAAGAGCTCTCCCTGAACCATTTTCTGTTGGCAAGTGAGAGCTTTTCCTGAAGCATTTATTGCAGCTATGTCAGATCTCTTCCTAAATCATTTGTTGCAGCCACGTCAGAGCTCTTCTTGAATTATTTGTTGCAGCCATGTCAGAGCTCTTTCTGAATCATTTGTTGCAGCCAAGTCAGAATAATTCCTGAGTCATTTACTGCAGCCACGTCAGAGCTCTTCCTAAATCATTTATTGCATCCAAGTCAGATCTCTTCCTGAAGCACTTGCTACAACCAATTCAGAGCTCTTCCTGAAGAATTTGCTGTAGCCAAGCAAGAGCTTTTCCTGAAGCATTTGTTGTAGCTAAGCTAGAGCTCTTCTTGAATCATTTGCTGCAGCCATGTCAGAACTCTTCCTGAGTCATTTGCTACAACCAATCTAAAGCTCTTCCTGAATCATTTGCTGCGGTCAAGTCAGAGCTCTTCCTGAATCATTTGTTGTAACTAAGTCAGAGTTCTTCCTGAATCATTTGTGGTAGCCAAGTCAGAGCTCTTCCAAAAGCATTTGCTGCAACTAAGTCAAAACTCTTCTAGAATCATTTGCTGCAACCAAGCGAAAGCTCTTCCTAAAGCATTTATTGCGGCCAAACGAGAGCACTTCCTGAAGTATAGCTACATTTAAGTCAGAGATCTTCATGAATCATTTGTTGTGGCCACGTCATAGCTCTTCCTGAATCATTTGATGCAGCAAAGTCAAAGCTCCTCCTGAAGCATTTGCTTCAGCCAAGTCAGAGCTCTTCCTGAATCATTTGCCGAAGCCAAGCGAGAGCTCTTCCTGAAGCATTTGTTGCAGCCAAGTGAGACTACTTCCTAAAGCATTTGCTGTAGCCAAGTTAGAGCTCTTCCTGAATCATTTGCTGCAGCCAGGCAAGAGCTTTTCCTAAAGCATTTGTTGCAGCCAGGCGAGAGCAATTCTAAAAGTATTTGCTGCAGCTAAGTCAGAGGTCTTCTTGAATCATTTGCTACAACAACGTCATAGCTCTTCTTGAATCATTTTCTGTAGCCAAGTTAGAGCTCCTGCTGAAGCATTTGTTGCAGCCAAGTCAGAGCTCTTCCTTAAGCATTTGCTGCAGCCAACTTAGAGATCTTCCTGAAGCATTTGCTACAACCAAGTCAGAGCTCTTCGTGAATCGTTTGCTGCAACCAAGTCAAAGCTCTTCCTAAATCATTTGAAGAAACCAAGCGAGAGCTCTTACTAAAGTATTTGCTACAGCCAAGTGAGAGCACTTCCTTAAGCATTTGCTGTAGCCAATGTCAGAGCTCTTCCTGAATCATTTGCTCCAACCAAGTCATAGCACTTCTTGAATCATTTGCTCCAACCAAGTCAAAGCTCCTCTTGAAACATTTACTGCATTAAAGCAAGAGCTCTTCTTAAAGCATTTGCTGCAGTCAAGTCAAAGCTCTTCCTGAAGCATTTGTTGCAGCCAAGTCAGAACTCTTCATGAATAATTTGCTACAACCACGTCAGAGCTCTTCCTGAATCATTTGCTACAGGCAAGTCAAAGCTCTTCATGAATCATTTGCTGCAGCCATGTCAGAGCTCTTCATGAATCATTTGTTGTAGGCAAGTCAGAACTCTTCCTGAAGCATTTGCTGTAGCCAAGTCAGAGCTCTTCCTGAATCATTTGTTGTAGCCAAGTAAGAGTTCTTCCTGAATCATTTGTTGCAACTAAGGGAAAGCTCTTCCTGAAGCATTTGCTGCAGCCAAATAAGAGCTCTTCCTGAAGCATTTGCTGCAGCCAAATAAGAGCTCTTCATGAAGCATTTGCTACAGCCAAGTTAGAGCTCTTCCTGAATCATTTGTTGCAGCCACGTTAAAACTCTTCCTGAATTATTTGCTGTAGGCAAGTCATAGCTCTTCCTAAATCATTTATCATAGCCAAGTGAGAGCTCTTCCTGAAGCATTTGTTGCAGCCAAGTTAGAGTCCTTCCTAAGTCATTTGTTGTAGCCATGTCAGAGCTCTTCCTAAATCATTTGTTGTAGCCAGGTGAGAGCTCTTCGTGAAGCATTTGCTGCAGCCAAGTCAGAGCTCTTCTTAAGTCATTTACTGAGTCACGTCAGAGCTCTTACTGAATCGTTTGTTACAGTCAAGTCAGAGCTCTTTCTAAAGCATTTGATGCAGCTAAGTCAGAGCTCTTCCTGAGTCATTTGCTACAGCCAAGTCAGAGCTCTTCCTAAAGCATTTACTGCAGGCAAGTCAGAGCTCTTCCTAAGTAATTTGCTGCAACCAAGTCAGAGCTCTTTCTGAATCATTTGTTGCATCCAAGTCAAAGCTCTTCCTGAATCATTTACTATAGCTAAGCGAGAGCTCTTTCTGAATCATTTACTTCAACCAAGTCAGAGTTCTTCCTGAATCATCTGTTGTAGTCATCCCAGCTCTTCCTAAATCATCAACTGAGTAGGATACCCAATCCTACCAGAAGCCGGCCAACTCTACTCCCGCAATGCCCACTCCTTGATCCTGCACCCTGGGTGGTTGATTAGTCTCCTAGGAGAACCGAGTCGAAGCCTTTAATAAAAAATGGATCGACTCATGTAACTCCGGGAGAGACAGATCCACCCCTCGGTCGCGATGCAGAGGAGGGTGATACCACTGCACCACCTCAAGCACCGATCAACTTGCAGAGAAATAAGTAACCTCCTTAGCTACCAGCCTAGGCTCTTTCCTACACTTCGGGAGTAGCCACGCTCGCAAACTTTGATCTGCGCCTCGTGGCAGAGAGGAAGAGTTGTGGAAAAGCTCTGAAATAATGGCCGAGAATGAGGGCCATTGGGAGGCAAAGCTCAGGAAAATTCAAGGGTAGATCAGCGACATCAAACAAGCTTACCGTGCCCAAGTGCCGACCTTAATAAAATCTGAGCTGAGCAAGAAAACCTAATGACCAAGCTGAACCAATTAACAAAGCTCGGTAATAAGGCTAACCAGCCAACTTCGACCTTAACATCAAATACTGAGGGATGTATCGACTAGAAGACATGGGGGGCTCTTACCTTGCCCGTGGAATGCTGACCACTTGAAGATCTACTACTCCTGAGGACTCAAGAAGTCCTTCGACCAGGAGCGTGTCGACTGACCGACCTACCCGACAAGAGTGACCTCCATTTCTAAAAGGAAAAAAGGTGCTCGTAACACTACTGTCATGCTTTATACTATTCGACGATTTCTACAATAAAAGAACTTCCCCAAGTCAGTGGAAGAGAACTTCTTTCAAAATTTCAACTATTCGAGCTTAAAAATCGACTACGAGGACTTCCCCTAGTGCAAGGGAAAAAAGTCATCTACTATGAATTCTACTATGGAAGAGCTTCCTCATATCGGAAAGAAAATTTCTTTTTCTATAATTCAAGCTACACGAACTACTGAGGACTTCCCTTAGTGCAGGGGAAAAACAGTCCTCACCAATCGTCCGACCTTTAAAGAACAGGTTAGACCACAAATTGGTAACGTCACTCAAATTGCACGATCTACAATGAGGATCTCTTGGTGTAAGGGAAAATAATCCTCATAAGTAAAATGCTCGACCTCTCATGAAGGGGTCATTGCAGCTAACCCATTTATTCGACAAAAGCATAATTCCTCTAATAAAAGAAAGAGCTCAAAAGCTCACCCTGATGCTCCTACTAAGCTAAAATGTCCAACCTCACCAAAATCAACATACTTCCCAAGCTCATTGCATGAGCTGGAAAGTAGTGGGGCTTACTGTTATGGGTAAAAATAGACTAGCTAAAGAGAAGAGGTCAGCTCGGACATTTATGTGGGACACGAGGTCGACCAGCGCCGGTCATGACCAATAAGCTCTACAATGGCCAAGGAAGAGAGGTCAGTCACCTACTACATATGAATATAGATTGGCAGGTCAGCGAGTCGACAGGTCGGCCATCTACCTAATGACAAGGGGAGGCTCGAAGCTCATCCGAGTATCAAGGTCGGCCAAGTCCACCTCAGACCCCCAGGTCAGGTTGGCATACTAACCCCAGGTTAGGTCAGCAAACTACCCCCAGGTAATATCGACAGACTATACCCAAGTCAGGTTGGCAGACTACCCCCAGGTCAGGTCGACAGACTATCCCCAAGTCAGGTCGACCAAAACCACCTCGGCCTCCAACTGCATATTTTCGTTGATTATGAATAATAAGATCTAAGAAAGATTCGCCCAAGATCATCTTCAAAGATCTAGGAGGATATCCGCGACATGCTCAGGATCCCGAGATCTTCGCCAAGGATCTCGAGAGATTCCTTCACGCGTTCAGGATCTGAATCCCTATACAATACGTCCCTACTAAATAAGGAGATCTCCTCTACACCACCACTTCTCCTCAACTATAAATAGGAGCATCTCTAATGGTAAAAGGTATGCCCAATCTCTAGCCCTAACCCATGTGTACTCAACTAGACCCAGATTCCTGACTTCACCATCGGAGGGTCCCTTGCTCTAGCTAGGGTCTCCTTTACCTTCTTCTTGTGCAGGTACTCGAAGGTCTAACGAGGGTGGACCAGATTTTTGCATCAACACTTACCATGAGACCCGGTTTCTACTCAAATGGATCGTCATCCCTTAAGTCAATTGTGAGTGCCATTATTGTAAAAATTATTAATAACAGAGAACTTTCGACCTATATCTTCTTTCTCTATTTTTACTATTAAACTACGATAGCGAATCACACTTAAAGAAAAAGTCATTAAGTTTGTAGACTCATGTCTACTGTCTTAAGGCAAGAAAAACTCATTCAGAAGGGCTCACCTCTACCATTTCACAAATCATCTAAACGAAAGCATAAACCAGTGATTGAGAGGATGGCTAAATCCTATGTCCAGTCTCTAATCTGTCAATCTAGACGTGAGGAACACCAGTGATTCAATCAAACCTTTGAGTTGAGCAGACTCAGGCACGCTCGCACATCTTACCCACACGAAAAACTAATTCAAGCCCTCATTCACATATGTGGCCCCATGTTTGATTGAATTGACCAAACAACGTGGATGGCAAGAACGAGGATTCCAACGAGAGAAAATTGTAAAGAAGTACGTGAAGATCACTGGTCCTCACCTACATGTCAATGTCTCCAGTGAGCATGCATAATCGACTGTGGGTGTAACGAAGTAGCACACGTGTCAAGATTTGCGTGCACTATCAAAGATACATTACACACCCTATCATTGCGACGGATTGATGCAGTCGCATAATCATTTCTCAATATGCTATTTCAATCGAAAGATTCAGAGAGAGAGTGCCACGAAATAGACTTCGGCTAACCCTAGCATCAAATGAGTTCCAAGCTTCGACCGCTTCTCAATAAATCTTAAAAGCTTATAGTTGTTGCCGTCATATCATTCTACTTGCATTTTGTTTGCTCCCATGAGAAGGAGATGCTTGGGATGTGGCCAACAAACACAACATACTAGTTATGAGTCATATATAATCAGCACAGAAGATCGCATATATGAACACAATGTATAAATGAATTTTATATAGATGTCACATTAAGTCAGCTAAAGCCTTATCATTATACTTGCATCCTGTTTGCCTCCCAGAAGAAGTATATGCTTGGGATGTGGTCAACAAACACAACATACTAGTTATGAGTCATATCAAATCTACATAGAAGATCGTATATATGAATATAATATACAAATTAATTTTACATAGATGTCATATTAAGTGAGCATGCCTCTCCCCCCACACACACACACACACACACACATATTTATAATGGTGACTTACTCACATGTGGAAAGTGTCGGAGATCCTTGGTTATGAAGGATATAGGAAATAGTAGGGTCGAAACCATGTATGCCTAGTGTCTACTAGGAAGCAGTCGGGTATTGAATGTTGTAGGGTTGGAATATGTGGAGATGGCACCTCTTGTATTCATCTTGGATTACATCCATGCTCTTTCTGTCCATTGTTTTATTTTCTACATGTACTTATTATTATTATGAATTATTGGAAGGTGTAGAGAGGTGATCCTACCAGGGTCTTTTGAGCTCATGCCTTAGTTTAAATTTTTTTCAGAAAATCCTAGCAAATTGCAGTAGGCATTTGGAAGGTGGGAGCTTAATCCCACACAGGTTAGTTTTATTTTCTAAGAAATGTAAAACTGTAAAAAGAAATGTAATATGGATCTGATATATATTTTATAAGATATCGAATGCCATATTTTTTGTCTTGTTATGATACCTTGTTGAATTGTGTTGTACTAGGAAAATGTGAAAAGGGGACACCAGTACAACCGTATTTCTAATACATCAACATACACCCTTTTAATTTTCAGGTATTTTTAAGCTAGCAATTCACTTTACACAATTTGGAGAGACTTTTTTTTCTACTTTTAGTAAAAATTAAGAAGAGTAAAATTTATTCTTGTAGGAAAAGAGGTATACTAAATGGATGGTGTGAATATCAATTCCCATATAAAATTATTGATTTTATTTTATTTTACAAATGTTTCACTCTCATTTCCTTCTATTAGATTGACGTCATAAGAAGGGACATGAAGGTTGTTCCGCCGGCTGAAGACAAGAGTATTAGATAGAAACATTTGGCTAAAAAGGATTCTTAAAGATGACAACAAATAATAGCTGAGAGAAGGTGACGATGATGATGATTGACTCTCCCGTTCCTTCTCAAAACTATTGTTACTTGCCTTTGAGATTGGATTGGATTGGATTGGATGGGACAACATCATGTCAAATGACCCTAAACCATTTCCATTTAAATGATATGAACTAGTCTTGAGCTCAGTGCCAATAAATTCATGTTGTAATTTTGAAATCATCGCAGCAGATTCCATGATTTGCACTAGCATCAATTTAGGGAATCATTTTGAATTAGAATGCATACATTGATCGGTTATTGCACCGTCTGTCGCAGTGATTGAATTTGGTGGCGTGTCTTATGGTCTCCGCCTCTGTCACACTTATGTTTGGTAGCATGCTCTAATGGAAAGAGATGTGCAATGTAAAGCTGTGAAGATTAGGGGACCGAACACATCTTTATATAGGCTTAAGCTGGGAGGAAAACCCACCCATTGTAAGGTGCTTCCAAGCCCATGTCTCCTCAATCCAACCATTGGAGAGAAGCCGTATCCCAATACAAATCTATTGAGAGTTATCGGTTGTACTTTACACCCATGAAACTTGTATAATTCTAACAATTGTGGGTCCCACCATTATTGTAATGCGATCGATCCAATCCGATCATTGCATTGCTAGATGAACTATGCCATGTGTGGTCCATAATTCTAACATTCTCCCACTTAGGACATTAATGACATCGCAATGTATTATCTAGTATTTCCACAATGACCTCAAAGCTTTACTAGATATTTTAATGGATCTTGTGAAGTACCCTGAATTATCCGGTTCACTAGAACTATTAACATTGGACCACGTCAATCATTACCTCATTTATCGAATCGGGACCAGTCATCGTAATCACAATGCCAGCATTCCCAATGCCATGAATACTGAAAGAATATGAAAATCTCATGCCAGGTGAAACTCGCATGTAGACTTTTAATCGGTCCAATCATCTCTATCAAGAGATGCCTCAGCCTCAATCATAGCCAACCTTATCTTGTTCATTTTGCATGCACAACGAAAACAGAGATCGGAGCTTGAATCATCAATAAACTTTAATTAACTGAAATATGTACGCCACCTTAACGTTTGTACTCTCACTGGCCTTGAACACCCTGCAATGCAATTATCATGTGGGGTTTACAAACACTTGATAATTATAGATCATCTTCCTTTCAAGGAACCTTGGAGAATGCTCTTTCATGCTTATCTTAATTCAAAGGACTGTAATATTGCAACGTCTAACACGTGGCTTTACAATAGACATTAAAAATTTTGTTCCAATGCATGGTATCATAAGTGCTCGCATTGCACCTTATCGAGCTACAACACTTGTGCCATGAAACAAAATTGATGTTGGACCTCCCACTGAAGAGGCATTCATTGTAAACCAAACTTATTTATCTTATCAGTTCCACCCAACTGGTGTTACTATTTGTGAGCTGAATATTTGTATCATATTTCTTTATTCACACAAATCATGCATTTTGTATACCCACAATTTCTTCACAAGGATCATCTAGTTATCTACAAGGTTAAGTGCAAGTCCTCGAATTGTTATAACATTGAGACTCCCACTGTTCCCTTACTAATCAAAGGATTAAAGGGCATATATATAGTTTAAAGAGAGAATATTGTTGAGGGTCAAATATTGCATATTAGACCCTAGTTATTACATGGATTTACGACCATGAAAATGTTTAAAGGCCTATTTAAATCGTGTTTGTGCTGCAGGGTGAATTTACGAGCATGTGACTGAAAAGGATGTTAAGAGTGTAGATTTAACGCTCTGATGTCACCAAGGTAAGGGAAGGACTACAAGGGACCAAGATCGACGGATTTACACGCCAGAGATTCGAGAAAATCAGGCCACTCATGTTACACGGGCCCGAAAATCATCCAGAATGCAAGATCACAAGGTTCCCACCATCTGCTCAGCTCAGAACATCATTCGTAGCCTGAGGACCATAAATGAACCGTACAAGTCAAATTTGAACCCTTGGATCTTTATGGAAGTGGCTCAACAGACACATCAGCCCTAAAACCTCGATTTGGAGCCCACTTGCTATCTGGATATGCCTCAACTTCTGTCCCCACTGTTAAAATGATATGAGAAAAGATATGGACGAAACGGATCTCCCATATACATCAAAGTAGACCCCACCTTGAGTGACATGCGCACGCAGTGCACGCGCACTCGCTGTGCACCAAACCACTCAAGCCGGTCGAACTCGGTTTGACCGAGCTTTCCTTCTCCAAAATGGAGTTTCCATTTTCGTTCCAGCATTTACACGCCGTCCATGTGGGATGTTGATGTGGGCCACTATGAGTGTCTATTAGAGAAATCTGAACCGTCCATTCAAAGACCAAGGACCATATGACCCAGACCTAGAGGAGGGAACTAAAAGAGGACAACTTGAATGGTTTTCAACCGTTCAAACACGGAACGGATGGCAGCAACAAAAGTTCTGTGGGCCACACTGAAACTAAGAAAAAGTCATCCATACCCGACTGGTTTTGCGAAGGGAATTCAATGGACGGAATGGATTTTTCAGGCATCACTGATCATGGATCCCATCATCATCACAACGTAACCATCTTACGCAGGCTCTGTTTCGCGTCCGAACGCTGTCCGAGTTTTGCGGAAGGTTGTATGACCATGGCGGTGATCGGACCGTCAATCAGAACCGTCCAGTAGCTATCCAAACAAGTTTCTACCACTCCTATGAGGTTGGATTTGTTAGTTTGGGCGATCCTACCTCTCGGATTCACTTGAAACACAACCCATCTCTACATTTTTGCTGAGCAGAGGTGCTCAGGCCGGCGTTTTTGTGAACCACATTGCGTAAAGAGGAGTGCGGAACTCCTGCTCCAGGGCATCCTTGCCTATAAGAAAGAAGAGAGAGAGATCGGCAGGAGGCATTCAATTGGCAGGGATCCATGGCTGGGAATCTTCTAACGTGAGAGAGAGAAAGAATTGTTAAGAGTGTTTTTATTTATTTATTTTTTGAATTTTTGGAGGATTAGCCAAATCATGTCAGGCTAAACCTCTTAGCTAGGGCTAAGAGGTGAAGCTTGTGGCGTGATGGAATGATCCTACGGTTTGATTCATGTCGAACTTGTTATTGATTGGTTTGATTTTAAGGAAGGCTTTAGTTTTTAATGGTTTATTATGACTGATATTATAGTAAATCTGCGATGGCGTGAGTTTTTCCTTTTCATTATCCTGATTATGCAGTTAGGAAGTCCCGTTGTTCACCATCGTCTCCTGGGCATGGTTGGATGATGGAATCCTTCCTAACATTCATACATCTATCTGATTGATTGTTGATTAGTGTAATTCTATTGTTTACTTTATCTCATGGGCATGGTTTTGTGATGGAATCAACTCTAATTCTCATACCTTTCATCTCTTTGAAAACTAGATCGAAGGAAGTTCAGATTGAGTTTTAGTGACATATCTTCCAATTGGATGAGGATGGGACTCGAAGTCCAGTTGAGTTCATGAATCAAGCGTAGATCTTCCTGATCTCTACAAGTGGATCCTTTGAATCCCTAGTTTCCTACCTCTAAATTTCTTAAGTTTTACATTAATACTTCACCATTATTCCTCAAATTATAATCAATTTAGATTTCATCTTAGTCTAATTTTAATTCTACCTAGTTTCAGATAACGTACAGGTTTCAGTCCCTTGGGATTCGACCTCGGTCTCACCGAGTTTATCATTACATCACAACCCTATACTTGGGGAGTGAACAAGTTTTTGGCGCCGTTGTCGGGGATTGACGGTTACGATTCTTTGAAAGTAATTAGTTTTAGAATTAGTTTGAGATTAGGATTTTACTAACTTTAGTTTTAGATTCTTATTTCTATTTGATTTCTAGAACTAACTTGTTCCTGTTTTGTAGGATCCTGACATAAACTTCTAAATTGGTAATCCCTTTCTAATTTCTATACTTTTTCTATTTTTAAAATTAGGGTTTGAGTTTTAGAAATTTTCTAATTCTAGTATTTTTTTATTTTTAGGAAATAGTTTTTTTTTAGAAACTTTCCTCTTTTGTTTTTAGAAACTAGGTTAGTTATTTCCTCTTTTAGAAATTCTTCCCTTTTTAGAAACTAACCCAACTTTCCTGTTTTGTAGGATTCTGAGATAGGTTTCTAAATTGGTAATTTCTTTCTTAATTTCTTCCTTGCTATTTCTAAATTAGGATTTATTTTAGCAAGTTTCTAATTCTAACTCTTTTAGAATCTAACTTTGTTTCCTAATTTATTTTTAGAAATTTTCTACTTATAGATTTCTTTAGAAACTAACTTTCCTATTTTGTAGGCTTTTAAGATAGAAATTTCTAATTCGGTAAGCTCTTTCTCTACTTTCTATTTTTCAGATCTCTTTTAGTAACTTACTTACTAGTTTAGGACTTTCCTAATTTATTTTAAATTTTTACTTTCTTTTAGGAATTTCTTTTTTTAGAAACTAGTTTACTTCTATCTTTCTTTTTAAGGATTTTCTAATTTTAGACCTTCTCTTTAGAAACTGACTTGTTTTGTTTTCTTTTGCAGGTTTTTAACTTAGGGACTCCAATTTGGTAACTTCTTTCCAACCCTCTCTTTCTTTCTAGGTTTTCTTTTCCTTTCTTAGGATTAGGTTTCGAATTTGATTGAGGGCTGTGAGTGTTTCATACCCAAGTGGGCCCGTGACAACACTCAACATCTCTTGACTGAAGGAGGATTGGTTGAGGGGTTAACTATCTATCGCAGGACTAAACACCAATCGAAATCCCCTGAGTTAATTGAAGTGATGGCTGAGAACTGACCTCTTCTACCTCAACCTAGGGTGGAGGACATTCAGGATGAGAATGAGGTACATCAAGCACCCCCGCCTCGTACTTTACGAGATTATTTACAACCAGCGGGGGTGAGTATGCCCTCATGCATGATTTTTTCCAAAAATACAGGACATATGGACATCAAGCCAGGAGTTATCCAACTCCTTCCTAAGTTCCATGGGCTTGAATCTGAAGAACCATATTTACATTTGAAAGAGTTTGATGAGATCATAGCCACTTTATATTTTCAAAATGTGTCTGAGGACACAGTCAGGCTGAAACTCTTTCCCTTTTCCTTGAAGGAGAAGGCTAAGACGTGGTTACATTCACTGTGTCCTAGATCCATTGGCACATGGAATGATATGCAGAGGGAATTTATAAAGAAATTTTTTCCACATCATAAAACGATTACTCTTAGAAAAGCAATCATGAACTTCACCCAAGAGGAGGATGAAACATTTTACCAATGTTGGGAAAGGTTCAAGGATTTGGTCAGTTCATGCCCATAATACGGCTTTGAAACGTGGCGCATTACAAATTTTTTCTATGATGGACTGACATCTTCCATGCGCCAAATGGTCGAGACAATGTGTAATGGAGAATTCATTAATAAAAATGTTGACGAGGTATGGGATTACCTCGATAGTCTTGCTGAAAAAACACAATCATGGGGCTATTACCCAAAATCGAACACCACGTCTAGGCCGACTCAATCTAAGGAGAAAGGTGGATTGTATCTCTTGAAAGAAGAAGATGATCTCAAGTATAAAGTGACTACGCTCATAAGAAAAGTTGAGGTCATGGAAGGAAAGAAGGATAAGGTTAATGAAAGTGTTTGCAGCATATGTGATTGCAACATTCATACAACTGAAAATTGTCCTACAATACCCGCCTTTCGAGAAGTGTTGAATGAACGATCCAATGCCGTAAATAATTATCAAAGACCTTTCAATGGACCAACCTCTAATACGTACAATCCTGGTTGAAAAAATCATCCAAACTTTAGTTGGAGAAATGGACAAACTTCTACCCCTTAAGGTTTTTTCAATTAAAATCCAAATCAGGGAAAACCTCAAGAAGAACCGATTCAAAATTCCATGCAAGAGCTGACCCAGGCAATGCGAGACTTTATGCAAAAGATGGATTCAAGTATGATGGTTATAGAAAAGGGGATGCTTCCTGCACAACCGCTCCCCAATCCTAAACCGCAATACGAGATAAGTGATCCCAGCTCTTCAAATCAAATGGGGCACGCTAAATCTATCACCACTCTTAAGAGTGGGAAGATCATTGATAAAACCCTTCCGGTTAGGCCCAAAAAGCCTCAAGAACCAGAAGAGGACAACAATAATGGATCTAGTGAGGCTCCACAAAAATTAGAACCGAAACTTCTAGAAAAGCCAGTTGCTCCATTTTCCCAACGGTTGGTCGCACCAAAACCTCTCTCTAACTCTCAGGATATCCTAAAGGTGTTGAAACAAGTGAAAGTCAACATTCCTCTACTTGATGTCGTAAAATAGATACCTTCATATGCCAAATTTCTGAAAGACTTATGCACGACCAAACAACGGCAGAGTATTCAAAAGAAGATCTTCTTAACCGAGAAAGTGAGTGTCATCCTAAAGCAAGACGTGCCACAGAAATTCAAAGATCCCGGTAGCCCAACCATATCATGTGTAATCGAGGACCATCGAATTGATCATGCACTTCTTGACTTAGGAGCGAGCGTCAATTTGATTCCCTACTCGGTATACAAACAGTTAGGTTTAGGTGAATTAAAACCCACCCTAACCACATTACAACTTGCTGATCGCTCTATTCATGTACCAAGAGGGATAATTGAGGATGTGTTGGTCCAAGTTGATAGATTTTATTACACTGTAGATTTTATCATCCTGGACACCGAACCCATCAATAATATGAGCACTCAGATTCCCGTCATTCTTAGTCGCCCATTCCTTGCCACTTCAAACGCAATTATCAATTGCAGGAATGGTGTCATGACTATGTCCTTTGGGAATATGACATTAGAGTCAAACATCTATTTCAATAATGGCAGAAACTTAGAGGATGATGACGATTTCCACGACATTAACATGATTGACTCTTTAGTGGAAGATACGACACCTCTGACCTTATCATCTGACCCTCTAGAGACGTGTCTGGCCCACTCCCATGATTTTGATGATGACATGATTAGGGAGGATACTGCACTGGTACTTGAAGTTAACCGGTGGAGGCCACAATTTGAAGAGTTGCCCCAAACTGATGTAGTGCCTCTACCGTCTAACCTTAAGCCACCGAAGCTTGACCTAAAACCTTTGCTCTCTGATTTAAAATATGTCTATTTAGGTTAAGATGAGACATACCCGGTGGTGATCTCTGCCCACCTGGAGAAAGAACAGGAGAGTATGCTCATATCTACTCTCATTGAGCATAAGGAAGCCCTTGGATGGATGATAGCAGACCTCAAGGGAATCGACCCCTCGATTTGTACTCACCGCATTTATCTTGAGGATAATGTGAAGACCGTTCGGCAATCACAACGTAGACTAAATCCAAACATGGGGGAAGTGGTTAAGGCCAATGTTCTTAAACTATTAGATGTGGGTATTATATACCCCATATCTGATAGTCAATGGGTGAGTCCAACTCAGGTGGTTCCTAAGAAGTCCGGGATCACCATCATAGCCAATGCCAATAATGAACTCATGCCAATTAGAGTTACTACTGGTTGGAGAATGTGCATTGACTACAAGAAGCTGAATACCGTCACGAGGAAGGACCACTTTCCTTTGCCCTTCATTGATCAAATCTTGGAAAGGCTAGCTGGTCACTGTTATTATTACTTCTTGACGGATATTCAGGCTATAATCATATAGAGATAGCTCTTAAAGATCAGGAAAAGACCACATTTACATGTCCCTACGGCACCTTTGCCTACAGAAGGATGCCATTCGGATTATGTAATGCCCCTGCCACCTTTCAGCGATGTATGATGAGTATCTTTTCTGACATGGTGGGGAAATATCTAAAGGTCTTCATGGACGATTTCTCTGTTTTCGGTTCATCTTTCAACGAGTGCTTAGAGAGTCTTAAATGTGTGCTGAGAAGATGTGAAGAAAAGAACTTGGTACTTAATTGGGAGAAGTGTCATTTCATGGTTTATAAGGAAATTGTCCTTGGACATATTATCTCGTCCAAAGGAATCGAGGTGGATAAGGTAAAAATCGATCTTATCTCTAACCTACCTCCACTCAAGAACATTAGAGACGTGCGATCCTTCTTAGGACATGTAATATTTTACAGGCGATTCATAAAGGACTTTAGTCTCCTCTCTCGTCCTTTGTGTAATCTACTTCAAAAGGATGCACCATACGAGTGGACTGAGACATGTCAGGAAGCTTTCACTAAGTTTAAGGGTATGTTGACTAGTGCACCCATCATACAACCACCCGACTGGGGCATTCCTTTTGAACTTATGTGCGACGCGTCTGATTATGCTCTTGGGGCAGTTCTAGGCCAGCAAAAAGATAAGAAACCCTACGTTATTAATTATACGAGTAAGACTCTAAATCCTGCCCAAGTGAACTACTCGACCACGGAAAAGGAACTCTTGGCCGTAGTGTTCGCTTTGGACAAATTTCGGTCCTACTTGATTGGATCCAAGATCATTATTTACACTAATCACGTGGCGCTCAAGTATCTTCTGTCTAAGAATGATGCTAAGCCCGCCTGATACGATGGATCCTCCTACTCCAGGAATTTAACCTAGAAATAAAAGATAAAAAGGGAGTAAAGAACGTAGTGGCTGACCATCTTTCTCACCTTAATCCCTCTGATTCCCTTGAAACGACACATATCAATGACATGTTCCCCGATGAATAATTGTTCAGAGTCTCCCATTCACCTTAGTTCGCTGATATTGCTAATTATCTTGCCACAGGTTCCATACCGACACATTGGACTGCGCAAGATAAGAAAAAAAATTTCACCAAGGTACGCAACTTTTTCTGGAATGATCCATATTTGTTTAAATATTGTCCAGACCAAATCCTGAGGAGATGTGTGCCAGACGATGAGCATCAGAGTGTTATCTCCTTTTGTCACTCACAGGCCTGTGGTGGTCACTTTTCTGCTAAAAAGACCACGGCCAAGATTTTGCAGTGTGGTTTTTATTGGCCCACTATGTTCAGGGATACTCATGAGTTTTGTAAAGGTTGTGAGCGTTGTCAGAAATTGGGAGCGTTGTCCTGTTGAAATATGATACTCTTGAATCCCATTCTTATTATCGAGGCATTTGATTGCTGGGGCATTGATTTCATGGGACCATTCCCCCAATCTTTTGAAAATGTATATATTTTACTCACTGTGGACTATGTCACTAAATGGGTTGAAGCGATTCCGTGTCGGAATAATGACCATCGCATGGTCATTAAATTTCTAAAAGAGAACATCCTTTCCTGATTCGGAACACCTCGAGCTATCATTAGTGATGGGGGCTTACACTTTTGTAATAGGCCATTCGAGAGTTTAATGAAGAAATACGGTATCTCTCATAAGGTGAGCACCCCATATCACCCACAGACAAGTGGGCAAGTTGAGATTTCCAATAGGGAGATCAAACACATTTTGGAGAAAACGGTTAACCCTGACCATAAGGATTGGTCAATCCGATTGACTGATGGCTTATGGGCTTACCGGACTGCATTTAAAACCCCTATTGGAATGTCTCCCTTTAGACTTGTCTATGGGAAGGCTTGCCACTTGCCTGTGGAGTTGGAACATAAATCCTACTGGGCGATCAAAAAATTGAATTTCAATCTGGACAACGCTGGCTCGCTACGCAAACTTCAGTTGAATGAACTCAAAGAAATCCGAAACGATGCATACGAGAACTCGAGAATTTATAAGGACAGAATGAAGGCGTTTCATAACCAATACATTCTACGGAAATCATTCACTCCTGGTCAGAAAGTCCTTTTGTATAATTCTCGATTACATCTCTTTCCAGGTAAGCTTCGATCTCGTTGGACTGACCCTTACATTGTGGTCACTGCGTATCCTCATGGGGCTGTTAAGATAAGAGATCCTGACAATGAGAAGGAGTTTAAAGTAAATGGACATCGCTTAAAGCCATTTGTTGAGAAATTTGATTCAGAGGATATGTCCATACCTCCGACTGATCCTGTTTACCAGGATTGATCTCCTAGTCTGATGGAGGTATAGGTAGGTTTCCTGTTTTCATAGGACTAGGGTAGTTTGCTTTATGCTGTTCTAGGTTAATTTGCTTTCTACATTGTTTTAGGATAGTTTTCTTTTGTTGGTTTCTCTCTTGTGCTGACTTGCTTTTATGCTGAGATTTTTGTGTACAAGCTTCTTGAATCCCTCGTCCAGGTATAATCTTCCCATCACTTCTTATTTACTTTCATTGTCTCATGTACATTGCGAGCATATCTTTTACATTGAGGACAATGTAGATTTTTAGTTGGGGGTGGGAGATTATCGTATGAATTCGAAGTGATTTCGACGACCATCTTGGATTGAGACTTACAAGATACATGATGTTGGTGATTTATGTCTCTTGGATTTAGTTGTTTGATAGATTTCACAGTTGAGAGCGACTTAACAATCCATGATTAGAAGTTTTAAACATTGATTGAGTCATGATTTCACAAAACACATCTCGCTTGCACATTAAGGGTTCAATTCGATATTAAAGGATTAACTTGGTGATCACTAAGCTTGAAGGGAACCAACCTGAGAAATTGAAAGGATTGGGCGAATGGTCTACACCATAGGTTTGCTCCCTATAGGTGTAGATTCAATCCCCCATGGATGATATGTGAAAAAAGTTGGGTGTATAGTCTTCACCATAGGTTTGCTCCCTATAGGTGAGGATTCGATTCCCCTTCTTGGCGTTACTTTTAATGGAAAAATCAAAAGCTAGAAGAACGAAAACATGATCTATGAGGTAAGTTTTTCTTTAAGTTTTGGTTATCATGAATTCTCTTGTTGGTTACCAATGATATCCTGAAATAGAGAAGTGAATTTTAATGATGATAAGCCGAGATTACACTATACAACCATGGAACTCAATATTTAGAATTGTTCTAATTGATGGATTAATACTTTGAATTTAATTATGAAGTTTACCGTGCACTTGAGTCCAGGAGAAAGTAATGTCCAATAGTCATGAATCTTAGACTTCTCGTATCTGGGTTATTTTCCAAAAATCACTTGAGTTTATAGAAATTGTACTGTAATTCTCAATTTATTTTTCGCATACTTTGCTCGGGACTAGCAAAATGCTGGTTGGGGGTTGTGTTGAGGGTCAAATATTGCATATTAGACCCTAGTTATTACATGGATTTACGACCATGAAAATGTTTAAAGGCCTATTTAAATTGTGTTTGTGCTGCAGGGTGAATTTACGAGCATGTGACTGAAAAGGATGTTAAGAGTGTGGATTTAACGCTCTGATGTCACCAAGGTAAGGGAAGGACTATAAGGGACCAAGATCGACGGATTTACACGCCCGTGAGTTTTTCCTTTTCATTATCCTGATTATGCAGTTAGGAAGTCCCGTTGTTCACCATCGTCTCCTGGGCATGGTTGGATGATGGAATCATTCCTAACATTCATACATCTATCTGATTGATTGTTGATTAGTGTAATTCTGTTGTTTACTTTATCTCATGGGCATGGTTTTGTGATGGAATCAACTCTAATTCTCATACCTTTCATCTCTTTGAAAACTAGATCGAAGGAAGTTTAGATTGAGTTTTAGTGACATATCTTCCAACTAGATGAAGATGGGACTCAAAGTCCAGTTGAGTTCATGAATCAAGCGTAGATCTCCCTGATCTCTACAAGTGGATCCTCTGAATCCCTAGTTTCCTACCTCTAAATTTCTTAAGTTTTACATTAATATTTCACCATTATTCCTCAAATATAATCAATTTAGATTTCACCTTAGTCTAATTTTAATTCTACCTAGTTTCAGATAACGTACAGGTTTCAGTCCCTTAGGATTCGACCTCGGTCTCACCGAGTTTATCACTACATCACAACCCTATACTTGGTAAGTGAACAAATATCATGTTGCACATATTAAGATTCTTTAGAATTTGAGACATGTTGTCATGCCCCAAACTCGATTAATGGGCTCACAGAATTCCCGAGCTCTGAATCTGGCGGTGACAACATCGGTAGTACCCCATTCCCGACTCCTAGCTGTCAAGTGCAAAGTTCCGATCCGAGGATCTCACAAGGAGAATTTTCAGTGTGAATTTTTTTTTGTAAAGGAGCATAACCACAAGTGTTCCTAAGTCACAAAACATCGTCACCACATACCCACTGATATAATATTTGAGTAATGTTAAAAGAGAAATACATAATATAATAGAACTCCAAAAGATCAGACAAATGCTCCCGCCTCAATGTTGTTGCGATCTAGCATAACCTGCACGTAAACAACGTGCATAAGCTTGCTATGAAGCTTAGAGAGTGCATGTGTGTGTGCGCAATACATGTGCAAGCATACAAATATCAGAGTAAGCGAAAATGATGGAGGGCTAAACAGGAAAATCTATAAATGCTATCAACCATACCCAGGCTTTGCGATGTAAAGGCTTACATGGCTAAATGTCATATGCTAAAAATGTAATGCAACTTCCCAATCCTCCACTAGTCCAAATGTCAGAATAGTTTACAATTGGATCATCACCAGGGTCTAGTATACTTCTGACACTGGTTGCCGCCCATCACACGCAAGACTAAGCGAGTGTAAAAGGCCTCCTTATACACCTCGTTAGTGGTACACAAAAACCAGCCAATCCGTCGATAGTGAACCCATTTCGTGAGCTGGTCAAACTGAACCTAGCATATAGCCATCTGCACCTTGGCGGATAAGGTCAAAACCCCTTCCAACTGACCCCAATATTGTGGGAAACACGGCCTACCAGTATCCAACTATCGTGCGCTCGTGAATCCACTCGGTCTAGATGTTGGAGCATCCTACTAGTACCATAGGATTCAAGGACTTTCACCTATGGATGCCTATGACGCCTCATTACCTCAATAGTTTTCGGTGTCCATCATCCGCTAACTACAACAAGGCAATGGGACCACCTCTCTGGTGTCACTAGGAAGTAGATGTACATGTCACACATAATACACAATGCATAAATCACACTATCCAATGCATGCATCAAACTTGCACGTATTGTGTGAATCATGTGGGGCGACCCTGTTTCATATAGAGTCCCCTAAGTGTTTCAAGCCGAAGAGCATATGATATGAACAGTCGTCATCCACAACAGGCATATGAATGATGCATATGAGCATATAATTGGGCACGATATCCATTACACTAAGCATGTAATCAGTGTGTCCTACCAAGCTAAATACATGAACATTTTATTAGACATATCATGAGATAATCGGCCTTAATTGGCATATCAGATGCAAGTAGTGGGAACAAAACGACAGGCCCCACTAAAAATGTAAAGGTCTATGTGGCATGGCCCACTTGAGACTAGAATCGGCCCCATACTTGAGCCTGCACACATAAAGGATGTAACAAGACAGATGTGCGGTTTGGATAAAACATATATATCAAGGTGGAACCATGACGGACCCCTTAGTCAAGTTGGATAACAATTAAATATTACAGTGAGCCTACGAAGGCACACAACCACTTTGTTTTCATGATGTGGCGTACTCAAATCCAAGCCCCACACCCCTATCAAGATGGACGGTAGGGTAGACAATACATCCCCCTAGGTGGGACCCTAAAATGGGCTCCACGACCCCTAGTGGGCTGGAAAATAAACATCAAAGTGGCTTAAGGAAACTTTCAACAATAGACATCATTGCCCTCATTATTTCTAACGGCACAACCCACTTGAGGCCTGGATCGGCCAGATTTATTTTGTAGGCTCCTAGCATAAAATGATTTGGTAAAATAGATGGGCGGCATGTATGAAATACATGCATTATGGTGGGTCCCACGAGTGGGCCACCACTCCACATCCTGGTGGCCGCCCATCCTCTGGACGCTGGTAACAACACCCACTATTTGGCTTTTATTATTTTAATTTATTTTAATTTATTTTATTATACATATATTTTTGAATTCCACCATCGAGATGGCCCCATTCAGATGATCCGATCCGTCCACCAAATGAGCCAACTCGAGAGGAGTCCAATGGGCTCTGATTAGCACTGGTTTGGACAAAAAGGGAGCCCACAGTGGCCCTTGGAAGGTTCCAATAACAATATATTATTTCCCTTCGTGGGGTCCTCTTGAGATTAAGATAGGCCTGATATTTTGGCCTATGGCCTAAAATGATCTGGCAAGATGGATGAACGGAGTGGATAAATCACATACATCATGGACGTCCCATGAGTGGGCCCCAATTCATGCCCCTGATGGGTGTTTGCCACCCTCTGGCAACAAAAACTTTTGTATTTACTTTTTAATATATACATGCATTTTTGTTTGGACACAACATCAAGGTGGGCCCCAAGTGGATAATCTGACCTGTCCACCATGTACGTCAGTTGGATTAAAGGCCAATGGCCTTGATTTGGGCTCGTTTGGATGAACAGGGACCCCACATTGGGCTTTGGAAGGTTTCAACATCCATGAATTGTTCCCCTTCGAGTGGTCCACTCGAGACTCTGATATGGCTCATTTTTCGGCCCATGGCCTAAAATCATCTGGAGAAGATGGTGGATGGAGTGGATTAAACATATACATCAAGTTAGGGTCCATGGCTGGGATGTCCCCACCCACGTTTGCATGGCTGACGTGAGGGGTGCTCCCAGCCCCACTGTCACCTCTGGTGTGGTCCACCTAATGGTTAGATCGTCCTAATTTTTTGGACTCCACGGATAACATGAGTCGGGAGACATGGATGGTGTGGATCTAAGAAATAAATGATGATGGGTCCTATGAGTGGAAACCCACTCTCGTCAATGATGCTGGGCTTTTTCAGCCCGTTGGTTTGCTATGGTGTGGACCACCTAATATATGGATCAGCTTAAGATTTGGGCTCAATGGCTAAAATGGGATGGAGAATTTGATGGACGGAGTGGATGAAACATATGCATCATGGTGGGCCCACGAGTGGAGGCCCTATTCTTCCTCTATGCAGTGGTGACATCTGGATGCTGGATTGTTCCAGCATCTTTGATGCTGAGAACGTCCAACATCTAGACTTTTTTTGTGTATTTTTTTTTAAAATGGACATGTGGGTGAGGTCCACTTGAGAAATCTGAACCGTCCAGCAAGTTGACCAACTTAAGGTGAGCCCAAGTAGCTTTGGATCATCCTGATTTTTTTTTTTTTTTTTTTTTTTTTTTTGTGTTTTCCACCATCCAATTCTTTGTCAACCAATTAATATGTTCAAATGAAAATTAACATCACGGTGGGCCACACAAGGTGGTCCACGCTATGATAGCGTGCGGGGGCACGTTCTCCAATAGTGTGGCCCACTTGTGGGCCCCACAGTATCATTAAAATAAGAAAAGAAAGGGAATAAATGGAAAGAAAAGGCAAGGGAAGGATCCAACCACCAAGGTGGGCCCCACCACTGTGGAGTCCACCATACAATCTATACATAATCAAGGTTGGGACTACCCTTGTGGGCCCACCAAAATAGAAAAATAACAAAGAAAGGGAGGGTTTTGACCCTCCCATGCACTCACAACGATGGATGAATTGGTTGTATCGACTCAAATTGACGATTGGGCGGTCCACCAAGCTCCTTTCCACACCTAATCTCCTCTAATATCACTTTTCCTTAATCTTTTCCTCCTAATCTATCAACCTCTCCTATCTATTAAGCTCTCACTTTTCTCTTAAGCCATCTCCCTAATCTTCCTCTCTTCTCCCTTTCTCTCTTAATCTCTCCCTAATTCTCTCTAAATTTTTTTTCCTCTTAATCTCTTTCTACTCTCTTACTAGCAAGTGGTAAAAATGAGAGGGATTTAGGGAATTTTGTGGTAGAACTTTTAGGATAGGGAGGGTATAAGAAGAATATTGTAATGCCTTGAAAATCTAGGGTTGAGTACAAGCTCAACTCCCGAGTTCCAACACATCACTTATGCAACATAGATAATGATGATTAAATGTTGTCCGTATTAGTGCATTAAACATGAGTGGGATTGTACCAAATCAACATATCATACTCTAGAGACAATTAGATTACGCAAGCGGAAGACTGTGATAAGTATATAAAGCATATAAGTGGTTGTAGGTCCCCAGAGTATGAACATGATACCGGGTTAAATAATTACATGTATAGTTCCAAAATGTACAAAGTGATAAAGTATAATGTCAACTAATCCATATTCCTGTAGCCTCGGTGGTGCAACTCCAGGTCTACATAGACCCGCCAGAGAGTTGCAGATAGAAGAACTCCTCATCGTTGTCATAGAAGGCAGGCTCCACCTCGTAAGCCTCGACATCACTTGAAACTACAACAGAGTCTGGTTGGTGTTTTAAAATACCATCCCATAGTGGAAGTGAGTGATCAACTCACTGGAGTTATAAGAAAAGGTTAACATGTTATCAATTCAGTCAAGAGTAATGATAAAACAATACAACAAGCATTCCTAAGTACTCTGGTTAATGTAAGGATGGTATGTATTAATAGTGTATGCCCTCGCCTGCACTCCCTCTGCGACATCATCTCATAGTCGTGTATGCAACACTCCCGCTATGCTCAACTCCAACGCCAAAGGCACATGCAATGCGGTGCATGTACGTGATTAGCCAAGTTCTTAATTAGACCTATTCATATAGCAGGTTTGGGAAGCTAAGGTACCTCCCTTTATATCATTGACCCAAACAATGATCCATCTAGGGTAGTCAATCCTAGTTAGTCGTATACGACGGCAGTTTCAGGTCGTTACGGAGAGGCTCGTCACCTTAGCGCAGGCCTAGTTTATACTCGAAGTCACTACAAAAAGGCTCATCACCTTAGCGTAGTCCTAATGTATACTCGAGGTCACTACGAGAGGCTCGTCACCTGATCGTAGGCCGACAGCTCGAATACAGTGTCCCATACCACCGTATTCAGCTCACGAGTTTGGTTTGCTTACTGGACACTACGAGGAAGCTCGTCACCTCAGTGTAGGCCGACAGCTCGACCACGGTGTCCCATACCACCATGTCCGGCTCATGAGTCTTGGAGGATCATGGTAGTAAGGTTAAACGGGCTTTTTGGTGGTAAGTGGTACCTTAGATTCAAGTAGTAGCATCCATACATGGTGAACATACATTAGGTCAATAGGGTTACTTGACAAGCTTGACTAGTACGAGCGCACGTTGAATTAATCGACATAGAGCACATACGCACTCCTCGTGGCCTAACCACTGCCAATAATCACCATATGACTCGGATTCATCGAACGTATTCGTCGTGGCTAAACAGTTCGGCCACCGATCATAAACCATTACCGATTGCCTGGACTACAACGTAGCCCCAATCACACTCCAAAGCAATAACATTCATATGTGATAGTCAAAGACAGCATGTGATAACCCATCCAAATATAAATCTCATTTGAGCATTTTAACAAACACATAGTATACATGTTATCATACAAAGACATTTCAACCATAAAGCACGTAGTAGCGATATAGGTTACATAAAGGAAACTGTAACTATAGATAATGGAATTGAGAATCCTATCTCAACACCCTCGTTAAATACATTTCAACAAGCATTTTCTCATTCAGGCATTTTATCAAACACTTAGACTACACATATCACATACATGTAATAAATTAGTTATAACGTATATTATAGCAAATCCTTTCACAAAGGAGTTGCCACATGTACGACAATCATGTATTCTCGAACAACAATCATGGCAAGCACAAATCATAATTTCGTATTCATACAAACATTTCAACAAACACATGGAATGCATTAATTTCAACATAGTTCATATATATATGTAATACGCGGAAAACATTGCATCTAAGCATATGTGATAGTAATCAAGTCAGTCATAAATCATTAACTGACATTGAAAGCCTTGAAAATCATAACCTAAATGTTTATAGTCCGCACCTGCCATCGGTAAACTCGTATCGAACTCAGTTCGAACACTATGCCTTCGTTTACGACACAATGGCTACCTGAATCATAAAATAGGTTAGCTATTTCGTCGATTCCTCTATTTGGATCCCTAAAACAGAATAGGGTTAGGGTTTCTTACCGAAGAACGGAGTCAAAATCGCCGGTATAGCGATACAGGTAGGATGATTCGGCACGTGGAGCGGTGGGAATGAATCCCACCAACAGGCCACAACTCTCTCTCACTTCTCCTCACCTTTTCCTTCTCTTTTTTCTTTTCTTTCTTAGGGTTTTGAGAATTCGTATGGAATGAGAGAGGGGTGGGTTAAGGCCCTTATATAGGCCCAGAACTGATGTCAATGGCCCCAGGGCCATGATATACTTAGGTTATAGCCAAAAGTCTTCTGTTCGATCTAACAGAGCTTATTTGGAGGTCCATTTCCTGCATACGGTCCGGTGAAAGTTCCCTGACAATGGATCTATGTCAGGTTAAGATTTCGGTCCGACGGGATTTATGGATCGACCGCGGTGGACCAGTTTCAGTTCAATGGCTATCATCACTTGATCAGGGCCACAGGCACACTGACATGTGTTGGAAATTTTCCCTGATCCAAGGGTGTAGTTGGGTCAAAATCTGGCCTACAAGCAAACGGCCCAATTCAGTTAAGTTTGAGTTAATTTTCTAAAGATATTCACGTTTCTCACATACTTCGCTCCGGGCTCAAGTTGTGCATTTCTGGATACTATTTGGACTTGATTTTCGAGATAGTTGTCAAGCCTAATAAGGTGGTCATAATCGGATAGTTTCACGTTAATTGGACTTTCGACGCGCGATCCAGGTCCGATACGAATTTCAAGATGCTCCCGAGAGCAACTGGGTTTTGAGATTGATCTTAGGTTTTTAGGTAATGTAGAGTTAGTGCTTATGCTGGTTTTGGGTCTTGCAGTTCATATAGAAAGTGATTCGAGCTAATTCGCCAATCAATTCAGTTTAGTACTTAATTAATTTTTGTCTAATTTCTACATGATTCGATCCTTAGTGATTTCTGCCTGAGGTGGTACTCGGGTCTTTGTACGAATTTTTCCGAGACGTTACAAATATGAAGGGGTAAAATGAGGAGAAAAGGAAAGAATGATGGCTAAGCATGAGTAAGCGCATGGGTTGCATGAGCAAGGCATGAGCTTGTTTGACTAGTGGGGAGAGAGACATGAGTGATGGATGGCTTAATTGATAAATAGATTAATTAATGGATTGAACAGCTTGGGGTTTGTGCAAGTGAGGCCTGCGTGCATTGTGCGCCCCCCTTGGATTGTGTTAAAATTACAGCTTCTAATCTAGGGGTTATAATGGGGCGTGCCACGCGGCATTGGAATCGTAGCATTCACGCAGTCGTAGGATACAAGTATTGGGGTGTTGCGGTACAAAAAAAAGGGTAATAATCAAAACTCATCGATCTAGTCCACCGGATGTGTCGGCACTGAAAACAAAGCATACAGTCAGCCTCATAGAGTTTCAGGTCTTACATATGTCTCCTATCATTTTCAAGTTAAACTTTTCTCATGAATTCTTGGCTCAATAAACCGAATGTCATTATAGGTACATCCACCTCAAAGTGATAATACTACATATCTGGACTAGAAACCTTTGTGCATGTCACTTTTAAAGATCGAACATATCTATGACTATCACTTTTATTCTTGTCTATGAACAAGGTTGCTATCATTCACATCCACATTCCATGCACCATTAGAGTATCGAAGCCCTTAAACCAACATTTAAATTTAAAAGAAAATCAAATGAATTATTTTTTTCCTCAAACCAATGTAAAATAAATGCAATGGTTTCAAAAATTCAAATGCATCTTATATTACGTATTTAAAAGAAATATAAAATCATAAGCCCCATTCTCCCAGTTGAAATCCACCCATTGATCACATAGCACTCCATATCACTTTGTCTCAAGCTCCTGAGGTGCCACTACACAAGATAAAGAAGTGAGTGAACGGACCGGAATTGATCCACATCATGACGGATATGTATCAATTAAAACCTCATAAATTGTTAGACAAGAATATTTACCTTTACTTTTATTCCTATTCTTCTTAAGTCAAGCTTTGTGCGCATGACATTGTTTCTTTAAGTGACCTTCCTGATCACAAATGTAGCGTGGTCCAACCACTTGGTTTTGGTCCTTCGACTTTGCACATTGGTCTGCAACCTTCCCTTTACCCTTACCTTTATTCTTAGAGCTTCTCTTTCTTTTCTTTGGGTTATTGCCATGAGATGAGTATGTGAGATAAACATTTTCTGGTCACTCCCCCTAAGCATCTCTTCCTATTGTACATAGTGTGATATCAACTCATTGAAGGTTGATTTTTCTTTCTGAGTATTATAATTGACCTTGAAAGTGCTAAAGCTAGAAGGAAGAGAAATGAATACTAAGTAGACAACTAGATCTTCTGGAATGTTCAACTTGAGTGCCCTTAACTTAGGTACGAGATAGGCAATCTTTATGATATGCTCCCTAATTTTATCGCCATTATATTTCAAAGATACAAGTTCAAAGAGAACTGTTATAGCCTCTGCCTTATTGGATTTAGTAAATCTTTTTTCTGATATCTTTGATGAATTCTTTCACGTTCTCCTTCTCAAGTATACCCCAACGAAAAGACTTAGAAATGGAATGTCTAATAATATTTAGACTTAGCTTATTGATCCGTTCTCATCTATTATATTTAGTAATATCACAAGTAAGGTTGGATTCAGTTGGATTTGGAGGTTGATCCTAATTAAGAGCCAAGTCTAATTCCATACATTTAAGAGTTATCTCTAATGTCTCTTTCCATTCTAAGAAGTTACTACCATTAAGGGTAGGGAAGCCTTTAATTTGGAAAAGAATGGATCCAATATTCATAACTATAATACGTAAAGGTGCAATAACTCACATAAGATGAAATACCCCATTAAACCTTAAGGATCAGATAAAAGATACTTATATAATTGAACTTTATCTAATCAATAGGGCAGTCGACTAGATTATCCAGGATGATGAGCCTAATCATCAAATCTTGGCGTGAAACCCAGTACATCATTATGATCATTTTCTTTGGGTCAAGGTCGCAATATGCGAGCGTTCTTCACAACATGAGATTAGATGAATATCAACAATATAGGCCCAAACAGTCCAACGCCTTTATGGCAAGATGGACCATATAATCCCACACTATTAATATCATCTACCCTACCCCATTTGGTTCTTGCCAGATGGCCAACTCCTTTAGGTCAAACACTGCCTATATGGGGACAAATGCCACCTTATAGGTCCTTAATGCACGACAATTGTACCATGCTCTTGAATCAAAGACCTAATGGGTATCCTTAGTCACGACTACTTTAGTGGAACACTTAACAAAAAGTATCCACTAAGTCTTAGAAACTATGACTCCATCAAATCCAATCGTCCCCAATGGATATTCTCAAAGCCTTATAGACAAAGAGATGGGTAAATTAAGCCATGTGTGTCACTATCTATAGTCTATGTAGCCACTAATAAAGCACATACCTTAATAAACTGGATGAGAATGATGCGCATAGATTTTGTCCAATATTCTTAGGGTAAGATCATTAAAATTAGGCCTAAGTGATCAATTCCGATAATC
This sequence comes from Magnolia sinica, assembly GCF_029962835.1. Lineage (NCBI taxonomy): Eukaryota > Viridiplantae > Streptophyta > Magnoliopsida > Magnoliales > Magnoliaceae > Magnolia > Magnolia sinica. The sequence continues at coordinate 29,347,866 of NC_080587.1, forward strand.
CAAACATGTCTTGATCAGTTTAACCATTTCCAATTCTAGTATAATGAGTTTAAACATTGTCATTCATTAATTACGTTAATGCACATGTATACATCACTCTTATTGACTAGTGTATATATCAAATCCACTCATACCAATTGTTAAGTGTGAAATATTGCATATTTCCCCCCTATTTATACCCTGGTTTTATAAACATGATAGTGCTTAATTGATTTAAGTATGTATGTTTTCATGTGCAAGGTGATTTCAAGAGCTTAAGGTGAAATTGATGCCAAAAGGAAGATTTATGCTGAAAAGATTACTAAATAAAGATTTGTAGATTTGGAAGTTATTAATGAAGAATTCACATCGAAAGATCCAAGAAAACTAAGTGAGGAATAAAGAGAATCAAAGATTTGAAGTGAAAAAGAAGAATCCTAAAATTGACCCAAGAACAAACATATTCTTGAAATTGTCCTGAAAAACATATTCTGAAACTCCGAATCTATTTTGAAATTGTGTAGAGTGCGTAAATTTGAGATGGTTTAAACCTGAGTCTATTTTGGAAAACTGCTCAAAGTGCGTAAATTTGAGGCAGTTTCTAAATTTTTCCGACTCAGTGCGAAAGTTGGCGTTCCATAACTATAAATAGGACTCCCTAGGATGCTCCAAAGTTCTTATAGGGTTTGGAAAGGTCTCAAGGAGCATACACAACGGTGGAGCAGCCACCAAAAAGTTTTTCTTCTTCCCTAGTTTATTTTTCATACTTTATTTAAGAGATTTGGTTTTAATCATGTCTATGGGTGGTTAAACCTCTTAGCTAGTGCTAAGAAGTGAAGCTTGTAGTGTGTTTGGATGTTTATTTTGCTTTGATTCTTGTTCTTATTGAACTTCATTAATTTTTAGTTTGATATTAAGGGAATATTTTTAGTTTTCAATGATTTATTGTGACTCAAATTACGATGCTATGATAGCTTTGGTTATCTTCTTTTTCTATTTTAAGATAGTGAGATTGGTAAATCCCGTTGTTTACCATCGTCTTGTAGGCATGGTAGGGTGATAGAATCCCTTCCAATCATCACAATTCTCCTCCATTGAAAATTAGTCAATGAAAAGTTTAGATTTGATTTAAATTGCTTTATCTTCCAATTGCATAGGATAGGACTCCAATTCCAATTGTGTTCCTTGAATCAAGTAAGGTACCATCTTGATAACTACAAGTGGATCCTTGGCACCCTAGTTTCCACCTTTAAATTCATAGGCTTTAATCAACATTATTCACCATTACTCTCAATTATTCAGATTTCAATTTAAATCTTTTTCCAATTTTAGTTCCAATTATTTTTAGAATACATACAAGTTTAGTCCCTGTGGATTTTACCTCGGTCTTACTGAGCTATTACTATATTGCAACCTTACACTTGGGGTTATGAACAAGTTTTTGGCACCGTTGCCGGGGACTACGACTATATTTTTCTTGAATTAATTGGCATTAGAATTAGGTTAAGATTAGGGTTAAGTTTTTATTTTTTTAGTTTATGATTTGTTGAGGGTCAAATATTGCATATTAAACCCCCCAGTTGTTACCTGATTTTACGAACATGGTACTATTTAACGCCCTGTTTTAATCGTGTTTGTGCTGCAAGGTGAAATTAGAAACCCGGACTGGAAAATGGTATTAAAAGCATGGATCTAATGCTCCGAAGTCACCAAGGCAAGGGATGGACCCTAGGGGACTGAGATTGAAGAATTTACATGTCAGACATCCGAGAAAATCAAGCCATTCACGTTAAAAAGGCCTGAAAATCATCCATAATATAAGATCACAGGGTTCCCACCATCCGTTTGGCTCAAAACTTTATATCTAGCCTGAGGAATATAAATTAATCGTACACGTCAAATTAAGCCATTGGATCCTTGTGGAAGTGGCCCAATGGATAGATCAGCCCCTAAAATCATGATTCAGGGTTCGTATGAAATCTGGATATGCTTCAAATTCAGTCTCAACCCGTTAAACAAGGTGACAAAATAGTTGGATGGAGCGGATTTCTCAAATACAACATCATGGGACCCATACACGCAATACGTGTACATAACATGTACACGGCCGCCACGCACCAAACCGTCAAGGCAACGTTGACTGCCTAGACCCGATCCGTCTCGCACCAGGAGACAGCGGACGGACGTCCGACTGTGGGTTTGTGAATGTGGGCCCCACAAATCACTTTTTTGGCTGATCCGGACCATCCATTGTGTCCATTAGGGGGGCATGACCCTCGTCTAGGTGTCTGTTTTGTCCCATGTAAACGTAGACAAATACTAACCGTTCAAATGCAACATAGACAGCGATATGAAGAGCCCGTGGGCCACACCGAATCTGAGGCAAAACAGACCATACCCGAATGGTTTTTCGAGAAGAATCCAGTGGACGGGGTGGATTTCGAAAAGGACATATGAAGTGAACCCCACCAAGAACCAGCGCAAGTCAGTTGTGTAGCCTGGATGTGTTTGAACGCTGTCCGTCCAATTTTCAGTAGTGGGGCCCACCCTCCATGTAGTTCCATGATCCGGACCGTCCAATATATCCATAGGGTGGCTACGATCCCAACCATGGAGTTAGAATCAACAGATCTATTGATTTCGCGCCGAAATTCTTCTCCAAAACGCAAGTAGTTTCGCATGTTTCTTGCGCATGCTGCTGGGTTGCATAAGGAAGACTTCCGCATGAAGTTTCTCTCCATCGTTCTTGCTGGCTATATAAGGCGACCAAGAGAACGTGGAGAGCATCATCTTGGGCAGCCATGGAGGTGTGGATGTGAGCATGAGGAAAGGAGAGAGTGTAGAGCAGCCGACAAAGCTCCATCAAGAGTTTTTCCTTCTTCTTCCTTGTTTTTCTTTTCCTTTTATGTTTTTCTGAGATTTTAGTTCTGTCATAACTGGCTAAACCTCTTAGCTAGGGCTAAGAGGTGAGGCTTGTAGCGTGATGGGACGTTTTCTACGGCTTTGATTCATGTTTTATGACCTCCCTTTGATTGTAGTTTGATTATAAGGAATATTCATAGTTTTTAATGGTTTGTTGTGATTTAAATTACAATAGATCTATGATAGCTTTGAGTATTTTCTTTTCATTATAAGGTTTTTGAATTTGGGAACCCTTTTGTTCACCATCATCTCCTGGGCATGGTTGGATGATGGAACCCTTCCTAACGTTCATAACTCCCTTAGATTGGATATGGATTGGTTAAATTATGTTGTTTGCTTTATCTCATGGGCATGGTTTTGTGATGGAATCAATTCTGATTCTCATACCTCTCATCTCTTGAAAGCTAGATCAAAGGAAGTTCAGATTGGTTTTTAACGATGTATCTTCCAACTGGAAGAATATGAGACTCTAAATCCAGTTGTGTTCGTGAATCAAGTGTAGATCTTCCTGATCTTTACAAGTGGATCCTTGACACCCTAGTTTCCTACCTTTGAATTTACAAGTTTTAGATTAATATTTCACTATTATTCTCTCATATTCACCTGATTTAGATTTCATCTTATTCTAGTTCTAGTTCTGGTTACTTCAGAATACGTATAAGGCTCAGTCCCTGTGGATTCGACCTCGGTCTTACAGAGATTATTACTACATCACAACCCTATACTTGGGGTGTGAACATGATTTTTTCTGAAATTGTTTTTAGAAATTAAAATTGTTTTCTGTTTTGTTAGACCTTAACATAGTAACTCCAATCCGGTAGCCTCTTTCCAATTCTCTCTTTCTTTTCTAAATTTCTTATTTTCTTTAGTTTTCATTTTTCTAGGTTTCAGTTGTTTGGTGCTTAAGGGCTGTGTGTGTTTCATGCCCAAGTGGGTTTGTGAAAATACTTAATGTCTCTTGAGTAAGGGAGGATTAGTCGAAGGGTTGCCTATCCATCAAAGGATTAGACATCACTTGAGATCCTCTCAGTTAATTGAAGTAATGACTTCAAATCAACCTCAACCACCAGTTGAGGAATTCCAAGATGAAAACAAGGTGCATAATGCACCCCCGCCTCATACTCTACGAGATTATTTACAACGGGATGAGTACACCTTTCTGCATGATATTTCGATTGAATGTAGGAATTGTGAACATTAAACCAGGGGTAATTCAACTCCTCCCTAAGTTTCATAGACTAGACTAGAATCTGAAAGGCCATACTTGCATATGAAAAAGTTTAATGAAATCATATCTACATTACACTTCCTAAACGTGTCTGAGGACACAGTTAGACCGAAATTGTTTCCTTTCTCTTTAAAAGAAAAAGCTAAGTCTTGGTTACATTCCTTAAGACCAAGGTCCATTGGCACGTGGGTTAAGATGATAAGGGAGTTCCTTAAAAAGTTCTTCCACTATCATAAAACAAATACATTGAGGAAAACAATCATGAATTTTGTGAAAAAAGAGGATGCGACCTTCTTCCAATGTTGGGAGCGATTTAAGAATCTCATAAATTCATGTCCACAGCATTGCTACGAAACAAGGCGTATAACAAGCTTTTTCTATGAGGGATTAACCTCACCCATGTGCCAATTTATGAAGATGATGTCTAATGGGGAACTCATGAATAAGGAAGCCAATGATGCGTGGGATTATTTTGATAAACTTGCTAAAAATGCGCAATTATGGGATACCTCTTCAAGAATTACCACTTCTAAACCTACTCGATCAAATGAAATAGGAGGAATTTATGTTCTAAAAGAGGAAGATGATGTAAATGCAAGATTGGCCAAACTTAGAAGAAAAGTCAAGGCCATGGAACTTAAGAAGGTAGAACCCGAAAAGGTTACGGAAGTTATTTGTGGTATTTGTACTTATAACATACATACAACTGAGAATTGCCCAACAATTCTTGCTTTTCAAGAGGTATTAAATGAGCAATCAAATGTCATAAACAACTACCAAAAACCTTTCGGTGGACCCACCTCAAATACATATAACTCAAGCTGGAGGAACCATCTAAACTTCAGTTGGAGGAATGAACAAATGACTACTCCTTAAGGCATCCTGAACCAAGTTCTGAATCAAAGGAAACCTCAAGAGGATCCGATCTTAAAACATATACAAAACCAAGAACTTTTTAATCAGAATATGTTGTAAGCCTTTTAAGACCTTACAAAGGCCATACAAGGGCTTGAAACAAAAAAAAATTGATTGGGGAGAAAGGGATCCTTCCAGCTTAGCCTCTCCCCAACCCAAAGCAGCAATATGAAATTAGTGACCCCAGCTCTTCAAAACAGATGGAACAGGCTAAGTCTATCACCGCTCTTAGGAGTGGGAAGACAATTGACAAATCTACTCTGGTGAGGTCTGAAAAGCATAAGGACCCGAAAATAGATGAGAATAATAGACCTAGCAATGTTCCACATGGGTTAGAACCGGAATCTTAAAGTAAGACGATTGCGCCATTCCCCTCAACGGTTGATTGCACCAAAACCTATTGCGTCATTCCCTCAACGGTTGATTGCACCAAAACCTATTGCGTCATTACCTTAACGATTGATTGCACCAAAACCCCTCTATAACTCTCAGGATATTCTAGAGGTGCTTAAGAAAGTGAAGGTCAAGATCCCTCTACTGGATGTCATTAAACAAATCCCTTCATATGCCAAATTTCTAAAGATTTATGTATGATCAAAAGACGGCAGAACATATAAGAGAAAATCTTTTTAACAGAAAAAGTGAATGCCATCCTCAAGCAAGATGTATCACAAAAATACAAAGATCCCAGTAACCCAACCATCACTTGTGTAATTGGGAATCACCGAATTGAGCACGCACTTCTTGACTTGGGGGCGAGCATAAATCTAATCCCTTACTCCGTTTACGAATAATTGGGTTTAGGTGAATTAAAACCCACTCAGACCACATTACAAATTGCCGATTGTTCAGTTCGTGTGCTAAGAGGGATGATTGAGGATGTGTTAGTCCAAGTTGATAAATTCTACTATCCAGTAGATTTTATTGTCTTGGATACCCAACCCATCATAGATGTGAGCACTCAAATACCCGTCATTCTTGGTTGCCCATTCCTTGTTACATCAAATGCTATCATTAATTATAGGAATGAAATTATGAATTTATCTTTCGGAAATATAACATTGGAGCTCAACATCTTTTTCAACATGAACAAACAGCTAGAGGATGATGACGATATCCACAACATTAACATGATCGATTCTTTCATAGAAGATAGAGCACTCCTGACTCTATACTCCGACACTCTAGAGACGTGCTTGGCCCACTCACCTGGTTTAGATGATGACATGATTAGGGAGATGGATACCTTGCTTAATGCCACGGCGGTACTTAAAGTTAACCGGTGGATGCCACAATTTGAGAAATTGCCCTAAACCAATATAGTGCCTCTACATTCTAGCCTCAAAGCATCGAAGCCTGACCTAAACCCTTTGCCTGTTGATCTTAAATATGTCTACTTAGGTCGAGATGAGACATACCTGGTTGTTATCTCTTCCCACTTTTAGAAGGAACAAGGGAGTATACTTATTTCTACTCTCATTAAGCATAAAGGAGCCATTGGATGGTCGATTGTAGACCTCAAGAGAATTGATCCTTTAATTTGTACTCATCGCATTCATCTCGAGGATAATGCGAAAACTTCCCGGTAACCACAATGTCGACTCAAATCCAAATATGAAAGAAGTAGTTAACGTTGAGGTACTTAAGTTGCTGGATGTAAGTATCATATACCCTTATCCAAAATTCAATGGGTGAGTCCAACTCAGGTGGTTCCTAAGAAGCCCGGAATCACCATCGTAGCAAATGCCGATAATGAACTCGTGCTAACTAGAGTTACTACTGGTTGGAGAATGTGCATTGACTACAGGAAGTTGAATACCGTCACAAGGAATAACCACTTTCCTTTGCCCTTCATTAATAAAATTTTGGAAAGGCTAGCTGGTCACTCTTATTATTGCATCTTTGACAGATATTTGGGCTACAACCAGATAGAGATAGCCCTTAAAGGTTAAGAAAAGACAACGTTCACATGTCCATTTGGCACCTTTGCTTATCGAAGTATGCCATTCGGACTGTGTAATGTGTTGAGACTCAAATATTACATATTTTCCCCCATTTATATCTTAGTTTTATAAACATGGTACTGTTTAATATTATGTTTTATGCATGTTTGTGTTGCAAGGTGAATTTGAGAGCTTGGATTGAAAAAAATGCTAAAAGCATGGATTTAATGCTCAAGAATCACCAAGGCAAAGGAGGGATCTTAGGAGACCAAGAACAGAGAATTCTCATGCCAAAGATCCAAGGAAACTAAGTACAAATGATGGAGAAAAGATTGGTGAAAACATAAGTTAAAGAGTAGAAAATCGGGACATTTTGGTGCCACCTAAGCCAATTTCGGTGCCACCTAAAATGCACAAAATAGTTTAGCAAGAAAATAGCTTAATTCGGTGCCACCTAAGTTTAATTCGGTGCCACCGAAGTCAATTTCGGTAGCAAATTTCGATTACAAATTTTGCCACATAAGTACTTTGCACATAAAATTTCAGATGCGATAAATTTCAGATTTTGGTGCTATCGAAATCATGCAGAGTGTAACGCAGTGTCTACGCAGATTGCATAAATAGAGTTGATTTTGTGGAAGTAACCGAGCTAGGCTATAAATATAGGTTTCCTACGAACTTCTAAAGCATACCTAAGGTTTTTTGAAGCAGATCTAGGGTTTTTTAAGAGCTTTCTAGTTTTTTTAAAAGAAAAGTCTCAAGTTTCATAGTTTTAGTTTTAGTTTTTCTTTACAAGTTTTTTTAGATCTTTATTTGTTTATGTACTTGTTTTTTATTTTCTTTGTATTTCTATTTTTAATTATGTCTTTCTAGTTCTCTCTGGCCCAAGCTAGAAGGGAAGCACATTGGTTTAATGATTTTATAAATTATGATGATTGATTTGTTTTTAATGATGAGATGAATGGTGTATGCATGTTATCAATGATCTATCTAGATTTAGGTTTTTGATCCTCTTGTGAGATCTATATATTTTCATCATATGAGATTGTAATGCCCTGAAAATTGGGGGTCGCATATAGACTCGATTCCCAAGTTCCCGGGTATCACTTATCATCAACTTTATGGTTTTATGATTGATCAGGTTTAAATGCGCAACTTGGAATTACTTGGAGCATGAAACACAACCACAACTAGTCTACTGATATGAAGAGATCAATATATACAAGTCCAAATTAATATAAATGGGTCGCACTAAGCGTTGCCCAACAAAATCACAAAAAAAAAAGAATATCATGTCCAAAAGAATAGAGCTGAGTCCACTACTTAGCGATCTAAATCCTGCCTACAGGGCCGACGGGGAACTATCCATCAGCTGAAAACAGGACAACTCGTCCTCCTCCTCAAGGCTCGCGACACCAAGCTCCTCATACTCTGCATCACCTGCGTCTACGAGAGAGTCTGGGTGGTATTTTAAAACACCATCCCAAAGTGGGAGTGAGTGATCAACTCAGTGGGTGTTATTAGTCTTAAGTTATAACAGGTATCAATTATATTATGAATTTAATGAAATGCAAGCATTCATAAACACCTAACTAATCTTATTAATGCAGGTGCATGAAAAATGATATGATGCATGCCCTCGCCACGATACTCCCTTAAGCGACTCCGTCTAACGATCGCGCATGAACAATACTCCCTCAATGCGACCTCGACTACCGAGTTACCAACTTAACTAGTGTGATGCGATATGACAGTGTTAGCCGGGTTCTTAGTTAATCCCATTCATCAAGCAGGTTGGGAAAGCTGATACACCCCACGTGACAATGCCCTCAACTAGTTGCGATGCTAAGACCCCTCAACATGCGAGGCCAGGGCACCGCGATCCTTGATTCCATCCGGTTCTCCATCCCCGACTTCAAGTACATGGGGAGTGCTAAGGAGAGGAATTGCTCGCGGTCATTACGGGGAGGCTCGTCACCCCAGTATAGGCGACAGTTCGGACACAGTGTCTCATTCCACCATGCCCAGCTCAAAGTCGGTGGATCGGCTTTAAATGGTTAACAATGGGCTACAATGGTTGAAGGGTGTTCCACGTTCCCTAAATGTGTGAGAAAATAGGGTTAATAGACAAGGTTAGTCAATAAGTAGACCAGACCACATGTGTTCAGGCAAGCACGTGGCAGACGACATCGGGCACGAGCGTCCTATGTAGTCTAACTACTGTTGCCTACATGCACCCACCCAAATCCATGGGTTTAGCCTCAGGATAGTCCAACCAACGGGACCACATTCGCTTGCCTCATATTCCTGACCTCGCTTCATATTCTTGACCAACCCAAGTGTCACACCCCGAACTCGGAAACCAGGCTCACAAAATTTTTGATCACCGAATTCGGCGCCGACAGCCTTCGTAGTACCCCATTCTCCGCTCCCAGCACCCATACGCCAGGTTCCGATCCTAGGATCCTACAAGGAGGATTTCAAACATGATTTGATTCATAATTAGCATAATCACAAGTATACCCATATCACAAAGGCAACATCAACATCATATATCCACTAATAGAAACTTTGAATACAATGTTGAAGGGAAAAAAATACATATGTCAAAATAAAATCGAAGCTCCATAAGTCAGCTACATACTCCAAGCTCCACGCTGCTGCAACCTAACATCACCTGCACGCATCTATCGTGCATAAGCTTATAGAAAGCTTAGAAGGTGGTGTAAGTGTGTACACGAGGTAAGTGCCAAGTATTCAATACAATACCATAAGCCTACAATAGCAGAAATACTGGTAATCCATAAATTGTACAATATCGGAATAAGTAGAAATACTGACAAGATCATAAATTATCAGAGTAAGCAAAAATACTGACACGATCATAAATTATCAGAGTAAGCAGAAATACTGACAAGTTTATAAATTATCAGAGTAAGCAAAAATACTGACAAGTCCATGAGTCATACAATATCAAATGTCGAGAATGCAATGTAACGTACAATTCCTTATGTGTTCACAAATACATCAGCTGTATCTAGAAAATGTAGAAACATAGTAACCCAAAATGTCATATACCGCGCATGTAATGCAATATGCGGTGCGAATGGAATGACCATGCTGGAGTGTGAAGTCAGGATGATAGTACGTAGTATCGCAGGCTATGGGGTCCATCACAAGGGACTTCTATCTAAACCAGTCCTATACCTAAATTTGGATAGTTAGACTCAATGTGGTAAACTCCTGATCTCAGGTTAGTCGCGTGCCCCAACCGAAATCCTGGCCATTGCGAAGGTACACATAATGAATAGTTACGCACCACCAGCTCGAGTGGATAGTGAATGAATGAATGAATGAGTATGCAACTCCTGCTCAATAAGTCCACATATCAGTACGGTTCATCTCTGGGATCATCACTGGGGTTTAGTATACTTCAAATGCAACTGCCACTCTCCTAGCCGCACAATCCAAGTGAGCGTAAGAAACCTCACTATCCATCTGGCCATTAGTCTACCAATACCTATCCGGTACGTCGATAGCGGACCCATTCACGAGCTGGTCAAACTCAGCCTAGCAATGCCCCCTGCTCTCGGGCGGGTAAGGCCACACCCCCTCCCAACCAATCACGACACAGTGGGAGACGCGGCCTTCTGGTATTCGGCACTCGGGCGCTCATATATCCACTCGGTCTCGACATTGGGGGGTCTCCTAGCCACGGAGGTTTAGGAATTTTCACCCAAGGACATCTATAGCGCCCGTATGCTAGAACCAAACATTTTCGGTGTCCCATCTGGCCATCCACGATATGCTTGTGGAGGCTACGACCCTGATATCGCTAGGGCATACAGTAATCACAACACATAATGTAGGATGCATGAGTCATACAATCCAGTCATGCATCAATCCTGCGCATATCGTGCGCTCATGTAAGATAACCTCTGCCTATCAGGGAGCCTCATAACCCGCCTAATGTCATATGCAATGGTCAACCACATCTCATAACAAGCATGTAGATGATGCGTATGGGCATGTATCATGATGCTATGCCATCACAAGCTCATAATCGGTATCAATAATCAGCATCGACAATCGGCCTCGACAATTTGGACATTTAACCAACATTGCCCCCAAGGAATGACTCACATAGAGCCTAACATATAGTGGACCCATGGCCTCACACAAGGGCCAAATATATACAATACCATGGGCTTCACTCAAGAGCTTAACACATCACAATGAGCCTTTCGCATGGGCCTAACATACATCACAATGGCTACATCGCCTGACCCTCAAATGCATCACAATGGGCCTCAACTATGGGTCGCATATACATCATATAGGTCTCGATAATTGGCCTCGACAATCGAAATCGACACTCGGAATCGGCCTCGACAATTGAAGTCAACCTATACAATCGGCCTCGATAATCGACTTCGATACTCGGCCTTGACAATCGGAATCGATCGATAATCGAAATCGGTAAATTGGTTACGTCAATCGGAATCGGCAATCTGTCACGACAATCGGAATCGATCGAGAATCGAAATTGGCAAATCGATCACGTTAATCGAAATCGATCGATAGTTAGAATAGGCAAATCGATCACGTCAATCGGAGTCGACAATCGGAATCAATCGATAATCAGAATCTGTAAATCAGTCACGTAAATCGGAGTCGACAATCGGTCACGACAATCGAAATCAATCGATAATCAGAATTGGCAAATCGATCACGTCAATCGGAGTCGACAATCGGTCATGACAATCAGAATTGATCGATAATCGGAATCGACAAATCGGTCACGACAATCGGAATCGATCGATAATCAGAATCGGTAAATCGGTCACGTCAAGCGGAGTAGGCAATTGGTCACGACAATCAGAATCGGTTGATAATCGAAATCGGCAAGTCGGTCACGACAATCGGAATCGATCGATAATTAGAATCGACAAATCGGTCACGTCAATCGGAGTCGGCAATCGGTCACGACAATCGGAATCGATCGATAATCAGAATCAGCAAATTGGTCACATCAATCGGAGTAGGCAATCGGTCATGACAATCGGAATCGATCGATAATCGGAATCGGCAAATCGGTCACGACAATCGGAATCGATCGATTATTAGAATGAGCAAATCGGTCACGTCAAGCGGAGTCGGCAATCGGTCACGACAATCGGAATCAGTCGATAATAGAATCAACAAATTGGTCACGACAATTGGAATTGATCGATAATCAGAATCGACAAATCGATCACTTCAATCAGAGTCAGCAATCGGTCATAACAATCGGAATCGATCGATAATCAGAATCGACAAATCGATCACGTCAATCAGAGTCGACAATCGGTCATGACAATCGAAATCGATCGATAATCAGAATCGACAAATTGGTCACGACAATCAAAATCGATCGATAATCAGAATCGATAAATCAGTCACATCAATCGGAGTCGACAATTGGTCACGACAATCGGAATCGATCGATAATCGGCCTTGATGAGAATGGGCTTAACAAGGCCTAAAGGAAGGTCACAATGTGGACATTCAACCATCATTACCCATCAATGTGGACATTTAACCAACATTGCTCCCAAGGAGTGGCCTACATATAGACAAAAGTATAGTGGGCTCATAGCCTCACACAAGGACCTAATAAACATCACCATCGGCCTTAGTTAAGGGCCTAATACACGTCAAAATGGTCCGCATCAATGGACCACATCACATGGGCCTCAAATACATCATATGGGCTTTAACATATGGGCCTCAAACATGGGCCATGAATACATCGCATCAAGCCTTGCCCATGGGCCTCGAGTACATCACAATGGGCCACGACCCATGGGCTTCGAATACACAATAGGTGAGCCCTATACATGGGCTTTATACACATCAAGTGGACTACATCAATGGGCTGCACTAACGGGCCTCAAATACACAACAGGTGGGTCTTACACATACAACAAGTGGCCTTGTACGTCCAGCTTCATGGACGGATAGTGTAGTTGTAAAACACATATATCGAGGTGGATTTCCACCATCCAGATAGCCGGACGATGTGGATGTAAAACATATACATCAGAGGTGGGTCCCACGTGGGGCCCATCATACGTTTATTGTCCATCCCACCTGTTGATAAGGTCATACAGACCTAATTAAGGAGGAAAAACAAATTCCATATTTATCCAAAACTTCTGTGACCCAAAAGGGTTTCAATGGTAGATGCTCAATCTCCACTGATTTTTGCAGTGGTCCACCTGATAAACAGCATGGTATAGAATAAATACATTAATGGTGGGTCCCACCGTCCAGCCATCTGGATGGTGTGCATAAGACCCCTACATCCCAGTGAAGTCCACACTGATGGACGGTATGGAATACAATACATACATCATACATCAGTGGACCCCACAGAGCTTGGTGACATCACCAGCAGCTATATAGCTGGTGTGCGGTACCTCTACTAATCCGTCCAGCAGGTGGGTCCCACATGGGGCCCACCACATACATGTGTGTGTGTGTGTATCCCTATGGATTCGACCTCGGTCTTACTGAGTTATTACTACATCGCGACCCTACACTTGGGGTTGTGGACACCAACCAAAATAATCACAACCATATATTTTAACCTACAAAAAAGGTGGTTGATCAAGGATTTATTGATAGAAAATTGGTTATCAAATAGGCTTTTATTAGGTGACTGAAATTAGCTCAAACGGGCTTGTAACTGGGCCTCATTAAGGTACTGTTAATGGGCTCAATATATGCTTATAGCCTGGACCATAAATAGCCTTAAATGGGCAAAAAAAAAAAAAAAAACTTCTCAAACCCATGCTAAAATGGGTTGATATCAAGCCCAAACATAAGTCCAAAACCTAGACCTAAACCAACCCCAAAACAGGCTCAAACTTGGATAGAATCAGTCCCTAACTACTGGCCCAAAATCTGACCAAGATTAACCCAAGATCAAGCCCAAAATTAATCCATAACCAGCCCAAAACCAGCCTTGAAAACATCCTAAAATCAGGCCTAAAAAGATTAGACAGGTCAAAAGACCATTTAAAACATGCCTAAAAGGCCTTTGGCTTGGATCAACTAGAAACAGGCCGAGATAAAACTGGGCTAAAAGATGGTAAGGAAGCTGACCCTAGAAGTGGGCCCTATGAAAATAAGAAAATGAGCCTTGTTTGGAAACCCAAAACCCAACGACGACAACCATTACCAAGACCCTAGCCAATCTTATCTACCAACAACAGAGGACAAAACCCTTGTCTCATCTACCTTCTCTTTATCGGTCGAAAACCCTGGCCATTGCCCAATTTCCCTCTCTCCAAACAATTGTCTTGCATCAACGCCGCAACCGTGAGTAGGGATCCACAGTCGGGAGATTTGGGGTCGACAACCATGGCTGTGGAGGTCCACCATCAATGATTGTGGTTAGGGCTGAAAGTCGGGCGGGTTCAACCCGACCGACCCGACATTGGGTTGGGCTCGAGCTCGGTATCAAGCTTGGGCTATACAAACACTAACCCATTAAAACTTGGGTCGGGCTTGGGTTGACGTCTCGAGTTGCCCGACCCAACCCAAACCTAATCGATATGTAAGTTACTTATAAATTATAATTGAGTGCCAATTGCCTGTGTTGAAGGCATAACAAATTTTAGTGCCGTTGGTTTCATTGGTCCACGTCATTTTCGATGACTCAAGCTAACAAGATATGCCAGGTTTTTCTCTCCCAAATAGATTGCGTGCTACACAATACGACTTTTAAAGGAGTAATTGTCCTATATTTTAGCTTGTTTGTTTAGAAAAAATAAAGTTCGTTTCGATAAATAAGTACATATATAATTAATAAAATCATAAGTACAAAAAATAAGACGTGTATTAAAAATATAATAGACTAACGTAATAACAAAAATATTAGCACGTATCAACCCGACCAAGCCTGCTTGAGTTGAGCTTGGGTTGAGAATTCCTAACCTGAGGTTGGGTTGGGTTAGGGTTGAGGTATAGGAACCTTGGGTTGGGCTAGGGTTGAGCACCAACCTAACCTAACCCGCCCAACTTTCAGCCCTAGTTGTGGTTGCCCGTGTTGCCGGAAACCATGGTAGCCCCTTCTTGTGGTAGCCGCGGCCTAGCTAGTTTCAATGCTTACTCGGATTGTTTCCTTGATGAGTTTCTATCGCACAACCATGAGTAACGAAAGGTTTAAAAATTTCTTCTCCCCTCTGGGATATATATATATATATATATATATATATATATATATATATTCGTAAAAGGGTTTTGGAGCTTGTCACCACCATTAATGGCCGTCGCAAGCTCGACGACAATAACAATTAATTACAGGATTCAATTACCGGCAAATCACTGCCAACACACATAGGATTTCAAACCCTCCTACTGACGATGAGCCTTCAGTTCCACTACTCCCGTAGCCAATGAAAGATCGGCTTTCACATCTCTATCGTAGATAGGGTTTTCAAATAGAGTTACAGCTAGAGGTCCACGAGGGTCTAGGGTTTGACTGGCTAACAGGGTTCGAGACTACCAAATCACATTAGATTTCTGCCACTGGCCATACATGGTGCTCGTCAAATTCCAATGACATGTATGAGATTTTGGTCCTAATATCTGTAGTGATTTGAGTCTCAGCAAGGGATTGAGTTTCTAGTTTGCTACCAAAATCCGACATCCTCCAATCGAGTTTAGGAATTAGTCTCTTATTCAAAATTGTGCCCAAGATCGATGCATAGTGAAGCTCTGATACCACATGTTAAAATCATCATAGTCGATTCCAGGATTTGCACTAGCATCAATATAGGGAATCACGTTGAATTAGAATGTGTACCTTAATCAACCATTGCACCGTCTATTGCAGTGATTGAATCTAGTGGCATGTTTTCTGGTCTTGCACCTTTGTCACACTAACGTTTGGTAGCATGCTCTAAATGGAAAGAGATATGCAACGTAAAGTTGTGAAGATTAAGGGACCGAATACATCTCTATATAGGCTTAAACTAGGAGGAAACCCATCTTAGGATTCTTCCAAGCCCATGTCTCCTCAATCCAGACATGGGAGAGAAGCCATATCCCAACACAACTTTATTGAGAATTGTTTGTTGTACTTCACATCCATAAAACTTGTGTACTCCCAACAACTTTGTGGGTCCCACCTTGATGATCATGTGATCGATCCAATTCAATTATTGCATTGCTAAATGGAACTATGCCATGTGTGGCCCCATAACTCCAACAGTAAGAAATCAAAGTTCACTAGTCTGGGACACCAGGGATGTGTCACCTACACTTTGACTGGGCCCAATGAAGCTCTAATTGCAGTTACAGAAAAGATATGTCTTCAGCTTTAAAGGCTACTCATCTGCTTTACATTCCTGGATAATGTACTAACCAGGTGTACTGCATATTTAATCAGATTCTAGAACAAATGACATATCAGTATAAATAGGTGCATAAGTAAAGGTATCTTTTGGATTTGAACCTTTACTTTAGTGTATATGTATCAAAGTTATGCCAGGTACTTAGTGACCCATTAGTCTTGAACTAAGGACCTTATATGACTCACCGGACACATAACACATATCTATTCATATATAACTGGAGATCTAAAAGTTCGCATATTTTTGGCCTTGTACGTATCCTTATTTCATGAGTATTCTAGAGACGATCCTAATCTCTTCAAGAGCTTCCTCACTTCTCTACTCATATAGGTAGATCTATCAAAGATGATTCTGCTTCATCTCAACAAAATCTGCTTATAGATCTATTAAGAGTTAGTACTCAGCCTCTTATGAAATGCAGAAACCAAATACTAGACTTTTTAGGAATGAGACTCAATTTTTTTTCTAGTGTATATTTCAGTCACATGCTTGACTTGTTTGTCCCTTTGAACCTAGTCTATATGTCAATACATAGGTAGGGTTGCCATCAAGAGTAAAAGTTATATCTTTATGGATCTTAGTCTCATTCCTTTAGTGGTTCTCCTTATCTGATCTCTTGATAAGCCTTTTGTCAAGGGATTTGCTAAGTTCAGAATAGATTTAACATATTCCACTGTGATTACTCAATCTCTGAGCAATCCTTTGACAAAGTTATACCTTAGACCTATATTTCTAGACTTACCATTATAAGTCTTACTCATAGCACGACAAAGAGTAGCCTGACTATCACAAAAGATAGATATGACAAGAGTAGGTTTTGGCCAATATGGGATTTCCATCAGTAGGTATCTTAGTCATTCACCTTCTTTATAAGCAGCACCAAGTGCAATAAACTCACTTTCCATTGTAAAGTGAGATATGCATGTTTGTTTCTTAGATGCTCATGATATTACTCCTCCTCCAAGAGTGAATATCCAGCCACTTGTAGATTTAGATTTTATGTTGTCTGCATTCCAGCTTGCATTGTTGTACCCTTCAAGTACAGCGAGATATGATTTATAATGCAGTCCACAGTCTATGGTTCCTCTTAGATACTTTAAAACTCTGAAAATCGCATTCTAGTATACTTGTCCTGGATTACTAGTATACCTGCTTAGCATTCCTACTGTGAATGCTATATCGGGTCTAGTGCAATTCATTGCATATATTAAACTCCCAATAGCACTTGCATATTCTTGTTGTGCTTTACATCTACCAGTATTTTTAACCAATTTAGTACTTGGATCAAATGGGGTTGAAACCGGTTTATCATCATAATGATTAAACTTCTTTAACACTTTCTCTAGGTAATGAGATTGTGTTAAAGTTATTCTATCATTAAGATTATAAATCTTAATACATAATATTACATCGTCTTTACCCATATCCTTCATGTCGAAGTTGGTACTTAGAAACTTTTTAGTTTCTTTCACACAGTCCTCATTTGGTCCAAATATTAGCATATCATCTATATATAGGCAGATAATGATTTGATCTTTAATATATATGCACTTATCTGCTTGGTTTACTATAAAACCATTAGATTGTATTACTTGATCAAACTTCTCATGCCATTATTTAGGACCTTGCTTGAGCCCATAGAGAGATTTGACCAGTTTATACACTTTCTTCTCTTGCCCGGGTTGAACAAACCCTTCAGGTTGTTCCATATAGACTTCCTCATCTAGATCACCATTTAAGAATGTCGTTTTAACATCCATTTGATAGATTATTAGGTGGTGAATTGCTGTAAGAGCAATTAAAGTCCTAATGGTAGATATTTGAGCAACATGAGCATATGTATCGAAAAAATTGATACCTTCCTTTTGTCTAAATCCTTTAGCTACCAATCGAGCTTTAAACTTATTTATGGTTCCATCAGGATTGAACTTTCTTTTAAAAATTCACTTACATCCTATAGGCTTTGAATCTGGTGCAAGATCGACCAAACACCAAATGTTATTTGAGACTATGGAATCCATTTCATCGTCTATGGCTTCCCTCTAAAACTGTGTATCAGGAGATGAGAGAGCTTCACTAAGTATTGATGGATCACTTTTAATACTTAGTGGTAGAGTAATCTCCTTTCGTATTTCATTTATATCCCCTTCTACAATGAACATATAGAAATTTGGGCCAAAAGATGTTTCTTTTCTTGCCCTTTTCGATCTCCTTGGTTCATTTCTTTTGGATGAGTGTTAGATTTATCATGAAAGTTGTTAGGCTCTTCGTTCATTGGTTCTATTATATTTTCATCAACCTACCTTTTTGTATGATTATTCATATAGTCTTTGTATACTGTATTTTCAAAAAATATAGCATCCCTAGACTCTATAATCATGTTTTTGTCAACAAAAGAAGTTTGTTCTAAAATCAGGAATCTATATACGGGACTATGAATCCCATAACCCACAAAAGCACACTTGATTCCTCTAAGACCTAGCTTTACTCTCTTAGAATCAATAATCCTGACTTCTGCTATACTTCCCCACACTTTAAAGTAATGAAGATATGGTTTCTTCTTTTTCCACAATTTATATGGGGAGATATCTAATTTTTTGTATGTGATATCATTTAGAATACGGTTTGCTGTTAACAATACTTCCCCTCACAAATTTAGTGGTAATCCAGAATTTAATATCAGACAGGCCATTTTTGCGTTATTTTTGCGTTCCGCTAGGCCATTTTGTTAAGGTGTGTAAGGTGCCATAAATTCATGAATTATACCATTTGATTCACAGAAGTCGTTGAATTCATTAGAAGAGTACTCACCCCCTCTATCACTTCTGAGGGCTTTAATCTTTATATTCAATTGATTTTCACTTCGGCCTTATAAAGCTTAAACTTTTCAAAGGCTTCATCTTTAGATTTTATTAAGTATACATAGAAAAATCTAGTGAAATCATCGATAAATGTGATAAATTACATTTTTCCTCCACGAGTTAAGGTATTATGTAAATCACATATATCGGAATGAATTAACTCTAAGGGTTGTGATTTTCTTATGCCAGTCCCAAATGGTTTTCTGGTTATTTTAGAATGGGCACACACATCACATTTCTCTTCTTGTTGTATTTCATATTTTTGTATAAGTCTCAGGATCATCATTCTTTTCATTGAATGATAATTAACATGACCTAGTCTAGCATGCCATAAAGATGCAGAATCCACTATATAAACAGAAACATCATCATTATTATTAATATTTAGTTTAATTATACCATTACATGAATATCCTTTCCCAACAAACATACAATTTTTGGTGCTAACCAACTTATCAGACTCAATCACTATTTTGAATCCTCTCTTATTGAGAAGATCGCCTAACACTAGATTTTTAGACATGTCAAGTACATGCAACACATTTGTTAGTGTTAGTCTTTTGCCTAATATAAACTTAAGCTCAACTGTTCCCTTTTCAACAACGTTCGCACAACGTTATTACCCATCTTCACTTCTTGTCCAGTTGTAATACCTTCAGAGGTCTTGAAGATGTTTCGGTCCTTCGATATGTGAATGGTTGCACCAGTATCTAGCTACCATCCACCATTGGATATTACTGTGTTAGCTCCAGTAACCATTATTACAAGTTGGTCTTCTGTCATGTTAGCCTGAGCTTTCAGTTGCTTCTTCTTGTGTTGACATTCCTTTATGTAGTGTCCTGACTTATTGCAGAAGTAACACTTACTCTTTTTCTTTCCCTTTTTCTTAAACGCTGTATCTTTCTCTGAGGGAATAGATTTGGAGTTCTAAATTTTTGGCTTGTCATCTTCTACTATATTTGCTTTGGAATGATTTTCTGAAGCACTTTCTTTCTTGTCTCAGTTTTCTGGACTCTTCTTCTATAGGAAGATGTCGTTGAAGCCCTTCAAGATTGTACTTCCTCTCATCATGTTTCAGTTTCTTTTTATAATCAAACCATGATGAGGGTAATTTTGTAATTACTACACTAACTAGGGATTCTTCAGGAAGATCTATACCACCAATCTTCAATTCATCAATCAAGTTCTGTATTTCGGTTACTTGGGAGAGAATTAGCTGATCTTTTGTAAACTTGAAGTGGACATAATTATCAATTAAAAATTTCTGAGTACTGATCTCTTCAGTTTTATATTTTTGATATAATTTTGTCCGCAGATCTTTAGCAGAGGATATTTTACGGTATGAGTTATAGATGAAATTAGAGAGGGCGTTTAAGATATGACCTTTGCATAGAAAATCGTCCTCCTTCCTTTTCTTCCGTTCTGCCTTCACTTGTTCTGAGTCATCGTCTTTTGGCTCGGTCAGAGAAGGCAGATCATCATCTAGGATGTAAGATAGCTTTAGAGTTGTTAGAAAGAAAAACATCTTCGGCTGCCATCTTGAGAAGAATTGACCGTCGAAACGATCCAGTCGTACAAAGTCTTGGTTCATAACTTGAATGGAATGAATTGCCTCCATTGTGACTAGAGTTAAAAATCTGTCTTGAATGTTAGAATTGAAAGTATATCTTGTACACAACGGAGGATAGGAGAAAACGATAACGAAATGATCAGATCTATCGGGTTCAAGGCTTGACTTGACCAGTCAATTTCTTAAGATAGATTTGTTGTCCTTTTCTTGGAAATTTCAGCAAGTGCAAATGAAGGAAATCTGTAAATTGTCTTCAGGATACAATGAACTCTCAATCCAATTTTCAACATGAAAAATTACACATTTAAGTATTGAACAGATCTCTAGTTTTGACACCGATATGCCTTAAGACGTTCAGAAAAACTTAGCAAGAGATCAGATCAAGAGTAATTGGACAGAAGACGATATAATCTTAAGGATAAGAGAGATGCACTTCTGGATTATAGAATCTAGGATTTATATTAATTGAAAGGTTATGGATTTCTTCCTAAAGAGGTGGTAAAGTGCCTCTTCAAGAAATCCACACCCATTCACAACAAATAATTGCGTTCCATGAAAGGAGATGACTTTTTGTCCTATGGTAGTTATTTCTGTACCCATTCAGGCAGAAGCAGTTATCCAACAGGAAAAATTGTTTCCACATAAACAACACATGGCATAGGTGCCACATGTACAATCATGTCACAATTACTCTTAATCAACAAAAGGTAATAAATCATCAGGATAAACCTTAGTTCAATTATAGTTGTACCATGGCCCAAAAAAATTGAACCATGTGCCAAAAAGACTAAGTGCTAAGTGTGCCTAATAAAGTGTCAAAAAGCCCCCAAGCAGTCCTACAGCCCACGCCACGCCCGCGGACGGTGCTTCGCACCGTCCTCGAGGAGATTTGAACCCTGGTTGCATAAGTAAAAACCCCTTCTCTTACCGACTGGCTATACACACTATTTATGGAAAGTTTAAATAATTAATATATTTATTTACTTTCTAAAAATAACTTTTATTTTTGAAATTTATTTTTATTCTAAAAAACACAACATATTTATGGTCTTGATTATTTCTATATTCACAGAAATATACAATGTTCCATTGACTATTTGCTCAGACGAATGAACTGCACATGCAGGTATTGCAAGACCAAATGGAAGCCTTGCCACACCTTTAAAAATCAATGGCAAATGTTGGTTGGTTCATCTGCATGATATCCAGTAAGGTTAGATGTTAGATGAATAAGATCAAACTCTTATCATTCTTGAACCAGGATTCCCCAGTAATAATATCATATTATCCTTATTACTGTCACCATAGTTAGTTCTAGTTCACATAATTTTTTGATGATATATGATAAATAAATGCATGAGTTTGTGGTAGAGTTGGTCACACACACACACACACACACACACACACACACACACACACATATTAAATTTTTTTTTTTTTTTTTGCAATTCAATCTCCATATTTCACATATGCAATTAAGGCATACCTTGTGGGTGTGGATTTTGCTGGACGTAGCTTTGGTAGATTGCCATATCACCAAGGTCAATGGATCCCTGATTATGGGAACCACCATGATGTATTTGTATTATACTCATATTTTCCATCCATTTCACCAACACATTTTATGTCATGAACCCAATAATGAAGTAGATCTAAATCTTAGGTGGATCACACTGTAGGATAAAGTGGTGATTAACCATTAAAAAATTTAGGGCGACAAAAAATTTGGATCATGCTGATATTTGTGCCTTTCCCTTCATCAAGGTCCATGTGATCTAATCAACAGGTTGGATGCCAAATAAACATTAGGGTGGGCCCTAGGAAGTTTTTAATGGTGGGTATTTGATCACCAATGTTTCTTGTGGTGTGGTTCACCTAAGATTTAGGTCTACTTAATTTTTTGGTTCATGCCATAAAATGAGCTAGCGAAGTGAATGGACATCATGGATATAATACACATACGTCAGGGTGGGCCTCATAGATCAGGGGTCCACTAACCTCGAGTCCCACCGAAGCTAAAAAATTTTGCTGAGGTTTCATGGCTTTGCATGGATCTTTACATGGAGCACGTCTTACCCATCCTGGCAAGTGGAAAGGTGTGAACCTAACAATATACAAGTAGGCACTTAGACATGATGCTTGTTTGTATATTCAACAATGACAAGAATTAAACTAACTAATATGTGGAGGCTAGGTCGTCAAGCACTACAAGAAAATAGGCCTTTAGCCACAATTTTTTAGCCTCAATTAAAAAAATGGAGGCTAAATGTGTCTTTTAGCCTTGGTTGCTAAGGAACTGAGGCTAAAAGTTCATCTTTCATTTCAGTTGCATAGGAACCGAGGCAAAAAGTCTATTTTTTAGCCTCAGTTACATAGGAACCGAGGCGAAAAGTCTACCTTTTAGCCTCAATTACATAGGAACCAAGGCGAAAAGTCTACCTTTTAGCCTCAGTTGCTAGGAACCGAGGCGAAAAGTCTACATTTTAGCCTCAGTTGCACAGGAACCGAGGCAAAAAGTCTACCTTTTAGCGTCAATTGCATATGAACCGAGGCGAAAACTCTACCTTTTAGCCTCAGTTGCCAGGAACCGAGGTGAAAAGTCTACCTTTTAGCCTCAGTTGCTAGGAACTGAGGCAAAAAGTCTACCTTTTAGCCTCAGTTGCATAGGAACCGAGGTGAAAAGTCTACCTGAACCGAGGCAAAAAGTCAACTTTTTAGTCTCAGTTACATAAACGATGCTAAAGGTCTACCATCTAAACCATAGTTATCAACTGCACCATCTGATATCCAGACCGTTCATCTATCTAGACTTACCATGGATTGGCCCATTAACGAACCTGATTTAGTTAGGTTGATCCCAACCACCAATTAGGATATTTAGCCATCACCCTCCCCAATGTCCATTACAGTTCCCTTTGATGTGGTCCACCTGAATTATGCATCACTCATCCAGACCAATTAGATTTGATGAATTCACTCCTCATTTGGACCGTACATCTTAAAAATCACTCCTGTCCACAACTCAGGTGGGCCATATCACAACTTGAGGTTACGGTAATTACCATACATTTGGTCATGGTATAAATCATTTTCATGATCTAATTTTGTGGAGAGCTGGACTGTTGCGATAGTTCACCACCATTTTGAAAATGGTAGTGATTTATCCTTGTAACGTGTGGCACTGATGATATATCGGCCTTCTTTTTAGATATCGTATCCGTACACTAGGGATTGCCTGACGAGTGACTCTAATCTCACACACGTGAGCCTTGATTCCACGTGTGAGGCCAGTCGAAGGAATACACCAGCATTTCTCAGTTAATAAGCTGACCATAGCAACCATGGAAATGATAAAACAATGGCCCACAACCATACTTCACTCCTCTTCTCTGCTTCGATCCACGCCCTCGCCCTCTCCCTCCCTCTCTCTCTCTCTCAATTGGAAGAAGGAGAGCTGCTAGAAGACCTCCTTATCATTCAGATCCAGATCCAAATCAGTTCAAGGTAAGCTCGATTCTTTTCATTTCTCTCCTTCCGCTCCTTTTCTCTCGATCTCAGTTTCTCGAAAAAGAGCTGAAACCCTAGTCTCCGCCCCTTTTCTCTCGATCTCTCCTTCCATTTTCTGGCGATTTCTGATCTTTAATCGAGAGATTCATACCCGAAAAGCTCGTAGATGCGAAAATATGTGTCTTCTGAACTCAAAATCTGCAATCGGCTGAAATAGAAGCAGATTCAGCTGCAGAAGCTCTTAGTTGTAAAGATCTGTGATTTCCTCAGCCTAGATCTTCGATCGATGATATATATAGAAGTTGTGTTTACCTTATCGGAAGTGATATCAATTGATCTGTGCTTCTTTTTTTGCCTGATTGAGACATTTCGATTTTAAAAGATTTACGATTTCTGAGGTTCTGATCGTCGATTTTTTAAGTGGGAGAGTTCTCCTGCTTTTTGTTGTGTTCTTTCAGATCTAGGGATTTTACTTAAAAGAAAGTTTTTGCACGCATCAGTGGCTCAGATATCCTCTTTCGAGGTCTAGATCTTTGATCTGATACGATTGGAGTGATTGCAACTTCTACCTTGAGCAATTTACATTCTCGTTCTGCATTTGGAGCTAATGTTGGAGGAGCCAAAGTTTTGGACTGGGGAGAAGGCTCAAGACGAGTTGAAGGTAACCAAATTTGAAGGAATTGTTTGCTTCTGAGTCCTTGCTATCTGCAATAATCTCGAAATATTTAAATTTGTGTTATGTTATTCTGCATGTTTACAATAAATGGTTGAGTTGTACTAGTTTTTTGTGAATGGGTTTTCTTTTGTTATTTCCTCCTATAATTGTGCCTTTTCATTTCACAAAATGCTGCATCTAGCATTAAATCATGGTAAGTGAATGCAGCTCATATGAGTTCTTCATCATCACATGATTAGAGAAAATTGATATTAGTTGTCATGTAATCCATAAACCTTTAAAATGTAATGATGGCTACTTAACTTATTTGCTACTTAACATGAGAGTATACACCGATTTCCGTGCAGGTCAGGTAGGTCACAATTTGCTTCCCACGCTAGATAAACCAGGGGCATATGCACCGATTTCCGTGCAGGCCAGGTAGGTCACAATCTACTTCCCACGCTAGATGAATCTCAGCTTTTTGTTATCTTTTCTTACTGAGATTTGAGCTTCCCTATCTCTAGATTAGGTTTTCTCTGCTATTATTGGGAGATTTTGCTAAATCTGATAGATCGGAACGATCTAGGGTTAGGTTTTAATGCATGTAGTGGTTTGATTTTATGGTAGATCTGTTCGTATATTTCATGTTTGGATTATGGTTATCAATTTTATTCTATTGTCTTTTTACTGAAATGGAGTAGAGGAGATGTACTATTTGGTTAGTATGGAAGGCGATCTAGCATATTAGTAGCTTTTCTGATGATGCAATGGAAAATTATAGATCTGTTTTCCTTTCAGATCTCATTGTTTGGAGTTTTGATTTTATTTATTTATTTTCCTTCTTTTTCATTTCAACCATCTCCACTGTATTGAAAGGCAAAGAAAAGGCCCTATTGAGGCACTCTGGCAAGTGCCTTTAGAAAATTTCGGAGAATGGGTACTTTTGATTCATGAGAAAAAACGTGGATACCCTTGGTAGAGTAGGACAATCCAGGTCAAAAACAACATGTACGGCATATCAAACTTTCCTATTATTTTATGATGTGAGTAAGATTCACAACACAATTATGAAGAGATCTTCTGTAAGGTCTCTTCTTATTCTGAAGATAAGTGATATTATTATTGGTGCAGGTGAATGTTAACTTGGCTGGACTGCCTGCACTGGTGCTGCCATGTGGATTGATTGAAGGTGGACCCGCCGGCCTTCCTGTTGGACTTCAAATGATTGGTGCTGCCTTTGATGAGGTATTGAACTGCCTTTCTTGTTTCTGAGAACATGTTGTTTCTAGTTCAATGACTGAGAATTCGTGCCATCTCCTTCCTTTCTCTATTTTCTTCTTATCACATTGCTGTCGATTTTGTTCATATGCATCCATAACTGAGATAGCCATTTTCCTTTTCTGGTTTGAGCTTTTCAACATATTTCAGATGATTTCTGAAAATATTAGGCAGACATTCAAGTTTCAACAACAAAAAGAACCCTAGAAATTCAATGTTCAGGTAATCTTTACATCTGTTTGAGGTCATTCACATCTTTTTTGGTTCAATTGATTAGAATAGAATTTGAGAATTTTTAGATCGATTGATGAAGATTTTTCTTCTTTTATTTGCATCACTGTCAATTTCACGTGAAATATCTAGAAATTGAGATATGACTGTCTTTGTGGGATTTGAGAAATTTAGAAATGAAAGATAAGGATCTGATATGATTTGTATGTGATTTTCTTTTGATTCTGCGTGGAAGTATCGTGCTATATGACTTGATTGATATTTTTCCTTACTAATTTATGATTTTATTTCTATTGATTCCACATGGACTAGCTTCCATGTTTCTTGTGCATATGTTTCAGAACTTGGTTTGTACAGTAGCTTCTTTGTTTTGCAATTAAGTTCAAATTCGAATGTATTTTCTTCTTCTTATTGATTATTGGCACAGTAGTCGCATGTTTCTCAAGTGCCTGTTGTGTTTTTTTTTTTTTTTTTTTTTTTTTAAAAATCTTGTACAACTCATATCTTGTTTTCTTCTTGTTCTTGTTCTTTCTTCTTATATTCTCTGACTATCTAGAAATTTTCATAAATTTCATGTTTAAGAGTGAGCACATGCTCTGTGATTTATTTCGCATCCACATGAAGACTACAATATTGAAGTAGCAAGTTCAACATAGAATGCCTTCTTAGCATGCAATTGATTGTGCACTTTGAAATTGAAGGGGCTAAGTGCTATTTTAAGGTCAGATTGTTGACTTCAAATGAATGCACCTGTTGAAAATCAGTTAAAAAAGACTGTTTGGCTTGATCTTGTCATAACCTTGCTATTTAGATCTCCTTTGAGGGTTTTGTACATTAGAATCCATATATTATTCATGTATCTATTGCTTCTAAGAGATTTGGCTCACATCATGCTATGATGTTTCCAAGTAAAACGTTGAGAAGATGATGAATGTTTGCCCATCGACAAGGGTGATGGATAACAGGTGCTTATAAGTTCAGGCTGTTTCTGAGTCACCGTCCCATACATTCTTCAAAAAGTTCTAATATAGGAAGAAAAACTGTTTGACTACATCCATTGATTGAGAATTGAAGACCAATTATGAGATTGCGATGCATGGAGGTCAAGGAAGGTTTTGTTTTGGGGGAACAATGTGAAGGAAGGAGAGGTGAGAGTGGATACTGCAGAATGTGGAGGCAAATAGATAAAGGATGGTAGAGGAGGAAATTTAGGATACATAGGAGAGAATAGATAAAGGATGGTGAGAGTGGATGCAAGTCAGTTCAATAGTGCATCTGTGCGCACAGACTTAACTGATTTGAAGTTCGAATGGTTTAACTAATTTG
The DNA here is from genome assembly GCF_029962835.1 of Magnolia sinica. Taxonomy (NCBI): domain Eukaryota; kingdom Viridiplantae; phylum Streptophyta; class Magnoliopsida; order Magnoliales; family Magnoliaceae; genus Magnolia; species Magnolia sinica. The sequence continues at coordinate 29,375,688 of NC_080587.1, forward strand.
AAGTTTGATTGGTTTTTTTAGAGTGACTTACTATACCACTCCATTGATGTTTGCATGTTTGAAAATATATTCTCTTCATTCAATAAGCGTATGTTACGTTATTAATCAAAGTGGTTTCAGCCATCTTACGAATGGATCGTGACTCCATAGTGTTTTTCTTTTTACCCGTCCAAACTTGTTTTTTATTTCTCAGACAATTTTACATTTTCATGAAAGGAAATATAATGGAACTTGGACTTGATGCCGTGGTTATTTGATTTCCTTACAGGTCCATTCTTGGTTTTTAACAAACACTTTTCAGGTGATGGTCTTCTAAAATGCAAGGAACTGGGCTTGTCAAAGAATGAGATGAAGAAGCTTCTACCCATCATTGATGCCAGCTCTTCAGATTCAGGTGACCTTATGCTTACAAAGCATTTTTTAATAGATGTGTGTTGGTGGGCATAGGCCAAGTTCTGTCTCTCTGCTTCCTGTGATTGTGTCTATCTGCACACAGATTTAAATATGAATGCACTCATGTTTAATTGCATATTTCAAGCTTGGAGTTTTCTGAATTGGATCTGTGATTGTTTTAGGAACATTTGATGGCGTCTTGGAGCTTATGGTTCATGCTGGCAGAAGTCTACTTAAACCTATCATGATGATGATACCTAAGGCGTGGCAAAATGTTAAAAACATGGATCGTGATAGAAAAGCCTTATTCGAATATTTTTCAGCTCTTGTGGAGCCATGAGATGGACCTGCACTTATATCATGTAAACTTTGTGCTGGAATTGCTTCATGCTTTAATGATTCTGCATGTGACATGAGTATTTTGAACTTATATTTATTGTATAAATGCAGTTACTGATGGCCGCTATCTTGGAGCGACATTGGACCGGAATGGATTGCGCCCTGGTCGCTTTTACATCACACATAGTGGACGCGTGATCATGGCCAGTGAGGTTGGTGTTGTAGACATCTGCCAGGAGATGTGGCTAGGAAAGGAAGACATCTGATCGGTCTAGAAGGGGACCATACTGAAACAGTTCATGTGGAAGGCTATGTGGCAGTTCATGTGCATTTGTATTTTGTTTTGAAAAAATTAAATAGACCATTAATTGTTTTGTTGATATTGTGCAGAATTGTTGTCTTGATGAATGTTAAATGGGTGAAATATGCACAGGTTCAATCATTTGTTAATTATGATATTGTTAGCTTTGGATGATAGAGAAATGAGGTCAAAAACTAAATTTTGCCTCGGTTGATGCCAAAAGAGGCTAAATCCATCTTTAGTCTCGGTTTTGCCTCAGTTCCATAAACTAAGACTACAACTCCCGTGGCTAAAGGCTTTAGCCTCGGTTATTGAGAACTGAGGTTAAAAATAGTTTTAGCTTCGGTTTAAGGCAACTGAGGCTAAATTTGGATTTAGTCTCAGTTGGAAACAATGGAGGCTAAAATTTTGATTTAGCCTCATTTCGAGAAAACTAAAGCTAAAAAAGATTCTTTTAGCCTCACTTGAAGAACCGAGGCTATAAAAGTCATTTTAGCCTCGGTTGCTAAAACTGAGGCTAAAACCTTTAGCCATGGGGGTTTCAACCTCGGTTTGGATAACTGAGGCAACCTTTTTAGCCACAGTTTTGAACTGAGGCTAAAGCCCCCTTTTCTTGTAGTGAAGTCAAGCTATATAGAATTCAGGTTGGTTAAACAATTATATCTTCTGATTCGTGAACACTTGTTAAAGGCCACCGAATATTTTCCATTTATAGTTGTCCAATAAATGTCCAACAATATAAGGATTCAATAACCAAACAAGAGTACCCAATGCATCTAAGGGGTTGTTTGGATGCATGCAAAAATTTTAAGTTATAATCCGATTACAGGCAATCGGATTACAAGTGTAAAGAGTTTGTAGTCTGTCTTGAATAACTTTAAGTTCTAATCTGTTTATAAATAAACAATTGTTTATGTTTGGATAACTTGTAAATTGTTTATATATAGTCTATAATTGGATGTTCACACGCGATAGAGCTTAGATGGTAAATCCTTTACAATAATCAAATGACATATAAAGTCTTCATTTATGATGAATGATTTTGGTTGGGCCACAGAAATGAGCCCACTAATTAAAATTCACTTTTATAATGAGAAACTATTAAATATAAACAATTAATTATTACTTAACGTGTGCATGCAGTGTGCTACAATGGCCCCCACATATGCTGCCCATATATACATGGTCATACATGTACATTTAGACAGACATGCACAATCAACCTACGTATACATGGCCATATATGTACAATTAGACATACATGCATGATCAACCCATATATGATACAAAAGAGAGGTACATGATATAAGGAGAGGTATAAAGATGAATTAGAAAGCGAGCCACACATGATGCATGGTTATGTGTACAATAGGACATAGATGGATGACTCCACATGTACAGTGGGCTAGATCGTGACCGTTAATTCCTTGAACATAGATGGACAATACACATACAGAGGATACAGTAGACCCACGTGAACAGTGGGTGCCATATATAAGGGGCCATAAATGCACAATGATTTATATCACTGAACCATAGGTTCAACCATTGGAAGGAGGGGATGATGGGAATGTCAAAGCCGTGTTGCAATTCTCCCTGTATAAAAAAGTTTCAACAAATATATTTGTTGTATGTAATATGTTTAGTTGTAACATGAAACATGCCCTTTTGGGATGTTTTTAGATTATAGCTAAAAGCTGTAATTCAATTATAACTTGTAATCCTATTATAGGTAAATAAACCCTATCAAATGACACATGTAATTCAATTAGCTGTAATCAAATTATTACTTAAAAACTTTACATGCATCTAAATGACATCAACTTAATGCCCATAATTTGAAATATTTGTATTCCACATAAGTAATTTCCTAGTAATTTCTAATGGCATGTGCGTCACTCATAACACTCAGCAGTACATCCAATGAATAAGTTGACCACCTATTTATGTATTCTTCATTTATTAGTGGTATATGGTAGTGTTGGTTCTCCATCTTGGGGATCACTAACTATCACATCCTTCAATTTTGGGATGCATTCATCTCTTGGCATGGCTGCTATGAATGGAAAGGCTTCTCAATGTAGGTCTAGTGAGCTCTTTTTCCATACACTATGGAATGTTTAGTTGGAACGTAGCAATGAAGATCTCAATAAGTAGAGTTTTTAGACAATTAAAATGTTACTGGCTAAATTATTTCTGAATGTTTGGGCTCTTTTAACACAACAAACCTTAAAGACTGCTCATTCGTTGGATGAACAAAACTTGCTCTACATGTGGAACCTTGATAGCGTTGTTAAACAATACTCCGACCCGATTCTAGTTATATGGTACCCACCTCTAGTTGGTTATATGAAGCTTAATTTTGATGGAGCTATGACACAATTGGTCTTCTTTGTAATGATCACATGGATCAGCTTTTTGGCTAGGTTTTCTATGAAGCTCTTTATATATTCACTGATCAAACCCAAGGGTTGATAACCCCATGTGCAGGGTTACGATGTAGTAATAATTCGGTGAGACCGACGTCGAATCCTCAGGGAATAAGAAACATAACTTAGAACTAATATAATGGTAAATAGGTTATCTGAGTTTTTAATATAATGAATGGGTTAAAGATTTAAAACAAATGATAAAAAACTAATAATCCAGAAATCCACTTATAACAATCACAATATTTAAGTCACTGATTTAACTCTTATAACTCAATTGGAATCGAAGTCATATCCTATCCAATCAGAAAATAATTTTATTAAACCAATCATCAACACCAATAAAATATAAATTCAATTGAACAATTCTCTCATGGAATACTCCGGTCTCAATCACAAGGAATCAAGAGTATTATGTAACCAAAGTCTATAATAGATCAATCAATTATACATATTAATTCATTCTCTAATCAAGCTAAGAAATTGATAAATCAAAGCATTCATTGTAACTGTAGTTTATAAAAATTTCATAAATAAACAACTCAAAGGATTAAAAGTAAAATATAACTCAATTCAATTTACTATAATCATTCAAATCATTATTGTTGAATCAAATAACTAAATATCGTAATTAACTACAAGCTTCATTTCTTAGCCTTACCTAAGAGATTAGCCTAACATGGCTAACATCTTAAAACAAAAGAAAATATAAATGATAAAATAAAACTAAAGGATCAGAAAAGAAGGACGACTCCGTGGAAACTCTGCCACCCCTTAGTTTTTCTCTCAAACCCTGATTCATACTTAGAATAACATAAAACATCCATTTAAATAGAAAGAATCTACACTAATTTCGCACCGACTTCAGGTTTTTGCACTTTTGTTATGCTTCAGTCTCACCGATAGTAACCTTCGGTTACACTGACCCTATCTTTCGGTTGCAACCGAATTTCTCCAAATTATGTCTGAAGTCTCTATATCCCTCAGGTCGCACCGAACCCTCCTTTGGTGGCACCAAATGTCACTTAGATCACACTTAAGTATCAAAAAAATTTAATTATGAAAATCACTACTTCTTATTGGACTATTTTGGGCACCTTCAGTGGACTGAACCAACCTCAGGTGGGATGAAATAGTCAATTATTTTTGTTATTGGACTGTGTAATTTTTCATACTTTTTTCAATCCTTGATGCTTGGTTATCTTGGATATTTGGTACCTGAATTCTTCAATATTGTTATCCAAACATGCAATCCATCATCACCTTTGAGCTTGATCTTTTATTTATTTTTTTTAAAAAAAAAGCTTTAAATCATCTTTTTAAGCATGATTTCATCTTTAGATCCAAAATCACGCCGCATGTAGAAAACTTATCTAATTAGATCAATTAAGTACTTGAATGCATGAAAACTAATGCAGTCGAGAGGATAAATATGCAATATTTAGGCTTGATCATTCACCTAAAGTGGTTGAGTGTCTAGCTATATTTCTTGAGATCAAAATGATAATTAAATATCCAAGATGAATAGACTGTACGTTGAGGGTGATTTTATACTGGTCATTTCCTTGCTTTCCCATTAAGTGAGTATCAACTGATGTCTAAATAGTTATATAAAATTATTAGTTTATTCTCTCATATGTGGCCCATTAAAAACACAATATTAGGCAAATTATATATGTGTTGGATGCGCTAAACGTATACCCTCATTGGGTCCAAAAGGTAGAAGGGGGTCAAATGATTGAAACTATTCATAGGATGACTATAATAAGAAACTTAAACTGAGAGGACTCCAATGATGTATACAGATGAAGAACCTAAAATTTTCAATGGCCTACATTCAATTGAATACATCAATAGATATTATCTACCATTATGCATTATTATTATATCATGGTGACTGAACACATGCATTTTTTAAAAATTTTACACACACCGACGCCACAAGGGCACTTGATCTCATAATCTCAGTGTTGAAACAGAGTCCATCAACCATTAAGCCATGGAGCCGGAGCCATATCTTTGAGTTGAGTGAACACATGCATTCAAGCACATGGTAATTACCACAGGTTCAAGTTGAGTAGACCCTAACTATGTTGTATATGAAGAATCCAAACCCTTCATCAGGTGATACTCCTCATGGTCAATGCACATCCCAGGAATCATCGCTATCAAATAAATGCTTAAGTGGGTTAGCACTGTACAATCATTCCTGTAGCCTATCTAGTCACTTTTTTTGTGGACTACCTAAAATTTGGAATATTTTGAGTTCTGGTGTGATTCTTATATCCTGGTGGGGCCGCACTTGAACTTGATTAGATGAACCAACATGGATGACCCCACATTCCATTTGGAGCACCCCCTCTCCAATGTCCCCATTGTTCCCTTTGGTGTGGCCCACCTAGATTATGAGTTAGGTTGTGTTAGAGATCCGTGTATTTGTGTGTGGTGATACAAGTTGGCATGTACGTGATCGTTTCCCTTGGGTTATGACCCGTTCAAAGCATTAGAAGGATGTACAACTTTAATTATAGGACCATCTCCACATGTGGGCCCTAGTGGAAGTCATCCATGTCACCAGATCCCCACCATTTGTCATTCCAATGAGGCTATCATGTAAAGATCTTTCGACGATCCAAACTATTCATGCTCGGGGTGCTAACACTGGAATGTCTACAGATGAAGATTTATGATGAAGGGATGATTTTGACGGTGTATGCATCTCGTTGAAAGTGAACCATCAGAAATAATTTTAAAAGAAAGTAACAATAAAAAAAAAAATGGACCATTTAAATCACCAAAACATCTCATTTTGTGAGGCCATGTAGCAACAACGCATATTTTTATCATTAATCACGACTAGTAAAACACCTAATCCATAATCATCTGCTAAAATGGACTAGTGAAATTAGTCGCGACTCACCCCAAGAAGGACCGAGATGGTGTATAATCTGTGTGAGCAACATGTTGTATATATCAATCCACCCCGTCCATCAAGTGGGAGCCCTTATTTGAACCATACGTATATAATATCAGACAATTAAAAAACAATGATGGGCCACACCAATGGGAAAAATGTAAAATTACTACTAAAATGTCCAATTATGCGTAGTGTGGCTCGCTTGAGTTTTGGATGGGCTAATTTTGTATCTTACCTTCATCTTGGTAGGTTAAAATTGAATACCGAATTTGATGATAGATGCACACCATTGTGGCCCCATAGGAAAACCTATCGTTGGCATCTCATGCTCATTATTTCTTCGTGGTGGGGCCAGACTAGTTATGGATCTCACTAATTATTTGTTGTAAGGCTTATAATAGATGATGGAACTTATGGATGGAGTAGATTTTAAATATAAAATATTGTGAGACCTATAGCGTTGGGTATTTTACTCGAACAAGGATTACCTGTGCTAGGAAGCTAGGCAGTGCCCATTGTGATATTTGTGAGAAATCACCTCGCCCATCCATTTCTTTAGATAAAGGACATGAGTCTAAAAATGAGGTAGATTCAAAATTAAAGTGGGCCTCACAACATGAAAAAGTTGGCAGGGAAATGCCTACCGTTGAAGCCTCCCTGGGTCCACCGTGATGTTTATATGCCATCCATACCGTTCATATGGTCATTCTTACTTGGATGAATCGAAAACACAAAGATAGGACTAATACAAAACTTCTGTGGCACTATGAATATTTCAACGTTGAACGTTCAATCCTCACTTTTTCCTATTGTGCCTCAATTGAATATTGAATACGTCTCATTTTTGGGCCCATGTCCTAACATAATCTGACAAAAAAGATGAATGGAGTGGATTTCTCACAAACATCACGATGGGCCCCTCCTTGCTTCCTGGTGCAAGCAATCTACCTCCGTTTAACTCGCATGTGCTAGAGAGGATTTCCATTAAAAAAAGGTTAATGAGAGAAACGAAAACAAAATCTGTATCATCTATATAAACCCCACTCCATTGCTTTCTATGTGAAATGCAACATCTCAGCCAATAAAGATTCTGGAGAGGGAGAGCGAGACTGGAGGAAGAAGTAGAGTAACTAAAATAGAAATTATGGGTCAAACCACTTCTTTCTGGCCTAAAGTTCCTCTTTTTCTTCCTTCAGTTGGGCGCTTTCGACATACAGCTCGGTCATGCTGGTTTCAGGGTCCGATCGATTCTTTATCGTCTTCATATATTCTTCTTTCTCTCTCTTCGAATTTCTTGAGTTTTCAATAGATCTTATTCATTTATATTGGTTAATGCTTACTTGCTTCTTCTAAATTAAATGTATATATTGAGAGAGGGGAACCTCGTCGTGGTTGTTCTCGTTGTCGCTTTCCATCTCTTTCTGACCCTTTTGATGCTTGCTTGGATGCTATAGAGGATGGGTCGGCCCTGGGTACCGTCCACTCTATAAGGTCGGGTTGGGAGAAGTATAATCTTAATCTTGGTCACAGATTGCGTCCTACCCCTATCAGGACAAACTCGATCCTGACAGGGGCTCTGTGGGGTCAACCATGTTGTATGTGTTTTATCCACACTGTCCATCCATTTTAACAAATCATTTTAAGGCGTGATCCCAAAAATAGTCAGATCCAAGGCTCAAGTGGACCACATCATAGGAAACAATGGGGATTAAATGCCTACCGTCGAAAACTTCTCAAGGCTATGGAAGTTTTTTATCAAGCTGATATTTGTGGTTTCCCTTCATCCAGGTCTATGTGACATTATGAACAGGTTAGATAGTAAATAAACATCACAGTGAGCTCCAGGAAGGTTTAAACGGTGGCTTAATCATCACCACTGCTTCACGTGGTTTAGCCCATTTGAGCCGATATTTGCACCTTTTCAGAGATCACGTAATATCCTGGTTTTCGTAACTCGAGTTTAGTATTCATTTTCCAAAATCCCGAGTGTTAACCTTTAAAGATAGTCCAAATTTCACATATTCTTTTTTTCAAGAGTGAGCATTTCAGCGAAAAAAAAAATAAATCAAGCATAAAGGAAAAGTCTACATATATATTCAAAATATATGAGCAACTGCCCATAAGGCTTATTGTCACGCCCCAAACCCAGAAATCGGATTCCCAGGAATCCCGATCACCGAATCCGGTGCCGACAGCCTCCGTAGTACCCCATTCTCAGGTCCTAGCGTCCATACGCCAGATTCCGATCCTGGGATCCTACAAGGAGGATTTTTTTTTTGTACATTTAACTCATAATAAGCATAACCACAAGATTACCCAATTCACAAAGGCAACATCATCATCGCATATCCACTAATATAATCATTTGAGTATAATGCTGAAAGGGAAAATACATATATCGAAATCAAAGCTCCAGAATACAACTGCACGCTCCAAGCTCAACGCTGCTGCAACCTAAAAACACCTGCACGCATCTATTGTGCATAAGCTTATAGAAAGCTTAGAGGGTAGTGTAAGTGTGTGCACAAGGTAAGTGCCAAGTATTCAATACAATGCCATTATCATACAAACTGGAAGTACTGGTAATCCATAAATCGTACAATATCGGAATAAGCAAAGATACTAGCAAGATCATGAATTATCTAAGTAAGCAGAAATACTGACAAGAGCAGGAATTATCAGAGTAAACAAAAATACTCGCAAGATCATAAATCATACGATAACAGAGTAAGCGGAAATACGAACAAGTCCATGAGCCAATCAATATCAGAATACGCAATATATAATAGCTACGCAAATGAGGAGTCATAAAGAGCCAAATATCAAATGCCGAGAATGCAATGGGGTATATAATTTCTTATGTGTTCACAAATACGTCAGCCATATCTAGACCATATAAATGCAGAAGCACAGTAACCCAAGATGTCGTATGCCGCGGATATAATGCAATATGCGGTGCGGATGGAATGACCATGCTAGAGTGTGAAGTCGGGATGGTAGTACGTAGTATCGCAGGCTATGGGGTCCATCACAAGAGACTTCTATCCAAACCAGTCCCATACCTAAATTTGGATAGTCAGACTCAATGTGGTAGACTCCCGATCTCAGGTTAGTCGCGCGCCCCAACCGAAATCCTGGCCATTGCGAAGGCACACGTAACAACTAGTTGCGTACCACCAACCCGAGTAGATAGTGAATGAATGAATACATGAATGAGTATGTAACTCCTGCTCACTAAATCCACATATCAGTACGGTTCATCTCTGGGATCATTACCGGGGTTTAGTACACTCCAAATGGCACTGCCGCTCTCCCAGCCGCACAGTCCAAGTGAGCGTAAGAAACCTCACTATCTGTCTTGCTAATAGTCTACCAATACCTATCCGGCACATCGATAGCGGACCCATTCACAAGCTGGTCAAACTCAGCTTAGTATTGCCTCCTACCCTCGGGTGAGTAAGGCCACACCCCCTCCCAACCGACCACGACACAATGGGAGACGCGGCCTCTTGGTATTCGGCACTCGGGCGCTCATGTATCCACTCGGTCTCGACGTTGGGGCGTCTCCTGGCCACGGAGGTTTAGGAATTTTCACCCAGGGACATCTATGGCGCCCGTATGCTAGAACCAAATATTTCCGGTGTCCCATTTGGCTATCCACGATATGCCTGTGGAGGCTACGACCCTGATGTCGCCAGGGCGTACAGTAATCATAATGCGAGATGCATGAGTCATACAATCCAGTCATGCATCAATCCTGCGCACACCGCGTGCTCATGTGAGATAACCTCCGCCTATCAAGGAGTCTCATAACAACATGCCAATGATATATGCAATGATCAACCACATCTCATAACAAACATGCAGATGATGCGTATGGGCATGTATCATGATGCTATGCTGTCACATACTCATAATCGGTATCAGCAACCGACATCAACAATCGACCTCGACAATGTGGACATTTAACCAACATTGCCCCCCAAGGAATGGCCCTCATGGATCCAAACATATAATGGGTCCATGGTCTCACGCAAAGGCCCGATATACAACACAGTGGGCCTTACTCAAGGGACACAAATACACAATAGGCGGGCCTTGCTCATGGGCCTCACATATATCACATCGAGCTCCATACAAGGGCCTAGAATGTATCACAATGGGCCACGCCCACGGAGCTTGAATACATTACAATAGGCCTTGCCCATATGCGACGAATACATCACAATGGGCCTTGCCCATGAGCCTCAAATACATTACAATGGGCCTCAACTACGGGTCGCATATGCATCATGTAGGCATCAACAATAGGCCTTGACAATCGAAATCGGCCTCAACAATCAGGTTCGACACTCGAAACCGGCCTCGACAATCAGAATCAACCTATACAATTGGCCTCGGCAAATCGGAATCGATCGATAATCGGAATCGGCAAATCGGTCAGGACAATCGGGATCGATTGATAATAAGAATCAGCAAATCGGTCATGACAATCGTATCGGTTAATAATCAGAATTAGCAAATCGATCACGATAATCAGATCGATCGATAATCAAAATCGGCAAATCGGTCATGACAATCGGAATCGATCGATAATCAGAGTCGGCAAATCGGTCACGACAATCGGATCGATCGATAATCAAATCGGCAAATCGGTCACGACAATCGGAATCGATTGATAATCAGAGTCGACAAATCGGTCACGACAATCGGATCGATCGATAATCAAAATCGGCAAATCGGTCACATCGATCGGAATGGGCAATCGGTCATGACAACGTGGACATTAAACCATCATTGCCCAACAATGTGGCCATTTAACCAACATTGCTCCCAAGGAGTGGCCCACTTAGAGCCAAACGTATGGTGGGCCCATGGCCTCACACAAGGGCCTAATATACATATCAAGTGGGCCGCATCGTATGGGCCTAGTATACATCACCATGGGCCATGACCCATGGTCCTCACATACATTATAATGGGCTACGACCCATGGGCCTCAATATACATCAAGTGGATCGCATCCACGGGCCACACCAATGGGCCTCATGTATATCGAGTTAGCCATACCACATGGGCCGCACCAGTGGGCCTCATATATTCAATAGGTGGGCCCTGCTCATGGGCCTCAAACACATAACATGTGGGCCCTACACATGGGTCTCATATGTATCAAATGGGCCACGTTTTTGGGTCTCAAATACATCAAATGGATCACGTATCATGGGCCTAATATATATCACAATGGGCCTTGCCCATAGGCCATAAATATATCCCCATGGGCCTTACTCATGGACAACTCGAATCAAACACGTACATCACATGAGGGCCACATGAACGGTGTGAAAATAAAATACATGAAATCAAAGTGGGAGCCACATAACCTACTGACGTTATTCACAGCAGCTATACTACTCGTGGGAGGTATACCAGCCAGCCCACATCCCACGTGTGAGGTATACCAGACAACCCACATCCACTGTCCATAGATTGGACGACGTGGATGCAACACATCAAAAATCAAGGTGGGCCCCACACGCTGCCATGGTGGGGTCCATGTCCAATGGATGGATAGTGGGATATAACACATTCCTCATGATGGGGGTCCCATGTGTGGCCCATCAGTTGGGCAGCTCGCATTAGGTGGGTCCCGTTATCAGGGTAGTCCCCACTGTCCACGCATCAGGAGGGTGGACGGTGTGGAGCAAAACATAAATCATGGCATGGTCCACGGCTCAGATGGACGATTGATATGAAAAGAGATGAACAGCGTGGATGTATAGCACATCATCCAGGGGGCCACGTCGAGGGTGTAGATACACAAATACATTACTGTGGTCCCCACAGAATTTGCTGACGTCACCATAGCAGCTATTTAGCTGGGCTACTGGCCAAGCGTCCAAACGGTGGGCGGACAGATGGAGCACGTGCATCATAGGTGGGTCCACCGAGCTTGCTAACGTCCTGGATTAACGGCATGGATTAACAGATGAATCACGGTGGAGTCCACGGAACCTGATGGCATCACGGGGTCACTGATGAACGGTATAAATGAAGCACATAAGTCGGTGGGGATCGCATATCCCGTGTTGACGGACGGCTGAGATACATATCACAAAGGGGGGCCACGTACATCATGGTAGGCCTCACCGTCGACGTGGACGGTGAGGATACAACTCATACATCTAAGAAGGGCCCCACCGTCCCATCTGGACGGTGGGATGGGACAGACACAAAGCAGTGATCCAGCACCTGGATGGTGCGGATTCAATGCATGAAGTAAGGTGGGTCCCACGTGGGGCTCACCACTTACATATATATATGGTATATGACATATAATATAATATACTTTACTATTATTTTATTATTATCACCATCATTATTATTATTTTATTATATTTTTTTTTTTGAAAGAAACACCAGCGTCCAGGTGGATGGATGCTGGATAAACTTCATTCGTTGATGAGGCCCACCGTCCAAGCAGTGGACGGTGTGGATGTAGACCGTACATCATGGTCAGGGCCCGTCTGGCCTGCTGACGCCATTGGGCAGCAGCGGCTGCCTGCTGCATGGGACCCACCGTGATGTGGACGGCTGGGTATAACGCATACACACTGTGGTCCCACGCTAGCAGAATAGGCTGACGGTGTGGGTCCAAAACGTACATCATGCGGGCCACATCCGGACGCTGGATACCACTCACACCACTCTGGGGTCCACGTCCAACATTGTCTGGATGGTGGACAGCCAGGGTAAAATACATATGTCATGGTGGGTCCACGTGGTGACCCACCACCGTTTGGATCAAGCTAACATTTGTATTTTCTCCTCTGTCCAGGTCTGTCCAAGCAGACAGGCAGATGGCCTACAGCTAGATGTTGGTAAGGTGGGCCCCACAAATGGGACAATGTGGATAAGATCATGGTGGGCCACACATCAAAAGAGAGAGAGAAAGAGACGGTGATGATGGGAGGAGCTCCACCACTATGAGCTCCTCCATGATACAATGCATACATCAAGAAAGGTTCCATCACAAATGGGCCCTCAAATCATCAAATCCAAGCAAAAACATATAAATCTAATCCTAAGAAGGCACCCACCTATGATCTTCTCCTCCTTCTTCCGCCAAAGTACACCAGAGCTCCAATGGATGGACTTAAACGGTTGAAATGGGCTTAGGATGGTGGGATCGGGTGGTAGGAAGGTGGGCCACACTAGCTTTCTCCTATGGAGCTTGGACGTGGGTTCTCTCATGGGATTTGCTTGAAATGAGAAAATGAGAAAGAGGGAGGAGATGTAAGGGAGATGGGATGAAAGGTATGGGCTCTTTTGACTTATTGGTAAGAAAGGGAAGGCTAAGCATGGGTTGCCTTGACTTTAGGTAAGGAGAGGTAGGGGTGAGTGATGGCTTGTGATGAGATGTACTTCACTTATGATTGATGTGATTGATGGGACATATTGTAGAGATTCTCTTGGAATTCGCAACACGCGACGTTTTTCTCGAATTGAACGCGGGCCCACTTCTTCCTACCCGGGTATCGCCTCGGCGCGTAATACGCTACATCGGAACAGTGGCGACGGTGCGGTCACAAGGGTACAAGTCTTGGGTTGATCCTGACTCTAGAATACGGGATACGACTCAGGGTTACGCGCAAACGACGATAACAGATCGTGGGTCGCTGGAATTCGACTGGGAGGACCGCGAAGGCTTACGGAACAGTACGGTTAGGATACGGGTCTTACACTTATACAAACTAATGTCTCATCACTAACAAATATAGGAATGAAATAATTTAATACATGAAAGAGAATAAAATGTAGTTAGACTTGAGCTACAAGATTGCACAACTTCTCTTGGAGAGTTAGAGTAGATACAACTAAACATCCCTGATATTTGTATCCTGCTCCTCATCAGTTTGAACATAAGTATCTTTCAAATCACCTGCATCATCTGTACGGTTATATGTTCAAAGCATGAGTGACTATCTCAGGTAAAATTCCCCTCAAGATTACACACCATCAAATTGGCCAAATATAATTTTAAACAAAAAAAATACAAAATAATTCATGATGTAATCTTATTTAAATGCATGGATATGTGAATGCACATAAGCCTGGGGATCACTACACCAAAATTACCGATTAGGAACGGCCTAATCTTTGGTTTAGGAATAGTTTTAGGTCGTTCCTGATGGGACCAATTTTGAACAATTCCCACGGAACAGAGGTCCTACCCTCGCCTCGTATGGGGCCCACCGTAATGTAAAGGTTTTGTCCACGTCATTCATCCATTTTCTTGTATCATTTTATGGCATGATTTTAAAAACGAAGCAAAACTAAGGCTTAATTGGACCGCAAAGTGGGTATTAAATGCTCACCATTAAAACCTTCTTCGGAGCTACGGAAGTTTTGGATCGTCCGGGCAAGAGTAGTTATAGGATGCAAGGGGAAGCGGATTGACTGGTGTACCACACACTAGCCATATGGTTGGTGTGGGTATGTGTCGTGTGAAGACGAGCATTGATGCTACTCAAGCTTAGAGTTGTATGAACGATTCAAAACGAGATCAAAGTTACATGGGCCCCAAAATGATGTATTTATTATATCCATACTGTTCATCCATTTTTCGAGATCATTTTAGAGCATGAGACAAAAAATGAATCATATCCAAAGCTCAACTGGACTACATCAGAAATAGTAGTGGGGATAATGATTTTCACCATTAAAACATTCGTAAGGCCCACTGTAACGTTTATTTTCCATCCAATTTGTTTATAAGGTCACAAAGACCTAGATGAAGAGGAAAAAACACATATCATATTGATCCAAAACTTCTGTGACCCCAAAAGGGTTTCAATGGTAGACATTCAATCCCCCACTGCTTTTTGCAGTGTGTTCCACTTGATGTTTACATCTGTATTATTTTTTGTCTCAAGCATTACGACTAGCTCGCCAAGTGGATGAATGGTTTGGATATAACACATACCTCATGATGGGACCCATGGAACTTGCTGACGTCAACACACTAACTAGATTGTTGGTGTGTGGTACACCAGCCTATTCGCTTCTGACACAAGGGAGGCAGATTTCTTATGAAAGCCTTTCGTAGGAAGTTCCTTCGCAAGGATGTTGGGTGGAGCCCACTATAATGTATGTGAGAAATCCATTCCATCCATCTGTTTTGCGAACTCATTTTAGGAGGTGCGACCAAATTTGAGGTGGATGCACAACTCAAGTGGGTCACACAAGAGGGAAAATTGGGAAGAGAAATTCCAACTGTTGAAACCTTTTTGGGATCCACCTTGATGTTTATATTCTATCCAAACCGTTTATAAGGTCATTCCCAATGGGATGAAGTGAAAACATCAAAAATATTGCATGATACAAAACTTTTATGGACATAAGAATGCTTCAATGGTTCTCACCGAATACCCACTATTTCCTCTCGTGTGGCCCACTTGAGTGTTGGATAGACCTCATTTTTTGTCGCATATCCTAAAATGAGCTTACAAAATGTATGGACGGGGGGATTTCTCACAAACATCTCAGTGGGCCCCACCCAGCATCTTCACAAGAAATCAGCGTTCGAATGTAAACCGCTTCCCTTACCTAATCTGCTGTCTTTCGAAACCCTAGCCATCTTTTCTCCCTCTCCCTCATCGTTGCTTCCCAACACATTCTACCCCTCTCCATGATTTTCTCTCTCCCTCTCTCTCTCTCCCAAATTCTTTCTCAAGCTCTCTCTGTCTCTCTTTGTGTCCTCTTCAAGTACTCTCTCTCCCCCCTAGATCTCCATCTCACCACACTACAAGAAAAGGGGGCTTTAGCCTCAGTTCAAAACTGTGGCTAAAGAGGTTAAAAACTGAGGTTAAAGCCTTTAGCCTGAGTTTTGCTTTAGTTATCCAAACCAAGGTTAAAACCCCCGTGGCTAAAGGCTTTAGCCTCAATTTTAGCAACCGAGGCTAAAATGAATTTTATAGCCTCGGTTCTTCAAGTGAGGTTAAAAGAACCTTTTTAGCTTCAGTTTTCTCGAAATGAGGCTAAATCAAAATTTTAGCCTCCATTGTTTCCAACTAAGACTAAATCCAAATTTTAGCCTCAGTTGCTTCCAATTGAAGTTAAATCTATTTTTAACCTCGGTTCTCAACAACCGAGGCTAAATCCTTTAGCCACGGGAGTTGTAGTCTCAGTTTAGGTAACTTTCAGATGGAAGATCACTAAAGCTTTTACTGTTTGCTGTCAATCAGTCAGCATCAGTCAAAGGAAGATGCAGAAACAAGACTCAAACAATACAATTGCAGTCTGACCACCAAACAACAGATTGTCTGTATCATCAACAACTCCCATAAAAGGAGAAAAGAAAAAAGCCATACAAATGAAATGATCCCAAGATGTCTACTCGCACAGTGCCTCTCTCAACTCTGCGCTTTCCAGTTAATGACAGCAGCAGCTCTACTTGAAAATTCCCTAACCTCTATCACTTAAACAGGACACTAGGAGGAAAAAAGAAATGAAAATCAGAATATGATGGAACTCCAGAGCTATGGTTTGCCATCATGCTTTATTGTCTTCAACTGCCTTCCTTTGGCAGCAACAGCAACCATCAGATCATCGAATTTCTCAGTCTTCCCCTGCAATACCTCAATCTATAACAAGTAAGAACAAAAACATTACAACTACAAACATCAGTGTATGCAAACAGCTAACTTCCAAAAATAAAAAGTAAACGGGAGTCTAGTTGTTGAGATCAAGTAAGTAGTGTAGCCAAAGAGAAGAATTATATATGCTTGTGTCTTTCTGAAAGACACAGAGTGGGGTGGTTTGATAAAACTGCAGAAATAATCAACCATGCTGGTTAAAAAAGCATGGGTATTTGACATTGATCACTTCAAATAAGAAAAGAAGAAGAAGAAGAAGGTAGTAAGGATGATTAATTTGACATGACAAATATTAAACACTAGCATTAACAGTGCCAACCTTCGCTTTTGGAATGAGACGGCCCTTGGATTCATCCTTCATGTCAACTGTAGACATCAAAATCCCTGCTCATGATGGAAAAACAGATTATTATTACTTGTAATTCGCAAGTGTTGACAAGGGAACATGATAGGCAACAACCCAAGATGGGCTTACTCTTCTCAATAGCCAGCCCTTTTTTCTGCAGAATCTCTGCAATTGTGATGGCTGTTGTGATCGCTGAGGTAGAAAAAGCAAGCAAGTTGAGCTAACATAATGGTGATAATAAATAACTCAAGAATGCTATTGAATCTCATAACCTGTATAAATGATTTGAACCCATTTATTTGGTTCTGTTAATCATGTTAATAACCTATGAGGATTTAAAAAAAAAAAAAAATTCCTACTTAGTTCTATTAATCATGTCAATAACCTATGAGGATTTTTTCATTATTATTATTTTTAATAATCTCCTACTTGCATATAATCATTTCCACTTTTAAGATCTATGTATAGTTTGGACTTTGAACAATCAAGTGTCCTTTTGAGAGGTTGGCTTGTCCTAAATACCAAAAAATTTAAAATGAAAGCTTTTTTTTTTTTTTTTCGCAAATTTACACTGTCACTGAAATTCTCATGGTAAGGTATCTACAACGAATCAACTAACCCGATGCATGCTTAGAGGAAACCTATGCTTCAAAAGGAATCTAGTTGATTTTAAAAGGCTCCAATTGGCCCCTTAAACAAAAGATTGTGGTAGTATTGCAAGAAAAATGGGATAAGGTGAGGTGAGCAAAGGGAAAATACTAACCCGATCCAGCTCCCTTTGGGCAATCTTGCTGTCATGCAAACCTGTCAGAACATTCTTACATGCATCAACAGCTTTATAGACCTGTATGATTAAGGAAAGAATTGGAGAGAAACTCCAACTTAAATGACACCCACACAGGCTGCTAATGATTGCTATACTACACAGTGTTTATTAATTCGACTCTGACAAATATATATATATATATATAGAAGGAAGAAAATAACTGGATGATTTGAAAAGATCTTCAACTTCATGTTATATTGCATGAATAACTAATAATTCTAAAAGCTAAAGGTGGATTTACCCTGAATTTATTATCTCAGCCAACAGCCCAAATGTGATTCCGAAGAATAGTGGATGATCTTGAATATTTCTTTAATGTCTTTTCTCTTCATCTTCTGTTTCCAAGGAAAGCAATTCTGCAAAATTAGATTGTTCATCTGCAGAGAATCATACATTTTCTTAAAAAGCGGGGGATGTCTCATTACAAAGCATGACAACTAAACATATTACTGGGTTCAGAACTCAAAACCAAATGCATCTAATGTCAAATCTCCTAGACATAACTTGATGCTCTTGATTAAAGCAAAAAGAACAGGAGATCTTCAGAAAGACAAGAAGGGCATTGGACATGAAAGAACAGTGTCGGGTTGGGTCGACTGGAGAACTTGACCAGGACATGACTTTGTATATCTAAATAACATTTTAAGCTATTATAATAATTCAAATACAAATATAACCATGCATAATTTACCATATTACAAATTATGAATAACAGCAAAATGCTTTCACCTCCAAAAGGAATTTCAAGAATAACCCTTTAAATTTTCCCATTTAAATTGGTTATCGAGTACTTATGGTGATCCAAAATTCGACTGAGTTAGACTGACATGGCAAGTTTTAGAACTATGTTGGCTGATAGAATAAAATTTTATTAATCACCTTAATTACAGAGTTCATGAAGCTAAGTAATACCCTTGCAATTGAAAGTTGAAAAAAAATAATTAAAAAAATCATACAAGATAGCTATCTATAGAAATATGCATAATACATGTTAGTTGGGCAATTGGACTCAGCCACAATTCAAAGTGGAACCTGCACAACTAATTTAGAAAATATAAAAACAGTATAAGAATCAACTCAACTTACCTCTGATTCTAAAATCTGTATTTCCTGAATCTGACAGAGCAAGACCAACAACAATTTTCTCGGGTGTAGACAAATGCAATTGCTTGGAGAGACCTTCTAGAAATCCTTCACTCATCACTTTACTTCTCAGTGCTTCACAGAAAACTGTGGCGAAATTTGGTCTACCCAAAAAGTATCTAAAGATAGCTGATAGAAGATCTGGCTTTGACTGAAAGTCTTCGCTCTGAAATTTCACTTGATCTAAGCAGGCTTGGAGCAGTACAATGCTTCCCTCAGTCCCATATTCAACAAACTGCACAGCACAAACAGATTGTTTTACAACTACAGGTCTAGGAAAGAAATAAGATAGGGAACAGGGCTACTTGATGCTCAAGGGAAAATATGTAATAAGAACATTCATATACATTCCCAGTCTGTTATAAAGAACTTACAATATCCAAAATGCTGACTGCAGCAGGTTGAGTTCGGAATTTGGAATACCAGTCATTGTAGGTGCTCATGAGTCGCCTACTCACAATAAAATCACTGCAAAATAAAATATTCTTATAAAAGAAATAGCAGATCTGAATGCAATGTAGTTTCCACGAGTACGAATTAGCCATGCAACCCATATAAATATACAATTTTGTATTGAGTGAAAGCATTGCCAAACGCATCAGTGTATAATTCCAGTATGCAATGGGTGTGGGCATCAATCATGCCTGTGATCTGATTTTGATTCGATAGTCCGCATCTAGTGTTGAATCATTCTTCACAATGCTAAGACTGCCAGCGAAGAGCATTCTTAGGGGTATACACTTGGCCAGTTTTGCTAAGAAAACCTTCAATCCTCTTTGAAAATCACATTCGAGAACCTCAATTGAGAAAGTTTCAAGAATGAAACTTAACCATGGTGCATTCATGCAGAACTTGAGTGCTGAGATGTACAACTATCAGACTCTAAATAGTGATAATGACAGAAAAAAGAAAGGAAAAATAAAAGATAAAAGAGTTGACATCATGCTTAGTGAGTGTATCATGGATTTGGACTCGCATTAATTTCATCATTGAAATGGCAACAAAGTGTCAACCACAAATTTCAGATGTAGACACATTTCATCAAGCACTTATGTGCTGACATCGAACCAAAAGTCCAAAACCATATATCAGTAAAGAAATCATAGTTATCTGTGGATACAACCAAAAACAAGAAGCATGACAGTTTCAAGCTTGTCAGATAATGATAAACAAAGATGATGAGAATAAGAATAAGAACAAGCCAATTACCTGCTGAATACGAGCTCTTTTTTGAAATATTTGATCTTTGTATACAGAAACTGACTGAGAAAAATGCTCTACCCTCTCCAATATTACCTGGACATGTTGCATTCCCTAGCATTAGGAAGTGTGAGCCGTAGGTGTAACCAACCCTCAATTAAGGATATGGCAAAAAGAATAATAGAAAAAGAGCTCCAATATAAAGATCTGTCATTTAAGCAGTTTACTTTGAGTGTATGTAAGCCACATGTACAATTTCTTTATGCTTGTGTATCAAGCATCACACACAATTGGAGTATCAAAAATCCCCTTCGGGTGAAGATTCACCATGATTCTTCTAAATGATAAACTAACATCTAAATCTCAGCAAATCAGAAGATACTAAATCTCAAAATGTATTTCAAATGCATGATATTACATAAATCAAAGATAAATCTCTAAAATCTAAATACATAAACCCTAATCGCTGATATTGTAATGCAGATTTCGCAGCAGAGAACAAGGTTTTTCTCTCAGATCGAATACCAAACCCTAATCGCTGATATTGCAATGCAGAAACTGCTTAAATCCAGCAAATGAGCTAGAAACGACATGGTTTTCCACTTCCTGAGCAAGATTTCTGTAAAAAAAAAAAACTCCTCAGATCGAACCAAAAAACGCGGAAATTGGATTTTAAATGGCCAATTGGGGAAAACGCACGAAAATGAGAGATTTCTGCCCCGATTTCTGATTTTCGAGAGGATTTCAATTGAGAAATCAATAGAAAAAGAGAGAGAGAGAGAGAGAGAGAGAGAGAGAGAGAGAGAACGAGTACCTGAAATCGGCGAGGAGATTGCTTGTGTGGAGGACAGAATCGACGTTTCTAAGTATTGTAAAGGATCGAATTGCAGAAGTTAAACGTGATTTCGATTTGTTTTCCTTTCAGAGCTTGGGGATTTTGACAGATAGAATTGCGGAAGTAAAATGCGATTTCGCTCTATTTTCCTTTCGGAGCTTAGGGATTTTAAGAGAGAGCTCTGCTTCGAGCTTCCAAGTTTCAAAATGAATAAAAGCCATGGAGATAATAGATTGGATCCGTATGAAACGGAACATGGTATACTTACTCATCTCTTTACGGTACACGTGGCTGGCAAGGTGGAAATCGAATCCGTTCATTTGCAGGGCCCAAAATGAGATTTGGATCTATTTCATTTTGGGTTCCTGCACTAAAATTAATTCTTAATTTTATCAATTTTATGAAAATTCTCAAAAAGAAAAAAAATCAAGATTCTTTTTTTTTTTAATTTCTAAATTTTTTCAAGATTATAAATTTGTTGAAATTTATTAAATAAAATAAAATTCTTGATTTTTTCAAAATTATCAACAACAAAAAAAATAAATCTTAATAGTTTTAGAAATTCTTAATTTTTTTCAGAATTTTCAATTATTTGAAAATTTTCAATTTTTTAAAATTTTCAAATTTTTTTTAAGATTCTCAAATTTAAAATTCTTATTTTTTTTTTCAAAGATTTCAAAAATTTTCAAAATTCTTAATTTTTAAAAAATTCTCAATTTTTTAAAAAAATTCATACTTTTTCATAATTATCATTTTTTTATTCTTAATTTTTCAAAAAAAATATTAATTCTTAATTTTTTAAAAGTTCTCAAAAATTTTTAAAATTCTTAGTTCTTAGAAAATTCAAAATTCAAATGTTTTTCAAAACTCTTAATTTTTTTTTCAAAATTCTCGATTTTTTCACAATTGTCTCAAATTTTTTTTTCAAAATTCTCAATTTTTCCACAATTGTCAAAATTTTTAAAAATTATTAATTCTTTCGAGATTCTCATGGACGGGGTGTTTTAAGGAAATCCGATCCATCCACAAGTGGGACCACCGTGTAGACTTTTGGCCTTAGTTCCTCACCAACCGAGGTAAAAGGGCAAACTTTTGGCCTCAGTTTTCAACAACCAAGGCAAAAGGGTAGACTTTTGGCCTCAGTTTCTCACCACTGAGGCAAAATGGCATACTTTTGGCCTCAGTTGCTCACTAACCGAGGCAAAAGGGTAAACTTTTGGCCTTAGTTTCTAACCAACCGAGGCAAAAGGGCAGACTTTTGGCCTTAGTTTTCAACAACCGAGATAAGAGGGTAAACTTTTGGCCTCAGTTTCTCACCAACTAAGGCAAAAGGGTAGACTTTTGGCCTCAGTTTCTCACCAATCGAGGCAAAAGGGCAGACTTTTAGCCTCAGTTTTCAACAACCGAGGCAAAAGGGCAAACTTTTAGCTTTAGTTGCTCACCAACCGAGGCAAAAGGACAAACTTTTGGCCTCAGTTTCTCACCAACCGAGGCAAAATGGTAGACTTTTAGCCTCAGTTTCTCATCAACCGAGGCAAAAAGTAAATTTTTAACCTCAGTTCCTTTACAACTGAGGCTAAAATCCATATTTAACCTCATTTTTTTGAACTGAGGCTAAAAAATTTAGGCTAAAGGCCTACTTTCTTGTAGTGCCATCCAATCTCGACCCCACCTTCCATCTCAACCGTCCATTCCTGCCAAGATGTGTGAGATCCTGCACATCCAAGGTGGCCAGTGCGGCAACCAAATCAAAGCCAAGTTATTAGAAGTCATCTGCGCCGAGCAGGGCATTGAACTGACCGAACGCCATTATGGCAACTCGGATATGTAGCTTGAGCACATCAATGTCTACTACAACGAGCCCGACCACGGTTGTTTCTGGAGCTCGGTACAATGGATAACATCTGATCAGGTCCTTATGGCCAGATCTTTTGCCCCGATAATTTCATCTTTGGGCAGTCCGGTGTAGGGAACAACTGGGCGAATGTCACTGTTCATTAGTTGAGGTATGCTTTTACTTTGTAGATCGAATTGTCTGAGGTTCGTGTGGTTCTTGACCTTGAAATTTGTATTTTTTTTCTGTGACAAATATACAAGGAATAGATTATCGATTGGTAAAATGGGAGACTTCATATCATTGACACTCTCTTTATTCATTTGCTAGCCTTTTTTTTATCATGTCTTCATGTTTCTCTATTTGTTTTTTCTTAACTCTCTTAGTATTGGGAAAAAAATGCATACGAGTTGTTTGTTAAAATGTCAAAGAGATGTGATTTTGAGGAGACTGGCATGCTTTTAGTTTGGTTCGACTCTCTTTCTCTGACCTCTTGAAATGCGGAAAAACCAATGGATGATGATCTATCTTGGTTTAATGGTTTGAGTCATGAAACCAATGAATGATGTTTAGGAACACATAAACCTCCAGAAAGCATTGTTGGAGCTTGAGGAAACAAACCTTCATAATTGAATTGAGCTTTAACATCTAGATGATGCCATTTCCAAGCAACATGTGTGCAATGCTAGTTTTCCTTACTAAAGAGATGTATAAATATGTTTTTCCTTCCTCATATTTTAGATAATCTTGTTATTGTTTATCATGGTTAAAGCCATTCACATTCTTCACCCCTTCGGCTAAAGACTTGTGAAATTTCTTACATGCTTGCTTGAAAGTTTTAATTCTCTGCAGTTCTCTTGAGGATATGGAATTTCTTATTTTGGTTATGCTAAACTAGCATTTGCTAAAAGCTTGGAAATTACAAATGTGAAGAACATTATGTTGGCAAATGTGCAATCTAGGAGTATGGATAGTTTTATGATGGATATTTGAATAAATTACAATCAATTCACAATCCTTTTGTTAACCACATCTTGAAAGGACTTATGGAGGATTTAAATGTAAATTGCTATAACCACTTGTAAGTCCAGGCTTTTAGTATCTTGTTTTTTTAAGTATTTTGCTGCAACTGTGTATGCAAGATTAAAGATGTGGATTTAGTTTTCTGCTGCGTCAAGATTGAGATTTGGAAAATAAGGTCCATATTCAATTTTATATTGATTGCAATTCAAACTAGGTATCTGATGGCGTGATGATGTATATCATCTCTACACCATGACATGCCACCCCCCCCCCCTAAAAAAAAAAAAAGGCACCTTATGTTACTATGCTACTTGCTATGTGAAACATCCTTCAATGTTGCACAATAAGCTGATTCTGTGAAATGAAATTGACTAAAAAATATGTGTTAAGTGATACCGTCTTTAGATTGGAACTTGCTTGAAGCATCCTTTTATTGTTGTTGAACTATATAAACTGAAACTCAGAGACACAACATGCACCCTTGTAACGTCTCAGAAAAATCCGTACAAGGACCCGACTACCACCTCAGGCAGAAATCACCCAGGACCAAAACCTTTAGAAATTAGGTTAATATTAGCAAGTGCTAAACTAGAGTACTTATGAAATTAGCACTAATCCCTTTAAATATGATCTGCAAGACCCAAACCATGCAGAATCATTGACGCTACATTACCCTGAAATCTAGAATCCATCCCTAAACCTGGTTGCTCTCGAGAGCACACCGAAACTCCGTATCGAACCTGGACTGCACGTCGAAAGTTCGATAACCGTAAAACTATATGGCTATGACTGCATTACTAGACTTGACAACTCCTCAGAAATTAAGTCTTAATTGTGTCTAGAAATGCACAACTTGAGCCCGGAGCAAAGTGTGTGAGAAACGTGAATATCTTTTAGAAATAAAATTTGAATTTAAGTAAACTGAGTCGTGTCGCTTACGGGCTAAATATAAGGATTCAGACCGTCAGAATCTGACCCAAATACACCCTCGGATCAGGAAAAATTTCCCATACATGGCAATGTACTTGTGGCCCTGATCGAGTGACGGTGACCGTTGAACTGAAACTGGTCTACCACGGTCGATCTGTAAACCCGATTGGAGCGAAAACTTAGCCTGACCTAGATCCAATGTCAGGGAGTTTAAGTCCGATTGCATGCAGAAAAGGGGGCTCCAGAAGTGCTCCGTTAGATCGGAACAGCCGATCTTTGGACATAACCTAAGTATACCATGGCCCTGGGGCCATTCCCATAGTTTTGGGCCTATGTAAGGGCCTTCAAACCCTCTCTCTCATATTCCATACGAATTTTAAACCCTAAGAAAGAGAGGAGAGGAAAAGGAAAGGAAAGAGAGAGAAAGAGAGAGAGAGAGAGAGAGTTAGAGATTCATCCTAGGATTTGATCCCGTTGCTCCACACACTTAGCCACCTTATCTGTATCACAAATCTGGCATTTTCGACAACATACTTGGGTAAGAAAACCTAACCTTAATTTGTTTTAGGATTTCAAATAGTGTAAAGCATGAAATAGCTAACCTATTTCATACTGTAGGTTGCCGTTGTGCCGTAGACAAAGACTCGGTATACAAACTGAGTTCGATACTTGTTTATCGGCGTAAGTGCGGATTATAAACGTTTAGGTTATGGTTTTCAAGGCTTTCAATGTCGGTTAATGATTTATTACTGACGTGGGTGCTATTTCACATGCCAACTGCGATGTTTGTTTCACATTTCAGATATATATGAACTATATTGAGTTTAGTGTATTCCATGTATTTGTAGAAAGGATCGTATATATATGGAATTTGAAAGTGTGTTTGCCATGATTAATTGTCATGTGTTTATACTAGTTGTATGTGTAACAACTCCTTGGTGAAAGGATTTGCCCCAATACATGTTATGGCTAACATAAGTCGTGTATGTTAAAAAGTGTAGTCTAAGTTTTTATAAAAATGTCCGAATGAACTAGTAGTTAGTAAATTGTACTTTATATGATTGTTGAGATATGATTCTCAACTACCTTATTATGTGTATGATTTCCTCCATGTATTTATACTATAGTGTCTGTTTAGGTATGGAATGTATATCCGTGAATTCATGTTTAAGTTGTATTTCCTAATATACTCAAATGATTGTATGAATTGAATTATTGATTCATTGCTGCCTTGATTTTCTCATATGATTATCTGCTGAAGTTGAATGCGCTTGGGACTATGATATAGTCCAGGTATTCGGTAACAGGCCCTGATTTGATGGCTGAGGTTGTTTTTACCCCACAGGACGTGTTCGATGAGTCCGAGCCGTACTCCGGTTGTCGACAGTGGTTAGGCCACACGGAGTGCTCGTGCACTTCATGTCGATCAATTCGATGTGCACTCGTACCAGTCGAGCTCGTCAAGTAACTCGATTGACCTGATGTATGTTCACCATGTATGGATGCTACTGCTTGAATCTAAGGTACCAAACTCACTAGTGAAAACCCGTTAAATCATGGTACCTCGATCCGTTAAGACTCATGAGCTGGGCATGGTGGTATGGGACACCGTGGTCGAGCTGTCGACCTACGCTAGGGCGACAAGCCTCCCCGTAGTATTCAGTGAGTATCACAGCCTCGTGAGCCAAATACGGTGGTATGAGACACTGTATTCGAGCTGTTGGCCTATACTGATAAGGTGATGAGCCCTTTGTAGTGACCTCGAGCATACTCTAAAACCACGTAGAGGCGACGAGCCTTTACGAGCAACAAGAGTACATACTAGGCCTGCACTAATAAGGTGACGAGCCCTTTGCAGTGACCTAGAGCCATAACATCATATGAGATTTACTAGGACTAACGACACTAGAATGGATCATCGTTCTGAATTGATATAAGGGAGGTACCTTAGCTTCCCAATCTTGCTGTATGAAAAAGCTTTAATAAGAACTCGGTAATCACGTTCATGCACCGCATTATGTGTGCGTTTGGCATAGCAGGTCAAGCACTGAGGAAGGGTTGCATGCCGCGATCGTGAGATGAAGTCGCTGAGAGAGAGTAAGCGAGGGCATGCATCATTATTTCATTCCATTCTTGCATTAATCAGAGTATATAGGGATGTTTGATTGTGCTGCTTTATCATTACTGCTTAACTGAATTGATAACATGTTAACCTTTGCTTTATAGCTCCACTGAGTTGATCACTCACTCCCACATTATGGGATGGTATTTTAAACACCAACCAGACTCTGTTGTAGTTTCAGGTGATGGCGCAGCCTGCGAGGCAGAGCTAGACTTTGAGGATGATGAGGAGGCATTCTCATACATGCAGCATTCAGGCGGGTTTACGTAGACCGTTCTGAATCAACGGGGCTTCAGGGCTGATACTTTGTAGTGGACCACCACATTTTGACATTTTGTATTTTGAAATAATACTTGTAACTATTCGACCTGGTAACATGATCATACTTGGGAGACTCACAATCACTTACATATTTTATATACTTATCACAGTCTTCCGCTTGCATAATGTAACTGTCTTTGGAGTATGATATGTTGTTTTGGTATAATCTCATTCATGTTAAATGCACTAATACGGATAACATTTAATCATCATTATCCATGTTGCATAAGTGATCCGTTGGAACTCAGGAGTTAGGCTGATGCTCGACCCCCGATTTTCAGGGCATTATAAGTTGGTATCAGAGCATGATTTGTATTAAACCGGACCGGGGTTATGGTCACACGACATGCGCTGACGCATTTAGACCTAGGTGGGTTCGAGAAAAATGTAGAGACAAGCTTAGGTTTCCTAGTTTCGCCAATTGGCAAAATTTACCGAAAACGATCGCTGAGATCGGGTCTGTACACATCCGTGATCGCTTGAGATGACCTTGGATCAACCCTAGACCGTCAATTGACGGGTTTATACCACGATTTACCCCATCCCAGCCTTTAACAATCGATAAATGCGAATGTACATCAGAAAGTACTCGAAATGACCCGAAACGACTCAAGAGGGAGTCAAGGGCCAAATGAGACACCTCAAGGGGGACCCAGGATGGGGCCCACATGTTTTTAGGGTCCAGGGGGCAGGAGGACCTCGCCCCACCGGCGAGCCATCGCCAGTTTATCCAGTGGTCTGCGAGGGCCTCGCCGATTCCACGAGGCCTCGCCACCTGGCCGGGCGGGCCGGTTCGAGTCGACGCTTCTAAGGTGTTGTGTGGCCCACTGATGCATGTTGGGTTGGTTTAAACCCCTCCCAATACTTTCCCTCTTCATAACCTACCCCTCCAAGCTCTCCTTTTTTTTCAAAAATTCTTGTTTCTCTCTCAAATCTCCCATCCATCCACCCATTTCCCATTTTTCTTCAATACACACACCCCTCCATCGTTTTCCATCAAAGCCCTCTCCTATCTATCTCTTTTCCTTCGATTTGAGTGCACAAATCTCTCATTTGTGTCTCATATAACTCTAAGTCCAGCAACTCATCTTATTCCCCACATATCATTCCAACTCCAATGGCTCTATTCGAGCTTGTGATGACCTTTTTCTCGATTTCCACCATTCTCTCTATCATGGGAAAGAAAAGGGCTCCTGTGGATGAAGCCGGGCCTAGTCGCCCTACTCGTTCAAGGAGGCCAAGAGGCGCCACCGCAAGTGCAAGCGTCAATCGAGAGATAAGGACCAAGCGGGAGCTTAATCCCAGGGCTCCCCTCGAAAGGATCCTTCTGATGGATATGTCTCATGAAAGATTTCATGGTCGCAGGGTCCTTTTTGAAGCTCATGTAGATGAGAGACTCTTTGGGCAATATCTGGTGATGGACCACCTGGTCGAGGTCGTGTGGGGTCCCATATTCGAGGGTGAGTACCACGCAAATGTGGGCACAGTTCGAGCCTTCTACGCCCACATTCGAGAGCCTATGCTGGAGCCCTTACAGTTCAAGATCCCAGTCGGTAGAGATCGGGAGGCCACAATTGATACTGGCTTGATAGCCCGACTCATGAGAATGCCGCTTGGCGAGACCCATGCAAGCAAGAAGAATTTGAGGACACGTGAAAGGGATCGCCGCACGCGATTCCTTTGTGGACAACTGGCCCATTGGAATCTAAACATCAGCCTCCTAGCAACCAATATGACTGACGACTTCCGCCTGCTCCACCACATCTTCACGTATAACGTGTACCCCAGGTGGAGCAACCGCAGCGAGTGCACCCGTCTGATGATAGATTTTCTATACCAAGTGGGGCAGGGAGAGAAGTTGTGGTGCCTACGCATATTCTGCGACAGATAGTTCTTACCGCACGCTCCACTAAAGCGTCCGATTCGCTCCCATTTGGCCGACTCATATGCAAGATTACACGTGAGTTTGGCTATAGACTTGGGGCGGAAATGCCGATGCTCGACCCCCGATTTTCAGGGTGTTACAATCCTGCATGACATGTTGTTCCAACAACTCTAGTTCCATGGTGTGCCATGCCTTACATGAAATCCGAAACATATACATGCTATTGTTGTAATCCCAATAAGAACCCTGGTCAATGTTAGAGCGATGCACAAGCCCATAGACATTACTTAATTATTGTATATGTGGCATGATAAAATATAAATTAAACTAACCAAATTATATATGCTAGTTTAGATGTATTATGAATCTAAAAAGTATGCATATTTAAATTATTCGACTATTAGCTTTGGTGGACACTTAAGCTGTTTGGATACCACCAAATAAGTTACTTTTTCTACTTATAGCAGTAGATAAGTAACTTACTTGAGATAAGTAAGTTTGGTTTATGATTAATTGTAAGTAGCTTTCTTATTTTTAATTAATCACTTTAGTTTAATCAATACAAATCAAGATAAGCTACTTAAGGCATAAAGCATAAATAGCATAAGTAACTTTATGATTCAAACACTCCTTTATTGGACAATTAAAAATGAAAACATTTAATGGTCTTATTCCAAGAAACAAGTGCCTATGAATTAGCGACTAAATTGTTCAACTATTCTAATTTTTGGATCGTAGCTTATTTAATGTAATTTTCACAATCTAAATAGTGTAAAATGAATTAATATATGCCAAGATTTCACTTTCAAGTGCATGTGTATCAACCATCATACGTAGCCAAAGTATTAAATAACTCCCCTCCCATCACTCTCCCCCTCTACGTGTGTTGATCGTGCCAAAGTATTAAATAACTCGTTTTGAATTTCTTTCGAGAGTCTTTTTAAAGCGAATTCTCAAGAGTCAGTTTTTAAAATTTGAAAAGCGAATAGGTTGTGACTCCAACACCTTGCTATCCTTGATAACTGGACTCTATGTGACTTACCATGATGTATGCGTTTTACTCAGTGTACTCATCTTTTTGCAGTTCATATCTTATTTCTGTGAGGGAACAACTTCCCTATATTTTGTTTTAATCGAATGTCATGATTGTGATCTTAATTACCTTTTTCTTATTCATATTTTCATTGTTGGATTAACCATAGTTCTGATGCATGTGTTTCTTATATATAGTTTTTTAGCGAAATCTTTGTACTCGTATGTTCTAGTGTATAAATTATTTAGAGATCTTCTCTATGTATCTGAAATTTTGTCACTATTCATTAATGCAGGTTCATCTTGGGATGAACTCAAGCACACAACAAGGCAATTCGTTGGGTTCTTGGTATGTAAAATATTATTCATCAATAATTTCAATGTACTTGTTGTAGGTTAACTTTTGTGTAATGTAACAGAATTTCTGCCTTCATTTAACTATCTATAAGCAACAACAAGTTGTCCTACTAAGCACATTCTAACCATGTGAAACAATATGTCCATACATCACAGTAAATGTTTAGGATGGGATGCTCACCGTTAGTTGTGTAGGGGCCCACCATGATTATTATATGCCATCCAACCATTTATATTACTCTTTGCACCAATATGAAGGTACATTTTAAAAATCATGCTACATATAGAAACTTAGATGGGCCACACCAAGGGAACAAATTTTACACTGTTTTTAATGTAAGGCCCACCTGAGTTTTAGATCATTGTAATTTTTGGGATCAAGGCTTAACATTGGGTGGGGCACCTGATGGATGGGATGGATTTCATCCATTTGAAGTCATCCATCCATGTCAGCAAATCATAGACTAACTTTTGGATTTGCTTTTTGGGCACATGCGGTCTTCGTATTGCCAACGGATTTGACCGCCATACATGCTCTCATTAGAGCCCATGTGTTTAGATGGTCTAATGATCTGAACTGTCCATCTTCTTCATACGGGAGAAAAAATGCATAGTAAGAATTATTCTAACCATCAATTCATATATTAATGTCATGAATTGTTTCGATGGATCAAATGTAACTGTAAAAGTCGAATATCATCCTACAATTTTAAGGCCAAATATTACACTATAAATCA
Organism: Magnolia sinica; assembly: GCF_029962835.1. Classification (NCBI taxonomy): domain Eukaryota; kingdom Viridiplantae; phylum Streptophyta; class Magnoliopsida; order Magnoliales; family Magnoliaceae; genus Magnolia; species Magnolia sinica. The sequence continues at coordinate 29,407,316 of NC_080587.1, forward strand.
CCTACTGTATCTATTATAAGATGGATGGTTCTAATAATCGGATGATGGCAATCATATTGCCCATTTGGGTGACACACACTATCTATTGTAAGTCGCCATTTACAAAAATTCGAGAAATGGAGCCCAAATTGCCTCTTTGGAGGTGCATGCTTCCTTCTCAAGTACAAATGAATGATAGTAATAGATGTCGTTTGCGTTGTGTGCTGCACACCACTGACCTCCATGGTGGTTGACGTGGAAAACTGTTGTGGGGCCACCATAATGTATGTGTTATATCGACACCATCCATCCATTGATCATTTTAGAGTATGAGACAAAAAATGAGGCATATCCCGATCACAAGTGGACCATGCCACATAAAGCACTGGGACGATGAGGTATGTCGTTGAAAACTTCTTGAGGGCTAGAGAAGCTTTGGATCGAGCTGATATTTGTATTTTCCCTTCATACTTGGTTGAAATGATGTGTGGACAAATAGGCTAGAGATAGCTATATTGGCTAAGCTAGGAGTGGACCACATGATTTGTTTTAATGTATTTGGAAAATTTTCAACTTATTGTTGTAAATATTATGTCTTTTATTGTAAAGTCGTATAATATTTGTTTAATATTAATTTTTAATTGTACTGCAAGATTCTTTGGGTTTCAAATATTAAATAAAATACAGATTCCAATAAATAAAAAAATTTATTGACTTTTACTAGTGGTTGCACAGCTTTTATGGGCCCTTCGTAAATAAGGAAGTGTTCAAATCCATTCCAAAATAAGGAAAAATACCATTCCCAAAATTAAGAAGGGTTTAAAACAGTTTCAAAATTGTTGTTTCTAAAATTTACGACAGTTTTCAACAATTGCTAATTTTTTACTTGCAACGGTTTTTAACCGTTGCTAATTTTTTACTTGTGAGGTTTTCAACTATTGTTAATTTTTTGTGACACTCTAAATGGTTTAGGAACTGTTTTCAGCTATTCCTAAATAGAGCTTTTAGTGTAGTGGATGCTTATTCAGCTAGCTTTTGGACAAAACCCACGAGTAGGGTGAAACCCACATGAAATCAATAACTAATCACTGCGAAAGTACAACAAGTATATGCTTAAGTGACAACTCATACAAAACTGGATATTTATACAATGCACCAGTCTTTCTAAATAGTCGACCAAGAACCCAATAATACTCACGTGCCATAAAATGAATGATTAACCCAACCGTTATTAGTCCAATTACAAACAACCATTTTAAAAAAGTTCAAAAGTCACTATGAGAGCTCGTCACCCAGCATAGGCCGATAACTCGGGCATAGTGTCCCATATCACCATCCCCGACTCATGAGATTCCAACAACTAGGATGTTTAATAGTAACCTCTTCACCTAGTGTCATTCATAGTTCAACAAGTGGACCTTACCATCACAAGGTTATATGAAAATAGTCAATCAAAGTCACATAGGACAAATAGTCCATCAAAGCCACATAGGGTCAATACTCCATCAAAGCCACATAGGGTAAATAGTCCATTCAAGGATCTGATAAAAATGGATTATCCCCAAAAGCTACATAGGCACAAAGGATCGAAAAGACAGTAAGTCCACAACAAAATTCCATTTCACCCATTAGACAATATGGCCACTTTTTCGAGAGACCATTGCAATCACAATCATTCAAGTTTACATCCTAATTCTGGATACACACACACACACACACACACACACACACACACACACATAAGTTGAGTTTTGACTAATTGATATGGCAATTCAAGCCTAATAAACAATCCACAAGTATGAGAATATATTCATGTGCAAAATGTAAGTATTTATACTGGATAAATGTTGAGCATATAATTTGAGGATATATTTCAATAACTAACACAAGTAATAATGAAATAAAACTAACAATTATCAATCAAAATTGAAAGGTGAAACTATCACTTAAATTAACAATAAAAGTAAAAGTCAAAGGGGAAAGGTCATCACCTTATGAGTTGAATTACCTACTAATGTTGCTAAGAAGTGCGCGCACCCTTAAGATCAAACTCTTAAGCTTGCATGATTGGTAGATTAAGTGGAACTCGATGTCAACAAGATCCTAACCTGATAGACTCAATTTGGCTTGGTCCACTGAACACTTAAAGATGATTCGTGATCAAGTATCGATAAAAAGCAAGATCAGACAATAGGTACAAGTTTTAACTTCGAATTCCGGCTTGATTCGACTGCACTCTAGTGCAACCTGATCTCAACTCACTTCAACTTGGATGAGGTAATCTACACATAGAAATTTGAGATTTACTCTCCCATAAATTAATTAACTATAAATCATAATCAAATTAAAATTGTAACACCAGGGTTCAACTCGAGGGAGGTCTCTCTTATTCGAATCAACTTGATCTCAACCTAACTCATCTTAAGCTCGAATCAACTCACCCAAAGAAAACCTAATCAAAGAAAATTCAAATTCCCATATCTAAGTATGGATCTAAAAGTTAATAAACTTAATAAAACTAGATTTAGTATGTAAATACATGGAGTTCACTCACATAGACATTTGATTGGAATCAACTTGATCCCGATCTCAGATTCAAGGGTGGCGATTGAAGATTAGAATTCCCTTATTTAACCTAGTTAACTTAACTTGATATCGACCTGCATTGACCCCGCTATCAACTGCTAAGGCAACAACCTTAACATGGTTGGAACTCTTCTTGACCCGAACCCAAGCCAAACTTAGCCCGAGTTGACTCAACAGGTCAAATCAACCCTACTTGTTCCTTTTCTCCTTCTTCTTCTTATTCTCTTACTTTTATTCCTTCTTCCTCATCCTTCTTCTCTGTTCCCTTTCTTAAACACAACGTCCAACAAGGCTACTGAACCCGGACTCGACTTAATACCCACTTAACTCACCAGTTTTCAGTGAGTTATCTTGGCTGATTGACTCATCTCCTCGACTCGGCAGTGCTGAAAGGCGGACAACCACTCTATTGCTGGTTCCTCTGATTCTTCCCCTCTGGAATGAATAAACTGTAGCAGCAACTGGACTCGACCAAGGCTCGACCAAACACTTGGTGAGGTAGACTCACGTTCAATCGATCCTCGAATGCATCTCCTACTCTCCTGATCTTCTTCCTTCCTTTTCTTTCTTCTCTTTCCCTCTCCTTCTATCTTCTCCAGACCCAAGACACATCCAAAAGTAGATCTGGACCCAACCAGACGCTGACTCGACTCGGGTCGAGCTGAGTCGAGTTGGTAGAGAGGCAACACGTCCAATCTCTCTTCTCGTCTTCTGTTTTTCTTTCTTCTTTCCTATTTTTCTTCTAAAGTGACCAAAAAAGTCTGGACTGGCCTAGACTCGACCCCAAAACTCGGATGCACTTACTACAATGACTCGATGTTTGTTGGGTAATCGAGGGAGCGACTGGTAGCTTCAATGGCATATTCGAATCTGATCGCTCATTCTTCACTCCGAAGCATCTGGATTGTGTGGATCCATCATGTGAAGCTTATGGAATGATAAAACCAAAGCTCTGATGTGATTTTCCTGGTGGGTTCGGACGTTGAGTCATTTCGGGTGATTTCTCCTTCATAGACGCGAAGAAGACGGAAACCCTAACATTGCAATGAATTTATATGCCGCAGCACGATCTGTGGGAGTTCGAAGGACATTCGAGATCTAACCTAATAGACGGTTAGGATTGGCGGAGAGGAATTCCCTCAGATTCATCCAACTGTGTAAGAGAGCGGAATCTGCGAAACCTAGAATGAAAGGCTGGGATTTTCTGAGATGGATGGCTAGAATAGAGAGAGATGTTCTCTCCTGAATTGCCAGCGAGGTGGAAAAGAAAACGGCAGCATCCGTTTTCAAAAAATGCCGCACGCATGTATCCACTACGCCAACGATCGTGTGTTTGCACTTACATGAAAACAAAAGAAAACATTTGGGTTTTGGTTGGCATCTTCTTCCCAACATGATAGACGGATCAAATCATTTACCTGTCCCCGATGATGGGCCATGATTAAAAACAACGGATGGCTGTCCGCTAAAGCCGCAGTCGGGCGGGAAAAGAGAGGAGAAGACCTGTCCTTTTTTGGAGAAGCTCGGGTCAAACCCGTTTGACCGGGTTTCTAATGCTGTTGTACAGCGGGTGCACATGATCTGCATAAGTGGGGCCCATGGTGATGTACTGAAAAATCTACTCCATCCACCTGCTCTGTTTAACCCTATTAGGTCATCAGTTCAACGGTGTGGTAGATCCATGGCTCAATTGGATCACATCAAGTAAATCTTTGCTTTTTATTGTTAATTCCTGTCAATTTAACGGCCGAATGGATTCACAATTGCTCTTCAATGATCATAAGGAACCAAAAGTGCAAGTTAATGGTTAATTAACTATTTATTTACTACATTGGATGTTTTAAGGGTAGATTGTCTATTGGAACATCATAGGCTCAATGATCGTTGGATCTCGTGATTCAGACTTCGTAATCTAGGATGGACAGTTAGATTTGTTTGATAAATGAATAAAGATGGCTTCTAATGTTTGCGTTGATATAGGGTTGAGTGTACTATTTGATCTTAAGATATAATGGGCGATTTTTAAAGTACAAATCGACTGGATCACTTTAAATTATTGATTGATGGCCTTAAGACTTCTTAGAAGCATCAAGGTGTAGTTGAACAGTTGATTTTATAATCTTATGGTTGGATTTATACTGGTTTTAAGTAAATTATCGATGGCCATGATGTAAGTCAATTCAACAGTGGATCTTGTGACTTAATGCATGAGATTAATAACATGCACTTTAATTTATCTTACAAGAAACATTGTTTGGACTTTCATCACCATCGGAATCCTAGCAATGGGTTGCTGAAGTTCAATATCGATTCATGATGACTTGAATGGTCAGATGACCAGATCTATGTATGAAGATTATACTATATGGTTAAATTAATGCATGATTGAGTTTATAGGCCGATCTTGAGGTCGATTGCATGATTGGACTTGTTCTATGGTTAAGATGAATTTTTTTTAAAAAATCAGTTTAGGACAAAAATTAAAGGGTTAGTTTATCTTTGTACCTGGATTGATACAAGGTGATCAGTTGTGACATCACATACCTCAATGGGTAGATTTAGGTCGCGAGTTAAATAAATATTAATGGTATAGTCCTATGTTGAGAAGTTGAGGGTCAATCAAGGGTAGATTGATCTCAAATCATAAGATTAAGATGAATGAATCGTGAGTGATCAAGCAATGTGTAAGTTATATGTTATGTGTGTTCTCACACATGCTCATGGTAAATTTTATTTAAATGATAACACCTGAGTACTGAAAAATATAGGGTATTACAGATCATGCCTTAAAATGATTTGTTAAAATGGATGGACAACATTAATAAAACACATATATCACAATCGCCCCATGGAGCCTTTATCAGGATCGTCTGTCCTAGCAGTGTAGGATGTAGTCCGTGTCCCTTAATCTTATCTTATTTTTTCCTCCTTTTTTTTTTTTTATCACCATTTTTTTATCCAAGCTTTGGAGGTGTAATTATTAGAATGGAACATGGGGTGATTATAAGATTTTCCTATTTGAACCATTTTGAGACATTGCTGAATCAGATTGATCGTATCCCTCTAGGAACACAAAATCTCAATTCCATGTCCAAGTCCATCCCATATTAGCACCAACCTAATGCCAAACGGAACCATCGCCTAACCTAAACCATCCAAGCCCTAAAACAAGACCGTATTGGTATTTAATTTGTCGCATGTCCTTGAAACGAGTGCAAGTCAATTAATTATACATCAAAATTCAGATGTGATGATTTATATTTGTCCTTGTAGCTTTATATTTGTCTTTTACTACTAGATGTGATGATTTATATTTGTCCTTGTAGCTTTATATTTGTCTTTAACTACTAGATGTGATGATTTATTTTGAGTTACAGTAAAGATATGATGATGAATTGAATTCGTGTTAAGGTTATGTTGAAAGGAAGTGTGATATGAATTGGCTACATGACTATGTTATGTTGGAAATAAAGAATGTTTATTTTATTTGGTTAAGATGCATTCATAATACTTGGATATTGCATGGGTTGCACTGCCTTGGTACAAAAAATAAACACAGTGCTTTGCCCTGTACTACATGCACAAGTGTTGTGCCCAGAAAGATTTGAAATGAACATGGTGCTCAGCCTTGGATTCCCTAAAAGCCATGACATGCACACCATTTCTTTTGATGTGCCTCGCATTACATGCATAATGTGAATATTTATTTATGCTTTAATTTGAGTTTAGCTTAAGACACGATGATGAGTTGTGACTTTGCTGAAGTTACATTGAATTGGAAGGAAGATTTGTAAAGTATGTTAATTGCGTTCATGATATAATGATAGCATGGGTTGCATTGCTCTGGGACAAAAAAGGAACAGGGTACTCTGCCATATATTTTCTAAAAGTACATGCATGGGTGCTTTACCCTAGAAAATCCAAAACAAACATGAAGCTCTGGCCTGGATTCCCTATAAGCCACAATACACAAGTTACTTTTTGATGATGAGCACTGCATGCATGGTGTCAATATTGACTTAAGTTTATTAATGTTTATATTGTTTATCTGCTAATCCTAAAATATCAAGGATTGGAGGAATGTGTGATCCCATTGAGCGATTGTGCTCACCCCGTTCAATTAACAATTTCAAGCGCTGAGTTGGAGTTCTTTGAGCATGCAATCTCTTCTATCAGTGCTTCAATATATTAAGTTTAGTTTGTTTTTCAATCATTATTATAATGGGAAAATTTGTATTAACAATCTGGTATATTAAGATAGTTTGACTTACAGTTGCCATTGCGGAAAAAAGCCATGGATATTTAATTAGTAAATATTATTTTGAAATTGGAATTTAATTTATTGAAATTTTCATTTATTTTAGGGATTTTTCCGTATGGCCGCTTGCCTTTTTAGCTATGGGCTAAAAAGTTCCCGCTTTTAAACCATTTCTCAAAACCCGCATACAGTTTCAACCGTTAGACACTAAACGGCCTGATATTAGTTATCTGTACGGATCAACTTCTGCATTGTCGTATTGACAAAACTGCCCTTGATTTACCGCACTTGTAATCTCCTCACTGCGTTGGATTCATTGTGTTGCCAACGGTCACCCTGACCATACGTGGAGCGCACCTTCATGTTTGTCTGAAATCCACTCCGTTCATCTGTCTTTCCAACTCATTTAAGGTTATGATCCAAAAAAAAAAAGAAGGCATATATGAACCTAAAACTAGGCACCACGATGTCTAATGATATTTCAATAGCAGACTTTTTTTCTCACTGTTTCCTGTCGTGTGGCCCACTTGAGCTTCAAATCTGCCTCATTTTTCGTCATTTTCAAAAATGAGTTGGTTTAACAGATATACAGGGTAGATTTGTCACAAACAATCTGTGTCACCAGGAACGGTTCAATGGTCCGTGTTCAATCTCCAGTCTTTCTTGTTCGTGTAGCCCACTTAAGCTTTTTATCTGCCGCATTTTTTTCGCCAATGGATCAAAATAAAATGAAAAATCTAACAGACGGAATGGATTTATCACAAACATCATGCTGGGCTCCACCTATGGTGCTGCAACCCGTCCCGGGACTTAAATGTCCAACAACCCATTGATAACTTCTACTTAGCTTGACTTCCGTGCGACCCTCACTTCGACGGTATGTTGGGCCCACTTTGTTTTGTTTTGTTTTGTTTTTTTTTTTTTTTTTTAAATGAGAAATCCACTCCGTCCATCTGTTTTTTCAGCTCATTTAAGAGCATGGCCCCCAAAAATGGGCCCCACAATGGCCCAAGATATTTTAACAGTGGTCGTTCTTTCCCACTATTTCCTGTCATGTGGTTCATTTGAGCTTCGAATTGCCTCATTTTTGGGCCAAGAATTGGCTCATTTTTTACCCAATGCCCTAAAATAAGCTCAAAAGCAGATGGACCAGTGGATTTGTTATGAATAATCTCTGGCCCTACCAATGTTTCAATGTCACGTGGCTTACTTGAGTTTTGTATCTACTTCAATTTTTTTGTCCATGTCCTAAAATGAGCTGGAAAATAGATGGACGGGGTAGATTTGTCTCAAACAATACGGTGGGCTGACACCTATCGTCAGGCAACCCTCTTCCCCGCACTTAAATGTCTAACATCTCCTGTGAACATTGTTTTAGTGCAACCCTCACCTCCGCTTACATTAGCCAACCTTGATGTTCATGAGAAATCCTCCCCGTTCATCTTTTTTGCCAACTCATTTAAAAGTGTGGCTCCAAAAATGAGGCAGATCCCGATCTTAAAGGGGGCACATGATGGCCCAAGATATTTCAATGGTGCGCATACTTTCCCACTGGTTCCTGTTGTGTGGCTCACTTAACCGACGTTCAATCACCACTGTTGCTTGTGGTGTGGTCCACGAGAGATTTGGATCTGCCTCATTTTGAGAGCACACAGCTAGAAAAATGGATGGGCAACGTCCATAAAATACATAAATCACGATGGGCCCACAGATCGCTATTCATTCTTGCAATATCATTATGCATTCGTGTCGACCCCTCATGCAATGAGGTTCACGCATGAACAGCTGAAACAGTGGCAAAATAGGACGGTACTACCGTAATAATAATTTGGGAAAGGTACACGTACGAGGAGATGTCGAATGGTAACATGTGCAGTGAATTAAGATAAAATTGTCTCGTTCCACTTAATATATGAGAAGTTGACTGCGTTGATCTCAAAGTCTGGGAAAATTACTTAGAAAGTTAGGTCATTCCATATATCATAAAAGTGACTTTCTGACATGCTTCCGAAAATTACTTGGACCAAAATGCTCTTGCCCTTATTTCAATAGTTGTACGGTTTTTTAGGGAATAAGAAGTTACGATCATATTTAATGCCAAGGAAGTGATGTGTACGAAACCCTTTTTTCTGCGCGTGGGTAAAGATCAAACTCGTGGGGTCCACATTGATGTATGTGTATAATCCATGTCGCCTATCCTTTTTGCCATGTCATTTTAGGGATAGGGCTCAAATATTATCCTAATCCAGAGCTCGTGTGGGTCACATGATAAAAATAAATAAATCGTGACAATGGAACCCACTGTTGAAACTTTCTAGGCCAGGACTTTTTGGGCCCACACCGCCTATCCTTTTTTGTCATGTCATTTTAGGGCCTAAATATAATAGTCAAATAAACAGTACAGTGGGAACATGTTTATATGAGATCCATTCCATCCATTTGACAAGGAATCATATTTTCATAATGTATAATAAATTTCATTTAAATATAATAGTCATTTGTATCACATCATAAGGAAAAGTATCATATCCACGACCCATTTAACATGACAACTACGACCCATATATAATGACAACCATGACCCATGGAAACGACGACTCATTACAACCACGACCCATATCACGTGAGAACCACGACCCCACATTACATGAAAACTACAATCCATGACAGCGACGACCCATAAGATTTTCCATTGATGACCAGGGGCGTATCATTTCTGTCATTGAGCTACATAGTTGTCCTCCACGACCATAATTACAATATAATATGAATAACAGTTCTCTTCAACGGGCACCTAGCGAGTTGAAAAACTCTGTTGAGAATATCTTATTTTAGCCTCACCAAAAACTTTGTTGAGAAGGTCATGCTTAAACAAGACATTCTCAACAGAGTTTTTAGCTCGCTGGGTGCCCGTTGAAGAGAAATGTTATTCATATTGTATTGTAATTATGGTCGTGGTTGTTATGTTATATGGGTTGTGGTTGTCTAAGTTGCGATTATCATGTTATATGGGTCGTGGTGAACATGCAACAACCGCGACCCATATAACATGACAACTATGACCCATGCAAACCACAACCCATATAACACAGTCACTGCCAAAAGAGAAGTTAAAGTTGCACTCTCACTACCAGAAGAGAAGCTAAAGCTGCTGACAAACACGACTGTAATTACAATACAATATGAAGAACGTTGATATTGCATGTTGAAAACCAGCGAGTTGAAAAATTTTGTTGGGAAGGTGTCTTCAGAATTTCCTATGGAAGCCGTTGATCTTCAGGAAGATCGTCAACATCCCTTAGGAAATGGAAGGGATCACTCATAAAGGAAGAACGCGAGAAGGACTCGATTGGCTTGTGAAAGTAATTTGAAACCGAAGTACTACTTTTATAGGCTCGTCAAACATTCTGAAGGGTCGCGTTGATTCTGAAGGGATTATGAAGAAGTAGCGACATTAATGCGATTTCCTGAAAAAAGTGTGGTGCTGATTTCGAAGGGTCGCGCTAATTCCGAAGCAAATGGTCGTGGATATGACGAACAATGGGTCATGGTTAACATGCACATTAGATCGTGGTTTTTATCTACGTTATATCGTGGTTGTCATCTAACATTGGATTGTGGATCGGGGGAAAACGGAATGGCAACCACAACTCATGTAACATGAAAACCATGACTTGTATCACATTACAACCATGACTCTCATGGTTGTCATGTTATATGGGTCATAGTTCTCATTTCTTGCTCCCAGATTGCATCATGTTATATGGGTCATGGTTCTCATGTTATATGGATTGTGGTTTGTATTGGTCGTAGTTGTCATATTGCATGGGTCGTGGTTGTCATGTTATATGAGTTGTGGTTCTCATTTTCTGCTTCCAGATTGCATTATGTTATATGAGTCATGAATATCATGTTATATGGGTCGTGGTTTGCATGGGTCGTAGTTGTCATATTGCATTCTATATTATATGGGTCGTGGTTCTCATTTCCTGCTCCCAAATTGTATCATGTTATATGAGTTGTGGTTCTCATTTTCTGCTCTCAGATTACATGACAACCACGACCTATACATGCACATAAGATCCTTACCGTCCATCAAAGTTAGAAAAGTAACATGCCCTTCTGTACCAAAGCTAGCCTGGTGTTTTTCGAATATGAGTTGTCATGTTATATGGACAGCATGAATTTTGGATGGCATGGATGGGTGGCATGAATTATGGACGGAAAAAAGGTGGGCGGCATAAATTATGGACGGCATAATCTATGGGTCGTAGTTGTTATGATATATGGGTCGTGGTGTCATGGATTGTAGTTCTCATGTGATATGGGTCGTCATTATCATGTCATATAGGTTGTGTTTGTTATGTTATATAGGTCATGGTTGTGATTATGGATGGCATGGGTGGGTGACATGAATTATGGACGGTAAAAAGGATGGGCGGCATGAATTATGGATGACATAATTTATGGGTCGTGGTTGTCATGTTATATGGGTCGTAGTTGTTATATTATATGGGTCGTGGTATCATGGATCGTAGTTCTCATGTTATATGGGTCGTGGTTATCATGTGATATGGGTCGTGGTTGTTATGTTATATAAGTCATTGTTGTGATTATGGACGACATGAATTATGGACGACATGGCATGGATGGGTGGCATGAATTATGAACGACAAAAAGGATGGGCGGCATAAATTATGGACGACATAATCCATAATTCATGGTTGTCATGTTATATGGGTCATAGTTGTTATGTTATATGGGTCATGGTGTCATGGATCGTAGTTCTCATGTGATATGGGTCGTGGTTGTTATGTTATATAGGTCGTGGTTATAATTATGGACAGTATGGATGAGTGGCATGAATTATGGATGGCAAAAAGGATGGACGGCATGAATTATGGATGGCATGGATTATGGACAGTATAATCCATGAGTCGTGGTTGTCATGTTCTATGGGTCGTATTTGTTATGTTATATGGGTCGTGGTGTCATGGATCGTAGTCATCATGTGATATGGGTCGTGGTTATCATGTGATATGGATCGTGGTTGTAATGGGTCGTGGTTGTGATTATAGATGGGTCGTGGTTGTTATGTTATATGGGTCGTGGTTGTGATTATAGATGGGTCAAGGTTGTTATGTTAAATGGGTTGTGGTTATCATGTTATATGGGTTGTGGTTCTTATTTTAGGGTCAAAGCCTATAAAATGAAGACAACCACGTCCCATGTAACATGACAACCACGACCCATATATCACATGATAACCACGACCCATATATCACGACAACTACAACCCATGTAATGTGTCATCTGGACATTAGAACAGTCAAACACATCAATGCTAAAGAGGGAGGCTGATTGACTCTTTACACAGATATCCACCATTAAAATCCTCCTAAGGCCCACAGTACTGTTTATTTGACATCCAATCTGTTGATTAGGTCGTACAGACACAAATGAAGGGAAGAAACAAAGATCAGCTTGATCCAGAACTTTTATGGCCTCCAAAAAGTTTTTAATGGTCTGCAAAGCTCATTCAACACTGTTTCCTGTAATGTGGTCGACTTGAGATTAGTATATACTAAATTTGGACTCATACCATAAAATGATCTGCAATAATATATGGATGGCATGGATACAACACATACATGGTGGTGGGGCCCACAAACCACTGAGCACCAGCCATTGGCTAGTGGTAGGGGGAGTAGCCAATTCGTTACTTTCTCAAGTTTTGTAAAAGAAGGTAACTTCTTATTCACTCTAGGACCGTATGACTTCTGAACCAAAGACAGGAGCATTTTCGTTCGAAAATATATCTAAAACATGTCAGAAGACCACTCTTATGATATATAGAATGTCGTAGCTTTCTAGGTAATATGCCCAAAACTTTGAGGTCAGTACAGTCAATTTTCCTTAATATCTCTATCCATTTGGTGGCTGTCAGTGAAATTGATAAGCAAGAGTTACGAAATAATTTAAAAGCAGGAGGTTTTTAATATATGGCTAAAAAGACAGGCAGCCTTATGGAAAAATCCCTTTTATTTTATAATCATATGCATTTGAATCTATTTTAATTATATTTGTTATAAAATATTCAAATAAACATAATTCACGGGCTTGAATTCGAATTTCCGAGCGTGACAGTGGGCCCCACAGGTTTCAACAGTGGACAGTACCACTGCAGTGGGCCCACAGAGGTTTTGGATCACGCTAACATCTGTGTTTTCCTTTCATCAAGGTCTACCTAACCTTATCAACAGATTGAATGGTAAATATACATCATTGTGGGCTCAAAACCGATGGTCCCACAAGCAAAACAAATGGACACCGTGGGTAGAACACATACATCATGGTGGGCTTCACAGCGTGGGAGGACATCTTGTCATGGATAAGGGCCCTAAAAACTTTTAATGATGGACATTCAATCATCACTGTTTACCTACAGTGTGTCCGGGCTGGCCTTGATTTTCGGCTCATGCCCTGAAATGGGACGCAAATTGTGTCCTACCCCGTCGTCTCTAACGATGAACGAGCAGTTCTGTGGGTGGGCCCATGATGTATCCATATATTTACACCGGCCATCCCTTTTCTCACATCATTTTAAAGTATGTGCACAAAAATGAGGCTTATCAAACGCTCAAGTGGACCCACTAAAGATGACTGTTGCATTTAATGCAACCAAGCGTATTATTTGGTGTGGTTCACTTGAGTCATTTTTACGCACTTACTTTAAAATGATGTGAGAAAAGGGATGAATGGCATACATATGTGGATACAGTGGACCGTGCCTGCCGTTCCTGCCTACGGAACTGCCTGTTCGTGGCTAGAGATGGAAGCGCAACCCGCGTTCCCTTAAATGGGCTAGAAAAATGGATGGATGTCATGTATAAAACACATACATTATGTGGGCCCTAGCATGGGTCCACATTGTTGGAAAATGTGCATAAAACACATGCAACAGGTGGGTCCCAATGTCCAGCGTAAGTGGATAGCGTGGATAGAATACATACATTAAAGTGGGCCTCACACACTGAGCAGTGTGGATGGAGTACATACATCAAGTGGGTCCACGACCAAACAGATGGACAACGTGTATAGAATACATGCGTCAGTGTGGGCACACATCTAAACAGATGGGCAGTGTGCGTAAAACACATATATCAGGTGGGCCCAACTGCTAGACAGCGTGGATGAAACAAATAATTTAAGGGGGCCTACTGTCCAAACAGATAGAGAGCGTGGGTAACACGCATTCAACATGTGCGCTTGCTATTTACACAGATAGACAATGTAGGTGCAACACATACATCGGGTGGCCCACTGTCCAATCGATGGACGGCGTGGGTGCGACCCATACATCAGGTAGCCCACTGTCTAACAGATGGACAAGGTGGGTATGACACATACATCACATGGTCTAATCCACCAAATGGACAACGTGGGTGCAACACGTACATCAGGTGGCCCTTGTCCAACAGATGGAAGCATAGGTGCAATTTTTACATTAGGTGGCCTAAGGGGGTTCTCAATGGTGGGTATTAGACCACCACTATTTCCTATGGTGTAATCCATTTGGGCTTTGGTTCAGCCTTAATTTTCGGCCCACATCTTATCTAAATTTGACCAAGTGGATGGATGGATTGGATATAACATATACAACATAAAGGGCTCAAATTGAGCCCCAAAAAGCAAATTTAGCGGAAAATGGAGATGACCCACCTTTGTGTGTCATGGCGATTGTCCTCCCTCCATTCGGCTTCAGTGGTTGGCTCCTCCTCCAACAACTCCCTCCCTTCCACTCCTTCTCACATCGCTTACTTCCTTCCTCCCTTTGTTTCCTCTTCTTTCTTTCTCTCTTCCTTTCTTCTCTTTTCTTTGTCACTTCCTTTCCTTTTCTCTCCTTCTTTTCTCTTCTCTCTTTTCTTTCTTTCTTTCCTTTTCTCTATTTCTTTATCTTCATTTCCTTTTCTCTCTACAAGTTTTTGATTTGTGTAAAGAAATGGCTAAGGGTTGGAGTCGTAAGTTGAATAGCCCATGTGAGCTAGGGTGAGTGGATGGTGATGGCCGCAATAGGATTAGTGGAGTGCATGCATTGGTGGATGTGGGAGGTGAGAGGTGTAATAGAGGGCATGTAGTGGTGCATGTAGGAGGTGGGAAGAGGAGATAGAGGTGGTGGGCCTCTTAGTGGAAGGTGATGTAAGGTAGTGGAGTGTGACTTGAGAGAGAGGGTTAATGGAATGCGTTGTAAACTTGTAATGGCTCATGGGCTTTGCCTTCATGTGCTTGACTTGGTCAAGGCCCACCATATAAAATGGTGGTGACATGGAAGTGAAGTCAATATTTACAGCGGTCTTGGTAAACGTCCTCCTTAAATGTCTTCGTGTATGCATGTGTATGGGGTGAATGTATTCTCACTCACAAGAGTTCGCACATACACGAGCATGTGCAAGTGCGGAGGTATGGTCACACACGTTTAAGTAGCTAGGGCAGATGCATGTAATTTTGGTTGGACTTGAGAAAAATTTCAGTTTATTGCAATTTGTGACAGTGTCCATGTGTAATGAAAAAATCAAGAAAAAAGAAAAGAAAATCAAGCTTTTTTGAAAATTTTCTAAATCTAAGTCGAGGATATTTACATTTAACATAACCATGTTAGATCTAAGAGCTAGAAAGTTGACACAAGGCAACACCACTCTAGGAAGATCGAAAAGAGGGGATCGTGAAGCATAAAGAAAGTTGTCACTACAAGACACATGTCAACACACCTGAGTAAAAGACTAGCTTGTCCTCATCAAAGGCCAACTGAGCAGGTCACGAAGGCCGAGATTTGCTTCTGCTTGTCAACATCGACCGTAAAGACCGATTCTATGGCCATTAGTAACAAGATGTGTTGGGTCTAAAACCCAGCTTCTTGCTGATGTGTGGCTGCAGCCACCATGAAACAAAAACTGAAACTTTTGAAAGAAGAAGAAGAGAGAACTGCTGCTGTATTGGAATGAATTGAAAACGTATTACACTGCTGCCTTTTATAGGCTTTCTTATTCTATGAAATGACTAATTTATTCCTGTTTAGATTCATCCTAGGGGCAGCTAAAGAAAGAAAAGAATCCAGAAAATATCTACTATTTATCTTCACCCAACTAATATTCTAAACTTAGAAAAATCTCACAGCTAGCATACATGGTATGCACAACTAGCTCAAAAGACCCCTATACGGTTTTGGATTTGCACAAATCCTCCACCGTATCCAACACTCCCCTTCAAACCAAAATCCGCTTCATTCCAAGCATTGATCTAAGTCTCCTAAATGTGTCAGTTGGCAATGCTTTGGTGAAGATATCTGTTACTTGTTCAGTGGTGTGACAGTATTCCAACTTAGCCAATTTCTGCTTTACTTGGTCTCTAAGAAAATGATATCTTGTGTCAATTTGCTTGCTCCTTCCATGATTAACTGGATGTTTAGCAGGTTCGATTGCAGACTTGTTGTCCACGTATATAACAGTAGATTCCTCCTATGGATGCTTCAGCTCCTTTAGCAGATTCCTTAGCCAGATTGCCTCACATACAGTGGATGAAGCTGCTACGTACTCAGCTTCACATGTGGACAGGGCGACCACACTCTACTTCTTTGAATTCCATGTAAATGCTGTCGACCCAAGTTAGAAAGCATAGCCTGTGGTACTTTTTTTTTCATCTTGGTCACCACCCCAATCACTATCAGAGTATCCATACAACATCGCCTCATCATTGTATGGATAAAAGAGACCAAACTTAATAGTCCCTTTGATATACCTCAGTACTCGTTTTGCAGCTAGCCAGTGTGACTCTTTTGGGGCTTCCATATACCGGCTTAGAAGCCCAACACTGTAGACTATATCTGGCCTAGTGATTGTGAGGTACCTTAAGCTTCCAATTAGGCTCTTAAATAGGGTTGAGTCGACGTTTCTTCCTTCTCCATATCTTGTGAGCTTCAGGCCTGTTGTAATAGGTGTATTTACGGCTTTACAGTCGACCATCTGAAACTTCTCAATAAGTTCTTTTGTGTACTTTTTCTGAGATATGTAAATACCGCCGACTTGTTGCTTCACTTCAATGTTCAAGAAGAAAGACATCAATCCACCATCAGTCATTTCAAACTTTTTGAACATAGCCTGCTTGAATTCTTCAAACATCGCCTGGCTGTTCCCAGTGAACAGCAGATCATCAACATATAAACAAGCGATAAGCATATCACCACGGGCATTCTTCTTTGTGTAAACTGCATGCTCATACGGACATTTGACGAAACCATTCTCTTGAAGATAACCGTCAATCCGTGCATTCCAAGCACAGGGAGCTTGCTTCAACCCATAAAGGGCTTTCTTCAGCCGATACACCTTGTGTTCCTCCCCTTGGATGACAAAGCCTTCAGGCTGGTCAACGTATACTTCTTCTTCGAGTACCCCATTTAGGAATGCAGATTTCACATCCAGTTGGTAAATCATCCAATTATGATGAGCTGCAAGGGAGATAATCATTCTTACAGTATCAAGGCGAGCAACTGGGGCGAAAACTTCTTCATAGTCTACCCCATATTTCTGTTTATAACATTTTGCTACGAGCCTTGCTTTATATCGTTCGATCTTACCATCGGCATTCCTCTTGATTTTGTACACCCATTTGAGACCAATGGTCTTCTGACTTTTAGGAAGTGAGGTTAACTCCCATGTTCAATTCTTCTCGATGGCATGAATCTCTTCTTCCATAGCGTTTCTCCAACATTCTTCATTCACGGCCTCCTCGAATGTGAGAGGCTCGTGGTCTGCATATAGGCAGAGTAAATTCACTTCCTCAGTTTCTACATAGATGTCGTTGAGGCTTTTCATTTTAATAGGAGCCAAGGGTGCAGGAGATGAATTCTAATTTGATGAAGTACTTCCAGGAGAGATGGAGCATACTCCTGGACTTTTGCGATCCGAAGGGGGTGATGTGGGTGTCTGCTCTTGCTTCTCATGTCTCTCTTCTTCATATTCTTCGACCTCGACCTGCTTTTCTTTGGCCGAGTTTCCCTCGTTCCATTTCCATGCTTCTTCCTCACAAAATACCACATCTCTACTCACCACCAGCTTATTGGTTAGTGGGTTGTAGAGCTTGTATGCCTTTGACTCTTCGCTGTAGCCAATGAAGATACACTTCTCGCCACGATCATCAAGCTTTTTCCTTCTCACTTCTGGAACTTGAGCGTAGGCGACACACCCAAAGATCTTAAGGTGCGCCACACTCGGCTTGTATCCACTCCATGCTTCTTGCGGTGTCTGGAATCTGACGCTCTTGATCGGATACCTATTGAGCAAATAGGCAGTACATGCAACTGCCTCTGCCCAGAAATTCTTTGGCAAACTTTTTTCCTTCAGCATGGTCCTCGTCATATCGAGGATGGTGCGGTTCTTCCGTTTCGCATTTCCATTTTGTTGTGGCATGTACGCTGCAGTATGTTGTTGCTTAATGCCATATTCCTTGCAATATTCTCGAAAAACATTTGAGGTGTACTCCCCACCTCTATCAGATCGAAGGGTTTTGATTTTAAGACCACTTTCTTTTTCAACAAGGGCCTTAAAATTTTTAAAAATAATAAAAGCAGCAGACTTCTCTTTGATTACATACACCCATAATTTTCTACTGAAATCGTCAATGAAGGTAATAAAGTATTTATTACCTCCAAGAGAGATTGGATCTAATGGTCCACAGATATCAGTGTGAACCAACTGCAACGGTTCTCTTGCTCTTCGGGATACTCCACTCGGGAAAGGAGTTCCTTTGTTGTTTCCCAAGTGTGCACGCCTCACACACATGTTCTGGAGCTTCAATAGTAGGCAAGTCATGCACCATGCTTGATGAGGACAGAAGTTTCAGGCCACTGAAATTTAGATGGCCAAAGCGAAGATGCCACATCCAGGAATCATTCTTTGCTTTTCCATAAAAACACTTCTCAAGCATTGTGTTTATATGGAGAGGAAACATACGATTCTTCGCCATCTGGACTTTTATAATCAAATGTCCATGCATATCTCTAATGGAAAGAAAAGAGTTCTCCATGTGTATGACATACCCTTTTTTGAGGAGTTGTCCGAGACTCAGTATGTTACTTTTCATGTTAGGCACGTAGTACACATTGGAGATATAGTTTGGAACACCATTCTTCTGAAAGATTTGGATTTTACCTTTACCTTTCACAGGCGTTTTTGATGAGTCTCCAAATGTTACATCGCCATGAACTCCTTCTGTGAGTTCCACAAAGAGTTTCTTGTCGCCGCACATATGATTACTTGCACCTGTGTCGAGATACCATACATCCTGCTGATCACTTCCTTTCTCTTGTGCAAGGAGAAGTGTGGAGCTTTCTTGTTCATGGCCTGATGCTTCGGCATAGTTGGATAGCTCGTCTTGAGTCACCAGCTTACTCCAGCAATCAGATGCATAGTGGCCAAGCTTGTTGCAATTGTAGCATTGGATGTTCTTTGTACTTCCTCGTCCATGCATAGATCTACCTCTACCATTTCCTCTTCCATGGAAATTAGTATTTTTCTGCTGGTTTTGGTCATGGCTTTGTTGGTATCCGCACCCTCTACCTCTTGTGCGATTGTTAGCAAAACGTCCACCACGTTGTAAACTTCCACGTCCACCATTGTTATTATTCAGAGTCAATCTTGACTTTAAAGCTTGTTAAATCGGCATGGAACTGGCATTCTTCTGCATTCGTTGCTCATGAACTTGCAACGATCCCATCAACTCCTTAATGGAGAGTTTCTTAATATCTTTTGATTCTTCGATCGCCACAACCACATGCTCAAACTTGGTTGTGAGGGATCGAAGTATCTTTTCAATAACTCGGACATCTTCAATCTTTTCACCATTTCTTTTCAAATTATTGACAATTACAAGCAAACGTGAAAAATAATCAGTAATATTCTCACCTTCCTTCATATGAGTCACTTCAAACTCGGCTCTTAATGTTTGAAGGCGAACGCGCTTCACTCGATCTATACCCTTGAAGATGGTGCCAAGGGTATCCCATGCTTGCTTGCTTGATATTGCTTCGGTAATTTTTTCGAAGGTGGATTCATCCAACCCTTGATAGAGGAGAAACAACGCCTTATTGTCTCTCTTCCTTTGATTTTTGAGAGCAGTCTTTTCTTCATTGGTGTAGGCGGCTTCTTCTTCCATAGTAGGTTCTTCATACCCATCGGTGACGATCTCCCATAATTCTTGCGACCCGAACAACGCCTTCATTTGGATGTACCATTTTTCATAGTTGTCCTTTGACAACTTAGGAACCTGCGGCTGGATTGTGCTAGCCATCTTTTTCTATTTTTATAAAAGAGAGGGATGGACTAGAAGAACAAATTTTGTTTTTTTTGAAAAACAAAAGAAAAAAAATCTTCTCAAATCTGACTTTTTTTTTTTTGCTTAAACTCTGATTTTTTTTTTTTTTTTTGAAAGAAAACAATCCGTTGGCTTGGCAAGCTGATTTTTTAAAAACATTTTTTTTTTTTTTTTTTTTTTTTTTTTTTTTTGCTGTTGCAATCTGATTTTTTTTCAAAACAGATTTTTTTTGAAAAAAAAATCCTGTTGTGGCCGAAAACTTGTTGGAAAACTTTTTGCTTGAACTTTTCTGCTTGTTTTGTTGTTGGGTATTTGTAGACACCCAAAACAGGTAGAGGTGCAGGACCTCCTTCTCACGGATCAGCAGCTCCTTCTCACGTCTGATGAGGCTCTCATGGCTGATGAGGCCCAAGGATCAAGGGCTCTGATACCACTTTGTTAGGTCTAAAACCCAACTTCCTGCTGATGTGTGGCTGCAACCGCCATGAAACAAAAACTGGAACTTTTGAAAGAAGAAGAAGAGAGAACTGCTGCTGTATTGGAATGAATTGAAAACGTATTACACTGCTGCCTTTTATAGGCTTTCTTATTCTATGAAATGACTAATTTATCCCTGTCTAGATTCATCTTAGGGGCAGCTAAAGAAAGAAAAGAATCCAGAAAATATCTACTGTTTATCTTCACCCAACTAATATTCTAAACTTAGAAAAATCTCACAGGAAAAATCTCACAGTTAGCATACACGGTATGCACAACTAGCTCAAAAGATCCCTATACGGTTTTGGATTTTCACAAATCCTCCACCGTATCCAACAAGATGCACCCGATGATGAGAATCTCAGGGGCGATATCAAATTAAAACCTAATGGTCCGAGGGCCAACTCTCAGCACCTCTAATTCATCTTTTCAAGGAAAGAATAAGTCAAGATATACCACCATAAGTCGGCATTAGAGGAAACAACCGAGACAATTGTTCACATATTCAAATCAATCGAGATGAGTAACGACCCAAATTTTCGCAGCTTGAGAACATATTCGTGCCCAAGAATTCTGGGTGTTAGTGAAACGAATGAATGAATACTTCATAATTGCACTCTTGGGTTTGATCAGGTTTTTGGCACCGTTGCCAAGGAATTCGTGTTGCGAATACTTAGGTTTATATTAGGAGTTTTATTTTCTGAATTCTAGTTCTAACCAAGGGTTTTTGTTTTTCTAGGGTTTTTAATTCTAGAACTTTAAGTTAGAGTTTTTCAGATTTTTTTCTAGAATACTAACGTTACTTTGTTTTTTATTTTATAGCATCCCTAACTCTAGTTCTTCCAATTTGATAACTTTGTCCCTCTCTTATTCCTTTTCAGTTAATTGATTTGTTGTAGGATTTCTACTTTTGCAGTAGAATTTTTATTTTTAGGTTGGGTTCAAAACTTATTTTCTGTGTGCGAGGTTCATGCCCAAGTGGGTTCGTGATCACACACAACTGCTTTTAAGCGAATGTGGTTTAGTCGATGGGTCATCCATCGACGAGTTAGGAAGTATCTGAGTACTCCTGAGCCATCTGAAACTACGCCCGTGAATGTGCCAAACATGGCTAAGCAAGAGCTACACTTTGATGAGAATGTTGAACATGATACATCACCGACTAAGACTATACATGATGAGAGCAAGGCACATTAGGTTCCTCCAGTTAGAACATTAAGAGATTTTCTACAACATGCAAGGACAACCACACCATCTTGCATGGTTTTTCCAGTTAATGTAGGTAATATTAATTTTAAACCAGGTGTGATCCAATGCTCCCTAAGTTTTATGGACTTGATTATGAAAGTTCATATTTGCATCTTAAAGAATTTGATGAGATAGTTGTGACCCTGCATTACAATAACATCTCTCTAGATATAATTCAACTAAAACTCTTCCCCTTCTTTCTATATGAGAGGGCTAAATCATGGCTCTACTCTCTCAGGCCTAGATCTATCGGCACATGGGCTAGGATGACTCGGGAGTTCTTGAAGAAATTCTTCTCGAGTAAAAAAAAATAATTGTCTAACAACCAACTTTTGAAATTTAGAGTTGTTTGATGAGATCAAAGAAACTGTCCATCAACTGTCTGAAAAAATATGAAAATTTTCAATATGTGATTCGATCTCATCAAGTCCTATCAAAGGTTTGTCAATGGGATTGAACTCTTGTCGATAATTGTTGATCTTCTTCAACGTTCTTCATCACACTTAAGCTTCCATTCTCCACTTTTGTACTTTAGCTCTTGAGATCTTCACTTTAAGGCTCCAAACTTCAATTCTTCACTTGTTCTTCTTAAGGCTTTAAATCATCCATTTTGGCACATATTCGGCCAAGACTTCAAAATCATCCTGCATATTAAAATCATATCAAATTTCCCTCCCACATTTTCTCGTCCCTCTTTTCAACGATGACCATACCGTCCTCACCCATTTATCTTGCTCATATCCATCTCGTCAACTCTGTTGCACTCCTACATGAAAGAAATCAATGTGAGAAGGAAAGAAAGAATACAGAGAAAGAAAATTACGTTAGATTAAGGAAGGGAGTTAAGTTGGAATTAGAGGAGGTTAGGAAAAAGGAGAGTCGATTTCAACCATTTGTGTGCACCTCGTCTCTAATTCAACTATTGAGGTGAGTGCACGGGTCATTTACCCATTGTCTTAATGTCGAGCCTATCAAATGAACTCCATTTTGACGTATATATTGATATCCATGTCATCTTTCTATTTTGCCAGAAAGTGAGACCTACCTGTCCACATTGTCCAACGTATGGTCCACCTTGATGTGCATGTGATTTATGTATATGAGCCCCATGGTGGGAGAAGCCCATTCAACGACCATAATCTCCTATTTTCTTTTCCCGTTCCATTTCTCTCTTTTCTTTTGTTTTGATGGATATATGAAGCTCATTGGGTCCACCATGAGCTGGCCAACCTGGTGGATGGAGTCCATCACCCATGTATGACATCACCTATGTATTTGGAATAAAAATAAAATAGAAAGTCACCGTCAATGACATTGCATGCAAAGAGATGATGTCTACATCAATGGGGTGAGTGGGGTTTTTCACTTGTAAACCTACCTTCAAATCCTCTTTGCCAAATCATTTTATGGCCCGGGGGCAAATATGAGGCAGATTCCGACCACCCACACCATATGAAACAGTGACGCCCACCATTGAAACCCTCGTAGAGCCATGACATTTATTGTCATTTAATCTAATAATAAGGTCATCGTACGACAGTGTAAAGTGAAAAGACAAATATCTAGTTAATACCATACTACCTGGATCCACCGCTTTGTGAGAATCCACACCATTCATCTGTTTCGCCATGCCATTATAGGCCTTGGTCCCAAAAATCAGCCTGACCTAGATCTCAGGTGGGCCACACTATAAGAAACAATTGAGATAAAAATGTCCACCATTGAAAACCACCTACTATGGGGGCGTCGGGTGCAACCGTCAACGTGAAGCTATAGGAAAAGGTGTTCCAATGGTAGCGATAGTAGTAGCGATAGTTGCCTAAAGCAATAACCTCGCTTTACGTTAGCGGACCTACAGGTCGGGCGGGGGCTCCGCGCTCTTTCTTTCTGTGTGGGATGCGTGGTTTGTTGTTCTTCCTTTAACCACTAAGAGTTGCTAATCCACCTTCGATAATACTGGCCCGAACTGTTCGGCAGATTCCCACGCCTCCGCCCCTGCAACTAGAGGATCTGTAACCGGACAAAGGAAAGCTGAAACGGGCAATGGCTTTTTAACTTCTTCTTCACTACGGGTAGCTCCTAGCTATGCTTGTTCTCCCGACCGTGTCTACGATGCCATCGTACTCGTCTAGAAGAAAAATAAAAATTGCACGTTCACGCCGTTCCTCTCTAACTGGAACTGGCCCGCTTTTCTTCCCTTACAGAATTTCTTCTATCAGTTTCCGAGAAAGGATCGGACCTCCAACTCAATCAATATCAACGACATGTCGTGACTATGACGGTTTGTTCCGGCTTGGTCAGAAAAGAAAGTGGGTTTCGGGGGTTGCCAGGTGAGTTTTCCAAGGAGATGATACAAGCCTGACAGTGACAAAACAAGTGGTCCACTCGTAGGATCCACAACGATGTATGTGTCTCATCCATGCCACCCATCTATTTTACCGTATCATTTTAGGGCCAGGGCCCAAATTTGAGGTAGAGGCTGATCTCAGGTGGGCCGCACCATGACAAACGGTGGGGATTGAGGCCCACAGTTGAAAACCTTCTTGGAAGAGTCCGTGAGAGGCGGACAACCACCTTAGGCCCACTCTGATGTATGCGTATTTTGCGAGATCATTTTAGACCTTAAGCCTAAAAGTAGGACAGACCCTGATCTCAGGTGGACCACACCACAGTAAATAGTGGGGTTGACTGCCCACCGTTGAAACTTTACTTGAGCCTACATGGTGCTGGTTTTACTTGCACTGTCCATCCTTTTGGCAGCCCATTTAAGAGTGAAGCAGATCTAAATCTCGATGGACCCCACCTATGATGGATGTGTTTTATATCCGCCCCAACCGAACTGGGCAGAGGGTGTAGCCACCGTAATGTATCTGTCCACCTTCACTGTCCATATGTTTTGGGACAGCCGTTGGACCCACCAAGATGTGTGTTCCACCCACACCTTCCATCATTTCTGCTGCCGAGAAATATAGGAGATCTAGTCTCAGGTGGACCTTACCATCAGGGAATGATGATGATGAGCGCCACCCTAAGAACAGTAGGATAATGACACCTACCATTCAAACCCTCTTGAATAGCAACCTATCCAGTACTTTACATAGGTTGGGCCCACGCTGCTTGTCCATTATCTAGCTGATTTCACGAGTGGGCCATTGATCAGTCAGGCCCACATGTGGTGTTAATGACTCCACGCCATCCACCCATCTAAGCAGCCTAATAGGTGGGCGGGCTTAGATCCAAGCTCAATGGACAACACCTACAAGAAGTAGTGGAAATGAACACCCACTATTGAAACCTTGGTGGGCCCATTTTTAGGTCCCATGAACAAAGTGGGCTGTCACAAGGCCCATGAAAAAGTGGGCTTTCTTCACAAGGCTTGATAAGCAAATGGGCTTTCACAATGCCCAATAGGCAAGTGGGCTCTTCTAAAGCCCAATAAATAATTATTAATTAACTATATACATAATTATTACATTACAACACGTCAAATGGGCCGAATGAACTATAAAATCACAACCATCATTATCATCATAATCACACATCATCATAACCTCACATCAACATAACCGAACATCATCATTATCACATCGAACAACTATGCAGCCAGTCCGGATGTAAAGTGTGGTCCAAAAATTAGCACCTACATGTCTTACTTGAATGGGCCGATTCAACGGTTGACATGCATCCAGTGATAGGATCCACATCAACGGTTCCATTATGTACGTCAGAATTAGCACATTGACCCACCATCTTATCAAAATGAGACTCGTGATTATGGGCCACACAAGCATGATCACATACATGAATGTGGGCATCACTGCCCAAGCATAACAATCAAGGTGGGTCCCAAAGTTGAACCAACCACCAAGTAGGTTTCACGACGTGGCCCACGAAGTTTTGGATCAAACTAGTATTTGTGTTTTCAGTCCCGCTTGGAAGAAATAACTATATAAACGTTCGGATGGCATATGAACATCACAGTGGGGTCCACGGTCAGTGGGTCCTACAAAAAGATTAAGTATGCATCCATCATACAAAATTTGGGATTAACTGAATATATGTGGACCCCACAAATCTTAGTCATTCAAAAAGGTATCAGTGATAACCACCGCACTGAACAACAAATCTGGTTTGAATTGCATAAATCAAACGAAGGGTTAGCCCAGTCGAATTGACCCAAAATTTGGTGCTTATGTTCTCTATCAAGTCTATTATCATCACATAAAATTTGAAACTAATTAAATATATGTGGACACAATAAATCTAAGCCATTCATGAGAGTGTCAATGCTGACCATTGCACTAGACAACAAATTTGGTCCAAACTACATTAATCGGATAAAGGAGTTAGATGAATCGGATTGACTCTAAATTTAGTACAAACGTGGTTCATCAAATCTACTATCATCCCACAAAATTTAGAATTTATCAGATATATGTTGGCCCACTAATCTAATCCGTTCAAATTGGTGTCAGTATTGATCACTACACTAAACCGCAAACCTAGTCTGAATTGCATAAATCAAATGAAAGAGTTAGATTGATCAGATTGACCTCAAATTTAGTATATAAATTCTCTATCGAGTATATTATCATCACATGAAACTTGGGCCCCACAAACACTATTAAAAAAAAAAAAAAAAACAATCTCGTAGAAACACATACACAAAAGTAGGCCTCCATGGGATTCAATGTTGGATTTCATCTTCATACATTCTCAAAGAGGTGGCCTACTTAGATATGGTTTTCAACCACCCAAACACCAGCATAATATCATGGTGGGGCCCACTTTAACATACAAAAAGAAAAGAAAAGAATAAATAAAGTAATCTACAAGTTGAATGGCTTGGATCTTCCTCTCCTAATAGTGGTCCACCTCTCTTTTTCTCTCACTTTTTCTCTCATTTCTCTAGAATTTGCTAGAAATGGCTAACCACTTGGTTAGCCCTCTTTTTGTGTAGAAAGATAACCCTAAGTTAGGAGAGGAGAGTTAGTTCACTTAGGTTAGCTAGTTAGTAAGGTATGTTGACATTGCATAGTCATAACTCACGCATGGGAGGGTAATGTATCACAAGGAGAATATGCATGTGGTGTGAGTGAGGTGATATATCACATGGAGAATGTGCATGTGGTGTGGGTGGGGTTTGGTGTTGTGTATATGATGCATGTGTAATGAGTAGGGGTGTACATCGAGTCGAGTTGGCCTCAGCTTAACTCAGCTCGGCCACTAGTTGACCTCAGCTCGAACTCGGCTCGACTCGGTCCTCGAGCCTGATTGGCCAGCTCGGCTCAGTTCGATCAGCAGCTCGGGCCGAGTTCGAGCCGAGTTCGCCATTGAGGCATTTCCACACACACCTAAACTGCAACTTCAAAATCCTAGTGTTTTACAAACAGAGGCAATGATTTTACAGGTATTTTATCAAACACCTAAGCAATATAAAAACCAAGAAAAACAAAGAGAAAAAGGGTATTTGTTTCATGTACGTACCTTCCTTGCCACCAACCACATTTTGTTGACTCATTTTATCAAACAGTTGGTGAGCAACATCAGTGGCAAAGTAACCGAGTCACCAAACTGGTTCGATCCGAGTTCGACTCGAGTTGGGGCCTGCTCGAACTCGGCTTGAACTCATTTTCAAGCTCAAAAAATCAGCTTGACTCGGCTCGAACTCAGCTTCGAACCGAGTCGAGTCGAGCAAGCTAACCGAGCTAGCTTGGTTCGTGTACACCCCTAGTAATGAATGAACCATGAAATCATGGTGATGTGGGGATTAAGTGAATAAAGAGTGTTAACATATTCCACTAAGGCATGAAATGAGCTTTCTAAGTGGGCCATGGGCTATGGGCCCAAGCCCATATGAGGTCTGTGTGTGAATAGATCTTTGCATCAGTCAACGTATCTTACAAACAAAGTATTGCACAGACGAACGGATGATGATACCTTCGCAATCAAGGCAAAATGTCGATTGATATGGCGGGAGTTTCAAGTCTCAAGGTTTAGGTCACCTAGGTGTGTACTACGCTCAGTCACTTGCGTTTTAAGCGGCATATCTCGCAAACGGAATGTCGCACGATGGTACCTCCGTGATCGGGGTGACATGCTAGTCAATATGGCAAGGGTTTCAAGGTCTCGAGGTTTGGGTCACCTGAATGCATAGTGCGCATGGACCATCCAAGTCTCGCTCCGAGGCTTCGGAAGATGCACACTCATGCACTGAAAAGATATGGGGTACCAAGATACTATAATGGGCGTGAAGTTTGCCTGCGAGCAGGTAACCGAAACGGGCATACAGACGTGCTACCAGCCACTAGGAAAACTGGAGCATTGGCATGATCGTGAGTGTCATGGGCGAAAAGGCGTATCTCAAGCCGAAAGGCGTATGCTATGATCAATCGTCATCTACATCAAGCCTTGGAAGGTTTCAACATCGGGACTTTATTTGCCTAACTGTGGTCCACTTAAGACTCGGATCCACCTAAAATTTTGACCCATGACCTAAAATAATCAGGAGAAATTGGTGGATGGCATGGATTAAATATATACATCAAGGTGGGGCCCACAGCTCAGACTCCCCCACCCCACGTCCGACTGACGTGAGGGGGTGCTTCCAGCTCCCCCACCATTGCCTCTGGTGCGGTCCACCTAATGGTTGGATCAACTTGATTCTTTGGCTCCACGGATAACATGCACCGAGAGACAGATGGATGGTATGGATCTAAGAAATATATCAATGTGGGTCCCACGAGCGGAAACCCACTCCCAACCCCTCGATGCTTGTGGTGTGGCCCATCTAAGATACGATTTGGCTTCATTTTTAGACCCAACGGTCAAAATAAGTTGGAAAAATAAATGGACGATATAGATCAAACATATACATTATTGGTGGGACCCACAAGTGAAAGCTCACCCTTCCCCTAAAACTCCAAGGTGTTTGGACGCTGGATAGTTCCGGCGTCTCTGACACTGAGAACATCCAGCCCCCATCTCTTTTTTTTTTTTTTTTGAATTAGACATGTAGTTGGTCCGCATGGGAGATCTGTAAGTGCTATAATGTTTAAAACACATTTCACACTTTATTTGTCAAATTTCGTTTAGTCAAAACATATTATCCAGTGATCTTCAAGTATGATTCACGATCAATGTTCAAAACAAGTTCAAGATCTAGTAGAAGATCAAGCTCAAGATCAAGTTGAAGATCAAGCTCGAAAGACAACATGAAGTCAAGATCTACTAATGTTCTAGTAGAAGATCAAGCTCCTTAGAGAAGTTCAAGTATCTAATCTACTTTAAGATAATGAAGTTCAGTCCATACATGTATTATAAACCCTAGAAAGACCTTAGGTTCAGGTGCTTTCAAAATCTATTTAAAATTGAGTTTTTATGCTTATATTTGGTTGAGTTTCGATCAGCCTAAGATTTTCTCGACTAGTCCTAGTACAAATCGAGTTAATCAAAAATTTTGTTGCACCTTCGACCAGTCGAGTGGTCTGCTTGACCAGTCGAAGGACAATCTTCGACCAGTCTAGAGTTTCTCGGTTCGAAGTTCAGCAACTGAATCCGTTCGGATTTTGGCTCCTTCGACCAGTCGAAGGGCCTTCGACTAGTCGAAGGTTTGTTAAATCTTATCCCGCTCAAATCCAGAAATCTGTTGGAATAGAATCTGGTGCTTGAGCCAGTTGAAGACTGCCTTAGGCTAGTCGAAAACCAACTTCTTTGCATATATATTGAGGTTCTCTCTCAATCCGAAAATTCAATTCAAGACTATCTAAATCCATCTGCAAGTGTGAGAGAGGGTCCATTTATATTCAAGCTATTTGAACGGTATTTATAAATTACTTTTTATAGCTTTTTGTTTAATTTCTTAATCTCGGACTCTATCATTCTGATTCTAAAGAGAGTGGATATTACTTTTCTTATTGAGATTTAAAAGAATTAATACAAGTAATCATTGGTTTAATCTTAATTAAAATTAATAGAACCCTGGACCTTTTCTATCAAACTGAACATTGAACATTCGACATTCAAGAAAAGAAGTTCTTCGGCTACAACTTCTTTTACGGTGAAGATAATTATACATCTGTTTACTTTCTGTATTTGGTTTTTCTGAGATAGCTAGAAAATCTCAGTGTTGGTTTTTCTGAGATTGCTGGTAAATCTCAGTGAGGGTCTTTGTTTGTGATAGCCCGGTAAAATCACAACTGTATTAAGTTTTAAGGTGATACTGAGAAAACCTTATTCATAATGAAAGCCAAGATTACGTAGAGAGCAATTTTGGGAGTGGAATAGGTGTGGTTGTTTGAGAATAGTTGTTGACATACTGAACCATTATAATTCTTGGTATTTGTAGTGAATGCTTTTATTATTTTTATGGTGAATGGTTGTAATTTCATTTCAGTACAAGTGGTGAAGGATTGTAATATTTATTTTATTTACTCTTGCTTAGTTTGGGGTTTTGATTCTAATCACATTCATGAAATAAGATTGTCCTACCTAAGCTTGTTTGGGTGAAGGTTGTCATACGAATCAGTTAGAATCAACGTTTCAATACTAAGGCAATATTTATTATTTAGCTTACACCCCCCCTCCCCCCCCCCCCTCAACAGGACTTCTCAAGCTCTCCTTTTCAAGATCCAAACCATCTATCAAGTTGGCTAGCTTAAGACGGCCCCAAGGAGCTTTAAATCAACTGATTTTGATGCCCTTTCCACCATTCAAAATATGTATACTAAGTCATGAGTTAGATGGATAATAAACATCACTATAGCCACACAAAGTGGTCCACGTCGTGATAGCGTGCAAGACATGCTTTCCAACAGCGCGGTCCACTTGTGGGCCCCACAACACCATCAAAAATAAGAAAAAAAAAAGGGAGAAAGGGAATGAAAAAAAAAAAGCAATAGAAGGAGATTTGGCCATCGGGGTGGCCCCTCGCCACTATGGGGTCCACCATACACATCTACCTCATAAACAAGGTGGGTCTTACCCTTGTGGGCCCATGAGAATGAAAGCAAGCAAAGAAAAATGGAGAGTTTGTCCTCCCTTGCACTTACGATGGTGGATGAATGGTTGAATTGGGCCGTATCGTCGATTGAACGGCTCGGATGGTGAAGTTCTTCCCCTAAACTCCTCTCACCTTCCGTCAACCTCTAATCTAAACACTTTCTCTTCTCTCTCTAATATCTTCTTTTCTCCATAATCTCTTCTCTCTCTCTAATCTCCCATCTTTTCTTCTCACTCACATTTGCTAGGAAGATTTTGGGGAAATGAGAGAGGTTTGAGAGTTTTTGTGGTAAATAGGAAATCATGAAAAGGGTGGTAAAATGGAGAGAAAAATAAAGAAGGAATGATGGCTAACATCAGGGTATGAGTTGCATGAGCTTTTTTGACTAATGGGGAGAGAGTGTGACATAGTTAATGGATGAGTTGATTGATGTATTGATTGATTTGACAACATTGAGATATGTGCAAGTAGGGCCCGCGATACGCATATGTTCCGTGGTCCACCTTGCATTACGCCAAAAACTATAACTTCTAATTTGGGTATCGCAATAGGGTGTGTCGCGCCGCGTTGGAATCATAGCACCCGCATAGTCGCTAGGGTACAAGTATCAAGGTATTGCGGTACTAAAATAGGGTCGCAATCAAAACTCATCGATCTAGTCCGTCGAGAATGTACCAGCATTGAAAACGAAGCGTACAGTCAGCATAGAATGTTTTGAGTATACAAGATGGATGGCAGATGACCGGCTAAAAGAAAAAAGAAATAATAATAATAATAATAAAAGAAAGAATAAGAAGAGTATATCAATCCATGCCTGTCCAAAAACGTGGTACGCGACTAAACAAAATGTATGGTATAACCCTTGCTGTCCAAACATCTGCTTCAGGCCCATAACTGCTTGCATAGTACCTCGGGGGCGACATAATATGGGTTGTTTGGACATGTGAAATCCACTGGGAAAAGATATAGGATTACCTTGACAAGACGATATTGTTTAGTCCTGCCATTTGCAATCACATCACAGTCGAACAAAGTGAAGTAGTTTTAGTTGCGGTCAAAAAGAAAATGTCTTTTAAAAATAAATCGGACCTTTACCTTGCTTCCATCACAGAAATCGTCATCAGATTTAACTGAATAAGATCCTGGAGTAATTGTGGATAAAATTTTCCCTAAAGGTAATGTGGGTCGTTTTGGAGTAGGCAGAGGTGCAGTTTCATTGCTAAGCATTCGAAATGGTGGGCCGATCCTTCGCACTTTCTTGAATACACAAAAGTCCCCATGTGGATGCATCTTGTGATTTCTGAACCCTTGACCGGGTGATGATTTGCACGGTTGAACTTGTGTGCCCATATTTCAACTCGATGAATCATTGTTGGTCACAATCTTTCCTTCTTTTTTTCAGCGCGATTATTGGACCATAGGCCATTCAGAATATTGCCCATAGGATGGTTGCTTCTAATTATCCAACCATCTTCACCCGTCGTCGATCACATGGGGTACAGTGGGCCCCACCAAAATCCTGTTTATATAGAATATAATTATTTTCTTTTCTTGGCTGTCAAGACAGAACCATACACAGTAAATTCATTTCAGTAACTCACATATCCTAGAAGGTTCAGAGTTCCATCGAAATGATAAAGGCGGCTAGTATTCTTGTTGCCACTAACAGGTTCAGTGTTCCATCGAAATGATAAAGGCGGCTAGTATTCTTGTTGCCACTAACAATCTCTAGCAGCAAGACTCCAACGCTATAGACATTGGATTTCTCTGAGAATAGTCCTCCCATGGCGTACTCTGGAGGCATATAACCACTGCATTCAACCATATAAAGAAGGAGGTGGAAAAAAAGAAGAAGAAGAAAGCAGATCGTTAAATAAATGCATGAATGTGCTTGGCCACAGTAAAAGAAATAAATTATACTTACCATGTCCCAACAACCTGTTTTGTTTTTCGCTTCGGATTCATTCTGTCTGAATACTTGTGATACAGGACCGATGCATGAATCAAATAACTTGTGAGATCAAGTAACATAATTAAGACAATTTTATATATATATATATATATATATATATATATATATATATATATATATATATATATATATATATATATATATATATATATAAAACACAAGCATTGCCTCAACCACCACAAATATCATGAAAACTAAAAAGAGATTATGCATAATCCTAGCTTAAGTTACCCACATTATCACACAAGATTATTAAATAAAATGTGACTAGGATCTAATAGATGTAGGGACATCCAATTAGCATATGATATAGTCTATGTCATGGTAGAGGGCCTAATACAACCTAAGGTGAATTAGGATTAAAGGGATTGAGATATATAGGAAGTAGGGTTACAGAAATTGAGATATATAGGAAGTAGGGTTAGGGTTTGGATTATTGATTGGGATGGGAAAGTAAGGTTTAGAAGAAGACGAAGATCTGGGATGCGAGGATAAAGAACTTGGAGACAATAACTAGATGGAAGGGAAAAGAAAAGACGATGTGGGATAGATGGAGACCTCGCAACTCCACTGATGAAAATTAGCCTTACACCAATCTCCTTTCCAAATCACATGAAAGTATCTTCAATTCAATTCCCTTGAAGATTGAAGAAGAAAGCAAGAGCTTTTCTCTTCTTCTTCTTCTTTTTTTTTTCCCACAAAAACCTAATGAGTAGAGGGTCACACGCCCACCCTCTTTTTATAGCTTTAAGAAAGTTAAAAATTTACAATTAACACCCTGTTTTGTTAATTTGACTAAAATAATCCTAGATTAACTAAAATCAACTAAAACACTCATAGTGGTGTCCAAACATAACATAAACAAAACTAAATCCTATAATGCTGATAAAATCTAAGAAAACTACACGATCAATGACCCGATCATGTGATCCAACGGCCCAATCGTCACGTCCCTCCAATCTAACGGTTTGAATCACTCTATAAAGCAACCTATGTGCATTTTTCCAGTGCGGGGTCTTCTAAATGCTCGCACATGCACATAGGGTCTTTAGCACGATCACGGATACTCACCTAGCCACAGGGAAATCGGTGTGGCCTACCTTTGATACGTATACAAGGGTGTGCGTGAAGTGATGTCCTCATCATCTTGCCAAGCCGAAATCTGATATTTTGGGGTTCATTTCAAAGTCCAGAAGAATATTACTGGCTTTTAGATCTCTATGAATAATTCCCAATCTCGAGTACTTGTGAAGATACAGAAGCCCCTGAGCAATCCCATTAATGATTCGCATGCATTTTCCCCAGTCCAACAACTTCCATTTTGCCAGATCTAGTTCCATATTTTTAATAAAAATGTACAAATACAAACAAATATTATGATCCACTGAATTTTTGACCATGCTCAAGCATATAACTCAGTTATGGAAATAGTTAAAAGAGAAGTGAACTAAGCAAAAATGAAGGTATCCAAGCTTTTGTTCGGCGTGTACTCATAGACTAGG
Organism: Magnolia sinica; assembly: GCF_029962835.1. Classification (NCBI taxonomy): domain Eukaryota; kingdom Viridiplantae; phylum Streptophyta; class Magnoliopsida; order Magnoliales; family Magnoliaceae; genus Magnolia; species Magnolia sinica. The sequence goes on from NC_080587.1 coordinate 29,441,704, forward strand.
ATCTTTTCTTCTTCTTCAATGCAGCAACCCAAAAGCCGACCATGATTCATATGTTGGAGCCTGGTGAGGAGCATAATCTCAGTTTTGAACTCTTCTAACCCCTGACTGAATCATTGAGAAAGCCTTTTCACAGCTACTTCTAGTCCCTTGTTTAACTTACCCTGAAGATCAACAATACTTGTGTAAGTACAAGCGATCGTCCATGAATCCATTTGAAGCAGTCCCATATGAAAGAACAATATCCTCAAGAACACTTTCTATTTTACAATAGGGACTGAAAAATTACCTTGTAAACGGGTCCGAAACCACCCTCTCCCAGCTTATTTGCGATGGTGAAGTTATCTATAGCAGCTGAAATATTAGCAAAATCGAATAAATGAAAGTCAAGGCTGTCCTTCCCACCTCCAGAGATTTGTTGGTTGTCAGTGTCACCATGTTAATTCCTAAATCAAACAGTGATGCTGCCCCATTTGTTTCTCTCTTGACTGATTAAACAGAACAGAACAGAGGAATTTCTTTAGATATATTTCAATAAGAGAAAGCTTTGTTAAAAATATCAGAAGTAGACCAAAGCATGTCATTAATGTCCATGAGAGGTTACCTTTACGTCTAAGCTCTCTTCTAAGCCAGACGAGTGCTCTCCTCCGGAAATAACAAATGATGCCGCCGAATAAAAGAAGCATCGATGGGACAAGTACCAGAGCAATTATCCATAGCTGTCTCTTGCTTCCTTCATCTGAAAAACAAGGTCAGGCTTGCTTAAATCAATGATCTCAATTCAACAAGTAAATATTTTTAAATACCAAACAATAAGAGCCATCTATAGAGGAGTACAAGTGATTACAAAAATGAATACACTTAGACCAGAAAAGCATAACATAACTATGGATTGCCCCTTTGGAAAGAGAATATAACCAAATAAATGGATGTTAGAGTGGGAAAGAAACAGCAAAAATGTTTCAAAATAGAAAGCAAGGCAAGGGATCATTATGTGCCAGTATAACCATCCGCATCACTTCAATTTTCTTAGCAAAAGATCAACCAGACCATCATAGTCGCAACCAATTCACACAAAATGACATGACAAAATAAACCATTTTTGTAAGTTCAATTTTTTTTAAAAAAATAAAAATAAAAAAAAGTTAAAAAGCAATGATTCCAGCCAATTGTAAGAGACATAAGACTGCTGTGGGTGAATCTGAGTTGACACAGTGATTTCCACTATTGAGTAAGCATGCCTCAACATGGTATATCTCAGTGAGAACATTCACTTGCAGATATCTATAATGTTCAACAACAAATTTTGGAGAGCTTTGCTACGCCCACATGCATGTACAAGTCAGCTAATGCACACGCCACCACTTATTTTGCACACAGGTGCAACATCTGAGCCAAGCCATCAGAAGCCTACCACTATTTAGATTCTCTATCCTGAGAATCAGGTCAGTCCAAGCCAGGTAGGCCATAATTAATTGATCAAATGTACAGTTGGGAAAAAATCAGCCAATGTTTTTTTTTTCTTTTTTTTTTAAGGGTGACTCAGTCGAAGTTTTTTTTACTTCTAATGGGCTTACAAGGTGGGGTTCACCTGATGGATGGTTTGGATATTTCAGCAGTGTCATACTGACATATGTGGTGGCATGTGCATTAGCTGACTTGTCCATGCATGTGAGCTTAGCAAAAGCTCCAATCAGGCCCTCTGTGTCTGAAGTGGAAATTACCAAGTTGTGATGTAATTTCCTCTTTTGACCAAACAGAACATTTGCAATGGCAAATGCTGCCTAAATAGGTATGACCAAGATTTGGTTCCTTTTAGCTTACCGGTTGCCCACTGGTGAGAAGTGGAATCAGGTGTTGAGAACCGTGTCTTTAGGAAGATGACAGATCAATGTCTTCTCTCTGCCCTTGCATTTGCCACTGAAGCACCACCTTTCCATTGCCATGTGTATAATTGAACTCATTCACACCAAAGGCCTGTTCAGAACCTGAAACCCCAGTAAAAAATACCCACAATCCAACGTTATCCAAAGCAATTACATCCAGCACATAGAATCACTGAAAAGACTACTAGTATCCAGCGGAAAAAAAAAAATGCTAGGGTCTACCTTGACACATAAAATGAATAAGGTACAACTATGAAACACTCCAATCTATAACTATGAAACACCCAATAAGGTACAACCAAAAATACATTCTCAGCAGCTGCAAGCAGAATCTGGTGGAAGACTGAGAAACTATGAATTTCTAAGAACAGGACATCAAGATACCAGCTCTAACAACAAGGAAATGCAAGAATAACTGGTGTCCATAAAATACACAGGAACTGCAACCAGATCTGAGAAGAAGAATTCCGTTTAAGTCTGAATGCACACAAACAGCACCATCAAAACCATCCATTGTATCACACAGACACTCCTATAAAAACACATTAAAGAAATGAAAAACCACAAGTTGAACCAAACAAACCACTGCCCCAGATAGAAAAAATTCTCAAAACCATCTCCAACTCAACACATTTATACTCAAAGAGCACAAGCAGATCTAAGAAAATTAAGTCCCGAAAACCACAAATTTCACCAAACAGAAGCCCTGTAACCGAGATCTGATTCATCCATATTACAAACAAAGAGAACCCAGGAGAAAATTCCACTAAAGCCATTAAGCATGCATGCAGCCCATGCCACAACATTTCTCTGAGTCTTTAAGAGAACCTTTACAAACCTCTCCGCTTAAAGCCTTATCCTTTGCCTTACTTCTCAACATATCCAGTTATAATTTCCCCAAAAAAAAAAGGATTTGTAATTTCTGGTGTGCAAAGATCCAATGGAGCAAAAAATGCACAAAGCATACGCCGAATGAGACTGTGACAAGGCAAAAAAAGAAAGAAAGCAGGAACCAAATGAAATGATATTTAACATAGTAACAAAACCAAAAATAAGAACCATACGTATTAAATTCAAAAAGGGATGGGGCACTCTTACCATATTACATCTCCCCAGTTCATAAAGTACCATTATCTAAGAAATCAACCAACAGGACGTAAATCCCTTTATATAGATAGGAGTCACAAGTGACTTTTTTGAACTAGCCGATGCAGAACTAAACCCACACATGAATAGCATAACAGCAACTAACATCAACACAAAATTAAAACTTAAGAACATGTAGGGTCTCTATTCTTAACAGATATCTCATTAGAAAATCTGTAAACCTTACGAGCTTGCAATATTAAAAACAGTAATAGAGATGCGACACTCACAGCTTTATGAATCTGCATGTCCAATTCCTGAGCATCACTCCCTGTCGAATACCATCCGAGTATAGGTACAGTAGTTATCTCATAGTGCTCAACCAAAAAAAACATGCCGGGACATCTTTCTGCATCTGGGCCATTCGCCACATGGGCCAATCCCCAAAAACCTCCTCCATCAGATAGACCTAAACCATCTAATTGGTATTGCACAAATTGGCAATCGGCCAATGGCCTATTGTCTGATTGGGGAGAGTTTTGGAGGCATGAGACAGTTCCACAACTCGAATGCCCCGGATCACAGAAACAGCCTGAAATCTTGACCATCTACTAAAGTGGGTTCCACCTGATACATTGCTCAGGCGTCCTACATGTTCTATCCATAGTTCAAAAACCAGAAACTTGACGAATGCCGAGAATCACAGAAGAAGGTCGACCTGGCCCAATCGTGCATTCTTTGGCTGGGGGAAATTTTGGAGAAGAGCAGAAGCTAAAACCCTGGAAGAGGCAGAAATTAGATAAAAACAAAGAGATAGGAGAGAGTATAAGGATGTGTGCTTACAGCTTGCTTCTTCTCGAGGAAGGAGCAATTGAGGGAGTCGGTGGAGAGGTCGTATAGCAGCTCAAAGCTGTTAAAGATCTCGACCACCCGGCCCCTCTGGAAGCCGATGATGCAACTGAAAACCCTAGGGGGGAGAGGAGGAGGGTGTGCCATTGGTGCTAACTTGAGCCGCGAGTGAAGAGGGGTGGTGATGCAGGACAATTAGCCACTTGCTCTAAAAGCTTGAATTGACAGAGCATGACGAATTAATCCCTTTATCTGATAGCCCAGGCGCCACGCCCCATGGGTTAGCACCTCGGCCGAACCCCCTCGTGGGCCCCACATCACATGGGTACCGCCTCACACGAGCCACCCGCCTCAAACGGGTGGGGCCTGCCTCGCATAGGCCGCCCACCACGAGTGTGCCCCTACATCCCACAAGCAACCCCATTCGAGTCTAGTGTAAAAATGCCCTTGCATTAATCCCTCCCCCCCGGCGAAGAGTCTTGAATACGAGACCTCTCGCTCTGTTACCACTTTGATGCAAGACAATTAGCCACTTGCTCTAAAAGCTCGAACTGATAGAGCATGGCGAATTAATCCCTTTATCTTATAGCCGAGGCCCCACATCCCATGGGTTAGGACCTCGGCCGAGCCACCCCCCCCCTCGTGGGCCCCACATCACATGGGTACCGCCTCCCACGAGCCACCTACCTCACATAGGCCGACCACCACGAGTGTGCCCCTGCATCCCACAGGCAACCCCACTCGAGCCCGATGTGAAAATGCCCTTGCGTTAGGTGGAGGGACTGGGATTTGGCACGTGTGTAGTGGTCAGAGATATTGACGATCACTAGCAGGTGGAGCTTGAACGTTAGCCTATTGCTGCCACTGCTCATCACCGTCGACATCTCTCTGTTAGGCAGAGAGAGAGAGAGAGAGAGAGAGAGAGAGAGAGAGAGAGAGCATCGGTTTTGGGAGAGGAGGAAAAGGTTTGGTTTTATTAGGATCTTAATCACCAGCAGTTATTGCCTACCACAGGTAAAGACTTTTAGCGGTGGCCATTTCCTACATTAGGGGTAGCCACACGAAAGAGCCAGTAATTAACATTTAAACCAGTAGCCTATGCTGGCTGCCGGTAATTAACATTTAAACCAGCAGTCTATGTTGGCTGCCGGTAAAAATGTGCTGGTAATTTCCTTATTTCTTGGCCTCACAACATCACATGTTCACCTAGCTAGGTGAGCCACACAATATCACAAATTCACATGGTTTGGTGGCCCATGCAAATACTACAAATTCACATAGCTAATGGATCTCACAAATACCACAAGTTCACCTAGTTTAGTGGCCGCACAAATACCCCACCCTCAATTAGCTAATTGGCCTCATAAGTATCACAAGTTCACATGGCTAAATGGCCTCACCAATATCACAAGGTCACATGTTCTCATATGACTCACTAATCAAATAAAATAAGATCCAAGCTCAATAATTAAAGAGAATTAAAATCCAGGTACAACCCATTCGGAATTCATGGCTTCTGCATAAGCATTCACAATCTTAATCTAATGGTGTCAAATTCACATGGCTCAATGGCCTCACCAATATCACGAGGTCACAAGTTCTCATATGACTCATTAATCAAATAAAATAAGATCCGGGCACAAAAATTAAAGAGAATCAAAATCCAAGTACAACATATTCGAAATTCATGGCTTCTACATAAGCATTCACAATCTTAATCTAATAGCATCAAATTCACATTATCCACATCTAAAATTTACAACTAATCACATTCATATATATATATATATATATTTGATCACCCACAAAGTGCTACTATGCCACGCTAGACCACTTTAACAAAAGCGTCTATTGCTGATTTTCAACGGATCTTCACTAGAGTACTTAAGCAATTTCTCCAAGGCAGTGTCGCTGCACCAGCTCTCCACTCACCCCCTGGGGAGAAAGAAGACAGAGAGATGGAGAAAATTCATCCTCTGACGACGAGAGCTCCTCAGCTCCCCTCCTGTGAAAAGGAAGAATCAATATGATATCTATAAGGCGACCCATCTACCCCTTTCGACGAAACGGCCCCGGGCTACTTGTACACCATGCCAATGTGCATTGCATAAGTCAAATATGCTACCCAAGTACACCCAAACAACAGTCCATATGCGCACACTAATTGTGCACATTTCATATGCTTAATGTATCCTTAGGAGCGCGCTTGAACGTGGGATATGTCACACACCATCTAGTGCGTGCTGCATAAGTCAAATAGGTTTATTTCCCATGTGTGCAAGCATGCTCTCTAAGCGTCATCGACTAAGTTCAGGTAGGCCCATTTAGCCTTAGTTAGCTCGCTCTCGAATAAACTAGTAGGCTTAACGGTTAAAGGTTAAGCCACTACTCTACATGTCATTCTTGTGATTTAAACGTCAAATCCTAATAACTACTCTACACCATGTTCCGGGCTTGCGGGCCTCACGCAGTGAGCGCAAGGCCAAACAGAAAGACATCGTAGATACGACATATACCTCAAATAGGCTCCAGTGACTGAGCATCGTGCATAAACATATATGACAAGTGGGTCTCATTGCAGGACAATGTATATAGCACATACACTAAGGTACAGCCCTAGGTTGAACATTTGTGGGTACAATCACGAGTTTATGTAATTAAGTGACCACCAAACATCAAAATTTCACAAGGTTAAGTTGTCACACGTACATCATATAACCACACACTTAAAGGCCACACATGCATCACAAGTTCATAGCATTAAGTGGCCACACAAGGATCACAAGTCCACATGATTAAATAGCTATACAGCATAATTTCACTTAGTTGGGTATCCACTCACACATCAAAGATCACAAAGTTAAATGGCCGCACATACAACCTAATTTCATATAATTAAGCAGCCATAGATACATCACATATTCATAGGGTTAAGTGGCCGCATATTTGTCACTATTTCATATGGTTTTGGTGGCCAATTATTCGCCACACAATCACATGATTAGATGACCATGAAATCACCAATTCTCATATGTAGGGTCATACACAAGGTCACAGGTTCACATGGATACATGGCCATCAATACATCATATAGTTACAGGGTTAGATGGTTACACATCCATCATAATCTGACATGGATAAGTGGCATACATACATCACATGGTCGCATGGTCACATAGGCATGTGGGCCGCACCGCACCACAGTTTCCCACAGTTAGGCGGACCCACAATATCACAAATTCAAATGGTTTGGTAGGGCCTACTGTCCAAAGGACGGCATGGGTATACAATTACATACATCACGGTGGACTCGCTGCCCATGGGCAATACATATACCAAGGTGGGCCCGCCGTTCCGAGGACAGCATGTATATACAATGCATCGAGGTGGGCCAACGTGGATAATCAACACATTCATCAAGGTGAACCACACTGTCTCTGGGACAGCGTGGATATAGAAAACACACATCAAGGTGGACCACAGTGTCTTTGGGACAGCATGTCCGCACGTACAGTGGACCCCACGTCTAAGGGGCCATGGAAGCTTGGATCAAGCTAATATTTGTATTTACAGCTCACCCAATGGGAATGACCTTAAGAATGGTGCAGATGGCATATTCAGGTCACAGTACTGGGGTCCCCAGAGGGCCCCACGGAAGTTTGGGCAGTGAATAAACATTACAGTGGGTCCCGCATGTTGGTGTGCCCCAAAACAGTTTTAAACGGTAAATAGCCAGTGCACTGGACACTACAAAGGTTTTCACGGTTGGTGTCATAATCTCATGTTTCCACTGTAATGTTTCTTTGCCATCCAACCTTTTGATTAGGTCATACAAACCTATATGAAGGGAAAACACAAATATCAGGTTCATCTAAAACTTTTGCAGGCCCCAAAGTTTTTAATGGTTAATCACCATTATTTCCTATGGTGTGGTCCACCTAAGATTTGGATCTGCTTCATTTTTGGGGTCATGCAATAAAATAGGCTGGTGAAATGAATGGACAGCGTGGAATGGATATGATATAAATACATCATGGTGGGCCCCATAGTCAGGGATCCATTGACCTTGGTGGATCCAGTGATCCACCAAAGCTGCGTCCAACAAAATCCACAGCCACAAGGTATGCCTTAATTGCATATGTGGAATATGGAGATTGAAATGTAAAAAAACATATCTTTTAAGAAAGGTAAAAAAAAATATATAAATAAATATAATCAACTCTACCACAAACTCATGAATTTATTCATCGTACATCATCAAAATAGTTATGTGAACTGGAACTGACTATGATGGCAGTAATGATGATAATCTGATCTTATTACTTGGAAATCCAAGTTCTCAAATGGTACAAGCTTGATCTTATCTATCTGACATTGACCTTACCGGATAAGATGAACCAATCAACATCTTCTTTTTTTGGTTGAATGTTGTCATTGATTTCTGGAGGTGTGTCAAGGCTTCCATGTGGTCTTGTAAAACCCGCATATGCAGTTCATTCAGATGAGCAAATGATCCACAGAACATTGTATATTTCCTTGAGTACATAAATAATAAGAACCAGAAATATGCAGTGCACCTAGTCAGTACATTATCCAGAAAAGCAAAGCAGAAAAGTTGACTTTGAAGCTAAAGAGAATTCTTTTCTGTAACTGCAATTAGAGCTGAATCAGGCCCCGCCGAAGTGTAGGTGACACATCCATGGTGTCCCAGACTAGTGAACTCTGATTTCTAACTGCCATAGTCCACTGGCAATGAGCTCAAGACTAGTTCATATCGTTTAAATGGGAATGGTTGAGGGTAATCTGAACCTGATGTTGTCCTATCCAATCCAATATCAGAGGCAAATGGCAACAGTTTTGAGAAGGAACAGGAGAGTCAATCATCAGTCGTCGCCTTCTCCCAGCTATCATTTGTTGTCATCTTTAAATTTAGCCAAAAATTTCTATTAATACTCTTATCTTCTGCAGGCGAAACAGCCTGCATATCACTTCCTGTGACCTCCATCCGATAGAAGGAAATGAGAGCGGAACATCTGTAAAAAATATATATCAATAATTTTAGATGGGAACTGATATCCACACCAACCATTTAGTATACCCCTTTTCCTACAAGAACAAATTGTACTCTTCTTAGTTTTTACCAAAAGTAGAAAAAAGGGGCGTCTCTCCTCACTGTGCAAAGTGAACTGCTAGCTTAAAAATACATGAAAATTAAAAGGGTGTATCTTGATGTCTTAAAAAACCAAACCGGACATCAAACTGGTCAAGCTATCAGTTCAGTTCAAAGTGGACCAACCATTGGTCAAACCCATCTGAACCAGTTTTCAACAGTCAAATATCTGTTCATATTCAACCTTTTTAAATCTCGCTTGTGAGTTTGTCTTTAGCTCTCTGATAGTTTGGATTGAATTGAATTGGAGAAAGCTAAAGTCACACTTGAACCCAATCAGACTGGATAGCCTGGACCGGTTACAAAAACACTGGTGTATCCCTCATCATCCTTTAAGTATCACTAAAACTAATGAAAATGTATGAAAAGAACCTAAACTAGTACAAGGTATGTTAAACAATGTTGTCAAAGTAATTCCAAGGCTAGGTGTTTCTAGCCAGTTCCACCTCGCTTGGCCCAAGGCAATGTGGTGACACTAGTGGCGTATCCAGCGCATGGGTGCACCTATGCATTCCTGCATCATACTTGGGTTTTTTTTTTTTTTTTTTTTTTTTTTTTCAGTTGTGATACCCTTATGGGTACCTAAAAGAGTGTGTGCGTGTGTGTGTGGAATTTATTTTTTTAACCCACACTATAAGGGTGGAAATACATACGAAGAGCCTTCTAAGTCCTCTTTCAACAACAATCCTCCATTCTTTTCGGATCAAAGCTTGAATTCTTCTTCATACAAATTTCTTACATTTTTCATAAACTTGGGACATCTTTTTCTTCTGATTTTCTTTTTTCTAATAGTGTTAAGCTCAACACACTGGGATTCTTGAAAGCAATTGAGCTTCAATTGGTGCCATACAAGAGATTGAAGATGAAGTTGCTGGATTTGAGCTTTCATGGTGGGTCCAATTTGAATACAAGTGAACTAAATTCAGGCTAAGCTTTTCATCATCATTGGTCCATTTCTTCAGATCTAATTGATGATTTCAACATCCACAAGCATTCAACCAAAGGATCCCAAGGGGGAAAAAAAATCTCATCTAAAAGATCCTAATGATAAGAATGGGAAGACATAAATTTTGTGGTAAGGGAAGGATTTATCGACAAAAACAACATCTTATTGGGTTAGACAAAACATGACCACATGCCCAAAAGTCTCAGATGTGATAAAATATGAAATTAAGGCATACATGATGGGTTTAAAAAGAAGAAAGATTAAAAGAAAAATATGTTAAATAATAGAACATCTGTTTCGCAGGATGATGATGCAGAAGAAGTTCAATTTATTGGAAGTTGGCACTATCAGTGGAGTGTCACTATCTAGCAGTAAACAACCTCGTCAAAAGGGTCCCATTTGTTAAATGGACAGTTGTGATCACTAGGGTGGACTTGCTTGGTCTCATGTGTGGTCTCTTGTAATTATTGGGCTAAAATATGTTTGGAGATAGAGGTTAGGCCCATGGGCTTAATTTATTAATATCTAAGTAAAGAGGGACAGTTTTGTAATTTTCTTTTTAATAATGAGAACTCTAATACAGATAGGAGAGGGGCATGGGAGTATGAGCATATTGAGCATCCCTTCCTCCTCTTCTCCCTCCTTTCTCTTCTTTCTCTACTCATTTCTTCGCTTCTCTTCATGTTTAAGGTTTGATACGGTATCAAAGCACATAAGATCTTCTCCCAAAATCACAACCTATCAATCAAATTTTGGTCGAATTCTCAAAAACCCTAGAGTGTTGATCGAACCCTAGAAGAGAGGATCCTTCTTCACTTTCTGCAATCGTTTTTAAGGTGAGTGCAATCTCTTGCAAGGGAAGTGCAAAAGTCAGGCTTGGAAAATGAAAGTTTGCTGATTTTTCATATCAAGGTGATGTTGCAATCGTTATCCCTCGATTACTTTGCAGTAAAAGGCAGCTATTGAGTAGATTCTTGTTATCTGTGACCTAATCAGAATGAAGTTGAGTGTGGATCTGATTATAGACCAATATTTTTCAATACTAGTTTAATCAAATCGTTAAAAGTTAGTATCGAGCCTAAAGGTGTCGTAATTGGTTCTTCATTATTACTTTTCAAAATAAAAAATAAAAAATTGGTTCTTCATTATTGGGTGAGAATCTCAATTCCTCATTTAATGCACCAATTGTGTCTGTAAAACTTAATGGGTATAACTACTTACTCTGAGCTAAATTGGTTGAAGTGTTTCGCTTAACTCGAGAGAAGGATCACTTCCTAACAGAGAACAAACTTGAGGAATCCAATCCTAAATATAAACAGTAGATGTCCGATAATGCTCAGATTAGGTCGTAGTTGTGGAATAGTATTGATTGAAGTCAAATTAAAGTTGGTGTTTATGAATACTGCTAAAGATGCGTAGGATACAGTTAGAAGGATGTACTCATAACAGAATGTTTCTCGGGAGTATCAGTGGTATGAAGAGATTCTCTCTTTAAGAGGGATACAAAGCTCTTGGTGAGTATTGTGCTAACATTATTGGTATGTGGGAAGAACTTACAATCTAATCATCCCATTACTTCGGATGTGACACTGAAAAAACAGATGGAAGGCGTGAAAGTGGTGAAGCGCTTGTCTGGTTTGCCAGTGGAGTATCAATCCACAAAGGATCAGATTTTGGGTGGTGTTCCAATTCCCTCAAATGCGGAAGACGAAAGTTTATACTAGACTTAAGAGAGTCTCCATTGGAAATTATTCTGGTGTACTCAGGCTAATAGTACAAATAAATCGGCCTTGGTTGCCTCATCTGATTATACCGGTATGCATGGAGACCGTGGTGGATGGACTCACCCGGATTTGAATCGTAAACCATAGGATTCAAATCATAGAATCATAGGATTCATCTAACAAGGGATTCAAATCGTTTTGCCTAAGATTCGACTTAAATTGTAAATCGAAGGATTTTGACAACTATGCATGTATCCAATTTGACACTCGGGTACATAAGTCAGGGTGAAAGCTATGTCCAGAAAGAGCATTTCTCAAGAGGACCAAGCAAGTCAATTATTTATCTCAAGAGTTCATTGAACTAAAAGAATTTCAAGATCAACATGGTGAAACAATGAACAAATAGGACACGGTGTCAGACCAGTTGTTAAAGGTTGCTGAAAGAACTGAAAAGAGGCTTGGAATCAGAGATCAAAGAGGAATCTCAGAAGTTGTGGATCAAAGTCGACCAAGGTAGGAGAAGAAGCAACAAGGTCTTGAGCCTCGAACTCAACAAGGACGTGCTCCAAACCTAGCATGCAGAGGAATACAGAGACACGGAAATTTTACAGCTACCAAGAAGTAGAAATTAAAGTGGAGATCTGAAACTTCAATGATAAGCTTCAACCCGAAACTTTCCTCGATTGGATAACATGTGGGACAATATTTTTAGCTACAAACCTATGTCCAATGAGAAGAATGTCACTCTTATTTCATCAAAGTTTTGTAGTTTTGCTATGAGATGGTGGGTGGAACTACACAAAGAAAGAGAGCAATTTTAGAGCCAATTAACTCATTGGAGAGAATGTGAGAAGCAATGGTGATCAGGTTCTTCCAACAAGTTTGAAAGCAGAGGAGTTCTACATTCTTTCATCTCATTGTGAATTAAATGAGATTGATGAAGTTGTTTTCCAAAGGCATCTTCATGGATTACGACAAATAATCTGCTTCGAACTAACCTTTCAAGACTTGGAGACAGTAGCTGACACATGCCAACATGCTTTCAAAGTGGAGGAGAAGGTGACTTATCAGACAAGGTGGCTTGGATCCTTCAAAGCATCAACAGAAATGGCAGGACAGTAAGCTTCACCTTGTCAAACTCAGCTAAATCAATCTCCTACACCCCCAAAAGCAACTCAAACAAACTTACAAAAGACCAGATTCTAATGTAGGAAGAGGGATACTAAGTAGATGTGCTTTTCCTGGTAGAGGAGAAACAAAAAATCACAGAGTCTTGTGGATGCCATTGGCCAGGGCATATTGCTTCCCAATACCAATGAAAGCTCCCAGGAAACCAGTTGGGCTTACAGAAAAAGACCTGCTGGATGTTATAAAAGAGGATATGGAAGATTCTGCAACTGTTGCAGCCATATTGGATCCATGATTCAAGGATGAGGAAGATGAAGAACTTGAGGTGATCAGGGTAAGTTCATGGTTATCCAACAAGCGATGTTGACAACTTCAAACCAAGGAGATGATAGGTGGCTGTCATAACATTTCCACACTGCTTGTACATCCAATGGAAAGATTTGCACCGTCTTAATTGATAGGGGCAGCAGTGAGAATATTGTGTCAAAGGACACCATAGATAATTTGCAGTTAAAGACATCATCCATGACCATACCATAGTCTAAAAGAGGCGGAGTTCCTGTAAGCAATGTTGTCAAGATCGTGTAGTTTGAGATATGAATCGTAAGACTCGTATTGTATCACACACCACACGATAAAAATCATAGGTTCAAATTGCAAATCCCTTTTTTTTTTTCAAATCCAATTATTGTAACCCAATCGTATGTTTTTTGAGGTAAATTTCTTGAAAGACAAGATAAAAGAAAGACTGAATCCTTTAACATCATCACGATATGTATGCCGTCCGCAAGTTCTCAAATTGTGACATGTATTACTTCTCTTGGTGCATGTTGATGGGAAATGGATGATGATTATTTTTAAATTTTTTAGTCATTCATGATTTTCAAATTTTTTGATATTTTAAGAAAATCGCAAGAAATCTTACAAATTGAGATTTAATAGGATTCAATCCCTATTGCGATATGATAACGATTGACAACATCGCCTATAAGAACTACATGCTTTGTATCCTTTTCAGTATGTGAATGATGTAATGAAGTGTGTTTTTTTTTTTTTTTTTCCTGAAGGGTAATATATTTTATTGAAGAAGGAACAAATAAGACAAAAGATACAACAAACAAACACAGCTGCTACCAGAATAATCCGGCCCAATACATAACCAAACAAAAAGCCATTACATCTCTCTATAATCCCACACCTTCAGCCCTTGCTTGGAAGCACCTGCTTTTGCTAGGGAATTGGCAGTCTCATTAGCTTCCCTCCCAATTTGTCTAAATTGAATCAGCTGCCCCAACAGAGATCAAGAACTTTCTGCAATCAATTCCGCTGTTTTCCAAGGCCCAAGGCCAGCTATCTGATAACATTTCTGGAGTCACCTTCGTCGATGGCAAGAATCAAATTGTTTGACACAATCAGCTTGGCCACTTAAAGAATGGTTGCTACCTCAGCATAATTGGATTCCTGAACCCAAATGAGGCCCACGATCTCCATAAAGGTTTTTCCACCATGGTCTCGAAGGACGACTCCCACTCTAGCAAACACAGGATTTCCAAAGGAGAAGCCATAAAGATTGCTTTGAAATGTCCTTCAGGCAGCGGGGACCATTACTCAGTATACTCATCCGGAACTGGTCTCCATTGTAGAGCTTTTGTCTAGTTAATCGCGAATTCTGTGCAGGGAATTCCCTCAATGCCAGGACAGCCCTGCTCCACTCCACAATTAGTCTGCAGATCTTGGTAACTATCCCCTCCACTTGTCTGTTATCCCCAATATGTTTTATTGTTTCTTTCCAGCCAAATTCCCCAAAGAGTAGCATAAGCAGGCATCTTCCAAAGTTTCTTCCCAAGTACATACAAGCACATTCATCCAAAGCTGATGCCACATACCCAACGTCACCCACATTATCCCAAAATTGGCCACCGCCTGTGAACAGATATTCCAAGCAGTTGGGCAAGTGGTGATTGGCGGATTCTTCATTCCGATCAGACATGACTCATTTATTTGCCATTGTCATCCACTTTCTTTTTAAAATTATCAATGGTGAGGATTTTCCCAAACAAAAGTGCTTGCCTTCATAGAAATGCAAGCTTTCTGTAAAATCTACAGTACATTGACACAGGACAAGGATACAAGCCAAAGATTTCACCGAGAAATTTCCATCCACCTTCTTTATCCAGATTATTTTATATATGCCTTCTATCAAGATAATGCAGGGGCATTTTCACACCGCGCTCAAGTGAGGTGGTCTATGGGGTGCAGGGGTACACTAGGGGTGGGCGGCCCATGTGAGGTGGGTGGCTCGTGTAAGGTGGGCCCCACCTGCGTGAGGCAGGTGGCTCATGTGAAGCAGAACCCATATGAAGTGGGGCCCATGAGGGGGGTTCAGCCAAGGTCCTAACCCAAGTGATGTGGGCCCTCATGGGCTATGAGAAAAATGGATTAATTCGCTATGCTCTATCAATTCGAGCTTTTAGAGCAAGTGGTTAGTTGTCCCGCATTAAATTGGTATCAGAGCGAGAGGTTTCGTGTTCGAGACTCCTCACCAGGGGTGATTAATGCAAAGGCATTTTTACACTGGGTTTAAGTAGGGTGGCTGCATCACAAGATGTATACCTTTTCCACATTAGCATGTTGGACAAGGATGGGATCCTGCACCTTTAGATTGTGGTGGAAGGTAGGGCCCCAAAAGATTTTAACATTATGCCTTTGGTAATAATCAGAAAATTTTGCCTCCTTATCAACAGCAATAAGGAAAAGATCTTCAAAACTCTCACAAAATTTTGCCTCCTTATCAACAGCAACAGTGAAAAGATCATTAAACCTCTCACAAAGCAAGGAGTCTCCATGCATCTCACCCCCAACATTATCCTTCCTAGCTGGGCTAGATGGGTGAGGGGATGAGAATCCTACAGGTTTTTCTTTAGGCAATTTCATCTCTTCTTCTTCCTGCATAGTTTTTTGAATTGCATCTCTTCTTCTTCATTCATAGTTTTCTGAGAGATCTCCACATTATCCACCCCCAACTCTACAATTTTAGGCAAATACATCGAGCTTCTTCTTCCTGACCTACAGTCTGGCAGAACGCAGAACTATGCAATTTTCTGTAGCTGGATAAGTGGCAAGAATCTCACCACAATGAGACCCTATGGCTATGAACACGTTGACAACCCACAGCTCAAGAGGTAGATTCAAAACCTGGATCCAGATATCTTCAAAGCTGAGAACAATCCAGTCCCTCCATTTATATAGATGGATAAGATTGGACCATCCTCGAAGAGATCACTTGCTAAAATGATTCTGTCCAAGTCTGTGTTGGGGCAGAGGGAGATCCAAATAGCTTCTTCACTGAGGTATTTCAGGATACAATCCTCTTCCTGAACTCCAATTTGAGATATCCAATCCTTTACGTCACCGATCTGAACACCGGCTTGAACAGAGGCAACAAGGCTCCATTCCAATACTTTCCATGAGTTGGTCACCACATCAGGGTTAACTTGAACCTTCTTTCCGTGCTCCACTTCCGCCCATGCCCAACCTGATTTCTCTTGGCTTTTCTCCCATTATCTGTTTAGAGTGCCCTCCTCAGGCTGGGCCCATTTCCTCATCGGGCAGAGTATCTCAAAAGGATTTGTACTCCGTATTTTGCAGACTCTCATCTCCCTTCTTTGCCTCTTTCATCCCATAACTCCTAGCCTTGGACCTCTACTTTGCTCCGATATTCTGCTGCTCACCTCTCATATTTCTCATATGATTTGTCACCTCTGGCCCATATTTTGCTTTTTGGACCAGAAGTTTTTAATCCAAGGAGAATTTTGAGTTAAGTTGTAAGGCTGTAGCAGCAATTTCACCCTGCTTTCCCTTCCTAAAAAAAGGCAAAACCCCTACCCTCAGCAGAACTTCCTCAAGTAATGGAAACTTACAGCACCTTACCATATCTGCTGAACACTGGAGAGATGCTTCAGACCATTCTTCCTGGACGTTTTCGACAAAAAGTGTCAGCAGCTCCCTGAATCCTTCATTTCCTTTCTGTAAGGAAGCCCTCTGCTTCCTTCTCTAGTTCCTCACCATAATCCATTCTCCCACCATCACTGATCGGAAGCTACTGTATCTTTCTTAGTTGAACGTGCAAGAAGGCATGGAAGGTGTGGTATAGGGCCAATGGATGCATCCCATATACCGTTGGGGTGTCCAGTGGGAATCACTTTGAAAGGAGCAGCAGATAGCCAAATGATTGAAGATACGGTCCAACTAGGTAATCCAACTGAAAAAGCTTCCATCAGCTTCCAAATCCCAAATTTTTTTGTCCACAGCCAACTGTGGGTATAAACATTTTGTAATTGGTCAAGTATGTTGATCAACAATAGCGTCTCCTCGCCCAGAAGATTCCAAAGGAAAAACCGATCTCCAAATAACTTTCCCTTTTTGAATTGATATGAATACAAAGCTTCACAATTCCTGTACAGTGGCATATCCCCACACCACCAATCTTCCTATACCGAATCATGTCTCCAACTCCCACTCCAAACCGGACATGCTTATTATAACTTCTCTGAACTGAAGAATTTAATGCCTTGCTATGATTAGCGCTATTGATAACCCAACCATTGTTTTATATGCCATAACCATCATCCATCAATTATGATAATTGGTGAGGCTTAAAATTATTAACCTGAGTTGTGAGAATATTGGTTTAAAAATGTTTAAATTGGTGAAAAATGTCATTTCGGTGGGTGTTCTCTGGGTAAACCAGGTCCGGCTGGGATAGGTGGCCTGATAAGAGGTCGCAGGGGTGAGAGTGTCCTGTCATTCTCAGACCCAGTGCGGTTGCAAAGATCCAATTATACCAAAGCGGCGGAGGTAACATGTGGGCTGAAGCTGGCAGCATCCATGCCATTAATCACATCATCATCAAGGGTGAATCAAGTGAGTGTATGATAAGGTGGCTGGAAAGTGGGAGATTTCCTTTGGAAGTTGCTAATTTGATGGAAGAGGCTATTGATTTATGTGCAGCCATGCAGTTTTCCTTGGGGAACCTTCATCATTTGGGCAACTCACAAACACACATTCAAAGGTGTGTCCAGGACTGAGCTTTTCATCGTAGGAAGGGGTGAGCGGGCTGTGTCTAGCTGTTGGAGCTATGAATTTTTATCGGTTTGTTCTCTTGTAGTTTGTAGTTCTTTTGGATTTTCCTAAAATAGATACGATTCCATTTTTATTTTTATTTTTATTTTTACTTCAAAAATAATTTTTTTAAAAAATTTCTTGGTATCAGTTTCTCAACTTGCCTGTTTCAAATGAGTCCAACAGGTTCGACAATATGGCTCAGTCGCAGTCCCGCAGAAATCAAGAACAAAACTATAACTGTAAAAACAGTGAACCAATGCGGCAACAAATTCGGGTGCGGGAGAGGGAAGCGTCTATTTCAAAACATTATCAAGTATAAACAACTATGAGGAGGCAAGACGCGAGCACAAGTCCGAAGTGTGATTCAACGTGGGAGTGGCACCTAGTTAGAAGGATCCTGCACGAAAGGACGAAACAAATATTTGAAAACATGGTATAAACGTCATTTTAAACATCTACATGTAAAACAAAATCCAAAATTCAAAAAAAAATCTTTTCAATGATTCAAAAAATAACAGATAATGAAATGATATATGTACGATAATGATTAAAACTAAAAGTTACAAAGATGCAGCTAGAGAAAATTACAATCAACATAATGTTATTTTAGAAGAGTAATACCCAATGGTTGCCCTGAGAATATCTACAATATGCTCTGGTATTCAGTTTGTACAAGGGGAGATGATGGTTCCGTGATCCAAATTGTTGATATTAGAGGCCTCACCATGGATGCCACATGCACCAAAAAACTACCAGATAGGAAAATCTTAACCACCCATTAATTGGGCCATCCACTGTGGGATCCATCCTACCAACAGTTTGGGTCAATGAACCGTGATACCCGTACAGACTCTAAATCCAAGCATATTTGTAGATACTCTTGGCTCAAGGCTCAAGCATTTTATAGCATTTTTTTTCTTCCATCGTACAGCACATTCTCATTTAAAAAAAAAAAAAGCATTTTATAGCACCTAAATAAATATAAGATGAAAAATCTCAGCATGCAACAAGGGAACAATGCAGAATAGACAAATAAGTAGATGGAAAATATGAGCAAGGTAGGAAGCATCTTATCTTACCTCCAGAGAGAGAATTCATGGGTTGGTGGAAGATGAAACCATCCAACTGGATTCAAATGATGACTTCAGGCTTTTGCCAAAGCTACGCTGATGCAAATATTCTCAGATGCCAATCTGCCCAGATAAGTGCCTGTTCCAGCCACCCCAGGCCACCCCAGTCGGCCACTGTGGGCATTAATGAAATGCCCATTCTTCATGGCATTCCCCATAATCAAATCAACAACCTAAAACCTTGTTCTCAAGGTAGGAAAATGCATGGACTTTGTAATCCTCAGCAAGCTGCTTAAAAAACGCAGCATGATTACATGCATCTGGCAGGATATCTTTCTTGAGCATTTGACTATACAATCTCAAAGCCTCATTCCAATTTCCTATATTACAGTTTTCGTTTATCAGTAATAGAGTGTAGGTATATTTATTGGGGCATAACCCTTTCTCCCCCATCTCATAAAAGAGCTGATAAGCCTGTTCCAGCCTGCCGACTGTGCATAAACCATTTATCAAAGCATTGTAAGTGATCTCGTTCGGAGATATCCCTTTATCTATCATTTCTGAGAAAAAGATAAATGCTAGTTCCAATCTCCCTTTGCCCGCATAAGCATGAATCAGAATCGTGTATGTCACTATCGAGGGTGATAAGCCTCTCATAAGCATTTCATAAAAGACCTCCCGAGCTTCTCTAAGATGACCCTTTACTGCATGAGCATGGATTATGCACGTGTATGTCACACGATCCGGAACAAAGCCATCCTGAACCATCTGCTGCAACAAACCATAGGCTTCTTCCAAATCTACCAATTTGCAAAGTCCGTCGATTAAAACATTATAAGTAATTAAGTTCATATGCACCCCCTTGGCTACCATCTCTTCTCAGAGACGGAATGCCTCCGACAAGGTGCCTAGCTTCAACTCGCCAACAATTCGAGTCGTGTACACAAAGCAATCCCGGTGTAATCCCATCCTAAGCATCTCATCAAAAAAAAAAAAAACTCCTTTTCCAATGCCAAATCACCCATCCTACAAGACCCATTTACAAGAGTCGTATAAGTAAGCACGTCAGGAAGAAGCCCCTGACCAAACATCTCATCTTTGAGCTTCCAGGCAGCCTCCAAGGCCCCAATTCTACAAAGACCATAGATTAGCGTATTATAGGTCACGGCATTAGGCGCTAGCTGGTTCCTACCCAAATCATCAAACAAGTGAAACGCCTCCTTTATGTCTCCTAGTCTACAATACCCATCAATTAAACTATTGTACGAGACTACATCCGGTGCCAAATTCTCCTTCGACAACTGCGAAAACTGCTCTCGAGCTTCAGCCATCTCTCCCCTCTCGCAAAGCCCATTAATAAATGTATTATACGCCGAAACTGTCGCTGTAGCGCCTCTCCTTTCCATCTCATCCCCAAATCCCAATGCTCCAACAAAATCACCCTTCTTGCGATATTCATAAATCAAGGGATTGTACGTGCAAGCCGAAACTGTCAGCCCTGAGTTCAACATCTCCTCAATCAGCTCCTTGGCCCTATCCAATTCCCCTTTCTTCGACAACCCGTTGATCAAGACGTTATACGTCACATCATTCGGAACACACCCTTTCTCCTGCATTTCCAATAAGAGATTAAGAGCTTCCTGCACATTCCCTTCCTTGCAGAAAGAATCGAGCATCGTATTGAAAGTGACAACGGTGGGACGCACCCCAAACTTGCCAATTGCATCATAAACCTCCCTCGCCTTTATTAAAAGATTGCCATCTCGAAGAATCCGAAGGATCCTGTCACAGTTCTTGACATCTGGCAGAAACCCATTTCTTGCCATCTTATAGAAAGTCGATGTAGCAAGCTCCACCATCGATTTTTTTGGTGTAAATCCACATCAAGAGATCAAGAATCTTGGGAGTATCAACGGGGCCCACGTGCCCGCTGATTAAAAAATCAACAATCCCATCCAAAATTATTTGGATGCCTCCATTGTGACTAGCTCATGGGCGCCTTTTTTAGGCCCAATACATGTAGATGCGGCGGAAGTGTGAGACCCGATATGATGTATACGTGGCCCATATGATGAGGCCTAATGTAATGTACATGATACCCATGTGTGATGACCATTGTGATGCATATGAGGCTCTTGTTTGAGGCCCAATGTGATGTATATGAGGCCCAATGTGACGTATGTGAGCCCATGTGATGAGGCTCAATATGGTGCATATGAAGCCCATTGTGGTGCATATGAAGCCTATGAGATAAGGCCCAACTGTGATGTGTGATTCCACCATGATACATATGATAATGTTTATTATGCCCAACTATTTTCCTAGCTAGTATAAGACCATGAACCCCATTATAAGATAGGTTCTAAATGGGCCATGTCTTGGGAGCAATAATGGTTAAATGTCCACATTGTAAGCCTCCCGAAGGCCCGTTGCTAAGCCCATTACCCTGGGAGCAATGATAGTTAAAGGTCCACATTGTAACCTCCTTAGGCCCATCCTTAGGCCCATTCTCATCTTCCCCCAGTGGGCTAACCCAAACCTCTGGGCCCCCATTGATATTAGCATAATCCATCTCATCTTTTGGGCTAAACCCAAACTATTGGGCCTCCGTTGATGCTAGTATAAGTACCCAAACCTAGAAGCTCACTCTTTGATCTTAGGCCCATTCTCGATATGAGTAGGCCATCTAGGCTCATCCTTGATATAAGGAGGATGCATCATCACCTCTTGCCATAGATGGAAGTATCTCTAGTATCAGATTTGGTATATCCACTGTTGAGGACCGATCTTCATGTTATAGATCAGATCCGCTGTCCTTCTATGTATCTCACCTTATATACAAGCCGATTATCAATTTCGATTTTGACTATGAGTATGTGTTAGCATAACATCATGATACATGCTCATACGCATCATCTGCATGCTTGTTACGAGGAGTGATTAATCATAGCATATGCCATTGGGCAGATTGTTTATGGGACTCCCTGATAGGCGAAGTGGCCCTGCATGAGCGCATAGTATCAACAGGATTGATGCATGACTAGATGATGTGACTCATGCATCTTGCATTGTGTGTTATGATTACTATACGCCCTAGCGACATCAGGGTCGTAGCCTCTACATGCATATCGTGGATGATAGAATTGGACACCGAAAGTGTTTTGTTTCTATATGGGGCTCAATAGATGTCCCTGGGTGAAATTTTTTAAACCCTTATGGTACTAGGAGGTTGCTCTAACATCTGAACCAAGTGGATGCATGAGCGCTAAGTGCTGAATACCAGGAGATCGCGTTTTCCACTTTGTCGTGCTCCGTTGGAAGAAGGTGTGGCCTTACCTGCCTGAGAGGAGGGGATAAAGTTAGGCTGAGTTTGACCAGCTCAAGGAATAGGTCCGCTATCGACGTGCTAGGTAGATATTAGCAGACTACTGGCGATGTGGATAACGAGGTCTCTTCCACTTACCTTATTGCGCGCGATGGGGCGGCAATTTTGTTTGGAGTGTACTAGACCCCGGTGATATTCTAGAGATGAGAACTATACTGATATGTGGATTCCAACTGAGGACTAGTGTGTTCCCGTTGCATTTGACATTTGGCTACATAGGCCTTGCATCGCATGGCATTGGTATGCCCGATAGCGTTCATACCTTGCATCGCATGGCCTTGGTATGACCAATAGCATTAATGCCTTGTATCGCATAGCCTTGGTACGGCTAATAGTATTCATGGACTTATCAACATGTTTCTGCATTACTCTGATTTTGTATTCTTAGCATATACCTTGCGCATACACTTACACCACCTTCTAAGCTTTTTATAAGCTTATGCAGGATCGTTGCGTGCAGGTGACGCTATGACGCTGCAACAACATTGAGATTGGAGTGTGTAGCTGTCTTCTGGAGCTTTTGATATTGATATTGTATTTCTTTTATGCATTGTACTCAAAGTTTTTTATTATAGTGGATATGTGGTGATGTTGTTGGTTGTTGTTTGTGGGTTATGCTTCTTATGAAACAAATTTATGTTGAAAATCCTCCTTATAGGATCCAAGGATCAGAACTTGGTATATGGGTGTCATGAGCCGAGAATGGGGTACTACGGAGGCAGTCGGCACTGGATTCGACGATTGGAAATTTTGTGAGCTCGGTTTCCGAGTTTGGGGCGTGATAGTAACCGTTTCTCATTACTGCCTTCTGGATGCTTCCCACGATTTGATGATTGTTTCCTTTGCTTCTGCTTTTACCACCTG
This sequence comes from Magnolia sinica, assembly GCF_029962835.1. Lineage (NCBI taxonomy): Eukaryota > Viridiplantae > Streptophyta > Magnoliopsida > Magnoliales > Magnoliaceae > Magnolia > Magnolia sinica. The sequence goes on from NC_080587.1 coordinate 29,464,933, forward strand.
TCATGTAACCATTTGGGCACAATCACTTTCTCATCGACCGCTTAAGTGGTACACGACACTACCTGATACGTCTTGTCTACACTTATCGAGAAATCTCGTCTGTACATATCCGCAGATATCTGAACATACCATGTGTATCCGTACAGATCACACATAACACCCCCTGATTGGTCATGGCAAGGTACGACGATAGTTGGTATGAATATTTTCCCCCCACGTCATTGTACCTTCGTCAGAAAGGTGACAACAACGTATGACTCCTCATTAATTACGCATTTAATGCATACACGCGTCGTAGGACATTAACTGTCTTCGACCTACTTCTCGTAACACATCAGCAATGGTCATGTTTTATCGAGGCGACGGAGGAAGCACATGCTAACACGTGTCCTTCTATTGATTCTAACAAAATCATAATGATGGAGTAATAAATGCTTCATCCCTTCGGCCAATATAAGTGTTGTTTCGAATTTTCTTCTTTTCACGTTCTCATTTCATCTTCTTGTTCCAAACTTTCTTCTTTCGAAAACCTTGCTTTCTTACTCCAATTCCTAGCAATGGCTGCCTCTTCTTCATCCGCTCCTTCCTCCAATCATATGGATTTAATGATCATGGTGGACTTTTTTGGAGACAAATGCATTGAGAAGACAGTCTTCGAATCGACCCTTTGTGAATATACATCACAATGGTCCTCACACATGGGCCTCATGTACATCACAATGGTCTAGGCATTGGATCCATTTTTCCCCATCACAAGGGAAATCCATTTTTCCCTTGTGATGTACATGAGGCCCATGTGTCCGATGGAGATGGGAGAAATCTAGGCGTTGGATCCATTTTTCCCCATCTGCCCTAGAGAGAACTTATTGATTCACTCCGGATCCATCCCTGATGTTGCGAACGCCTTGAAGAGTCTCGAGACTTGGCCGAAGCCTCTTCTAGATTGGGAATCATGGTCCATTTATGTATCTTTACAACATGAGGAAACTTGGATAAGGGTTGGCATTTATGAATGCATCAAACCCTCTATCTAAAAGTATCTAGCGAACTCGACCCTTTTTCTTACTACTACGACATTTTGGCGCACATCGACGAACACTTTCTTCATTGGTCATGGTCCGATGAGTCCAACCGTGTTGGATGTCTTGGCTCTGACCCAACTGTTGCCCGTCAGAATGGCGGTCTACTCGAGTTTCATGTCTAGGCGACACAAGGATTTCCCCAGGAAGAATGCCCAGGCCTATACCAACTCTATGAAGGCCTACCGCAACCTCGACGACCCGGTCGATGAAGACAAACATGTGGCCTTCTTACTCCTTTGGATCTATCACCACTTATTGTGCGTGAGTACTCAGCTGATCACCACAGAGTATGTCACTTTGACTGAGCAGTTTTCTCAGGGCTACATGCTTGCCCTGGCGCCTTTTGTGCTCGGCCACCTGTACAAAGGAATTTACGAGGTTACCCATAAGGGTTTGTACTCCATAAGAGGACCATTGTGGCTCCTACATATGTGGTTTTACGCCTACTTCCGCCCCTCTCTTGTACAACATGTCATGTACGACGACTGTACCTATACTTCATATGATGAAAGGATTCTCCACTCCCTTCAGGAGAATCTGTCATGTGATGTATATCTATCTACCCTCCTTTCTTTGAATAAAACTAAGAAAAATAAAACCTTCATGCCTTTCTCCGAAGGAGATTACGACCCAAGCTAGCTCACCGACCAATTCACATCAGATTGTGAGGAATCTACGACTCAGTCACATTAGGCATGGGGAAGTTATCTTATCGGTTGAGACCTTCCATATGGAGGTGCAGTTGAGCAAGGCAAGAATGTCAAGGCCGGGGTCGAGCAGTACTTTCCTCAGTTATTTACTCAACAATTCGGCCTTATTCAGTGCATCCCCTGCCTCCTCACTCACAAGTCTTGCAACAACCGCCATACAGTCACCAAGTGGTGACCGATGCGAGCCTCTATTCATCACTCCATTCTTCCTACTTCGGCATGTCAGTCCTCTCAAGTGTCTAGCAATAATAGAGGATTGACCGCTACCATCATCCGCAAGGCCTCAATGACCATCAGGTACTTCTTCGGTTGAGGCCATAACCTCTTTTGAAACATACTTCAAAACCAAGTACTGCCCCGATCTCTCATTCACTAACTATTTGAAAGAGATCGAAGGCTTGAAATGTCATCAGGAGGCTCATTTCAACAAATGCTGGAATAAATGGTGGTGGGATAGAGAAAGATTGAATAATCTTGACCTACCCTTTGATGAGATGTATCCCACCCCTTATTATCCTAATTAGCCACTATCACACCCCAAACTCGGAAACCGGGCTCACTAAATTTCCGATCGCCGAATCCGGCGCCGACAGCCTCCATAGTACCCCATTCTTGGCTCCCGGCACCCATATACTAGGTTTCGATCCTGGGATCGTATAAGGAGGATCTTCAATATAAATTTATTTCATAATAAGCATAGTCATAAGCATAACCCACGAACAATAACAAGAACACCATTACAAAATCTACTATAATCAAAATCTTTAAAGTACAATGCATAAGGAAAATACAATGATAATATCGGAACTTCAAAAGCTCAGCTACATGCTCCTGCTCCTGCTCAGCTATGTCCTAGCGTCACCTGCATGCAACGGCCGTGCATAGCTTATATAAAGCTTAGAGGGTAGTGAAAGTGTATGCGCAAGGTAGAAATGCAAGTATGTAATATCAGAGTAATGTGAAAATGCTGGTAAGTCCATGAATGCTATCAGCCATGCTAAGGCTATGTGATACAAGGCATGAATGCTATCGGCCACACCAAGGCCATGCGATGCAAGACCTACATGGCCACTACCATATGCGAGATGTAGCTCAAGCATGCCAATCTTCATCTGAATCCACATATCAATACAGCTCATCTCTGGGATATCACCGTGGTTTAATATACTCTACATCAGATCGCCACCCCAACTGGATGCGCAACCATGCAAGTTGAAGAGACCTCACTACCCGCCTGACTAGTAGTCTGCCAATATCTACCCGACACGTTAGTAGCGGACCCATTTATGAGTTGGTCAGACTCAGCCTAGCATTGCCCTCTACCCTCAGACGAGTAAGCCACACCCCCTTCTAACCGACCACGACACAATGGGAGTCGTGGCCTAATAATATTCAGCACTCGTGCGCTCATACATCCCCTCAGTCTCGACATTGGAGCATATCCTCTTGGTACCATAAGGGTTTGGAGACTTTCACCCTGGGACATCTATGGCGCCCTCGTGCTTTAACAAGTATTTTCGGTATCCAATCCTGCCATCCACGCTATACCTGCAGAGGTTACAGCCCTGATGTCACTAGGGCATATAGTAATCATCACACACAATGCAAGATGCATGAGTCACCCCATCCAGTCATGCATCAATCTTGTGCGTACTGCGCACTCTTGTGGGGCAACTCCGTCTATCAGGGAGTCCCAAAATAATTTGCCCAATGACATATGTTATGATTAATCACTTCTCATAACAAGCATGCGAATGATGCGTATGGGCATGTATCATAATGCTATGCTAGCGCATACTCAGTGATAATCGGCTTATAGGGTCCATAAAAGGACAACAGATCCATGAAGGTCAGTCCTCAACTGTGGATATACCAAATCTGACATCATAGATCCTAGCATCTATGGTAATGATATACTCTCCTCTTGACAAGGATGGGCCTAAATGGCCTACTCCTACTAAGTATGGGCTTGAGAACAAGGGATGGGCTTCCTTGCCCGTTCCATTATATAGCAATCTAGGCTTTCTATGGGCCCAATAAGCTTTCTATGGGCCCAATAAGCACAAGGTGGGCTCTACAAGGCATGGTGGAAGCATAATCCATAATGGGGGGCCCAACAGTTTGGGTTAGCCCACTAAAGCTAAATGGTATCGTTATTAGGGCCCAAATCGATGAGAATGGGCCTAACAATAGGCCCTAGGGAGCATTACAATGTGGACATTTAACCACCATTACTCTTATAATGTGGACATTCAACCATCATTGCTCCCAAGGCATGACCCATAGAATCTATCTTATAATGGGATCCATGATCCTAATACTTGCTAGGAATGGATGATCGTCATAAATGTTATCACATACATCATGGTGGAATCACACATTACAATTGGGCCTCACCACATGGGCCTCATATACATCACATTGGGCCTCATCATATGGGTTTCTCATACATCACATTGGCCCTCACTCAAGGGCCTCATATACATTTCATTGGGCCTCTCATAAGGGCAATATATATATCATATTGGGCTTCACACAAGGGCCTCATATACATCACATTGGGCCTCACTCAAGGGCCACATATACATTATATTGGGCCTCACACAAGGACCACAAATACATCATAGTGGGCCTCACACAAGATCCACAAATACATCATATTGGGCCTCACACAAGAGCCCATGGGATAGGCATAAGGGATGGATAGTGAGTGCATCACATACATCATAGTGGGCTTGATGGGGCAGCCCATAAAGTCCAGAAAATAAATGGACAACATGCTCAATGTACATAACCAGGTGGGCCTCACAGCTCAGCCTAAAGGTCTAGAAAAATAGATGGACAATGTGCTTACAATACACACATTAAGGTGGGCCTTATGCATCATAGAAATGGGCCTCATGATGCAGCCCATGGTCCAACCAAAATAGGTGGGCAGCAATGTAAATACATTAAAGTGGCCTTGCATAATGGGCTTTAACTGGATGGCCTGGATACACTATACACTATATACATTTGGGTTTTTCCCTCAGCTAGGCTTGCATGGTCTGTCCAGCCATGCAGGCCCAATTTGGGCGACAAGATGGGCCCTATTTACTAGATGGTGGATGTCCCACTGCTTGGACAGCTAGGATAAGATACATACATTATCAGGTGGGCCATCATACAAGGAAAGAGAGAGAGAGAGAGAGAGAGAGAGAGAGAGAGAGAGAGAGAGAGAGAGAAGACGGTGGTGGTCGGAGGAGCTCCGCTACTATGAGCTCCCCTCATGCATGCACATGTACATTAAGTGAGCCTTACATAAATGGCCATACATCAGAAATTTTGGTGGGGAAATCCCATTTCCACTACATAAATAAAGGCCTAGGTGACCATACTAAGTTGTATAACATAGAAACTTCATGGTGGGATCCATGGAGAATGGTCCCACCATGGGTAGACACATGCATGATGTGATGGACCTTAGGCCACATTTAGGGACCAAGATGGGATCCCCACCATTGATTGGTGGGTCCCACTTGCCCCAAGCTAAAGAAAATAAAGATCCATGGAAAATATGAAAGAAATAAGTCCTAGGAAGCACCCACCCTCGATTTAGAACTTCTTCTTCTTCCCTAGTGCTCCAATCCTCCTAAGATGATCTTTTAATGGTGGAGATTGACTTTTGATGGTTGGATTGGTGGGGAATATAGGTGAAAGGGAATGAATTTTCTCCAAAGGGTGGGACGTCTAAGCCCTTGCAAGAATGGAGAAAATGAAGAAGAAAGAGGGAGGGAGAGAGATAAGAGAGAGAGAGAGAGAGAGAGAGAGAGAGAGAGAGAGAGAGAGAGAGAGCTAGCTTCTCTAGCTAGGCAATGATGGCATGAAAGAAGCATAGAAGAGAAAAGCATCATTACTTGTAAGGTAATAATGAATTTATAAGAGACATGGGATAGGTTAGCAATCATAACTTGCTAGAGTAGGGTGGCTATAGCTAGGGTGATGTCATCACTCTCATGATTACCTAGGGAATGGTGTCATATGGGATAGGTGGGTCCCACAACATGCGGTCCATGTTCATTATAATGCACGGTCCACATCTTATGATCTAAGCGTCAAATTGGCGCATGAGACACGGGGTCGGAACCATGACGACAGTGTGGTCGCAATGGCATAGGTCTCAGGTTGAGTTGGCTCGGGTTTACAGGATCCGACTTAAGGTCGCGTGCAAATGACACTTACAGGTCGTGGGTCACCAAAATTCGATTGGAAGGACTTCGGGATCCTATGGAAGGCGAGATGTAGGACACAGGCCTGACAGCCACCATTTCTTACTTTTACTTGATGGGGTTACTAGACAAGGTGATGTAGTTCCACTAAACAAAGTGACGGGATCGCAAAACAAAGTGATTGGGTTCCACTAGACAAAGTGACGAGGTTGTTAGATAAAGTGACTAAGTTCCAGTACACAAAGTGATGGGGTAACTATGCAAAGTGACCAGGATACACTACCCAAAGTGACGGGATTTATTATTGTGTGATCCACACCTGAGATATGCTATTTTTATGCCATGCCCTAAAATGAGTAGGAAAAATGGATAGATGAATATAAGAAATCAACTCTGACCATTAGATTGTACACAAAATTTTAGGCTTGCACTCCAAAAAATCATACCCATATGAGAATTATTGGGCCACAAAAATTGTTGTGCTGATGTACGCATAAATGATGTGTCCTAATAAAATTTTAGGGCACAGAGGAAGTTCTTATGCCCTTGAAATAGAGGATCTACACTCGGGACATATGTTTTGCAAAATCATGTTTAGACATGCACCCATAAATAGGATTGATCCAAAACTCAAATGAGCTGCACATCTGGGATCATGTTATGACATGCCCTTAAAAATAGGGCTGATCCAAAACTCAAGTGGGCCGCAATGCCTACTATTGAAACTTCCAGGGCATTAACTATGATGTTTAAATATTGTCCATACCTTTCATAAGGTCATTTCTATTGTTGAAGCACAATAATATTAGTATAAGTTTGTTACTTTAACCAGCAACACCATCAATTTCTATAAGTGTAACCTTTGCACTTTTTATAGTCACTTTTATTGGAATCCCCAACACATTCTCTAGTGTAACCGTGTCACTTCTGCGCGAGGTGGGCCCCATGGTGTACATAGATTGCTTGGCTAAAAAAATTAGGCCAATTATCTCATTAACTAGGCGATGCATGTGCTAAAGCACTGGACAGTATAAGAACTTGCCAAGGTCCACATTCAACGTACACTTGTCACCTATTTGATAAGTGAAAGCCACATCATCTACACAAAAGGAACCACCTATGCGAGGCTGGGGTGTCCCACGAATGTGACATGTTGGCATGTATGACCGCGTCTGGAAGTGAATATGGGCATTCGCATAATTGATCACTTATGTTTCGGTCAGATGATTTTCGGAATGATCCTCAAGTAGTGGATATGAAAATTGAAGACCACATCTCAATTATCCAAATCCTTAATATGATGGGATCCAATGTGGATGGATCACTTTAAAAAATTTGGCATTGAATGCTCATGCCTGATCGGATTGTTAGTTTTGCCAGTTGACATTGCCGTGGTATCTTCTTAACCATCTGATTACTGGTGGTTTTTTAGGGAATCCCCTATCAGATTAAGAGTTTGGATTGCCAGATCATGTGCCTCACTTTCCATCCAACATCCAACGCCAAGACAACCGCAAGTTTTAGACAGTTCATCTGGTGGGTCACCATCATGGATGGGACTATTTCTTCATTTTGAATGGTTGGAATTGCAATTTGAAGACTATTTCTTCATTTTGAATTCTTGGAAATGGCATTACAATCTAGTCATTTTTCTCTTGATTGAACATAATATTTGTGATTCATTTCACATATGCATCAAAATGCTGCTTGAATGCTTATAAATGGCATTATAATCTAGTCATTTTCTTCTTGATTGAACGGAAGACTAAAATGTGATAATAACTAAAAATAAAGACAATGAAGAGAAGATCTAATGGACCCAATGACGAAGTAAATAGTAACAGAGAGGCAACATTACTATCATGAACAATGATGGACAGAGACAACACACAATTGAGACTTTTAGATCACATCATAGTTTGAAAACCCAAATACTCGACTTGGATTGATGTTCAATTGGGTCAGGTTAACACAAATCGCATTAGCATATAGCATTTCCATCCAACATATAGCCTCTGCATCTTTTCTTATGCAAATTGCATTAGCATTTCTCTGCACCAGTCACTTGCGACTGAAAACAATGACTATGGAAGTGTAGTTATCCTTGCAATGCCACTCGCTAACAACTTCCCTCATGAGGTATTGGCTCATAGCAATAGTAGATGATACATCCTGCAAGAACCCATTACCACAATTAGCAATTGACAATTCTTTTTTTTTTTTTTTTTTTTGCATAAATTCCTTATGAAGCAATTGACAATTCATGGTCCCCAATATTCGAAGTACTAAATATTCGAAGTACTACAATGCATTGCAATTTGAGGACCATAGATGGGATTTTTTAATTGAACTGAACTAATTTAACAATTAGGGTTATTGTATCATGGTATTTATTGGACGTGGTCCATCCAGTATATGGCTATCAAATCAACGACTTCAATAAACATCATAAATAAAAACTTTTTATACACTCGGCATATCCATATTGTTATCATCATCATCACTGTCATCCATATTAGTATATTAGAATATATATAATGTATAATAATTAAAATAATAAAATTTCTAATAATAATAATAATGGGAAATATAAAAAATGCCTAACATACTTAGGAAACTGTAAGGTGTAGACTCAGGTCAATTCGCACAAGTACACAATTTCTAAATATATGTAGCTTTTCAATTCCGACAAGTGTGGGACACACTTTGGTAATCAATACCATTTTTCCATTGTGCCCCATTGGTAAAAACTGAAAATGCACATATACAAGCATCGGGTCATCACGTAATGTCAAAGCATAAAGTTAAAAAAAAAAACTTTTGTAGATATACCTATACATTTCACATTACTGTGGAGTAATCATTTTGCCTATCATTAGTTATGCAACCAACTTTTTTAGTTCAAAATTCATCAACCCGTGATGATGAAAGTAGATAATAAGTATATTTCTTAAATTATGTCTAAAAAGAAAAAGAAAAAATAAAATTTATTGGTTTGAAATCAAATATATGTCCATGGAAAGGCATTCCATAAATTTCATTAAGTAGATACCACAATCAACCCTACTTATACCAAATAAAGATAAGTAAATATTATTAAATAAAAGTAAATTCATATTATAAATGGAAAAGGACTTACGAATTTGATTGTTGAGGGCATTTTTGGTCTATAGAGACATTAAATCTGGCACGATCTATTTTCTATTTTTTTAATAAATGAATCTTCAAACATGAAACCTGCATTTATAATGAAGAAGTATGAAATACTTTCACAATCACATTCTTTTAGTCAATTTTTTTCATTGAAAAAATTAATTTACATACAATCATATTATGTGAGAAAATGTTTTGTGACCTTTGAGAGAGTTCTAAATTAAAAATAATTATCTTTAAGTCAATGACAAGCAAGTACCAGTGGGACATGATGAATTTGGTTGCTGGGGGCATTCTTGGTCTACAGAGACATTAAATCTTGCACAATCTATTTTACTATTTTTTAATAAATGAATCTTCAAACATGAAACTTGCATTTACAATGAAGAAGTATTAAATACTTTCATAATCACATACACACACTTGACCTATACGACCCCATGCCTTGCATGTAGTTCAAGTCCAGTGTGGAAGTCACGCTAGGTAGGACGCACCTAGTGACGGGTGAGATGATGATATATGTATGGTAACATGATAATGATGATTGTGAGTTGTTGGTTGAAATGATAGATATGATTTAATGGATGGTGAAGTATAGTATATACATTGATGATAGATGGGTAATTATTTATAGTACTTCTAATATTGTTTATGTTAATCATGAAGTGAAAATGATCCTCATGGTAATGATGATGATATTATATATATATATATATATATGCATGATGACAAAACATGCTAGTTGACCATCATGCTTGATATCCAAGTGATAATAATGCACGTATTGATTGTCGTGATGAAAATTTGGATAAGAAAACTATATTTTACTTGATGCATGGATAATGATAAATATATGATGTTGGTGGACGTAAAGATAACCTTATGCATGATAGACAACTAATGTCTAGGGCATGTATAATGACAATATTGGACAATGGCCATGATATATGTACCTATGCACATGATTGTATGATACATGTTATGAGGGTAAATTTGATGTTGAATGATGTCTATGATAATAATGATACATGTTAGAACTTGTGTACCACCATAACCTATGTACCTTATGTATGTGCGTGTTATAGGAGCCCTGGTGGCCATTTGTTAAGTATTCACAAGAGGTATAGGGCCTCAGTGTGCTATTGAAGACACTTAAATATATGGACCCTCACGTCACATTAGCTATTCTTGTGTTTAGGCCGATTATTGTTTATATTTGGTAGTTAGGCTAGTGTACCTAGTCTAATAGGACACACTGAGAATATGCTTAGTATAGCATCATGATACATGCCCATACGCATCATTTGCATGCTTGTTATGAAGAGTGATTGATCATAACATGTGTCATTGGGCTAGTTGTTTATGAGACTCCCTGAGAGACGGAGTTGCCCCATATGAGCGCACGATATGCACAAGTTTAATACATGACTAGATAGTATGACTCATGCATCTCATATTTTATGTGACATGATCACTATACGCCCTATCAACATCAAGGTCGTAGCCTCCACAGGCATATTGTGGATGGCAGGATTGGACACTGTAAATGTTTTGGTTCGAGACATGGGGTGCCACAGATATCCCTGTGTGAAAGTCCCTAAACCCTTATGGTACCAAGATGATGCTCCAACGTCGAGACCGAGTGGATGCATGAGTGCATGAGGGTCGTATACCAGTAGGCCGCGTCTCTCACTGTGTCATGGTCGATTGGAAGGGGGTGTGTCCTTATCCGCTTAAGTGAGGGGGCTTTAAGCTAGACTGAGTTTGACCAGCTCATAAATAGGTCCACTACCGACGTATCGGGTAGATATTGGCAGACTATTGGTTAGGCAGGTAGTGAGGTCTCTTCCACTTACATGGTTGTGCGTCCAGATAGGGCGGCGATCTGGTGTATAGTGTACTAAACCCCGGTGATATTCCAGAGATGAACTATACTGATATGTGGATCTTGATGAGGACTGACATACTTGTGATTACATCTTGCATATGACATTGGCCACGTAGGCCTTGCGCCGCATAGCCTTAGTATGGCTGATAACGTTGTATTAGACCCCGGTGATATCCCAGAGATGTACGGTATTGATATTGTGACGTCCCGTCACTGTTGCACAGGTGGGCGGACGCTGATGTGGGCGAGGCCTAAGGGCCTGGGCGAGCTACCAGTGGTTGGCAGGGTACTGTGCTGGCTAGTTACTATGCATATAGTGGGCCGGAACCTTGTCCCACATTGAAAGTGTTGTGGTGGTTATATGTGGACTTACTGAGTAGGAGTTGTGTACTCAGCATCTGACTCATTCATTCATTCATTCACTATCTACTCGGGCGGTAGTGCACAACTAAATCATTATGTGAACCTTCGTTATAGCCATGATTTCGGTTAGGTACACGACCAACCTGATATCAGGAGTTTACCACATTGAGTCTTGCTATCCAAATTTAGGTATGGGCCTAGTTTGGATAGAAGTCCCTTGTGATGGACACCACAACTTGCTATACCACATACTATCATCTTGACTACACACGCCAGCTCTGCCATTGCCTTCCAATGTATGTCATATAGTAGAAAATGAAATTTGATAATCTTGCTCATTATGATTGGCTATTTTAATGATTCATGGTTGCTTGTTGAGTGATATGCCTATTATTGATGTCGTGTTCATGATAACCTGTATAGTTATACGACATGCTTGATTGATAACCTACTCAACTATGATAAAATGATTGGTTGATAACATGCCTATGGTTGTTTTGGATGTCTTTACGAGAGCGCCTTGATAAGACGTGTTTTACTCCCGGCACATAGTAGACTCATAGTTGTGGTTTGCTCATACGTATGACTTACACTTTTTGAGCTATTGGAGTTTGCTATTATTTCCTTCATTATGGTTGAGTTGGTGCACCATATTAGGTGTGACATGTCGAACAAGGTCGTCTCTTCGATATGCGTTGATACCATGTACAAAATATGTAACCAGCTAAACAGATTAACCGTTCAAAAAAAAATTTACACTAAAAATCCTCCTTGTATGACCTCATAATTGGAATCTTGCATATGGGTATTGGGAGCCAAGAATGGAATACTACGGAGGCTATCAGTGCCGGATTCGGCGATCGAGAATTTTGTGAGCACGGTTTCCGAGTTTAGGGCATGACAGGAGTTGGTATCAGAGCAATAATCCTAGTGCAACCTGTGTGTACTCTGATGTTTGAAAACTTCTAAACACTTAGTTATTCCAGTACGTAAAACACATGAGTATAAATGAAAACTTTTGTTTGATGTTCAATTGACGTATTCTTAGTTGTTGTGCCTTGTCTAGATGTTATGAATTAATTGTGATTATACAACGATCTTTGGGATTCGGTTGTGCATTTGTTTAACATGATTGAATGTGACCTTAGTTAGAAATTTTGAGGATGAAATTTTTTGTAAGGTGGGTAGAATGTGGGATCCCGGTCTTTTGCAACATCGCTTGTGTGCACAAGTGTCCCAACTCGCACCGTTGATAGACCATACACTGCACCCTAGTGCACCTGAAAACTCACCCAAGTGATTTATTTCGGATGATCTTGAGACCTCTATCATGTGGACTGTGTCGTCGTTGCAATTGCAATGGTGAAAACCGCACATTAATCCAACGCTTCATTAGTGAGATATGACCCATCGAATGTAAGACCCAAATTATGTATCCAGTAACACAAGCAACCTTTATTATGCTAGGCCAATTGGACTTGAGTCCATGTGGGCCTAAAGCCCACTTTTAGAACATGGAAATTACCAGCAAATAGGACAATTGCTACATGACAAAATAAGTGGCTAGCAAATATAAGACAAGCATTATAAGACAAAATTGGATTCTACCCCAAAACTCATCATTAGCTCTCTCCCCATGCCTTAGAAACTAATCATGGCTCATGTCCACCTCATCCTATACATGCATCCAATGCATGTCTTAATTTGTACCACATCACTTCAAACAACCAATTGCAACACTTCACTTCATCATCCACCATGCATTACCTACAACCCATAATACTTATCCATCCATTAGCCAATGCATGTCTAGATTTCTTCCACATTGGCCAATACATGCTTAGCACCATCCATGTAACACCCTGGTTCTCGGAACCCGAGTACACTACTCATTTTTCAAAAACCCAAATGTTAACCTTTAACGGTGACTCAAATATCATGTACATTTTTTTTCTTTTATCAGAGTTAACAATTTTAGCGAAATAAAAATAAATCAAGTATAAGAGGGAGTCCAAATATACATAACCAAATATTCTTGTGGTTACCCAAGAACTTATACAAACCAATGTCTTAACTTATTATAAAATATGTTAGTACAAATTAAAATGGACTGAAATCAGGAAAGAGAGTCATAAGGTCATTTGACTCCTCCTATTCCACATGAACACCAGTATGTGCATCATCTGTGTCTCCTGCACACTGAATATGGTTCGCTAGTGTCAATGGCTATCTAGTGAGGTATAACCCCCAAGATTTATCGTATCATTAAGATAATTAAGCATAGTTATTAGAGACAGTGTATAACAAATATTACACAATGGTTATCATGAAAATTAGATAAGGTTCATCAAATATGCATTCATCAAATAAAACACACTAGATAATCTTGTTTAAATGTATGGATGCATGCACATGCTCACAGACCTGGGGATGCACATCCAGCTGGTAAAAATTCGCCCAAGGAGAATTAATCACCCGAAAAAGTACTCAAAGGTACGCCCAAGGAGAACTAGCCTCCCGGAAAAGACTATGTAATGAAGTCGCCCAAGGAGAACTAGGCACCCGGAAAAGTACTTAAAGGTACGCCCAAGGAGAACTAGCCACCGAGAAAAGACTATGCAACGAAGTCGCCCAAGGAGAAATAGCCACTCGGAAAAGTACTCAAAGGTATGCCCAAGGAGGACTAGCTAGCCAGCTGAAAAAGACTATGCAACGAAGATGCCTAAGGTGGACTAGTCTCACAGAAAATTACTTAAAGGTACGCCCAAGGAGGATTAGGCACCCGAAAAAGTCCGCATGCTATGAAAATGCATGATTAGCCCAACTATTATTATTGTAATTTCAAACAATCATTTTAAGAAAGCTTAAAGGTCACTATGGGGGGTTTGCCACCCAGCATAGGCCGACAGCTCAGGCATAGTGTCCCATTCCACCATCCCTGGCTTATGAGACTATCAAATATAATATTTTAAGGGTAACATCTTCAACTAGTGGCTAGTCGTAGTCTAACAAGTGGAACTTACCACCGCAAAGTTGTATAAAGTAATCCATTAAAGCCACATGGGGCAATTATTCCATAAAAGCTGCAAGGGCCAAGTATTCCACTTAACGGTGTGGTAAAAAGGGATTATTCTCCAAAAGCCACATAGGCACAAATGGTCCACAAGGTAGTAAGTCCACGGCGTAAATTTATTTAACCCATTTCACAGGTGGCCACTAGTTCAAGAATCTCTTAAAACACCATCAAGTAGTCATAAATGGCAAATTAAATCATGTATAATTATCAATATAGCACACGCATATCTAAAGCATTCATTTTAATCTAAATATGGATATTTAAATCCATAACATGTTCAAATATTTAACTTCAAATTCAATTCATCAATCATTAATAAAAATCAAACTCAATAAGAGCAATTAACCATATTAACTAATCAATAGGATAAATGAAGGAAGGGCCTGACCAATTGGAGTAGGCCGTGTTTATATCTGTATTTGCAGGGACCACACCCTTAACCTATAACCTAAACCTATTCTCAAATCCCAAAACCTATAACTACAACCTAAACCTATAAAATATAACCTAAACCTATAACCTAAACTCAATTCCCTAAACTTTAACCTACAACCTAACCTAAACCTATACTTATAACCTAAACCTATTCTCAAATCCCAAAACCTATAACCTAAACCTTAACCTAAACCTGTAGCCTATAACCTATAACCTAAACTTATAACCTATTCTCAAATCCCAAAACCTATAACTATAACCTAAACCTTAACCAAAAACCTATAACCTAACCTAAACCTAAACCTATAACCTTAACCTAAACCTAAACCTATAACCTTAACCTTAACATATAACCTTAACCTTAACTTAAACCTAAACCTATAACCTATAACCTAAACCTAAACCTAAAACCTAAATGTATTCTCAAATCCTTAAACCTAAACCTACACCTAATCCTAATCTCAACTCCCTAACCTAAACCTAAACTTAAACTTGAAAACCCAAACCTAAACCCGATCTCGAACCCGAACCCGATTTCCTAAACCTAAACCTTAACCTATTCTCAATTCCCTAAACCTATAGCTTATAACCTAAACCTAAACCTTAACCTAAACCTAAACCTAAACCTAAACCTATAACCTATAACCTAAACCTAAACCTAAAACCTAAATGTATTCTCAAGTCCCTAAACCTAAACCTAAACCTAAACTTATAACCTATAACCTAAACCTAAACCTAAACGTAAAACCTAAATGTATTCTCAAATCCCTAAACCTAAACCTACACCTAATCCTAATCTCAACTCCCGAACCTAAACCTAAACTTAAACTTGAAAACCCAAACCTAAACCTGAACCCAAACTCGAACCCGATTTTCTAAACCTAAACCTTAACCTATTCTCAATTCCCTAAACCTATAGCTTATAACCTAAACCTAACCCTAAACCTAAACCTAAACCTAAACCTATAACCTATAACCTATAACCTAAACCTAAAACCTAAATGTATTCTTAAATCCCTAAACCTAAACCTACACCTAATCCTAATCTCAACTCCTTAACCTAAACCTGAAAACCCAAACCTAAACCCGATCCCGAACTCGAACCTGATTTCCTAAACCTAAACCTTAACCTATTCTTAATTCCCTAAACCTATAGCTTATAACCTAAACCTAAACCTAAACCTAAACCTTAACCTAAACCTAAACCTAAACCTAAACCTATAATCTATAACCTAAACCTAAACCTAAAACCTAATGTATTCTCAAATCCCTAAACCTAAACCTACACTTAATCATAATCTCAACTCCCTAACCTAAACCTAAACCTAAACTTGAAAACCCAAACCTAAACCCGATCCCGAACCCGAACCCAATTTCCTAAACCTAAACCTTAACCTATTCTCAATTCCCTAAACCTATAGCTTATAACCTAAACCTAAGCCTAAACCTATAACCTATAACCTAAACCTAAACCTAAAACCTAATGTATTCTCAAATCCCTAAACCTAAACCTACACCTAATCCTAATCTCAACTCCCTAACCTAAACCTTAACCTAAACTTGAAAACCCAAACCTAAACCCGATCCCGAACCCGGACCCAATTTCCTAAACCCAAACCTTAACCTATTCTCAATTCCCTAAACCTAAACCTAAACCTTAACCTAAACCTATAACCTATAACCTAAACCTAAACCTAAAACCTAAATGTATTCTCAAATCCCTAAACCTAAACCTACACCTAATCCTAATCTCAACTCCCTAACCTAAACTTAAACTTGAAAACCCAAACCTAAACCCGATCTCGAACCCGAACCTGATTTCCTAAACCTAAACCTTAACCTATTCTCAATTCCCTAAACCTATAGCTTATAACCTAAACCTAAACCTAAACATAAACCTAAAACTAAGCCTATAACATATAACCTAAACCTAAACCTAAAACCTAATGTATTCTCAAATCCCTAAACCTAAACCTATATTTAATCCTAATCTCAACTCCCTAACTTAAACCTAAACCTAAACTTGAAAACCCAAACCTAAACCCAATCCCGAACCCGAACCCAATTTCCTAAACCTAAACCTTAACCTATTCTTAATTCCTTAAACCTATAGTGTAAGACCCGTGTCCTAATCCGTACTGTTCCGTTAGCTTCCGCGATCCTTCCGGTCAAACTCCGGCAACCTTCGCATCGTATTCGGTGTTTGCGCACGATCCTAAGCCAGGTCCCGCGCACCGACGTCGGCTTGGTCCGAAAGTTATATCATAGCGACCGCGTCGTCGCCGCGGTTCCAATGCCGTGACTTGCGCACCGAACCGATACCCAGGCTAGAAGATGCCGATCAACGTTTATTCCGAAGAAACACCGCGCGTTGCGGATTTCGAGGGAATCTCTACAATTAGTCCCATCAATTAACCATTAAAGCATCCCATACCTTAAGTACAACAACCCATCTCCACCTTTTACAAAAGTCTACCCTCTTTCCACCTCACCACTCCTCTTTTTCCCATTTTCAACATTAACCATACCTCCTTTTACAATTTTCAACCTAAACCATCCCCCATCACTCCATCACCCATCTCACTCCCTCTCTCTCTCTCCCTTACAAGTCTCTCTTATTTTCAAACCCTCCCTTAAGCAAAAATCCATACGTATGAGACCCTCTCCCATTTCTCTCAAGCTTCATGTGTGGCCCACCTCCCCATCCTTAGATCTCTCATCTCAACCATCCATTTTTCATCTTCCTCCATCAAAGAGAAGCACAAGGAGCTAAGGAAGCCAAGGGAGCTAGAAGATCAAGTGGTGGGTGTTTTTATAGGGTAGATTTTGATATTTTTAAGTTGGGCCAAGTGAGGCCAACCGATCAATGGTTGGGATCTCACTTTGGACCTTAAGATGTGGCTGATGGCCCACTTGGATCATCATGATCATTCCATGATGGGGCCATTCTCCATGGACCCCATCATGATGTTTATTTCCTTGTATGCTTAAGGTCATCTAGACCATTTATTTTAGTGGAGAAAGGATCTCCACCGTTGGATTTCAATTCCATGGACCCCACATGTAATGGGATCCACTTGATGTATGATTTAGTGCAAGGGAGGGCCCATAGTGCCGGGGTCCCTCCATCACACGGTCTCACTCTCCATCTCTCTCCCTTTTATCTTATTTATTTTATTTATTTTATTTTTGTAATAATGAGATTATGTGGCCCACTTGAATGGACCCCACCATGAGGTAGGCATTTTATCCAAATCATTTAAAAGTGGGGCCCACTTTCTATGTGTAAGTACCCTGCCATCCATTCCCTGGTGGCCCACCTAAGCAGGGCCCACCTCCTAAGTACATGAAAAGTCCAGCGTCCCTGGACGCTGGACGTTGCTGGAAGGGAACATAAATATCATTTTTTTTTTTTAACCTTGGAGTGGTCCACTCATGTAGGCCCCACCTTGATGTATGTATTAAATCCATGCCGTTCATTCCTTTCCCAAGATGATTTTAGGCGTTGAGCCAGAAGGTGGGATCCATCAGACCTTCAGGCGGGCCATACCATAGCAAATGGTGGTTTTCACCATTGAAAACTTCCTTGATTGGTTGTACATTGAAATATGTCCAATATTGGACTTGTTTTGCTCGTGGTGAGCCATGGAAGAACATTGGACGGCGTAGATTCACTGGATGCGGACCCCACCTGCAAAATCCATGGGAAATAAAAAAATCAAAAAAAAAAATAAACAGCAGCTGCTGCTGCTGCTGCTGCGTCAGCGTCCAGCTGACGGACGGTCGGGCAGCCTCTCACGGCTGTAGCCGTGGGCCCCACCTTGATGTTTATATACTATCTAAACCGTTCATAGGATGGGCCACCCTCTGACGTGGTCCCACGCCAAAAACCAGCTTGATCCAAGACTCAGGTGGCCCACACCGTAGGAAACAGTGGGATTAAACCTCCATCTTTGAAACTCTTTTTGGGCCCACAGAAGTTCTGGATCAGGGTGGAAATTTGTGTCCACCCTTCATCTAGGCCTACGTGGCCCTATCAACGGGTGGGATGGAATATAAACTTTAGGGTGGGCCCCACATGGAGCCCACAAGGATGCATGTGTTTCATTACCACCGTCCGCCTAGACGGTGGGGCCAGTGGTGATGTAAGTGTTTTATCCCCACCGTCCAGGGACGGTGGGCCTCGTGTGCGTGCGTGTGGTGCATGCGTGTGTGTGTTTATATATATATATATACATATATATAATATTATATTATATATAATGTTATATGTAATGTATACATATTATATAGTATATCATATATAATATAAAGGTGGGGGAAGGCCCATTTCAGTTCACTTATGGGCTAAGATTGAGGCCCACTTTAATGTATATTCAAGGCCCATGGGTCCGGGCCCATTTAATGCATTAGGGGCCAATGGGTCGAGGCCCATTAAGATGTAATGGGGCCAATGGGTTGAGGCCCACTTGATGTACATATAGGGCCCAATTGGTGTGATCCATTTTATACTCATAAGGCCCATAAGATTAGGCCCGTTTAATGCATTCTAAGGCCCATGGGTTATGGCCCATTAAAAATGTTTTGAGGCCTATGGGTTAGGCCCATTTGATGTACATATGGGGGCCCGATTGGCGAGGCCCATTTGATATATAAGGCCCATGTGAGTAGGCCCATTTGATGCATTCTAAGGCCCACGGGTTAAGGCCCATTGCAATGCACATAGGGCCCATTGGTGTGGCCCAATGATGTGGCCCACTTAATGAATATAAGGCCCATGTGATTTGGCCCATTTGATGTATTTAAAGCCAATGGGATGTACCTAAGGTTCATTGCAATGTGCAGTCCCCCAACATGATTTATGTAATGATGTTACGTCAGGGCTATGCCTTGGGAGCAATGGTGGTTTGACGTCCACATTGCAAGTATAGTGTGGTTAAATGTCCGCATTATGACTTTCCCTAGGGGCCATTGTTAGGCTCGTACGTCTGATGTGTAGGCCGTCTAGGCCCATCCTTGTTATGATTATCATCCATCGCCATATAACATGTTTAGTATAGTTCCATGATTCATGATCATACGCATCATATGTATGCTTGACAAGAGGAGTGACTGATCATAGCATATGTCTTCGGGCAGATTGTTTATGGGCTCCCGATTAAGCGATGTTACCCTACATGAGTGCATGATACGTGCAGCATTGCTACATGATTGGATAGTGTGATTCATGCATTTCGCATTGTGTGACATGGATACTATACGCCCTAGCGACATCAAGGTCATAGCCTCCACAGGCGTATCGTGGTTGACAGGATTAGATATCGAAAATCTTGTTCTACATGGGGTGCTATAGATATCCCTGGGTGAAAGTCCTTAAACCCTTATGGTACCAGGAGGTTACTCCAACGTCTAGACCAAGTGGGTGCATAAGCGCTGAGTGTCGATTACCAGACGGTTGCGCTTTCCACTGTGTCGTGGTCGGTTGGAAGGGGGTGCGGCCTTACCCGCCCGAGAGTAGGGGGCAATGCTAGGCTGAGTCTGACCAGCTCGAGGAATGGGTCCGCTATTGACGAGCCGAGCCCGATATTGGCAGGCGGATAGTGAGGTCTTTTCCACTCACCTTATTGCGCGCGATGGGGCGGCAATTTGGCTTGGAGTGTACTAGACCCCGGTGATATTCCAGATTTGAGCCGTATTGACATGTGGACTTAGATGAGGATTTGTATGCTTGACTTGCATTTCGCATTGCATGGCCTTGGTATGGCCGACATCATTCTTTGCACAGCATGGCCTTGGAACGGCTAGTGGGATTCTTAGCATTCATCAGCATGTTCCGCATTACTCTGATACTGCATAGCTGCATTACTACCATGAGCATACACTTTCACCACCCTCTAAGCTTTCTATAAGCTTATGCACGACCGTTGCGTGCAGGTGACGTAGGATCGCAGCAGCGCTGAGGCTTGGGAGCGTAGCTGATCTTTTGGAGCTTTTGGTCTATCATCATTGTATTTCCCTTATGCTCATTGTACTTGTAAAGTTTTTGATTATAGTGGAAATGTGATGGAGTTTTTGGTTGTTGTTTGTGGGTTATCCCTTTGGTTATGCTTATTACGAAACAAACTGATGTTGAAAATCCTCCTTGTAGCATCCCAGGATCGGAACCTGGCGAATGGGCGCTGGGAGCCGAGAATGGGGTTCTACGGAGGCTGTCGGCGCCAGATTCGGCGATCGGGAATTTTGTGAGCCCGGTTTCCGAGTTTGGGGCGTGACATATAGCTTATAACCTAAACCTAAACCTAAACCTAAACGTAAACCCATAACCTATAACCTAAACCTAAACCTAAAACCTAAATGTATTCTCAAATCCCTAAACCTAAACCTACACCTAATCCTAATCTCAACTCCCTAACCTAAACTTAAACCTAAACTTAAAAAGCCAAACCTAAACTCGATCCCGAACCCGAACCCGATTTCCTAAACATAAACATTAACCTATTCTCAATTCCCTAAACCTATATCTTATAACCTAAACCTAAACCTAAACCTAAACCTTAACCTAAACCTATAACCTATAACCTAAACCTAAACCTAAAACCTAAATGTATTCTCAAATTCCTAAACCTAAACCTACACCTAATCCTAATCTCAACTCCCTAACCTAAACCTAAACCTAAACTTGAAAACCCAAACCTAAACCCGATCCCGAACCCGAACCCGATTTCCTAAACCTAAACCTAAACCTATAACCTGCACTTATAACCTAAACCTATAACCTAAACCTAAGCCTAAAACCTAAACCTAAACCTAAAACCGAAATGTATTCTCAAATCCTTAAACCTAAACCTACACCTACACCTAATCCTAATCTCAACTCCCTAACCTAAACTTAAAAACCCAAACCTAAACCCGATCCCGAACCCGGACCCGATTTCCTAAACCTAAACCTTAACCTTAACCTTAACTTATTCTCAATTCCCCAAAGCTATAACCTATATATTATAACCTATAACTAAAACCTAAACATTAACCTAAACCTAAACCAAAACCTATAACCTAAACCTTAACCTATAACCTATAACCTAAACTTATAACCTATAACCTAAAACTAAACCTAAACCTAAACCTAAACCTATAACCTATAACCTAAAACCTAAACTTAAACCTAAAACCTAAATGTATTCTCAAATCCCTAAACCTAGACCTACACCTAATCTTAATCTCAACTCCCTAACCTAAACCTAAACCTAAACTTGAAAACCCAAACCTAAACTTGATCCCAAACCTGAACCCGATTACTGTAATAATGTAGCCCAATCACATGGCAAGAAACAAGAATGTATCCCTTTTAACACATGCTCCTTTTTACAAAGCTTTAATTTTTGTTGTTGTTTATATTAACTTGAATTGTAGCCAAATCATATGGCAACAAACAAGAATGTATCCCTTTTAACACATGCCCCTTTTTACAAAGCTTTAATTTTTGTTGTTATTTCTATTAACTTGAATTGAAACACTTTTTTGCATTATTTGCTTGCATTAGTTTTATTTTAATGATCAGTTTTATTTTAAAAAAGTGCCCACTTTTTTGGAAGAAGTTTATGCAATTTTTCATGATTTTGAATTATAATGTTTTATTGGTTTAATATTTTTTTTTTAGATGAAAGACACAAAAAGAAAATTGTTGCTGATTTTTTTCCTTTTTTTAAAAATCTATGATGTTAAACTTATATGTATTTATGCATGGATGAATGTAATGTGGATAAGATTGTTTGTGTTTGGATGGATGTAGTTTATGTTTGGATGAATTTAGTTTATGTTGGATTTACGTAGTTTTGGTTTAGATGGATGTGAATGTGAATATGATGAAATATATTATATAACAGGTGTATATCAGGAAGAATACGATGAAATATATTGTAACAGGTGTATATTGACCCTCTCAAATTTGAAAATGTGCTTTGAAGGCTCATAAGGGACGGTCCATGGCCGTCCTTTGAAGGCTCATAAGAGAGTCCATGACAGTCCTTTTTAAGGATGGTCCATGACCATCCTTTTAAAGGACGGTCTATGGCCATCCTTTGAAGGCTTATAAGAGACGGTCCATGACAGTCCTTTTTAAGTACGGTCCATGACCATCCTTTTAAAGGATAGTCTATGTCCGTCCTTTGAAGCCTCATCAGAGACGGTCCATGATAGTCGGACCGTCCTTTTAAAGGACGGTCCATGGCCGTCCTTTAAAGGCTCATCAGAGACGGTCTATGACAGTCCTTTGTAAGGACGGTCGATGGCCGTCCTTTGAAGGCTCATAAGAGACAGTCCATGACCATCCTTTTTTCATCAATAAGAATGACAAATTTTAACCGTCCTTTAAGTAATACGACACGTCAAAATTTAACGGCCCATGCGACGGTCCATGACCGTCCTTTTTGGTCATTTGAGATGGTTTTGGACTATCCTTTTTTCACTGTTTTGGCGTAGTGAGGCCGCGTCTCCCACTGTGTCGTGGTCGGTTGGGAGGGGGTGTAGCCTTACCCGCCTGAGGGAGTAGGCATAGTTAGGCTGAGTTTGACCAGCTCGTGAATGGGTCCGCTATCGACATGTTAGGTAGATATTGGCCGACTACTGGTTAGGCAGATAGTGAGGTCTTTTCCACTTACCCAGTTATGCGCTTGATGGGGCGGCAAGCTGGTGTAGAGTGTACTAGACTTCGGTGATGGTCCTAGAGATGAACAGTACTGATATGTGGACTTATTGGGTAGGAGTTGCATACTCATTCATTCACTATCCACTCGGGCTGGTGGTGCGCAACTATTTGTTACGTGTGCCTTTGCAATGGCCAGGATTTTGGTTAGGGCGCGCGACTAACCTAAGATCAGGAGTTTACCACATTGTGTCTGACTATCCAAATTTAGGTATGGGACTGGTTTGGATAGAAGTCCCTTGTGGTGGACCCCGTAGCCCGTGATACTACGTACTATCATCCTGACTTCACACACCAGCTTGGTCATTTCATTCGCATCACATATTGCATTACATCCGCAGGCATATAGCATTTTGGGTTGTTATATTTTTGCACTTATATGACCTAAAAGGACTCAACATGATTTATATATTGCATTGTACCCTCGGCATCTGATATTTGGCTCTCTTGAACTCCCCATTTGTATAGCTGATTTGGATTACGTACTTTAATATTGTTTGATTCTTGGACTTGTCAGTATTTTCGCTTACTCTGATATAGTATGATTCATGATCTTACTAGTATTTTCGATATTGTATGATTATGGCATTGTATTGAATACTTGACACTTACCTTGTGCACACACTTACACCACCCTCTAAGCTTTCTATAAGCTTATGCATGATAGATGCGTGTAGGTGATGTTAGGTTGCAGCAGCGTGGAGCTTGGAGCATGTAGCTGACTTCTGGAGCTTTGATTTTGACATATGTACTTCCCTTTCAACATTGTATTCAAATGATTATATTAGTGGATATGTGATGATGATGTTTGCTTGGTGATTTGGGTAAACTTGTGGTTATGATAAATGTATGTTGGAAAACCCTCCTTGTAGGATCCCAAGATCGGAACCTGGCATATAGGTACTGGGAGCCGAGAATGGGGTACTATGGAGGCTGTCGGCGCCGGATTCGGCGATTGGAATTCCTGTGAATCCGATTTCTGGTTTGGGGCGAGACACGAACGACTCATTTTCCTTGTAGGGCAAGCATTCCTGACGGAAAGAGTGCTTTTAGCTGCGCCTCTTTTCTCTTCTAGGGAACCCTAAAACGTGGCAAGAATGGAGGGCTAGGATTTAGAGAGAGAAGTTCGCATGGATAAACAACCTGGAAATAACAGAAGGGATGGAAATTTCTGTTTTTGGGAGATGCCGCACGCTCGCATCTATTTGGGTTGGGTCTCGTGTGCATGTGGCTATACTAATCCTTTAAAATTTCTAGGGTTTGATCGTACCTTCATGCCCTATATGATGGGCGGTTTGGATTGGTTTGATCGACCAGGATGGTGGGCCACAACGGCTGCAAATGGACGACGTCCATTTAAACAGCAGTTGGGCGGAAGATTTGAAAAGCCAGAGAGGCTTTTGCCTATTTGGGTTGGGTCAAGCCCAGATTGACCGATCTGTGCATTTCAGTGCACCGCGGGTGTGCACATTCTGTGCACCCGCACAGATCTGAAAGTGAGGTCCACCTGATGTTCAGTGCAATCCACTCCGTCCATTCCCCTTCGAGGCCCTAATCATGGCCTTAGACGAAAGTTTAGACATATCCAGAACTCATGTGAGCCATACTAGATAAAATTTGAATTTAATTTATGATCTCCATTGATCCAACGATCAGATTATTAACTAGACCCATTATCAATTTTCTAAAGGTATCTTCCTAGTCTTGATGAGAACTAGTGGTCAGATGCTTGATTGCACTGGTCAAGTGATTGGTTTCTGAATTGAGTAGTGTGAATAGGGTGAACGGTGGATCTAATGGGTTAGATCTCAAAACTGGTATTGTACATCTCCGTTGGTCTACTCAAGAATTGTTCATTGTTTTATTGCGATCGTGACCCCAGAAACATCCCAGAAACATAGGTTTTGTGATGATGCAATGGTCGATCTTAAAAATCAATGGTCATATAGCTCAATCTATAGATGAAGATTACTCCTAATGGTTAGATTTTGACTAAAATGTAGGTGGACAGTTCTGTGACTATGAATTCATGGCAACACTCGAGTACTAAAAAGTACGGGGTGTTACAATCCACCTCATCCATCCAATACCCATACCATACATCACCTTCTACTTCACTTTTAGCACCAATAAGATCCCCATAAACTTGCCACATCATCTTGCCACCTCAACCCCCAATTCCCTGTATAAGAGTAGGAGCTTTCTTGCACTTATTCTTTTCCTATACTTAGAAAAATTCTAAGATTTTAAGAGAGAGTGAGAGAGCGTGGGGCTAAGGTGTGGCCCACCATTAATCAAAGAGGGAGTGGACCACACATCATCATCCAACCATCCATCCATTGAGGTGAGTTTACACCCCTCCTTCCATCCTCCTCATCCTCCTCTTTCTTCCTCTTTTTATTTTCTTAATATGTGTGGGCCCCACTGGTGTGGAGTTCCTGTGTGCATGTATTTATGGCTATGGTGGTTAGCAAAGTGGCCCATGTCAGTATGGTCCACCATGATGAACATCATATACACACCCTTCACATGTAATCCTTTTTTTTTTTTTGTATCTGGACATCAAGTTCTAAAAATCATATAAAATCGCTCATGCTAAGATCAGAGTTGAAAATTGGAAATAATATGAACCATAATATGAACTAACTCTGGACCAAATTTTGTAGCCATCCAACGGTCCAATAATTCGTAACATCAAGTTTAATTGGCTACTGTCTAGCAGCACATGTAGGATTCTGATTTGCCTAAAACAGACCCATTTTTAATTTCTTTAATGAATGTATTAAAAATATATGTTCCGTCAGATTCACAGAAAATCGAACTAGCTTTCCAGCGGTATATAAAAAGCCTCAATCGGAGTTCGGATGGCTGAGATCTTATTCTTATACGAAAGATGTATTTGGAAACTTGTTATGACCATTCATGTGTGGGTCATATCCGTAATTCCAATGGTCAAATGTATTTAATGTTTTTTCTTAACTTACTTAAGATAGTTATTGATCATATGTACGGTTCCTATGGTCAAATTCTTTCATGATAGAAATTAGAAAATTCTGGACCGTCAAAAACTTTTGTAAGGACAAATCTTGAATTTCTATATGTGGTCCAGATGGATACAATGCTCTGTATGGTTGGAAACCTATAAACAGCCTAAATGATGTATTACTAAGCCATCCATTGGATCGGATTTTCCAATAGAGAATCTGATCATAGAGATTTGATCAATATATTTCATGTGCTACTAAATGTATATGTTGGATATATGTTGTACATAACATTCATCCTCTTATTGACCCACTTAGGTGTGGGATCACTTATGATTTATGCATTTTATTATTTCATCTAATCTAGAAACCCATGTATATTTTTGTGTGTCTCTTATCTATGGTTTGTTAGCATGTGGGCCCCACTTGCCATTGGATTTATTTCATTTCCTTTGCACTTTCTGTTTGCTGAAATTTTTCAAGCACTTGACTGTATTGCATGTAGGCCTTTTTGACACCTTGTAGTAGGCCCCACACTCTATAGTTAAGGCTCCTACTTTGGGGAATGTTTAGTCCTTATATAAGTGAGCTGGGATGTCCCACTTTTTTGTTAGGAATGATCCCTAAGTGTTTGAAAATTGGGCCCTAAGTTGTGACAGACCCTATTGCTGAAAATTGTCTGATTATTTGTGTTTTATACCAACTTTGGGCCTCCGTAGTGGACCACACGCTAGAGATATGAGTAGGCCACCACTTGGAACCTTTAACCTATACCAATAAATAGATAAATAGTATTTTACTTGGGCAAAATCAGACCCCACATGATCAGGGAGTGGATCCCAAAATGTGGTCAGGCATGGTTGTGCAGAAAATTGTGTAGAAAATCAAAGTACTTATGTTTGAACCTGTACTAAATATTACGTGTGCACAACCAGTTGGTCCTAGCTTATAGTTTTTGAAGTACATATATAATACAACTGAGGGCACCTGATGGGACACTGAAAGGTGGTCCCCTGTGATCATGGGAGGTACTCAAGATCGGGCCAAAACTAATTTGGCATTAGTTTCCTGCACATTTCCTCCATGTACCCATATTTAGGACATCATCGTAAATTGTATACACCCAACCAATGAGGCTTGCCTTATACCTTTTAAAGTCCCTACATAGAGCTACCAGATGGATCCCTCCTTTCACCATATGTGGGTCCCACATGGTCATAAATCTGAATTGAAGATGGCCAGAAACCAACATTTGCGCAAAAATCTGTTTGATGTAAAATTTATGTGGCGCCATGTTAGTGGGGTCCACCACCTTCCCAAAGCATTTAATACAGCACCTAAACACTAAAAAATAACTCAGATATTATTGGGCTTAAAAACTTTAAGTGGGCCATCTAGTATGGGCTATCTTGTATAAGCCTTACCCTTCATGTAATGAGGTCCACTTGGCATGTTTTGTAAATGGGTATTGTATAACTTGTAAAATATTTAGTGGACAGATCTTGCATTCCAAATATTCTCTTAAGACATAGGTTGTCACACCCCAAACTCAGAAACCAGGGTCACAAAATTTTCGATCGCCGAATCCGATGCCGACAGCCTCCGTAGTACCCCATTCTCGGCTCTTAGTGTCCATACGCTAGATTTCGATCCTGAGATCCTATAAAGAGGATATTCCAATGTACATTTAACTCGTAATAAGCATAACCACAAGTATACTCAAATCATAAAGGCAAGATCATCATCACATATCCACTAATATAAACATTTAAATATAATGCTGAAAGGGAAATACATATATCGAAATCAAAGCTCCAGAAGTCAGCTACATTCTCCAAGCTCCATGTTGCTACAACCTAATGCCACCTGCACGCATCTATCATGCATAAGCTTATAAAAAGCTTAGAGGGTGGTGAAAGTATGTGCATAAAGTAAGTGTCAAGTATTCATTACAATGTCATAATCATACAATGTTGGAAATACTGTTAAGATCATGAATCATACGATATCAAAGTAAGAGGAAACATACTGGTAAGTCCACGGGTCATACAATATTAGAGTACGCAATGCAGATCATAATGAGCCAAATATCATATACTGAACCTCATCCAGCATATGCGATGAAAAGACATAGCAAGCCAATATACCATATGCTGCAGATGTATTGCAATATGCGGTACGAATGAAATGACCAAGCTACGATGTGAAGTCAGGATGATAGTATGTGGTATCGTAGGCTATGGGGCCTATCACAAAGGACTTCTATCCAAACTAGTCCCATACCTAAATTTGGATAGATAGACTTAATGTGGTAAGCTCTTGATCTCAGGTTAGTCGTGCGCTCCAACCGAAATCCTGACCATTGCGAAGGTACACGTAACAAATAGTTACGCACCACCGGCCCGAGTGGATAGTGAATGGATGAGTAAATGAATATAATGTTGAGTATACAACTCTTACTCCATAAATCAATACTATACATCTCTGGGATCATCACTGGGGTGTAGTACACTCTACATGCAATCGCCACCCACTGGATGCGCAACCATGCAAGTATAAGAGACCTCACTATCCGCCTGGCCAGTAGTCAGCCAATATTTACCCGGCACGTCGATAGCGGACCGAATCATGAGCTGGTCAAACTCAGCCTAGCTATGCCCCTTACCCTTGGGCGGGTAAGGCTGCACCCCTTCCTAACCGACCATGACACTGTGGGAGACTACGGCCCTGATGTCACTAGGGCGTACAATAATCACAACACGTAATGCAAGATACATGAGTCATACAATCCAGTCATGCATCAATCCTATGCATACCGTGCGCTCATGAGAGACAATCTCCGCCTATCAGGGAGTCTCATAACAACCTGCCCAATGACATATGCAATGGTCAACCACATCTCATAACAAACATGCAGATGATGCATATGTGCATGTATCATGATGTTATACTCATAATTGGTATCAACAACCGGCACTGATAATCGGCATCGATAATCAGCCTATACAATCGACCTCGATAATTGAAATCGGCCTTGACAATCGGAATCGGCCTCAACAATTGGAATCAACCTCGATAATCAGAATCGACCTCGACAATCGGAATCGGCCTCGACAATCAGAATCAGCCTCAATAATCAGAATCGGCCTCGATAATCGGAATCGGCCTTGACAATCAGAATCGGCCTCGATAATCGGAATCGACCTCAACAATCGAAATTAGCCTCGACAATCAAAATTGGCCTCAATAATCAGCCTTGACAATCGAAATCGGCTTAGGTGATTGGCCTCGACAATCAGAATTGGCCTCGACAATCAGAATCGACCTCGCCAGTCGGCCTCAACAATCGAAATCGGCCTTAACAGTCAGCCTCAAAAATTGGAATCAACCTAGGTGATCGGTCTCGACAATCGGAATCGGCCTCGATAATTGGCCTTGGCAATTAGAATCGGCCTCGATAATTAGAATCGACCTCGATAATCGGAATCGACAATCTGAATCAGCCTTGACAATTGGAATCGGTGAGAACAGACCTAGTAAGGCCTAAGGGAAGGTCACAATGTGGACATCCAACCATCATTGCCCATCAATGTGGACATTTAACCAACATCGCTCCCAATGAGTGGCCCTATAGACATATAGTGGGCCTATGACCACACACTATCACAATGGGCCGTATCACATGGGCCTAATATACATTACAATGGGCCTCACTCAAGGCCATATATACATCACATTGGGCCACGACATAGGGGCCGGAAATACATCATAATGGGCCTTGGCACATGGGCCATAAATACATCACATCGGGCCTTGTCCATGGGCCTCGAATACAACTCAATGGGCCTCGACACATGGGTCATATCGGGCCTCATCAACTGGCCACACCAATGGGCCGTATATATATCAAGTGGGCGGCATCAATGGGTCACATAGATATACAATACCTATATCACGGCGGGTTACACTAATTGACGTCATAGATATATGATACATGCATCACGACGGGCCGCACAAATGGATGACATAGATATACATTAAAGTGAGATCCATGATCTGCCCAGGATGGTGGATATAACACAACCTCATAATCCGGCCCATCGTCCTGGACAGATGGACGGTGCGGATAGAATAATTACTTCAAGGTGGGTGAACGGTTTCGATATACACACATCTCAAAGTGGGCCCCACCCATCTGACATATGGAGGGAGAGGATGAAACCCATACAACGTGGCTGGGGTCCACACGTCCCACATGTGGATAGTGGACATACAACACATCATCAAGGGGGTCCCACCGTCAGGACAGATGGATAGTGTGGATGCTGCACATCAATACAAGGTGGGCCCCACATGCTGCCATGGTGGGGTCCACGTCTAATGGATGGACAGTATTATGAAACACATATATCACAGTGGACCACTCGTGTTGGATCCAAAACAT
The DNA here is from genome assembly GCF_029962835.1 of Magnolia sinica. Lineage (NCBI taxonomy): Eukaryota > Viridiplantae > Streptophyta > Magnoliopsida > Magnoliales > Magnoliaceae > Magnolia > Magnolia sinica. The sequence continues at coordinate 29,495,980 of NC_080587.1, forward strand.
ACATCACATTGGGTACCACAGTAGCTTCGTTTGAATGGACGGTGTAGAAGTAAATACATCAAGGTGGGTCCCACCCCACACATGCTACATGTGTGGTGTGGGCCCCATAGCTGCCAAATGACATGGTTAACAGGTACATCACGGAGTGCCTGGCACCGTCCAAATAATGTCCAGCACCATCCAGATGGCTTGGACGGTGTGGATGAAACAAATACATCACGTTGTGGCCCACAGAACCTGCTGACATAAAAAAGGTGGGACCCACAGAACTGACGTCAGTACAGCAGCTATGCTGCTGGGACCCACCATCCCTCCAACGGACATCATGGTTATAGAATGCGTACATCAATGTGGGCCCCACCTCCACACGTGCAGCACGTGTGGAGTGGGTCCCACGTTTGCCAAATTTGGACGGACGGTTTGAATTGTAACACATATCTCATGATGGGACCCCCTGAGCATGCTGCATGGGACCCACAGCGGGTGGACGGTCTAGATTTCATGCACGTGGTATGTGGGCCCCACTGCCGTTAACCAGCATGGGTAAGGCACATAGATCAAACGACCCCTCCACCATCCAATGTCTGGACGGTGGAGATGTAAGGAACGTACATCAGAAGGGTCCTATTATGGGCAGTAAGGTGATTGCCACAATGGACGGTGTGGATCTAATTCATCAATCAAGGTGGGCCGCAAAAGGAAAAATAGAGAGAGAGAGAGAGAGAGAGAGAGAGAGAGAGAGAGAGAGAGAGAGAGAGAGAGAGACGGTATGATGGAGGGACCCCGCCACTATGGGCCCCTCTTTACAATGCATACATCAAGATGGGTCTCACCATATGTGGGCCCTCTTATCATCAAAATCATACAAAAATCACCCACCTCATTCCATCAACGTGTTCTATAACTCCAAAGAATGTGATCCAACGGTTGAGATGAGGCTTGGAGGGTGGACATGTGAGGTAGGAAGGTGGGCCACATTAGGTTCTCATCTCCTTGGAAGCCATGGACGTCCACTCTCCCTTGGTTGCTTGGGAGGAGTTTGAAATGAGAGAGAGAGGATGGGATGTAAGAGAGAGAGGGATGGGTGAGTAGTGATGGTGATGGGGAGAGTTGACTTTAAAGTACTTGTGTAAGAGAGAGGTAAGGGTTGCTTGTCCTTGATGATGGGATGTGGTACTTGACATTTGATGGGATTGATTTGAAAGATTCTCTTGGGTTTTACAAAGCGTGGCGCGGGCCCACCTCTCCTGGCCCAAGTATTGCCTCAGCGCATAATACACGGCGTCGAAACCGCGGCGATGGTTCGGTCGTAAGAGTACAAATCTTAGGTCGAGCTGACTCTGATATATGGGACATGACTCAGGATCGCACGCAAACACTGATAACAGATTGCGGTCGTCGAAATTTGACCGGGAGGACCACGGAAGCTTATGGAATAGTACGGGCTAGGATAAGGGCCTCACATAGGTGGCCTTGGGCCCATCTAAATGATGTAACCCTAAGGCCCCAGTAGGTTTAACACTAAGAGAAATTGTTGGGGAATGAGAAACCCACAACGGTAACCTTCCTTGCGCCTATTGGGCAGACCCATTGCCTACTGGGGCAGCGTGCCTTTCATACTACCTTTAGTCAAGTGTGCCACACTTTGAGAGACCTATTTTACAATGCATAAACTAGATAATTAGGCTTTTCTTGGTTTGTTGTGCATTAGGCTAGTGGCCCATTATGATATATGTCATGAAAGATGTTAACATGTTATCCTTTATGTTTGAGATTGTGCATTGTTTCTAGTTGGTAGAATGTGTGGGGCCCACTTAGTTGTGGAACTAGATCCACACCATTGAAAGCATTGTGGCTGGACATTTATGCCCTTAGATTGGCCTATTGGTTCACCAAATGGGACTCACACTTAACCTATATGACCCCATGCCTTGCATGTAGTTCAAGTCCAGTGTGGAAGTTACACTAGGTAGGACGCACCTAGTGATGGGTGAGATGATGATACATGTATGGTAACGTGACAATGATGATTGTGAGTTGTTGGTTGAAATGATAGATATGATTTAATGGATGGTGAATTATATCATATGCATTGATGATGGATGTGTAATTATTTATAGTACTTATGACATTGTTTATGTTAATCAGGAAGTGAAAATGATCCTCATGGTAATGATGATGATATTATATATATGTGTGTGTGTGTGTGTATGATGACAAAACATGCTAGTTGACCACCATGCTTGATATCCAAGTGATAATAATGCACATATTGATTGTCGTGATGATAATGTTGATAAGAAAACCATATTTAACTTGATGCGTGGATAATGATAAACAAATGATGTTGGTGAACGTAAGGATAACCTTATGCATGATAGACAACTAATGCCTAGGGTATGTATAATGATAGTATTAGACAATGGCCATGATATTGATGATGCATGTGAATCCCTATACTATGTACTCTATGCACATGATTGCATGGTACATGTTATGAGGTTAAATTTGATGTTGAATGATGTCTATGATAATGATGATACATGTTAGAACTTGTGTACCACCATAACCTATGCACCTTATGTATGTGCGTGTTATAGGAGCCCTGGTGGCCATTTGTTAAGTATTCATAAGAGGTATAGGGCCTCAGTGTGCTATTAAAGACACTTAAATATATGGACCCTCACGTCACATTGGCTATTATTGTGTTTAAGCCGATTATTGTTTATATCTGGTAGTCATGCTAGTATACCTAGTCTAGTAAGACACATTGAGAATATGTTTAGTATAACATCATGATATATGCCCATACGCATCATTTGCATGCTTTTTATGAGTGATTGATCATAACATGTACCATTGGGCTAGTTGTTTATGAGACTCCCTGAGAGACGGAGTTGCCCCACATGAGCGTGCGGTATGCGCAGGTTTAATGCATGACTGGATAGTATGACTCATGCATCTTGCATTTTGTGTGACATGATCACTGTATGCCCTAGCGACATCAGGGTCGTAACCTCCACAGGCATATCATGGATGGCAAGATTGGACACCGAAAATGTTTTGGTTCGAGACATGGAGCGCCATAGATGTCCCTGGGTGAAAGTTCCTAAACCCTTATAGTACTAAGAGGATGCTCCAACGTCGAGATCGAGTGGATGCATGAGCGCATGAGGGACGTATACCAGTAGGTCGCGTCTCCCACTGTGTCGTAGTCAGTTAGAAGGGGGTGTGGCCTTATCCGCCTGAGTGAGGGGGCTTTAAGCTAGGCTGAGTTTGACCAGCTCGTAAATGGGTCCGTTACCGATGTGCTTGGTAGATATTAGCAGACTACTAGCCAAGCAGGTAGTGAGGTCTCTTTCACTTGCATGGTTATGCGTCCAGATGGGGCGATGATCTGGTGTATAGTGTACTAGACCCTGATGATATTTCAGAGATGAACTGTACTGATATGTGGATCTTGATGAGGACTGACATACTTGTGATTGCATCTTGCATATGACATTGGCCACGTAGGCCTTTCACCACATAGCCTTGGTATGGTTGACACCATTGTACTAGACCCCGTTGATATTTCAGAGATGTATGGTACTGATATTGTGACGCCTTGTTATTGTTGCACAAGTAGGTGAGCACACGTGGGCGGATGCTGATGTGGGCGGGACTTAAGGGCCTGGGCGAGCTATCAGTGGTTGGCAGGCTACTGTACTGGTAGGCTACTGTGCATATAGTGGGGTGGAACCATGTCCCACATCGAAAGACATGTGGTGGTTATATGTGGACTTATTGAGTAGGAGTTGTGTACTCAACATCTGACTCATTCATTCATTCATTCACTATCCACTCGGGCGGTGGTGCGCAACTAAATCATTATGTGAGCCTTTGCTTTGACTATGATTTTGGTTGGGTACATGACCAACCTAAGATTAGGAGTTTACTACATTGAGTCTTACTATCTAAATTTAGGTATGGGTCTGGTTTAGATAAAAGTCCCTTATGATGGACACCACAGCTTATGATACTACATACTATCATCTTGATGACACACGCCAGCTCTGCCATTGCCCTTCCATCGTATGTCATATAATAGAAAATGAAATTTGATTATCTTGTTCATGATGATTAGTTATTTTAATGATTCATGGTTACTTGTTGAGTGACATGCCTATTATTGATGTAATGTTCATGATAACCTGTATAGTTATACGACATGCTTGATTGATAACCTACTCACTTATGATAACATGATTGGTTGATAACATGCCTATAGTTGTTTTGGATGTCCTTACGGGAGTGCCTTGATAAGACGTGTTTTACTCCCGGTATGTAGTAGACTCACAGCTGTGGTTTGCTCTTACGTATGACTTACACTTTTTCAGGATGCATACAAGAGTTGTTGGAGTTTGTTATTGTTTCCTTCATTACAGTTGAGCTGGTGCACCATACTAGGTGTGACATGTCAAACAGGTTCGTCTCTTCGATATGCGTTGATACCGTGTACAAAATCTATAACCGCTTAAACGGATTAACTGTTCAAAAAAAATTCACACTGAAAATCCTCCTTATAGGACCCCAGGATCATAATTTGACATATGGGTGCTGGGAGCCTAGAATGGGATACTACGGAGGTTGTCAGCGCTGGATTGGGCGATCGAGAATTTTGTAAGTCCGGTTTCTGAGTTTGGGGTAAAACATATTTGGTGATGAAGACTGTTAATGTTAGTTTGAAAAGTAATACAAAATTAAAAACCCCATGTGGTTGGTTAAAATTCATTGAGATGGGTTGTTTAATGTTTGGAACAACCTGTTTTGGGAACCAATACACCTAGATCTTCATCTAGTGGAGCATAACTTGTCCTAAACAAACCTTGTTGCATTCAACCCTTGTTCATCTCCATCATTTGCCATGCTTCAGGGGCCCATGAAATTTTACACATCAAGTAAGCTTTATGGAATTTAATGGCAAACTTTTCATCTTAATTTTATATATCAGTATCTGGGCTCAGACTTACAACCTTAATAAAGCATTAAACATGCATAGCCAAGGACACATTACAATCATGCTTTCTTTTTCTTTGCAATTATATGGGGTTGCAACTTTTTGAAGAATTATTTTAATTCCATAAATATCATTAGAACTATTTAAATTAATGAATTTTGTATGGAAAAGAAAATAATTTTTCTCAATCTGATATTTTTTTACTATTTAGTTTACAAACTAAAGTGAATTCCAGAGAATCTTTGTTGAGATTTTCTGGGTATCCATTTCTCTAGCATAAGAAATAAGAGAAATAGTCTACAATGATTATAGGATCCATGATTTCAAATAGGCCCTTGATAGTTAAGACCATTCCAATCTTTTCAGCGAACTCATCTTAGCAATACATTATGTTAACTCTAAAGCTTTTGAAGTATGAACTATGACACATAACGAACTTCAAAAGACATGAAGTAGTCCACATGAATCCTCCCTATATATATATATATTGGTATTAGTATGAAGAATTAACACAATGAAAATAAGTGAATCAATGACAAACTAAGTAGTTGTGTGTCATACTTGTAGTCAATTATGTCAACAAAACTCCTAATTGCAACATCCTCTTCTCGAGACAATATAGGCCTAGTCGCCCCATCTTCCATAATTGAATCATTATCAAGTGATAACTTTGATTTTAGTTTTACATCTTTGGTATGTTATCATGCATAGGAATTGTGCAGCTTTCGAAGTATTCTTAATCCTAGCATCTTCTTTCACACACCTCACTGATGAGCTCGGATTTGCAATTATAAAATTATTCTTGGTGGGAATCACATTCATAGGAGGAAAAATTCGTGAACTATTTACAACTAACAGCATATCCGGAATCGCATTTACAAGAGGGGAAAGTTATGGACTATTTACAGCTAACGACATATCCGACATTGCATTTATAGGAGAGGAAAGATGTGGACTATTTGCTACTAACAATGTATCCTTTATTATCTCATGTGATGGACTAACATAATTGAGATTTTTCTCAAACTTTGTTAGTTTATCAAATAACTCTTTGATGATTTCTATCTGGGCATCTAACTTATCTTACACTTATTTGATCACCTCTAATAATACTTGCGCTCCATCAATATTTTTATGTAATGTACACTCTCTTCATTATTTCTATTATAAGTCATAGACTGGTCTTATTTCAATAGCAAAAAATCCAATAAAAGTTTAAATAAATCTCAACAAAAACTAAGTGTTTCGAAATATTTTTCTGATTACAAATATGTGCATGTATACAAATGAAATAATTATTATTTGAAGAATACTTATGATTTTCTCTTTAATCTTTGCAAGTTTGGGTTCCAACCATTGACGCATTTCTTTGGTCGTGTTTGAGGTCGCATGTATCCCAATTATAATTATTACTTATATAAAATAATGTGGAATCGGTTATATAATCTAGTCACATATAATGAAATTGAATTTATATGGAAAATATTTACAATTTTACTTATAATTTTCTCATTAATCTTCAGAAGTCTAGGTTCCAACCAATAACACATTTCTCTATTTGAGTTTAATGCTTCCTATATAAATATCACAACCATTACTTATATGATCAAGCGTGGTATCATTTATATTACCAAGGGTCCACAACATAAATAAAATACTCATTATGTGGGAAATACTTACTATTTTCTCTTTAATCTTCACAAGGCACGACTCTAACCATTGACGTATCTCTTTGATTGTATTTAATGTCTCCTATATGTCAATCATAATAATGACTTATATATTCAATTGTGAAACTAGTGACTGATTATATAACAGCTAAAGAAATGAATATAAAGTACTTATAATGAGAGGTAGAAGACGACTTTCCTCATTTATAGGGCTATATTTTCAATAATTTGATGGAGATAAATATATCAATATAACTGTATATTTGGACACAATATTTGTCACACCCCAAACTCGGATACTGGGCTCATAAAATTTATGATCGCCAAATCCGGTGTCGACAGCCTCTGCAGTACCCTATTCTTAGCGCCCAACGCCCATACATAAGATTCTAATCCTGGGATCCTACAAAGAGGATTTTTCAGTGTAAATTTATTTCATAAGAAGCATAATGTAGACACCCCACCTAGGCTAATATCTTAAGAAGGCTAAGACAGTCCGAGAACCATGATCCTATCCGAACCTCGAAACCCTAATCCGCACCCCAAAACCCTAACCCGAAACCTTGATCCAAACCTCGAAACCCTAATCCACACCTCAAAACCCAAATCCGCACCCTGAAACCTAATCCGAACCCTGAAATCCTAATTCGAACCTCTAAATCCTAGCTTAACCTCAGCCTAGACCCTAAACCTAGCTTAACCTGGATTCCAACTCGAACCTAAACCCTGTCAAAATCAGAATATACACGCAAATCAGCATGAGAACACACCTATTTGAACCCAAAAGCCCGGAAGAAGAATATCAGATGAGCCAACGCACCAAACGAGGCCCAACGGACAAAGCCCAGCCTGAGCCCGGCTCGGGCGGTAGTCTGACTACCGCCGGCAGTACTCAGATTGCCACCACTCACGGGGCACATGTATCCTTCAAGTAACAGCTATGTCTGCGCCCAAAAGTCAACTTTCTTTTGAAATTACCCCTCCAGCCAGCACTATTTACCATTTTACCAACCCCAAGAGCCAATGAGAGTGCACCACGTGGCGTTTCTCTCTCCTCAACCACTCACAAGCTGCCATGTCAGCTTTCACCCTTCACATCCCCAAAAATTACCATAATATATTAGAGATGGTATAAATAGCCTTCTCCTCTTCTCATTTTCACAATAAGACAACATAACAACAACCAAGAGAGGGAGAGAGAGAGAGAGAGAGAGAGAGAGAGAGAGAGAGGAAGAGAATGAAGGAGGGAAGGAGCTCGCAAGCCTTCAAGTTCTGATTTTTTTAGCTACCCCCTAGCCCTTCCTCTTAACCTTTCCTACCCCTAAGCTTAGTCCAATCTGGTCATGGTTCGGTCTATTTTTTACCTTATTGAAGTTTAAGATAAAGATCCATTCATCTCATACACAAACATTCATCATGACATTTATTCCCTTCTCAACCCCCCTGCTCCTCTAGATTTCGAGTGAACGTATGCTCTGTGACTTGCCGTACATCGAATCCAATCACATCAGAAATTTTCAGTATTCTAGTCCACTTTTCTTACCTCGTTTGCATAAACATCATTTCATCTGCCTTCTAGACACGTCGTTGGACGTATGCTCTGTGGCTTGCTGGAATCTGGGATCTTACTACATCAGAAATCCATGTGTGTGCCTAGTCCCATCTCGACCACAACATCCATCATCTCTTGAGATTGTTTTACCACACCAAGTAGAGACCGTACCTTTGTATGGGCAGAGAAGGTGCTTAACACCTTCCCTCTTTGTAACTGAGGTCCCTTACCCAGAATCCCGGATCACAGATCAGGAGTCAATCTAAGGTAGGAGAGTCTCCGGACTTCTCCAACCTTATGTATTCTGTGGATTCTAACCGACTACGAGATTCTGAGATTTATTGGTTAGTGGCGACTCCCACATCTATAAATCAGCCTAGTCATCCCACCATCAAAACCAAACATACAAATCAGCATGGGCGCCAATTTTCATCGTCCACAGAATGACCACTCCACTGGGGACTTGCTAGAACACACTAGCCGCGACCTAACTCGAAAACATGTGGAATTCCAATCTCAAGGGACATTCATCACTGCATTCATATATAAGAAAAAAAATCAATCTTTGGCTTACACTTGCCTAGGTATCAATTTGAACTATGACCACTTGATCACGTGCAACCATAACTTCTCAGGCTACCCATGAAGAAGAGCCGGTGGCTTAGTCAGCTCCTGAAACATTAGCACCAGCACCGACGCCGACACCTCCAGCAGCTCCAACAGACCCACCAGTTAATGTAACCATGCATGAGATGGCCCAAAGTTTTCGTGCACTGCAAGAGATATTGTTTCGCTTAGTGCCAAGTGCCACACCAAACATGTAGGTGACACAGCCTAGTGTGCAAAATAGCTCAATCCCTCAAACTCCTTTTGCCTTCTCCCTCATCCCTCCAACAAATCCTGTTCTCCCTCTCCTAGAAGAGTCAGCATAAGATGAACAACAACCAACAAACGGGAGCAACCCTCCCACACATCATTACTCAACACATCACAACAATCAACTCACAACACAAGTTCCCCCTAACAGGAATCACAGATAAGAACTGGCGGATGCCCATGAAGGGGGTCAATTTTGAGTCCAACTCACTCCCCCTAACGGGAGCAACATTCCAGAATTGGCAAATACCTCACGTGGGATCCATTTCCAAACATCATACCCTCCTCCGAAAGGGAGCGGCGTTCAATTCTAGTTACCTCCCACCACTAGGAGTCCATCTTCTTTCCAACAACCTCCATTCTCGGAAACCAAAGGGTTGAGGAAGTCGATCCTTATGAGGAGAAGGCAGCTTAAGCCTTACAATAAGGGGCAAGATATCCGCAACACGATAAGTCAGAAATCGAGGAGCTGTGGGAACAGCTGCAACTGGTACAAAATCAGCTACAAAGGCAGCAAGGAGTGGATCATTCATCCACTAAATTCAGGGATCTGTGCCCCTTTCCAGATGCTCGGGTACCTCCAAACTTCGAGGTACCCAAATTCAAAAGATATGACGGTAGTGGGTGCCCCACAACACATCTGAAAGCATTTTGTGGGGAACTCAATTGATAGCAGGGAACGATGGAGCTTTGATATGGCTCTTTCAGAAATTTCTTAAGGGCGATGCTTTAGATTGGTACACATCGCTGGGTAGCCATCAGATCAGGACTTAAGAGAGACTCTCCCAGGCATTCATCGACAGATTTTCATACAATCTGAACATGGCTCCGAGAAGGGCAGATCTGGCTGCCTTGAGGCAAAAAAGTGACGAATCATTGTCAACATACGTGGGACGATGGCGGGCCATGGCGGCCCGAATGAGAAACCCCCTCGACGATGAAGAATAGATATCCATGATTGTCCATTCGGCAAACCCAAACATTTCAGGATATTTGATGTCGTACCCATATGTGAATTTCTCCCTGCTCATTTGAGCTGGAGAATAGGTGGAAGCCAGGATCAGAGCTGGAACCATTTCTCCATGGCCGCATCAGGCCCCCTCAATCAAAAGAAGCAAAGTCGAGTGGAAACCTGTCGGATATGGGAATGGAAACAACATTGCTCCTGTGCAACGCACTACGGAGGTCAACAATATCGTCGCCAACACTCAAGGCAACCAGTACGCTATGCAACCGGAGCCACAACAAGATAGACAATACCAGATGCAACAAGATAGGCAGTACCAGCCACAACCAAATAGACAGTACCGACCACAACAAGCTCAACGGGGATATCAGGCACAATCGCCTCAACAATAACAGCAACAACAATAGTTTAGGGGAAATGTGCAAAACCCATACAAATAGGCAATGCTCGGTAGGAAGTTCACCCATTTAGCACAAACATACAGTCAGGTCTTGACAATGTTGATGCAAAGGCAACTCCTGACACTACTCTAACCTCGACATTTGTCAAATCCCCTACTAGCAGGTTACAATGAAAATCAATATTACGCATATCACCGAGCTCCTGGTCATCTAATAGACCGTTGTTTCGCCTTGAAACACGCGGTCCAAGATTTGATCGAAAGCCAGAAAATCATGATCACCCCACAGGCTGGCAGTACCACTCAAGCCAGCATTCTCCATAATCCCCTGCCATCGCATCCATCAGGACCCAGTACATCCGACACCTTTACCACCATCAACATCGAGAAAGAGCATCCCACATACTCCTCCCCACATCATTTCATACAAGCAATCATGCCCGATACAGTAAATTAGACATGGGGATACCGACAGGCGCCTCCGCCTAGGCGACAGGTATTCTTTGAAGCAGCACCAACAACACCACCTCTCATCCTCGAGGCAGCACCAACAACACAACCTCTCATCCTCTAAAGGGCATCAACAACACCTACCAGGTCACATTCTCAGCCCATCACTCTCCAAGGGGCACATCCAGCTCCATCGCCGGCATATCCAAACAGGTTAGGTCCTAAACCTCTCATCCTTTCACTAGGCCTCCTCGATCTAGCCTCACTAACCCTGCAAGGGGCACCCACGGTCCAGCCTCTAAATTTTCTCTTACCTCACCAACTGGCACATGTCCAAAGGATCCCTCCTTCACAAAGTACACATCAAGAGGAGGAGAAAAATCCCACTGTCAAATCCTGCCAAGATTCAGCCGTACTCTAGGGGAAACCATCAAGTCCACCACAAACAGTTCCGGTAACGAATTCGCAGCCTCAAGATTCGGTGATATACTTGGAAGGGAGGATGGTTCTCCTATAACACGAAAGCAGTCCCATGACACTATCCAGAGTGTGCTGAAGTGGGTAACAACGGTAGGCATTTCAGGAGAGATAATCAGAATCCAAAAGAAACTAGGGGAACTTTGTTGGGAACAACCCACAAGGCTGATGCTACTTACAACATAACAGATCAGCTCAAATCCATTCCCGCACAAATTTCCATTTGGGAACTCTTGTGCACATCAAGATCGCATTGAGAAATCTTTGCGAAAACTTTAAATAATACACACATCTCTCCTGATGTACCTCATGAAATGGTGGCGAGCATGATCAGACAACTCCTCGCACCGCGAGCTATCACTTTCTCTGATGATGAGTTGCCACCTAAAGGTTGCAACATGGGCGCTCACTAAATATAGTTGTCCGTTACAAGAATTTCAAAGTCCCACTCCTACTTATAGACAACAGATTGAGCTTGAACGTTTGCCCTTTAAGGACTGCTGAATGTTTGGGGATAGAACCGTCTTCCTTCCGACCCAGTACCATGAGCGTCAGAGCCTTCGATAACTCCCGAAGGTAAATAGAGGTGGAAATAGACATTGAGTTACAAATCGAGCTAGACATGACTCTTATCACATTTTATATCATTAACATTCCTATCTCATTTAACCTTCTGTTGGGACGACCATGGCTCCATGCTGTTGGAGCCATCCCATCCACTCTCCATCAAAGGGTTAAATTTCCTTCAGAAAATTGAATCATCTCAGTGCTAGCTGAGCCGAAAATCATTCTACCACTAGCGGTAAATACCCCAGAAACTAAAATTTCAGTGATTGACGTCCAACACACGAAGGGTGACATATCATATCATAATTTCAAGTTCGAAATTGTGAACTCCATCACTAATCCCTACCCACTTGCGGTCGAATATGTCACCCCTCCTGCCAAATGACTAATCTTGAACTACCGTACTGAGTTCCATAAGAAAGGTATGGTAGTAAAGTTAGCTCGTGCCAACGTGCAAAGACAAGGACTGGGGTATCAACCGATACCGGAAGATTAGCCCACAAGGTTGAAAAAGAGGCAACCGTTCAAGTGCACACCCATCGAGTTTGTTAAGGACGGAACAGTCCATGGTGAAATGATGATCTTTCTTGAAGATCACCTCCAACAGCTCAAACTTATAGAACATTCCAACTAGGCATCCATTTGGCCCCCAATACGGTGGGATAAGATCCTCAGGGCATAAAAAACACACCCAATGCCAGGGGCAGAACCCCCGGACCTATCACATGAGGCTAGGGGCACGGAAACAGGGCCATTCGAAGAGGACCCAAGACCAGGAATGCCCATTACAAGTCACCCAGGCAAGAATGGGGAGACACCCATCCCCGCCAACAGTTAAGGGGAAGCACCCCCACCTACAACTCAGCAGCATAAGGGGCAGAAGCAGCCCATCTATTGGATCGATAAAGGGAAGTGGCATTCCCTTGAATGGACGGACATCAAGATCCCACCACAGTGTGGACCCGAGGAGCCTGAGGAGCTCTGACTTCTGAGTGAAGAGCTCGGATCAGACTCTGACTCTGAACCCAACCCAATAGACATCATGGTCATCGGGATAGATGACCCATAGGTACAAACAGATCAGAACAGCAGGATCAAAAGGGGGAAAGAACTAGGCTGTCCAGCCATCCCTCTGACGATCGAATCAGTCGGTAAGCTATCCATGGATGCCGGCCTTTAAAAAAATGCCAATGTAAATAACAGTTGGTACCCCGAATCAGGACAGGATCAATCATGGTTTGCAACATCGTCCTGTTCGGGATCCCTTGCCGACACAAAAATATATGAAAATCTTTAAAACACAAAAATAGTAGATATTTCAAAAACCACAAAAACATCAAATATTTCTCAAAATCACAAAACATCAGCATATCTTCAAAAATCCAAAACAACAGAAAAGCTTGCAAAAATCACTATGCCAAACACTCCACACACAGTGCCAGAGTTCGAGGTCGACTCATATGATTTTGATTTAGAGTTAGATTTCAAACTCATGGGTTTGAATGAAGCCCAAGAGGAGGGAAATGATGATACAACTCTCGAACTTGAGGACTCCCTCGAAAGGTTCGTAACAAAGGCTAATGTTGTGGAAAAAATTTTGAAGTTGTGAACTTAGGATCACCAAAACTCCCTAGAGAAGTGTGTATCTATAGATCACTGCCTCCGAAGTACAAGCAGAGGATGATGGAATCCTTGAACCCAAGGTTGTCCAACTTTGCTTTCTCTTATGAAGATATGCCAGAGCTCGATGAAGAATTGGTGGAACACCACTTGCCAACAAAACCAGACATGAAGCCTGTCAAGCAAAAGCTCCGAAGAATGAAGCCAGAATGGGCCCTAAAGGTCCGTGATGGAGTTATCAAACAATACAACATGGGGTTCCTAGTAGTCTCCAACTACCTGGAATGGCTCGCAAAAATCGTACCAGTTCCAAAGAAGGACGATAAAGTTAGGATGTGCATCGACTTTAGGGACCTCAACGAAGTAAGCCCTAAACATGATTTCCCTTTGCCTCACATCGACACCCTAGTAGATAATACTGCTGGACACAAGATCTTCTCCTTCATGGTCGAATTTTCTTGCTACAATCAGATCAAAATGGTTGTCGAAGATCGTGAGAAGACTTCTTCATCACACTATGGGGAACTTTCTGTTATCGGGTTATGCCCTTCGGGTTGAAGAATGCTGGAGCTACATATCAATGAGCCATGACTACCTTGTTTCATGACATGATAAATAAGAAAATGGAGGTCTATGTGGATGACATGATCATCAAATCTCGCATGATCGAAGGACATTTTAATGACTTTAAGAAGCTCCTCGACAGGCTAGAAAAGTTCAAGCTCTGCTTCAACCTACAAAAGTGTTTCTTCGGCGCAACCGGAGGTAAGTTGTTAGGCTTCATCATCAGTGAAGATGGCATCCGAGTGGATGAGACCAAGACTAAGGCAATTATCGAGATGCCACTGCCCAATATCGAAAAAGAGATTTGGGGTTTCCTCGAAAGGATCCAGTACATCAGCCGATTTCTCGACCACTCACACCTATCTGTGAGCCCATATTTAAGCTCTTAAGGAAAAACTTGCCAAAGGCATGGAATGACGACTGTCAAGTGGCTTTTGACATGATCAAGAAGTACCTACTAAATCCTCTAGTGCTCATGCCACCTACTCCAGGTAGGCCACTACTGCTGTACATCTTCGTCACAGCAGAAGCAATCGAATGCTTCCTTGGCTAACATGACAACACAGGAAGAAAGGAGCAGGCGATCTACTATCTAAGCCAACAATTCACAAGCTATTAAGCCAAATACTGCAGCTTAGAGAAAACATGCCTTGCCCTAGCCTGGGCAACACAATGGTTACGATAATACATGATCGCTCACCTAATCCTTCTGCTCGCTCATATGGACTCGTTAAAGTACTTGTTCAAGAAACCGGCATTAATGGGTAGGATCGCAAAATGGCAACTGTTGCTTTTCGAGTTTGACATCACCTATGTCACTTAGAAGGCAATCAAGAGGCAACAACTAGTTAATCACCTAGCAACACACTCTCTGCCAGATTACCAACCAATGAAAACTTTCTTTCCTGACGAGGACATCCTCCTAATCGAGGAAAAAGAAGAAAGAAAGGTAGGAGAGTGGACAGTCTTCTTCGACGGAGTCATAAATTCAAAAGGGAGTGGGGTAGGAGCAATACTCTATTCCCCTAATAACGTCCCAATTCCCATCTCTAGGCGATTAGCATTCCACTACACTAGCAACATGGTTGAATATGAAGCATGTATCACTGGTCTAAGAGAAGCCATAATTCTCAACGTGAAGAAGTTAAGAGTCTTCGGAGACTCACAACTCATCATCAATTAGACGAATGACGACTGGAAGACCAAGGATGAAAAGTTGATCTCGTATCATGTCTATCTAAATAATATGACCGGGGAATTTAAAGAAATCATGTTCTCTTACATGCCCCGAGCCAAGAACTAATTCATGGACGCTCTGGCTACCCTTGCCTCGATGCTGGAAATCCCAAAAGGAGTTGTTGAATAAGAACTCACCGTTGAACTCCGAGAAGATACTGCATTTTGCCTGCAGATTGATGAAGCCGAAATCTCTCCGAACGATCAGTCGTGGTACATTGACATCAAAGAATATCTTGAGCATCAGAAGTACCCAGAAGGAGCAACATCAACCGATCATCACACTATCCAACAGCTAGCGGCCCAGTTCACAATCACTGGGGGCATCGTCTATAAGCGATCCTTCAATCAAGTCCTTCTCCACTGCGTGGATAAAATAGAAGCATCTCAAATCATGTCAAAAATTCACGGAGGACTGTGCGGCCCACACATGAACGGACATATGATGGCAAAGAAAATCCTACGGCTTGGTTACTATTGGCTAACGATGGAGACAGATTGGTGCAAACACGTTAGGAAGTGCTTTAAGTGCCAAGAGCACGCGAACCAGATCCATGCGCCTACTTCCGAATTATACAACCTGATGACACCATGGCCCTTTTCTATATAAGGACTTAACATCATCGGCAAAGTCAACCCCAAAGCTTCAAACGGGTATGAGTACATCCTGGTGGTGGTAGATTACTTCACCAAATGGATAGAGGCAGCATCCTACAAAACCATCGTAGCATCTCACATAATTAAGTTTATGAAAAACAATATCATCAGCCGGTACGGAGTTCCTCATGCCATTATTACAGACAACGGGACTCCGTTCGTCAATAAAAGGATGGACGATTTCCTCAACAAATTCAAAATTCAACGTCATCGGTCAAGCCCCTACCGTCCTCAAATGAATGGTGGGGTCAAAGCCGCGAACAAGATTATCATTCGCATACTAGAAAAAATGGTCAAAACATATCGCAATTGGTCAGAAATGGTTCCTCACGCACTCTAGGCTTACCGGACATCTATATGATCTGCGACAAGCGTAACTCCATACGAACTCGCATATCGAATGGAAGCGAAAGTGCCAATAGAAATCCCATCACTCCGGATATTGTTGAAAAGTGAAGTCGAGGAAGGCGAGTGGCAACAAGCAAGGTACGATCAACTGCATCTGGCAGACAAAAAGTGCATGCATGTGCTAGGTCACTCGCACTGCTACCAAAGAAGGATCGCACGAGCCTATAACAAGAGGGTCCGAAAGAGAAGCTTCAAAATCAGTGACATGGTCATGAAACGTATCTTACTGCCGCATCTACCAGATCCTAAAGGAAAGTTCAAACCCTCGTGGGATGGACTGCTGATCATTCGAGAGGTACTCCCGGGAGGCGCTCTTCGGCTCACCAGTCTGAGAGGAGAAGATCTTCCTGAGCCCATTAACGCCGACAACGTGAAAATCTATCACGGGTAACCATATCTAACCTTGTTAATGATTATAATCACAAAGCTATATCCATCACTTCCCCCAAATGAAAAATACCCATCTCTTCTCCAAACAAAAAAAGGGAAAAAGAGCACTCATCACTTCTCCCACCAAACACAAAAAAAGACAAAAAGGAAAAGAGTACCCATTATTTCTCCCATTGAAAAGGAAAAGGGTATCCATCATTTCTCTCACAAAAAAAAAGAGAAAAAAAGACAAAACCTTAGAAGGAAAACCTTAAAAGGGAGAAAAAAATCATCCCACATCCCCAAACATTCCCACCAACATAAAACAACTTACGATTGTGATCAAAGATAAGGGCAGGAAGGTAACCAGTCGGCTGGCTATGAAGGAAATATCTTCATCTCTTTCGGCACTCCAAAAAAAAAGAAGAGAAAACATGCCTAAGCACAAAGGGCGAGTTGAAAACCCGAAAGGGCGGCTCGAGTAAAAATAGCAGGCATGCAGCAGACTTGGTGAAAGCCCGAAAGGGTGTCAAGGGTAAAAACAGCTACTAAGGGGCAGGCAAGATCAAAAACCCAGGACGTAGTGAAAATTCGAAAGGATGCTACGTGCAAAAATAACGGTAAAGCCAGTCGTGGTGAAAACCTGAAAAAGCACTATGGGCAAAAATGGCTAGCAAAAAAAGAAGAAGATAAAAGTGTAGGTACAGAAGAAGCCGAGGCAACAAACACAACAATGATATACAAGGACCAACTTTGGATCAGTATTTTATCAGACTCTGCTCAAATCCAAAGGACACGATCCTGGACACACTCTCAGGGAACCAAGATCTCTAGTACGTAACCCAGACTATTGAACACAACGTGTGCTGAGCCCAATATTCTGATCCCAATCGTCTAAAGCAAAAATCCAAACATGAGCTAGCATTAACAAGTTTGGCACACACAAAAAAATTCTTTTCTTTTCAAAAGTCTTTTACATCATTTGTCTTTCCATTTACAAAAAAAAACAAAAAGCTTCCATGCATACAGGACAAGTAGCTGATCAAGTCAGGGATCCCAGGTAAGCCTCTATCCTTCGTACATCGACAATCTCTGCCTAAGTCGCTCTACCTTCATGCGTAGGTAGAAAACCTTATCCCTCTCCAAGTGATGCGTAACAAGCATGCTCTCATCATATCGCCTCCCCATTGCCAACCGACAAGCCATATCCTGGCAGGAATGATGAAGAACAGAAAGCTCAGATATAAGATGGCCATGCATCACAAACAAAAATGATGGGTCAATAAAAGGATGCTCCTTGAATGCCTCAAATGAATCATCAACGCCTGAGAATGATGAAGCAGTATCACCAGCCATATCTTAATCATCGGCCTCATCTGCCAAGTGCTAACCAGGGACTTGATGATAAAGTGACTGCTCTACACCCATCGCTGGTATGGCATTGTCGTTAAAGGAGGAGTTCAAGACTCGAATTCCAAGGCCGCCGCATCCAAGTAGCCCTGTAGGAAATCTAAACTTGTCAGTATAGAGAAATCAGGCTAGAAGGAAGAGGAGCATGTCCAAATCCAGAAAAGGCGAAGTCAGGAACATCCTACCAGAAGTCAAATTACCGGAGAAAACATATGGGATGATAAGAGCAGTATCCTCAGAGGCTTAGCAACAACAAAGGAGTGCGAGGTATGCTACAGATCAAAGGCGTACGGTAGAGCCATGGAGCTTCCTAGCTAATTTCCTATCCTCGGAGCTAAGAGAGCAGATGATGGTATAGTGACTTAATGGCCTCCGCACCAAGAGGAAAGCCATCAAGTAATAGAGATAGCACATCGCCATGGCGAGAGTCAGGCCACACAAGTGGAGGAGTCATATAAAGGTGCTCCCACAACCATACTTAGAGACATGTACGAGTTGAGCTCAAGTTACAAGCAAATAACAGGAGAGCACTCAATCAAGCCTAAAAAGAGTTCCTCCAACACCACAGAGACAACATTCCAGCAGCCCAGAATGTGGCGGAACACATCAAGTAAAACTGCCAGAGATGATTGTCGGCAACCTGAAAAGAGCAACTTTGCCAAGAAACAGAAGATCAATGCATTCAAACACTGAAGCTGGCGATTGGATCCTGGACCCCCTCGAGCAGTCGAACAACGATCATACAAAAGCTCGAGTGAAAACTCATCAGCTCCGCTCTCTATAGTGGGGAATGCGACTGAAAATCCGAACCATGGACCTAGATCAGCAGGACGAACCGGCTCGGATGAAGGAACATAAGGCTCCCGAGCGAGAGGAAGACCAGACAAGCAAGTGAACTCCTCTAAAGATGGGCCCAGCTCCAAATCATTGAAGGAAAAGAGGTTCAACGCTAGAACCTAATCATGTGATGCCGCACTCAACAGTCGCCAATCTAGGAAAACTTTATGGAGATGAAGAACCTCCCGGAAGCCCAAGGAGTCCAGCTGGAAGATCTCGGACTCAGTCAAGCTCTCAATCCAGATGTGCAACCTCTCAGAACATGTGCTACGTGGCTGCAACCGACAAGTCCGAACAAGCACACCCTTTACAATCTAGAATCCAGGATCAATAGGCGAGTCATCAAAAATGGGCATGCCCTCATCCAACAAATCAATCTCATGGTGTCAAAAAAAGCCAAACTCGCCCATCGCATCCCAAAGAGTACCCTGAAAAGCTGCAGTAGGTAGGGTCGAACCTCCACTAATCGCCACATCAAGAGCAGTCTAAAAAGTACATGCCCCAGGAGCCGCAACATCTTAAGTACCCTAGTAGCTGACTGGACTAGTATCCTGATCCCCGACATCAGAAGCCTGTCCCATCACTGCCTCGAAATCCACACCAAATATTTGACCAAAGCCACCCACAAAAGGTCTATCATCCGTCACGCTCAAACCATCAAAATGGGGCCCGCCACCCATCCAGATTTGATTCACACCGTCTACACCACCTGAACCCATCAACATGAGATCCCCACCATCCAAGTATGCCCCACCGAAATCTGGACCATCCACCATCCCTCCAACATCATCCACACCATCCAATGGTCCAACCATCCCAACATCCATAACATTTGATGGCCCACCAAACATGGAACCATCAAATCCATCCAAGCCACCAAACCCATCAAATCCATCAAACCCATTTAATCCATCTAATCCCACCTCTTGGCTACCATTAATGGTGTTAGAAGCTATACCATAAATGTCATTAACCTCTCCAAAGGAGCTCATTACACCACCACCAACCCCCATCAATCCACCCATAAATGAGCCCTCACCACTATAAATAAGGGAATCACTACCCACCTCCCCATCATTGGTGTTGGACCCACTAACATTTCCACCATGGCCAGCCATAATAAGGACAAGAGAAGAAAAGGACAAGAGAGAGAAGAGACAAAGGAGGGGGACAAAAAGGAAGAAGAAAGGAGACAAAAGAGAATGATCAGAGGTCTGGGCGAAGAAGGAATAACTTGAAAGGGACTGAAAAAATGGACAAAGAAGAAGGGCGTTTACTGGAAGAAAAGACGGACGAGGGTGGTAATCGGATTACCGCTAGCGGTAGTCGGAGTACTGCCATAGGTTCTGACATCTTTGCACACTGCCGTATTTTACGGGACACAACGGGAGAAAAAAGTCAACGGGTAGTAGTCCAACTACCACCCGGGCCCACAACGCTGTGAAATCAAGGTAGGACCCGTTGCAAGAACCTTGAAACATTTACCACCTCCGAAAAGGCTAAATTGGGACCACAAAAATACTCAAGGGACAATCCGAAGAGTGGCGTCAAGAAGATAAAAGTTTCATATATGCAAAAGATTATACAACTGGTAATATATGGTCACATGGTACAATGGACCTAATCATCATCAGGTATATAGTCGTCCGAATCCTTTTGATGAACATGCGAAGCCAAAGTCCTTCGGTAAAACTAGCTTCACCACCCGAAGTATAAGCAGGTTGCAAGATAGGACCGATACCGTACTACTCACACCATGAGCTGTACTCCCTCGCTGAATCGATGAAAGCACTGACATCAAAACCTTCTAAAGCAGCAGTTAACTCCTACTTGGGCACCGACCTCCAATTAGATGGATCAGACGGTGGACTAAGCGGAACCAACGAGCTACTAGTCAACTGCCAAAAGAGCCTCTCTCCAAGATACCACTTCATTATGTGAGGATCTTCTAAGATGTGGCACCGTCGCGAAGCCTGAAAAGCCTCCTGAGCCGCAGGAGTAAGCGCCGCATTTGACCAAAGGTACGGCTTGGGATGGAACTGCAGAGAACAAAGAAATTAGGGATAAAGGATGAGCAAGAAGCAGATAACACAAGTCAAAACTGGGCAATTACTCACATCATCAAGGACGAGGGCATCGACATTCGACCTCCACACAAAATCAGAAAACATGCACGTACAGCTGCGGTTATCCTTATATCATAACATCATGCACAGAAAAGGATGTGAATGATCGATCAGAGTAGGCGCCAGGTGGGGGAAATGGTCAAAGAAGCAAACCTGCATGAGGCCGCAGAGAAGAATATAGAGGAGAGGATTTGAAAGATACCTCGATAACCTGATAGAAACCAGTCAAAGATAGAGCTGTTCATGAGTTGAGTCAGCTCGACTAACTCACTCGACTCGGCTCGAGTTAGCTCAGGATTGACTCAGCTTGAATGGCTGAGTCAAGCTTAAATAGTGGAGCTCGAGTTGAGTTCAAGCCGAGTTCGACTAGGGGCCATTTTAACTCGACTCGACTCAAAACTCGAACTCGAGCTCAACTCAGCTCGATTAGGGATAGGTGTAGGTTTTTTAGAATTTATATATATGTATATTATATTAGAAGTGAAACTATAAAAGAAAACCCTACCCCAAGTAAAACTGTAAAAGAAAACCCTACTCCACCCCGCCGCACAGCCCTCTTTCTTCCTCCCACTCGGCACCCAGCCCACTGCTGCCGCATGCCTGCCCGACGAGCAACGCTACCCGAACGTCCACGGTTCCCCCAATCTCACCCAATCGGCCAATCCTGACATTTCGACAAGATGCACGAATCTGTTTCTTCCTCTTCTTAATATTCTTCTTCTTCTTCTTCTTAATCTTTTTTTTCCTATTTCTTAATCTAATGATAATGGTGTTTTCTAATGTAACCTCTCTCTCTCTCTCTCCTTACATTTTTTAATTGAATGATGCTAAAATGCACGGTTAGGTATTTTGCTAAAATCTCCACTTCCTTTCTTCCATCTCGTTATTAATGGTGCTTTAAAGGACTTTTGACGAAAATCCCACTGAGAATAGTTAACTTTAGATGGTTTCTGGTCTATTTCCAGCAAAATTGAAGGCTATTTAGGAATTAGCTTTGTAGTTGATATTAAAAGTTGTGATGGCAGCTGATGCTCGCCCCTTCTTTGATCTTTTGATCCAGAACAGATGAAATTGCTGTAATAAATAAGCTCTGCTCTGATTGATTTTGTTGTTCTCTCCTACAACCTTTTTTAATCTTTTTTGCTAACTTGATTCGACCATTGTGGGGATTTGAATTCATTGAGCTGCTTAAATTCATAAAGACCCCAAAGCCCTTTACTGATATCAGCCTGATTCTTGATATTTATTTTAGATCTTGGAAGTGCTATTTGTGATCTAATTACTTGAGGAAATTAGATCTATTATCCTGATGTGATTGATTGGTTAAAGCTGTAGCTTGGGTTTGGGTCAACCTGAATCCTATTGACCCAACCTGATTTTGGGGTTGGGTTATTAAGGTTCCCCAGTTGGGTTTTTATTGGAAACCACCAACCTGGTTTGAAGTTGGGTCTCATGTGTTGGACTTTGGGTTGGGTCCCCTTTAAATATCCTTAGTGGACTATCATTTGCATAACGGTTTTGGTGGATGTATCCATCACCATAGATGTGGGTCTTGTCCTGTATTGCCTCTGTATTGAGCTGATACAGATGTATTGTTCATGGGTGATCCTGGTATGTTTTGGGAGACATGTATTGGATTTGGATGATTTGTCAAACCATGCCATGGACTGGAGAATCCCCAACTTATTGAGGAAGATTGTTTGAGTTGTTAGATTACTTATCTTATAATAAATATATTAAATACCTATATACTCTTGTACTAATTTTTAACTGTCCAATAATGTCCATCAGTACAAAAGAAAGATAATAAACTTAAATTTCTGTTTATGATGATATGAACAAGCTTGAGCTCGACTCAACTCGAACCACTAGCTCGACTCGAACTCGACTCGATAACTTGGGCAAACAAACCAAGCTTCAATGTTGAGCTCGAGGCCAAGCTCGAGCTCGAACTCGAGTACACCATGAACAAGCCAAGCCGAGCTTGGCCCACCTTGACTCGACTCGGCTCGATGCCCACCTCTAGTTATAATAGTACAAATTCAAGTACGGGCACCTTGCTGATAAGGTAAACTTACTTGGAACTTGTTTGAATTTTTAGCTTCAAAAGTGATATCGGCCACAAGCGATAATAGATGGGACCTCACCAACTCGTTCCCGTGATAGAAGATCATTGCTCCCATAGTGTACAATATCAGGGCACGGGCCTTCACAACAGCTGCAGCCTCGGTCTCAGGAACACGTCGAGTAAAATTCGAGGACAGCCAAAGTAGCCTTAACCAATGGCTAGAAAAATCTGAAATGTCCGGCATCATCCCTAGCAGACTCATCAATCATCATCAGAAGGCACCAGAAGATCCTCCTTAAAAGGAGAAAATCCCTTGTCATACCTAAGACCCAACTGCATATAAATGTCATATGGAGTGATCCCCCACTCACTGAAGGGTAAATGGAAAGTATGAGTCTCGGCGTGCCACTGCTATATCAAAGTAGATAAAAGGGACATGTTCGTCTTGCTCAGACGAACCCGGAACAGGCTAGCAAATGGAGTGCGCTCCAATACATCAAAGAATAGAGGCTGACGATCATGAAACCAGTCCAGCCAATAAGTCCTAACTCCACGCCCCCTCAAGATCCAGAGCCCCACCTTCTCGAGCCACATTAGACAGGTGTCGGCCCTCTCGGGGTATATAACAGGGATCAACCGATTGGTAAGAAGGGTCGACCTCATTCCTACGATGGCAAGGCATGCAACATAAGTAAGGTTCACAGGTAAGTATCCTTCTCACCACAAAGTCAAAAGCCCATGACAAAAGCCCAAGTCAAAGCCCAAGGCCTAAAAAGTCAAAGACCACAGCCCAAGTCAAAGCCTATCAAGGCCCAAATGTTCAAAGCCCAAGGCTCAAAAATTTAAAGACCATAGCTTAAGTCAAAGCCCAGAGCCAAAAGTCAAAAGGCCCAAATGTTCAAAGGCCCATCAAAGCCTAAATGTCTAGAGCCCATCAAGGCCCAAAAATCCAAAAGCCCAAGCCTGGTGTCTAGAGGCACATGATCCAAAATCCAAGTTCCAAAGCCCATTTCCCAGGTCCAAGGTTAAGCCCATTTTTCATGAGCCCATATTTTCAAAGGTCCATCTTCCAGGCTCACATATCCAAATCAAAGTCCATTCAACTTGACCAAAACAGGACCATGATTT
This sequence comes from Magnolia sinica, assembly GCF_029962835.1. Taxonomy (NCBI): domain Eukaryota; kingdom Viridiplantae; phylum Streptophyta; class Magnoliopsida; order Magnoliales; family Magnoliaceae; genus Magnolia; species Magnolia sinica. The sequence continues at coordinate 29,520,361 of NC_080587.1, forward strand.
GAGGCCCACTTGAGAAACCCCATCCATTCATGGAACCAAAAATCAAGCTAAGGTGTGCGATCCACTCCACAAGGGGTTGCCCACCATCAAGATCCATACCATCAAAGTGCTCAAGTGGGTCCTAAATCACCCATCTTACGGTCCAGATCATTTAAAAAAATAAACCAAAAAAAGAAGAAAAAGAAAGATAAAAACCAAATAAAAGAGTGGGGCCCCCTTTCTTATCACACCCCACTCTAACAAAAAAAACAAACAAAAAATCTAGCCAACTCTTTGGCCCAAAACGAAAAATCCAGCAAGATCCAACGGTTGAGATCGGACCAAAATGATCAACGGTCCTAATCATGGCCTCCCTAAGCCCAAAAGGGAGATCTAAGGCTATAAATGGCTCATCCAAACATTTCACAAAGAAGATCTGGTCAAACTCCAAGCAAACACAAACAAGGATTCATAATTGTCTACCTGAGATTGAAGAAGGAAGACGGGTGATGGAAAATTACAGAAATCAACAGTCAAGGATCCTCCAGGGAACTACAATGGCATCCTTGGATGTCCTTAGAAGGAGATCAAATAAGAAATGGATGTACATTGTTCGGACCATCGTCCACACCGAACCAGTAGACAAAACGGGTGACCAGTGGTAATCGGATTGCCGCCCCTGCAGGGAACCACTTAGAACAGTGGGCTTGTCTCCCTTGAGTTGATGGAAGGACCGGACAATCATTAAAACCATTGGAGAAAAGCCCAAAAAGAAAGGAAAAAAGATTCCTCCCATAAAAGTTGTTTCTCATGAGACAATCTCAAAATCTTGTGAGAAATTCAAGATCTCGCGCGAAATTAGGTATCTTGATACGATAAATTGCTGAAAAATACAAGGAATACAAGAAAAAATCCCAAAAATCCAATAAATCATGATTGGATGCCCCATTATTTTATTAGTGGAGGTCATCCGACTATTTGATATGAACTGTACAAATAAAAACCAAACGATCACAATCACCCACAAGATCAGATGGATCTTTCAAAAATTCAAAAATATTTCAAACCATTAGCCCCATCAGCTTATCAGTGACGGCAATGTAATTTTTGTAAGTAAAAACTGAACGACGACGCCCACCTGCGAGATTAAACGGATATTTTCCAAAATAAAAAAATATTTCAATTGAAATCTCGAAGGAGTCTAGTTCTAAAGAGATTAGTTTTCAAAACAAAAATTTTCAAAAAATGCACGCGACGCGCAGTACACTAAGGAATCTTCCATATTCTCTAGTTGCGGTTAGTGCAAATAAATAAATAAGATTCAATCTCTTCCAATTTTTCTAGAGGATGATCGAATCCGTACATGATACATGTATGATTGGCCCGATCTCTATATCTGGACAGTCGTACAAATGCTAGTTGAAATGAGTGGATCTATCTCTGGAAAGAATAATCAAACTCAAAGTGATAATAATCCATTATAACCAAAGTATCAAAATCAACAAACTGCATAACAAAAGATCACCTGCACATACCTAGTCTGGGATGTTCGAAAAATTTGATCGAGTCCAAGTCGGCGTAGTGAGTTCTCCGTAAGGTCGCACGAACACGCAGGGCAACTAACCACTTTGACGATCAAACAAAATGAATACTCCCAGGGTGATTACATAGCAAAGGAAATGACAGATCAAACAGTACAGGAATCCTCGTAAAGTCGCAATGAACTCGTAGAGGCCCTACTTTTAAACTTACCCTCCAATGTTATTAACAATCTGACATGAAAGGGTAGTGATTGGTGACCCGTAATGCTACATGAATGCGCAGAGACAATCACAAAATTTTCCTCAACGCTCATGATATGTGCAAGTGACCTCTTTTCTAAACAATTAACTAACAATGATATAATGGTAGACGACAGATTCGAATCACTACCCTTTCTGACCAGAAGGGTGAGGTGTCCACTTGCTTTGGTGCTCGGTTGCTCGCAACCTCGGCCAAAGAGGGGCATCTATAGCCACCCTACCCAGGCTAATATCTTGAGAAATCTAAGACAGTCCGAGAACCATGATCCTATCCAAACCCCGAAACCTTGATCCAAACCTCGAAACCCTAATCCACATCTTGAAACCCTAATCCGCACCTTGAAACCTAATCCGAACTCTAAAACCCTAATCCAAACCTTTAAATCCCATCTTAACCTCAGCCTAAACCCTAAACCTAGCTAAACCCGGATTCCAACCCGAACCTAAACCCTGTCAGAATTAAAATATACATGCAAATCAGCATGGGAACACACCTATTTGAACCTAAAAGCTCGGAAGAAGACTATCGGATGAGCCAGCGCACCAAACGAGGCCTAACGGACAAAGCTCGGCCCCAGCTCAGCCCGGGCGATAGTTTGACTACCACTGGCAGTACTCGGATTACCACCGCTTGCAGGGCACATGTTCCTCCAAGCAACAGCTGTCTCTGTGCCCAAAAGTCAGCTTTCTTTTAAAATTACCCCCCCAACCAGCACTATTTACCATTTTACCAACCCCAAGAGCTAATGGGAGTGCACCACGTGGGGTTTCTCTCTCCTCAACCACTCACAAGCTGTCATGTCAGCTTTCACCCTTCACATCCCTAAAAATTACCACAATACCATTAGAGAAGGCTATAAATAGCTCTCTCCTCTTCTCATTTTCACAGCAAGACAACACACCAACAACCAAGAGAGGGAGAGAGAGAGAGAGAGAGAGAGAGAGAGAGAGAGAGAGAGAGAGAGGAAGAGAGTGAAGGAGGGAAGGAGCTCCTAACCTTCAAGTTTTGATTTTTTAACTACTCCCTAGCCCTTCCTCTTAACCTTTCCAACCCCTAAGCTTAGTCCAGTCTGGTCATGGTTCGGTCCATGTTTTACCGTATTCAAGTTCAAGCCAAAGATCTATTCATCTCATACACAAGCATTCATCATGACATTTATTCCCATCTCAACCCCCTTGCTCCTCTAGATTTCTAGTGAACGTATGCTCTATAACTTGCCATACATCAGATCCTGTCACATCAAAAATTCCTAGTAGTCTAGTCCACTTTTCTTACCTCGTTTGCATAAGCATCATTTCATTCACCTTCTAGACATGTCGTTGGACATATGCTCTGTGGCTTGCCGAAATCTCAGATCTTACTACATCAGAAATCTGCATGTGTGCCTAGTCCCATCTCAACCACCGCATCCATCATCCCTTGAGATTGTTTTACCACACCAAGTAGAGATGTACCTTTATATGGGTAGAGAGGGTGCCTAACACTTTCCCTCTTTATAACCGAGGTCCCTTACCCGAAATCCCAGATCGTAGATCAGGAGTCAATCTAAGGTAGGAGAGTCTCTGGACTTCTCTAACCTTATGTATTTTACGAATTCTAGCCAACTGCAAGATTCTGAGATTTATTTGCTAGTGGCGATTCCAACATCTACAAATCAGCCTAGTCACCCCACCATCAAAACTAAATATACAAATCAGCTTGGGCGCCAATTTCCATCGTCCACACATAACCATAAGTATAACCCAAAATAACAACAAGAAACATCACCACATATCCACTAATATTAAAAAAACTTTAGAGTAAAATACATAAAGAGGAAATACAAGATAGATATCAAAATTCCAGAAACTCAGTCGCACGCTCTTGCCTCAGCTCGACTGCATCCTATCGCCACCTGCACGCATCTATCGTGAATAAGCTTACAAGAAGCTTAGAGGGTGGTGTAAGTGTGTGCGCAATACAGGTGCCAAGTATACAATACAAGTCCATTATGTTGAAAATACTGGCAAGTTCATGAGTCATACGATGTTAGAGTAAGCAGAAATACTGGCAAGTTCATGAATCATACGATATCATAGTAAGCAGAAATACTAGCAAGTTCATGAGTCATACGATATTAGAGTAAGTAGAAATATTGGCAAGTCCATGAATACCAGCAGCCTTATACAGGCTATGCGATGCAAAGACATAATAAACTAATGTCATATACTGAGGGTGCAATGTAAAAGAAATGACAAAGCTAAAATGTGTAGTCCGGATGATAGTGCGTGGTATCACAAGCTGTGGGGTTCATTACAAGGAACTTCTATCCAAACCAGTACCATACCTAAATTTGAATAGGCAGAGTCAATGTGGTAAACTCCCGATCTTAGGTTGGTCACACGCCCAACCGAAATCCTGGCCATTACGAAGGTCCTCATAGTGATTTGGTTGTGCACCACCAGCCTGAGTGGATAGTGAATGAATGAATGAATAAGTCAAGGTTCCACCCCACTATATGCATGGTAGCCTACCAACCACTGGTAGCTCGCCTAAGCCCATAGGCCCCTCCTACGTGTGCCCGTCCATGTGTATAACAATGATGGGGCGTCACTATATCAGTACTGTACATCTCTGGGATAACATATATTAGTACAGTTCCTCTCTGAATAATCACCGGGGTCTAATGCACTCCACGCCAACTTGCCACCCCATCTAAGTGCATAACTTGGCGAGTGGAAGAGACCTCACTATCTGCCTACCAATATCGAGCCCAACTCGTCGATGGCAGACTCATTCCTCAAGATGGGTCAGACTCAGCCTAGTCATTGCCCTCTCACTCGGGTGGGTAAGGCCAAACCCCCTTCCAACCGACCACGATATAGTGGAAGATATAACCAACTGATATTCGGCCCTCATGCACTCATACATCCACTCGGTCTAGACATTGGAGCATCCCCTGGCCACAAGGGTTTATGGACTTTCACCCACGGACATCCAACGTGCGCATCTGTTAGAACCAAACATTTTTGGTGTCCCATATGGCCATCCACGATATGCCTATGTAGGCCACGACCCTGATATCATTAAGGCTTATGGTGGTTATATCACAAAATGAGAGATGCATGAGTCATACCATCCAGTCATGCATCAAACTTGCGCGTACCGCGAACTCATGTGGGGTAACTTCGCCTCTCAGGGAATCTCATAAATAATCAGCCTAATGACACATGGTATGCTCAATCACAAGCATGCAGATGATGCATATGGGCATGCATTATAAAGTATACCAAGCATGGTTATAATCACATACCTCATGGTGGGCCATATAAAATGGCACATGGCCCGTATAAGTGCATGGGTGGTGTGCACATAGTCACCTATACATGGTGGGCCTCACACATACAATGGGCCTCACACATATAATGGGCCTCACACTTACAATGGGCCTCATAAATCACAATTGGTTCTCATACAATCACAATGGGCCTTATACAATCACAATGGGCCTAATACAATCACAATGAGCCTCATACAATCACAATGGGCCTAATACAATCACAATGGGTCTCATACAACCATAACGAGCCTCATACAATCATAATGGGCCTCATAAAATCACAATGGGCCTAATACAATCACAATGGGTCTCATACAATCATAATGAGCCTCATACAATTGCAATGGGCCTCATACAATCACAATGGGTCTCATACAATCATAATGAGCCTTATACAATCACAATGAGCCTCATACAATCACAATGGGCCTCATACAATCATAATGAGCCTCATACAATCACAATGGCCACATATAATCATAATGGGCCTAATACAATCACAATAGGCCTAATATAATCACGATGGGCCTAATACAATCATAATGGACCTGTATCATGATGTTATACTAGCACACACTAAGTGAGTCTTACTAGATAAAGTATACTGACATGGCTACAAATAACCGACCTATATACATGGCGAGGTCCACAAGGATAGAAGATTTAAACCATAACATAAAGATCGGTCCTCAATGATGGATATACCAAATCTGACATCGCAGATCCTACCATCTATGGTAATGATATACTCTCCTTATATCAAAGTTGGGCCTAGATGGCCTACCTATATTCCTAAGGATCCGGAACGGGTTTCCTTCTCCATACTATCATATAGCCCACTAGATTCCCTAGGTGTAACAACCCCAGTCATAACAATTGATCATGAATGCTTGCGCATGTAAATACAAGTAGTAGAAAACTAGTGGATGCATAGAGACATTGTTGTCCCATTTAAGGTAGAAATATTGAATTTTGGGGGTAAAATTCTCTTTAAGGGGGGTAGATTGTAACACCCCGTACTTTTCAGTACTCGGGTGTTACCAGGATAACCAAATAATTCATTTTAAATGGGATATAACTGTGTGTGTGCGTGTGTGTGTATATATATATATATATATATATATATATTATAATACAAAATAATTTTATAATTATTAGTAACAATATGTATGTTACTTAAATTATTTAAATTATGTATATTATTTAAACTATATATAAAACAAATTGTATACCAACACATTATTATATAAGCAATGTATATTAATTAACATTTACAATTTATAATATACTATACTATATATAAAATATATATCTCTTAATATTAATTTTGCTATACTAATATATGCACATATATAATCGTGAAAATACATTATAAATATTAATGATTGTAAATAAATACTTATCTATAACTATTAATTTATTATACTAAACAAATATGTATATATATTGTTATTATATAATCTAAAATAGATAGTGGCCCTGATAGGCTCGCTAGTTAGATGAATGACCCTGACTGTGATTGTAGATCCTATATCTCCATCGGATCAATGATAAATGACACTAAATGGCCATATTTCAGTTAATATAGTCTACTTAAGCACGGGATTCGCCTCATTCTTTGGGTTGGGCCCTAATAGGGGTTGAAAAAATAGATGAACAGAGCGGATTTATTGAAATTATCGCGGTGGACCCCACTTCATGTAATGCATGTGCACAACAGATGCACAACCGCTGTGCACTGGACTGGAAACCCAGTCAAATAGGATTTGACTCGATATCTCCCAAAATGGAGATTTCTCTCTCGACTCTCCCTCTAATGCTGTTTGAAACAACTGGCACCGTGCGTTGATCTGTGCCCCACCATCATAGATTGTTCTCACGATTTGAACCGGCCATCTTGTTGAGGGCCCGAAGATGATCAGAACCAAGGTCAATCCACCTGCTGGAGTGCATTGACACACACACGAGGACCGACGTAAATAGGGACTGCAAATACAAGATTCCCAAAAATGGAAATTCCATTCCTCTGCTGCTTGGCGATCCGCGTGAGCCTGCAAGGGTGGATCTGGACCGTCTAAAGAGAGATAATCTCGACCGTCCAACCTATGGCATCACTCCCTCAATACCAGAGAGAAAACCACGGTTGCTTTTCTATTACCAGCAGTATTCAGGTACTGTTGTAAAACGAACCCAATCCAGGCCGTTTAATCCTCATCCAACAGCTCTGGCAGCTAGGGTAAGCCACAAAGAGACCCCAGATCGAGCAGCAATAGTAGGATCCTCCTCCACTCTTGCGGTAACTTGAGAATCGGCCATCTTCTTCCACTTCTGAACCCACCATCCAAACATTCTTAGAGCTTCAAGAGAGCTCATCCATAAGCTCCCTAGGGTCCTAATGAACCATTCCACGCTGTTAGATTAAAGTAAGAAGCAATGGGAGAGAGTCTGCCATTAACGGCCGCCCTCTCCTCCGTAGTTTTTCCTTTACCACACTAGTTGGATCGGCTCAGTCAGGCTGAGTGATTCCAGCATTGTGGACGGAATGAGGCAAGAAAGAAGTAGAAGAAGTCAAAGATAAAGAGGGAAGACGGGGAGAGAGAACGAGAGAGAGAGAGAGAAGGTGGTGCGGTTGTGCTGCCGCACCCGTCTGAGTCGGGTCAGGTCTTGGGTCAAGTCGAGGATCCTTCCCTGTCCAGAGAGGAAGAAGAAGAAAGTGGAGAGAAGGAGAGCAGAAGAAAAGGGGAAGAAAGGAGGGAGAGAAGGCAGTCCTGGAACGAAACCACTGCATACAAGGTCGTAGCACCCAGTTTTTTCGCCGCCATCTGCCTGTACACCGTACACGTGCAAATTTATTATTAAAATAATAATAATAATAATAATAATAATAAATAAAATAAAAAAGGAATTTCTATAAGAAATAATCGAATGGCTCTGATTGACTGATGGCATATAGCTATGTTTGAAATATATATATATATATATATATATATATATATATATATATATATATATATATATATATATATATATATGTCACGCCCCAAAATTCGATACCTGAGTTGGCCTAACCCGACTCAAAATTTCAGGTCATGATATAATTTTCTCGGCTCCTGGCACCCATTTACTAGGTTCCAATCCTGGGATCATATAAGGAGGATTTTATTTTTATTTTTTTTATACATTAAACTCGTAATAAGCATAATCACAAGATTACCCAATTCACAAAGGCAACATTATCATCACATATCCACTAATATAATCGTTGAGTACAATGTTGAAAGGGAAATACATAAATCAAAGACTAAGCTCCAGAAGACTACTGTACGCTTCACGCTCAATAATGCTGCAACCTAACATCACCTGCACGCATCTATCGTGCATAAGCTTATAGAAAGCTTAGAGGGTGGTGTAAGTGTGTGCACAAAGTAAGTGTCAAGTATTCAATGCAATGTCATAATCATACAATACTGGAAGTACTGATAATCCATAAATTGTACAATGTCGGAATAAGAAAAAATATTGACAAGATCATGAATTATCAGAGTAAATAGAAGTACTGACAAAGTCATAAATCACCCGATAACAGAGTAAGTGGAAATACTAACAAGTGCATAAGTCATACAATGTTAGAATACGCAATACAAATCAGTTATACAAATGAAGAGTCGTAGAGAGCCAAATATCAGATGCAGAGGATGCAATGCAATATACATTCCTGATAAGTAAAACAAACAACGCCAACCGTACCATATGCCACGGATGTAATGCAACATGCAGTGTAAATGGAATGATCATGCTAGAGTGTGAAGTCGGGATGGTAGTACGTAGTATCAGAGGCTATGGGGTCCATCACAATGGGCTTCAATCCAAACTAGTCTCATACCTAATTTGGATAGTCAGACTCAATGTGGTAAACTCTCGATCTCAGGTTAGTCGCGTGCCCCAACCAAAATCCTAGCCATTGCAAAGGCACACGTAACAAATAGTTGCGCACCACCAACCCAAGTGGATAGTGAATGAATGAATGCATGAATGAGTATGCAACTCCTACTCACTAAATCTACATATCAATACAGTTCATCTCTGGGATCATCACCGGAGTTTAGTACACTCCAAATGGCACCGTCTCTCTCCTAGCAGCACAGTCCAAGTGAGCGTAAGAAACCTCACTATCCGCCTGCCCAATAGTCTGCCAATACCTATCCGACACGTCGATAGCGGACCCATTCATGAGCTGGTCAAACTCAGCCTAGTAATGCCCCCTACCCTCGGACGGGTAAGGCCACACCCCCTCCCAACTGACCACGACACAGTGGGAGATGCGGCCTCCTGGTATTCGGCATTCGGGCGCTCATGTATCTACTCAGTCTCGACGTTGGGGCGTCTCTTGGCCACGGAGGTTTAAGGATTTTCACCTAGGGACATCTATGACACTCGTATGTTAGAGCCAAACATTTCCGGTGTCCCATTTGACCATCCACAATATGCCTGTGGAGGCTACGACCCTGATGTCGCTAGGGTGTACAGTAATCATAATGCGAGATGCTTGAGTCATACAATCCAGTCATCCATCAATTCTACGCATACCGCGTGCTCATGTGAGATAACCTCCGCCTATCAGGGAGTCTCATAACAACATGCTCAATGACATATGTAATGATTAACCACATCTCATAACAAATATGCAGATGATGCGTATGGGCATGTATCATGATGCTATACTGTCACATACTCATAATCAGTATCAATAACCGGCATCGACAGTCGACCACGACAATGTGGACATTTAACCAACATTACCCCCAAGGAATGGCCCACATAGATCCTAACATATAGTGGACCCATGACCTCACACAAGGCTCAAACATCCAACACCATGGGCCTCACTCAAGAGCTTAATACACATCACGATAGGCCTTTCACATGGGCCTAACATATATCACAAAGGGCTTCATCACCTAGCCCTCAAATGCATCACAATGGGCCCCATCACCTAGGCCTCATATACATCACAATGGGCCTCAAACACGAGCCGAAGGCACATCACAATGGGCCTCAAATAAAAGTCGCATATCCATCATAATGGGCCTTGACAATCAGAATTGGAATCGGCCTCTGTCATGATAATCGGCCTCGATCCCTAATCGGTAATCGGTCATGACAATCGGCCTTGATCGCTAATCGGCAATCAGTCATGATAATCGGAATTAATCGATAATCGAAATCGATAAATCGGTCATGACAATCGGCTTTGATCGCTAATCGAAAATCAGTTATGATAATCGGAATTAATCGATAATCGAAATTAATAGATAATCAGAATCGATAAATCGATCATGACAATCGGCCTTAATCGCTAATCGGCAATCAGTCATGATAATCGGAATTAATCGATAATTGGAATCGGTAAATCGGTCATGACAATCGGCCTCGATAATCGGCCGAACAAGGCCTAAGGGACGGTCACAATGTGGACGTTAAACCATCATTGCCCATCACGTGGCCATTTAACCAACATTGCTCTCAGGGAGTGGCTTACATAAAGCTAAAGCCAAACATATAGTGGGCCCATGGCCTCACACAAAGGCCTAATATACATCACGATGGGTTGCACTAAATGAGCTACAAAAAGACATTACATTGGGCCTGATATACAACTCAATGGGTTATGCCAAAAAGGGTTATAAATACACAACAGGTGGGCCCTATGCCTAGGCCTCATACACATCAGATAGGGCCACGACTCATGGACCTCAGTACATCACAATGGGTCGCAATCCATGAGCCTCAAATACATCGCAGGTGGGCTGCATCAATGGGTCTCATAAGCATCAAGTGGGCCTTAATAGATGAGCCACAAATACATCAAGGTGGCCTTATGGATGAGCCATAAATACATCAAGTCGGGCAATGCCATGGTGGCCACATACATCACAATGGGCCGCACACGGTGGGCCACATACATATCATAATGGGCCACGTCATATGTGTCACATATACATCATATTGGGCCTCGCCCATGGGTCTCAGCATTGGCCTCGTATATCAAGTGGGCCGCATTAGATGGGCTATGCCATAAATAGCAGCGGAGATGAAGATCGTAGATCATCTGAACCATACCACAAATAACAATGGAGATGATGATTTTCACCGTTGAAAATTCTAAGGCCAACCATCATGTTTATTATCCATCCAGTCTATTCATAAGGTCACCAAGACCTGGTTGAGAGGAAAAATAAATATCATTTTGATCTAAAACTACTGTAGTTGTTAAAGGATTTCAATGGCAGATGTTCATCTCTCCACTGTTTTTTGCAGTGTGGTCCACCTGATAAATCCACCTCATTTTAGTCTCAGCCCTTAAGACGAGCTTGTCAATTGGATGGACGGTTTGAATGTAACACATACATCAACAGACCCCATAATACTGCTAACATCATGGGGCCCACTGAGGGACGGTATGGATGAAACCTATATCATGGTGGGCCACAGATGGACGGAGACAACATATACCTCATGGGTGGGTCCACATGCGTGGCCCACCAAAGATTTGAATCTGCTTCATTTATGGATGGACGATGTAGATCAAAACCCTCACGACAACGGGTCGCACCGTCCCTGATGGATGATGTAGAATATAAAATAAATACATCACAGGTGGGTATCACTGTCCCTGTTGGATGGCTAGACACAGCACATGCATGTGCAATAAAGGTGGGTCCCACATGAGACCACCATATTAAAATATTATTATATATATTATACTATATTATACTATATTATAATATTATTTTATAAGATAACATAAATGAATTGGGAATGCATCCAGCGTCTATCGTCCAGATATGGACGGACGACAAAAATATACATATATGCGAGGTGGGTCCATCCCACATGTGCTGCACGTGTGGGTGGGCCCCACACGCGCCAAAAGGATGGACGGTTTGAATATAATATATGCATCAAAGTGGAGTTCACAGCACCGTCCATCACCTTGGACGGTGCAGATAAAACATATACTTCAAGGTGGGTCCCACCACCTGCACATGTCACACGTGCAGGGTTGGCCACACATGGATGGACGGTTTTGATATAACATAATACACCATGGTCAGAACCACTGGTTGCTGACGTAAAATACAATAATTAGATGGCTGGTGTACACCATGCCATCTAATGTCCAAGTAGGTGGGTCTCATGTGGGGCCCACCATAACGTTAATTTTCCATCCAAACTGTTTATAAGGTTACAAAGACCTGCATAAAGAGGAAAAATAAATTTCATATCGATCCAAAACTTCTGTGACCCAAAAACAGGGGTTTCAATGGTAGACGTTCAATCCCCTGCTGGTAAGTGGTGTGGACCACTCAGATGCCGTGGACGGCTAATTTTTGGAGTGACCCGCTGATTAAAGGGAACCTATCAAATGCACAGAGCAGATGTTCAGCACACATCATGTGGGGCTTGTAGTGGGCCCACGGTCCAGCCCATTAGAAGCAGCAAGGCGCTGCGTGCTGCAGCGTCCAGAGGACGCTGACAGCAGCAGCGTCATCTCTTTTCCCTTTTTTTTTGCTAAGGAATTTCATAGGTGGGGCCCACATCAGGATCATCCAGTCCATTTACTGGATTCCTAGGCTCGTGACGAGTCTAACAAGCCCAATATTGGATAGGTTTTTGACGCATAGAAACATCACCGCGGTCCTAACAGTTTATATCGCCCAAATCTACTATTTTCTACGATATGGTCCACCAGAGATTTGGTTTGGCCTCATTTTACGGCTCAACGCCTGAAATGAGCTGGGAAGTGGAATGAACAACGTGGATCAGATCCTTTCATCAAGATGAGGTCCACATGAGTGTGACAAGCTGATAGTTGTGTCTAACCTACGTCCAGATAGTCAAACGTCTGGACGTCTTGCTGCTACTATGGTGCAGCCCACCAACACCGTGTAGTTCATTGCATCAAGGTGGGTCCACGTCACTGTGGCCCACCCATTGAAACACTTCTGATGTTTGTTATTTCCCTTCACCCATGCCTGTCCAAATGGACAATACGAAGGTCAGCTAGGTGGGCCCATTAAATGGATAGCGTGGATTAAAAAAAATCAAGCATCAATGTGGGCCATCAATCAGGGAGAGAGAGAGAGAGAGAGAGAGAGAGAGAGAGAGAGAGAGAGAGAGAGAGAGAAGGAACACCCACCTTACTCTTCTTCTTCCCATATACTCCAATGCCTCTAAGAAGCTCTATCAATGGTGAAGATGACGATCTAGAGGTTGGATTGGTGGGGATATAAGGTGGGAGATGGTTGGACGTCCATGGTTTTTGCCAAGGAGAATAAGGAAGAAAGAGGGCGGGAGAGAGATAGGAGAGAGAGAGGTGAAGGTTTCTAGGCAATTAATGAGTTTGACTTTTGGGAAAAAAGGGAAGGGGTGGTTGCTTGTAAGGAGTTATGGCTAGGGTAGGGTAAGGTGATGTCACCCCTAGGGTGACATCATAGTAATTATGTTTCTAGGGAAGTACAACAACAGGGATAGGTGGGTCCCGCGATCAAGCAATCAACGGTTGAGATAATGCACGGGCCGAATCTCATAATCTAAGCGTCACATTGATGCACGAGACGCGTCGTCGGAACCACAACGACAGTGCGGTCGCGATGACATAGGTCTCGGCTTGAGTCGGCTTGGGTTTACAGGATGTGACTCAAGAGCATGCGCAAATGCTATCTATGCGTCACGAGTGGTCAAAATTCAACTGGGAGGACTGTGAAAATTTACGGAACGATATGGGCTAGGATACGGGTCTTACAGCTCTCCCCACCAAATAAAAATTTCATCCTTGAAATTTACAGAACAGACAAGGGAAGAGAAAATATCACCAAGTATATATGTCAAGGTCTAATCAATTTACAAAAGATGAAGATAGTGCTCTCTAATAGCAACCTCGCCCCTAAGACGCATCGTCAACACTATGGTGACCCTACAAATCTTTAGACGGATCAGAGACGATCGAAACTAGAATGCTATGCAGCCTCACAATCTCAACGGTAGGGAGCTATATTAGAAAATCTCTAAGTTATTCAAACTCGGAGATCTAATCATTCTAAGTTCTCAACAATCATAGAGTGCAAGGTGTTATCAACAGATATATGATGTTATCTTTAGGTATTCCTAAGTTATACTCTGATACCAACTTCTGTCACGCCCCGAACTCGGAAACCGGGCTCATAAAATTTCCGATCGCCAAATCTGGCATCGACAGCCTCTATAGAACCCCATTCTCGACTCCCGGCACCCATTTACTAGGTTCCGATCCTGGGATCATATAAGGAGGATTTTTTTTTTTGTACATTTAACTCGTAATAAGCATAACCACAAGATTACCCAATTCACAAAGGCAACATCATCATCACATATCCACTAATATAATCGTTGAGTACAATGTTGAAAGGGAAATACATAAATCAAAGACCAAGCTCCAGAAGACCACTGTATGCTCCACGCTCAACACTGCTGCAACCTAACATCACCTGCACGCATCTATTGTGCATAAGTTTATAGAAAGCTTAGAGGGTGGTGTAAGTGTGTGTACAAAGTAAGTGCCAAGTATTCAATGCAATGTCATAATCATACAATACCGGAAGTACTGGTAATCCATAAATTGTACAATGTCAGAATAAGTAAAAATACTGACAAGATCATGAATTATCAGAATAAATAGAAGTACTGACAAAGTCATAAATCACACGATAACAGAGTAAGCAGAAATACTGATAAGTGCATAAGTCATATAATGTTAGAATATGCAATACAAATCAGTTATGCAAATGAAGAGTCGTAGAGAGCCAAATATCAGATGCAGAGAATGCAATGCAATATACATTCTTGATAAGTAAAACAAATAGCGTCAGCCGTACCATATGCCACGGATGTAATTCAACATGTAGTGCAAATGGAATGATCATGCTGGAGTGTGAAGTCGGGATGGTAGTACGTAGTATCGCAAGCTATGGGGTCCATCACTATGACGCCCTGAAAATCAGGGGTCGAGTGAAAGTCCAACTCCCGAGTTCCAACGCATCACTTATGCAACATATTTAATGATGATTAAATGTTGTCTGTATGAGTGCATAAAACATGAATAAGATTAAGCCAAATCAGCAAAACATAATTCAGGGACAGTTGTAATACGCAAGCGGAAGACTGAAATGAATATATATAAGATTACAAATCAGTATAAGTCCCCAAAGTATGTGTGCATTGCCAGGTCAATAATTACATGTATTGCTTCAAAATGTAAAATATCAAAAATGTATCAGTCCACTACAAGTATAACCTTAAAGCCCCCATCGGTTTATGTAAACCCGCCTGAATAGTGCATATATGAGAATGCCTCCTCATCATCCTGAAAGTCTGGCTCCGCCTCGCAAGCTACGCCATTGTCTGAACCTACAACAGGGTCTGGTTGGTGTTCAAGACACCATCCCGTAACGTGGGAGTGAGTGATCAACTCAGTGGAATAATAAAGCAAAGGTTAACATGTTATCAATTTAGTCAAGCAGTAATGATAAAGCAATACAATCGAACATCCCTAGATACTCTGATTAATGTAGGATGGTATGAATAAATGATGTATGCCCTCACCTGCACTCCCTCAGTGATCTTCATCTAACAGTCGCGCATGTCAGTCACTTCCTCGTGCTATCTACACATCGTCAAACGGCACATGCAACGTGGTGCATGAACGTGATTACCAAGTTCTTATTAGTCCTTTTCATACAGTAGGATTAGGAAGCTAAGGTACCTCCCTTATATCATTTCCCAAACAGTGATCCATTCTAGGGTCATCAATCCTAGTAAATCTCATACGATGTTATGGTTCTAGGTCACTGCAAAGGGCTCGTCACCTTATCAGTGCAGGCCTAGTGTACTCTTGTTGCTACGTAAGGGCTTGTCTCCTTTACGCAGTCTTAGAGTACGCTCGAGGTCACTACAAAAGGCTCATCACCTTATCAGTTTAGGCCGACAGCTCGAATACAGTGTCCCATACCACCATATTCGGCTCACGAGTCTGGCTTACTCACTGGTCACTACAGGGAGGCTCGTCACCCCAGTGTAGGCCGACAGCTCGACCACGGTGTCCCATACCACCATGCCCGGCTCATGAGTCTTAGTGGATCGAGGTACCAAGGTTTAAAGGGTTTTCACTGATGAGTTTGGCACCTTAGATTCAAGCAATAGCGTCCATGCATGGTGAACATACATCAGGTCAATCGGGTTACTTGACGAGCTCAACTAGTACTAGCGCATGTTGAATTGACCGACATGAAGTGTGTAAGCACTCCGCATGACCTAACCACTGCCGACAACCAAGGTACGACTCGGGTTCATCGAATACGCCCTATGTGGTGAGACAACCTCAGCCACCTATTCAGTGCCTGTTACCGATTGCCTGGACTATTCCGTAGTCCCAGACACATTCAGTTATAGCAAATAATTATACAAGATAATCAAAATAGTAATGGATCAACAATTCCAATCATACAAGCATGTGAGCATTTGATGGATTTCAACTAAAACATGAATTCACACATATGCAGTCCTTAAGTGAAACAGACAGAATATAAGTTATATGAAGGAAATCATACACATCGTTAAGATAGTTGAGAATCTCTTCTCAACGCCCATATAACGTATAATTTATTATACACTTGTTCATTCAGATATTTCTACAAACACTTAGACTACATATTCCAACATACATGACGTATGTTGGTGATAGCACGTCTTAGGGCAAATCCTTTCACCAAAGAGTTGTTACACATACAACTAGCACAAACACACGACAATTAATCATTGCAAGCACACGTTCAAATTTCATACGCATACGATACTTTCTACATATACATGGAATACACTAAACTCCATATAGTTCATATATATCAAAAACGCGGTACAAACATCACATTTGGCATGTGAAATTACACCCACAACAGTAATAAACCATTAACCGGCATTGAAAGCCTTGAAAACCATAACCTATACGTTTATAGTCCGCACCTTTCTCCGGTAGACTCGTAACGAACTTAGTTTTAAAGCTAAGTCTTTGTCTACGGCAGATTGGCAACCTATAGCATAAATTAGGTTAGCTATTTCATAACTTACACTATCTGAAACCCTAAAACAGATTAGGGTTAAGTTTTCTTAGCCAAGTACGTTGTCAAAAATGCCGGATTTGTGATACAGAGGGGGTGACTAAGTGCTTGGAGTAACGGGATTGAATCCCAGGAAGAACTTCCAACTCTCACTCTCACTTTCTCTCTTTTCCTTTCTCTTTTCTCTTCTCTCTCTCCTAGGGTTTCTCAAATTCGTATGGGGTGAGAGAGAGAGGGTTTAAGGTCCTTATATAGGCCCAGGTTTGGTGGAAATGGCCCCAGGGCCAAGTTATACTTAGGTTATATCCAAATACGAACCGTTCCGGTCCAACAGCACTTCTGGTGGCCCCTTTTCTATGTGCGGTCGGACTTAAGCTCCCTGACCATGGATCTAGGTCAGGCTAAGTTTTCGTTCCGATCGGGTTTGTAGATCAGCCGTGGTGGACCAGTTTCAGTTTAACGGTCACGGTCACTCGATCAGGGTCACAAGTACACCAACATGTGTGGGACATTTCTCCTAATCTGAGGGTGTATTTGGCTCAGATTCTGACGGTTTGAATCCTTATATTTGACCTACAAGAGACACGACTCAGATTACTTAAATTCGGATTTTTATTTCTAAATATTTTCACGTTTCTCACACTCTTCACTCCAGGCTCAAGTTGTGCATTTCTAGACACAGTTAGGACTTGATTTTTGAAGGGGTTGTCAAGTCTAGTAATGTGGTCATATTCGTATAGTTTCAGGGTAATCGGACTTTTGACGTGCAGTCCAGGTCCGATACGGAGTTTCAAGATGCTCCCGAGAGCAACTGGGTTTTGAGATGGATTCTAGATTTCAGGGTAACGTAGCATCAATGATTCTACACATTTTGAGTCTTGCAGATCATATTTAAAGTGATTAGTGCTAATTTCACAAGCACTCTAGTTCAGCACTTGCTAACTTTAACCTAATTTCTAAAGGTTTTGGTCCTGGGTAATTTCTGCCTAAGGTGGTACTCGAGTCTTTGTACGGATTTTTTTTGAGACGTTACAATCACAATGGGCTTCTATCCAAACTAGTCCCATACCTAATTTGGATAGTCAAACTCAATGTGGTAAACTCCCGATCTCAGGTTAGTCGCACGCCCCAACCGAAATCTTGGCCATTGCGAAGGCACACATAACAAATAGTTGCGCACCACAACCCAAGTGGATAGTGAATGAATGAATGCATGAATGAGTATGCAACTCCTGCTCACTAAATCCACATATTAATACAGTTCATCTCTGGGATCATCACCGGGGTTTAGTACACTCTAAATGGCACTGTCTCTCTCCTAGCAGCACAGTCCAAGTGAGCGTAAGAAACCTCACTATCCGCATGGCCAATAGTCTGCCAATACCTATCCGGCACGTCAATAGTGGACCCATTCATGAGCTGGTCAAACTTAGCCTAGTAATGCCCCCTACCCTCAGGCGGGTAAGGCCACACCCCCTCCCAACTGACCACGACACAGTGGGAGACGCGGCCTCCTGGTATTCGACACTCGGGCACTCATGTATCTACTCAGTCTCGACGTTAAGGCATCTCTTGGCTACGGAGGTTTAAGGATTTTCACCCAGGGACATCTATGGCACTCGTATGCTAGAACCAAACATTTCCGGTGTCCCATTTGGCCATCCACAATATGCCTGTGGAGGCTACGACCCTGATGTCTCTAGGGCATACAGTAATCATAATGCGAGATGCATGAGTCATACAATCCAGTCATCCATCAATCCTGCGCATACCGCGTGCTCATGTGAGATAACCTCCGCCTATCAGGGAGTCTCATAATAACATGCTCAACGAATATGTAATGATCAACCACATCTCATAACAAACATGCAAAGGATGCATATGGGCATGTATCATGATGTTATACTGTCACATACTCATAATCGGTATCAATAACCAGCATCGACAGTCGACCACGACAATGTGGACATTTAACCAACATTGCCCCCAAGGAATGACCCACATAGATCCTAACATATAGTGGACCCATGGCCTCATATAAGGCTCAAACATACAACACCATGGACCTCACTCAAGAGCTTAATACACATCACGATGGGCCTTTCACATGGGCTTAACATACATCATAATGGGCTCCATCGCCTAGCCCTCAAATGCATCACAATGGGCCCTATCACCTAGGCATCATATACATCACATTGGGCCTCAAACACGAGCCGAATGCACATCACAATGGGCCTCAAATACAAGTTGCATATCCATCATAATAGGCCTTGACAATCAGAATTGGAATTAGCCTCTGTCATGATAATCGGCCTCGATCGCTAATCGGCAATCGGTCATGATAATCAGCCTCGATTGCTAATCGACAATCGGTCATGATAATCGGAATCGATCAATAATCAGAATCGATAAATCGGTCATGATAATCGGCCTCGATCGCTAATCGACAATCGGCCTCGATCGCTAATCGGCAATCGGTCATGATAATCGAAATCGATCGGTAATTGGAATCGGTAAATCGGTCATGACAATCGGCCTTGTTCCCTAATCAGCAATCAGTCATGATAATCAGAATTAATCGATAATCGAAATTAATAAATCGGTCATGACAATCGGCCTTGATCGCTAATCGGTAATTAGTCATGATAATCAGAATTAATCGATAATCAGAATCGATAAATCGGTCATGACAATCAGCCTTGATCACTAATCGACAATCAGTCATGATAATTAGAATTAATCGATAATCAGAATCGATAAATTGGTCATGACAATCGGCCTCGATAATCGGCCGAACAAGGCCTAAGGGACGGTCACAATGTGGACGTTAAACCATCATTGCCCATCATGTGGCCATTTAACCAACATTGCTCCTAGGGAGTGGCTTACATAG
The DNA here is from genome assembly GCF_029962835.1 of Magnolia sinica. Taxonomy (NCBI): domain Eukaryota; kingdom Viridiplantae; phylum Streptophyta; class Magnoliopsida; order Magnoliales; family Magnoliaceae; genus Magnolia; species Magnolia sinica. Next base: position 29,540,510 of record NC_080587.1, read on the forward strand.
AGCCAAAGCCAAACATATAGTGGGCCCATGGCCTCACACAAAGGCCTAATATACATCACGATGGGTCGCACTAAATGGGTTACAAAAAGACATTACATTGGGCTTGATATACAACTCAATGGGTTACGCCAAAAAGGGTCATAAATACATAATAGTTGGGCCTTGCGCCTGGGCCTCATACACATCAGATTGGGCCACGACTCATGGGCCTTAGTACATCACAATGGGTCGCAATCCATGAGCCTCAAATACATCGCAGGTGGGCTGCATCAATGGGTCTCATAAGCATCAAGTGGGCCTTAACAGATGAGCCACAAATACATCAAGGTGGCCTCATGGATGGGCCATAAATACATCAAGTCGGGCAGTGCCACGGTGGCCACATACATCACAATGAGCCACACACGGTGGGCCACATACATATCATAATGGGCCACGTCATATGTGTCACATATACATCATATTGGGCCTCGCCCATGGGTCTTAGCACTGGCCTCGTATATCAAGTGGGCCGCATTAGATGGGCTATGCCATAAATAGCAGCAGAGATGAAGATCATAGATCATCTAAAACATACCACAAATAATAATGGAGATGATGATTTTCACCGTTGAAAATTCTAAGGCCTACCATCATGTTTATTATTCATCCAGTCTGTTCATAAGGTCACCAAGACCTGGTTGAGAGGAAAAACAAATATCATTTTGATCTAAAACTACTGTAGTCCTAAAAGGATTTCAATGGCAGATGTTCATCTCTCCACTATTTTCTGCAGTGTGGTCCACCTGATAGATCCGCCTCATTTTAGTCTCAGCCCTTAAGACGAGCTTGTCAATTGGATGGACGGCTTGAATGTAACACATACATCAGCAAACCCCATAATACCGCTGACATCATGGGGCCCACTGAGGGACGGTATGGATGAAACCTATATCATGGCGGGCCACAGATGACGGATACAACATATACCTCATGGGTGGGTCCACATGCGTGGCCCACCAAAGATTTGAATCTGCTTCATTTATGGATGGACGATGTGGATCAAAACCCTCACGGCAGCGGGTCGCACCGTCCCTGATGGACGGTGTAGAATATAAAATAAATACATCACAGGTGGGTATCACTGTCCCTGTTGGACGGCTCGACACAGTACATGCATGTGCAATAAAGGTTGGTCCCACATGAGACGACCATATTAAAATATTATTATATATATTATACTATATTATAATATTATTTTATAAGATAACATAAATGAATTGGGAATGCATCCAGCGTCCATCGTCCAGATATGGACGGACGGTAAAAAAAATACATATATGCGAGGTGGGTCCATCCCACACGTGCTGCACGTGTGGGTAGTTCCCACACGCACCAAAAGGATGGACGGTTTGAATATAATATATTGTAACGCCCTGAAATTCGGGGGTCGAGCATAACTCAGCTCCCGAGTTCCAAAACATCACTTATGCAACATATTTAATGATGGATGTATGTTGATTGTATTAGTGCATAAAACATGGAATAGATTAAGCCAAAACACAAATATAATTCAGGGATAAGTGAATAAAGCAAGCGGAAGACTTATAGAAATATATGTGTACAAGTCTAAATCCCTGAAGTACATTCACCAACCAGGTCGTATGAAAGTGTTACTTAACAAAATTACAAGTATCAAATTACATCATTTCAATTCCCAAAAATAATCCCAGAGTCCCACGCATTAGAACAAGGCTCGCTAGAACCCGTCTGAAACTGCATATAAGAGAAAGCAGCCTCATCATCATCAATCTCCTGCTCTGCCTCAAAAGTCGCATCCATATCTGCAACATCAGAACCTAAGACAGAATCTGGTGGGTGTTTAACACCGCCCCAGAACGTGGGAGTGAGTGATCAACTCAGTGGAACAATAAGGCACTGGTTAACATGTTATCAGTTCAATCAAACAGTAATGATAAAGCAGAACAATTAAATAAATCCTAAGTACTTTTATTAGTGCAAGGATGTATGCAAAATGATGTATGCCCTCACGCGTACACCCTCAGCGTCTTCATCTTACGTTACGCATGACACCACCTCAAAGTGTGCCACATCTACAAAGCACATGCAAATGCGGTGCATGGATATGATTACCAAGTTGTTATTAGTCCTTTTCATACAACAGGATTGGGAAGCTAAGATACCTTCCCCATATCACCATCCAAATAGTGATCCATTCTAGGGTCGTCAGTCCTAGACATCTCATACGATCATATGGTTTGAGGTCGTAGCAAAGGGCTCGTCACCAATCAATGCACGCCTATCACACCTTTGTTACTACACCAAGGCTCGTCACCTCGATGCGGTATCTAGGCATGCTCGAGGTCACTACAAAGGGCTCGTCACCAATCAATGTAGGCCGACAGCACGAATATAGTGTCCCATACCACCATAATCAGATCACGAGTTTAGTTGCTCACTGGTCACTACGGGGAGGCTCGTCACCCCAGCGTAGGCCAACAGCTTGACCACGGTGTCCCATACCACCATGTCCGGCTCATGAGTCTTAGCGGATCAAGGTACCATGGTTAATAGGATTTCACTGGTAAGTTCGGTACCCTAGATTCAAGCAGTAGCGTCCATACATGGTGAACATACATCGGACAATCGGGTTACTTGACGAACTCGACTAGCACGAGCGCACGTTGGGTCGAACGACATAGAGTGCACAAACACTCCGCGTGGCCAAACCACTGCCGACAACTCTAATACGGCTCAGGTTCGTCTAATACGTCCTACGTGGCGAAAGCAATCTCAGCCACAATCTTAAGGCAGATTACCGATTTCCTGGACTAATGCATAGTCCCACACACATTACACTACAACAGATAATCATATTAAATGTAGAACAGTAATGGAACAACAACTTCAATCATGTGGTACTCAAGTATCTGAAGAATATCAACTTAACATAAATGTAAGCATAAGTAATGCTTGAAATTAAATAACATGGAATGTAACTAGCAAGAAGGAAATCATACACACTAGTGGGAGAGTTGAGAATCACTTCTCAACACCCATACTAGGTTGAAATATCATACTTTAGATCATTCAGACATTTCTACAAACACTTAGAATACATGATACAACATACATGACGTATGTTGAAATACATGCATTTGGACAATTCCTTTTACCAAGGAGTTTTCATACATACATCTAGCATACATACATGACAAATAATCATGGCAAACACAAGTGCATATTTTATACGTATACGGTACTTTATACATACACATAGAATACACAAATCTCAATATAACACATGCATATCAGGAACACAACATAAACACAACATTTGGCATGCGAAATCTCATCCATAACAAGAATAAATCATTAACTGACATTGAAAGCCTTGAAAACCATAACCTATACACTTAAAGTCCGCACCTTAAGCTAGAAAAGAAACACCGAACTGATTTAGACGAGTTGTCTTCGTCAACGGCGATAGAATACCCTAAAACAAGGATAGAAATGAGATACAACAACACCAAGACTAATCTAAGCTCTAACACAGATTAGGGTTAGGTTAACTTACCCCAAGATGAACTCAGAATCGTCAGAATAACGATTCAAAGTGAAGGTTCAAGGATGTAGAAGAACAGGAAAGAATCCAAGATGATTCACCAACTTCTCTCTCACTATCTCTCTCTTTTCCACTCTCTTTCCAAGCTAGGGTTAGAGAAAAATTCGTATGGAAAAGAGAGCTAGGGTTTAAGGACTATAAATAGGCCTAACTTTGATGAAAATAACCCCAGGGCCAAGGTATACTTAGGGTATAACCAAAACCTGCCTCTCGCGATCCAACGAAGCACTTCTGGTGGGCCTAAAACCACGAAAGGTCGGACTTAAGCTCACTGACCATGGATCTAGGTCAAGCTGAGTTTTCGTACTGACCGGCTCTTTAGATCAGCCGTGGCGGACCACACTTAATTCAACGGTCACAGAATCTCGATCAGGTCCACAAGCACAAGGATATGCCTGGGCCACCTTCCCTGATCAGAGGGTGACATTGGGTCAGAATCCAACGGTCAGATAGCTTAAAATCGTCGCGCAAGTGACACGACTCAGATTTTATAAAAGCTTAATAAATTTCCAACCGTTCACACACTCTTCACTCCGAACTCAAACAAATCGACCCAGAACATCACATGGACTTAATTTTGGAGGTGATGGTCAACCCCAACTTAGTGACCGCAACAGCCTAGGATCATTGCAATCGGACTTTCGACGCGCGGTCCAGGTTCGATCCAGAACCTAACTAATCTACAAGTTTTGAGTAACATAGCGCTAACTAATCTACAAGTTTTGAGTCATGCAGATCGAATTTAAAGTGATTAATGCGAATTTCACAAGCAATCGAGTATAGCGCTAATTACCCTAAAAACAACTACTTAAGGAAAGATTAGCACAAAATTTCCAAGGTCGTTACATATATGCATCAAAGTGGAGTTCACAGCACCGTCCATCACCTTGGACGGTGCAGATAAAACATATACATCAAGGTGGGTCCCACCACCTGCACATGTCACAAGTGCAGGGTTGGCCGCACATGGATGGATGGTTTTGATATAACACAGTACACCATGGTCAGAACCACTGGTTGCTGACGTAAAATACAACAATTAGATGGCTGGTGTACACCATGCCATCTAATGTCCAAGTATGTGGGTCTCATGTGGGGCCCACCATAACGTTAATTTTCCATCCAAACTGTTTATAAGGTTACAAAGACCTGCATAAAGAGGAAAAATAAATTTCATATCGATCCAAAACTTCTGTGACCCAAAAACAGGGGTTTCAATGGTAGACGTTCAATCCCCTGCTGGTAAGTGGTGTGGACCACTCAGATGTCGTGAACGGCTAATTTTTGGAGTGACCCGATGATTAAAGGGAACCCATCAAATGCACGGAGCAGATGTTCAGCACACATCATGTGGGGCTTGTAGTGGGCCCACGGTCCAGCCCATTAGAAGCAGCAAGGCGCTACCTGCTATAGCGTTTAGAGGACGCTGATAGCAGCAGCGTAATCTCTTTCCCTTTTTTTTGCTAAGGAATTTCATAGGTGGGGCCCACATCGGGATCATCTAGTCTGTTCACTGGATTCCTAGGCTCGTGACTGGTCTAACGAGCCCAATATTGGATAGGTTTTTGACGCACAGAAACATCACAGCGGTCCTAACAGTTTTTTCTACAATATGGTCCACCAGAGATTTGGCTTGGCCTCATTTTACAGCTTAACGCCTAAAATGAGCTGGGAAGTGGAATGAACAGCATGGATCAGATCCTTTCATCAAGATGGGGTCCACATGAGTGTGACAAGCTGATAGTTGTGTCTAACCTACGTCCAAACGGTCAGACGTCTGGACGTCCTGCTACTACTATGGTGCAGCCCACCAACACCGTGTAGTTCATTGCATCAAGGTGGGTCCACATCACTGTGGCCCACCCATTGAAACACTTCTGATGTTTATTATTTCCCTTCACCCATGCCTGTCCAAACGGACAGTACGAAGGTCAGCTAGGTGGGCCCATTAAATGGACAGCGTGGATAAAAAAAATCAAGCATCAAGGTGGGGCATCAATTAGGAGAGAGAGAGAGAGAGAGAGAGAGAGAGAGAGAGAGAGAGAGAGAGAAGGAACACCCACCTTACTCTTCTTCTTCCCATATACTCCAATGCCTCTAAGAAGCTCTATCAATGGTGAAGATGACGATCTAGAGGTGGGATTGGTTGGGATATAAGGTGGGAGATGGTTGGACGTCCATGGTTTTTGCTAAGGAGAATGAGGTAGAAAGAGGGAGGGAGAGAGATAGGAGAGAGAGAGAGAGGTGAAGGTTTCTAGGCAAATAATGAGTTTGACTTTTGAAGAAAAAGGGAAGGGGTGGTTGCTTGTAAGGAGTTATGGCTAGGGTAGGGTGAGCTGATGTCACCCCTAGGGTGACATCATAGTAATTATGTTTCTAAGGAAGTACAACAACATGGACAAGTGGGTCCCGCGATCAAGCGATCAACAGTCAAGATAATGCATGGGCCGGATCTCATAATCTAAGCATCACATTAATGCACGAGACGAGTCGTCGGAACCGTGACGACGGCGCAGTCGCGATGACATAGGTCTCGGCTTGAGTCAGCTCGGGTTTACAGGATGTGACTCGAGAGTATGCGCAAATGCTATCTATATGTCACGAGTCGTCAAAATTCAACTGGGAGGACCGCAAAAATTTACGGAACGGTATGGGCTAGGATACGGGTCTTACAATATATATATAAGGATAGAAGAAGAAGAGGGATAAGAGAAAGAAAGAAGAGAGAGAGAGAGAGTGCTAGGAAGAAGAAAAGAAAGAAAGAAATGAAGGAGATTCGGTCACTCGATCAGGCTGAATTCGATTCAGGTGTGAGTCGGGCTAGCTGAGTCAAGTTCCAAACCAAAAACAAACCAAGCTCAGGTTAAGTTGGTTCAAGTCAAGACGAGCAATCGGGACTAGATCGGATCGGTCAAATCTGGTAAGTTTAAGATAACTACTTAGATTAGAAATTATCATTAAATAGATTTGTTAGTATTTTTATTGTATATTGGAAAATTTTCTAACATGGGGTTAAATTGATTCAAGCTAATTCACACATTCAAACCCTACGAAGAAGTGGACTTACATCCTAAGGTGAGGACTCACCCTTTGAGCTTCCCACTTAAATTCACCAACCTAGACATAAACAATGCTTTAATTCTATGTAATTAATAGCTCTAAGTTATTTTATAGTTTACTTATCTTATGTTATGAATATGCTAATATGTTGTACAATTGACACATGTAACGCATAATTGTTATCTCTTTAATGTTAGCAAACATTTGGTTGCCACATGTTATCTTAAGTTCTAGAGTTTGTAAATTAAGTAGATGTTGTCATTTGTGATTATCTTATAGACTAAATATCACTTGTTAAGGACTTATCATCTTACGAGCCCTATTTGACGTATATGGGTTTGATCACACACCTGCCATACATGGCTTGGATTGTATGTATGCCTTCGTGGCTTTGTTGGTCTATTGGTGCCCTTATGTGGCTTGTTGATCATGTTTGCATATCCTGTTGTTCGGTGTTCAGTCGTACCATGATTTTCAGGTGGAGCTGAAGTTCATTTATCGATTTTCTAGCCATCTTGTAGAGTTCACGTATGATATGATTTTCGGATGGCCTAGAGTTTGTTTGTTGTTTCTCCCTTCATCTTTCGGTATTCAGTCATACCATGATTTTCCGATGGAACTGAAGTTTGCTTATCGATTTTTTAGCAATCTTGCGGAGTTCACGTACGATATGATTTCCGGGTGAAGTGGAGGATAATAGTTGATTTTATATTCACCTTATGGATTTCTCTTGTACCATGATTTTTGGGTTTCTAGCTATCTTGTGGAGTTCACATACAATGTGATTTCGGGTGCAATACAAAGTCATATGTTTGATTATTTGATCATCTGAACATATTCCCTTACCTTGCGAATGTTATTATATTTTGCTTATGATGAGATCCCATGGATTGGTTTAATTTTTGAGTATATGAGTATGATTGTGAAATGCCCTGTTCAATATATCTAAATTCAATATTTGCGTTCTATATTAGTTATGAATGATGAGTGCGTAATCTTAGATGGTGCTCCTCACTGCGATAGCCATTGATGCTATCAAACCGTAATAGTTGATGCAGGTATAGGGTGAGCCGATGCTGTTCACTAGATTGCTGGAGCAGATCGAGTAGCTGGGAAGCTAGGAGGGGTCCTTGCGGCCCATATTGAGCTCCACCACTAGTTGATAGACTCTTGCTTTTGTTTTATGAACTTTACTATTTGAGGGTTGTATAAGTCCTGTATGGGTACTACATTTGAATTTTCAATGTGGTTGGAATGCTTTTATTAAATGCATGATTTACTCTAGCTTCATTGCTGTTGAATCTGATTAATGATAAGGGGTTCAAATTTACACTGAATTTTTGAGGTTAACACTCAGATTTTTGGGAAACAGGTCATGTACTCGGGTCCTGAAAACACGGGGCATTACAGTTGGTATCAGAGCGAGTCTAGATAAACCAGGCCTTGGGAAAAACGGGACTTATATGACTTCAAATAGTCTAAAGTTGAATTGATGAAAACAGAGACTTGGAGCTAAGTTTGATTCCCTTAGCATTAGGGTATTTTGTGAACTTAGAAATGTAAATTTTAGGATCCCTTGTGATTTTTAGCCTTAGTCACTTGAACTTAGAGACGAAAACTAGGTTCCCTTGTAAACTATAAGTTGTTTGAAATTAGTGACTAAACCCAAGTACCATGGCGAAAAAAGTACCCACCATGTTGTGCGTTAAATCCAACATAAGCACTCTTTAAACTCAAGGAATCATACTATGATTTTGAAATTTAAATCCCCTAATACATCTCGTTGACCAGAAACAACATCTCTCGCATGTTCCAACAAATAGAAATAATTAATAGTGAGAACTTAGAATCTTAGGCGAAATTTCAACCCTAAGCTAAGCTGGTTGAGACTAGCTTTGAAAATTTAGGTAAGTTTAACATGTTTTAAACCCAAACCCTCATGCAGAAATTTTAGGCTCCCATGAGAATTTCTAGGATATTCATTGAACTTATAAACAAATTTTACGTAATGTGGAAAGTTGGGTTAAATTCAAGAACTCATGAGTGTAGACCCCCTATAATCCATCTCAGGGCACAAATATAAGTATGAGATTATCATAGGACCTTACCCTTAGGACAAAGGCTAGAAGACGTGGTTATAAGGATGCTTAGATGGCCATCTTAGGATCTGTGGAGTTTGTTGCACCTAATCGCAAAAGGTAGGGAGTTGTTGAGCACCTATTGATTTGAACAATGCTCCAGTTGCATGATTCATACAAACTGCCTTACGATCTTAGGTTAAGACTTATTAAACTTATGAGGATAGGACAATGATAAATCCTTTCTTTCAATAAGATTATGGCCTCAAATTCCTGTCGTTCAAGATCGCAAACTTTCCAATTGCTAACTTCGCTGACAAACGAGGTGGTTAGAGAAGGGAGTCTTGAGCGCCCTCCTGCACCTCCAGTAGGCCAAGTGACACTGAAAGAGAGCCTACCTCAGGAACTATCCCATCTCAGATGCTTGTGAGTCATGTGGGCACACCTCCACCAAACGCGCAACCTAAAACCCCACCTGGTGATGTTATTAGTCAGTTGAGTACCATCGTACAACAACAACAGGCTTCGATCACCACACTGTTGGAAGCCCTCCAACATAATATGGGTGCATCGGCCTCGAAGACTGAAGAAGTTAATGGGGTAGATATGTTTGAAAGGTTTTAGAGGCTGAGGCCACCATCCTTCTCAGGAGCACCAGATCCAGTTCTAACAGAACACTGGCTGAATAGAATGACCAAGATGATGAGATCGCTGGGTTGTTCAGACGGCCAAAAGGTTATTCTCGCCACTAATGCCTTGGAAGACGAGGCTGATATATAGTGGGAAGGCGTGCTAAGAAGAGTCCCACCTAATTATCAGTGGACCTGGAGTGAGTTTAAAAAGAGGTTCAATGAAAAATACTTTCCTCCGTACCATCGTCATGAGAAAATATCCGAGTTTCTCAAGTTGGAATAAGGGAATACGACAGTGTTGCAATATGAAGCACACTTCGACGAATTATTACGATATGTACCAAAGGCTGTTGAGGACGAGGAATATAAATTGAAAAGTTTAAGGAAGGTCTCTGACTTGAAATCCAGTAGAGATTGTGCACCTTTGACTTTACTGACTTCGCTGATCTTGTGGATAAAGCCATACGAATAGAGGACTTCGAGCGTAGGGCCAAAACATGTACTCTTTTTCGAGGTTCAGCAAGCAAGGCCAAGACAACACTAATTGCATCTCCTATAGCTGAAGAGAGGATGGAGTTAATGTCTCACCCATTCTTCGGGCCAGGATAAGCTTTGCGACTATTGTGGAAGGCTAGGCCACTTCTTGAAATAGTGTTTTAAGAAATGACGAGATGAGAGAATCTTCCCTCCAGTACAACAACTTTAGCCACCATGGTACGATCTTTATAAATCTTCCTTAGTAGTTCTAAAGTAGTTCGTAAGGATTATAATTTTTTAGAATGCTTAGTAATGTGACTGTAACAATTAGAAATAAATAAATTATTGATTTTAGGATAGCACCCCTAATAGTTAAAATGCAGTGTTAAAGCGTAATGAACCATTTAGGCCTATTCCTTAGGAAAATAGAAAATTAAATAAAATATCTCAAATGAATAGAAAGATCGGGAACACGAATCAATGGAACCATGTTTAAGCAAAGTTCATGCGGTCTGATTCAAATTCTAAATCCTAATGATTATAATGATCTCAATGCCCTGATCAAGCAGAAGATCAATCCTCACGGGGATTAAGAAAGATACTAGTAAACTCACTGCCCGGCCAGGCAGAAGTTCGGCGTATCAGGCCCAGACCAACTATAACTGTCTACTTATATTTACCCGAACACTAAAAACATAAACTACTCTTCCTTTAAGATGACATCGAGCGCATAGTACCTTTTCCTATATATATATATATATATATATATATATATATATCTATATATATATATATATATATATATATATATATATATATATATATATATATATATATAAATAGGATAGTCATGATGAAACTCTTCTTTCGACATGTGAGCAAACCCTTGATCTTAATTGGTACTAAAGGAAATTTGGATGACGATAATCGAATCTCGTGGGCAAGATTCTTCTTTAAGGGGGGTAGATTGTAACACCCTGTACTTTTCAGTACTCGGGTGTTAACAGGATGACCAAATAATTCATTCTAAATGGGATATAACTGTATGTATGTATATATATATATATATATATATATATATATATATATATATATATATATATATATATATATATATATATATTAATACAAAATAATTTTATAATTATTAGTAACAATATGTATGTTACTTTAATTATTTAAATTATGTATATTATTTAAACTATATATAAAACAAATTGTATACCAACACATTATTATATAATCAATGTATATTAATTAATACTTACATTTTATAGTATACTATACTATATATAAAATATATATCTCTTAATATTAATTCTGCTATACTAATATATGCACATATATAATCACGAAAATACATTATAAATATTAATGATTGTAAATAAATACTTATCTATAACTATTAATTTATTATACTAAACAAATATGTATATATATTGTTATTATATAATCTAAAATAGATAGTGGCCCTGATAGGCTCGTCAGTTAGATGAACGACCCTTATTGTGAGTGTGGATCCCAAATCTCCATCAGATCAATGATAAATAATACTAAATGGCCATATTTCAGTTGATATGGCCTACTTAAGCATGGGATTTGCCTCATTCTTTGGGCTGGGCCCTAATAAGGGCTGACAAAACAGATGAACAGAGCGAATTTATTGAAATCATCATGGTGGACCCCACTTCATTCAATGCATGTGCATAGAAGATGCACAACCGCCTTGCACTGGACTGGAAACCCAGTCAAATAGGTTTTGACTCGATATCTCCCAAAATGGAGATTTCTTCCGGACTCTCCCTCCAACGCTGTTTGAAACAGTTGGCACCATGCGTTGATCTGTGCCCCACCATCATAGATTATTCTCACGATCTAAACCGTCCATCTTGTTGAGGGCCCGAAGATGATCAGAACCATGGTTAATCCACCTGCTAGATTGCACCTACACACACACACACACGAGGACAGACGCAAACAGGGCCTGCAAACCATGATTCCCAAAAATGGAAATTCCATTCTGCTGCTGCTTAGCGATCCGTGTGAGCCTGCAAGGGCAGATCTGGACCATCCAAAGTGAGGTAATCTCGACCATCCAACCTATGGCATCACTCCCTCAATACCAGAGAGAGAAAACCACAACCGATTTTCTGTTGCCAGCAGTATTCAGGTACTGTTGTAAAATAAACCCAATCCAGGCCGTTTAATCCTCATCCAACGGCTCTAGGAGCTACGGTAAGCCATAAAAAGATCCCATATCGAGCAGCAATAGCAAGATTCTCCTCCACTCTTGCGGTGACTTGAGAATCGACCATTTTCTCCACTTCTGAACCCACCACCCAAACCTACATAGAGCTTTAAGAGAGCTTATCCATAAGCTCCCTAGGGTGTAAGACCCGTATCCTAGTCCGTACCGTTCCATTAGCTTCCGCAGTTCTTCTGGTCAAATTTTGGCAACCTTCGCACCGTATCCGATGTTTGCGCACGATCCTAAACTAGGTCCCGCACACCGACATCGGCTCGATCCGAAACTTATATCATAGCGACCGTGCCGTCGCCATGGTTCCAACGCCGTGACTTACGCACCGAACCGATACCCAGGCTAGAAGATGTCGGTCTGCATTTATTTCGAAGAAACACCGCGCGTTGCGAATCTCGAGGGAATCTCTACAACAAGTCTCATCAATCAACCATAAATGCATCCCTTATCCAAGTATAACCACCCCACTCCTCCTTTTCCCATAAGTCAAACCTCTCTCTCCCTTACCATTCCTTCTTTAAAAAAATTTCAAACTAAACCATCCCTCTTTTACCCATTTTTCAAACCACCCCATACCATCCATTCTTTTTCTTATTTTATTCCTTTATTCCATTTTCTTAAGCTCTCTCCCAAGCAACCCAAGACACTCCATACGTCCAAGCTTCCCTCTCCCTCCCAAGTGTGGTCCACCTTCTCATCTTCTATCTATACCTTCTCATCTTCCATCTCAACCATCCAAACCCCATCATCCACCGTCCAAGGCAAGGTAAGGAGCATAGAAGGCTAAGGGAGCAAGGAGGAGGCCTAAAGGTGGGTGATCTACCGTTGTTTTTTATTTTTAAGGGCCACTTGTTGTGGGACCCACATGATGTATGCATATACAAGGGAAGGCCCATTAGTGGCGGGGTCCCTTCCCCTTCACGTCTCCCTCTCTCTCTAGCTATTATGATGGGAGTGGGCCCCACAAATGTGTGTTATAGATATCCACCAAATGGTGTGGCCCATCCTGTTACAAGTGGTGGTCCACACCATCCATTATTTGGGAATATGGAGATCCCCACATTGGATTAAGGATATATGTCATATTATATTTATATATATATATGTATAAATATGTATACATATAGGTGGGCCACATCCAAGTGGGACCCACCACAGTGCTTGTGCCACATGTAGATTGTCCAGCGTCTCTGGACGCTGGACGTGGTGTGGTAAACAGAGAAGAGTGAACTGGCGCTGATGCACAAGCCAGCTTTAAAAATAATAATAATAAAATAATATATTTTTTTGGGCACTCATGTAGGCCCCACCTGGATGTATGTATAAAATCTAAGCCATCCATCCTCTTCCTCAGATCATTTTAGGCGTTGAGCTAAAAAATGAAGCTGATCCCTTTTCTTGGCGGGCCATACCATAGAAAACAGTGTTCCTACCTTCGATTTACTCCCTGATGCTCTTGTATATCAAAAACAGCCCAATATTGGACTCTATGGGTTTGTATCGAGCCACAGGGACCAATGGCTAGAGTGGATCTTGCTGATGCAGGCCCCATCTAACAAACAGCAGCAGCGCTGCTATCAGAAGACGCAGGCGCTGCCTGCGGCTGTGTGGCGGGCCAACGGTTGGGTTAGGGCTCACGGCCCCAACTGTGGGCCCCACCTTGATGCTTTTCGACCATCAAAACAATGCATTTGATGGGTCCCCACGGACCAGGTGGCCACCCTAAAAATCAGCTGTGTACGGAACTCAGGTGGGCCACACCATCTAAAATCATGTGAAGACATGCCAAAAACATATAAAATCACTTGTGGGGCTTACCTGAAATTTGGATGCGGCTGAAACTTGGTTTGTAGCCTCAGCCAAGTGGGACACACATAATGAGCGGGCTGGATTTGTGGACCACATCACGGTGGGCTTCCTATCCATGTGATATAAATATATATATATATATATATATATATAAATCATCACGGTGGGCTTCCTGACCGTGTGACAGATTGGATGTAAATAAACATTATGGTGGGCCCTACCCACGGTCTGTGTGACCTTATAAATAGTTTGGGTGGAAAATAAACATGCCAGTGGGCCCCAGTCCAGTGGGCCCTACCCTGGTCCATGTGACCTTATGAACAGTTGGATGGCAAATAAACAGTACCATGGGCCCAAGGTCCAAGTGACCTTATGAACAGTTTGGATGGCGCATAAACATTATGGTGGGCCCAGGTTGGATAGAAAATAAACATTTTAAGCGGGCCCTAGGTCCTTGTGACCTCATCAGTAGGTTGGATGGAAAATAAACATTATGGTAGGCCCCACATGGGACCCACTTATGTATGTATTATAATCCATACCCTCCATTAGTGTGGGCCCCACCATGATGCGTGTGTTTCATCCAAATCATCCAATCATTTTGAAAATTATTTTAAGGCCCATTGTTGAGGCCCACCTTAAATTGTATAAGCCCATTGTGATGTATGCGAGACCCATGTATGTAAGGCCCATGTGACTAGGCCCATGTTGATGCATTTGTGGCCCATCATTGAGGACCACCTTGATATATATATATACGAGACCCATGTATGAGGCCCATTTGATGTACTGGAGGCCCATGGGTCAAGGCCCTATAGGATGTACATAAGGCCCATTGTAGTATGATTCTGCCATGGTATATGTGTTGATTTTATAGCAGGCTACACCTTGGGAGCAATGATGGTTTGATGTCCACATTGTAAGGATGATGTTGGTTAAATGTCCGCATTGTCACTCTCTCCCTAGGGCCCATTAATAGGCCTATACCTATAGCATATAGTCCGTCTAGGCCCATCTTCGTTTTGATTAGAGCTCATCACCACATAACATGTATAACATAGGTCCATGATTCATGATCATACGCATCATATGTATCCCTGATATGAGAAGTGACTGATCATAGCATATGCCTTCGGACATATTGTTTATGGGCTTCCTGATAGGCGGAGTCGCCCCACATGAGCGCTCAGTACGCGCAAGATTGTTGCATGTCTGATAGTATGATTCATACACTTGCATTTGTGTGATTGTGATTATTGTATGCCCTAGTGACATCAGGGCCATAGCGTCCATAGACACATCGTGCGTGGTTGGATTGGATACCAAAAATATTGTTACTAAGCATCGGGGCATCATAGATGTCCCTAGGTGAAAATCCCTAAACCCAATGTTACCAGAGGATGACTCTAACGTCGAGACCGAGTGAATATATGAGCGCATGAGGGCCGAATACCAGGAGGCCGCGTCTCCCACTGTGTTGTGGTCGGTTGGAAAGGGGTGTGACCTTACTTGCCCGAGGGTAGGGGGCAAGACTAGGTTGAGTTTGACCAGCTCACGAATGAGTCTGCTATCGACGTGCCGGATAGGTATTGGCAGACTATTGTCTAGGCGGATAGTCAGGTTTCTTTCGCTCACTTGGACTGTGCGGCTTAAGAGCAGTAGTGCCTCTTGGAGTGTACTAAACCCCGGTGATTATCCAGAATGAGAACTGTACTGATATATGATGAGGATTGGCATGATTGAGTTGCATCTCGCATCGCATGGCCGTGTTATGGCCAATAACATTCATATCTTCCGCCGCATAGCCTTAGTACGGCTGATTGCATTCATGTATTCATCACCATGATTCCGCATTACTCTGACCTTGCATTCTGAGCACGCTTATATTGCGCACACACTTACACCACCCTCTAAGCTTTCTATAAGCTTATGACCACTGATGCGTGTAGGTGACGGTAGGATGTAGCTGTAGCATAGTAGCAGCAGGAGCGTGCAGACAAGCTTTGGAGTTTCTATCTTATGCATTATCTTGTATTCCCTTCAAATGCATTATACTCAAAAGTTTTTGATCATAGTGGATTTTGTGATGGTGTTCTTGTGGTTATTATTCATGGGTTATGCTTTTGGTTATGCTCATTATGAATCAAACTGATAATTATAAATCCTCCTTGTAGTATCCCAGGATCGGAACTTGGTAAATGGGTGCCGGGAGCAATAATGGGGTTCTACAGAGGCTGTCGGTGCCAGATTCGGCGATCGGGAATTTTGTGAGCCCGGTTTTCGAGTTCGGGGTGTGACATAGGGTCCCTATAAACCATCCCACGCTGTCAGATTGAAGGAAGAAGTAATGGGAGAGAGTCCGCCATTAACGCCCGCCCTCTCCTCCACTGTTTTTCCTTCACCACACTGAGTTGGATTGGCTCAGTCAGGCTGAGTGATTCCAGCATTGTTGCCAGAATGAGGCAAGAAAGAAGTAGAAGTCAGAGATAAAGAGGGAAGACGGGGAGAAAGAGAATGAGAGAGAGAGAGAGAAGGTGGTGCGACTATGCTGCCGCACCCGTCTGAGTTGGGTCAGGTCGCGGGTCGAGTCAGGGATCCTTCCCTGTCCAGAGAGGAAGAAGAAGAAAGTGGAGAGAAGGAGAGCAGAAGAAAAGGGGAAGAAAAGAGGGAGAGAAGGCAGTCTTGGAGTTGTTGTTTGGTCAAAAACTGAGTCGACTCAGTTTTGAAATTGAGTTGACTAGGTCAGGTGGCCTAGTCCTGCTGGGATTCCAGCAAGGGAAAAAAAGGGGGGAGAAAGAGAGAGAGTAAGAAGGAAGAGGAAAGAGAGTTGGGAGTCGAGCCAACTCGCTGCCGAGTTGTGGCTGTCGAGTTAACTCGGTCCAGGTGCTTGTTACACGTATATATGTGTGTGTGTGTGTGTGTGTGTGTGTGTGTGTGTGTGTGTGTGTGTGTGTGTGTGTGTGTGTGTCTATATATAAGGGTAGAAGAAGAAGAGGGATAGGAGAAAAAAAGAAGAGAGAGAGAGAGAGTGCTAGGAAGAAGAAAAGAAAGAAAGAAATGAAGGAGATTCGGTCACTCGGTCAAGCTGAATTCGATTCAGGTGCGAGTCGGGCTAGCTAAGTCGAGTTCCAAACCAAAAACAAACCAAGCTCGAGTTGAGTTGGTTCAAGTCAAGATGAGCAACTGAGACTAGATCAGATCAGTCAAATCAGGTAAGTTTAAGATAATTACTTAGATTAGAAATTATCATTAAATAGATTTGTTAGTATTTTTATTGTATATTGGGAAATTTTCAAACATGTGGTTAAATTGATTCAAGCTAATTCACACATTCAAACCCTACGAGGAAGTGGACTTACATCCTAAGGTGAGGACTCACCCTTTAAGCTTCCTACTTAAATTCACCAACCTAGACATGAACGATGCTTTGATTCCATGTAATTAGTAGCTTTAAGTTATTTTATAGTTTACTTATCTCATGTTATGAATATGCTAATATGTTGTACAATTGACACATGTAATGTAAAATTGTTGTGTCTCTTTAATGTTAGCAAACATTCGGTTGCCACATGTTATCTCGAGTTGTAGAGTTTACAAATTAAGTAGATGTTGTCATTTGTGATTATCTTATGGACTGAATATCGCTTGTTAAGGACTTATCATCTTATCATCTTACGAGCCCTATTTGACTTATACGGGTTTGATCACACACCTGCCATACATGGCTTGGACTGTATGTTTGCCCTTGTGGCTTTGTTGGTCTATTGGTTCCCTTATGTGGCTTGTTGGTTATGTTTGCATATCCTGTTGTTCCTAGCCATCTTGCGGTGTTCAGTCGTACCATGATTTCTAGGTGGAGCTGAAGTTCGTTTATCAATTTTCTAGCTAGCTTGCGGAGTTCACGTACGATATGATTTCCTAATGGTCTAGAGTTTGTTGGTTGTTTCTCCCTTCATCTTTCGGTATTCAGTTGTACCATGATTTCTGGGTGGAGCTGAAGTTCACTTATCAATTTTCTAGCCATCTTATGGAGTTCACGTACGATAAAATTCCCGGGTGAAGTGGAGGATAATGGTTGATTTTATATTCACCTTATGGATTTCGCTTGTATCATGAAGTTCGTTCATCAATTTTCTAGCCATCTTGCGAAGTTCACATACAATGTGATTTCGGGTGCAATACAAAGTCGTATGTTTGATTATTTGATCATCTGAACATATTCCCTTACCTTGCGAATGTTATTATATTTTTCTTATGATGAGATCCCATTGATTGGTTTAATTTTTGAGTGTTTGAGTATGATTGTGAAATGCCCTGTTCAATATATTTAAATTCATGACTTGTGTTCTATATTAGTTATGAATGATGAGTGCGTAATCTTAGAGGGTGCTCCTCACTGTGATAGCCATTGATGCTATCAAACCGTAATAGTTAATGCAGGTATAGAGCGAGCCGATGCTGTTCACTAGATTGCTAGAGCAGATTGAGTAGCTGGGAAGCTAGGCGGGGTCCTTGCGGCCCATATTGAGCTCCACCACTAGTTGATAGACTCCTGCTTTTGTTTTATGCACGTTAGTATTTGAGGGTTGTATAAGTCCTATATGGGCACTACATTTGAATTTTCATTATGGTTGGAATGTTTTTATTAAATGCATGGCTTACTCTAGCTTCGTTGCTGGTTACTCTGATTAATGATAAGCGGTTCAAATTTACACTGAAATTTTGAGGTTAACACTCGAGTTTTTGGGAAACGGGTCATGTACTCGAGTCCTGAAAACATGGGGCGTTACACTAATGGACCCAAATAAGTCCTAGATGGACTTTAAGATTAAAATAATCTTACTGGCAACTAATGGGGACCCAACATTTTGGGTTAGCCTAATATGAATAGATGGATCATGCAAATATCAATGGGACCCAAGATTTGGGTCAACCCTCTTAGAGAATGATAAGAATGGGCCTAACAATGGGCCTAAGGGAAGGTCATAATGTGGACATTTAAAAACCATTGTCCATACAATGTGGACATTTAACCAACATTGCTCCCAAGGAGTGGCCCACATGGAGCCAAACATATAGTGGTGCTCATGGCCTCACACAAGGGCCTCATATACATCACAATGGGCCTTACACAAGGGCCTAATATACTTCATAATGGGTCTCACACAAGGACTTAATAAAACAGTTCATAGCCCTCATCATGGCTGGAAAATAAATGGGCTTCACTCATATTATCTCATACATCAATATTGCGCCTCTTGGGTTAGCCCATAGCCCACATACATCAAGGTAGGCCACATGCGGCAGCCCAAAGCCCAGCAAAATGCTGAGGTAGGGTATGTCTAGCACATTCAACATGGTGGGCCTCTTTGGGCAGCCCATAAGCTCCAAAAATATAGCTAGGCCAAGTGTACAATATACTCAACATAGTGGTTTACAAATCAGCCCATATAGTCCACCATAATGGATGGATAACACATCATTATAAGAATTTTAAGGCTAGATATTCAGCCCATCTGGCCCATTAAACATCCAGAAAATCTGGGCAATTTGGCCCTTATACAATCAGATGAAAGGTGGGCCTAACAAAGCATCAAAGGGGCCCAAATTCTGTTCAACATGGTGGAGTATATCATATAAGGAGGTGGGCCTACTAGTGGACTTTTAAGCCAGCAGCAGTCCAGTCAATCTGGACATTAAGGGCTAGATGACTAAGGATAAAACATGCATCAAATGGGTCCCACGTCCAGGGGGCTGGACGATGTAGACAAAACATCAAGGCGGGCCTGTTGCACCATAAAATGGCCTCATGAGGCACCCCATGATTCAATCAAGATAGATGGGCAGCCACGAACAACATACATGTCAAGGTGGGCTCGGCACAATCCATATGGGCCCCACCAAATAGACAACTAGGATATACAATGCATATATATGGTGGGGTCCACGTCCAGCAGTGGACGGTGTGGATATACATCATGTGGACCCCACGTCCCAGCCCATGGAAAGCATGGGAAAACACATAAATTCAAGGTGGGTTCCCATCGTCCAGTAGCTGGACGGTGGGGATATACAACACATAAATCATGGTGACCTCATGTGGGACCCATGGTCCGGACGAAGTGGATACAACACTACATCAAGGTGGGCCCCACCCCCACATGTGCAGCACGTGTGGGGTGGGTCCCACGTCCTGAAAACAGATGGACGGTTGGATATAACACATACCTCATGATCAGACCCATAGAACTTGCTGACGTCAATACAACAGTTATGAAGCGTATGGGACCCACTGTCGACCTGGATGGACGGTGTGGATTTCACACACACATCATGGTGGGCCACAAACGGACAGCGTGGTTAAATCACATACATCAAAGGTGGTCCCCACCGTCCAGACTACTGGACAGTGTGGATATAAGACACATGCATCACATGTGGGTCCCACGTCCATGTATGGACGGACGGTGTGGATATTCATCAAGTGGGACCACACGTGTGGCCCACCAATGTTTTGAATAAAGCTGATATTTGTGTTTTCTCTGCCCAAGACCGACTGTCCAGGCGAGACAACCCTGTTGGATGGTAAGCATCGTTGGGCCCACAGATGGATGACCAGGATATAAAATACATAGATCAGGGAGACCTGGTGTTGATGATCATTAAGGTGGGGTCCACATGTGTCATCCTAACACATAAATTCCATGTAAAATCAAAGCAAAACCCCTCTACAAACATCAAATGGACCTGGAGAAAAATTTGGACAACAACATGTTGCTGTCCAATTCTAGGCCAAAAGCTTGCTAGAAAAAAAATAAACAACACCATGTACATCAAGATTGGACCACCTAAATGGGCCCCACACACTCAGACCAAGGCCCACATGCATCAGACCTTTACATGCAAGACAAGGCAGCAAGGTGGGCCGGCCTGCGTCTAGAAAATTGGACAGTAGGGGCGTCCCACCCTGTTGGACAGTCTGGATTTGCTGAGCACATCAGGTAAGCCATGATCATCAAAAATATAGGAGATGTTAGGAGTGACTAAAATCTAACCCTAGAGAGCACCCACCTTCAAATCTCAAGCTCCTTCTTCTAACAATGGGATCCTAGTGGGCCAAGGAAGATGTTTCAATGGTTGAGATTGTCTTTAGATGGTTGGATGAGGGGGTATAGGAGCATGCAAGGGGCTGGATTTTTAGAGAGCTTGGGACGTCCAAGGACTTACAACAATGGAAGAATGGGAGAATGAAAGAGGGAAAGAGAGAGATGAAGGAGAGAGAGAGAGTTAGTGGGGTAGGGGAGTAGGGTAGCTAGCTTCTCTCTCCTAGCTAGGCAATGATTTGCTGTAAGAAGGCATGGCTAGGGTCATCATTGCTTTGCAAGAAGCACGAGGCTATGGGGGTAGGATGATGTCATCCTAGGTTAGCTAGGGTGACATCGCCCACATGATTGCCTAGGGAAATGGGCATGGACACCATGGGTACCACGAGGATGATCAATGGTCGGGATAATGTGAGGGCTGGATCTCACTATCTAAACTCAGATTGAAGCACAATGCACGACGTTAGAACCGCGGCAACGACACGGTCGTAATGGCATAAGTCTCGGGTTAAGTTGACTCGAGTTTACAGGATGCGACTTAAGGTCACGCGCAAACGATATCTACAGGTCGCAGGTCGTCGGAATTTGACCCGGAGGACCGTGGGATCCTACGGAATGGAATGGTCACTAGGAGACAGGCCTGGCAATATTAATGAATGTATGGAAAATAATTCTTTACAAAAAGTAAATACCTTTGTGCAAAACCATTTGGATGATAATCATGACAGAAGAATAATGTACTCTTGCAACTACGCTATTAAAAACAATATCATCGATTAAAAAAAGACATAAAAAGTAAAAAAAAAAAGTTCATTGAAAATAACTTCATTAATATAACAAGTAATACTTCTAGAACCATGACACATCCATCCACATATTTTTTCTTTTTCTTTACACATTCAAAAATACTTGTAACTAGAAACTCATGAATGGTAGTGGCCCAAGCATAACTATGAAACTTATTTACATAGTAAAACAAGAATATAGCAGTAGTCTCACTGGCGATTGGAAATAGATTTGTATTGAATAGATATGTAATGAACAATTTTGTAAAATCGGATAAATATTCTTCCAAACTTTCTTCCAACTTCTCAATATTTTATTAACTCTCTTAAGAAGAAAATTTGTAAAATATTTTTTCTTTATTTCTTTATTAGAAGCATCCAATTCCCTTCTCAAATCCATGTATTCTCTATTTATACTCAACCCCAAATATGGCAATGTCTTGGGGTTTAAGAAAGACCCACTTTCCTTCAAGGAGGAAACAATTATGTCCATCATCTCATGTAGCGATAAGACTGTTTAGAAATGTGCGTTTAACTAAAAACTTCAGGAAATGTACAAATCCTTTAAAAGGAGTATCTTCTATCGCTTTAATATGCTCATCCTTCAAATTTACTCTCCTAATAAAATTATAAAACTTCGACGGAGTACATCTAGTACTATAATTGACATTTTATGAGTGAATGGTCTCCTCCTACATTCAATGAGAAACAATCAGAATGAATTCATCCTATACTTTTTACCTATTGCATCTTAAATCATTATAAATTTGATGGACATTATTTGAAAGAGATGGTAAAATAACTCACCTTGTCATACTAAATATGGCTTCAATAAGATTTTATAATATGTGAATATACTCCTATTCATAAGACAAATAAATGATGAGAGAAAAACTAAATGATAACATAAGAAAAAAAAAGCTTTGAGGTATGTCTAAATTTTAAATAGGCTCAACCCAGATCATCCATATTCAAAGTAAGAAAGCCAAAATGTCGAATGGTTCAAATAACCCAAAGAGAGTTTTTTTTTTTCATCCTCCATACAAAGTTGATTACGCTTTAGGATGTGAATGGGTTTCAAGGAGAGCATGGGGTTACACTTAATGGTGTGTGGGATGATGGTGTATGATGTTGTTACACTTAAGAATGCGACCTGGTGAAGAGTGTAATTGGATTACCTTTCGGATGTGTATAGGTTTCAAAGCAAAGTGACGTAGTTACACTTTAGGGTGTGATGGGGATGACAAAGTGTGATTAAGTTAAACTTAAGAATGTGAATTGATGAATAGTATAACTTGATTAACTTAATAATGTGAGTGGATTTGAAGATTGAATGATGGGGTTACACATGAGGATATAATGGGAATGATGGAGTGAGTGATGGGGTTAACTTTTGAGATTGTGATGTGTTGGTCGAGAGTGTAATTTGGTAACATTTAAGGATGTATGTGAGTTTCAACATAGAGTGATGGTATTACACTTGAGGGAATGATGGGGTGTGTGTTGTGGTTGCACATGAGAACGTTAATTGGTTGGTGTTGATTATAACTTAGGTACACTTCAATTTGTGAGGGACTTTCAAGATTAAGTGATGGGGTTTACTTGAGGGTATGATGGGGATAATAGAATATGTGATGGGATTATCCTTGAGATTGATGTGGTTGATTGAGAGTATAAATTGGTTTCACTTTAGGATGTGAATTGATTTTAATTAGATAGATGATGGGGTTACACTTGATAGTATGATGGGGATGATGGGGTGTGTGTTAGAGTTAAACTTGAGAATGTGATATGGATAGTGGAGTGTAATTGTTTTACACTTGGCAATGTGTTATGTATTTTAAAGAAGTGTGATGCGATTCCACTTAAAGGTGTGATGAGGATGGAGTATGTGATTACACTTAAGGGTTGAAATTTTTTAGGAAAAATCTGAAAAGCGTTTAAGAAAATATTAAATACTGACATGTCTCCTAGCTAGCTAGATCTTTGTCTTTACATCTATGCACAACCACTATGATAAATACAAACAATAACAATGTTAATGCATCAACAACTAACAATGATTACCACTAGATCACCTCAACATCTAAATAATGGACCTAAAGGTGATGAAGCATGGCCTCAAAATAACATTGGTAGGCAAATCCTAACTTGAATTTACCCAAAAAATTGGATAATAACTATTTACAAGATGTGCTCTATCTAGATTTGCATCCAAAATGGCACGAGTGTATGCGTATTGTACATTGAACCAATTGCTAACATTCAAACCACATGGAGAACATGAGAAGGCATACTTGATACATGATTTTAAATTCAACATACATCAAATGGGCCTTTTAAAGGCTCAACCATATATGAACTCACATTCATTTAAACACATCTTATTAATTGCACCTAATTAAGATTGAGAGCGTTAAATCACTTCAGTTTTCCTACTATTACCTATCCAAGCCATTCTCTGCAAGATAAATTGTATAGTGGACATACTTGCCATGTTCACGATGGCTTAGACTACACATCATTAAACTTCCATGAAACACATGCACTAATGCCATGTCTTAACCAATAAAATGAGTGATACAAAATTAACTCAATTAGTGTGTGACCCTAAAAACTCAGACAAATGTGGAACTTAGGTTGGCGAGAGCATTAGGAATAGTACAAATCATGCCTAAAACCACTAAATTGATTGGTGTGGCCCACCTAAATATTGGAATGGTAGAAATTTTTTGTAACATCCCAGATTTTTGCCAACTTGGAGTTAGACGTACTTAAGCAATGGGTCGATCCTAACACCTTAATTGCTTCTCAAAAACTCAATCCCAAAGTCTCAAATCCCCTTTCAACCCATTTCCTTCAAAATCTCTCATTTCCTTCAAAAATCTCACCTTTCACCACCTTATTCTTCAAATTTTTCTAAGTACTTTCATATTAGATACTAATCCTAAAGTTCAAATGATGAAGAACAATACTTAAAATAAAACTTACTATGAATGGTAAATACGTAAATAAAATGGGCTTTTGACTATTAACCTTTTGGAATCTTACAAAATAAATAGATTGTTTAGATAGATTAGCTTCTCCTACCCCAAAATAATATATTACACATCAAATAACTCATTCTGGTTTACAGATGAGACCCGATAATACCTCGACAGACTCGGGGGCCCAAACGTCACAATTCGGGGGGACCCGAGGTGGGTCCCGCATGTATTCCGCACCCCCGGGGGGGGGGGGGGACATTGCCCCTGGGGCTATCCATCACCCTAGAGTCCAGCGACCGGCGAGGGGCTTGCCGGTTCGGCAAGGCCTCGTCCGTACAGCGGGCCGGGCAGTCCACTTTTCACAAATTTCTCCGACTTTCGTCCAACTTTGAAAAATCATATCTCCCTCGTTATAACTCCAATTTAGGTGATTCAAAAGCCACATTGAAGCTTGATAAGTATAGTTTCATATAAAAATAAGTTAAAAATATAATAATATACTTAATATAGTTAAATATAGGTCGTTGCAACAACTATCTGAAAAATTATTAGTTTGGACAGCTGTTGCTTCTGAAATTTTTAGAATTTTTCTACAATACAAAATATAATGAAATTTGGTAGGAATGAAGTAGACTTAATGAAGAACTATTAAAAAATAATTAAAATAATATACCAACTAAAAGTACCAGAAAGGGGCGTAGAACTGCCCTAGGACCTTATTCTATCGTAATTAGGGCACGATTTAGTTAAGTGCTAAACTGAACAATCAATAGAATTAGCTAGAACTACTTTAAATATGAACTACAAGACTCAAAATGTGTAGAATCATTAATGCTATATTATCTTGAAACTTAGGATCCATCTCAAAACCCAGTTGCTCTTGGGAGCACCTTGAAACTCCATATCGGACCTGGACCGCACGTCGAAAGTTCGATTATCTCGAAACCATACGGTTATGACTGCCTTGCTGGACTTGACAAACCCCTCAGAAATCAAGTCCTAATAGTGTCTAGAAATGCACAACTTGAGCCCAGAGCAAAGTGTGTGAGAAACATGGATATCTTTAGAAATAAAATCTGAATTTAAGTAATCTGAGTCGTGTCACTTACGGGCCAAATATAAGGATTTAGACCGTCAGAATCTGACCCAAATACACCCTCAGATCAGGAGAAATGTCCCACACATGTCGATGTACTTATGGCCTTGATCGAGTGACCGTGACCGTTGAAGTGAAACTGGTCCGTCACGGCTGATTTGTAAATTCGATCAGAACGAAAACTCAGCCTAACCTAGATCCATGGTCAGGGAGCTTAAGTCCGACCGCACGTGGAAAAGGGGCCACTAGAAGTGCTCTGTTGGACCGAAACAACCCATATTTGGATATAACCTAAGTATACCTTGGCCTTGGGGCCATTCCCATCAAACCTGGGCCTATATAAGGACCTTAAACACTCCCTCTCATATGTCATACGAATTTTGCAAACCCTAAGGGAAAGAAGAGAGAAAAGAGAAGAAGAAAGTGAGGAAGAGAGAGAGAGAGAGTGAAAGATAGATGTTGGGATCTTTCCCTAACGCTCCACGTGCTTAGCCACCACTCCTGTGTCGTTATACAGGCGATACCAATCCCGTTCTTAGGTAAGAAAACCTAACCCTAATCTGTTTTAAGGTTTCAGATAGTGTAAGTTATGAAATAGCTAACCTAATTTATGTTATAGGTTGCTAATTTACCGTAGACAAAGACTTAGCTTTAAAACTGAGTTCGTTACGCGTTTACCGGCATAAGGTGCGGACTATAAATGTATAGGTTATGGTTTTCAAAGCTTTAAATGTCGGTTAATGATTCATAACTGACGTGGGTGCTATTTTACATGCAAAATGCGTCGTCTGTTTTGTTTTACAAGTATATATGAACTATTTGACATATAGTGTATTCTATGTATATGTTGTGATATTTGAATACGTATGGAATTTGGAATTATGCCTAATATGATTATCTATCGTGGATATATACTTGTTATATATGCGACAACTCCTTAGCGAAAGGACTTGCCCTAAATCACACCACGGCCAATATACGTTATATATGTTAAAGTGTGTAACCCAAGTGTTTGTGGAAATGATTAAATGAATATGGAACCCGGATTCATGCACGCCATGATTATCCACCGTGGGTATATGCATATGGTATACGAGGCAACTCCCTAGTGTAAGGATTTGCCCTAAGACGTGCTATCACCAAAATACATCATGTATGTTGGAATGTGTAGTCTAAGTATTTGTAGAAATGTCTGAATGAACAAGTGTGTAATAAGTTGTACTTTATATGGTTGTTGAGAAGAGATTCTTAACTATATTAACGATGTGTATGATTTCCTTCATGTAACTTACATTCTTTGTCTGTTTTACTTAGACACTACTTATGTGTGAATTCATGTTTAAGTTGAAATCCATCAAATGCTCACATGCTTGTATGATTGGAATTGTTGATCCATTACTGTTCTGATTAGCTTGTATAATTATTTGTTATAATTGAATGTGTTTAGGACTATGAAAAAGTCCAGGCAATCGGTAACAAGTTCTGATTTGATGGCTAAGGTTGTCTCGCCACATAGGACGTGATCGATGAATCCGAGCCGTACTTGGGATGTTGGCAGTGGTTAGGCCACACGGAGTGCTTACGCACTTCATGTCAATTAAGTCAACGTGCGCTTGTACTAGTCGAGCTCATCAAGTAACCCGATTGACCCGATGTATGTTTATCATGTATGGATGTTACTACTTGAATCTAAGGTACCAAACTCACTAGTGAAAACCCTTTTAAACCTTGGTACCTCGATCCGCTAAGACTCATGAGCCAGGCATGGTGGTATGGGACACCGTGGTCGAGCTGTCGGCTTATGCTGGGGTCACGAGCCTCCCCGTAGTGACCAGTGAGCACCCAGACTCGTGACCCGAATACAGTGGTATGGGATACTGTATTTGAGCTGTTGGCCTACAGTAATAAGGTGACGAGCCCTTTGTAGTGACCTCGAGCGTATGCTAAGATTACATAGAGGTGACGAGCCCTTACATAGCAACAAGAGTACACTAGGCCTGCACTGATAAGGTGACGAGCCCTTTGCAGCGACCTAGAACTGTATCATCGTATGAGATTTACTAGGACTGACGACCCTAGAATGGATCATTGTTTGGGAATGATATAAGGGAGGTACCTTAGATTTCCAATCTTGCTGTATGAAAGGGACTAATAATAACTCAGTAATCACGCTCATTACATCGCACTGCATGTGCCCCGGGTTGAAGAGCACAGAGGGAAGAAAGCATGCCGCGACCGTAAGATGGTGTCGCACGAGGGAGTGTAGGCGAGGGCATGCATCATACTTACATTTCATCCTTGCATTAATAAGAGTATATAGGAATGTCTGATATGTCTGCTTTATCATTACTGCTTGACTGAATTGATAACATGTTAACCTTTGCTCTATGGTTCCATTGAGTTGATCACTCATTCCCACGTTACGGGACGGTGTTGTACACACAAACCAGACCCTGTTGTAGGTTCAGATGATGGCGTAGCCTGTGAGGCAGAGCCAGACTTTTATGATGATGAGGAGGGTTTCTCCTATATGCAGCTATCAGGCGTGTCTATGTAGACCGTGTTCTGATCGACGGGGCTTACAGGGATGAATAGATATCATTACACTCGTTATGATTGTATTTTGGAGCACATATGTATATTCATTTTATACATTTTGCGAGTATACATGTACATGTTTAACCTAGTAACCTGATCATACTTCGGAGACTTACTACAGTTCATATATCTTATACATCTAATACAGTCTTCCGCTTGCAAAATTCACTTGTCTCTGGAGTATGATATGCTATTTTGGTATAATCCCATTCATGTTTAATGCACTAATATGGACAACATTTAATCATCATTATCTATGTTGCATAAGCAATGCGTTGGAACTTGGGAGTCGAGTTTGTGCTCGACCCCCGATTTTCAGGGCGTTACATTTTTGGTATGTTCCTTTCTTCATGATAGGCCTCACACTATAAAATCTTTGGAATGGGGAGATCTTAAACATTTCATCGATCTTAAACATTTCATAAATGGCCCACAAACAATGACTTCCCATGTTAGTATAAACACCAACAAGGAACACAAGTTTGTACATGAACATGGGCTCAAACTCAACAAATTTAACTATTTAAGTAGTGGATCCTCACATTAGGTGGATCATAGAAAAAAGTAAAATGGATTTATTACATTAAGATGATGTTGTAACCTACTAATGCATGGACATGGAATGAACAATCAAAACAGAGAATAATTAGCAATGAAATTTTGACAAACAAATGTCCTACAATAGCAAATAACATATTGTGTTATGGCATGTTTAATTAAAAAGCGGTGGATCATAGGATTTGTATGTACATGTGTATCAACCATGACGTTCCATTAGAGGATGAAACACACAAAAGGGAGGGGTTGGAGAAGAAGAGCTTATGGGGTAGGGCTAACATAAAGAGAGAATCTGAAAGAAAAAGGAAAAAGAGAAGAACGAATGAGAGTGTCTGGGGTATTTACATCCATGGAGGGAGAATCATGTGAAGGGGTAATGGATGAGAGGAGTTATAAAGATAGAAATTTAACTACTTCCAAACCAAATCCCATAACTCTCTCATCTTTAAAACCATTTATCAGTAAAATAATGCAAGTCATTAAACAAACCCTAACCCGAGGAAAAGTCACAATATGCTCAAAGCTCAACTCACAAACGTGAAAATCTCAAATGATGCTCATACCTTGTCGACCAATGTAAGGAGAAGAGGTGGGAAACTTAAAAAACCAGATAAATTGAGAGAAGAGGTGTGAGGAGATAAAATGGAAAAAATAAAATAAAATGAGAGAAGTTGAGATAGAAGAGGAATGAGAAATTTCATATTCTGGATCCTCTGTTTGTAGCAAAATGGGAGAAGATGGGTTAGTTCTAAAAGGGGGAACGACACTCCTTTTGTGCGTGTTTTTTTGTTCCTTTTCCTTTTCTTTCAATAATAGCTATATTTTCTTCATTTTTTTTTCTTTTCAAAGAGTATATTGCTAATGTCAGAAAAGATGATGTGGACCAATAAAAATGTCACCAATAGACACTCTCTGTTTGCTACAAACAGAGGATCCGGACTTGCTATGAAGATGAGGAGTCATTTGTTACTGCATTGCCTCATGCTTGATATGCGAGCACTAAGAAATTAAGCACATAATGTATTTTAACTCGGATAAAATCGGCTAATGCATCCCATTATTTCCAGGTCACTGTACTATTATCATGTTTTTAAACAAGAACCTCTGCTTCATGGACACATTTTTTGTTGTAATAGGACCATTGGCTGCTAAAAGCCTAGGAAGGGCTCATTCGGATCCTACATTACTGTAATGACCCAGGAAAATTCTGTGCTAATCTTTCCTTAGTAGTTGTTTTTGGAGTAATTAGCGCTATGCTCGATTGCTTGTGAAATCTGCATCAATCACTTTAAATTGTATCTACATGACTCAAAACTTGTAGATTAGTTAGCGCTATGTTACTTTGAAACCTGGGATCCATCACTAAATCCAGTTGTTCTGGAGAATTTTTGGAAGTTTTGGATCGGACCTGGACCACGCGTCGAAAGTCCGATAGCGATGATCTTAGGCTGTTGCGGTCACCATGTTGGACTTGACCATCACCTCGAAAATCAAGTCCATGTGATGTTCTGGGTCGATTTGATTGAGTTCGGAGTGAAGAGTGTGAGAACGGTTAGAAATTTATTAAGCTTTTATGAAATCTGAGTCGTGTCGCTTGCGCGACGATTTTAAGCTATCTGACCGTTGGATTCTGACCCAATTTCACCCTCTGATCAGGGAAGGTGGTCCAGGCATGTCCTTGTGCTTGTGGACCTGATCGAGATTCAGTGACCGTTGAATTGAGTGTGGTCCGCCACGGCTGATTTGAAGATTCGGTTGGTACGAAAACTCAGCTTGACCTAAATCCATGGTCAGTGAGCTTAAGTCCAACATTTCGTGGTGATAGGCCTACCGGAAGTGCTTCATTGGATTGTAAGAGACAGGTTTTGGTTATATCCTAAGTATACCTTAGCCCTGGGGTTATTTTCATCAATATTAGGCCTATTTATAATCCTTAAACCCTAGCTCTCTTTTCCATACGAATTTTCTCTAACCCTAGCTTAGAAAGAGAGTGGAAAAGAGAGAAAGTGAGAGAGAAGTTGGTGAATCATCTTAGATTCTTTCCTGTTCTTCTACATCCTTAAACCTTCGCTTTGAATCGTTATTCTGACGATTCTGAGTTCATCTTTGGGTAAGTTAACCTAACCCTAATCTGTGTTAGAGCTTAGAATAGTCTTGGTGTTGTTGTATCTCATTTCTATTCTTGCTTTAGGGTATTCTATCGCCGTTGACGAAGACACATCGTCTGAAATCAGTTCGGTGTTCTTTTCTGGCTTAAGGTGCGGACTTTAAGTGTATAGGTTATGGTTTTCAAGGCTTTCAATGCCAGTGAATGATTTATTCTTGTTATGGATGAGATTTCACATGCCAAATATTGTGTTTACTTTGCGTTCCTGATATTCATGGGTTATATTGAGATTTGCGTATTTTATGTGTATGTATAAAGTACCGTATGCATATAAAATATGAACATGTGATTGCCATGATTATCTGTCGTGTACTTATGCTAATGGTATGTGTGACAACTCCTTGGTAAAAGGAATTGTCTAAATGTGTGTATTTCAACATACGTCATATATGTTGTGTTATGTATTCTAAGTGTTTGTAGAAATGTCTGAATGATTTAAAATGTGATATTTCAACCTAGTATGGGTGTTGAGAAGCGATTCTCAACTCTCCCACTAGTGTGTGTGATTTCCTTCTTGCTAGTTACATTCCTTGTTGATTAAGTTCAAGCATTACTTATGCTTACATTTATGTTAAGTTGATATTCTTCAAATGCTTGAGTACCACATGATTTGAGTTGTTGTTCCTATACTGTTCTGCATTCAATCCGAATATATATTGTAGTGTAATGTGTGTGGGACTATGCATTAGTCCAGGAAATCGATAATCGACCTTAAGGTTGTGGCTGAGGTTACTATCGCCACAACGGACGTAATTAGACAGACCCGAGCCGTATTAGAGTTGGCGGCAGTGGTTTGACTACGCGGAGTGTTTGTGCACTCTATGTTGTTCTACTCAAATTGTGCTCGTGCTAGTCGTGTTCGTCAAGTAACCCGATTGTCCGATGTATGTTCACCATGTATGGACGCTACTGCTTGAATCTAGGGTACCGAACTTACCAATGAAATCCTATTAACCATGGTACCTTGTTCCGCTAAGACTCATGAGTCGGACATGGTGGTATGGGACACCGTGGTCAAGCTGTCGGCCTATGCTGGGGTGACGAGCCTCCCTGTAGTGACCAGTGAGCAACTAAACTCATGAGCTGATTATGGTGGTATGGGACACTATATTCGTGCTGTCGGCCTACATTGATTGGTGACGAGCCCCTTGTAGTGACCTCGAGCATGCCTGGATACTGCATCGAGGTGACGAGCCTTGGTGTAGTAATGAAGGTATGATAGGCGTGCATTGATTGGTGACGAGCCCTTTGCTACGACCTGAAACCATATGATCGTATGAGATGCCTAGGATTGACGACCCTAGAATGGATCACTGTTTGGATGGTGATATGAGGAAGGTATCTTAGCTTCCCAATCCTGCTGTATGAAAAGGACTAATAACAACTTGGTAATCATATCCATGCACCGCATTTGCATGTGCTTTGTAGATGTGGCGCACTTTGAGGTGGTGTCATGCGTAATGTAAGATGAAGACGCTGAGGGTGTACGCGTGAGGGCATGCATCATTCTGCATACATCCTTGCATTAACAAGAGTACTTAGGACTTATTTAATTGTTCTGCTTTGTCATTTCTGCTTGATTGAACTGATAACATGTTAACCAGTGCCTTATTGTTCCACTGAGTTGATCACTCACTCCCACATTCTGGGGCGGTGTTAAACACCTACCAGACTCTGTCTTAGGTTTTAATGTTGCAGATGTTGATGCGACTTCTGAGGCAGAGCGGGAGATGGATGATGATGAGGCTGCTTTCTCTTATATGCAGTTTTCAGACGGGTTCTAGCGAGCCTTGTTCTGATGCGCGGGATTCTGGGATTATTTTTGGGAATTAAATGATGTAATTTAATACTTGTAATTTTGATAGTAACACTTACATTATGACCTGGTATGTGTATGTACTTCAGGGATTTGCACTTGTACACATATATTTCTATAAGTCTTTTGCTTGCTTTCTTCACTTATCCCTGAATTATATCTGTGCTTTGGCTTAATCTATTCCATGTTTTATGCACTAATACAGACAACATGCATCCATCATCAAATATGTTGCATAAGTGATGTTTTGGAACTTGGGATGTCACGCCCCGAACTCGGAAACCGGGCTCACAAAATTCCCGATCGCCGAATCCGACGCCGACAGCCTCCGTAGAACCCCATTTTCGGATCCCGGCACCCATTCACCAGGTTCCGATCCTGGGATACTACAAGGAGGATTTCAAGTCATCAATCTGATTCATAATGAGCATAACAAAAGCATAACCCACAAACAATAACCACAAGAACACCACCACAAAATCCACTATGATTAAAAACTTTTGAGTACAATGCGATAGAAAGGGAAAATACAATGCAACGAAAGAAATAAGACTCCAGAAGCTCGGCTGCACGCTCCAATACGGCGAGACTAAGGCTGCGACTCCGTCCTGGTGTCACCTGCACGCATCAATCGTGCATAAGCTTATAGAAAGCTTAGAGGGTGGTGTGAGTATGTGCGCAATATAAGCGTGCTCAAAGTGCAAGGTCAGAGTAATGCGGAATCATGGTGATGAGTACATGAATGCAATCAGCCGTACCAAGGCTATGCGGTGCAAGATATGAATGCAACTCAAGCATGCCAATCCTCAACATGTATCAGTTCAGTTCTCATTCAGGATAATCACCGGGGTTCAATACACTCCAAATGGCACTGTTGCTCTCTTAGCCGCACAGTCCAAGTGAGCATAAGAAACCTCACTATCCGCCTGACCAATAGTCTGCCAATACCTATCTGGCACGTCGATAGCGGACCCATTCACGAGCTGGTTAAACTCAGCCTAGTATTGCCCCCTACCCTCGGACGAGTAAGGCCACACTCCTTTCCAACCGACCACGACACAGTGGGAGACGCGGGCTCCTGGTATTCGGCCCTCTTGCGCTCATATATCCACTCGGTCTCGACGTTGGAGTCATCCTCTGGTACCATCGGGTTTAGGGATTTTCACCCAGGGACGTCTATGGCGCCCGTATGCTAGAACCAAATATTTCCGGTATCCAACCCAGCCATCCACGATGTGTCTATGGAGGCTATGGCCCTGATGTCGCTAGGGCATACAGTAACTACAACCACACAAATGCCAGTGCATGAGTCACACTATCAGTCATGCAACAGTCCTGTATATACCATGCACTTATATGAGGCAACTATGCCTATCAGGGAGCCCATAAACAGTCTATTCAAAGGTATATGCTATGATCGGTCACCCTCACATCAGGCATACATATGGTGCGAATGATCATGAATCATGGATCTATACTAAACATGTATAAAGAGATGGGCTCTAGGTATAATGGAGATGGCCCTAGACGGCCTACTTGCCATAATTATGGGCCTATCAGTGGGCCTTAGGGAGAGTTATAATGCGGACATTTAACCAACATTATCTGTTCAATGTGGACATCAAACCAACATTGCTCCCAAGGCACTGTCGCTATAAGGGTCAACACATAAATCATGAAATGGGCCTCATGTACATCCCATTGGGCCTCTAATACATCAAATGGGCCTCATGCATGGGTCTCGTATACATATATCAAGGTAGGCCTCAATGACGGGCCACAAATGCATCCACATGGGCCTAGTCACATGGGCCTGCATACATCACAATGGGCCTCATAAAATGGGCCTTAAATTATCTCCAAAATGGATGGACAGTTGGATGAAACACATACATTATGATGGAGCCCACACTAATAGAGGGTGTAGTTTACAATACTTACATAAGTGGGGCCCACCAAAATGCTCATTTTCCACCCAGCTTAAGGCCCAACATAATGTTTGTTTTCCACCCAACTTAAGGCCCAATATAATGCTTATTTTCCACCCAACTTAAGGCCCAATATAATGTTTATTTTCCACCCAACTTAAGGCCCAATATAATGTTTATTTTCCAACCAACTGTCCATATGGTCATGTGGACCCGGGTAGGGCCCACTACAATATTTATTTATCACCCAATCTATTCATAAGGTCACGTGGGCCTGGATAGGGCCCACTGTGCTATTCATTTGACATCCAAACTATTCATAAGGTCACGTGGGCCTGGATAGGGCCCACTGAAATATTTATTTCCCATACAACCTGTTGATGGGGAGTTATGTGGGCCAGAGGCCCACTGAAATGTTTATTTTTCATACAGCCAGATCACACAGGGCCACGAGGTGGAGGGGCCCACCGTAATGTTTATTTTTCGTGCAACCGGTCTGGACGAGGCCCCACAGTAATGTTTATTTGTCATTAAGGTTGATGAGGCCACCCAACCTAGGGCCTACTGTGATGTGGTCCACAGATCCAGCCCGCCCATTAGGTGAGTCCCACCTAATTGACGGTCCAAACCAAGTTTTAGCAACGTTCAAAACTCAGGTAGGCCCCACCAAGTGATTTTATATGTTTTGGCACGTCTTCACATGATTTTAAATGGTATGGCCCACCTGAGTTCCGTATAAGGCTGATTTTCGGGGTGGACGTGTAGACTGAGGGGACCCATCAAATGCACGGTTTGGATGGGAGAAATGCATCAAGGTGGGGCCCACAGCTGGGGCTGTGAGCCCCAGCCAGTCCGTCCGTCAGCGGGCGGCGCTGTAGCAGCAGCAGCGCTGACGCTGCTGCCTCCCTTGCTTATTTGTTTTTTTTTTTTTTAAGAAAACCGTTTTTCTACGGATTTTCTATGGTAGGACCCACATCAGCAACATCCACTCCAGCCATGGGTCCCTGTGGCTTGATACAAGCCCATAGAGTCCAATATTGGGCTATTTTTGATATTCAGGAGCATTAGGGAGTAAATTGAAGGTAGGAACACTGTTTCCGATGGTATGGCCCGCTTGATTTTCAGATTGGTCCCAAATTTTAGCTCAACGGTTAAAATGATCTGGGCAACGGAATAGACGGCTTAGATTATATTTATACATCAAGGTGGGGTCTGCACGAGTGGTCCACCATTTCTTTCTCTCTCTCCCTTCTTTTTTTTTTTAAAGCAGTGCGGTTTAGCACTTTACGTTGCCAACCTTACACAATCACTTCATTGTGGTGGGCCCCACGTGGACGTGGCTCACCAATATAAATAAATATATACATATAATATATACCTTATATTATATATGTATATAAATACATATTATATGATATATTATATACATATATTATATAAAATATAACATATATGTATATATATATATATAAAGATGCATTGGGCCCATCCAAACAGTGGATGGTGCGGATCATCACCTATAATAGAGTGGGCCACACCGTCTGATGTAGATGGACGGGGGAGATGTAACACATATTGGTGGGATCCACACCATTACAAAGAAAGAGAGAGAGAGATAGAGAGAGAGATATACGGTGAGATAGAGGAACCCCGCCACTATGGGCCCTCTTGATTAAATCACATACATTCAAACGGGTCCCACCAACAAGTGGGCCCTAAAATTTAAAATAATGGAACATCACCCACCTTATCTTCCTTCTCCTTGCTCCCTTGGACTCCTTAGCTCCTTACCTTCACTTTTAATGGAGGTTGATGAAAGATGAATGGTTGAGATTGGAGATGAGAGGTTGGGCCACACTTGAAGTTGAGAGAGAGTGTTGGATGAGTGAAATTTCTCATGGGATTTGGAAAAATTGCTAGAGAATGAGAGGGAGAGATAGAAATAATGGATGGAGGGATGGGTGGAGTGATGGTTGTAAGAAAGGAGTGATGAGAGGTATGGTTTAGTTTGAAATTGGTGGAGAAGAGAGATGGTTGTGGTTGAAAATGAGAAAAAGAGGAATGGTGAGGTGGAAAGATGGTGGACTTTTGGAAAAAGAGGGAATGGGTGTAGTACTTGATGTATGGGATGCATTAATGGTTGATTGATGGGACTAATTGTGTAGAGATTCCCTCGAAATCCGCAACGCGCGGTGTTTCTCGGAATAAACGCAGATCGGCATCTTCTTACCTGGGTATCGGTTCGGTGCGCAAGTCACGGCGTTGGAACCGCGGCGACAACGCGGTCGCTATGATACAACTTTCGGATCAAGCCGACGTCGGTGCGCGGGACCTAGCTTAAGATCGTGCGTAAATACCAAATACGGTGCGAAGGTTGCCGGAATTTGACCGGAAGGGCCGCGGAAGTTAATGGAACAGTACGGATTAGGACACGGGTCTTACATGGGAGCTGAGTTATGCTCGACCCCCGAATTTCAGGGCGTTACAATTACATAAGCTACTTGGTTGCTAAAAGTCTGATCGCTCATTAAAACTATTGCTTCATAGACACTTTTTTTAAAGGACCATTGGTTGCTAAAAGTCCAATAAGGGCTCATTTTGATCCTACATTACATCAGTTACTTATACCTCAAGTAGCTTATCATAGTTTATACTTATTTACCAGTTCTTAAGTATGTTTGCTAAGCAATGTATTTATGAGCCAAAAAGTTTAAAAAAAAAATAAATAAATAAATTTTGGTTTCTAACATCACATAAGTAAACGTCCCTCAATTTTGTTTGGTCCACTCTTAGGTAGCCATGGGGATCAGTGGGGAGATTAAACCCGTGAAGGCTCTGATACCATGAAAGGGTTTGCAAATCACCACACCATTTTACATGGGTTAGTATTTCTATTTATAATATTGTTCAATTGTACAATCTGATTACACAGCTATGGTATCTACAATAAAAGGAAATAATCAAAATAGATTTGTGTGACATCTCCTACAATCAAGGAGGATCCTATGGATCAATGGAAGAGGATTTACAGGGATTCTCAATAAACATCCACCGTACATCATATGGGGCTAACCTTTTATATGGATTGTTCTTTATTTTACCCCCACCTTGGCCCTACTTAATATGTGAACCATCTGTCATGTGGAGATGTTAGGAAATTTCTTTAAATTGAATCCCCATATACTCTGCAAAGGCGAGATCTATAAGTCAGATGCACATACCTGAATTGGCCATTAACATTGTGATGAGAATCTTGCTGGAGAAGTGGGTTATTGTTAGGTCTTCCTCATCGTTTCACTCTCCTACAATGGGGTTTCAGATACCTTCAGTGAGAGTGACCTGAGAGGGGACCACACCTCTTTAATATGGCTGTCGGACGGTGGAAAGCCTCTCCCATTATAGGATTTCCAGCCTGTATCCTATCTGTCCACTCCTCTTTCTCTTCTCAAAGAGAGAGAGAGAGAGAGAGAGAGAGAGAGAGAGAGAGAACCCTACCTAATTTTTAACTCTCTCATAATAAAGAGCATAGTGCTTACAGGTCCATGCTAGTGTGTAGTACATCACACCATACTACACACACCATTATGGACACCACCTGAAGCCCATCTTTACAATCCAAACCTTTTGGTCCAATGCTCAATATGACCCACAATTCCAACATTCTTCCACTCGGGTCACTCATGACAAGTTCAAAACTCTAATAAATGTCTTTTAATGGATCATGGGCAATTTCTTGAATTATCCAGTTCATTAAAACTATTGACACTGGACCACAACAATCATTACCTCATTTTTCAAAGTGGGACTAGGTATGATCATAGATACCAGCATACCCGATGACATGGATTCCAAAAATATGGGTACGGGGTATGACAATGTCATGCCAGGTGAACCAGCATGCAGACTTCCAAGTGGCCTAATCATCTCCACCAATAAATGCCTTTCCCTCAATATTAGCCAAATCTAACTGTTCATTTCACCTTATGCATGCACAATGAATATACTTTAATGAACAAAAATCAAAACTCAAATCATCAATTTAACCTTAATTAACTAAATGTGTACACATCTATAATGCTTGTACTCCCACTAACCCTGAGCCTCTCATGATGCAATTATCACTCAGGGTTTACAAATACTTGAAGATTATGAATCCTCTTCCTTTTAAGGGACTACAACATATGCTCATACACTTATCCCTATCTTAATTTTAAGGAACGCAATACTGCAACGCTTAACACCTGGCTTCATGGTAGGCGTTGAAATATGTTTTAATGCATAGAGTCACAAGTGCTCGTGTTATACTCTTTCGTGCAACATCACTCGTGCTATGAAATAAAACCTAAAAATAAACTTCCCACTAATGAGGTACTCAGTGTATTCCAAACTTGTTTGCCTTAACAGTACTACCTGACTAGTGTTACTATACATGAGAAGAATATCTTATCACCATTTTACATGTCACATTATATATGTATCCTTTATATTCATAATTTCTCTCATAATAATAACGTTCATGATGTCTGTAAGGCCAAGTGCAGGCCTTAACTATCATAACCTTCAAACCGCCTCCCACTATTTCCTTACTAATCAAGCGATTAGAGGGCATATATGGATTTTGAGAGAGGATCTCAGGTAGCGTATTTCAGAATTCTCCGAGATTTGAGAAAACTGTCTCTCATCCATTTCAGGTCAAAATTTTCTCATGGACTTTTGGCTTAATATTATGAATGTCATTACAGGTACAACTAGCTTAAAAGTAACACCACTCTTTTGTCCAAACTAAAATTCTTTGTGCATATCACTTTTAAGAGTTGAGCCTATATATGACTTTTATTTTTCTTATTGTATGTAAACAAAGTCGTCATCATTCACATTCACATCCACATTTCATGCATGATTGGAGTATCGAGGCGTGAATCATTAAATTTAAAATAAAAAATTAAAGAAATTATTTTATTTGCAAACTAACGTATCATAAAATAAGGAAAAGTTTCAAAGGGTTCAAATACAAACTGATTCATGTCTTTAAAAGGAAAGATAAAACTATCAGTCTCGATTCTCTACTTGGAAGCCACCCATTGAATACGTAGTGCTCCGCATCACTAGGTCTCTGTCACATTTGTAACGCCATGAAAATCGGCATCGGAGTAGAGAGACTTCAATCCCGAGTTTTTGAGTGTTAACTTAATAAAAATACCTATGTGTCCTCATTCATATTTACATTCATTTCATACACATAATCATAATGACGGATTTTAACTTAGCGGAACCAAAGCGAGGTAGAGATAGTCAAATCCAAAAATATAGGGCTATCACTCAAAATTTATAGTTCCAAAAGTGGTGACCACCTATATGAGAATTATAAAAACCACAATAATTGTAATAAGAATGGAAGAACAACTACCAAGTGGTAAGAAGCTAGAGATCTATTAGGCACCCTGAGTGCACCACCGACTGGTCCTATTCCTGAGGTATCTGCATATGTCAAATAGGAGGCATCAAACTCCAATATAGTGAAGAAATATCTCCAAGATTGTTACTAGGGACATTTTAGTGATTAGCAGGTTCTCAACGAATACATATTCATATACTCAAGCATGTTATCTTTAACGCACAACCGCTAAACAAGTTATACATGTTATCAACACAACCAAACACAAGTAACGATGGCATAACAAACAACAGTTTTCTAATCTATTTAGTAAATATATTAATGCTATGATGACATGATGCATGCTCCTTACAATCCAACACTCCCTCACAAGTGACTTTCACACCTATTTCACAAATGCCAACACTCCCTCATAAGAGACTCCAACGTCAAATCGTAACCTATCCTAGGATATGCATGATTAGCTAAGTTATTATTAGTCCTAGTTCATACAGCAGGTTGATGAAGCTAGGATGCCACCATTACGTCACGAGTTATTATTCAGATCAAGTGGCTCGTTGCGACACATGACAGCTTCTTACTAGTATCCCTTGATCTGGATTAAGGCATCAACAAGGTACGGGTCGTCACCCAATACTGAGTATGAACCATCAATTAAGAGGTGCGGGCTTATCACTCAAAACTAAATCAATATAAAGGAAAGGAGTCGTCACCCAATTTCATTCATGTCCGGTCGTTCAAACAATACTCTGACATGAAACCATCAGCTGGGTAATTTAACGGGGACCATTTATACAACATTTTATTACCTCTATCAGTGCTCAATGGTTACAATGTGAGGCTCGTCACCCTGACATAGGCTATTAGCTCGAATACGGTATCCAAACCACCATGCTTGGCTCAGGAGTCTTTTAGAATCGTAACGCACTAATAGTTATGAGTAGACTAAATCAATGGTAGTGCTGTTATCCCAGATTCCATTGAATGTTATACAATCACCAAGCACAAGAATGATCGAGCTTGTATTAGAATGATGCGATCGACTGTGGAGGACCTCGGGCAAATCGACATTGGGTGCAAACATCCCATATATCTCCAACTACCGTCGATCATTCATGTTCAACTCCGGTCAACTGTATAAGCCTAAAATAACCTCCCTAAAGCAGGTTATCTACATATTTAAATTATTTGTGAAGCTCGATCCACCACAATAATGTAATTCAATCATATTAGCATATCTAAGCATTCAACATCGAAGAATTACAAAATTTAAAGTTTCATGTCTTTCAAGCATTTCATGGAACATGTTATTAATCAAATAACAAACAACACATTTAGTTATTCTAAAATGGCAAGTAAAAGCTTGAGGGTAGATCTTCATTTTAGAATCAAAATTCTCGACTTAGATGCGGCCCTAGCATCAGGAATTTGGAGGAAAACACTCTAAACCTAAATTAAAATACAAGACTGTCATTAATGATGATTTAGTCCTAATCAAATGTTAAATAATGAATTATTGCTCAACTAACTTGATTAGAACAATCCCTCAACTCGGTTCAGTTAATCAGGTCCCAAAATCGGTGCACAACTGAAACCCTAATAAAGTCGAGCCACAAGAGTATGGACCACTCCAATCGATAATTGGAACTTAAAACCTTAACAAACTCAACCCTAACATTAGGGTTTTTGAGAATCGATGGAAACTAAATGGAGTTTTCTAACCTTAATGGTTCAAAATGTAGGAAATGAAATAAAGAGATGGAAAGACAAGTAAAAAAACTCTTACCTAGCAAGGGGTTGAAGAATCTATCCTAAAGTCGTTGGATTCCGGTTGTGAAAAATGTGAAACCGAGCACAAACGCGAGACCTTGCAAGATCCGTTTATCACGACGATCGGACGGCGAGATTTAGCACCGTGCTCCACCATTTCTCCCTTCCCTCCTCTTCTTCTCTTCCTCTCTCTCTCTTTCTCTCATTTGTTAGGGAAAATTTGTATGGGGAGAGGGGAAGTGAAACAAATGGGTATTTATAGTGCCAGATGTGGTACAAATGGCCCTAAGGACTATGTTTTCATTATATTAACCCTATAGGGAGTTGTTTCTAATCTTTGAAGTCCATTATTAGGTATAAGGGTTAATATATACTGTAGAATAATTGGTCCTAATGATGATCTACATATGGGTACGATCGTCCCGCCATTTAGATGCGTCGATTGACAAGCATGATTAAAAGTTGGTTTGACAGTCACCGATGGTCGATTGGGGCCACGGCTATACGGATATGTGCAAGATATTAACTTAGATTATTGCCATAAATTTGGTCATGATCTAATGGTCCAAAAGCCACAACTTGGGCAAGGACTGAATGCAGATAAGTGACTTAAGTTCTTGGTTAATTTTAGGAATATTCGCACAACTCATGTACTGACCTTACAAGTCTAAGTTGAGTGATTCAAGGCACGATCTCGGCTCATTGTCCTGCGATTGACGCCAAGCCCACTAAGATGAATGTATTTCTATAGTCTCAGATTTAGTGGCCTACTAAAGAGTGGTTTGGAGCTTGTTTGGATAATCAAGGCATTTCTAGAATGAATTGGGTAGCAAGATTTCTTGTGCACAATGATAAGGGTTTGGATTAGCTAAGTTCATAGTATGGCTTATTTGTAACTAGCGAAAATAACAATTTGATCATAATCACCATAAACCATTGATTCTTATGCTAACAAGATAATTGAGTCAGTTTGGTTTGTTAATTAAGATCTGACCCCTAGTTATCTCAGCTTTAGCTAGATATTTATTTATTTGTGGTTGTCTTGATTAGTCAATGGTAGGTCGGATAGATTTGGGCCCTATGAGAACAAATCATGAGCTTAAACTCAATGTTTAAGT
This sequence comes from Magnolia sinica, assembly GCF_029962835.1. Lineage (NCBI taxonomy): Eukaryota > Viridiplantae > Streptophyta > Magnoliopsida > Magnoliales > Magnoliaceae > Magnolia > Magnolia sinica. Next base: position 29,583,772 of record NC_080587.1, read on the forward strand.
AATCGGGCAGATTCGTTAGCTTCATACGGTTGATTAATCAGAATTATGCGGTCTTTACTAGTACCACCCACATATAGAGTCACCTTGAGCATTAAGGGCCAGTCAGTAACAACATAGGCTAAGTATATTGAAAATTTTTAAGGATTTTTAGAAATCCAAAATAGTAAAAATCTGGGACGTTACAACCTTAGTTCCAACTACACAAGATTCAAGATGTGGGTATTAGCACGAAATTAATCCACATCATGATTATTATGTATAATTAAAATATTAGAAACTGTCAGACAATAATCTTTACCTTTATTTTTATTTCCATTCTTCTTGAGTCAAGCTTTATATCAATAACACTATTTCTTTAAGTGACCCTCCTGATAATAGAAGTAGAAGGATCCAACCATCTGATTTTTGTCCTTCGACTCTGTTATATTGTCTGCTAGTTTGTCCTTGCCCTTACCCTTATTCTCAGAGCCCCACTTTCTTTTCTTTAAGTTATTCCCTTGAGAGTAGTATGTGAGATGAGCACTCTTTGGTCGCTCTCGCTTAAGCCTCTCTTTCTCTTGCACACAGTTTAATATCAACTCACTTAAGATCTATTTTGTGTGTGTATTGTAATTGACATTGAAAGTGTTAAAACTAGAAGGAAGAGAAATCAACGCAAAATAGACCACTAGGTCTTCTAGAATATTCAACTAGAGTGCCTTTAACTTAGCTATGAGATTAATTATCTTTATGTAAAATGCTCTACTTTGTCAATTAGTGTGAGTTATGAGTCATCGAGTCCAAAAAGCCCTATGGAAGACTGAAGACTAAAGACACGAAGATCATAGGCATCCAAGCATTGAAAAATCAAAGAAAATATGAAGTGTCATGACCTCTTCAAAACCCATACTTAACCCATGTACTTGACCTTCCAACAAGCCTAAATCTAATAGGAAAAACTAATCCAATATAAGCTACTAAATGGTCATGGAAAGAAAACTATTTAAAAAGAACTATAGAAAAATAGACAGTTTTCGATCCCATCAACCACCCATCGAGTAGGTAGAGCAAACTGTCTAGCAAGCTCAAGCTAAATTCCTGAATTTTTCCAATGGCATCGAAGGGTCACCTCGATGGTATCGAAGGCCACCCGAAGATAATAGGGGGATACTTCAAAATGTCCAACAAGCTCAAGTTTAAATCTTGGATTTTATCGATGGCATCGAGGGACCTTCGATGGCATCGAAGGGCCACCTTAATGGCATCGAAGACCACTCTATGACATCGAGTGGATACTTCAAAACAAACCAACAAGATAATGGAAAAAATTCTTGATTTCTCAATGGCATCAAAGACCACTCGATGACATCAAGAGAGTTCTTAAACTGTCTAGCAACCCTTTAAGATAAAATTGAATTTTCTTGATAACATCAAAGGGGACTTCGATGAAATCGAGGTTGATAGATTTCTTGATGGCATTGAATTTTCTTCAACCTATGCATCACCTGCATCATTTATATGGTTGGAGAGGGTCAATGCCCTACTTATAGTAATGGTTATCCTTCAATATTAATACAATTTTAGTAATTTCTTAAAGTAAGACATTATAAAGGTTCTGATACTTTCTGTACTCTACTACTACGAATGGTGTCGATATGTGCAACCAATCTACATGACTGCATGCTTGCATATCATAGTGTGTGTGACTCATCATATATAGTGATCACCACATTGTGGAATATAATTCATAAAAATTTGGCTGACTTTGCATACCATAACTATAAAGATTCGTAGGCATGCCCAACACTACCGCGGATTTATGTGGATACCCCGAGACAGCACAACTCATTGATTAGAAGAATTACGTTACACAATTTTTTTCATGGAGCGACTAATTGTAACATCCAATACCAGGAAAGTGATGTAGCACGCGCTCGCGAATTACATACATCTATTTGTGCACCATTCAACCAAATCCCAGGATTTACGAGTTGACCAAGAGGGTCACTACCCAGAGCACATTATGTCCATGATAAATTTATAAGTCACTAGTTGTGAGTCCTTCAACACATCACTTGTATTAATAGATAAATAAGTCGAACCATTAGAGTTTTGGAACTCCATGACATGCTCAAGCCATAAAATAAGGGAGGTAGCACAAATCTAACCTAATAAAAGAAAAAAGTAGCAATAAGCTAACTCAATAAAAGAGAAGAGTAACCTTAAACTAACTCTGTCACGCCCCAAACTTAGAAACTGGGCTCACAAAATTTTCGATTGCCGAATCTGGTGCCAACAGCCTCCATAGTACCCTATTCTTGGCTCCCAGTGCACATATGCTAGATTCTGATCTTGAGATGCTACAGGAGGATTTTTCCAACATACATTTATCTCGTAAGAAGCATAACCACAAGTTTACCTAAATCACAGAGGTAACATCATCATCGCATATCCACTAATATAAACAGTTGAATACAGTGCTAAAAGGGAAATACATATATCATTAATCAAAACTCCAGAAGATAGTTGCATTCTCCAAGTTCAACGCTGCTGTGACCTAACGCCACCTGCACACACCTATCGTGCATAAGCTTATAGAAAGCTTAGAGGGTGGTGTAAGTGTGTGCACAAGGTAAGTGTTAAGCATATAGATATTAGGTAAGAGAAAATACTGGCAATCCATAAATTGTACAATATCAGAGTAATGCGGAAACATGCTGGCAAGTTCATAAATACCATCAGCCTTATCCAAGCTATGCGATGTAAAAACATAATAGGCCAATATCATATACTAAGGAAGCAATGTAGATTAGTTATGCAATGCGGAGACATAGTAAGCCAAATAAAAGATACTGAGTCCACGAATACCGTCAACCTTAATCAGGTTATGCAATACAGAAGCACAGTGAACCAAATGCCATGTGCTGAGAATGTAATGCAATATGCAATGCGAATGAAATGACCAAGCTGGAGTGGGAAGTCAGGATGAAAGTACGTAGTATCGCAGGCTACGGGGTCTACCACAAGGGACTTCTATCTAAACCAGTCTCATACCTAAATTTGGATAGTCAAACTCAATGTGGTAAACTCCTGATCTTAGGTTAGTCACGCAGGCCAACTGAAATCCTGATCATTGTAAAGGTACACGTAACAAATAGTTGCGCACCATCAGCCCAAGTGGATAGTGAATGAATGAATGAATGAGTATGCAACTCCTGCTCAATAAGTCCACATCTCAGTACTGTACATCTTTGGGATCATCACCAGGGTCTAGTACACTCTACATGCAATCGCCACCCACTCGAAGTGCAACCATGCAAGTGGAAGAGACCTCACTATCTGCCTAGTCAGTAGTCAGGCAATATCTACCCGGCACTTTGATAGCAGACCCAATTATGAGCTGGTCAAACTCAACCTAGTTATGGCCACTACCCTCGAGCGGGTAAGGCCACAACCCCTTTCCAACCGACCACGACACAGTGGGAGATGCGGCCTACTAGTATTCGGCACTCGGGCACTCATGTATCCACTCGGTATAAATGTTGGGGCGTCTCCTGGCCATGGAGGTTTAGGAATTTTCACCCAGGGACTATGACACCTTGATGCTAGTAACAGATTTTCGGTGTCCCATCTGGCCATTCACGACATGCCTGTGAAGGCTACAGCACTGATGTTGGTAGGGCGTACAGTAATCGCAACATACAATGCAAGATGCATGAGTCATACATCTAGTCATGCATCAATCCTATGCATACCATGCGCTCACGTGAGGCAATCTCTGCCTATCAGGGAGTCTCATAATAACCTACCCAATGACATATACAATGGTCAACCACATCTCATAACAAACATGTAGATGATGCGTATGGGCATGTATCATGATGTTATGCTATCACATACTCATAATCGGTATCGACAACCGGCACTGATAATCAGCATCGATAATCGGCCTATACAATCGGCCTCGACAATAGGAATCGGCCTCGATAATCAGAATCGACCTCGATAATCGACCTCAACAATTGGCCTTGACAATCAGAATCAGCCTCGACAATCAGAATCGGCCTCGACAATCGAAATCGACTCGACAATCGACCTTGACAATCAGAATTGACTCGACAATTGGCCTCGACAATCGGAATCGACCTCAATAATCGAAATCAGCCTTGATAATTGGCCTCGACAATCAGAATCGGCCTCGACAATCGGCATCAGCAATCAGAATTGACCTCGATTATCAGAATCGACCTTGATAATTAGAATTAGCCTCGACAATCGAAATCATCCTCGACAATTGAAATCGGCCTCGATGATCGAAATCAGCCTCGACAATCGAAATTGGCTTGGATAATCAGAATCGGCCTCGACAATCGAAATCGGCCTCGATAATCGAAATCAGCTTTGACAATCGAAATCGGCCTCGATAATCGAAATCAGCTTCGACAATCAAAATTGGCCTGGATAATCGGAATCAACCTCGACAATCGAAATCAGTAATTGGCCTAACAAAGGGCCTCAGGGAAGGTCACAATATGGACATTTAACCATCACTGTCCATCAATGTGGAAATTTAACCAACATTGCTCCCAATGAGTGGCCCACATAAAGCCTAACATATAGTGGGCCCATGGCCTCACACATGGGCCTAATATACATCACTTGGGCCTCACTCAAGGGCCTAATACATATCACTATGGGCCTCGGCACATGGGCCACAAATACATCACATCGAGCCTCACTTATGGGTCGCACATACATCACAATGGGCCTCGACACATGGGCCATAAATACATCACATCGAACCTCATATACATCAAGTGGGCCGCATCAATGGCCCGCACCAATGGGCCTCATATATATCAAGTGGGCCGCATCAATGGCCCGCACCAATGGGCCTCATATACATCAAGTGGGCCGCATCAACGGCCCGCACCAATGGGCCTCATAAACGCCAAGTGGGATGCATCAACGGGTCGTACCAATGGGCCTCACATACATCAAGTGGGCCGCATCAATGGGCTGCACCAATGGGCCTCATAAACATCAAGTGGGCCGTATCAACGGGCTGCACCAATGGGCCTCATATACATCAAGTGGGTCGCAATACATAGGCCTCATGCCGGGTGCATCCAACACCGTCCCAAACAACTGGACGGTGTGGATGTAAAACACATATATCATGTGGGCCCCACAACCGCTGGATGGCGTGAGAGCAACACATACATCAGGTGGGTCCATACTTATGGCCCACTAGCCTAGCGAATGGATAGACGGTATGGCATATACAACACATGCAACATGGGGCCCACCGTCCATAGCAAATGGACAGCATGACTATGTAATACATATTCCAAGGTGGACCACACATCTGACCTGATGGACAGCTGGATGTAGGATACATACATCAACAAGGTGGGCCCCACCCGTCCAGAAATTAAATGGACGGTGTGGAGGAATACATACATCATGATTGCCCCAGGCAGCACCGTTTAGGGTTGGACGGTGTTAATATAGAATATACACATTAAGATGGGCCCCACAAAACTTGCTGACGCCAGCTATGGCAGCAAGCTACTGGTGGGTCCCACAGAGCTTGCTGATGTCACATATACAGCAGCTACGTAGCTGGGGTGAGGTACACCAGCCAATCCACTCCTACCGTCCAGAGATTGGACGGTGGGGATAAACAAACATCAAGGTGGTTTCCCACCGTCCTTAGCTGGACGGTGAGATCAAAACACCCATCAGGTGGGATCCAACCCACGTGGCCCACAAAAATAGTAAAATGGACAGACGGCTTAGATGTGCTGGCCATGAAGCATATACATCATGGTAGGCTATCAATGTACAATGCATACATCTAGTGGGCCCCACCTCCACATGTGCAGCATGTGTGGAGTGGGTCCCACACAGACGGATGGGCAGTGTGGGATAAAACCCATACATCGTGTGCCACATGGATGGGCTACAACGATTTGGATCAAGTTGTTATTTGTATTTTACCTGGCAACAACGCCTGCTGCTGGATAGCAATAGGTGCAGTAGATCGCAGTCCATCTAGCCCGCTAAATCATGATCCGGAGGATGGACAACGTGGATCAAATACATACATCATAGTGGGATCCAAGCTAGGTCTACACGGTTAAAGATCAAGCCGATATTGGTGTTTTCCAACCATCCAAATGGCCCAACCGGACCGACAGTCTAGCAGGACCGTCCCACCTGCTGGAGATCAGATCAACATACCATAACATAGGTGGGCCACACACATCATCATAAAGAGATGGAAGGAGAGAGAGAGAGAGAGAGAGAGAGAGAGAGAAACGGTGGAGATGGGAGGAGCTTCGCCACTATGAGCTCCTCCATACACATGCATACATCAAGATGAGTCCCACCATAAGTGGGCCCTCAAATGAAATAATGGTGGATCACCCACCTATCCTTCTTCTTCCTCCCTAGCCTTCCAATGCTCCAAAAGTGCTCCTTCAATGGTGAAGATGACGATCCAAGGGTGGAGATGGGAGATAGGGTGGTAGGGAGGTGGGCCATACCTAGCTTCTCCTTCTCCCATGAAAATGCTTAGATGTTCCTCTCCCTTGGATTACTTAGGATGGAGTGAGAAATGAGAGAGAGGAGTGGTGTTGTAAATGGAGGGTATGATTCTTATTGACTTGTTGGTAAGAAAGGAATGGGATGGGTATGGGTGTTGTTGACTTTTAGGTGAGAGAGGGATGGGAGAGTGATGGGTTGTACTCAACTTGTGATTGATGGGTTGATATGATGTTTGGTAGAGATTCTCTTAGGTTTTACAAATGCGCGGTGTCTTTTTAAAATATGCGCGGGCCCACAACTCCTGGCCTGGTAATCACATCGGCGCGCGAGACGCGGCTTTGGAATTGCGGTGACGGTGTGGTCGCAAGAGTACAAGTCTCTGGCCAATCCGACTCAGATCTACAGGATATGACTTAGGGTCATGCGTAAACGCTAATTACAGGTCGCGGGTTGCCAAAATTCGACTAGGAGGACCAAGGAAGTCCACGAAATAATATGGACTAGGATACAAGCCTTACAAACTCAATAGAAATAAGGTGGAAGAGTAAAAACCAACTCAATATAGAGTGAAAAGACATGCTGCTCTTAAAATCGGCAAAGGATAAGGCTTGTATCTATCACTCCACATGAATCCATAAAAGTTCAGTAGCATTTTCATGGACTAATTAATCTGAATTTATAATAAAATAAACCCAAAAGGATAGAAAATACTCCATACACTTTCAAATGTATCAATAAAAATAACAGTGCAATTTTGGTTCAAATAGGTCACCGATACGTCCAAAATAGCCCAAAAGTGGATCCCGTTGTCCTAAAGTTTTAAATATAAATTTTAGGTTAGATGAACATCAATAAAATCATAAGGTGTGATGAAATAACCATTAAGTCCATTAGTTGTGCAAACTATGCACTGTTCGAGACCTGAATGTGTGTAGTTTCAGAATTTAAGGCATAGTTTTGTGATCCAACCCACAAATATATGTCCAACATGATTAAAATTATATTTCAAAAATAATTCCAACATGGATAAATAATTCATAATAATCCAGCAACTTATTACCATGAAAATCATAGTAAAAATCAAACTACACAATTTTAATGTGAAAATAAGAGAACTATATATAAATTCAACTTAAATTGGTGTAAACTTAAAGAAATACCTCATGTTAACCTTAGATGCAAACCCTAGGTAGATCTCGATGTAGGAGCTCTTCTACACAAACCATAATGTCGCTCGAGTAAGGAGGAGACATCACACGTGTGGAAGGAAGAGAAGGGATGGGCGTCTAAGCTTAGGCATCTCACTCTCTCTCTCTCTCTCTCTCTCTTTCTCTCTCTAGAATGTGCAAGGGCTGGAGTGGGAGAGGCATATGGGTCTTAGGAGGGTTTGGGAGAAAGTGGGTGTGTGCACCCTCTTTTAAAGAGGGGTGGGCGTGAGATGGGTGCCGCATCCCACCTGGATTGGATTTCCTAATTCTCCTTAAATCAAAAAAAATTTCTCAAATTTAATTCATTCACAGTGTCAGGGTCATCGAATAGAGCCAGGGTACATGATTTTCCTAGTGATCTGAGGGTGCCAAAATGGGCTTGATCTCAATTAACGGTCCATGCTTAATGATCATGGTTATATTTTAGAAAAAATGTGTAGTCAAGATAGGCAAACAATTGGCCAAATTTTGGTGATTGATCGATGGTGGGAAAGGCCTAAATTTGAAGTTTCACCTATTACGCTAAAAGGAAGGATTGGCTTTATGTCGATCGTCATTCAACAGTGTAGGATTATAGATCAAGGTTCAAATTTTATATGATCACGTAGTCATATGAGGCTAAAATATGGTCCAAATTTGAGTTACAATTGACGGTGAAAAGCAGGTCAATTAAAATATCCAAAATTTATAAGGTAGCTATTTCCGAGACACGGTGACTTGCGCATAAGAAAATCCTTTTCAAGGTAAGATTCTCACATCTCTTATTCAATTCATACAATGGGCAATCCAAATCATTCATATGAAGGGAAATATCCTACTATGATTACCTATGAACTTTCTTCACTTGATGGACACTGAAATTAAGGGTTAAGGGGTTGATTTGTCGATTGGGAAAATTTTACAATTATCTAAGGGCTAAATTTTGACCTATATGGTTAATTTATGATAGATGGGCATGGTATAAAAATTTACATTAAATGGATCACGAGAACCATGTGATCTAACGATTCTAATGAGTTGAGAGTTTTGTGATTTTTCCTACTAATTTCTAATTTTTCCTAATTATTTCTGATTTGAGAGTTTTGTGAATTTTATCAAGTTCAAATTTTGTATGATCACATAGTCATATGAGGCCAAAATTTTACATAATTTTTCCTAATTATTTCTGATTTAAGAGTTTTGTGAAATCTAATAATTCTACATGGTTATAAGCACGTTTTTATGAAATTTTATACAAAATAACTCATATTTAAATCATTACAGATAAAGAGTTATTTATCAAATAAGTTAAAATTCACATTAATTAAGAGAAGATACATATATCAAACAACATGATGAACCTAGGCTAAATTGGTAACATCTGGGATGTTACAATCCACATCCCTTATAAATAATTTCTTCCCCAAAATTTAATTACTTTGACTATGTATGCAAGTAAGGATATACTAACTCACAGTATCGAAGTTTCCAATGTATTCCGTATGAGGTTCATGTGCATTTCTAGATGTGTACAGGTCCATATAACTAACTACATGTAATTGGGGAACTATAGTTCAACAGAAATTTTTAGAAAAAAATGATTCTTGGAATGAATCTTGACCATCCAGTTCTCATCGGAGACAATCCCAAAATCTGAATTGGATTTGAATCAATCGCACTTTGCCAAGATCATTAGGATTTCTCTCTATAGGGACCTTGTACTGGTCGAATTCCTCCACTGCACCAAAAATCTCAAAAACCTCCCTCAATCTAAATCATCAATATTGTGGGACCCATTGCTACATATCATCAAGATTCCAAGACCAAAAAAAATTTGAATGTCCTCGTACCTTTTAGAGACTTCTCCAGTGAAATGCGGAAAGGACTGAAATGGGTTTTCTTGCTAACCCACTAGCCAAAGAGTATTAGAGCTTTAATCTTGGGCTTTCTTGAGCTTCTTGTAGTTAATCCAGACCATCCAGAATTGTCAGATCAAAGAAAGACTCCATAGGTTCAAATTCACCATTGAAGGGCCACGTTCTTCCCCGACTTGCACCAAAATCATCCATCCTTGTCTGGGGCACAATCCAGATCTGAAACATTTGTCATGTAGGCCACAAGGTTAGCATTCAATCATGAAAAAACTAGATAGGAATACAAGCCTAATGTTGTGATAATAAATTTGTCAAGAACAACGTCCAAATGGAACTTATCGCACATGTTATTTTGAAACCGCATAAAACCTATGTACTCCTTTGAGTGTGCTTCCGTAACTAAGAAAGGGGTTATAAAACCCTACTCAATGTGCAAAACACATTACACAACAAGAGAAACCTGGGGAGAGAGAACTAGAGATACAAATGAGAGTGAGAAAGAGAAAGACCAAAAAGAGAAAAAGAAAACAATAGCGAGAGGAAGAAATTGACTCAAACCAAGTCGACTCATTGAGTTGAAGTGTGTTGTTTTGAGTTCAATGTTTGGATTTAGGGGAAGAAAGAAGGAAAGAAAGGAAAAAAAACAAAAAAAGGAAGGAAAAGAAGAAAGAAAGGAGGAAGAGAGGAAGTTTGTCGAGTCAAACTGAGTCAGGTTCGAATCGATCTAAGTTGAGTCATTTTCTAATTCCTCGCATTGTGAATGAGGATCAATTTGTTATTATTATTTTTATTTTTTTTTTTGAGTTTGGGAATTACAATCCCCAAAATCAAATCTAGATCTAGATTGTCGGTTAAAACCCTAAATTTACCTTATCGAAACTATAGCTTTGATCCTAATCATATAAGTTGTATAATATTATAATCTAACTGCACAAAGTGTGTAATTGATATCAGAGCTTAATCTTAAGGTACGTACAAGTTGTTGTTGCTCAAATCTGGTTGACTTGTTCCACCTTTTGCGAGCTGCTGAGTACCTGCAAGTTAATTGAGAACAAGGAGACACTTGGGGCACCGGTTGTGGCCGGGGACCCCCTCGATGCCTAAGTCAGGTGTATGGACTCACATTAGGCATAGTAGAATCAGAATGGTTGTGCATACCTTTACCTTGAAGAGGATAATTTGAGACCTGTATCTTAGCCCGTACCATTCCATAAGCTTCCGTGGTCCTTCCGGATGAATTTCAGCGACCCGCGACACGTGGATAGCATTTGTATGTAACCCTGGGTTGTATCTCGTATTAGAGAGTCAGCTCGACCTGAGACTTGTACCCTACTGACTGCGCCGTCGCTGCGGTTCCGACGCTGCATATTACACGCCGAGGCGATACCTAGGCCAAGAGATGTGGGCCCACGTTTAGTTCGAGGAAAAACGCCGCGTAGTTGCAAAACCCAAGATAGCTTTCAAATCAATCCCATCAATCACATCTCATGTCAAGTACACATCATCTCACACCCCATCCCCAAGTAACCCCAAAGTCAACTCTCTCTCTCATAACCCATCCCCTATCAAGTACATCCATCACTCACCCATCACTCACATCTCTCATCTCTCTCAAGCAACCCAAACATCCCAACCTTCATGAGAGAGCTTGGTGTGTCCCACCTTCCTACCACCCAATCCCACCATCCAAAGTCCATCTCAACCGTTAAAATCCACCCCTTGGAGCTCTAGATCGTGTTGGCGGAAGAAGGAAGAGGAGATTAAAGGTGGGTGTTTTTTTAGGGTTTAATTTGTGTGATTTTGATGGTTTGAGGGCCCACTTGTGGTGGGACCCATCTTGATGTATACATTGTATAGGGAGGGCCTATAGTGGCGGGGTCCCTCCCCTTCTCCCGATCTCTCTCTCTCTCTCTCTCTCTCTCTCTCTCTCTCTCTCTCTCTCCCTCTCTCTCTTTCCTATTGTGGCCCACCTGATGAATGCATGGATCCACACCGTCCAGCAGATCTGGATGGTGAGACCCACCTGTTACATCCAGGCCATCCATTTTGGATAGGCCCAGATGAAGGAGAAAAAAATATCAGCTTGATCCGGACCCCGGTGGCCCACCACCATGTTGTGTGTGTTGATCCATCCATCCATGTGGGCCACACGCATTATGTACATGTTCATACCCACACTGTCCATCTATGAGGACCCCCACCTTGGTGTACATGCCTTACACCCAAACCATCCATTCATTTCTGGTGGGTCCCACACGTGTGGACCCACCTGGTATATGTTTCATCCAGGCCGTCCAATGTGGCCCACCTTAAATGTATGTATTTCCCAGACCGTCCAGATTGCTGGCCGGTGGGCCAAGCCTTAACACATGTTTTATCAACACCGTCCACCTACTTTCCTTGGCAGGACTGTGGGACCCACTCCACACGTGTGATGCGTGTGGAGGTGGGGCCCACCGTGATGTATGCATCTACTTTCACACCATCCATCTGGACGTTGTGGTGTAAGGTCCACCATGATGTATTATATATACATGTCGTATATCTATTTGCAAGATGCATGACCCACCCCACACGTGATGCACATGTGAAGGTGGGGCCCACCCTAATGATGTATTATATATCCCCACCATCCCCGTGGGCAGTGGGGGTGTGCCATGAGGTATGTGTTACAGCCTACCGTCCATCTGTGCTGAGTCCCAACAGCAGCTGTTGCTACTTGCTGACGTCAGCATAGTTCTGTGGGCCCCAGGTGTGGGGCATGTGTTATATCCACAACGTCCATACAATTTAGATATATCATTTTAAGGTATGAGCCTAATACGAGGCAGGTCCAAATCTTGTGGGCCACGTGGACAGTGGTAACCCACCGTTGATGTATGTATTGTATGTCCACACCTTCCATCTGTTGGGCCCCACCTTGATATATGTGATTCATCCTAACCGTCTAAACGGTGAGACCCATTGCTGTGATGATGTCGGCAGTCCAGTGGGACTGATATTCACAGCCGTCCACCTATTTTGCCAGCTTAGGACCCACCTTGATGATGTGTTGTATATCCACTCCGTCCATGGGATGGTGGACACCACCATGATATATTTATTTCATCCACAGCATCCAGAATATTTAGATGGTGCTAGACAATGTTTGGACGGTGCTGATTTACATGGACGATGTTGGACAGTGCTGATTTACATAGACAATGTTTGGATAGTGCTGATAATCATTAGTGAGCCATGTGCCCCATGGAATGATAGTGTACAGTGATACAATGTTACACCTACAACTATTAAAATGATTTTTGGTGTAATCCAAGCTCCCTCTTGATATATTCAGCCCATTGATGTGGCCCACTTATTTTATATGGGGCCCATTAGTGCGGCTCATTGATACGGTCCACTTGATATGTATGATGGCCCATTGGAGCGGCCCATTGATGCGGCCCACTTAATATATTTGTGGCCCATCCCTGAGGCCCACCTTGATATAATTGTAGCCCATTTATTAAGCCCATTAGTGCAGCCCATTGATGTAGCCCATTTAATGTGTATGAGGCCCATGTGAGCGGCCCATAGTGATGAGTGTTAGGCTTGTGTGAGCGGCCCATAGTGGTGTGTGTTAGGCCCATGTGATGTGGCCCATAGTGATGAGTGTTAAGCCCATGTGATGCAGCCCATAGTGATGTATGTTAGGCCCATGTGATGTGGCCCATAGCAATGAGTGTTAGGCCCATGTGATGCAGCCCATAGTGATGTGTGTTAAGCCCATGTGATGTGGCCCATAACAATGAGTGTTAGGCCCGTGTGATCCGACCCATAGTGATGTATATTAGGCCCATGTGATGCGGCCCATAGTGATGTGTGTTAGGCCCATGTGATGCTGCCCATAGTGATGTGTGTTAGGCCCATGTGATGCTGCCCATAGTGATGTGTGTTAGGCCCATGCGATGCAGCCCATAGTGGTGTGTGTAGGCCCATGTGATATGATGCGGCTCATAGTGATATGTATTAGACCCATGTGAGCGACCCATAGTGATGTATATTAGGCCCGTGTGAGTGGCCCATAGTGGTGTATTTTAGGCCCATGTGATGCGGCCCGATGTGTTGTATATGAGGCCCATATGATGAGGCCTGATGTGACGTATAAGGCCCATGCGATGCGGCCCACTTAATGTATGAGACCCTTGTGTAAGGCCCATTGAGATTGTATGTGGCCCATGCAATTGTAGGTGGCCCGTTGAGACTTGTATGTGGCCCACTGTGATTGTATGCGGCCCATTGTGATTGTATGTGGCCCATTGAGATTGTATAGGGCCCATTGTGATGTAATTGTGGCCATTGATGAGGCCGATGTGATGTGTTTATGACCCTGTGTGATGTGTATTAGGCCCTTATGTGAGGCCATGGGCCCACTATATGTTTGGCTCTATGTGGGCCACTCCTTGGGAGCAATGTTGGTTAAATGTCCACATTAATGGGCAATGATGGTTAAATGTCCTCATTGTGACCTTCCCTTAGGCCCTTTGATAAGCCGATTATCGATGCCGGTTATCGATACCGAATATGAGTATGTGACAGTATAGCATCATGATACATACCCATACACATCATCTGCATGTTAGTTATGAGATGTGGATGACCATTATATATGCCATAGGGCAGGTTATTCATGGGACTCCCTGATAGGCAGAGTTGCCCCATATGAGCGCACGGTATACACAGGATGGATGCATGATTGGACTGTGTGACTCATACATCTCGCTTTATGTGATTATGATTACCGTACACCCTAGTGACATCAAGGCCGTAGCCTCCACAGGCATGTCGTGGATGGCCAGATGAGACACCAGAAATTTGTTTTACATGGGGTGTTATAGATATCCTTGGGTGAAGTCCTAGAACCCTCTTGGTTCCATAAGTTGCTCTAACGTCTAGACCGAGTAGATGCATAAGCACATAAGGGCTGTATACCGTTAGGCCACGTCTCTCACTATGTCGTGGTCGGTTGGAAGGGGATACGGCCTTACTTGTCGGAGAGGAGGGGGCAAAGCTAGGCTGAGTTTGACCAGCTCGAGGAATGGGTTCGCTATCAACGAGTCAGGTCTGATATTTGCAGGCGAATATTGAGGTCTCTTCCACTCACCTTATTGCGCGCGATGGGGCGGCAATCTGGTTTGGAGTGTACTAGACCCTGGTGATTTCCCATAGAGGAACTGTACTGATAAGTGGACTTATTGAGTAGGAGTTGCATACTCATTCATTCATTCATTCACTATCCACTCGGGCTAGTGGTGCACAACTTATTGTTGTGTACCTTTGTGGTAAGGATTTCAGTTAGGGCGCACGACGAACCTGAGATCAGGAGTCTGCTACATTGAGTCTGGCTATCGAAATTTAGGTATGGGACTGGTTTGGATAGAAGTCCCTTGTGATGGACCCCATAGCCTGCGATTCTATGTACTATCATCCCAACTTCACTCCAGCTTGGTCATTTCATTCGCACCGCATATTGCATTGCATCCACAACATTTAACATTTTGGGTTGCCATGTTTTTGCATTGATATGGCCGTTAGCATTCATGCCTTGCATTACATAGCCTTGGTACGGCTGATGACACTCATAGGACTTACCAGTATATTTCTGATTACTCTGATATCGTATGATTCATGATCTGGTTAGCATTTTTGCTTACTCTGATATCGTATGATTCATAATCTTGTCAGTATTTTCGCTCACTCTGATATCGTATGATTCATGATCTTGTTAGTATTTCCACTTATTCCATTATTGTATGATTTATGGCATTGTATTGCATACTTAGCACTTACCTTGTGCACACACTTTCACCACCCTCTAAGCTTTCTACAAGCTTATGCACAATAGATGCATGCAGGTGGCATTAGGTCACAGTAGCGTTGAGCTTGGAGCATGCAGCGGACTTTTAGAACTTTGATTTTTGACATATGTATTTCCCTTTCAGCATTATATTCAATATTTATATTAGTGGATATGTGATGATGATGTTGCCTTTGTGAATTGGATAAACTTATGGTTATGCTTCTTACGAGATAAATGTACGTTAGAAAATCCTCCTTGTATGATCCCAGGATCGAAATCTGGTGTATGCGCGCTGGGAGCCGAGAATGGGACGGAGGCTGTCGGCACCGGATTCTGCGATCGAAATTTTTTTTAGCCTAGTTTCTCAGTTTAGGGCGTGACAATGATGTGTTTATAAGTGCTCTTATGCAATTCTTGTATCCGAGTGATATGTAGAATATGCTGGAGGGGCCCATATTGGAATCGAAATCTATTCTCAAATATTTCTCTGATTATGCCTTGATTGGCGTGATCTTTGGCTGAGACTTCGTTGGGAGTCCCGCCCATATAAGGTGCAAGATTTTCTTTGGATGTTTTCATTTCAAGCTCAAGGTCAGCATCAGAGGTTGAGGTCAGTATCCGACCTTAAGGTCAACATCAGAGGTCAAGGTCATCATCTAAGGTCGAGGTCATTGTCCGAAGTCCAGGTTGAGGTCAATAGGTCTATTCATAAGTCATGTTTTCGAACTGGTCTAACTGTTTCAGCTTGGTCACTGAGCCTCCTTGCTTGGCTTATCTTCCCCAGTGTTCTGATGGTCTTGTTACCACATGT
This sequence comes from Magnolia sinica, assembly GCF_029962835.1. NCBI lineage: Eukaryota > Viridiplantae > Streptophyta > Magnoliopsida > Magnoliales > Magnoliaceae > Magnolia > Magnolia sinica. The sequence continues at coordinate 29,600,014 of NC_080587.1, forward strand.
CTCATACATTAGGTCAGTTTGATTTTACCCATATCAGTTGCCCCCTACTTCCGAGTTTCATGTTCATGAGCTTAGGAAGTAAGCAAATTTGAACTAATGTATGAGCGGGAAGTTTTGATTTTCTAACTTAAGGAGGTTGGCTAATTCCATGAGTATTCCTCGATTTTGTTGCTTAGTAGTTAACGCGGGAATTGAAAAGAGACGACACATGCTACTATGATCGAGGAGGATATAATGATAGTGGTTTCGTATAAGGAGACGTGCACAGAGTGGCGAGCGTCGCTTCACATGCGGACAACTCGTAGGTAGACACCTATCCCATCTACGTTAATGTGGGCTGAGAGTGAACCCTAAGCTACCACATGGAGGAGATCGTGCGTTGAGGCGTCTTTTCACATCATAGCAATTAATGCGGGCATTAAATGCCTTCATTCCGAGATTCTTATAAATAGAGATTTTCCCTCATTCTTTTGCTCACTGGTGTCTACAGAGTCTAAGATGTTCTGATCTCTTCTCTCTTTTTCTTCTTCTCCTTTGCTGAGTGAGTCGTTCGGTCACTCAAACTTTTTCTAATATATTTCTTGCCTTGCTACCTTCCTTTCTTCTTTTATTTTCTATCCTTTTATCCTTCACTGTGATGTCGTTGGAGGGTTCCAGGGAAATTTTTATATTGGGGGCTTTTCCATGGGTAGTCCATTCATGATAGTGTGGATTCCCGGATAAACTCATTGTCAAGCGAACCATCTCTGGCGATGGCAGCTTGGGATGAGGAAGTTTTTCCACCTCAGGTGAAGGTAGCTTCCTTATCTCTCATGGACCGGCTTCGTCGTCAGGTCCTTTTAATTCAAAGCTCCAGTTGGGGGATTTGGTCACCCTTTGATCATAGTTTCACATCGCTGACTTGGTGGGGCTATGACTGCCCAAGGTCAGATACCTTCCGAGCCATCTTCCTAATGGGGATGTAGCCCTTTACTCCATTTTCTTTTCTTGTGGCTTATGACTGCCTCTCCACCCAATCGTGAAGGGGGTAATACATCGCCTAAGGCTTACCCCAAGACAACTTAACCCTAACATGTAGCGAGCTGTCTCTAGGAACTATAATTTGTGGAACCAGATCAGTCACACCGAGCTGACCATGGACGAGCTCCTATACTTGTATCGGGCCAAGAGTAGTCTAAGTTCTCTTGGCTGGTACTATTTTTCTTCGTGGTCGGGCAAAGGCTAGGCCCTTATCACCCAAAACCTGTCCTCCAATAAGGGCTGGAAGGACAAGTGTTTTTTTTTTAAACTTCTGGAGAGTGGGAGGCCCCGGGTAAAGCTGGGTAGGTTGCAGTCTCGGGTCCCCACCAAGTTCGCCTCCCCAGGTAGGAACTCTGAGTTGTTGCTTCTGGTCATTTGTTATTTTACCCATTTTTTAGCTTTTTGACAAATCTTAGTTATGTCTTCTTTGCAACTCTGACTCGGTGCTAACCCCAGCATACTCTGATCCAACTCCGCCAAGTCAGGATTACTCGGGAGCATAACTTAGATCAAAGGAATTAGAGGAAGTTAATTACTTTGATTTTCTTGGAGTAGGACGGCCGGTACATTGGTTCTATGGATTGAAAAAGTTTCTCTGTTTCTTTCTATCTCCTGACCACCATGCTTATTTTTTTTTACAGAGATGGTAGATCGCCCTCGGCTGAAGAGGCTGAAGCTCCACTTTACAGTAGAGCTAGACCGGCCTAGGATGACTGCTAGAAATGATGCTCCCTCATCCTTAGTCTGACTGGTTCCTAAGGTCGAGGCTTCAGAGATCGGCACTGGTGGATCGAAGCCTACCCCTGAGGTTCTTCCCCAGCCGAGTAGGCGGAGCCAATGGAGGTGGCCGCAGGAGGCAAAACTATGGTGCTCCATGAAGCCGCCAGTGCGAGAGGCTCCTTTGAATTCGAGCTTGAGAGAGAATGTTGATCTTGAGTCATCTCCGGCCCATGTTGAGGAGGAATGTGCACAGGACACTACTGCTATGGAGCTAGAGATAGCAGCAGGGAGCACTTCGAGAAGCCAAGAGGTAGCGAGGGGAGCACCTCGGGGTGTTAGGCTCCTGAGGGGGTTGCAGGGTCAGCAGCTCCTGCCCCTTCTTCATCACATGGTGATGTTGGCTCATTGGAATAATCACCACATGAGTGAGGAGGAGGTCGGCTCAATACTCACCTTGCAGCCCGAACCTTTGTTGGGCAGGGTGGTGTCGATGTTGATCGAGGTAATGACGTCTTCTCCCTTTTCCTTTTATAGTCGTTCTTTTTATTTCTTGTCGATTAACTTCTACTGCCCACCTTTTTTTTCTTTCTTTTTATTTTATTTGTAAGCCACCAACAGGGTCATCACCTCCCATCATGCTTTCCTTGAGCTGAGGGGCCACCTCCAAGAGGTAGGTTGAATGCTTGAGTCTGCTAGGGCCAGGCTTCAGGCCAAGGTTGTCGAGCTGGTAGTGGCTGTGGATTTCAGGGTGAGATCAATGCCCTGCATGAGGCCTTAAGGGTCACTGAGGAGGATAAGGCCACCAACACTGCTCTGTTGGTCGCGGAGCAGCAGAAGAAGGCCGAGCTGGCGACTCCGATAGCGGAAGTGGAGTCTCACCTCTTTGAGGAGGAGGGTCAAGCAATTGACGTGGAAGCAAGGCTAGCAGGGTTCGAGGCCTCGATCCCTACAAGGGAAGCAATGGCCATGGACGCGTTCAAAGCTTCCGAAGAGTGCACAGTTGAGCTGGAGGGGATCTTCAACCTTGGCTTCCAGCGTTGTCGGGAAGACGTTCGGTAAAGTTATCCATACTTGGACTTGCGCTGCCTGGACCATGATGCTCCCAAAGACCCTACTGCTGCTACTGAGACCGAGGAGCCTCCTCAGGCATAGACCTCCCTTCCTTGTATGTGTGTGTGTGTGTGTGTGTGTGTGTGTGTGTGTGTACATTCTCATAGAATGAAAGAATAATTTTTGTTGATACGATCTTGTGATTCTATGTGTGATTGGTAGGTATATTAGTTGCGCACGTAGCCTTTTTACTCAGTAATCAAGTGTGTAGATTATTAGGTCATAGAATTGGTAGGCAAGGCACTAGAAACAAGGAAAAGAACCTTCTTCCCTTTAACTGAGGGAAGTTTCTTATAGTCGAGCATACAGGTTGTGATCATAGTGGGCAAAATAATAGAAACGAGGAAAAGAACCTTCTTCCCTTTAACTGAGGGAGGTTTCTCATAGTCGAGCATGCATGATGCGAAAATAGTAGAAATAAAGAAAAGAACCTTCTTCCCTTTAACTGAGGGAGGTTTATTATTATCAAGCATAAGTAGCTTTTGAGGAGGCTAGTCGAATATAGTCATAACGCATATAGAAATCCCGCATGGATAGTAGATCTTTAGATGCTCAACATTTCGTGGGTGGGGTAAGAGTTATCCCTCCATGTCTTCCAGTAGATAAGTCCATGTTCGGACCATACTAGCCACCCTGTAAGGACATTCCTAGTTCGGACCTATGGCTCCCAAGATGAGTTCCTATAGAAATCCAACATGGTTAGGTCTCTTGCTCGGAATCGGCGCACCTTGACCCTTTAGTTATAATATCGAGCAGCCCTTTATTGATAAGTGGCGACCTTTAACTATGCCTTTTCTCTCAGTTCTTCAATCAGATCTTGACTTGAAGTCATTTGTTCATCATTTTCATACAAGTTGAACAGCTTGGTGCGTGGTGAAGGAACTTTGATCTCTACTGGGATGACCGTTTCTGCGTTGAAGGCCAGAGAGAATTGGGCTTCCCTAGTCATCATTTGAGTCGCGTTCGGTATGCCCAGAGGACGTGTGACAGCTCGTCAGCCAAGCCCTTTGGATTTTTTGAGTTTGTTTTTTTAGTGATTCTTTATGATTTTGTTGACAACTTCCACTTGTCCGTTGTCCTGGGGGTGCCGAGGTGAGGAGAAGGCATTGCGAATGCCAAGCCTTTCACATAGTCCTCAGAAATGGGCATTATCAAATCGTCTACCATTGTCCATGACAATGGTGTGAGAGATGCTATATATGCATATAATGTTCTTCCAAATGAAGTCAGTGATTTTCTGCTTGGTAATTTTAACTAAGGGTTCGGCCTCAGCCCACTTTGTAAAGTAGTCGACAACGACGATGGCGAATCTGGTCTGTCCCTTGCCCATTGGCTGGGGTCCTATGATATCGACGACCCACTATGCTAAGGGCCAAGGGCCGGTCATTGTGGTCAATTTCTTAGACGATTGACATGGTATCGCAGCAAAATGTTGGCACTTGTCACATCTCTTTGTGTATTGCTTCGCATCTTTGTGGATGGTTGGCCAGTAGTATCCTTGATGAATTGCTTTATGAGCTAGAGCTCTCCTACCTAAATGATTGTCGCAGACGCCTTTATGAATTTCTTTTAGGACATATTCGGCCTCGTCTAATCATAGACATCTTAAGTAATGTAATGAAAAGCCCCTCCCGTAAAGTATGCCTCCCAATATAGTATACCAATCTGATATATTTTTGACTTTGTGGGCTTCGAGCTTATCATCAGGCAACTCACCCTGCCGCAAGTAGCATATGATCGGATCCATTCAGTTCATCGATTGGTTTATTGGGAGAGCCTCCTTCTGGTTGGTTTAGTTAATATTGGGCTCGGGTAAGAACTCGATCGGTACGATTTTGGGGAGGTCATCATCAACTGTCATGGCTAGTTTTACTAGAGCATCTGCTTTGGAATTTTCTAACCTGGGAACTATGATGACTTCACACTGGTCGAACTCATTGAGCAACTCTTTCACTTTTTGTAGGTAAGCGATCATTCTTTCTCCTCTAGCTTAGTATTCTATGGTGACCTGGTTAACTATTAGCTAAGAATTGTTGTAGACTTTTACGGCTTGAGCTCCTATTACCTTGAGTAGCCTGAGCCTAGCAAGGAGCACCTCGTATTCTGCTTCATTGTTGGAGGCTGGGAATCCTAATGTTAGGGTGTACTATATACTGGTATGGTTGGGTACAACAAGGATCAAACCTGCCCCACTTCCCTTTGAGTGTGATCATCCGTCAACGTAGATGGTCCATTCCTGTAGGTTGTCTTCTTGCTCGTTCTCTGCCTCCTATGGGGGTATGGGATAGGTGAACTCGGTGATGAAGTAGGCCACGACTTATCTTTTGATGGCCACTCGGGGTCGGTATATGACATCGAACTTCCCGAGCTCGATCGCCCACTTCGCTAGTCGCTTTGATGCTTCAGGCTTTTGGAGCACTTGGCGGAGTAGTCAATCAGTTGGGATAATGATGGCGTGTGCCTGAAAGTATGGTCGGAGATGTCACAATGATGTGATTGGTGTCAACACTAATTTTTCTATGTTGAGATATTACGCCTTGGCCTGAACCATAGCTTTGTTGATGTAGTACATCGGAAGTTGTTTGTTCCCGACCTCACGCATTAAGGCCGAGCTGATTGTTGTAGTCGAGACTGTTAAATATAGCAATAATGGTTCCCCCAGTTCGGTTTTGGAGAGTAGTGAAGGCAATCCCAAATATCCCTTAAGCTATTGAAACGCTTGCTTACAGTCACTTGTCTAGGTCAACTACATGTTTCCTTTTAATTGCTTGAAGAATAGTAGGCGCATGTCCATAGCTCTAGAGATGAACATGTTCAGAACTGTTATCATACCTGTGAGGCATTGGATTTCTTTCGTAGGTCTAGGGGAGTTCATCTCCATAAGCGCTAGATCTTGTTAGGGCTTGCCTCTATTCCTCTCTAATTAACTAGGAAACTAAGAAATTTTCCCAAGCTGACGCCGAAAGTGCACTTGTTCAGGTTCAATTTCATCCAGTACTTTCTTGAGACCGTGAACAACTCCTCCATTTCTACCACGTGATATGTCACTTTAGTGCTTTTGACAAGCATGTCATCGACATGGACTTTAATTATGTTTCCTATTTGTTTGGCGAACATTTTATTGATAAAGCGCTAGTAAGTCGCTCCGGCGTTCTTCAGTCCAATGGGCATGACTTTGTAGCAATAAAGTCCTTTATCGGTGATAAAGGTTGTCTTCTGCTTGTCATGCTTATGCATGACGATTTGATTGTATCCTGAGTATGCATCCATAAAGGTAAGGAGCTCGTGCCCGACATTGTTATCGACTAGCCGATTGATCCTCAAGAGGGGAAAGCTATCTTTCAGGCATGCTTTATTCATGTTGGTGTAGTCAACACAAACTCGTCATTTCTCTAATACAATGTTTGCCAGCCAGTCGAGATAGTAGATCTCCTTGATGAACTCAGCCTTGAGGAGTTTGTCGACCTCTTCACCAATGGTTACACACCTTAGTAGATCTCCTTGATGAACTCGGCCTTGAGAAGTTTGTCGACCTCTTCACCAATGGTTACACACCTTTCAGGGTTGAATGCACGTCGCTTTTATCTTACTGTAGCATTATCGAGTCTCGTGTTAATCACCCTTGACTTGTCTAGCACTGTGCTCAGTCGAAAATTTCATTATAAGGTGATAAGTGGATACCACAACTCTCATGGTGTTTCGAGATGGTCTACCCAAGATCGTGTTGTAAACCAAAGGACAATCTACTACGAGGAAGTCGATCATGGTCGTGGTTTGGTTAACGCTTCACCAACGATCACAGGTAGTAGTATGCTTCCCTCAGAGGTCACCTTCTCTCTTGCGAAGTTGAGCAAGGGAGTCTAAATAGGTCGTAATCTGGATCTCCCAACCCCCATCTTGTCAAATGCGACAGTGAACAAAATACTAAAAAAAGGTCTTGTCATTCATACCACTTGGGGCACTAAACATGTCATAAAGTGACGGTAATTTTATCAATGTCATGGTATTAAATTTATAAACAATATAGGCCAAAGAGGTGTGTTCTCGACAAATCAATACATTATCTTTCCATAAATGATTTTCCATGCATGTCCTTTACACGGATTGTGTCTCGATTTGGGTCCTTGACGTGGGTAACCACACCACCCATCCCTAGGTATACAAATAAGATCATAAGTATCACCAATTTATTCCTTATCATGCTTTATCTCAAATTTCTCATCATGTAAGCATCAATGCACGTGGATGAACAATAATGCATAGATTAAAGCAAATTCTAAATTATTCAGGAGTAAAATCTGGTCATGTAAGGCATACTAAATTTGTGATCTAAACCCGTTACATAAGAAGTAATCTAAGAACAATAAATTCAATAAAACTATAACTATTCCATGAATTTTGGCAAAAAAAAAAAGAACTTGAAGGATGTTTAGACCTCTAGAGTTGGATCACCTTATAATATTGTTAGAATCACTTGTGTTATGGGTAAAATCAAGCTGACCTAATGTATGAGACCACAACCCTAAGTGTAAGGTCGCGATATAGTAATATTCTCAATAAGACCAAGGTCAAATCCACAGGGACTGAAACTTGTACGTATTCTGAAAGTAACCAGAACTAGAACTAGAAGAAGATATAATCTAAATCTGGAGAATTTAAGAGAATAATTGTAAACTATTTAACTAAAACTTATAAAATTCAAAGGTGGGAAACTAGGGTTTCCAAGGATCCACTTGTAGAGATTAGGGAGATCTATGCTTGATTCAAAACGCAACTGGAATCAGAGTCCCATCTTCATCCAATTGGAAGATAATTCATTAAAAATCAAATATGAACTTCCTTTGACCTAATTCTTAATGGATGAGAGGTGTGAGAACTGTAAGTGATTCCATCACAAAACTATGCCCATGAGACAAGGCAAACAATAGGATTTACCAATCCCATAACCAATCATAAGAGAATCATGAACATAGGCCTAATATTGATGAAAATAACCCCAGGGCCAAGGTATACTTAGGGTATAACCAAAACAAGCCTCTCTCGATCCAACGAAGCACTTTCGGTGGGCCTATTACCACAAAAGGTCGGACTTAAGCTCACTGACCATGGATCTAGGTCAAGCTGAGTTTTCGTACTGACCGGATCTTCAGATCAGCCGTGGCGGACCACACTCACTTCAACGGTCACCGACTCTCGATCAGGTCCACAAGCACAAGGACATGCCTGGGCCACCTTCCCCGATCAGAGGGTGAAATTGGGTTAGAATCCAATGGTCAGATTGCTTAAAATTGTCGCGCAAGTGACATGACTCAGATTTCATAAAATCTCATTAAATTTCTAACCGTTCTCACACTCTTCACTCCGGACTCAAACAAATCGACCTAGAACATCATCTGGACTTGATTTTTGAGGTGATGGTCAAGTCCAACATGATGACTGCAACAGCCTAAGATCATCACTATCGGACTTCCGACGCGCGGTCCAGGTCCGATTCAGAACTTCCAAAAATTTCCCAGAACAACTGGATTTAGCGATGAATCCCAGATTTCAGAGTAACATAGCGCTCACTATTCTATAGATTTAGAGTCATGCAGATCAAATTTAAAGTGATTAATGTAAATTTCACAAGCAATCGAGTTAAGCGTTAATTACCCCAAAAAGCTTCTAAGGAAAATAGACGTAGTACTCGGGTCTTGGCATAAAATTTTTCAGGTCATTACAATCTACCCCCCTTAAAGAAAATTTCGTCCTCGAAATTTATACCTTCTCATATTCCTCAAGGATCTGAGGGTAGCTCTTTCTAACCTCAACTTTAGATTCCCAAGTAGCCTCTTCTTCACTATGATGCGTCCATAGCACCTTCACAAGAGGGATAACCTTGCTACGCAATACCTGCTCCTTCCTATCGAGAATACGCGTCGGTCGCAGTACATAAGTGGCATCCTCACTCAACTGCACCTGCTCCCAACTGATAATATGCGAAGGATCAGGAACATACTTCTTCAACATAGAAACATGAAATACGTTATGCACACCAGCAAGAGGTGTGGGCAAAGCAAGGCGGTATGCTACCGCTCCCACTCGATCCAGAACTTGAAATGGACCAATAATTCTCGGCGAAAGCTTCCCCTTCTTGCCGAACCGCAGAACTCCCTTTATAGGAGAGACCTTAAGAAAAACATGGTCTCCAACCTCAAACTCAAGCCGTCGCCGCCTCGTATCAGCATAACTCTTCTGCCTACTCTGGCCTGTCAGAAGTCGACGTCGAATGATGTCAACCTTCTCTGAAGTCACATGCACCAACTCTGGGTCAAGCAAACTACGCTCACCGACTTCTGCCCAGCAATGCGGCGCTCTGCACGGGCAACCATACAACGCCTCATAGGGAGCCATGCCGATACTCGCCTGGAAACTATTATTATACGTGAACTCTGCATACTGAAGATAATCATCCCAACTGTCCTTGAAATCCAAAACACAAGCTCGCAACATGTCTTCCAGGACCTGATTCACGCGCTCCGTCTGCCCATCTGTTTGCGGATGAAATGCGATGCTGAACTTCAGTTTCACACCCATCGCTTCCTTAATACGAGTCCAGAAGATAGATGTGAAACGCGTGTCTCTATCAGACACAATCTCCAAGGGAACTCCATGCAGACGTATAATCTCCTTGATATACAACCTAGCCAACTCGTCTGTAAAGTTTGTGACTCTGATCGGTAAGAAATGCGCCGACTTCGTCAATCAGTCGACTATCACCCAAATAGAATCATATCCCTTCCTCGCTCTCGGTAACCTAGAAATAAAATCCATAGAGATGAAGTCCCACTTCCATTCTGCTATGGGCATGGGCTGCAGCAACCCAGGAGGTCGGCGAAGCTCTGCCTTGACCTGCTGGCACGTGAGATAACGAGAGACAAACTCAGCAATATGGACCTTCATATTGTCCCACCAATAAGATCTCCTCATATCCTGATACATCTTCATGCTACCTAGATGCATCGCAAGCTTAGAACTATGGGCCAACTCGAGAACCTCCCGTCTCAAGTCAGGGATGTCAGGAACACATAACCGGCCACGAAATCGTAGGCCCCCATCAGAACTAACATTCCAGTCGGAGTTCTCATCTGTACCAACCCACTTCTTCATCTTCACCAAAAGCTCATCATCTGCCTGAGCTGCAACGATCTTCTCGTCGATAAGGGGCTGTACACGAATGTGTGCGATAACCTCATACGGCTCAACTATCGTAACCTTCTGCTCAAAATCTCGCACAAACTCCAACATATCCCACTCTGCTATCATCAGTGGAGCCGCAAACTCAATAGCCTTCTGGCGACTCAACGCATCTGCCACAAGGTTCGCCTTGCCCGAATGGTAAGAAACATCGAACTTAAAGTCCTTCAATATTTCCATCCATCGGCGCTGCCTCATATTTAAATCACGCTGCATGAAAATATACTTAAGGCTGTTGTGGTCGCAAAAGAGCTCGAACTCCTCACCATAGAGGTAATGTCTCCAGAGCTTTAATGCGAAAATGACAGCTGCTAACTCCAGGTCGTGCGTAGGGTAATTCTCTTCGTATTTCCTCAATTGACGCGAAGCATAAGCAATCACCCTGTCCTTCTGCATAAGGACACAACCCAGACCAACGCGAGAGGCGTCAGTATAAATAATATACTTAACCCCTTGCTCTGGCAATACTAGCACAGGGGCAGACGTCAACTTGTCCTTCAGCTCCTGAAAAGCTAACTCGCCATCTCATTCCAAGCAAACTTCAAATCTTTCCGTGTCAACTGCGACAACAGTCTGGCAATCTTTGAGAAGTCTTGAATGAAGCGTCGATAATAGCCTACAAGACCGAAAAAGCTCCTTACCTCAGTAACTGAACCAGGCTGCTTCCAGTACTGCACTGCAGCTACCTTGGCAAGATCGACAGCTATCCCTTCCTTGGACACCACATGTCCCAGGAACTTGACTTCCTCTTTCCAGAAATCACACTTCTTGAACTGCGCAAAAAGCTGATTCTTCCTAAGAGTATCCAAAACCGCTCTTAAGTGCTCCTCGTGTTCTTCTCGGCTCGCAGAATAAATCAAAATGTCATCGATAAAAACAATGACGAATTGGAACAGGAATGGCCGAAACACCCTATTCATCAGATTCATGAACACGGCAGATGCGTTCGTAAGACCGAACGACATCACAAGGAACTCATAGTGACCGAAGCTAGTCCTGAAAGCGGTCTTCTGCACGTCCCCATCCTTGACGCGCAACTGATGATACCTTGATTGCAGATCAACCTTCGAAAAGTACCGTGCCCCCTTCAATTGATCAAATAGATCATCAATCCTATGCAAAGGGTACTTATTCTTCACAGTTACCAGATTCAGCCTGCGATAATCAATACATAATCGTAAAGAACCATCTTTCTTCTTCACAAACAAGACAGGTGCTCCCCAAGGAGACACACTAGGCCGAATAAAACTCAAATCTAACAAACCATCTATCTGCTTCCTCAACTCCTCCATTTCACTCGAAGGCATACGATAGGTGGGCAATGAAATGGGCGCCGCACCAGGCATGAGATCGATAGTAAAATTAATCTCACGCTGAGGAGGTAATCCAGGAATCGACTCAAACACATCTTCAAACTCCCGAACTATCGGCGTGCTAACTAACATCGATTCAGCCATACTCTCTAACAAAGAAGTATAATAATCAAGACGAAGAGGGTAACTGACCTGAACTGGGAAAGTAACTGTCTCGCCCTCAGGTTTATAGATGGTCACTGTCCTTGTTTCACAATCAATCTCAGCTCGCATCCTCATGAGCCAATCGATACCCATAATAACATCGTAATGATAAAGAGGTGCGATAAAGAAATCAACACAGATCGATCCACTTCCTAGATCGACCAAACAATCCATACAACGCTTGTTCATGGCAGAGGAAATCCCCGTAGCAGTTGTAAGCGTCACTCCTTGCATAGAAACAGTGCTCAAACCCAAATGCCTAACTGCCGCATATGATATAAGAGAAGTAGTGGACCCTGTATCCACCAACATAGAAACGGGAATACCTTCAATGTGCGCTGTCACCTCGAAGGATCGCGGCACCAAGTCAGACATAGGCGCTTCAGCTGAGAGCGCATGAACTCGAGCCTACTGCTAACGATTCGGCGGAGGAACTGTCACGCCCCGAACTCGGAAACCGGGCTCACAAAATTCCCGATCGCCGAATCCGGCGCCGACAGCCTCCGTAGAACCCCATTTTCGGGTCCCGGCACCCATTCACCAGGTTCCGATCCTGGGATACTACAAGGAGGATTTCAAGTCATCAGTCTGATTCATAATGAGCATAACAAAAGCATAACCCACAAACAATAACCACAAGAACACCACCACAAAATCCACTATGATCAAAAACTTTTTGAGTACAATGCGACTGAAAGAAAATAAAATACAATGTAACAAAAGAAACAAAACTCCAGAAGCTCGGCTGCACGCTCCAACTATAGCGAGACTATGGCTGCGACTGCGTCCTGGCGTCACCTGCACGCATCAATCGTGCATAAGCTTATAGAAAGCTTAGAGGGTGGTGTAAGTGTTTGCGCAATATAAACGTGCTTAAAATACAAGGTCAGAGTGATGCAGAATCATGGTGATGAGCACATGAATGCAATCAGCCGTACCAAGGCTATGCGGTGCAAGATATGAATACTATCGGCCATAACACAGCCATGCGATGCGAGATGCAACTCAAGCATGCCAATCCTCAACATGTATCGGTACTCATTCTGGATAATCACCGGGTTCAATACACTCCAAATGGCACTGTCGCTCTCCTAGCCGCATACCCAAATGAGCGTAAGAAACCTCACTATCCGCCTGACCAATAGTCTGCCAATACCTATCCGGCACGTCGATAGCGGACCCATTCACGAGCTGGTCAGACTCAGCCTAGTATTGCCCCCTACCCTCGGGCGAGTAAGGCCACACTCCTTTCCAACCGACCACGACACAGTGGGAGACGCGGCCTCCTGGTATTCGGCCCTCATGCGCTCGTATATCCACTCGGTCTCGACGTTGGAGTCATCCTCTGGTACCATCGGGTTTAGGGATTTTCACCCAGGGACATCTATGGTGCCCGTATGCTAGAACCAAATATTTTCGGTCTCTAATCCTGCCATCCACGATGTATCTGGGGAGGCTATGGCCCTGATGTCGCTAGGGCATACAGTAACTACAATCACACAAATGCAAGTGCATGAATCATACTATCAGTCATGCAACAGCCCTGAATATACCATGCACTTATATGAGGCAACCCCGCCTATCAGGGAGCCCATAAACAGTCTATCCAAAGGTAAATGCTATGATCGGTCATTCCTCACATCAGGCATACATATGGTGCGAATGATCATGAATCATGCATCTATATTAAACATGTAATAAGAGATGGGTTCTAGGTATAATGGAGATGGGCATAGACGGCCTACTTACCATAATTTTGGGCCTATCAGTGGGCCTTAGGGATAGTTATAATGCGGACATTTAACCAACATTATCCATTCAATGTGGACATCAAACCAACATTGCTCCCAAGGCACTGTCGCTATAAGGGTCAACACATAAACCATGAAATGGGCCTCATGTACATCCCATTGGGCCTCTAATACATCAAATGGGCCTCATGCATGGGTCTCGTATACATATATCAAGGTAGGCCTCAATGACGGGCCACAAATGTATCCACATGGTCCTAGTCACATGGGCCTGCATACATCACAATGGGCCTCATAAAATGGGCCTTAAATTATCTTCAAAACAGTTGGACAGTTGGATGAAACACATACATTATGATGGAGCCCACACTAATAGAGGGTGCGGGTTACAATACTTACCTAAGTGGGGCCCACCAAAATGCTCATTTTCTACCCAGCTTAAGGCCCAATATAATGTTTATTTTCCACTCAACTTAAGGTCCAACATAATGTTTATTTTTCACCCAAATTAAGGCCCAACATAATGTTTATTTTCATCCAATCTATTCATAAAGTCACGTGGGCCTGGATAGGGCCCACTGTATTGTTTATTTTCCACACACCCCGTTGATAGGGTGGTGTGGACCCAAGGCCCACCGATGATGTTTATTTCCATCCTAACCTGTGGATGGTTTCACGTAGGCAGGGAGCCCATCGTGGCGATATTTGGCGTCCAACCTGTTATAAGGTTATTGGACCTTGGGGCGGATGTGGGGCCCACCGTGATGTGGTCCACAGATCTAGCCCACCCATTATGTGTGTCCCACTGGACTAACGGTCCATACCAAGTTTCAGTGACATCCAAAACTCAGGTAGGCCCCACCAAGCGATTTTATATGTTTTAGGCATGTCTTCACATGATTTTAAATGATGTGGCCCACCGGAGTTCCATATACAGCTGAATTTTGGCATGGACGGATGAAATGTGGGGACCCATCAAATGTACGGTTTGGATGGGAGATATGCATCAAGGTGGGGCCCACAGAGACCGCCCCAGCTAATCCGTCCGCCAGCGCTGCTGTTTTTTTTTTTTAAATTTTTATTATTATATATATTTTTTTTTGTTTTGGGGCCCACCGAGATGTGATTCACAATCCAGCCTGTTCATTGTGTGTGTCCCACAATTTTAAGGGTCCAAATCAAGTTTCACTTGCATCCAAAACTCAGGTAGGCCCCACCAAGTGCTTTTATATGTTTCGACATGTCTTCATATGATTTCAGATGGTGTGGCCCACCTAAGTTCCATTTACTGCTGATTTTTGGGGTGGACGGCTGGTTCATGAGACCCAGCAAATGCACGGTGTCGATCATCGAAATGCATCAAGGTGGGGCCCGCAATTGGGCCGTGAGGCCCTGCCTCGTCCGCCCGTCAGGAGCGTCCAGCGCAGGCGCTGCTTGCGCCTATTCTTTCTTTTTTTTTTTTGAAAAAGAGATTTTTCACGGTTTTTCCTAGGTGGGGCCCGCTTCAGTAAGATCCACTCCATCCATTGGTCTCTGTGGCTTGATACCAACCCATAGAGTCCAATATTGAGCTTTTTCAGATGTACAGGAGCATCAGGGAGCAAATCAAGGGTAGGAACACTGTTTCCTATATCACGGCCCACCAGAAAACCAAATCAATCTCATTTTTCGGTTCAACGCCTTAAGTGACCTGAGGAAGAGAATGGACGGTTTGGATTGTATAGAAACATCAAGGTGGGGCCTGCATGAGTGGCCCACATCTCCCTTCCCTTTTTTTTTTTTATAGACAAGGGGGCTCGCCCGTCCAGCGTCCACTGACGCTGGACGCTGTGGATAAAAACATGCCTCGTGGTGGGTCCCACGTGGACGTGGCCCACCAATATATGTACATATACACATAATATATTTTATATTATATATATATATTATATATTATATAAAATATAACATATATATACACATATATATAAAAAAAAATGCATTGTGCCCATCCAAACAGTGGATGGTGTGGATCATCACCTATAATAGAGTGGGCCACACCGCCTGATGTAGATGGACAGGTAGATATAACACATATTGGTGGGATCTACACCATCACAAAGAAAGAAAGAGAGAGAGATATACGGTGAGATAGAGGAACCCCGCCACTATGGGCCCTCTTGATTAAATCACATACATCCAAATGGGTCCCACCAACAAGTGGGCCCTAAAGTTTAAAATAATGGAAAATCACCCACCTTATCTTCCTTCTTCTTGGTCTCTTAGACTCCAATGCCCCTCAGCTTCAACTTTGATGGAGGATGATGGACTCTTGATGGTGGGGATGAGAGATGGGGGGTGTAGATGGATGATGGAAGGTGGACCACACTTGTGGTTTGGGAGAGAAGTGTTGGACGTGAGAGGCTTGGTTGCTTGGAGAGATTTGAGAAAATGAGAGAGAAAATGAGAGGATGGGAGTGATATGAGGTGATGGAGTGATGGGTGTAATTAATGAGGCATGGGTTTGTTTGAAAAGTGAGTAAAGGAGGGATGGGTGAAGAGAGAGAGAGTTGACTTTATGAAGAAAGAGGGATGGGTTGTTGTACTTGAGATAAGGTTGCATTTAATGTTGATTGATGGGACTTATTGAGGAGATTCCCTCGAAATTCGCAACGCGCGGTGTTTCTTCGGAATAAACGCTGATCGGCATCTTCTTACCTGGGTATCGGTTTGGTGCGCAAGTCACGGCGTTGGAACCGCGGCGACGACACGATTACCAAGACATAAGTTTCGGATCGAGCCGACGTCGGTGTGCGGGACCTGGCTTAGGATCGTGCGCAAACACCGAATACGGTGCGAAGGGTGCCGGAATTTGACCGGAAGGACCGCGGAAGCTAACGGAACAGTACGGATTAGGACACGGGTCTTACAGGAACCATGGGCCGCTAAGGTGGCCTGAAGCTAGGTACTGCAGGTCTGAAGGATGGATGAGCTGGCGCTGAACGAAGAGGTGGAGGAGAAATAACCTGAGGTATCGGACGGCTAATCATCTGCGGTGGAGTAAAACCACTGGCCCGCATATGCGAAAAGCAAAAACGGTCCAAATGCCCCATCTTCCCACAATACGAACAGCGAAGATCAGCTCTCATCTACTGAGCGGGCGGTGCTGAACGCCTAGGAGGAGAATCTGCTCGCGGCCTCTTGCCGAGAAAAGGTGCTCCCTGAAAGTCAGGTCGTAGCCTAGGAACCATCGGTGCTCGTATATGGGACGACCTGTTCCCGTCCTGCTCTGCTCGCAAGGACATGCTCACCAACTCCGCATAAGAAGAAATGCTAGCACAACAAATCTTCAATCGGATCTCAGGCCTCAATCCCTCAGAAAAGCGCCGCATCCTCATTGGTTGATCGCCCAGGATCAAAGGAACATACCGACCAAGCTCAGTGAACTGGTTCTCATACTCTGTCACCGACAGCCCTCCCTGGGGGAGGCGAAGGAACTCACTCTCCTTCTCATGTCGGTACGTAACTATAAAATACTTCTCGTGGAAGCGTGCCTCAAACGCCTGCCACGACCACTCAAAACCTTCCTCGACAGTGCGAAGAACATTGTCCCACCATAGACTGGCCTCCTTCTCAAACATGAAGGAGGCAAGCTCAACCTACTCAACCTCTGAACAATGCAGCGGTCTCAACATCTTAGAGATGCGATCGATCCAATACTCGACCTCCTCGGGTCTATGAGAACCCGCAAATGTAGGAGGTCGTAAGCTCTGGAATCGCTCAAAAGTGCCGCTCGCACTGGCGCTCCCAGATGAAGGCATAGGTGAAGCAGGAGGAGTCGCCCCCACTGACTGAGCAAAGATGCCAGCCATGGAAGATAGGAACTGCTGCTGCTGCTGCTGCTAAATCTGCTGCTATTGCATCAACAGCATCATCTACCTAAACCTATCAGACGGCGGAGCAGACGAAGATGCACGACTTGGCTCAGGAACCAAAGGCATGACTGGAGGAGCCATAGGTGTCGGCCCAACACCAGCATGAGACGGACCCGTCTGAGGATCTGACTAGCTATCGCTTAAGGGAGGAACCCCAGCAAGCGACTCAACCAAGGAGAGATGGGCCAAAGACTTCAAACCCTTAGGAGGCATTCCCTACATTCAACAGAGGATGCAACCTGTAAGATTCTACGTCCACATAATCCATCCATACAGCATTCACAGCACAACTTCAAAGATAAACAACATGCATTCCATTAGACAAAATTGTCGCAATAGAAGTAGTGCAGCATTACATGAATCACGTCAGGAAAAGCATGTGAACAACAACTTCGAACACTTCAAACAACTACAAACAACTACAAACAACCCCAACTACAAAGCCAACAATGGCTACACATAGAAAGAAAACAACAAACAAAGCAAAGGATGACCACAACGACAACTACTTGTTGAAATCAGGAGATAGAGGCGGGGCACCCTTATCCTATAAGCAACACAGGATAGACTTCAGAGTTCAAGTCACCTTCATGAACTTATGCTTCACAAGGCCTCGAAGATCCATAATATCCTGGCGTAGAACAGCCTGCCCTTCTTCAAGCCGAACAATACGGGCATTCCTGGCAGCCTGATCTGCGCTCTGCTCTGGTGCCACAGGAGGAGAGTTCTCACTCGTATCCTATGCCTCTACCTCTTCCTCGTCCTGCTCTGTTTCCTCCTCAATCTTAGCACCACCTTCAGCATAACTCTCATCCTCATAACTCTCTGACTCATCCTCACTCTCTGAGGCCTGACGACGATGACCAATCTCCATCTGCTTAAGGGTCATCAGATTAATATGACGAACAGGAACCGGTTTCTCTGCTCCAAGCCTATAGCCAAACTCATGTGCAAGCTTACAAATGAGTCGGCCAAAAGGAAGCGATTCGATCCTCCTAGTCGAACGAGCGATGAGAATAATCTGACGCAAGATGTACGTCGGCACACACAACTTCGCTTCTTGCCCCACCTGATACAGAAAATCTACCATCAGGCGCGTACACTCGCTGCGGTTGCTCCACCTTGGGTATACATTGAATGTACACATGTGGTGAAGCAAATAGAAGTCGTCCGTCATGTTGGTAGCCAGAAGACTCCTATTAGGGTGTCATTCGACCAGACGACCACACAAGGATCGGGTGCGACGATCCCTCTCGTGCATACTGTTCAAATTCTTCTCGCTGGCATGCACTTCACCAAGTGACACATTAAGGAGTTGGGATATCAAAGCGACGTTAACCGTAGCCTCCCGACTGCTACCACAAGGAATCTTGAACTGCAGAGGCTCCAGCGAAGGATCACGAATATTGGCATAAAAAGCTCGAACAGTACTTGCATTCACGCGATACTCGCCCTTAAACAAGGGACACCAACCAGCCCCTTCCAGACGCTCCAACAACAGAAACTCATCATACAGTCGCGGATCAACATGAGCCTCAAAAAGGACCCTACGGCCTTCATAGACTCCATGCGATAACTTCGCTAACAGGGTTCTACCAATGGGAGCTCAAGGATCGAGGTCCCGCTTGGTCTGAAATTCACAAGTGGCGGACGTGCTCGCAGCGGCACCTCTCTGCCTCCGTGCACGAGTTGGGCGGCTAGGCCCTGCTTCATCCACGGGCGCTCTCTTATTCCCCATCAAAGAAAGAAGGGAGAAAATGGAAAAGATGGCCGTGATAAACTCAAAGAGAGCCATGGAAAATGAGAGAAAGAGAGAAATAGGAAGGAATGGGAAGTTTCCACACACTTGAGATCTCAAAGGAGAATGTGAGAGCTCAAATGAGAAGGAAATGGAGTGAAATCAGCAATGGGGGAGAGGGTTTTGAGATGGGTTGATAGGGTTTGCACGAAAATGGAAGAAGAAGAAGATTTGGAGAAGATTTGGAGGAGTTTGAAGAAGAACTTGAAGGAAAAAAGAGCTTGGGAGGGAAGTTTGTGAAGGAAGTAGGGTTTAGAAGAAGTTTTAATCACTGAACCATGGAGGGGTGGGCCACACTAGGCCAAAATCACGTCGGCTCGAGCCGGCCCGCCCGGCCTGGCCAGCTGATTGGCGAGGCCTCGCCGAACCGGCGATGACATCGCCGGTCTCTGGACCATCCAGGAATGGCTCGCCGATTGGGCAAGGTCCTCCTAGTCCCTTAGCTCTCAAATGATGTGGGTCCCCCCTGGGCCCCACTGAAAATGCCCCGATCGGCCCCTTTGCTTGATTCGACGCCTATCGGGCCATTCGGGTAGAAATCTTATACAAACAAAGATTTCTTGAAGATTGAAGGGTTGAAAAGGGATGATAAACCATCTAGACTTATTAATAAATGGTCTAGGAAAGGTTTCGGGTCGTTGTGTGTGATCAGGAGAGAGCATAGCCTCGATCTCGGAGATCATTTTCAGTAAACTTTCGCCGATAGAAGCAACTGAACACAAACACACAAACGACGATAATCTCGCACCCAAATACACTAAAGTGGCGATAGCGTGCGGTGTGTGACCATAACCCATGTCTGGTTTAATCCAGATCATGCTCTGATACCAACTTGTAACGCCCTGAAATTCAGGGGTCGAGCATAACTCAACTCCCGAGTTCCAAAACATCACTTATGCAACATATTTAATGATGGATGTATGTTGTTTGTATTAGTGCATAAAACATGGAATAGATTAAACCAAAGTACAGATATAAATCAGGGATAAGTGAAGAAAGCAAGCGAAAGACTTAAAGAGATATATGCGTGTACATGTGCGAATCTTTGAAATACATACACATACCAGGTCGTAATGTAAGTGTTGCTATCAAAATTATAAGTTTCAAATTACATCATTTAATTCTCAAAAGAAATCCCAGCATCCCTCGCATCAGAACGAGGCTCACTAGAACCTGTCTGAAAACTGCATAAAAGAGAAAGCAGCCTCATCATCATCAATCTCCCGCTCTGCCTCAGAAGTCGCATCAACATCTAAAACATCAGCAACTAAGACAGAGTCTGGTGGGTGTTTAACACCGCCCCAGAACGTGGGAGTGAGTGATCAACTCAGTGGAACAATAAAGCAAAGGTTAACATGTTATCAGTTCAATCAAGCAGTAATGATAAAGCAGAACAATTAAACATATCCTAAGTACTCTTGTTAATGCAAGGATGTATGTAGAATGATGCATGCCCTCACGCGTATACCCTCAGCGTCTTCATCTTACGTTACGCATGACATCGCCTCAAAGTGCACCACGTCTACAAAGCACATGCAAATGCGGTGCATGAACATGATTACCAAGTTGTTATTAGTCCTTTTCATACAGCAGGATTGGGAAGCTAAGATACCTTCCTCATATCACCATCCAAACAGTGATCCATTCTAGAGTCGTTAGTCCTAGACATCTCATACGATCATATGGTTGTAGGTCGTTGCAAAGGGCTCGTCACCAATCAATGCACGCCTATCACACCTTCGTTACTACACTAAGGCTCGTCACCTTAATCCGGTATCCAGGTATGCTCGAGGTCACTACAAAGGGCTTGTCACCAATCAATGTAGGCCAACAGCATGAATATAGTGTCCTATACCACCATAATCGGCTCACGAGTTTGGTTGCTCACTGGTCACTACGGGGAGGCTCGTCACCCCAGCGTAGGCCGACAACTCGACCACGGTGTCCCATACCACCATGTCCAGCTCATGAGTCTTAGCGGATCAAGGTACCATGGTTATTAGGATTTCATTGGTAAGTTCGGTACCTTAGATTCAAGCAGTAGCGTCCATATATGGTGAACATACATCGGACAATCGGGTTACTTGACGAACTCGACTAACACGAGCGCACGTTGGGTTGAACGACATAGAGTGCGCAAACACTCCGCGTGGCCGAACCACTGCCGACAACTCTAATACGACTCGGGTTCGTCTAATCACGTCCTACGTGGCGAAAGCAACCTCAGCCACGAACTGAAGGCCGATTACCGATTTCCTGGACTATTCATAGTTCCAAACACAATCATTATAACAGATATTGATATCAACAATTTAGAATAGTAATGGAACAACAACTCAAATCATATGGTACGCAAGCATTTAAAGAATATCAACTTAACTTGGATTTAAGCATAAGTAAGACTTGAAATTAAACAACAAGGAATGTAACTTGCATGAAGGAAATCATATACACTAGTGGGAGGGTTGAGAATCGCTTCTCAACGCCCACAACTAGTATAATATATTACACTTTAGATCATTCAGACATTTCTACAAACACTTAGAATACATATTATAACATACATGACGTATGTTGAAATACACGCATTCGGACAATTCCTTTTACCAAGGAGTTGTCGCACATACAATAAGCATAAGTACATGACAAATAATCATGGCAATCACATGTTCATATTTTATACGCATACGGTACTTTATACATACACAGAATACACAAATCTCAATGTAACACATGCATATCAGGAACGCAAAATAAAAATAACATTTGGCATGTGAAATCTCATCCATAGCAAGAATAAACCATTCACTGGCATTGAAAGCCTTGAAAACCATAACCTATACGTTTAAAGTCCGCACCTTAACCCAGAAAAGAACACCGAACTGATTTCAGACGATATGTCTTCGTCAACGACGACAGGATAACCTAAGGCAAGAATAAAAATGAGTTACAACAACACAAAGACTATTCTAAGCTCTAACATGGATTAGGGTTAGGTTAACTTACCCAAGGATGAACTCAGAATCACCGGAATAACGATTCAAAAGTGAAGGTTCAAGGAAGAAGAAGAACAGGAAAGAATCTAAGATGATTCACCAACTTCTCTCTCACTTTCTCTTTCTTTTCCCTCTCTCTTCTAAGCTAGGGTTAGGAAATTCATATGGAAAAGAGAACTAGGGTTTTAAGGACTATAAATAGGCCTAATATTGATGAAAATAACCCCAGGGCCAAGGTATACTTAGGGTATAACCAAAACAAGCCTATCTCAATCCAACGAAGCACTTCCGGTGGGCCTATTACCACGAAAGGTCAGACTTAAGCTCACTGACCATGGATCTAGGTCAAGTTGAGTTTTCGTACCGACCGGATCTTCAGATCAGCCGTGGCGGACCACACTCACTTCAACAGTCACCAAATCTCGATCAGGTCCACAAGCACAAGGACATGCCTGGGCCACCTTCTCTAATCAGAGGGTGAAATTGGGTCAGAATCCAATGGTCAGATTGCTTAAAATTGTCGCGCAAGCGACACGACTCAGATTTCATAAAATCTCATTAAATTTCCAACCGTTCTCACACTCTTCACTCTGGACTCAAATAAATCGACCCAGAACATCATCTAGACTTAATTTTTGAGGTGATGATCAAGTCCAACATGGTGACCGCAACAGCCTAAGATCACCACCATCGGACTTCCGACGCGTGGTCCAGGTCCGATCCAGAACTTTCAAAAATTCCCCAGAACAATTGGATTTAGCGATGAATCCCAGATTTCAGAGTAACCTAGCGCTCACTATTCTACAAATTTAAAGTCATGCAGATCAAATTTAAAGTGATTGATGAAAATTTCACAAGCAATCGAGTTAAGCGCTAATTACCCCAAAAAGCTTCTAAGGAAAATAGAGGTAGTACTCGGGTCTTGGCACAAAATTTTTCAAGTCATTACATAAGGAGACAAGTCGACATAGCGCAGGTTGGCAAGAACTAGGTTGGCACGACCTAGGTCGGCATGCCACCCCCAGGTCAGGTCGACCAAGATCACCTCGACCTCCCATTGCGTGTCTCCAATGATCTCAGATAATTAGATCGGGCCCAAGAGAAATCTGTCTGGGGTCTTCTTCAAGGATCTCAGACGATATTTACAATACACTCGAACCCCTGAGATCTTCGCTGAGGATCTCGGAAGATCCTCCTACTAATCCAAGATCTGAATCCACTTCCAATACATATCTACCAATTAAGGAGATTCCCTCTACGCCATCGCCTCTCCTAAAAGCCATAAATAAGTTACCTCTAATGGTGAAAGGTGCGCATGATCTTTAAACCTCAAACTCCCAATACTCGATTAGACCCAGATCCCTTTCCTGACTTACACATTGAGTGTCCCTGCTCTAGCCAAGGACTTTCTTGTCCATTCCTTGTGCAGGTAAGCAGGTCCAGAGGGGGTTAACCAGATTTCTGCATTTATAGTTTAGTGTCGTCTGTGGGAACAACATTGAAAGTTGTTCTCATCCCACCATATTTCAACAATGGCGAAGGGGAAGAAGAAGGCTCCCACCTCCTCGGTTGCGCCCGATCTCGCACTGCTGGACCAGTCCACCAGCCACCAGGATTCCTCTTCCCAGCTGCAGGCTGATTCCACGCCTGTGGGACCAGCGCAACGATCTCATAGTCGAGGACAACTTGTCTCCCTCGAGCAACAAGTTGGGATGTTGAACAATATTTTGAATTCTATAAAGCATCTGTTGGAATAGCTACAACCCCGCCTCACACAAGGGGATAGGCCGGTGGCAGAACCGATGATTCAAGAGCGCCCCAAGCCATCTGATGTGCATGCCGCCTCCCGCAAGTGCCGGCAGCTCGGAGCATCGAGGCCTGTGCCTTCTCAAGCATCTGGCACCACCGCGCTTGTAGCCTCTAATCTGCATCACAAGTTGGACAGGAAGAAGGGTGACAAGGCACCCGAGGCAGCCGTTGTGGCCATAGCCGAAAGTGACGACCCCTGGGAAGCCGAGCTCAATGACCTGCGAGGTTAGATCGGCGACATACGACAAGCTTACTGATCGAATGTCCCTACCCCTGGGAAGCCGACCTCAGTGGAGGTAATACTAGAAGAAACCGAGCCCCCGTTCACTGCTAACAACATGCACACGCAACTCCTACCGAGGTTCTGTATGCCTCAGATCATCCCATATTCTAGGACCACCAATCCTGCCGAGCACCTGGAGTCTTTCAAGGCTTGGATGAAATTACATAGAGCATCAACCGCGGTCATGTGCCATGCATTTTCGCTAATCCTGGTAGGAGCAGATCGGAAGTGGTTCTGATAACTGAAGCCACAATCGATCATTTCTTTCACGCTGCTCAGCAAGCCTTCATCACCAACTTCACCGGGGGGAAAAAAAGACTTAAATCGACTTCCCACCTCCTATATATCATTTAAAAGGAGGGAGAGATACTCAAGGACTACATCAAGCATTTCAACCTTGAAATGATATAAGTGCAAGCACATTCGGAGGAAATTGCTCTAACTGCCATGATGGGAGGTCTAAGTGAAAGAAGGTTTCTCTTTTCACTCGACAAAAGTCCTCCAACGATGATGACCTACCTCCTTAACAAAGCCTAGAAATACACTTATACCGAGGAAGTCGCTAACCCATGGAGGGCAGCTTGGCACAAAGAAAGCTTAACCAAGGAGAAGCGACCCAAGAAAGAGCCGAGCTCGACCAACAGTAATGAGAGGAGGAAAGACAATGAACCCCCTAGAGGCTAATGCTCAGGCAGACGACCTGATAGTAGGTTCAGTTCGTACACCCCTCTCAACGCGATGGCCGAGCAGGTTCTTATGGAAGTCAGAGACAAACGTATCATCATCAAATGGCCAAATAAGATGAAATCCGATGCAGATAAACGAGACAAATGGAAATACTGTCACTTCACCGAGACCAAGGCCACCCAACTAGTGATTGTTTCGACCTGAAAGAAGAAATTGAAGCTCTCATTTGAAACGGGCACCTGTGCGAGTATGTCACGAAAAGGAAGAACGAGCCGACCCGAAGAACAAGCAGCTCATCAACAATGAACCAACTGGGGAAATTTACAGGATCTTCAGCAGACCTGCCAGAGGAGGCAACTCAAATCGAGCTCGGAGAGCCCACTACAAGAGCATCAACTGCTCTAACTTGGAGCTCC
Organism: Magnolia sinica; assembly: GCF_029962835.1. Classification (NCBI taxonomy): domain Eukaryota; kingdom Viridiplantae; phylum Streptophyta; class Magnoliopsida; order Magnoliales; family Magnoliaceae; genus Magnolia; species Magnolia sinica. Next base: position 29,625,271 of record NC_080587.1, read on the forward strand.
AGATCCTCATCACCAGCAGACCCTTGAAAGAGCAAAAGGTAATGCCTTACGATTTGACCTTCGTCGAAGAGGACGCCTAAGGTGTTCACCACCCCCATGACAATGCACTCATGGTAACTATGACTATAACTAACCGCGGAGTGTTTCGTATCCTAGTGGACACCGGTAGCTTGGCAGACATCCTCTTTGTTGAAGCATTCGACAAAACGGGGGTTGGGCGACCTCGCCTCCAAGCCGTCAAAACTCTCATGCTCGAATTCGCAGGGGACAAGGTCACATCAGAAGGTTCAGTTCAACTCCCAGTCATAGTTGGAGAAGGGAAGAACCAGACAACAACCATGATTGACTTCTTTGTAGTAGACTACCCCTCCATTAACAACGTCATTCTCGGATGACCTTCATTCAACGCTCTCCGAGCCATCATGTCAACATACCATCTTACGATGAAATTCCCCACTGACCATGGTACAGGATTGGTCATTGGAGACCAACCAAAAGCTCAGCAGTGCTACTCGATGGCACTGAGGACTCGACATTAGGCAATGGCCATCACATCTCTCGATCCCCAAAAAGACTCCATTAAAAGAGGGCACCCCATGAAAGACCTCGTACTCGTCCCGCTCAATGACTCCAATCCAACTCGAACGGTACAAATCGGTTCATCCTTAACACCACCATTACGAGATGAAATTATGGGCCTCCTACGATGATATGCCGATGTATTCACATGGTCACACCAAGACATGTTTGGCATCAGCCCAAAAATTATGGTCAATAGATTGAATGTCGATCCCGACTATCGGCCAGTCCGACAGAAGAGAAGAGCATTCGAACAAGAACAATAAACGATAATCAGAGAAGTCGAAAAGCTAATCAAGGGCCAACTTCATCAAGGAAATTTACTATCCAGACTGGATAGCCAATGTCATCCTAATTAAGAAGTCCAATGGGAAGTGGTGGGTTTGTGTTTATTACACCAACCTAAATAAAGCCTGCCATAAGAACAGCTTCCCCCTCCCCGGGATAGACCAGCTAGTCAATAACATAGCCGGACATGAACTCTTGAGCTTCATGAACACGTACTCAGGCTACAACCAAATCGCTATGCATCCATATGACAAGTAGAAGATGAATTTTATCACAAACATGGGACTCTATTGCTACAAAGTCATGCCTTTTGGACTAAAGAATGACAGGGCTACATATCAAGTCAACAAAATGTTTGCCCGCTAGATTGGGTGCTCCATGAAGGTTTATGTCGATGACAAGCTCGTCAAAAGCATTAAAGTCGCGGACCATATCTCCGACCTTGAGGAAACATTCATGATCTTGCGAGAATATTAGATGAGGTCGAACCCGAGCATGTGCGCCTTTGACGTCAACTCGGGAAAATTCCTCGGATTCTTAGTCAGCCAGATAGGGATCAAGGCCAACATCGAGAAAATCCAAGCTCTGCTCTACATGGGCTCACCCAGGACGACGAAAGAGATCTAATGTCTTACAAGAAGAATAGCTTATTTGAACCTGAGCGACCAACAAATGCCTTCCCTTTTTCAAGTAATTGAAAGGAAAGAAGAAAATAGAATGGACAGAAAAGTGCGAGCTCGCCTTTCAACAACACAAGCAATACTTGGGATCACCACCACTGCTCTCTAAGCCCGAGCAAGGAAAATCATTATTATTATACCTACCCGTGTCAACAGCGGCAGTTAGCTCGGCCCTCGTCAAAGAGTAAGAAGGGACATAGCTTCCGGTGTATTACGTCAGAAAAGCACTGGTCCCTACCAAAACCAACTATCTGGACATAGAAAAGCTTGCCTTAGCTCTAGTCATCTCATCGCAATGCTTACGACTGTACTTTCAAGCCCGCACCATCATCATCCTGACTAACCAACCTGTTCACAACCCCAAGTGTAGGGTCGCGATGTAGTAATAATCTCGGTAAGACTGAGGTCGAATCCACAGGGACTAATCTCGTGTGTTTTCTAAGAACAACTAGAACTAAAACTAAAAGAAGAAGAAAACCTAATCTACAATATGTGAGAGAATAATTATGAAAAACTTAATGAAAAACTTTGTAAAATTCAAAAGTGGGAAACTAGGATTTCCAAGGATCCACTTGTAGAGATCAGGGAGATCTATGTTTGATTCATGAACACAACTGGAATCAGAGTCCCATCTTCATCCAATTGGAATATATCTCATTAAAAATCAAATATGAACTTCCTTTAAACTAGTTCTCAATGGGTGAGAGGATTGAGAGCTAGAATTGATTCCATCACAAAACCATGCCCATGAGACAAAGCAAACAATAGAATTTACCAATCCACAACCAATCTGAGAGAATTGTGAGAGTTAGGGAGGATTCCATCATCCAACCATGCTCAGGGGACAATGGTGAACAATAGGATTTCCTAAATTCACAATCTCAATAATGAAAAAATATACTCAAAGCTATCGCAGATCTATTGTAATTTAAGTCATAATAAACCATTAAAAACTAAAAGTACTTATAATCAAACTAAAATCAAAGAGAGTTCAACAACATGAATCAAAGCAATAGAAAACAACCCATCACACTACAAGCTTCACCTCTTAGCCCTAGCTAAGAGGTTTATCCAATCACAGACATGATTGAACTAGAATCTCTAAAAACATTAAAAAAAACAATTAAGATAGCCGGCCGATCCTTTCTCTCTCACTCCTCTTGCTCACCTCCTTCTTCCCTCTATCATCTGTGAATCCTAGAGTGAGGGGTGTATTTATAAGGTTCTAGAAATCCAGAACCTTCTACGTATGCAGGTGTTATTGGTCCTTGTTAACGCAACTTCTCTATGCGCACTAGAAAGCTTCGAACTTGACCTACGTGTGATCTCGGTTTTACAGAGTGATTGAAGTCATCGTTCCCATCTGATGGCTAGGGGAGGTCTTCTTACTGGAGGGCCATTCAATGGACGTTCCCGATCATCTTTTGGCTACGGGATGTCTCATGCGTAAACCTTACACAGTAGGGAAAGCAGAGTATTCCCTTGCTTATACTCTGTTTGCGTAATAAGGAGGAACGGTGTTCCTGTTGTGATGGGAATTTGAATCTAATATTTCTGGCATTCACGGTTGGGATTGGATTTATCTTCCGTGGACTTTAAGTGGATCGGATCTGATCGAATTATCGTGATGGTGGGCCGCACTGAATTTCAAATAGACGCAGTCCGTCCGTTTGTTTCAGCGGAAAGAAGGAAGGAGTTTCATTCTGATTTTCAAGTGTGAGGAGTCTCATGGTTCGTGAGATCTGTTAGCATAGTGGTTGAACCTGCGAATCTGGTGGGGCCCATTCACGGTATCCTCTTGGGAATCCATCCCATTCATTGTTTTCACAAGGTCTTGATCAGTTATGGCCTCAAATATGGGCATGATCTAAATTCTAGGTGGGCCACATGTTGTAGGGACGCAGGAGGGGAAAGCCACCGTCAAGTCCGATTTCATCGTCCGCTCTTACATTATGCGGATGAATGTCTCTCCATATTGTTGTTCAAAATAGGTGGGGTCCATTTTTGGCTGTCTTCCAGAAAATCTACTCCTTTCATCACCCTTGTCATAATGTGTTAGCCCATGGGTCAAAATATGGAGTAAATCTGATCTTCAGGTGGGCCGCACGATCCGCCAATGCATGAATTGGTATTCACCGTTAAAACCATCTTCACCCTTACGTAGTCTCTCTACATCCTTTAATTACAAATTTGCCATCCATTTTCTAATCATCTTCCAACGTCTATTATATCAGAGTGCACTGTCCAAATGCCCTGAAATTTGGCGGGTATCCCTCATTTTTCATGTTATTTCTATCGGTCTAATTTGGGCCTTGATTGCTTACAGATGACCATGATGCCTTTTTAACGGAATATACTGCCCCGAGGTCTAAAATAATACTTTCATATATTTAATAGAGAAGTTAACTGGTAGTTTTGACATATGGCCTAAGATCTTCGTTATGAATGGATTACCTTAATATTCGGATGGCCCGTTTGGGGGATCCACATACGGTGGAGGGTCAGATGACATGCTAAAAATAGGAAGACTTGCTGGTTGGTATTCTAGTCATGTATCTGGGTGATTATACTGTCAGTTTTGTAAATGGACGAATACAAGGTGGTTTTCTGGAGTAATTAGGGGTAGGACATGTATACTGTAGCGTCCATGGTAGTGTTCCGAAGACATCCACACTATCCAATCGTTTTCTCATCTAATTATAGGGGTTGAGTCCAAAATTGAGGCCTATCCAAAGATCAGGTGGGCCCCAAATCAGTAATTGTCAGCTAATTGGATGATTTATCCACTAGCTCTGGTGATTCTTACACGTCAAATCTATGCTTTTAGCATCCTTTTCAATCCAAGCTCTTGAATTCACCTTGCAACACAACATGATTAAAATAGAACATTAAGCATTATCATGTTCATAAAACCAAGTAATAAATGGGGTCCAATATACAATATTTAACCCTTGACACAATCCCCAACCAGCATTTTGCTAGTCCCAAGCAAAGAATGCGAAAAATAAGTTTATTGCGCAATGTTCAACCTTTTTCAGAAAACAATCTTTTGAGTATTAATTATGCATGAGTAGACTCAAGATGAAGAAGTGATTTTTTTAAAAACTTGGAGTCGAACCACATAAGCAACCGATCAAATAAATCCTTTATCCATTAGGTCAGAGCATAATTCACATATCAAGTTTTTCAACGTGCTCAGTGAATATATTATCTGATCATAATGTTAGCCATGCTCATCACATCCAAATTAGTTGAAAACCCAAGTACTGATTTTGAACTTATCCCCTTTTCCTTCTTTTTTCAGTTTTTGATTTTATATCGATGGTCATTTGTATTCATTTAGTCTTTTCATCCTTTCTTTTTTTTTTAGACATTACACTTTTTTCAAAGACATTTTTCATTCCCCTCAAAGATGTTGTCATTCTTATTCCTTTTGACCTTTTTGTCAATCTCCTATTTTTTAACTGGTTCTTTTCTTCTTTTAAGGTGGTTAAAATTCTCCATACTCGGTTCTAAATATCTTTCAATGATCACCATATTAACAATTAGAAAATCTAATACTTATTCATAGACAACAAGTTGAATAACATAATATTTGAACATCCTCTTAGCCAAGTGAATGTAAGAACCATAAGTGATAAATTTATTAGTTGCTCCAACTCACAATTTAAAACTCGATTTCTATCTTATTGTCATACTCAAAATAGTCTTGAATACACAACTTATCGCTTTCCAAATAGATGAGCATTGAAATTTTTTAAAAAATTTTGCAAATTTTGTTCAAAACTGAGAAAACACTAATTAGGTAACCTAATCTCCCATCCCCAACCTAAAATCTACATTGTCCTCAATGTAAAAGATATAAGCGTGATTTGAAAAAGTGACAACGTAATTGAAAGAGAAGTGATGGAAGGATAGTACTGGATGAAGGAATTTTGAAGCTTTTTGCAAAGGATCATAGCATGAAGGTGGGTTAGCATAAGAGTTTATCAACCAAAAACAAACTATCTTAAAATGGCGGAAGCAAACTATCCTAAACAACATAAAGCCGACTATCCTAAAATGGAAAATTTTAAATAAAAAAAACAAAACAAAACCTAATTACACCTTCGTCAGACTAAGAGATCAATCCTGATAAACAGGATCATTCAGAGGTATGGACATGTTCTCTGAATCAAATTGCTCAACAAATGGCTTTAATCGATGTCCATTTACTTTGAATTCATTGCCATTGTTTGGATTCTGAATCTCGACAGCCCCATGAGGATAAACATTGGTAACAGTAAAAGGGTCGGTCCAGCGAGATCAGAGCTTACCCAGAAAGAGATGTAACCAAGAATTATACAAATGGACCTTCTGACCTGGTGTGAATGAGTTCCCTAGAATGTATTGGTCATGAAACACCTTCATCCTGTCCTTGTAAATTCTCGAGTTCTCATACGCATCGTTCCGGATTTCTTCGAGTTCATTCAACTGAAGTTTATGTAGCGAGCCAGCGTTGTCCAAATTCAAATTCAAATTTTTAATCGCCCAGTAGGCTATGTTCTAACTCCACAGGCAAGTGGCAAGCTTTCCCATAGATAAGTCTAAAGGGAGACATTCCAATAGGGGTTTTAAATATGGTAGGGTAAGCCCATAAAGCATTAGTCAATCGGAGTGACCAAACCTTACGGTAGGGTTTTCGTCTTTTAAAATATGTGTTTAATTTCCTTATTGGAAATCTCAGCTTGCCCACTTGTTTGTAGGTGGTATGGAGTACTAACTTTATGGGAGATGTCATATTTCTTCATTAAGTTCGTGAATGGCCTATTACAGAAATGTGAGCCTCCATCATTAATGATAGTTCGAGGTGTTCCAAATTGGTAAAGGATATTCTCTTTTAAGAATTTAATGACCGTTTGATGGTCATTGTTCTAGCACGGAATCACTTCAACCCATTTAGTGACATAGTCTAGAACAAACAAAATATATAAATTTCCAAAGGATTGGGGGAATGGTCCCATGAAATCAATACCCCAACAATCAAATGCTTCTATGATAAGAATGGGGTTCAAGGGCATCATATTTCGACGGGACAATGCTCTCAATTTCTGACAATGCTAACAAGCTTTGCAAAACTCATAAGTGTCCCTGAACATAGTGGGCCAGTAAAAGCCACACTGCAGAATCTTGGTCGTGGTCTTTTTCGTAGAAAAGTGACCACCACGGGCCTATGAGTGACAAAAGGAGATGACACTTTGGTGTTCATTGTCTGGCACACATCTCCTTAAGATTTGGTCTGGGCAATATTTAAACAAACATGGATAATCTCAGAAGAACTTACGAACCTCGGCGAAGACTTTTTTCTTATCTTGCATAGTCCAATGTCTCGACATCAAACCTGTGGCAAGATAATTAGCAATATCAGTAAAACTAAGGTGAATGGGAGACTTTGAACAATTGTTTGTCAAGGAACATGTCATTGATAAGTGTAATCTCAAGAGAATTAGGAAGATCAAGGCGGGAAAGATGGTCAACCACTACGTTTTCTACTCCCTTATTATCTTTTATTTCTAAATCAAATTCTTGGAGTAGGAGGATCCATCTAATCAGGCGGGGCTTAGCATCATTCTTAGAAAGAAAATAGTTGAGCGTCGCATGGTCTGTGTAAATGACGATCTTGGATCCGATCAAGTAGGACCTAAATTTGTCCAAAGCGAATACTATGGCTAAGAGTTCCTTTTCTGTAGTCGAGTAGTTCACTTAGGTAGGGTTTAGAGTTCTACTTGCATAATGAATAACATAGGGTTTCTTTTCTTTTCTCTAGCCTAAGACTACCCCAAGAGCATAGTCAGACGCGTCACACATAAGTTCAAAAGGAAGGCTTCAATCGGGTGGCTACATGATAGGTGCATTGGTTAACATGCTCTTGAGCTTAGTAAAAGCTTCCTGACATTGCTCAGTCCACTCGAATGGTGCATCCTTTTGAAGTAGGTTACATAAAGAATGAGAGAGATGACTAAAGTCCTTTATGAATCTCCTATAAAAGCCAGCGTGTCCTAAGAAGGATCTCACATCTCATATGTTCTTGGGTAGAGGGAAGCTAGAGATAAGATCAATTTTATCCTTATCTACCTCAATTCCCTTAGATGAGATGATATATCCAAGGACAATTCTCTTACGAACCATGAAATGACTCTTCTCCCAATTGAGTACCAAATTCTTCTCTTCACATCTTTTCAGCACACATTAAGATTCTCTAAGCAATCGTTAAAAGACGGACCAAAGACAGAGAAGTCGTCCATGAAGACCTCTAAATATTACCCCACCATGTCGAAAAAATACTCATCATACATCGTTGAAAATTGGCGGGGGCGTTACATAATCCAAATGGCATCCTTCGGTATGCAAAGGTGCCAAAAGGACATGTGAATATGGTCTTTTCCTGATCTTCAGAAGCTATCTCTATCTGCTTGTAACTCGAATACCCATCAAGGAAACAATAGTACAAGTGACCAGCTAGCCTTTCCAAGATTTAATCAACGAAGGGCAAAGGGAAGTGGTCCTTCCTCATGATGGTATTCAACTTCCTGTAGTCAATGCACATTCTCCAACCAGTAGCAACTATAGTTGACATAAGTTCATTGTTGTCATTAGCTACGATGGTGATTCTGGACTTCTTAGGAACTACCTGAGCTGGACTCACCCATTGGCTATCAGATATAGGGTATATGATACCCACATCCAACAGCTTAAGAACCTTAGCCTTAACCACTTCCTTCATGTTTGGATTTAGTTTATGTTATGGTTGTCGAGAGGTCTTCGCATTATCCTCAAGATAAATGTGGTGAGTACAAACCGAAGGGTCAATTCCTTTGAGGTCCGCAATCGTCCATCCAAGGGCTCCCTTATGCTCAATGAGAGCAAATATCAGCATACTCTCTTGTTCTTGCCCAAGGTGGGATGAAATCACTATCGGGTAGTCTCATCTTGACCTAAGTAGACATATTTCAAATCAGAGGGCAACATTTTTAGATCAAGCTTCGGTGCCTTGAGGTTGGATGGTAGAGGCATTACATCTGTTTGGGACAATTCTTCAAATTGTGGCCTCCACCGGTTAACTTCAAGTACTAGCGCAGTATCAAGCATGACTCCTGCCGCCCTAATTATGTCATCATCTAAATCATGGCAGTGGGCCAAGCATGTCTCTAGAGGGTCAGAGGAATAAGTCAAAAGTGTTTTATCTTCTACGAAAGAGTCTATCATGTTAATGTCGTGAAAATCATCATCATCCTCTAACCATTTGCCTATGTTGAAAAAGATATTCAACTCCAATATCATATTCTCGAAAGACAGACTCATGACTCCATTCCTGCAATTAATGATTGCATATGAAGTGGCAAGGAATGGATGACCAAGAATGACAGAAATTTGAGTGCTCATATTACTAATGGGTTCTGTATCCAAGACAATAAAATCTACCGGGTAGCAGAATCTATCAACCTGAACCAACACATCCTTGATTATCCCTCATGGTACACGAACTAAGCGATCAGTAAGTTATAATGTGATCAGGGTGGGTTTCAATTCACCCAAACCTAACTATTTGTAGACCGAGTAGGGAATCAGATTTAAGCTTGCTCCTAAGTCAACAAGTGCGTGCTCAATTCAGTAGTTCCCAATTACACAGGGTATGGTTGGGCTATTGGGATCTTTGAATTTCTTTGGCGCATCTTGCTTTAGGATGACACTCACTTTTTCAGTTAAGAAGATTTTCTTTTGAATATTTTGCCATCGTTTGGTCGTACACAACTCTTTCAGAAATTTGGCATATGAAGGTATTTTTTTAACTGCATCCAGTAGAGGAATATTGACCTTCACTTGTTTCATCACCTCTAGAATGTCTTGAGAGTTAGAGAGAGGTTTTAGTGCAACCAACCGTTGGGAGAATGGGGCAATTGGCTTGCCTTAAAGTTCCGGTTCCAATTCTTATGGAGCAATGCTAGGTCTATCATTGTTATCCTCTTCTGGGTCCTTAGGATTTTCAATCCTAACCGGAATGGTCTTGTCAATGGTCTTCCCACTCCTAAGAGTGGTAATAGATTTAACTTGCTCCGTTTGGTTTGAAGAGCTCGTATCACTAACTTCACATTGTGGTTTTGGATTGGGAAGAGGTTGAGCTGGAAGGCTCCCCTTATTCCCAATCGTATTCCTTGTGTCAAGCCCTTATATGGCTTTTGTAAGGTCTTGAAAGGCTTGTAGCATCCCCTGATTGAAAAGCTCTTACTTTTGAAGATGTTTTAGAACCGGATCCTCTTGAGGTTTCTCTTGATTTAGAATTTGGTTTAAGAAACCTTGAGGGGTAGTAGTTTGTCCATTCCTCCAACCGAAGTTTGGATAATTTCTCCAACTAGGATTGTATGTATTGAAGGTATGTCCATTGAAAGGTCTTTGGTAATTGTTAACGACATTGGATTGCTCATTCAACACCTCTTAAAAGGCAGGTTTCGTTGGACAATTTTCAGTTGTGTGAATGTTGCAAGTACAAATACCGCAAACAGTTTCCTTAACCTTATCCTTCTTTAATTTCATGGCCTTGAGTTTTCTGGTGAGATTAGCCACCTTAGTATTGATATCATTGTCCTCTTTTAGTAGATACATTCCACCCCTCTCTTTGGATTGAGTCAGCCTAGACATGGTGCTTGATTTTGGGGAGATGTCCCATGATTGCGTTTTTTCAGCAAGTTTATCAAAGTAGTCCCACACATCATCGACACTTTTATTCAGGAATTCCTCATTACACATTGTCTTGACTAATTGGCAAATGGGAGATGACGTTCCATCATAGAAAAATTTTGTGATGCACCAAGTTTCAAAACCATGCTGTGGGCAACAACTAACAAGATCCTTGAACTGCTCCCAACATTGGAAGAATGTTTCATCTTCCTTTTAGGGTGAAGTTCATGATCGACTTTCTAAGGGTGTTCGTCTTATGGTATGGGAAAATTTTCTTTATGAACTCCCTTGTCATGTCATTCCATCTACCAATACATCGAGGATGTAGTGAATGCAACCACGTCTTAGCTTTCTCTTCCAAAGAAAAAGGAAAGAGTTTCAGCCTAACCGTGTCGTCAAACACATTAGGAAAGTATAGAGTGGCTATAATCTCGTCAAACTCTTTCAGGTGTAGATACGGATTTTCATATTCAAGCCCATGGAATTTTGGAAGGATTTGGATCACCCCTGGCCTAATATCCATGTATCCTGTATTTTCTAGAAAAACCATGCAGGAGGGTGTACTTGTAAGTGCTATGTTGTAAATCTAGTACCCTGTATTGTCAAATTTTATTGTGCCAAAACACTTCGGAGTGATTGACTTGTTTTGATAGATGGATAGTTCACCTTCAAGTTTAAATAGATGGAAATTTCACCTTCTTTTGAAGATGAACTTCGTGTTATATACATCGACATTAAGTGTGCTACAATTACTTTAAGCGTGCATGTTCAACTACGAGAACAAGTTCAAGTTCACCAAGTCCAAGTACTCAAGTCCAAGTGCACTAGCTCAAGCTCAAGCTCAAGCTTAAGTTCAAGTTCAAGCTCAAGTACACTTTCTCAAGCTTAAGTCTCAAGACACATGTTTAAGACAGAAGTTCAAGTATACGAGGTCAAGCTTCATGTGCTTCAAAGTAACCTATCTACCGAAGCGACCGATGTTTCAATTTCAATACTCACATTTAAGGTATACATGACCCTAGAAAGACCTTAGGATTAGGTCATTAACATAGCAAATTTAATTTGGGTCATAGTATTTATTTTAAGTTTTGCTTCGACTAGTCCTGGTCAGTGTTCGACTAGTCCAGGCACTGGCTCGACCAGTCCAGAGTTTTTCTCGACCAGTCTAGGATTTTACTCAAAAAATCGAATAAGGTTGTTAGGTCTACGACCAGTCAAGTACCCTGCTCAACCGGTTGTGGAGACTGGCTCGACCAGTTGAGCAAAGCTCGATTCAAACTTTAGCAATGTGAATTTTTCCCACTCGACCAGTCGAGTTATGTGCTCGACCAGTCGAGCTGGTCACTCGACCAGTCGAGAGTCTATTTTATCCGATCATGCCAAAAAAATTGAAAATAGGTTCTGCAAGAACCAATTGAGCTGAACCCTAGACTAGTCGAGGGAACCAAATTGCAGCCTATAAATAGAGGACATTTCTCAGATCTTTACATTCATTCCAAGTCAATTCAATTCACCACTCTGAGATATTAGTCCCCACTATTGTGAAGCTATTGTGAGGTACTTATAATCATTTTAAAAAGCTTTTTGGTTTCTTAATTTCATCATCTCTTATGATTCCATTCTATTTGATAGAAAGGGATTTTGTTTTAATCCTTTGAGAGATCCAAGAAATTAAATCCAAGTAGCCTAAGGTTGGATTTAATTTAAAATACATCTAAACCTAGAACCCCTACATTTGTGAGATTGAACATTGAACATCTTCATCTACAAAGAAACAGTTCTATTGGCTACATCGAAGATTATTCTTTAGATAAGTATTGATTTCAATTTTCTGTATTTTGGTTTGAGAGATTCAGCCAGGAAAATCTCTTTTTGTGGTTTTGACTGAGATCAGCCAGGAAAATCTTAGTGTGTGGGGTTTTCTTATTGTGTAAGCCCATTGAAAAACACATCTGTAAAGGTTTTAAGGTGAACCTTGGAAAACCTTCTTTCTTACTGAAGGCCAATACCACGTGGGTTGTGGATATTAGGAGTGGAGTAGATGTGACTATTTACGAACAGTTTGTGTATGCACCGAACCACTATAATTCTTGGAGTTGTGGTGGATGATTGTATCTGGTTATGTGTGTGAATACTTGTATCTATTTTATGCAATTGTGGTGATTGTTGTAATAGCCCGATTTATTTCATTTGCCTTTGTATCAGTTTGAGTTTTTGATACTTACCGAAGTTCTAGAAATCAGGTCATCCTCCAATAAACCTTGGTTTTTTGTAACGCCCTGACTTTTCAGGACCCGAGTATATGACCCGTTTCCCAAAAACCCGAGTGTTAACCTATAAATATAGCCAAAGTTCGCCTATATTTTTTTCTTTAGAGTTAACAGTTAGCATAGTATGAACAAATCAACATGAAGGAAAGTTGCATTATCATTTAAATATACAAGAAGCTGCCCATAATGACTTATATAAACCAATATCCTCATTCTTGCAGTTACGAAATAAAATAACATTACATGTGAAACAAAGTAAATTTACAATAATCTTGAGCTGTGAAATCCTTTAGCAACTCTTAACAAATACAGTCATATACCCTTATCAACCATAGCTTGCTCCTCATCAATATGAACATGAATGTCGCCTGGGCCACCTGTGCTACCTTTACGGTTATATATTAGATGGATGAGTGGCCGACTCAGTGTGAATTCCCTTCAAGATTACACACCGCCGCACTAGGTAAGCATAGTCATAAAATATCTAGGCAACCAAAACATAGTAAATGCAGTCTTATTATGTGCATGGATGCATGAATGCAACCAACGCCCAAGGGATGCTCATCCGTGTGGACATTGGGCTCGTCACCCATGCAATCATCGACCTGGGAAAATCATCCAGTCAGACAAATATGTACATCATGTACGATAGTAATAGATATTAGTCTGTGCCATGTATGCATGATTAGCCAACCTATTATTAGTCCAATTACAACCAACCAATTTAAATAAGCTCAAAGGTCACTACGGGGGCTTGTCACCAGTGTAGGCCTGTAAGTGCTATGTTTTCTAGCTCCTATGATTGTCAAATTTTGTAGTGTCAAAACCTCTTGGAATCTATATCTTGTGTAGCTCATCTTCATGTTCAAGATCATGAAATTCCTATACAAGTTCAAGATATTCCAATTCAATTTTCAAGCATCACAAGTATAAGAGATACAAGTTCAAGAACTACATCAACTAATAGATCAAGCTTTCAAGCTTCGACCTATGACAAGACAAAATGCTTTACTTTGGTACTCAAAGCTCAAGGTGAATTTCAACTCAAGTAATTCAAGTTCAAGCCTCAAATTCAAGCTTCAAAGTGTTACAAGTTCAAACTTCAACATACGTCAAGATATTAAGCTTCGTGAACTTCAAGATCAACCATCAACTGAAATAAAAGATGTTTCAATGATCAAATATCACTTATAAGGTATGAATGACCCTAGATTGACCATAGGTTAGGTCTTTTTGATTGCATACTTTAATTGGGTCACTACATAAGTGTATAAACTATTTCTCGACTAGTCTTAGCCTATGTTTGACTAGTCTTAGTACTGGCTCAACCAGTCCAAGAAATTCCTCGACTAGTCCAAGTTTTGTTACTAATTTTTAGAATTTTCTGTTATAGCCTCGACCAGTCCTGGAGACTGCTCGACCAGTCGAGTGAATAGTGCTCGACTAGTCGAGCAGGCTCGACTCAAAGTCCAGCAACCAAATTGGGTCACACACGACCAGTCGTGAGCATGGCTAGACCAGTCGTGAAGGCCACTCGACTGGTCATGCAGGCCATTCGACTAGTCATGGAACAGCTTTATCTTATCGTGCCCGAATTTTCAAAAGTTTGTTGGTCCTTCGACTAGTCGAGCTGACCTATGGGCCAGTCGAGTGAACAGTTTCTGCACTTATAAATAGAGCACGATTTTCAGAGTTTGATATTCAATTTAAGCAAAATCAAGACACCACTCTGAGAGATAAGTTTGTGATATTCTCAAGCTATTTAGTGCTCATTTAATATTCTCTTTAATTTAGCTTTTTGTATTTGATTTTTAATTCTACATTCTAATCTCATTTGAAGAAGGGATTTTAGTTTTTCCTTTCTTGGAATCAAAATCAAATCAAGCTAGCCCAGAACCTAGAACCTTTTCATAAGTGAGTGTGAACATTGAACATCTACATTAAACTTCTACTCTGAATTGGTTCTACCGGGCTGCATCAAAGGAGAATATCCAGATAAGTATTTTACATTTCTGTAAATCTATTCTTTTGGTTTCTTTGAGATTGTGCCAGGAAAAATCTCTTTCTTTTTTATTTGTCTGAGGTGATCCAGAAAACTCAGAGTGTGGGATTTTTTGAATTATGTATGCCCACTTGAAAGACACAATTGTGAAGGTTTTAGGTGAACCTTGAAAAACCTATTTCATAGTGAACGCCAATATCCAGTGTGAGGATATTGGGAGTAGAGTAGTTGTGTGGCTGTTTTTCTAAACAATTGGTGTACACATAGGCGAACCACTATAATTTCTGGTCTTGTGGTGGTTAGTTGATTGTGGCATTGTGTGAATGTTGTAATTTCCTTTTAAGCATTTGTGGAATGCAAGTGTGGGAATGCTGTAATAGCTTAGTTATTTTCTTTGCTATTTTATTCTTTACTCCTTTGTATCAGTTTGGGATTTTGATACACAAACCGTTCTAAAAATCAGGTTGTCCTACCATAAGCCATTGGTTTTTGGTGTCAGGTTATCCTTAGAACAACATTTGTATCAACCTCTCAATACTATGCCAAAATTGTGAAAAAAGGATGGTCCAAAACCGTCTCAAATGACCAAAAAGGACGGTCATGGACCGTCGCATGGGCTGTCAAATTTTGATGTGTCGTATTACTTAAAGGACGGTCAAAAATCGTCATTCTTATTGACGAAAAAAGGACGGCCATGGACCGTCTCTTATGAGCCTTTAAAGGACAGCCATCGACCGTCCTTTAAAAGGACGGTCATGAACCATCCTTAAAAAGGACTGTCATAGACCGTCTCTGATAAGCCTTCAAAGGACGGCCATGGACCGTCCTTTAAAAGGATGGTCATGGACTGTCCTTAAAAAGGACTGTCATAGACCGTCTCTTATGGCCCTTCAAAGGACGGCTATGGACCGTCCTTAAAAAGGATTGTCATAGACCGTCTCTTATGAGCCTTCAAAGGACGGCCGCAGACTGTCCTTAAAAAAGACTGTCATGGACCGTCCCTTATGAGCCTTCAAAGTACATTTTCAAATTTGATAGGATCAATATACACCTGTTACAATATATTTCATCGTATTCTTCCTGATATACACCTATTATATAATATATTTCATCATATTCACATTCATATCCATCTAAACCCAAACTACGTAAATCCAACATAAATTACATTCATCCAAACATAAACTACATCCATCCAAACACAAACAATATTATCCACATTACATTCATCCACGCATAAATACATATAAGTTTAACATTATAAATAAAAAAAATAAAAAAAATCAGTAACAATTTTCTTTTTGTGTCTTTCATCTGAAAAAGAAAATTAAACCAACAAAACATTATAATTCAAAATCATGAAGAATTGCATAAACTTCTTCCAAAAAAGTGGACACTTTTTTAAAATAAAATTGATCATTAAAATAAAACTAATGCAAGCAAATAATGCAAAAAAGTGTTTCAATTCAAGTTAATAGAAACAACAACAAAAATTAAACTCTGTAAAAAGGGGCATGTGTTAAAAGGGATACATTCTTGTTTGTTACCATGTGATTGGGCTATAATTCAAGTTAATAGAAACAACAATAAAAATTAAAGCTTTGAAAAAAGGGGCATGTGTTAAAAGGGATACATTCTTGTTTCTTGCCATGTGATTGGGCTACATTATTACAGCAATTGGGTTTGGGTTCGGGATCGGATTTAGGTTTGGGTTTTCAAGTTTAGGTTTAGGCTTAAGTTAGGGAGTTGAGATTAGGATTAGGTGTAGGTCTAGGTTTAAGGATTTGAGAATACATTTAGGTTTTAGGTTTAGGTTTAGGTTTTAGGTTTTAGGTTTTAGGTTTAGGTTTAGGTTTAGGATTAGGTTTTAGGTTTTAGGTTATAAGTTTAGGTTATAGGTTATAGGTTATAGGTTAAGGTTTAGGTTATAGGTTTTGGTTTAGGTTTAGGTTAAGGTTTAGGTTTAGGTTATAGGTTTAGGTTAAGGTTTAGGTTTTAGTTATAGGTTACAGTATATAGATTATAGCTTTAGGGAATTGAGAATATGTTAAGGTTAAGGCTTAGCTTTAGGAAATCGGGTCCGGGTTCGGGATCGGGTTTAGGTTTAGGTTTTCAAGTTTAGGTTTAAGTTTAGGTTAGGGAGTTGAGATTAGGATTAGGTGTAGGTTTAGGTTTAAGGATTTGAGAATACATTTTGATTTTAGGTTTAGGCTTAGGTTTTAGGCTTAGGTTTAGGTTATAGGTTTAGGTTATAAGTGCAGGTAATAGGTTTAGGTTTAGGTTAGGTTATAGGTTAAGGTTTAGGGAATTGAGAATAGGTTAAGGTTTAGGTTTAGGAAATCGGGTTCGGGTTCGGGATCGAGTTTAGGTTTGGGTTTTTAAGTTTAGGTTTAGGTTTAGGTTAGGGAGTTGAGATTAGGATTAGATGTAGGTTTAGGGATTTGAGAATACATTTAGGTTTTAGGTTTAGGTTTAGGTTATAGGTTATAGGTTTAGGTTTAGGTTTAGCTTTAGGTTATAAGCTATAGGTTTAGGGAATTGAGAATAGGTTAATGTTTAGGTTTAGGAAATCGGGTTCGGGTTCGGGATTGGGTTTAGGTTTGGGTTTTCAAGTTTAGGTTTAGGTTTAGGTTAGGGAGTTGAGATTAGGATTAGGTGTAGGTTCAAGTTTAAGGATTTGAGAATACATTTAGGTTTTAGGTTTAGGTTTAAGTTATAGGTTATTGTTTTAGGTTAAGGTTTCGTTTTAGGTTATAAGTTATAGGTTTAGGGAATTGAGAATAGGTTAAGGTTTAGGTATAGGAAATCGGGTTCGGGATCGGGATCGGGTTTACGTTTGGGTTTTCAAGTTTAGGTTTAGGTTTAGGTTAGGGAGTTGAGATTAGGATTAGGTGTAGGTTTAGGTTTAGGGATTTGAGAATACATTAGGTTTTAGATTTAGGTTTAGGTTATATGTTATATAGGTTTAGGTTTAGGTTATAAGATATAGGTTTAGGCAATTGAGAATAGGTTAAGGTTCAGGTTTAGGAAATCAGGTTCAGGTTCGAGATCGGGTTTAGGTTTGGGTTTTCAAGTTTAGGTTTAGGTTAGGGAGTTGAGATTAGGATTAGGTGTAGGTTTAGGTTTAGGGATTTGAGAATACATTAAGTTTTAGGTTTAGGTTTAGGTTATATGTTATATAGGTTTAGGTTTAGGTTTAGGTTTAGGTTATAAGCTATAGGTTTAGGGAATTGAGAATAGGTTAAGGTTAGGTTTAGGAAATCAGGTTTGGGTTCGAGATCGAGTTTAGGTTTGGGTTTTCAAGTTTAGGTTTTAGGTTAGGGAGTTGAGATTAGGATTAGGTGTAGGTTTAGGTTTAGGGATTTGAGAATACATTTAGGTTTTAGGTTTAGGTTTAGGTTATAGGTTATTGGTTTTGGTTTTGGTTTAGGTTAAGGTTTAGGTTTAAGTTTAGGTTTAGGTTATAAGCTATAGGTTTAGGGAATTGAAAATAGGTTAAGGTTTAGGTTTAGGAAATCGTGTTTGGGTTCGGGATCAGGTTTAGGTTTGGGTTTTCAAGTTTAGGTTTAGGTTTAGGTTAGGGAGTTGAGATTAGGATTAGGTGTACGTTTAGGTTTAGGGATTTGAGAATACATTAAGGTTTAGGTTTAGGAAATCAGATTCGGGTTTGGGATCGGGTTTAGGTTTGAGTTTTCAAGTTTAGGTTTAGGAAATCAGGTTCGGGTTTGGGATCGGGTTTAGGTTTGAGTTTTCAAGTTTAGGTTTAGGTTTAGGTTAAGGAGTTGAGATTAGGATTAGGTGTAGGTTTAGGTTTAGGAATTTGAGAATACATTTAGGTTTTAGGTTTATGTTTAGGTTATAGGTTATAGGTTTAGGTTTAGGTTTAGGTTAAGATATAGGTTTAGGTTTCGGTTTAGGTTATAAGCAATAGGCTTAGGGAATTGAGAATAGGTTAAGGTTTAGGTTTAAGAAATCAGGTTCGGGTTCGGGATTGGGTTTAGATTTTGGTTTTCAAGTTTAGGTTTAGGAAATCAGGTTCGAGTTCGGGATTGGGTTTAGATTTTGGTTTTCAAGTTTAGGTTTAGGTTTAGGTTAGGAAGTTGAGATTAGGATTAGGTGTAGGTTAAGGTTTAGGGATTTGAGAATACATTTAGGTTTTAGGTTTAGGTTTAGGTTATAGGTTACAGGTTTAGGTTTAGGTTTAGGTTTAGGTTAAGGTTTAGCTTTAGGCTTAGGTTTAGGTTATAGGCTATAGGTTTAGGGAATTGAGAATAGGTTAATGTTTAGGTTTATGAAATCGGGTTCGGGTTCGGGATCAGGTCTAGGTTTGGGTTTTCTAGTTTTGTTTTAGGTTTAGGTTAGGGAGTTGAGATTAGGATTAGGTGTAGGTTTAGGTTTAGGGATTCGAGAATACATTTATGTTTTAGGTTTAGGTTTAAGTTATTGATTATTGGTTTAGCTTAAGGTTTAGGTTTAGGTTTAGGTTTAGGTAATAAGCTATAGGTTTAAGGAATTGAGAATAAGTTAAGGTTTAGGTTTAGGAAATCGGGTTCGGGTTCGGGATCGGGTTTAGGTTTGGGTTTTCAAGTTTAGGTTTAGGTTTAGGTTAGGGAGTTGAGATTAGGATTAGGTGTAGGTTTAGGTTTTGGGATTCGAGAATACATTTAGGTTTTAGGTTTAGTTTTAGGTTATAGGTTATTGGTTTAGGTTAAGGTTTAGGTTATAAGCTATAGGTTTAGGGAATTGAGAATAGGTTAAGGTTTAGGTTTAGGAAATCGGGTTCGGCTTCGGGATCGGGTTTAGGTTTGGGTTTTCAAGTTTAGGTTTAGGTTTAGGTTAGGGAGTTGAGATCAGGATTAGGTGTAGGTTTAGGTTTAGGGATTTGAGAATACATTAAGGTATAGGTTTAGGAAATCGGGTTCGGGTTCGGGATCGGGTTTAGGTTTGAGTTTTCAAGTTTAAGTTTAAGTTTAGGTTAGGGAGTTGAGATTAGGATTAGGTGTAGGTTTAGGTTTAGGGATTTGAGAATACATTTAGGTTTTAGGTTTAGGTTTAGGTTATAGGTTATAGGTTTAGGTTTAGGTTTAGGTTAAGGTTTAGGTGTAGGTTATAAGCTATAGGTTTAGGGAATTGAGAAAAGGTTAATGTTTAGGTTTACGAAATCGGGTTCGGGTTCGGGATTGGGTTTAGGTTTAGGTTTTCGAGTTTAGGTATAGGTTTAGGTTAGGGAGTTGAGATTAGGATTAGGTGTAGGTTTAGGTTTAGGGATTCGAGAATACATTTAGGTTTTAGGTTTAGTTTTATGTTATAGGTTATTGGTTTAGGTTTAGGTTATAAGCTATAGGTTTAGGGAATTGAGAATAGGTTAAGGTTTAGGTTTAGGAAATCAGGTTTGGGTTCGAGATTGGGTTTAGGTTTGGGTTTTCAAGTTTTGGTTTAGGTTTAGGTTAGGGAGTTGAGATTAGGATTAGTTGTAGGTTTTGGATTAGGGATTTGAGAATACATTAGGTTTTAGGTTTAGGTTTAGGTTATATGTTATATAGGTTTAAGTTTAGGTTTAGGATTAGTTTATGAGGTATATGTTTAGGGAATTGAGAAGAGGTTAAGGTTTAGGTTTAGGAAATCAGGTTCAGGTTCGAGGTCGGGTTTAGGTTTGGGTTTTCAACTTTAGGTTTTAGGTTAGGGAGTTGAGATTAGGATTAGGTGTAGGTTTAGGTTAAGGGATTTGAGAATACATTTAGGTTTTAGGTTTAGGTGTAGGTTATAGGTTATTGGTTTAGGTTTAGGTTTAGGTTAAGTTTTAGGTTTAGGTTTAGGTTTAGGTTTAGGTTATAAGCTATAGGTTTAGGGAATTAAGAATAGGTTAAGGTTTTGGTTTAGGAAATCGGGTTCGGGTTCAAGATAGGGTTTAGGTTTGGGTTTTCAAGTTTAGGTTTAGGTTAGGGAGTTGAGATTAGGATTTGGTGTAGGTTTAGGTTAAGGGATTTGAGAATACATTTAGGTTTTAGGTTTAGGTTTAGGTTATAGGTTATAGGTTTAGGTTTAGATTTAAGTTAAAGTTTAGGTTTAGGTTTAGGTTTAGGTTATAAGCTATAGGTTTAGGGAATTGAGAATAGGTTAAAGTTTATGTTTAGGAAATCAGGTTCGGGTTCGGGATTGGGTTTCGGTTTGGGTTTTCAAGTTTAAGTTTAAGTTTAGGTTAGGGAGTTGAGTTTAGGATTAGGTGTAGGTTTAGGTTTAGGGATTTGAGAATACATTAAGGTTTAGGTTTAGGAAATCGGGTTCGAGTTCGGGATCGGGTTTAGGTTTGAGTTTTTAAATTTAAGTTTAGGTTTAGGTTAGGGAGTTGAGATTAGGATTAGGTGTAGTTTTAGGTTTAGGGATTTGAGAATACATTTAGGTTTTAGGTTTATGTTTAGGTTATAGGTTATATGTTTAGGTTTTGGTTTAGGTTAAGGTATAGGTTTAGGTTTTGGTTTAGGTTATAAACAATAGGTTTAGGGAATTGAGAATAGGTTAAGGTTTAGGTTTAGGAAATCGGGTTCGGGTTTGGGATTGGGTTTAGGTTTTGGTTTTCAAGTTTAGGTTTAGGTTTAGGTTAGGGAGTTGAGATTTGGTTTAGGTGTAGGTTTAGGTTTAGGGATTTGAGAATACATTTAGGTTTTAGGTTTAGGTTTAGGTTCTAGGTTAGAGGTTTAGGTTTAGGTTTAGGTTTAAGTTTAGGTTAAGGTTTAGGTTTAGGCTTAGGTTTAAGTTATAAGCTATAGGTTCAGGGAATTGAGAATAGGTTAATGTTTAGGTTTAGGAAATCGGGTTCGGGTTTAGGTTTGGATTTTCAAGTTTTGGTTTAGGTTTAGGTTAGGGAGTTGTGATTAGGATTAGGTGTAGGTTTAGGTTTATGGATTCGAGAATACATTTATGTTTTAGGTTTAGGTTTAGGTTATAGGTTATTGGTTTAGGTTAAGGTTTAGGTTTTGGTTTAGGTTTAAGTTATAAGCTATAGGTTTAGGGAATTGAGAATAGGTTAAGGTTTAGGTTTAGGAAATCGGGTTCGGGTTCGGGATCGGGTTTAGGTTTGGGTTTTCAAGTTTAGGTTTAAGTTTAGGTTAGGGAGTTGAGATTAGGATTAGTGTCGGTTTAGGTTTTGGGATTTAAGAATACATTAAGGTTTAGGTTTAGGAAATCGGCTTCGGGTTCAGGATCGGGTTTAGGTTTGAGTTTTCAAGCTTAGGTTTAGGTTTAGGTTAGGGAGTTGAGATTAGGATTAGGCGTAGGTTTTGTTTTAGGGATTTGAGAATACATTTAGGTTTTGGGTTTAGGTTTAGGTTATAGGTTATAGGTTTAGGTTTAGGTTTAGGTTAAGGTTTAGGTTAAGTTTTAGGTTTAGGTTTAGGTTTAGGTTTAGGTTATAAGCTATATGTTTAGGGAATTGAGAATAGGTTAAGGTTTAGGTTTAGGAAATCGGGTTCGGGTTCGAGATCGGGTTTAGGTTTGGGTTTTCAAGTTTAGGTTTAGGTTAGGGAGTTGAGATTAGGATTAGGTGCAGGTTTAGGTTTAGGGATGTGGGAATACATTAAGGTTTAGATTTTGGAAATCGGGTTCGGGTTCGAGATCCGGTTTAGGTTTGGGTTTTCAAGTTTAGGTTTAGGTTTAGGTTAGGGAGTTGAGATTAGGAATAGGTGTAGGTTTAGGTTTAAGAATTTGAGAATACATTAGGTTTTAGGTTTAGGTTTAGGTTGTATGTTATATCAGTTTAGGTTTAGGTTTAGGTATAGGTTTAGGTTATAAGCTATAGGTTTAGGGAATTGAGAATAGGTTAAGGTTTAGGTGTAGGAAATCGGGTTCAGGTTCGAGATCGGGTTTAGGTTTGGGTTTTCAAGTTTAGGTTTTAGGTTAGGGAGTTGAGATTAGGATTAGGTGTAGGTTTAGGTTTAGGGATTTGAGAATACATTTAGGTTTTAGGTTTAGGGTTAGGTTATATGTTATTGGTTTAGGTTGATGTTTAGGTTAAAGTTTAGGTTTAGGTTTAGGTTTTGGTTATAAGCTATAGGTTTAAGGAATTAAGAATAGGTTAAGGTTTAGATTTAGGAAATCGGGTTCGGGTTCGGGATCGGGTTTAGGTTTGGGTTTTCAAGTTTAGGTTTAGGTTTAGGTTAGGGAGTTGAGATTAGGAATAGGTGTAGGTTTAGGTTTAGGGATTTGAGAATACATTAGGTTTTAGGTTTAGGTTTAGGTTGTATGTTATATCGGTTTAAGTTTAGGTTTAGGTTTAGGTTTAGGTTATAAGCTATAGGTTTAGGGAATTGAGAATAGGTTAAGGTTTAGGTGTAGGAAATCGGGTTCGGGTTCGAGATCGGGTTTAGGTTTGGGTTTTCAAGTTTAGGTTTTAGGTTAGGGAGTTGAGATTATGATTAGGTGTAGGTTTAGGTTTAGGGATTTGAGAATACATTTTGATTTTAGGTTTAGGTTTAGGTTATATGTTATTGGTTTAGGTTTATGTTTAGGTTAAAGTTTAGGTTTAGGTTTAGGTTTTGGTTATAAGCTATAGGTTTAGGGAATTGCGAATAGGTTAAGGTTTAGGTTTAGGACATCGGGTTCGGGTTCGGGATCGGGTTTAGGTTTGGGTTTTCAAGTTTAGGTTTAGGTTTAGGTTAGGGAGTTGAGAATACATTAAGGTTTAGGTTTAGGAAATCGGGTTCGGGTTTAGGATCGGGTTTAGGTTTGGGTTTTCAAGTTTAAGTTTAGGTTTAGGTTAGGGAGTTGAGATTAGGATTGGGTGTTGGTTTAGGTTTTAGGATTTGAGAATACATTTAGGTTTTAGGTTTAGGTTTAGGTTATAGGTTACAGGTTTAGGTTTAGGTTAGGTTAAGGTTATAGGTGATAGGTTTAGTTTAGGTTTAGGTTTAGGTTAAGGTATAGGTTTAAGCTTAGGTTTAGCTTTAGGTTATAAGATATAGGTTTAGGGAATTGACAATAGGTTAATGTTTAAGTTTAGGAAATCGGGTTCAGGTTCGGGATCGGGTTTAGGTTTGGGTTTTCAAGTTTAAGTTTAGGTTTAGGTTAGGGAGTTGAGATTAGGATTAGTTGTAGGTTTAGGTTTAAGGATTTGAGAATACATTTAGGTTTTAGGTTTAGGTTTAGGTTATAGGTTACAGGTTTAGGTTTAGGTTAAGATTTTAGGTTATTGGTTTAGGTTTAGGTTTAGGTTAAGGTTTAGGATTAGGTTTAGGTTTAGGTTATATGATATAGGTTTAGGGAATTGAGAATAGGTTAATGTTTATGTTTAGGAAATCGGGTTCGGGTTCGGGATCGGGTTTAGGTTTGGGTTTTCAAGTTTAAGTTTAGGTTTAGGTTAGTGAGTTGTGATTAGGATTAGGTGTAGGTTTAGGTTTAAGGATTTGAGAATACATTTAGGTTTTAGGTTTTGGTTTACGTTACTGGTTGTAGGTTTTGCTTTAGGTTTAGGTTAAGGTTATAGGTTATAGGTTTAGGTTAAGGTTTAGGTTTAGGTTATAAGATATAGGTTTAGGGAATAGGTTAATGTTTAGGGTTAGGAAATCGGGTTCAGGTTCGGGATCGGGTGTAGGTTTGGGTTTTCAAGTTTAGGTTTAGGTTTAGGTTAGGGAGTTGAGATTAGGATTAGTTGTAGGTTTTGGTTTAGGGATTTGAGAATAAATTTAGGTTTTAGGTTTAGGTTTAGGTTATACGTTATTGGTTTAGGTTTCGGTTTAGGTTAAGGTTTAGTTTAGGTTTCGATTTAGGTTATAAGCTATAGGTTTAGGGAATTAAGAATAGGTTAAGGTTTAGGTTTAGGAAATCGGGTTCGGGTTCTGGATCGGGTTTAGGTTTTGGTTTTCAAGTTTAGGTTTAGGTTTAGGTTAAGGAGTTGAGATTAGGATTTGGTGTAGGTTTAGGTTTAGAGATTTGAGAATACGTTTAGATTTTAGGTTTAGGTTTAGGTTATAGGTTACAAGTTTAGGTTTAGGTTTAGGTTTAGGTTAAGGTTTAGGTTTAGGCTTAGGTTTAGGTTATAAGCTATAGGTTTAGGGAATTGAGAATAGGTTAAGGTTTAGGTTTAGGAAATCATGTTCGGGTTCGGGATCGGGTTTAGGTTTTGGTTTTCAAGTTTAGGTTTAGGTTTTGGTTAGGGAGTTGTGATTAGGATTAGGTGTAGGTATAGGTTTAGGGATTTAAGAATACATTTAGGTTTTAGGTTTTGGTTTAGGTTATAGGTTACATGTTTAGGTTTAGGTTTAGGTTAAGGTTATAGGTTATAGGTTTAGGTTAAGGTTTAGGTTTAGGTTTAGGTTTAGGTTATAAGATATAGGTTTAGGGAATTGAGAATAGGTTAATGTTTAGGTTTAGGAAATCGGGTTCAGGTTCGGGATCGGGTTTAGGTTTGGGTTTTCAAGTTTAGTTTTAGGTTTAGGTTTGGGAGTTTAGATTAGGATTTGGTGTAGGTTTAGGTTTAGGGATTTGAGAATACATTTAGGTTTTAGGTTTAGGTTTAGGTTATAGGTTATTGGTTTAGGTTTTGGTTTAGGTTAAGGTTTAGGTTTAGGTTTCGGTTTAGGTTATAAGCTATAGGTTTACGGAATTGAAAATAGGTTAAGGTTTAGGTTTAGGAAATCGGGTTCGGGTTCGGGATCGGGTTTAGGTTTTGGTTTTTAAGTTTAGGTTTAGGTTTAGGTTAGGGAGTTGAGATTAGGATTAGGTGTAGGTTTAGGTTTAGGGATTTGCGAATATATTTAGGTTTTCGGTTTAGATTTAGGTTATAACTTACAGGTTTAGGTTTAGGTTTAGGTTAAGGTTAAGGTTTAGGTTTAGGTTTGGGAGTTTAGATTAGGATTTGGTGTAGGTTTAGGTTTAGGGATTTGAGAATACATTTAGGTTTTAGGTTTAGGTTTAGGTTATAGGTTATTGGTTTAGGTTTTGGTTTAGGTTAAGGTTTAGGTTTAGGTTTAGGTTTAGGTTATAAGCTATAGGTTTACGGAATTGAAAATAGGTTAAGGTTTAGGTTTAGGAAATCGGGTTCGGGTTCGGGATCGGGTTTAGGTTTTGGTTTTTAAGTTTAGGTTTAGGTTTAGGTTAGGGAGTTGAGATTAGGATTAGGTGTAGGTTTAGGTTTAGGGATTTGCGAATATATTTAGGTTTTCGGTTTAGATTTAGGTTATAACTTACAGGTTTAGGTTTAGGTTTAGGTTAAGGTTAAGGTTTAGGTTTAGGCTTAGGTTTAGGTTATACGCTATTGGTTTAGGGAATTGAGAATAGGTTAAGGTTTAGGTTTAGGAAATCGGGTTCGGGTTCGGGTTCGGGTTTAGGTTTTGGTTTTCAAGTTTAGGTTTAGGTTTAGGTTAGGGGGTTGAGATTAGGATTAGGTGTAGGTTTTGGTTTAGGGATTTGAGAATACATTTAGGTTTTAGGTTTCGGTTTAGGTTATAGGTTATAGGTTATAGGTTTAGGTTTAGGTTTAGGTTTAGGTTTAGGAAATCGTGTTCGGGTTCGGGATCGAGTTTAGGTTTGGGTTTTCAAGTTTAGGTTTAGGTTTTGGTTATGGAGTTTAGATTAGGATTAGTTGTTGGTTTAGGTTTAGGGATTTGAGAATACATTAAGGTTTAGGTTTAGGGATTTGAGAATAGGTTTAGGTTTAAGTTTCGGGATTTAAGAATAGGTTTAGGTTATAGGTTTTGGTTTAGGTTTACGTTTAGGTTAAGGTTATATGTTAAGGTTAAGGTTATAGGTTTAGGTTTAGGTTTAGGTTAGGTTATAGGTTTTTAGTTAAGGTTTAGGTTATAATTATAGGTTTTGGGATTTGATAATTGGTTTAGGTTATAAGTATAGGTTAGGTTAGGTTATAGGTTAAGGTTTAGGGAATTGAGTTTAGGTTATAGGTTCAGGTCATAGGTTATAGGGTATAGGTTTAGGTTATAGGTTTTGGGATTTGAGAATAGGTTTAGGTTATAAGTATAGGTTTAGGTTAGGTTATAGGTTAAGGTTTAGGGAATTGAGTTTAGGTTATAGGTTCAGGTTATAGGTTATAGGTTTAGGGTAGGGTTTAGGTTATAGGTTTTGGGATTTAAGAATAGGTTTAGGGAATAAGTATAAGTCTAGGTTAGGCTGTAGGTTAAAGTTTAGGGAATTGAGTTTAGGTTATAGGTTTAGGTTATAGTTTATAGGTTTAGGTTATAGGTTTAGGTTGTAGTTATAGGTTTTGGGATTTGAGAATAGGTTTAAGATATAGGTTAAGGGTGTGGTCCCTGCAAATACAGATATAAACATGGCCTGCTCCAATTGGCCAGGCCCTTCCAATGCTATCCATAGGAAATGGACAGCTTCATCATAGTCATAACAGTGGTTCCCATCTTCCAGAGACCCCCGCTCAACATCCGGATAGCTCCGACACACCTCCAGGTCTACTCCATCAATTTTGAGTAAATACATAAACATGGCCTGTCCAAATGGTCAGGCCACTCCAATGTTGTCCATAGGAAATGAACAGCTTCATCATGGTCATAACAGCGGTTCCCACCTTCCAGGGACCCCCGCTCAACATCCGGATAGCTCTGACGCACATCTGGGTCTGCTCCATCAATTTCGAGTAAATACATAAACATGGCCTATCCAAATGGCCAGGCCACTCCTATGCTGTCCATAGGAAATGGACAGCTTCATCATGGTCATAACAGCGGTTCCCACCTTCCAGGGACCCCCTTAGCAATGTTTCAAATGCATACCTCCCTTAGAAAGTCCTTCAGTTGATCCTCATGAAAGTCCTGATCTGTAAGAACCTTAACGGCAACCTCCTACATTCCATGATTGAATAAATAAGAAGATGCATCACCTTTACTTTCAAGTCAAACCAAAAAGATCTGTAAGAAAAGAAGGCAAGCGGTGGAGAGAGCTACACATGGGGCTACATGATTGAATATAAATTGCTTACCTACTTTCAAATGCATTCCATGATTGAATAAACTGCTTGCAGACTGCTTGTGGAGAGAGCTACACATGGGGCTGACAAACTTCTGGATGACTGATTACATTCATCACATAATCCCACCTATCAGATAGGTGTGCTTTCGGGTACATATGGAATGTTGGCTATAGTTTATTTTTTAATCATCCATCTTTAGGCTAATAATCGGATGGATGAGATTGCAGGACATGATATATTTTTGCAGCATTGGTGAGATCCTCTGTACATAACGTTGTTAAGAACCAAAAGCTACGAACATGGACCAATTGTATGCTAAAGCCTAGAATTGTGTACTAAAATGACGTAGAGAAGAAAAAAAAATTTGCAACTATGTCATATATATTGGCATCCCACATTTACTGTAAGGGTTGATCGATGGAGATGAGGCCAAATGCATGCAAGAGATGTATGTGTCAAACGGCTTGAACCTGGAGAAGCAAGTCAAGAGAACTAGTATGGGGCATTGGCAGAAATGTGTCATGCACTAGAGAAACATGGGGAAAAATGCATTGAATTCAAGGTGAATGGACAAAATCGGTCCATGATTGAACAATTGTTAGTTGCACAGATCATGAAATGAAGTGGCAATAAACTCGGTCCATTTTCGTTATATAGTGGCAGTGCTAGTTATTTATTGTCCTGCTTAAATTGCATTCTTTATGCATGTATTGTTTTATTATTGGTATGTGTGTGCACATGGTTGTTCTATTTGAGAACTCATCACCTGTTTGTTAAAAAAGGAAAGGGTTGCAGCACACTAGTAAAGGTCTTCCTTGAGTGCTGATTTCATGCTAGATTGCAAGATATCAACAAACTGTTGAAGGCCTACAATAGCCATTGCTTCAACTTCATCCACAGAAGGCCTCTTGAAGCAAGTTCAGTAGCAGACTTTACCTTCAAGTATGACTAAATGTATAATTATCAACAACCTCATGCATGGATAGGCAACAGTGAAGCATCAGTACGAAAAAAAGGACATTAATCTCTTCAGCAGTTTTGTAGATGACCTTATGAAAGAGAAAAGGTGCAGGAACTTATAAGCTTGATGTTGATATATAAATATTATAGTCACAATTTTGCTCTCCATGCATTTCTGCAGTCTACACTCAGTCAATTCAGTTCGATACTCTGGTAGGGTGTGATAGATGATATACAACATTGAGAAATGAAAAATATCTTACAGTTTGTCCAAAAATCAGAGGTCACAAATCAGAGGTTCAAAACTAGAGATTGACTAGTATATCCAAAATGAGTTCATCTAGATCTTTAAAAAAAAAAAACAAAACAAACAAACAAACAAGAAAGTAAAGGAAAAAATAATAAGAATTTATACATCAATATGTTTCTTTAGCAAACTTCATTGGTGGAATTTATACATTCACTACCAAAAAAATGATTTTACTATTGCTTGTATCCGTAGAGACCTTTGAAGTCATTGCTATAATAAGGTTATCCAGGTTCCAATCACCAGCACGTTTACTGATGAACGGCCAAAGAAAACCCCATGATATAAATGCCCCAAGAAGAATAGTAGTTGACAATGTGTGGGCAAATAAGAACAGAGCAGTTTCCTCAACTGTACCGCTTCACTCTTTATGTAGGTGGGTCCCAAAGACTATGCATGAGCCTGAAATCAGACTTGATTATTAAGTATGCCAGACAAGTCTAAGGTTCAACAGCATTACTGTTGAAACCCAAACCTGGCTCATGGCCATTTATGACTGATATGGGAGAATCCCTACCCTGAATTTCAAGCCCCAACACTACAAGGGGTCTAGTTGGTACTCCCTTGTCTACTCTCTTGTGAGAGATGAGTGTGATATATCTTTGCAATAACAACCAAACCAAAGCTATATATGCTCTCTTTTCATGAGGTTGGCTACATAACCAGTGTCACCCAATGACTAACAAAACCACAACATCACTTTGAGATTTTATGTTTTCTCATGTTAGAATTGCTTGGGAAAATGCTACCTATAGATGTGCATCTGCAACCGCCAAATGTTGGTGTCCCACATATGCCAACATGGCACACATGGGATATCTGGGTTGTTTATCAAGAAAAGCCCAAAAAATATCCTCTAACCCAAAATCACATGCATTCCACAGGGGCAATTCTTTGATTCAAAAGTTAAGGAGGTCGTCCATGTCCAAACTCCGAAGGAAAGGAGTCAAATAATCAAATGGTTAGAAAATTCCCATCTGAGAAATTTTATGTTATGGCTGTCATCCATCTAAGGTCAGGGTTCATGTCATCCATATGGTGGGGCCTACCTGATGTATGGATTGGAAATCCTTAGCAAATGCAGCCACAAGCTAAGGTACAAAGCCATCATTCCATAACTACCAAAGAATATGCACAAGTGAATAAGTACTTTTTTTTTCTTTTTTTTTCTTTTTTTTTTTGTAAAATAAAAAGACTGCACCGACAACTGGCTGTAGGTTAGCTTAAAATCCATTCCTATAAACATTTTCTCTTGAAAATATAAAAGATTTTCAAGGGAAAGAAGTAGAAATAAAAAACTTAGAATACGAAAGAATCGTCATACCATACTTCCAATTGTAGGTGATCAGTTTTCTAATAAGAGAGCTATTATGGTGTTTAAAAGAATACTACAAGAATCAAGAGTTCAATGGCCAAGCATCCATAAACAAGTGCCAAAGCTTTTGGATAATCCTAACTGTACCTAAACTTTTAAAAATCCCAGCAGTCCTCTTCCTTACTCCCATTTTTTCTCAATCATTCGGCATTGCGCCACATATCAAATAAGAAACTATCTTCACAAATTCACCAATTTGCATTAGTACAACAAATTTATTCAAGTTTTGCTTACTCGAATGGAAATGAGAATATTTGAAAGAGATTGCCCATATGTGTCATGGAAATGTACAACAAGCTCCCATATGTGACAAGATACCCAACATCATTTTTCAGACTCAGATCCAACATCTTGGGATCTTGGTGCATGCAATGGTCCTATTTGGGAATGTCCTAGATTATTCTAAATTCTGTATCTCTATATCTGTATGGACCAAATGTAAAAAAGGACAGATTGCATTTGGATGCACAAGTGAGTCTTTTAATCGATTGGAAATGAAAAATAAAAAAAGGTAATGTTGTTGTAATTAAAATGAGGAAGTAATCCTCAAATTGCAGTTGGGTTCCTATGGAGTCCAAAAGTTAAATAGTAGCTTAAATTGAAATTTAAAAAAAAAAAGGTAATGTTGTTGTAGCTTAATCGATTGGAAGTAATCCTCTTTCTTGAACATCATTTGAACTTGAAGCATCTTGTCATTCAGCTCCTATTCAAAAATCCATTTGGTTGCTATCACTTTCCATCAAGAACAGAAATGCATGAACTGTCACAATGGGGCGAAATAGCTTAAGTGATTGGAGGTTGAAGGGAAGTCGAGGAAATGACATTCATAGAACATAAATTCCTTTTTCTTGCGACAACATCCAAAAGCTTTTTCTAGCCACACGATAAAACAAATATATAGAGAATTTCTTTGGGTCTGAACAAGTTATTTTGTAAAGATGTTAGCTTAAACATTTTCATTAAAGGATTAAACAGATGTTTTCTCATACCATCTTTCACTTGAAGGCATTAGGCCAAGAAGCCATACGGAAAATAATATCAATGGTGAGGGAGAAAATAGAACTTAATTCTCAATCAATGGATAGTTCAAATTTTAAAATCATGGGTCCCAATCTAGATACACATGGCATGCAGGTTAAACCATCCAAATCATGGGTCCCAATCTAGATGGCTTGTGTAAGAAAATCACACTAATTTGATTTCTTGATTTGCTTATTGGTAGACATTTTAATGGGCGGTCAAAATAAAAAATAGTCAATGGTCTACATTCAATAGAAAAACAAATGCCCAGTAATCAGAGTTTCGGATCGCTCCATGGGCTCAGAGAACTATCAGTTCGTGAACTCAATCTCGACCTTTTGATGATAACAGATCTACAGGAGGACCCACAATTCGGATGGTTGAATTTGAGTTTATGTATGCCACATGTAAGTTCCTGCATATGAACCATCACTCACAAGAGTATCGAATAACTTTCCCAGCAAGAATTCCATGCCTGTAAATAGCTCCAAGAAGAAAATAATGCCCCATTGTCATAACTCATAAACAAAAAGAACTCTTGAACTGACTTTACTTCTATTTCATCAGTAAGCATGATGAATAAATGAAAGTGAAACATCTGGAAAAAGATTTTGCTGCCAAAATTAGGTAAATTGAAGAGACAGGAACAAGAAGTTAATGTCAAGATTATGTAATCAAAAATAGGTATGAATGGATTTACAAAGGAAATGCTTATCTGGAAAGAGCTTGGGTATGTAGCAGGCAGATTGTTATGGACAAACGATAACAAAGATTCGAGAATCAGAGGTAAACAGAATAAACTTCTTGATATTTGAGTGAATAAACTTCTTGAACCCCAGATCACGTTAGCAGAGACATTTCATCAAACACATGTTGTGCACACCTTAAACATTCACAACAAATGATGAATGGCAAGACTATTCTATCTCTGCATCCATTGTATACATGGTATACATCCATTGTATGCGGATTTACATATCTAAAAATTAAAAATGTAAATAGAGAAATGAGTACCTAGCCGGGGAAGAGATGAAGGGCAGGGGCTGCTGGCCGCACCAGTCAGTAAGAGAGAGAGAGAGAGAGAGAGAGAGAGAGAGAGAGTCGGGGGTAGGAAGAAGCTTAGAGTCGCGCGGGTGTCTGGGACCGGGATGGAGAGAGAGAGAGAGAGAGAGAGAGAGAGAGGGCAGAGGGAGAGATAGAGAGAGGGCAAAGGGAGGGCAGATTTTGGGAGAGGGAGATTGGGCACGACTTCTTTTGAGCGCGCGTCTAATTTTGGGATACATTTAGGTCGGTGCACTGTGGGCCCCCCCATGATGTACATGTTTCATCCATTCCGTTCATACATTTTTAAAGATCATTTTAGTGCTTGATATAAAAATTGATAGCGATATAAATCCTAGGTGGGCCACACCACAGGACAAAAATAATGAATGGATATTCATAATTAAAATCCTCCTAAGGCCCACTGTACTGTTTATTTGACATCCAATCTATCGATTTGGTCATAAAGACCCAGATGAAGGGAAAAAATAAATATCAGCTTGATCCAAAAATTTTATGGCCCCCAAAACGTTTTTAATGGTCAAAATTCATTCAACACTATTTCCTATAATGTGGTCCACTTGAGATTGAGATATAATCATTTTTTTATCATATAATAAAATGATATATAAAAATAGATGGACGGCATGG
The DNA here is from genome assembly GCF_029962835.1 of Magnolia sinica. Classification (NCBI taxonomy): domain Eukaryota; kingdom Viridiplantae; phylum Streptophyta; class Magnoliopsida; order Magnoliales; family Magnoliaceae; genus Magnolia; species Magnolia sinica. Next base: position 29,658,090 of record NC_080587.1, read on the forward strand.
ATGATACACATACATCATGGTGGGCCCCACAGAGCACCGACCACCAGCCAATGGCTGGTGTCAAGGGGAGTAGCCAATCCGTTCCTATGATTTATTCATGCCGTCCATATATTTTTATATATCCTGTGGGGCCGACCATGATTTATTCATTTTATCCACTCCATCCATCCATTTTAACATATAATTTTGGAGAAAAGAGACCCAATGGTCTATACTCAACACATACATAAGGATATTCAAGGACGGCACATGTGAGTTCTGGGCCACTCATGTAGATCACCATATAATGTCTATCATACTCCAAAATCATTCTGATATATTCATCAGGTGGGCCACACATTCACGCTGAATATGGAACATCCATCATCTTTTCTCTAACGATCTAGAAACCACTTCTAGCATTTAGTTAGTGAAAATTCTCCAACACTCAGTAATTGTAAACAGCAACAATAACATGCAAAGCAAGCCCAAATGTAACAACAAATACACAAAAAAAAATGCTAATTTATATAGATAATATAAACAGATTCACAAAATACCCCAAAAAATTTCAACAATCTAATAAATAAAATACATCAGATGCAAATAATGCATGTTGAAATGAAATAGAAATAATCAGTTTGATCTAAGTGGGACACACATAATGGATGGGCTGGATTTGTGAACCACATAAAAATCCTCCTAAGACCCACTATATTGTTTATTTGACATCCAATATGTTGATTAGGTCATACAAGGCCAGATGAAGGGGAAAAATAAAAATCAGTTTGATCCAAAACTTTTATGGCCCCAAAATGTTTTTTAATGGTTGACGCTCATTCAACACTATTTCCTGGAACGTGGTCTACTTAAGAATTGGATATATCTCATTTTTAGTTTCATACCGTAAGATGATCTTTAAAAATAGATAGACGACATGGATTAAATAATCATGGTAGGGCTCACAAAAGTTTTGGATCAAGCTGATATATATTTTTTCACTTCATCCAATTTTTTACACCTAATACATCAATAGGTTAGATGCCAAATAACCATTACAGTGGGCCCTAGGAGGTTTTTAACAGTGGACATTCAATTAAAAAAATTCCATGGTGTGGTCCACCTGAGATTTATATCTATCTCATTTTCGGGATTAAGTCATAAAATTATCTTTTAAAATGGATGGACGGCGTGAATAAAACACATACATCGTGGTGGGGTCCACATTGCATTGACTACTAGCAACCTAGCTAGTGGTAGTGTAACTAGCCAAACCACGTACGTTTCTGGATGGAAGCGGATTACGTATAGAGTAACTCGGTACCCTAAGCATATTGAGTAAATCCTGTGGGGCCCACCATAATTTATTCATTTATTCACTATCCCACTCTTTTCTATGGTGGGTCCACTTGAACTTTGGATCTGCCCCGTCAATCAGATGCACCATTCCATGGTGGGCTACGAGCTTAAAAATAAAGTCAATCCATGACTTGGGTGGGCCACACCACATACTATAGTTGAGAGGGTTACCCTCCCATTAAAACATTCATAATCATTTATTGGGCCCACCTAGATGTGGTTCATAGATCCAACCCATTCATTATGTGTGTCCCACTTGGATGAGGAGTCAGACCAAGTTTCATACACATCCAAAACTCATGTGGGCCCCACCAAATGCTTTTATATATTTTAGGGATGTCTTCGCATAGTTTTAGATGCTATGGCCCACCTGAGTTTCGTATATGACTGATTTTTGGACTTGAAGGGGACACATCAAATGCATGGTGTTGATGTTCTACACACATCATGGTGGGGCGCACGCAGATTAACCTCATGGGAAGTTCCTATGAGGTGACCTTATAGTACCATTTCACTATTTAGGTAACTCCTTCATGGGTGTTACTCTAACTGTGTAGGGCCCACCTTGATATATTTTATGTATATCGACACCATCCATTCACTCTATTTTACTGATCATTACCCTCAATTTGACTAGTTACTCGTCTCGATCATACTACATATGAGAAAGATATTGGGCAAACAAGATTGATCAACAACTTAAGTGAATTTTGATTTAAACATCTGAAGTTATTTACTCTTCATGTCCGGACTGATCAGATTGTCCAAAAATAGTTAAAGTTTGTTCATAATATCAAAAATATATAAATTAATAGAAAACACAAACATTAGCTTGATCCAAAACTTCTATGGCCTCTAAGAAATTTTAAATGGTAGAGGTTCAATCACACTATTTACTGTGGTGTGGTCCACTTGAGCTTTAGATATGCTTCCTTTTTTGTTTTTTAGACCTCAAATTATCTGTTAACATGGATGAATGGAGTGGATAAAATAAATAAATAACGGTGAACCCCACAAAGTTTACTCTGGTAAAGGTAACAAGTAACTCACTTAAATGTAGTGGAGAAAGGTTTCCTTAAAACATTCATAATCATAAATTGGGCCTGCCTAAATGTGATTCACATATCCAACCCACTCATTATGTGTGTCCCACTTGGATGAGGGGTCAGACCAAGTTTCAACCGCATCCAAAACTCATGTGGGCCCCACCAAGTGCTTTTATATTTTTTGGGATGTCTTCACATAGTTTTAAATGGTATGGCCCACTTGAGTTTCGTTTACCGATGATTTTTGAGATATCTCATAACCTAAAGGGGACACATCAAATCCACGGTGTTGATGTTCGACAAACATCATGATGGGGCCCACAAAACTTACTAACATCAATTCTTAGGTTCTCACAAGGTCAGTAAGTTAGGTCACAATTTTAACCAGAATATTTGGCCCATTTTACATGTCTAGTCCATTCACTCTATTTTACTATCAATACTCTCAATTTGACTAGTTACTCGCCTAAATTTTAACCAGAATATTTGGCCCATTTTACATGTCTACATATGAGAAAGATATTGGGCATACAATATTGATCAACAATTTCAGTGAAATTTGATTTAAACATCTGAAGTTATTTACTATTCAATTTGAACTGATTAGATTGTCCAATAACGATTAAAGGTTCAATTAGTGGATGTGCCTAATAATTTATTAATTTTATTTTTCACAAATAAATTTAACATTTTTTTTACAAAATTTAGTTTTCTTCTTTAAAATATATATTTTTTTTACAATTTGTCAATTTTTTCACAATTTTATTTAATTTTTTAAATTTTCTTTTTGAAAATATCATTTTTAAAATATCACTTTTGTTATATAACTTTTTAATTTTTCTTTTCAAAATACAAAATCTAGTTTTCTTTTTTAAAATATATATTTTTTTTACAATTTGTCAATTTTTTCACAATTTTGTTTAATTTTTTAAATTTTCTTTTTCAAAATATCACTTTTGTTATATAACTTTTTAATTTTTCTTTTCAAAATACAAAATCTAGTTTTCTTTTTTAAAATATATATTTTTTTTACAATTTGCCAATTTTTTCACCATTTTATTTAATTTTTTAAATTTTCTTTTTCAAAATATCATTTTTTAAATATCACTTTTGTTATACAACTTTTAAATTTTTCTTTTCAAAATACAAAATCTAGTTTTCTTTTTTAAAATATATATTTTTTTACAATTTGTCAATTTTTTCACAATTTTATTTAATTTTTAAAATTAATTTTTTAAATTTTCTTTTTCAAAATATCATTTTCTTATCGAAATTTTATTTTTTTTCAAAATTATCAACATTATTCAAAGTTCTTAATTTTTATTTCAAAATCTAGATTTTTATAAAATTACATTTTTTTTCAAAATCTAAATTTTTTTCTTAAACATTGTTAGTTATTTTTCTAAGCTTTTTAACTTCTTTTTTTTTTTCGAAATTCATAATTTTTCTTGTTCTTAATTTTTGACTTGAGCATTAGAGACGGTTTAGGACCGTCTCTATTGCAGACGGTCTTTGATAGTCTCAAATAACCATTATAAGACGGCTAAGGATCGTCTCTAATAGAGACGATCTTTAACAGTCTCAAATGGAGACTGCTAAGGATCGTCCCTAATACAGACTATTTTTTACTGTCTCATTAAACTAGTAAAAGACGGCTGATGATCGTCTATAAATGAGACGGTCTTCGACAGTCTCAAATTACCAATAAAAGACGGCCAATGACCATCTTTATTACGGACGGTCTTTGACCATCTCAAATGACTACATATGAGACGGTCAAAGACCGTCTCTAATAGAGAGGGTCCTTGATAGTTTCAAATGAAGACAGCTAAGAACCGTCCCTAAAATAGACTAGTTTTTACAGTCTCAGATTACAGGCAAAGACGGCCAATGACCGTCTCTAATTGAGACGATCCTTAACAATCTCAAATTACCAGTAAGAGACGGCTAATGACTGTCTCTAATATGGACGGTCTTTAACCGTCTTAAATGGCTGCATATAAGACGATCAGAGACCGTCTCTTATTCTAGACGATCAATGGCCGTCTTTTATCCACAGTTAACGACGGTTTTTTATCGTCTTAAATGATTTGTGGATGTTCAAATTTTTAAGAAAATATTAAGGACAGTCAAGGGCCGTCTAAAAGTTTAAAGACGGTTTATGGCCGTCTCTAAAGCGTCTTTAAACCAAGCAATTTTAGAGACGGTCCAGAACCGTCTCTAAATCCGTCATTTTTCACGTAGATACCACCATCCCCAACTCATGAGGCTACCACCTTAGGATGTTTAATGGAACCCTATCGACTAATGGCCAATCATATTACAATATATGGGGCTTACCATCGCATGGTTGCGCAGTATAAAACATCGAACCCATATAGGGAAAATACCAAAACAAAGTCACATAGGGCAATATCAAAATAAGCCACATAGGGCAAATAACAAAATAAGCCACATAGGGCGAGTATCAAAATCATGCAATAAAAGACCATCCTTGAAAACCACTTAGACACAACAACCCTTGGGTGGTAGGCCCACATCAGCATTTAATTTAAACCACCATTTAATAACCACTAAGTCAAAGGTCCATTACAATCACATTCAATCAAGTTACATCCCAAGTATGGGTGTACATTTATAAGTGGGAGTTTCCCACTGATATACCAGTTTAAATTTCAGAAGCAATCCATAAGTAATCCACAAACTATATGCAAGATAAATATTAAGCATAAAATCTAGCAATTAAATTCCAACAGTTAACACATGATTATAAAATGAAGATATCAATTATTAATCTAAATTTAAATAAAAACTATAACTTAAGCTAATGGGAAAATGGAAAGTTCAAGGGGAAGAAATCATCACCTTACGTTTTGAACCATCTACGTCATCGCCAGGAGATGCGTGCGCCCTTAAGGTCGACCACTACCACCAATCATGAACTTGTACAATTAGATCCAAGTTTAATACACCATTTATGGTTGAAGTCCTAACCAAGGGTTTGGATTACCTAGGTCTAGGGTTTTGATGTAGAACTTAGGGTTTTCATCCTAGGATTTGGTCCTAAGAGTATAACCATAATGTATGTATAGCCTAAATGTAATATAATAATAATATGGTTAGTTACAATTTAACGTTAATGATATAACTAACATTTGTGACCATGGTAAAATTAGTATTATAACGTAAGAAAATAGTATAAACTATTATTAAAGATAGTATTTTTAAGTGATGGATACCATGCTAATATCATTAATGGGAGTTTCATTTATAGTAACTAACGTTAACGTAACATGTTAATAGTAGTTATTATGATGATAATTAATATTATGATCTACCTTTATAAAAATAATAAACTAGTAATTAGTAACAATATTATTTTATTTTCTTGTCTATGATAACTACCGATCATTTACTAATGGTTTAGATTACTTAGACTTAGAGTTTCATCCACTATTCTACTTTGAGGCTTTGGTTTAGGGTTAGAAATCTAATTCATATAAATAAATTTATGATAATATTAGAAATGAAGTAATGACAAGTAATAATTGTTAGTTAATAGTATCAACACTAATCTTATAATAATTAATCTACTAGTGACGGCATAAGAACAACATTAATGATAATAAATGTTAATATTTAATACCAACAAATCGCGTTGTAGAATTAATGACGTCTATTAACAATTCCTAGCAATAGTAGAATAACGATAATTTAATTCGACACTTCAATGTATAAAGATGGGAAGTTGGCATACCAAGTCGATCTAACAACTAGAATTGGCGCGTTGTATTGTGGCTTGGAGATCGCCTCTTGACTCGGTTCGACTTGATGCAACAGAGTTACCCCAACCCAACCTCAGCAAATATCAGCTTGACTCGGTTTCAGCCAAGTTGACTCAGCCTTCTCCCTCTCCCTTCTTATTTTCTCCCTCTCATTTTCTTCTTCTCTCTTCTCTCTCACCCCGGTTCCTCTTTCTCTCGACTCTGGGGTTCCAGCCAGACCCAGACCGAGTTCCAACTCAGTCAACGACTCGACTGAGTCAGCAACTCGACGGTAAATACGGGGTGCAGTTGCACCACCCCAACTCCCCTCCATCTCTCTCTATTTCTTCTTCTATTTCTTTTCTTCTCCTTCCTCAGCTATTGTTGAAGGTCCAACGACGACAAATGAACATCCAGGGATGATCCAGCTCGTACAACTCGACTTGGTAGCGAGTCGCGACATAGGGTGGCATCAGCTCCATTCCACCCTCTCTCATTTTCACTTCTTCCTTTTCTTTTTCTTTTCCTCATGCACCTGCTCCGTTCCATGCTACTAAAAGCATCCAGCGATGGCCATCAGGCCTAACCTGACTCGACCTGATCGAGTCGGGTCAGGGTGGCGTGGTGTAACAGTTGCACCGCTCATTCTCCTCCTCTCTTCTTTTTTTTCTTCTCTCCTTCTTCTCTCTGCTGGAAAATGTCCAGCAACGGACTCAGGAGAACCCGACCTGACTCGAGCTCCCAACTCAGCGAAGAGTCAGACTCAACCCGGTTTGAGTAGGTGCGGTGCGATGGTAGCGGGCAGCAGCTGTCCATTCCTCCTTTCCTTTTTCTTTCTTCCTTCTATTTCCTTCTTACTTCTCTCTCTTTATCCTTCAACCATGGCCAGCAGGGACTCCAAAAATCACCCCCAACCGGTTCGACTCAGCGCGATTCGAACGGAGATGAAGGAGACGACTCCAATGGGGGATTTCCACCCACTGCCCCTTTCTTCAATTCGGCCTTGTGGGATGGTCCCCAGGGATGTAACAAAGCTTGTAGATGCAAGAAACCAGAGGTTTGATTATATTTTCTCAGTGGGTTCGGAAGTAGAAGACGGTTGCCATTTTTTGAGTGTGGCTGCAGTAATAGGAGAAGGGACGCAATCTTCCCCCTTTTGTAGGGATTCCAATGGTGCCCCTTAGGTCCGTTGGATGCGAATGGAAGGCCAAGATTTAATCCCGGGGCCTGGTTTCCTTGAAACAGCTAGTACGTTGCTGGTTTTGGGCGTCGATTTTTCACAAACGACCCTAGCACGCGAGTAATGATCAGACGGTTGGGACAGCATTAGGGTTAACGGCTAAGACGCGTGGATTCAACATCACATGGATCGCCAGCGTGGCACATGGAAACAGTTTCCATTTTCAGAAAAGTGGTTTTCTACAATCCATATGCAACTAGATTTGTGGCCACACACAATGGTCAGCCTTTAGTCTTGCACACGATGGACGGTTCTGATCAAGGAAATGGGACATGATGGTGGGCCAGATGGCGATCGCATGGTGACGGTTCGTTTAAACTGACGTGAGCGAGAAAGGATAGGAGAACCCTCCTTTTTGCGGATGAGCGCGGGTCAGTGCTCATTTGACCGTTCTGGAAGTCTAGTACAACGCGAGTGTTCCCGCACTATGCACACGCACTGCAAGTGTGGGGCCCACATAGGTGTTTTCTGACGAATCCACTCCGTCCATTTGGTTGGTAAGGCTTCATTATGGTCATCCATCAAAAATGGGCCCATACTACAAGTCAAGTGGCCACAATATCGGTTTTATGCATCTAAGCGGTGATACCAGATGATCTTTGAGTTTTTAACGGTTAGATCTCTCCCTAATATAGTTAAATTATCTATTTGGGGTTCTGAGGGCTGATTACATGGGACTTGATAGTAAATTGGATAACCATTCCATTATATTGAAGTGGGGATCGTACGTTTGGACGGCTCGATGGACAGTGGGTCTTGCAAAACCCAGGGTCTCATATTAATGACCGACAATCCTTTTGGAAATCAACAACAGATGATTCGGTTTACAAATCACACCCAATGGCCAGATTTCACTACCATCTGTCATCTATAGATTTATAAGTTCCTAACATCACCTAGGTTGTTCTAAGCACTTGATCGATGGTAGATTAGCCATGTAGTATGGTTCGGGAGCTGATGTATCATTAGGTTGTCTAAAGCATGATAAACCAGTGGGTCTAGTGTTTCGAAAGCTGAGATAAATGGTCAAATCAGATCTACTTCATTCAATAGTGGCCTTAGGGACTGCTCACATGGAAATCAATGGTGGTCTATGTGATTCGAACCTTTAAGACCCATCTAAGTGGACTTTAGTGCTAGTGGGCTGATCAAGACGTTCCATGATCCAAAATGAATGATTGGATGGTCGATCTCGCAGTTGAACAGGTGTATAATCTAAACACATGATTGATCTTATAATCGTACGGTTGGATTACTAATGATCATGGTATAAGTTGAACAATTTGTGGATCGTGTGGTCTAAAGCCTGCAATAACTAACATGAAATTTAATTGCCTAGCAAGGTTATTAAAAGCCAAAATTAGGTTTCCCTGATGAGTCAATAATCTATCTCGAAGATAGGTGGCTTGATTGGTGTTTATACTAGATTAGACTTTTATTATAACACCTGAGTACTAAAAGTATAAGGTGTTACATTTTTGGTGTAAGGTTGTCTTTAGAACAACATTCGTATCAACCTCTCAATACTTGTGCATTTGAGGTTGCTTTAGATTTCTGCAATTTGAGTTTACTTTCCCCATTTTATTTTTTATTGACATAGTCTTATTCACCCCCCACCCACCCTTTAGGACTTGGAGCTCGTCCTTTTTAAGTGGTATTAGAGATTAATAGCTCATTCCATTGGATTAATTTCCTGAGCTAAGCGATCTCGAGCTCCTAATATGTCAAATTTTGACAACCTCTCTATCACTAGGCCGCCACCATTTAATGGCTCCAATTATGCCTATTGGAAAGCCAGGATGAGGATCTTTTTGAGGTCCATCGATGAAAGCGTGTGGTAAGCCACAGTGACTAGATGGAACCCACCTACATCTGAAGTTCTAGGAACCGATGGAACTAAGTTCGTTAAAGAAACACCGTATTATATGTGGACTACTCTTCAGAAAAATGAGAGCAGTGTCAATGCTAAAGCTTTAAATGCAATCACTTGTGCACTATCACCAGATGAGTTCAAAAGAATTATATCTTGTGATACTATAAAGCAAGCTTAAGATATCTTAGAAATGACACACGAGGGTATGACTATTGTCAAAAAGTCAAAACTTCAGATCCTGATCACCAATAATTTTGAGGAAATATGTATGGAAGAAAGTGAATCATTCATGGACTTCTACACAAAACTGAATGACATAGTCAACTCAATGTGGGGTCTTGGAGATAAAGTAAAGTTTATGCAAAGATACTATGATCACTTCCTGAGAGATTCAATTCTAAGGTGACAGTCATTCAGGAACTGAGAGACACGAATAATATGAGGGTGGAAGAACTTGTTGGTTCACTTCAAACTTACAAGTTGAATTTTAAAGCTCCAAAAGGTAAGTCTGTAGCCCTTAAATCATCCAAATGTATTTCTCAAGATAGTAATTTTGATTGTGAAAACTCAAAGGATGATATGTCCTTAGTAGCTAAAAAGTTTTATAAGATTTTTAAAAGCAAAAAGAGAGTTGATTTTCAAAAACCCTTTGAGAAGAAAAAGGGTAAAACTAAAAATTGAAAATCACTAAAAGACAATCAATGCTTCAACTACCACGAATATGGGCATTTGGCAAATAAGCGCCCTAAAAGGGACAAGCCAAAGAAAAAAGCATGTTGGCCACATGGGATGAATCATCCTGCTCTGAAGCCTCTTCTGAGTCGGATGATTCAGAACCCGAATCTGCAAGTGAAGTCAAGGCCTTAATAACTTTAGCCAGAGTCACTTCCACAAATAGTTGTGACTCATCTGAATATGAAAATCTAAGGAGTGACCCTAAAAATGAAGATGATCTTCAGGATGCCTATAATGCCCTATACAGGGAGAGTTGTAAGATTGTTGTCAAACTTAAACTTCAAAAAGAAAAGTTTCTAAAATTAAAAGAGGATTTTGAAAACTTAGTTTTGGAAAAGTCACATATTTCTGATTCTTTTAAAAAAAATAAATGTGATTTAGATTTCAAAACATCTCAACTTGAAAACCTAAAATCAAAAAATGAGAAATTAAAATTGGAAGTCTCTTCCCTCTTGAGTTCAAAGGATACTTGGAGGTATGCCCAGAGAGACCCTAAACTTGAAAAGTTACTAACTGGATCAAGAAAAAGTGGAGATAGATCGGGTCTGGGCTATGATAAAACATGCCTCTGAAAAATAAGAATATATCTCATAAGTTTGTTAAAGGAGAGTCCTTCAACTCAAAGGGGAAAAGCTTGAATCAAAACAGTTTTAAAAATCCTAAAACTTTTCAAGCTACCAAACCTAATGTCAACCATATCAATCTTAGAAATCAAAATTATAACCCCTTAGCTGAGAAGATTGTGGACTTACTCAAGGAGCTTTTGAAATCTAACTCGAATGTGAGAGTTGGTAACAATTACAAACGAAGGAAAACCAACAGTACTCCAAAACCCAAAATGATAATGAAATGGGTCCCTAAGGTTACAAGTTTGGTTGCCCACATCGCCTTTAAGGCTTCAAGTCAATCAAAGTGGTACCTAGACAGTGGTTGCTCTAAACACATGACAAGTGACAGAGATTTGTTCACCAACTACAAAGAAATGACTGATGGTTCAGTCACATTTGGTGATGGAAGCAATTGCAAAATAATTGGCCAAGGTATAGTTCAACTTTTCAATCTTCCTTCTTTTGAAAATATTTTATTTGTAGAAGGTCTTAAGCACAATCTTTTAAGCATTTCTCAAATCTGCGATAATAAGCATAACGTCAAATTCACTAATCAAGGATGCAAGATCTCAAATGAGAAAGGTTGTGTGATATTGAATGGTCGAAGAACATCTGAGAATTGCTATATTTTAAGTGATTCTAGCTCGTTTAAATTATCTTGTTACATGGTCCAAATCAGAGACCGAATTATGGCACAAACGCCTTGGACATGTAAACTACCAGAATTTATATAGACTGAATAAAACCGATTTAATAAGAGGTCTACCCAAATTGAAGAAAATGGACAAAATTTATGGCAAATGTCAAATCGGAAAACAAACAAGGAGTAGTCACAAGAAAGTGAACTCCTTTGCCACATCTAAACCCTTTAAACTCCTCCACTTGGATCTTGTTGGACGAACTAGAACAGAGAGTCGAGGTGGAAAGAAATACTTTCTAGTAATTGTGGATGACTTTACCAAATATACATGGGTGGCTTTCATGAGAGAAAAGTCTGAAACTCTCTATAAAGTAAAAAGGATACTTAAGCGTATCCAAACTGAAAAGGAATCAAATATATCTAAAATCCAAAGTGACCATGGATAGGAGTTTGAAAATAGCAATTTTGAGAAGTTTTGTAGTGACCATGGAATATCGCATGAGTTTTATGCACCTAAGACACCTCTCATTAGTATGCATACTCAAAAATAATTAGAAAACATATGTAATTATGTGTGTTTTACTTCCTAAATTGAGCCGACCAATGTAAAAGAGGCACTTACTGATGAAAACTAGATAGTAGCCATACAAGATGAACTAAATCAATTCATTAGAAATGATGTGTGGTATTTGGTTCCTAGACCTGATGATAAACATATCATTGGAACCAAGTGGATCTTTAAAAATAAATCTGATGAGTTAGGGAATAGGGAATATAATAAGAAACAAGGCAAAACTGGTTGTACAAGGGTATACACAGATAAAAGGAATCGATTATGATGAAACCTTTGCCCTAGTCGCTCGTCTTGAATTTATCAGATTATTCATATCCATTGCAAGTTTCAAAAAGTTTAAAATTTATCAAATGGATGTCAAGAGTTCTTTCTTAAATAGTGATTTACATAAAGAAGTTTATGTAAAACAACCAAAGGGGTTTGAAGACCCTAAACACACTGATCATGTGTATAGCTTGAAAAAAGCACTCTATTGTTTAAAACAAGCTCCAGGGCATGGTACGAGAAACTGACAAAGTTTTTACTAAGTCGTAACTTCACTATGGGGAGTGTTGATAAAATTATGTTTGTTAAGAAAAATAATGAACACATACTTATAGTGCAAATATATGTTGATGCTATTATCTATGGCTCTACATGTTCTAACCTGTCTATTGAGTTTGTAGAGTTGATGAAATCCAAGTTCAAAATGAGCATAGTGGGAGAACTAGATTACTTCCTAGGTCTACAAGTGAAACAACTTAAAGATGGTATTTTTATTTCTCAAACCAAGTATGCTCTAAACTTGGTTAAGAAGTTTCATTTTGAGAGTGGTAAGAACTTTGATACTCCTAAGAGTACAACTCTTAAGCTTTCTAAAGATGCAACAGGTAAGAGCATAAATCCTTGACTGTATCGCAGTATGATTGGTAGTCTGTTATATTTAACTGCGAGTCGACCTAAAATTGAAAAGGCCGAGCTAAATGTCCTAGAGGTGGGGTGAATAGGACAATGCCAAATTTAAAAATAAAGTGCGAAAATAAAGACTTAATAAGCAGTTGATAGCTCAATAGAAAGCAACTTCTAAAATCAAGTATTGAGAGATTGATATAAACTTGGTTCTAAGGACAACCTGACACCAAAAACCTACGGTTTATGGCAAGACAACCTTACTAGAACATGGGTGAGTATAAAAAACTCAAACTCAAATGGAGATAAAAGAAATAAGAACTAATCTATTACAACATTCACCACACAATGCTTGAAAAACAAAGATTACAACATTCACATTCACAAATACATCCCACGATCTTAAACCATAAAATGATAAAGAAATAAATCAAACACCCACCAAACACCTGAGAATTATAGTGGTTTGTGTGTGCACACCAACTGTCTGAAAACAGCCACACAACTGCTCCACTCCTAATATCCACTCCCTCGGGATATTAGCGTTCACTAATCAAATAGGTTTTTTAAGGTTCACCTAAAACCTTCACAATTGTATTTTAAGTGGGCTCACACAATCACAACCCCACACTCCGAGATTTTCTGACAGATCTCATAAAAAACTAAATGAGATTTTCTGGCTTATTTCATAAACCAAACAAAATGGAATTACAGAAAAGGAAACACTTGTCTGTATGAAGATTTTGAAATATCCCGGTAGAACCAACTTGATGACGACATAGGTGTTCAACGTTCAGTCCCACAAGTGTATAGGGTTCTAGGTCTAGATGATTTTTAATTTAAATCAACCCGGGCTAGCTTGATTTGATTTTGATCTCAAGAAAGGGTAAATCAAATGTCCCTTTTCAAAATCAAATTGGAATAGAGATCTAAAATCAAATAACAAGAGCTACTTATAAAGAATCTAAAATATGCACAAAATAGTTTAGAATGAACACAAAATTATCTCAGAGTGATTGCTTAAAAATAATTAGAATTGAATAGAAAACTCTAAAATTTGAGTGCTATTTATAGGTGAAAAATTTGTTCACTCGACTGGCCTTAAGTTCGCTTCGACTGGCCTTAGGTCCAACAGATTTTTAAAAATTCTGGCGCGATAAGATTTGGCAAGTGCTAGACTGGCCTTGTGGGTCCCACAACTGGTCGAGTGGCCTGCTCGACTAGTCGTGGACTACACACGACTGGTCGAATGGGGCTAGAATGCTTGCTGTAATTTGAGTCGAGCCCTGCACGACCGGTCGAGCACTGTTCACTCAACTAGTCGAGCAGTTTCCAGGACTGGTCGAGGACCAATAGAAAAATTCTGAAAAATTGTAACAAATCCTAGACTGGTCGAGAAAATACTAGAACTGGTCGAGCCAATGCTAGGGTTAGTCGAAAAAATAACCTATTACCCTATAAAATGACCGATACCAAGTATGAAATGAACGTAACATGCCCTAAGGTCAATTTAGGTCATTCATACCTTACTTATGAGATAGAATATGTGAACCATCAAACTATCAATCACATCAGCAGCTTTAATTCTTGCAATATTCAAAGCTTGAACTCAACGTATAGAACTTAGTTTTCAATTAGGACTTGATTTCTTGGATGTTTCCAGTTACAGAACTTGAACCACAATATTGTGATTGGGTTCTTGAAAGTTGAGTCTTCAACCAACACTTGAAACTCATACACTTTCTTCAGCTTGAAGATCTCGGCAAGTTTGTCGCAGATATCGGTAAGATTGATTCAGCATGATCGTCGAAGATTTAAAGCAAATCAAAGCACAAGCTTGATACATAAAACACATAAGCATGACACAAACTCGAATTGGTTTGGCACACCAAGATTTGACAAAACTTAGGGTTTCCAACATAGCAATTTCAATCTCCCACTTTGTCAAATTTGTGACAAAAATAAAAATACGAGTCATGCAATAGATATTCAATAAGAACACATGCTCAATAAAAAATCATGCACCATTTATTCAATAATTGATCAATAACATATGATCAATAAAGAATCATGCACCATCTGTGCACACCAAGCAACTCTCCCCCTTAATCCATTACTCCCTTTAAACCAGGAAAAGCAAATTGTAAAAACAAAAATTGTAATTAAACTCCTCATCCACATCATCATATCAAATCAAGTTTATTCCTCACAATATTTCTCCCCCTTTTTGTCACAACATGACAAAGGAAAGAAATAGATGATAAATGATAAATGTATATAATAAGAGAGTAAATAAGATAGAAAAGAATAGGATAAAAAGATTAATATTAGAAAACTATCGAGTATCATGTCACAAGAGGCAAGTAGTTCAAGTAGTTATCATCCAAACTCACAAACGGTAAAGAGAGTTAAAAGAAATTAATACAGAACCAAAGCAAATAAAACAACTAGTCAAATCCTAATAAAGGAGTAGGAATAGATGTATCATTCTTATGTAAACCCCTATTAATGCGCCTCATATATTTGCACGTATATTTGAAATGCGATTATTGGGTTACATGAATCTGAGCCACCTATTCCTCAAGACAACGCAATCTCTCATCAAAATCAGAAGGCTGATAACCAGAATCAGCTTCAGAATCTGAATCTAGCTCATTAAACAAATCATCCATGTTTACATCTTCTTGTGGCAAAGCATCACCTTCTTCACCTCCTCCAGCATCCCCAACAACTTGACCAGGTACCAGGTCCAGGTTCATCTTGGTTGATATTTGAATTGTTGAAGGGACGGAGATTAATGGAACCTTCTCCAATAGGCATAGTTACCAAAGCATGGGTAGCTAGGGCAGTCATAAGATAAACAAAAGGAATTTTGCTATGACCGGGATGGAGACGAAACTGAATGATAAGATGACAGATAAGAGAAGGAAGACATATATGGATACCAAACACAACAGAATGCATAATACGAGCCATGAAAGAAGTCAACTCAGTCTTATCACCGGATCGAGGATACACATTTGAAATGAAAATGCGATGAAGGACCCTGTATCTAGGTAACATAAATTTAGAACTGAGCACAATACCATCGTTCCACTCCGCATCCATGTTGCAAAGAACTCTTGTAATCAAACGTTTTGCATTCTCAGAAGGTCTAGAGGTCAAAGTAGATATGGAAACGCCGTCATCCAGAACAGGTATATTCATAATAGAAGAAATCAAATGATGGTCTACTTCGATCGGACCTTCTCTAGTTGACACAATAAATGTTAAATTCTTTAGAGAAAAGTCAGTAATACACACATACATAGCCTACACAATGGATCGGTAAGCCAAACTGCCCCAAGATAATATGTTCTCCCATCCTACAGCTTGAAGGAGGGGGACGATGTTGAAGCGTTCAATATGATCAACATTAACAACACACTCAACCATGACATTCCTATGTCGGATATCCTGCACATACTCGGGGTCCTCTTCAGGTGACCAAAGATGACGCACTAAAATGGGTGTGGAACGAGATGAAGATGGACCACGAACGGTTCTCTTCCTATTTCACCCTTCCATAGCAATAACAACTCAAGGAAAATAAGGATTGCAAAAAGGAGAGAAAGGATTCCAAGAAAATCAGATTTTTATGTAGAAACCCTTTTAAACGACCATAAAACTTGAAGCAAGTTGTAAAAGTTGTAAAATCAAGTTAAAGGAGAATCAATGAACTCAAATCTATAAGGAATTTGAAAATGAAGCACTAAACGAAGAGGAATCGAAGATGGGTTCGACCGGTCGTGGTAGGGCTTGTTGGAGAAGAAGAACCAAGTGAAGAAAAAGGTGTTTTTCCCAAATAAAAGACAAAACCCGAGTTCTACGACTGGTCGTGTATATACTCGACCGGTCGAGCCACGATTGGTCAAATGTTTACTCGACTGGTCGTGCACCACTAAAAATTTGTAATTTTGCATCAATTTGAATTTTAAATTTTTTAAAATAATAAATATATACATTATAATACAAATAAGTACAAATCATCAGTTCATATTGCACATATCAAGATCAAATTTCAATTTTACAAGCCTATTTTTATCGAGTGGTTTTGTGAATATGTCTGCAAGTTGATTCTCGGTCTGAATATATTCTAATGAAATTATCTTATCTTCCATCAATTCATGAATATAATAATATCTAATGCCAATATGCTTAGTTCGTGAATGCTGAATTGGATTTTAAGAACTATTAATTGTGCTTGAATTGTCATAATATAAAACCATAGATTCTTGCGCAATTTCGTAATCGCTTAGCATTCTCTTCATCCACACAAGCTGAGTGCATGCATTGTCAGCAGCAATATATTCAGCCTCAGCTGTGGAGAGCGATACGGAACTTTATTTCTTACTTAGCCAAGAAACCAAACAGCTCCCGACATAGAAACAACCATTGCTGGTCGATTTACAATCATCAATGTTACCAGCCCAATCAGCATCCATGTAACCAGCTAATTGCACACTAGTATCATGTGGATACCAGAGATCAAGATTAGCAGAGCTAGCGACATATTGCAAAATGCGCTTAACAGTAATCAGGTGGGACTCTTTAGGGTCCGATTAATATCTAGCACAAATTCCTATGCTAAAAGTAATATCAAGTCGGCTCGTAGTTAATTAAAGTAAACTACCTATCATACTGCGATACAACTTTAGATCCACACTCTTACCAGTTGAATCCTTAGAAAGTTTTAGAGTAGTACTCATTAAAGTATCAAAATTGTTCCTACTCTCAAATCTTTACTTTTTAACTAAGTTCAGAGTATATTTGGTTTGTGAGATAAAGAATCCATCAGGGACTTGTTTGACTTACAACCCTAGGAAATAGTTTAGTTCTCTAACCATGCTCATTTCAAATTTAGATTTCATAAGATCTGTAAACTTAATAGCCATGTTAGCACAGGTAGATCCATAGATAATGTCATCAACATAGATTTGTACAATTAGTATATGATCATTATATTTTTTAACAAATAACGTTTTATCTACACTCCCCATAACAAAGTAATGACTTAACAAGAATTTAGTCAATTTCTCGTACCATGCCCTGGGAGCCTGTTTCAAACCACAGAGTGCCTTTTTCAGGCGATAGACATGATTAGCATGCTTAGGGTCTTCAAAACCCTCTGGTTGTTCAACGTACACTTCTTCATGCAAATTGCCATTTAAGAACACACTTTTTACACCCATTTGATATATTTTAAATTTTTAGAAGCACGCAATGGATATAAATAGTCTGATTGATTCAAGACGAGCTACTGGGGCAAAGGTCTCATCATAATCAATGCCTTCAATTTGAGTGTACCCTTGTACAACCAGCCTAGCCTTGTTTCTAATAATATTACCAAGTTCATCAGACTTATTTTTGAAAATTCATTTTGTTCCAATAATGCGTTTATCTTTTGGTCTTGGAACTAAGTACCAAACATCATTTCTAACAAACTAATTGAGCTCTTTTTGCATTGCTACAATCCAGTTTTCATCAATAAGGGCTTCTTTTACGTTAGCCGGTTCTATCTAAGATGTAAAGCACATGTAGTTGTATATATCTTCTAGTTGTTTACGAGTGCGCACACCAGTGAGAGGGTTTTCAAGGATTTGATTAGATGGATGGTCTTTAACTATCCGCAGTTCAGTGTTATTTTAACTAGATGAAGAGTCTGGTTTATCAAACAATAAGACTTTATCATCTTCTGAACTTGAGACAGGTGTATTCAAGTGATCATCTATAATCACATTAATGGACTCTTGAATTACACCAGTCCTCTTGTTAAGAACCCGATATGCTTGACTATTTAGAGCATACCCTAAAAATATCCCTTCATCACTTTTGGTGTCAAATTTACCTAGATTTTCTCAATCACGCAAGATGTAACACTTGCTACTAAAAACTCGAAAGTATTTGACAATAGACTTCTTATCAAACCACATTTTATAAGCCATTTTACTATTTAATTTTCTAGTATAAACGTGGTTAATTATATAATAAGCAGTATTTACGACTTCAGCCCAAAGATTTTTAGGAAGCTTCATACTATTTGGCATTACATTTGCCATTTCTTAAAGCACTCTACTTTTCCTTTCCACTGCCCCATTTGGTTGTGGTGTTTTGGGTGCAGAATATTCATGTGATATTCCCTAGTCACTGCAAAATTTTTCAAAACTGTTATTTTCAAACTCAGAACGATGATCACTACGAATCTTAGTGACTTGTGATTCTTTTTCAGTTTTGATATGTTTAAGTACCATTTTTTACTTTGTCAAGAGTTTCTAATTTCTCTCTCAAGAAGACTACCCAAGTATACCTGGTAAAGTTATCTACAATGACCAGAATATACTTCTTGCCACTTCGACTCTCCGTTCTAATTGGTCCAATGAGATCCATGTAGAGAAGCTCGAGTGGTTTAGATGTGGCATTGGAGTTCATCTTTTTGTGAGCACTCCTGGTTTGTTTACCAATCTAACACTCACCACATATTTTATCCACTTTCTTTATTTTGGGTAGACCTCTTACTAATTCACTTTTGCTCAATCTATACAAGTTACAGTAGTGTACATGTCCTAGGCGCTTATGCTATAATTTAGTCTCATCGGTTTGGACCATGTAACACGATAGCTTAGATGAGCTTGAGTCACTGACTACGTAGTAGTTCTTAGAAGTTCTACGACCAGTTAACATTACAGAACCATTCTTATTTAAAATTTCACACCCTTGGTTGGCAAATTTTACACTATGATTATTATCGCATATTTGAGAGATGCTTAATAGATTATATTTTAAACCTTATATATAAAACATTCGCAAATAGAGGGAGGTTAAAGAGTTGAACCATACCTTGGCCAACAATTCTACAGTTGCTACCATCACAGAATGTGACTGAACCATCAGTCATGTCTTTAAGACTGGGGAACAGACCTTTGTCACCTGTCATATGTCTAGTGCAACCACTATCTAGGTACCACTTTGAAGGGCTCGAAGCCTTGAAAGTAGTGTGGGTAACCAATAAACACCCTTAGGGACCCATTTCATTACAGTTGTGGGTTTAGGAGCATAGTTGGTCTTCTTATGTTTATAGTTGTTATAAGTCCTACCCACTGAGTTAGATTTTAAGAGCTCCTTAAGCAAGTCTACAATTTTCTCAGCTAAAGGATAACGACTCTGATTTTTATAGTTGATATGGTTGCTTTTAGATTTTAAAGTTTGAAAAGTTTTAGTATTTTTAGAATTATTTTGATTTAGACTTTTTCCCTTTGAGTTAGAAGACTCCCCTTTAATAAATTTAGGTAAAGTATTCTTATATTTGGGAGGAATACTTTATCATAGCCCAATCCAGATCGATCGCCACATTTTCTGGATCCGGATAAAAGTTTTTCTAATTTAGGATCACCTTGGGCATACCTCCATGTGTCCTTCAAACTCAAAAGTGAAGAGACTTCTAGTTTTAGCTTTTCATTTTCAGATTTTAAGTTTTCAACTTGGGACCTTTTGAAATCTAAGTCACACTTAGTTTTTTCAAAGTAATCTGAAAAGTGTGATTTTTCTAAGACTAGATTATCAAAATTTTCTTTTAGTTTTGAAAACTTTTCTTTCTGAAGTTTTAACTTTACAGCTATTTTGCAACTTTCCCTGTATAGGGCATCATAAGCATCTTGAAGGTCTTCTTCATTTTCATGGTCACTACCATGATTTTCTTCACTGGTTGAATCATCATTATCTGAGAAGGTGAACTTGGCTAGAGTCATTAGGGCTTTAACATCATTAGCCTACTCGGTTTCAGAATCTTCTGACTCAGAAGATACTTCAGAGCAGGAAGATTCATCCCATGTAGCCAACATACCTTTCTTTTTAGACTTGTCCTTCTTAGGACATTTGTTTGCTAGATGCCCATATTCGTGGCAGTTGTAGCATTGGCTGTCTTTTAGAGATTTCTAATTTTTAGATCTAGATCTTTTCTTTTCAATAGGTTTTTGCAAATCAATTCTCTTTTTACTCTTGAAAATCTTATAAAACTTTTTGGCTAAAAGAGCCATATCATCTTCAGAAGTTTTTAAATCAGAATTATTACTATTTTCATCAGAAATAATTTTAGAAGACTTGAGGGTGATTAACTTACCTTTAGGGGCCTTAAAATTTAACTCATAGGTTTGAAGAGGCCCAACTAACTCTTCTACCCTCATATTATCCATATCACGAAGTTCCTGGATCGCGGTGACTTTTGAATTGAACCGATCAAGCAACAAGCGCAGTATCTTTGCACAAACTTTACTTTTTGGGATCCTATCACCAAGACCTCACAAAGAGTTGACAATGTCATTCAATCTTGTATACAAGTCCATGAAAGTTTTACTTTCTTCCATACGTATTTCCTCAAATTTAGTTGTGAGGATTTAGACTTTAGATTTCTTGACAATTGTTGTACCCTCGTGTGTCATTTCCAAAATATTCCAAGCTCACTTTACAGTATCACAGGATATAATTTTCTTGAATTCATCCGGTGATAGAACACAAGTAATAGCATTTAAAGCCTTTGCATTGGCACTACTCTCACTTTTATGAAGAGTGGTCCAAGAAAAATAAAGTGAAACTTTTACAGTTATAGATCCATCAGTACTAGTCACTTCAGTGGTAGGACAGGTCCAATTGGTCACTATGGCTTGCCACACGCTCTTATCCATGGACTTTTAAAAAATCCTCATTCTGGCTTTCCAATAGGCATAATTGGAGCCATCAAATGGTAGAGGCCTAGTGATTGAGAGGTTATCAACATTTGACATCTTAAAAGGCTCAGATCGATTAGCTTAGGAATTTAATCGAAATAATAAAAATAAAACGAGCTATTAGGCTTTAATACCGCTTGAAAAGGCCGAGCTAAATGTCCTAGAGGGGGGGTGAATAGGACAATGCCAAATTTAAAAATAAAGTGCGGAAATGAAGACTTAATAAGCAGTTGATAGTACAATAAAAAGCAACGTCTAAAATTAAGTATTGAGAGGTTGATACAAACTTGGTTCTAAGGATAACCTGACACCAAAAACCTATGGTTTATGGCAGGACAACCTTACTAGAATGTGGGTGAGTATCAAAAACTCAAACTCAAATGGAGATAAAAGAAATAAGAATTAATCTATTACAACATTCACCACACAATGCTTGAAAAACAAAGATTACAACATTCACATCCACAAATACATTCCACGATCATAAACCATAAAATGATAAAGAAATAAATCAAACACCCACCAAACACCTGAGAATTATAGTGGTTCGTGTGTGTACACCAACTGTCTGAAAACAGCCACACAACTACTCCACTCCTAATATCCACTCCCTCGGGATATTAGCGTTCACTAATCAAATAGGTTTTTTAAGGTTCACTTAAAACCTTCACAATTATATTTTAAGTGGGCTCACACAATCACAACCCCACACTCCGATATTTTCTGGCTGATCTCAGAAAAAACCAAATGAGATTTTCTAGCTTATCTCATAAACCAAACAAAATGGAATTACAGAAAAGAAAACACTTATCTGTATGAAGATTCTAAAGTAGCCCAGTAAAACTAACTTGATGACGACGTAGATATTCAACGTTTAGTTCCACAAGTGTACGGGTTCTAGGTCTAGATGATTTTTAATTAAAATCAACCTGGGCTAGCTTGATTTAATTTCGATCACAAGAAAGGGTAAATCAAATGTCCCTTTTCAAAATCAGATTGGAATAGAGATCTAAAATCAAATAACAAGAGCTACTTATAAAGAATCTAAAATATGCACAAAATATCTTAGAATGAACACAAAATTATCTCAGAGTAATTGCTTAAAAATAATTAGAATTGAATAGAAAACTCTTAAATTTGAGTGCTATTTAAAGGTGAAAAATCTGTTCACTCGACTGGCCTTAGGTCCAACAGATTTTCAAAAATTCCGGTGCGATAAGATTTGGCAAGTACTCAACTGGCCTTATGGGTCTCACGACTGGTCGAGTGGCCTGCTCGACTGGTTGTGGAATATACACGACTGGTCTAGTGGGTCCAAAATGTTGTTGTAATTTGAGTCGAACCCTACACGACCGATCGAGCACTGTTCACTCGACTAGTCGAGCAGTTTTCAAGACTGGTCAAGGACCAATAGAAAAATTCTGAAAAATTGTAACAAAGCCTGGACTGGTCAAGAAAATACTAGGACTGGTCGAGCCAGTGCTAAGGCTAGTAGAAAAAATAACCTATTAACCTATAAAATGACCGATACCAAGTACGAATGGACGTAACATGCCCTAAGGTCAATCCAGGTCATTCATACCTTACTTTTGAGATAGAACGTATGAACCATTAAACTATCAATCACAACGGCAGCTTTAACTCTTGCGATATTTGAAGCTTGAACTCAACGTATCAAACTTAGTCCTCAATTAGGACTTGAGTTCTTGGACGTTTCCGGTTACAGAACTTGAACCGCAATATTGCAATTGGGTTCTTGAAAGTTGAGTATTTAACCAACACTTGAAACTCATACATTTTCTTCAGCTTGAAGATCTTGGCAAGTTCGTCGTAGATATCGGTAAGATTGATTCAGCACGATCATTGAAGATTCAAATCAAATCAAAGCACAAGCTTGATACATAAAACACATAAGCATGACACAAACTCGAATTGGTTTGGCACACCAAAATTTGACTAAACTTAGGGTTTTCAATGTAGCAATTTTAGATATTGCATTCAACGTAGGAATCTGTGCCAGATATCAATCACATCCCAAGGAATCTCACCTGATTGCTATCAAGTGGATTATTAGGTATGTCACAAGTACGGTTAATTTAAGCCTATGGTATCCACATGATACTAATGTTCAATTAGCTAGATACTCGAATGCTGACTGGGCTGGGAATATAGAAGATAGAAAATCCACTAGCAGTGGTTGCTTTTATGTTGGGAACTATTTGGTTTCTTGGCATAGCAAGAAATAAATTTCTATATCCCTATCCACAGCTGAGGCTGAATATATTGCAGCCGAAAATGCCTATACACAGCTTGTGTGGATGAAAAGAATGTTAAACGATTACGGCATTACGCAAGACACAATGATTCTATAATGCGATAACTCTAGCGTAATCAATATCTCTAAAAATCCCATCCAGCATTCCTGTACCAAACATATTGTCATTTGGTATCATTATATTTGGGAATTAGTAGAAGAAAAAGTTATATCATTGGACTATGTGTATACTGAAAATCTGTGGACATATTCACTAAACCACTTGACAAAAATAGGTTTTCCAAAATAAAAATGGATATTGGTATGTGTAATTCTAACTAAGATTATCATGATTACATGCTTGTATTTTTGTATATTTTTTTATATTTTATTTTTTATTTAAAATTGATAAGATACGCAATTTTTTTTGTCCTTATACGACCGATCGAGCACATACTTGACTAGTCGTGGCACGACCGGTCGAGCATGCACTCGACCAGTCATAGTGCGCGGGTTAACACCCCTTTTTAGGGTGAAAAGGTCATTTTTCTCCAAAAACCTCATCTTCCTCACTCAGCCCTTCTTCGACCCGTCGAACCCATCTTCGATTCATGTAAGTAAGTGCTCCATTTTCCATTTCCTTTTGGATTTAGGATCCTTGAGTCTGATCTTACTTGAATCTTGCATTTATTTCATATTTTCTTGTGGTTTGTTGGGTTTTTTAGCAAAAAATCTGTTGGGTTTACATCCTACAATTTCATTGTTAGATTTTCTTGCTTAATCTTTCTATGGAAAGCCGTCCGAAGAAAACTAGAGCTTCAAGTTCTCGGACCTCTAGTGTTAGGGTTAGAACCCTACGGCCTCCCAGTGATGATCCCAAGTATGTGCGGGATTTTTGTCAACGTGAGATCATTGTTGAGCGGCCGGTAAATGGAAGTCATCTCACTCAATTTCAGATCATTCCTCTTCTTGTTGCTATGGGATGGCAAAATATTTTGACTTGGGGCGAACCTACATACCGTTCCATTGCGAAGGCCATGTTCGCTTGTATAAGCGATGTTTCAATTAAAGAATTGACCTTCACAATCTCATTCAGAGAAGGTCTATATAAGGTTGATCGATTTATTATTGTTGACCTTCTAGATGTGAATGTCAATGATGACGATATTCCTATATCTGTCTTAGCTGAGAAAATTACTGAATCTTAAAAATGGCTTTTGACTCGCAAACTATGCAATATGGCTCGGAATGGAACTCTTGGAATGCACTCCGGGCCAACCAAATGTTGCCCAAATACAGAGGGTTGCATCGTATCTTCATTTCCAATGTATATCCCAGATCCAGAAAAAAAGCCGAGTTAACATCCTTTATGGTTCGTATTCTTCATTTTGTAGTGTCTGGTACTCATATTTATCTTCCCTCTTTGATTTGTCATATCATCATGCAATTCTGACTTCACCCCGGTCACAGTTACATTCCGTTTGCTTATCTGATGACCACTCTTGCTTCAGATTGTAATGTGGTCATGCCAACCAGTGAAGAACCTATTGCACTTCTCCTATTCAACAATTCAAACATCAATAAGATGAATTTGAAGCTAGCACTTGGACAAACGGATGGGGAAGTTGAGGGAGTTGGAGAGGAAGACGCATTGCCCACAGACACTATGATGAATGACTTATTTGATGAACTGGAAGAAGATGATCCTAAGGCTGATCCTGACTTTCAACCTTCTGATTTTGATGAGTGCCTTCGCTCACTAGAAGAGAAGGTGGATGGACTGAAAACTTCCCAAGACAATCAAATGAAGTATATGTGTAAGACCCATATCCTAGACCGTACCGTTTCATAGACTCCCACGGTCCAACCGGTCAAATTCCGGTGACCCGTAATCGACGTTTGCACGTGACCCTAAGTCGCATCCTATATATCTGAGTTGCCTCGACTCAAAACTTGTACCCTAGAGACCACGCCATCATCACGGTTCCAATGCCGCATCTTGTGCGCCGATGCGATACCTAAGCCAGGAGTTGTGGGCCCGCATTTATTTTGATGAAAACGCCGCGCAAGAGAATCTCTACCAAATATCAAATCAGTTAATCAAATCATGTCAAGTACACATCTCATCTCAACCCATCACTCTATCCCATCCCTCAAGTCAACTCTCTCTCTCTCCACCCATCTCTTCCTTACACCCATCACCCATCACTCTCTCTCTCTCATTTCTCTCTTCACTCCCAAGCTACCAAGGGAGCAACCATCCAAGCTTCTCGTGAGAGAGCTAAGAGTGTGGCCCACCTTCCTACCACCTATCTCCCATCTCCACCCTCCAATCTTCATCATCCACCATCAAAGAGCAAGCTAAGGAGCCTAAGAGTTCAATGAGTTCAAGGAGCTAAAGAAGGAGGCCAATAGGTTGGTGATCCACCGTTGATTTTCAATTTGATGGCCCACTTGTGATGGGACCCAATTTGATTTATGTGTTGTAATCTTATGAGGGGCCCATAGTGGTAGGGTCCCTCCACTACACTGCTCTCTCTCTCTCTCTCTCTCTCTCTCTCTCTCTCTCTCTCTCTCTCTCTCTCTCTCTCTCTCCCTACTAAGTATTATGGCCCCCATTGTGATGTATGATTCATGTATTTTATCTAGGCCGTCCGTGGGCCACCATGGTGAACATGTGAATCCACGTCATTCAGCACCTAGGTGGGGGGCCACCTTGACGTATATAGCTAGTGGGCTACGTGTACGTGGACCCCACCTTGATGGTGTCCCGTCCAGGCCGTCCAGCTCCCTGGACACTAGACGTTGGATGCTGTTTAAAAATAATAATAATAATAAATAATATAATATATACAATCATATATATCTGGTGGGCCCCAAGTGGGAACCACCTCTATGGAGCTGGATTGGCTGGTGTACATCACACGCTTGGCTGTTGGATCGTCTCCAGCAAGCCTGTGGGCGCCATAGGATGCATGCGTTACATCCAAACCATCCATTTGGAGGACCTCAGTAGCATGCAGCTACTGTGTGTCACGTCAGCAAGTTCCGTGGACCCCACTATGATGAGTGTGTGAGATCCACACCGTCCAGCAAATGTGACACCTGTATCCTAGCCCGTACCGTTCTGTATGCCTCCGCGGTCCTCCCGGTCGAATTCTGGCGACCCGCAATCTGTTATCGGTGTTTGTGTGTGATCCTGAGTCGTGTCCTGTATTCCAGAGTCAGCTCGACCCAAGACTTATACCCTTATGATCGCACCGTCGCTGCGGTTCCAACGCCGCGTCTTGTGCGTCGAGGCGACACCCGGGCCAGGAGATGTGGGCCCGCATTCAGTTCGAGGAAAATACTACACGTTATAATCCTGAGAGAATCCATCACATCAATCCCATCAATTATATCAATCAAGTATACAACACTCCCATCACTCACACCAATCCCCAAGTACAACTACCCATCCCCAAAGTCAACTATCTCTCTTACACAAGTACTCCCATCACTCACTCACCCATCCCATCCTCTCTCTCTCTCTCTCATTTTCTCCATTTTCAAGCAAACTCCAAGCACATCCAATGTCCAAGCAAGAGAGCTCCATGAGAGAAGCTATGTGTGGCCCACTCCCTACCACCCAATCCCACCCTCCAAAATCAATTTCGACCGTTGAATCTCATCCATTGGAGCTCTAGAATGCGTTGATGGAATAAGGAAGAAGGGATCTTGAGGTGGGTGTTTTCCAGGATTAAATTTATAATTTTTACTTGGATTTGATTATTTAAGGGCCCACTTGTGGTGGGACCCATCTTAATGTATGCATTGTATAAGGGGGCCCATAGTGGCAGGGTCCCTCCCCTTCTCACCGCCTCTCTCTCTCCCTATCTCTCTCTTTGTTTTCCCTTTTTTGGGTAAGGATGTGGCCCACCTGATCTGTAATTCATGCCATCTAGCCATCCATCAAGACGTGCTGGGTAGGGCCGACCGCTGGTGTATGGGTTTTATCAACACCGTCCATTTGGACAGTGCTGTTTGAACCACCGTGATGTTTGCATTTTATTCCAACTGTCCTGATGGTTGGACAGTGGACCTCTGTGCTGTATGCATTGATCCGCAATGTCCATCTATGTGTACCCCACGTGCATCTAGCTGTTGCTGCTTTAACATCAGTAGTGGGGTCTGATCATCCACCGTCCATCCGTTTGGGGACGTGGAGCCACCATGGTGTATGGTTTCAACTGCACCATACATGCAGGGGATCCACCGTAATGTAAGGTTGTATCCACACCATCCATTGATGGGGATGGTGGGTCCCATCAACTGCAAAGGTGTTGTAATACTGACATTAGCAGTTCCGTGGGCCACCATAATGATGTGCATCATCCAAGCCGTCCATCAGTAAACGTCTAGGGCTGGATGTTAATGCTTATAATATAATATAGTTTATATATATATAGACATATATATCTGGTGGGCCCCACGTGGGACCCACCTCTGTGATATAGATTGGCTGATGTATGATTACACCAGCTATGTAGCTGATGTGCACGTCAGCTAGCTATGAGGGCCAGCGTGATATACGCGCTACATCTAGACCGTCCATCTGTTAGGACGTAAGCAGTTCTGTGGGTCCACCAGCTATCTAATGTCAGCAACTCTGTGGGTCCCACACGCTGTATGTGTTTCGTCTATACCGTCCAAAAGGTGGAACCCACCTGCTGTGTAGTTCTGTGGGTCTGCACAATGTATGTGTTTCATTTTTACCGTCCATGGGATGATGAGACCCACTTGATGGTGCATTGTATATCTGCTCTGTCCATGGGACGATGGACACCACTATGATGTATTATTTCATCCACATCGTCCAAATTATGCTGGACGGTGCTGGACAATGTTTGAATAGTGCTGATTTACATAGACAATGTTTGGATGGTGCTGATCATCCTTAGTGGACCATGTGCCCCATGGAATGATAGTGTACAATGATACACATGTTACACCTATAACTATTGAAATGATTTTTGGTATGGTCCAAGCCCACTTGAGACCCATTGGTGCAGCCCAATCCATGAGGCCCATCATGATGTATATTTGAGGCCCGTGGATAGGGCCCACCTGCCCTGTATTGAAGGTCCATGTGATAGGGCCCACCTGTCTTGTATTCAAGGTCCAATGTGATGTATTCGAGGCTCATGGGCAAGGCCCATTGTGACGTATTCATGGCCTATAAGAAAGGTCCAATGTGATGTATATGAATCTCATGTGACACGGGCCATTGTGATGTAGGTGTGACCCATAGGTGTGGCCCATTGTGATGTACCTGCAACCCGTATATAGGGCCCATTGTGATCTAATTGTAGCCCTTGTATGAGGCACATTGCAATGTACATTAGGCCTTTGTGTGAGGCCATGGGCCCACTACTTGGGAGGGATGTTGGTTGAATGTCCACATTGATGGGCAATGATGGTTGGATGTCTACATTATGACCTCCTCTTAGGCCTTGTTAGGCCCATTCTCACCGATTTCTATTCCGATTGTCAAGGCCGATTCCTATAGTCGAGGCCCATTTCGATTGTCGAGGCTGATTATCGGGGCCGATTCTGACTGTCGAGGCTGATTCTGATTGTAGAGGCCAATTCCGATTATCGAGGCCGATTTTGATTGTCAAGGCCTATTTCGATTGCTGAGGCTGATTATCGGGGCCGATTCCGATTGTCAAGGTCGATTTTGATTGTCGAGGCCAATTTTGATTATCGAGGCTGATTCTAATTGTCGAGGCCGATTTCGATTGTCGAGACTGATTCCAATTATCAAGGCCGATTCTGATTGTCGAGGCCAATTTTGATTACTAAGGTCGATTATCGGGGATGATTTCGATTTTCGAGGCTAATTCCGATTATTGAGGCCGATTTCGATTATCGAGGCCCATTTCTATTACCGAGGCTGATTATTGGGACCGATTCCGATTGTCAATGTTGATTCCAATTATCGAGGCCCATTTCGTTTGCCAAGGCGATTATCGGGGCCGATTCCAATTCCGATTGTCGAGGCTGATTCTGATTGTCAACGCCGGTTTCGATTGTTGAGGCCGATTCCGATTGTCAAGACTGATTCTGATCATCAAGGCCGATTCCGATTGTCGAGGCCGATTATCTAGGCTGATGCTGATTATCGAGGCCAATGCTGATTATCAAAGCTGATTATCGAGTGTCGAGGCCGGTTCCGATTGTTGAGGCTGATTCTGATTGTCGAGACCAATTCCAATCATCGCAGCCGATTCCTATTGTCGAGGCCGATTTCGATTGCCGAGGTCGATTATTTAGGCTGATGCTGATTATCGAGGTCGATGCTGATTATTGAGGTTGATTATCGAGGCCCAATGTGATGTTTATTTGGCCCGTATTTGAGGCATATTGTGATGTGCATTTAGCCCGTGTTTAAGGCCCAATGTGATGTATATGGGGCCTATGTGATGAGGCCCATTGTGATGCATTTGAGGGCTAGGCGATGAAGCCCATTATGATGTATGTTAGGCCCATATGAAAGGCCTATCATGATGTGTATTAAGCTCTTGAGTGAGGCTCATGGTGTTGTATATTTGGCCCTTGTGTGAGGCCATGGGTCCACTATATGTAAGGCTCTATGTGGGTCATTCCTTGGGGTCGATGTTGGTTAAATGTCCACATTGTTGAGGTCGATTGACGATGCCGGTTATTAATATCGATTATGAGTATATGACAGCATAGCATCATGATACATGCCCATACGCATCATCTACATGTTTGTTATGAGGTGTGGTTGAACATTGCATATGTCATTGGGCATGTTGTTATGAGGCTCCCTGATTGGCGGAGATTGTCTCTCATGAGCGCATGGTATGTGCAGGATTGATGCATGATTGGATTGTATGACTCATACATCTTACATTGTGTGTTGTGATTACTATACGTCATAGCGACATCAGGGTCGTAGCCTCCACAGGCATATCGTGGATGGTCAGATGGGACACCGAAAATATGTTATTAGCATCGGGCTACCATAGATGGCCCTAGGTGAAATTCCTAAACCTCCGAGGCTAGGAGACGCTCCAACATCGAGACCGAGTGGATACTGAGCGCCCAAGTGCCGAATACCAGGAAGCCACATCTCTCACTGTGCCATGGTCAGTTTGGAGGGGGTGTGGCCTTACCCGCCCGAGAGTAGGGGGCATAGCTAGGTTGAGTTTGACCAGCTCGTGAATGAGTCTGTTATCGACATGCCGGGTAAATATTGGCTGACTACTAGCCAGGTGGACAGTGAGGTCTCTTCCACTTGCATGGTCAAGCGTCCGTAGGCGGTGATTTACATGTAGAGTGTACTAGACCCCAGTGATGATCCAGATATGCACAGTACTGATTTGTGGAGCAGGAGTTGCATACTCATTCATTCATTCATTCACTATCCACTCGGCCTGGTGGTGCGTAACTATTTGTTATACGTACCTTTGCAATGGCCAGGATTTCGGTTGGGTCACACGACTAACCTGAGATCAGGTGTTAACCACATTGAGTCTGACTATCCAAATTAGGTATGGGACTGGTTTGGATAGAAGTCTCTTATGATGGAACCCATAGCCTGCGATACTAGGTACTATCATCCCGACTTCACACTCCAGCATGGTCATTCCATTCGCACTGCATATTGTATTATATCCTCGGCATCTGATAATTGGCTCTTTATGGCTCCTCGTTCATATAGTTGACCTGTATTGCGTACTCTGATACTGTTTGATTCTTGGACTTGTCAGTATTTCCACTTACTCTGATATCGTATGATTCATGATCTTACCAGTATTTTCGATATTATATGATTATGGCATTGTATTAAATACTTGGCACTTACCTTGTGCACACACTTATACCACCCTCTAAGCTTTCTATAAGTTTATGCACGATAAATGCATGTAGGCGATGTTAGGTTGCAGTAGCGTGGAGCTTGAAGCATGTAGCTAATTTCTAGAGCTTTAATTTTGACATATGTATTTCCCTTTTAGCATTGTATTCAAATGTTTATATTAGTGGATATGTGATGATGATGTTACCTTTGTGATTTGGGTAAACTTGTGGTTATGCTTCTTATGAGATAAATGTACATTGAAAAATCCTCCTTGTAGGATCCTAGGATCAGAACCTGGCATATGGGCACTGGGAGCTTAAAATGGGGTACTACGGAGGCTGTCGGCACCTAATTCGGTGATCGAAATTCCTATGAATCCGATTTTTAGGTTTAGGACGTGACAGAAGATGGTATCAGAGCACAACTTGGGAATCCTGAAGATAACATCATATATCTACTGATAGCTACCCTACACTCTGTAATTGTTAAGAACCTAGAATGGTTAGATCCCCCAATTCTAATAACTTAAAGATTTTCTGATATAGCTCCCTACCGTTGAAATTATAAGGCTGCATAGTTTCTGATCCGGGATCCGAGGATTAGTCTGGTTCATCATTTTGTTAAGGACACATGTTGGGCGAGCAAGGTTGAGATTAAAGAGCATCATCTTCATCCTTTTATAAATTGATTGAGCCTTGACATATATACTTGATGATGTTTCCTCTTCCCTTGTCTATTCTATAAATTTCGAGGATAAAATTTTTATTAGGTGGGGAGAGTTGTGACACCCGTATCCTAGCCCGTACTATTTCGTATGCCTCCGCGGTCCTCCCAGTCTGATTCCGGTGACCCATAATCTGTTATCGACGTTTGCATGTGATCCTGAGATCAGGAGTTTACCACATTGAGTCTGACTATCCAAATTAGGTATGGGACTGGTTTGGACAGAAGTCCCTTATGATGGACCCCATAGCCTGCGATACTACATACTAACATCCCGACTTCACAATCCAACATGGTCATTCTATTCGCACTACATATTGTATTACATCCTCGGCATTTGATAATTAACTCTTTATGGCTCCTCGTTTGTATAGTTGATCTGTATTGCGTACTCTGATACTATTTGATTCTTGGACTTGTCAGTATTTCCAATTACTCTGATATCGTATGATTCATGATCTTACCAGTATTTTCGATATTGCATGATTATGGCATTGTATTAAATACTTGGCACTTACCTTGTGCACACACTTATACCACCCTCTAAGCTTTCTATAAGCTTATACACGATAAATGCGTGTAGGCGATGTTAGGTTGCAGTAGCGTGGAGCTTGAAGCATGTAGCTAATTTCTAGAGCTTTGATTTTGACATATGTATTTCCCTTTCAGCATTATATTCAAATGTTTATATTAGTGGATATGTGATGATGATGGTGCCTTTGTGATTTGGGTAAACTTGTGGTTATGCTTCTTATGAGATAAATGTACGTTGGAAAATCCTCTTGTAGGATCACAAGATCAGAACTTGCATTTGGGCACTGGGAGCCGAAAATGGGGTACTACAGAGGCTGTTGGCGTCAGATTCGGTGATCGGGATTCCTTTGAATTTGATTTCTGGGTTTGGGGTGTGACAGCAAAGCTGGGACGGTGGGTCCCACTGCATGACACCAACACATTTAATCCAGACCGTCTGTCCTTTTTGTTTGGGACGTATGGACCCCACACATGATATATGTATTTTATCAACACCGTCCATTACTGGACGGTGTCTTGTGGGGCCACCGTGATGTATGGGTCTTATCCACATTGGATGGCTGGACAATGGGACCCACCTCTGATGTATTTGTTACCCACGCCATCCATATATGTGGACGTCACTTTCGTAGCAGCTGCATCACAGCAGCAAGTTCTATGGGTTTGAGCATAAGGTTTGTGTTATATCCAAACCATCCATCCATGTCGCTAGCAAGATGTGGGTCCCGTTTGAGTATGTGTTTCATCCAACCGTCTATCAGGTGGACCACGCTGCAAAATCAGTGGGGATTGAATGTCTACCATTGAATCTGTTTGGGATCACAGAAATTCTGGATCAATATGAAATTGTTTTCCTCTTAATCCAGGTCTTTGTGACCTTATGAACAGATTGGATAGAAATAAATGTTATGGTGGGCCCCGACCCTGTAATTGTTTATCAGTGAGAATCATTATCTCCATTACTATTTATGGTGTGGTCCAGATGATCTTTAATTACCTTCTCCGCTGCTATTTGTGGTATGGTCCAGGTGATCTTTCGATATGATTCCTTCTTTGGGAATGTATATGAGGCCCATTGGTGTGGCCCATCCAATGCGGCCCACTTAATGTAATGTGGCCCATGTGAGTGGCCCATTGTGATGTATATTAGGCCTATGAGTGAGGCCCGATGTGATGTATTTATAACCCATGTGTCGAGGCCCATTGTGATGTATATGCGGCCCATAAGTGAGGCCCGATGTGATGTATTTATGGCCCATGTGTCGAGGCCCATTGTGATTTATATGCAGCCCATGAGTGAGGTCCGATGTGATGTATTTATGGCTCATGTGCCAAGGCCCATTGTGATGTATGTGCGGCCCATGAGTGAGGCCCGATGTGATGTATTTGTCACGACCCTAAATCTAGTGTTGGTAATCCATGATTACGGGACACCAAATTTTGGTTGACAGCCTCCGTAGATCGGGGTCATGGGTCTTACAGTATTTATGGCCCATGTGCCAAGGCTGTGAATGCTATCTTATCTAGCTCCTAGATTTGTCAAATTTTGTAGTGCCAAAACCTCTTGGATCTGTATCTTGTGTAGCTCAACTTTATATCATCCTTACCTACATTCAAGTACAAGAACAAGAGACTCTACATCAAGAACATCAAGTACAAGAATAAGAGATTCAAGTACAACATCAAGTGCTAAATCAAGTTTTCAAGCTTCAACTATATCAAGACAATATGCTTTACTTAAGAATTCATGCTCAAGTAATCTTCTCTAGTTTAAGCTCATATACTCAAAGTTGAAACTTAAAGTCACAAGGTCACTAATTCAATCTCATCTTCGAATATACAATGACAAGCTTCAAGTACTTTAAGATAAACTATCAACCGAAGCGAATAATGTTTCAATGTTCAATTTTCACCTATAAGGTATGAATGACCCTAGATTGACCATAGATTAAGTCATATTGATTGCATTCTTAATTTGGGTCATTATATAATTTTATAGGTTTTTTTCTCGACAAGTCCTAACTTATGTTTGACTAGTCCAAGTACTGGCTCGACCAATATAAGAATTTTCTCAACCAGTCTAAGGTTTTTTGTGGATTTTCAGAATTTCTGTTGGACCCTCGACCAGTCCTGGAGACTTCTCGACCAGCCGAGTGAATAGTACTCGACCAGTCAAGCAGGCTCGACTCAAAGTCCAGTAACCTTTCTGGTCCCACTTGACCAGTCGAGTGTTGGGCTCGACCAGTCGAGCAAGCCACACGACCAGTCGAGGAATGATCTTACTTTATTGCGCCCGAAAATTTAAAAATTTGTTGGTCCTTCGACCAGTCGAGCTAACCACTAGGCCAGTCGAGTGAACAATTTTTTCACCTATAAATAGAGCACGAATTTCAGAGTTTGGCAAGTCATTTAAGTAAAATCCAGAAACCACTCTAAGAGATAAGTTTTTGATATTCTTAAGCTATATTGTGCTCTTTTAATATTCTCTTTTAATTAGCTTTTTATATTTGATTTTGAGTTCTCTATTCCAATCTTATTTGAAGAAGGGATTTAGTATTTTTCCCATTTCTTGAGATCAAA
This sequence comes from Magnolia sinica, assembly GCF_029962835.1. Lineage (NCBI taxonomy): Eukaryota > Viridiplantae > Streptophyta > Magnoliopsida > Magnoliales > Magnoliaceae > Magnolia > Magnolia sinica. The sequence goes on from NC_080587.1 coordinate 29,693,513, forward strand.
ATCAAATCAAGCTAGCCCAAGGTGATTTAATCTAAAAATCATTTAGAACCTTTTTATAAGTGAGTTTGGACATTGAACATCTACTTCGAATTGGTTCTACTGAGCTTCATCAAGGGAGAATATCTAGATAAATATATTTACATTTTTATAAATCTCTTTTTGGTTTTTGAGGTTATGCCAGGAAAAATCTCTTTTTAGTTTGTCTGAGGTGATCTAGAAAATCTCAGAGTGTGGGGTTTTTGAATTGTGTAAGCCCACTTGAAAAACACAATTGTGAAAGTTTTAGGTGAACCTTGAAAAACCTATTTCATAGTGAAAGACAATATCCCGAGGGTGAGGATATTGGGAGTGGAGTAATTGTGTGGCTGTTTTTTAACAGTTGGTGTACACACAAGCGAACCACTATAATATCTGGTGTTGTGGTGGTTGGTTGGTTGTGGCATTATGTGAATGTTATAATTTCTCTTTAAGCCTTTGTGTGAATGTTGTAAATTATTTTATGTAATTGTGGGAATGTTATAATAGCTTAGTTTGTTTTCTTTGCTATTTTTATTTTCCTCTGTATTGGTTTGGGATTTTGATACTCAGACCGTTCTAGAAATCGGGTTGTCCTACTATAAGCCATTGGTTCTTGGTGTAAGGTTGTCCTCAGAACAACATTTGTATCAACCTCTCAATACTTGTGCATTTGAGGTTGCTATTTATTTTTTCTTTGTAGGATTGATAAGTGGTATCTTTATTTATTTTTTTCTAATTTCGCATTTAAATTTTAATTTGGCATAGTCCTATTCACCCCCCTAGGACTCCTACCTCTGCCTTTTTAGAGGCCCATAGTGATATGTATTAGGCCCTTGAGTGAGGCCCGTGGTGATGTATATTAGGCACTTGTGTGAGGTCATGGGCCCACTATATGTTTGGCTCTATGTAGGCCACTCCTTGGGAGTAATGTTGGTTAAATGTCCACATTGATGGGCAATGATGGTTAAATGTCCACATTGTGACCTTCCCTTAGGCCCTTTGTTAGGCCGGTTATTGAGGCCAATTATCAATGACGATTATCGATGACGATTATCAATACTGATTATGAGTATGTGACAGCATAGCATTATGATACATACCCATACACATCATCTGCATGTTTGTTATGAGATGTGGTTAAGTATTACATATGCCATTAGGCAGGTTGTTATGAGGCCCCCTGATAGGCGGAGATTGTCTTACATTAAAGTACAGTATGCGCAGGATTGATGCATGACTGAATTATATGATTCATGCATCTTGCATTGTGTGTTGTGATTATTGTACGCCCTAGCGACATTAGGGCCGTAGCCTCCACAGGTATGTCGTGGATGGCCAGATGGGACGCTAAAAATGTTTGGTTCTAGCATACGGATGTCATAAATGTCCCTAGGTGAAAATTCTTAAACCTCTGTGGCCAGGAGATGCTCCAACGTCGAGACTGGGTGGATATGCATGAGCGCATGAGGGCCGTATACTAGTAAGCTGCGTCTCCCACTGTGTCGTGGTCGGTTGGAAAGGGGTGTGACCTTTTTTGCCTGAGTGAGTGGGCAATATTTATGTTGAGTTTGACCAGCTTGAGGAATGGGTCTGCTATCGACAAGCCGGGACCGATATTGGCAGGCAGATAGTGAGTCTCTTCCACTTACCCAGTTGTGCTTTCGGATAGGGGCGACAAGCTGGCGTAGAGTGTAATAGACCCCGGTAACGAGCCCATAGATGTACGGTATTAATATGAGGACTTATTGAGCATGAGTTGCATACTCAGCATTATACTCATTCATTCATGTATTCACTATCCACTCAGGCTGGTGGTGCGCAACTAATTATTATGTGTACCTTCGCAATGGCCAAGATTTCGGTTGGGGTGCTCAACCAACATGAGGTCAGGAGTTTACCATATTGAATCTATCTATCCAAATTTAGGTATGGGACTGGTTTGAAAAAAAGTCCCTTGTGATGGACCTCGTAGCCTGCAATACAATGTACTATCATCCTGACTTCACACTCCATCTTGGTCATTTCATTCACATCGCATATTGCATTACATCCGTAGCATATGGTATTCTGGACTGCTACATTTCTGCATTTATATGGCCTAGATGAGGTTGACAGCATTCGTAGAGTCGCCAGGATTTGTATATTGCATTGCTTCCTCAATATATGATATTAGCTTATTATGTCTTTGCATTGCATAGCCTGGATAAGGCTGATGGTATTCATGGACTTACTAGCATGTTTCCATATTACTTTGATATTGTATGATTTATGGATTGCTAGTATTTCCACTTAATATGATATCTATATGCTTAGCACGTGCATCGCACACACTTACATCACCCTCTAAGCTTTCTATAAGCTTATGCATGATAGATGCGTGCAGGTAACATTAGGTTGCAGCAGCGTTGAGCTTGAAGCATGCAGGGTCTTCTGGAGCTTTGATTTTCGATATATGTATTTACTTTACAGCATTGTATTCAACTGTTTATATTAGTGGATATATGATGATGATGTTGCCTTTGTGATTTGGGTAAACTTTTCATTATGCTTCTTATGAGATAAATGTACGTTGAAAAATCCTCCTTGTAGGATCCTAGGATCATAATCTAGCATATAGGCATTGGAAGCTGAGAATGGGATACTACAGAGGCTGTTGGCACCGGATTCGACAATCAGGAATTTTGTGAGCCCGGTTTCCGAGTTTGGGACGTGACAATATGCGTAAGTATTTTAGATGCATAACTAAGGGATTACACCAAATTGATCCATCCATTCCACCTCCCTCTTCATCTGGTTCTTATTAGCTCTCTTTATTATATTGGACTTGTATTAACTGCTTAACTTTACTCTTACTTGATGACTCTTATATTTGGACACATTTAAGTGTGTGTGATGTTGATACTCTACTCTATTATGTTTTAATGTGCTAACTTTCACACTCTTTCTTATACTCTTCACTTATACCACATTCATATATTTTTATCATTTCTTCCTTTATCATTTTGTGACAAAAAGGGGAAGAAATTAGGTATATGATTGCTTATTGCTTAATTTGTTTATTATTATGATGTGGTTCTGAAGTGGATGTAGAGATGTGGATATGCATGATATGTATGCATGTGGAAAATTCTTGGATATGTATATCTTAATACAGGTCTCTACACAACTCAAGTTGAGGGGGAGTAGATTGAGGGGGAGTTTTGATTGTTGGATTTAATATGAAGGAATTTTTTAACTGAGTGCATCTGTGTATTATAATAGGTTAATCTTCTGTAAGTTGGTTTTGTCACAAATTTGACAAAGGGGGAGATTGTAAGTGCTATGTTGTAAATCTAGCACCCTGTATTGTCAAATTTTGTTGTGCCAAAACACTTCAGAGTGATTGAATTATTTTAATAAATGGATAGTTCACCATCATTCAAAGATGAGCTTCATGTTATCTACATCGATATTAAGTGTGCTACAATTACTTCAAGCGTGCATGTTCAACTACGAGAACAAGTCCCCACTCTAAGGACATTTCCCAAATCTTTTCATTCATTCCAAGCCAATTCAAGCCGCCACTCTGAGAGATTAGTCCCCACTATTGTGAAGTTATTATGAGCTATTTATAATCATTTTAAATAGCTTTTTGGTTTCTTAATTTCTTGATCTCTTGTGATTCCATTCTATTTGATATAAAGGGATTTTGTTTTAATCCTTTGAGAGATCCAAGAAATTGAATTCAAGTAGCCTAAGGTTAGATTTAATTTAAAATACATTTAGACCTAAAACCCCTTCATTTGTGAGATTGAACATTGAACATCTTTATCTACAAAGAAGCAGTTCTAATGGCTACATCGAAGATTATTCTTCAGATAAGTATTGATTCTAATTTTCTGTATTTTGGTTTGAAAGATTAGCCAAGAAAATCTCTTTTTGTGGTTTTAACTGAGATCAGCCAGGAAAATCTTAGTGTGTGGGGTTTTTTTTATTATGTAAGCCCACATCTGTAAAGGTTTTAAGATGAACCTTGGAAAACTTTCTTTCTTAGTGAAGGCCAATACCACGTGAGTTGTGGATATTGGGAGTGGAGTAGGTGTGGCTATTTACGAACAGTTGGTGTACACACTGAACCACTATAATTCTTGTAGTTGTGGTGAATGATTGTATCTGGTTGTGTGTGTGAATGCTTGTATCTATTTTATACAATTGTGGTGATTGTTGTAATGGCCAGATTTATTTCTTTTGCCTCTGTATCAGTTTGAGTTTTTGATACTTACCAAAGTTCTAGAAATCAGGTTGTCTTACCATAGACCGTAGTTTTTGATGTAAGGTTGCCCTTAGAACAACGTTTGTATCAACCTCTCAATACTTGTGCATTTGAGGTTGCTTTAGATTTTTGCAATTTGAGTTTACTTACCGCATTTTATTTTTTATTGGCATAGTCCTATTCACCCCCCCCCCCCCCCCCCTCTAGGACTTGGAGGTCGCCCTTTTCAGTACTCAACCCCGCCAGTTGTTAATAATCCCGTAAAGTATGAGGCAGGGGTGCTTGATGCACCTCATTCTCATCCTGGACTTTCTCAGCCCTAAGTTGAAGTTGTTGATTTACCAGTTGATTTGCAACTATCACTTCAATTAACTCTGAGGATCTCGAGTGGTGTCTAATCCTGCAATGGATAGATAACCCCTCAACTAATCCTCCTTCATCTCAAAAGACGTTTAGTGTTGTCACGGACCCACTTGAGCAAAACTCATGAGTGTCCCTGAACATAGTGGGCCAGTAAAAGCCACACTGCAGAATCTTAGCCATGGTCTTTTTAGCAAAAAAGTAACCACCACAGGCCTGTGAGTGACAGAAGGAGGTGATACTTTGGTGTTCATTGTCTAGCACACATCTCCTTAAGATTTGGTCTGGGTAATATTTAAACAAATACGGATCAACCCAGAAGAACTTACGAACCTCGACGAAGAATTTTTTTTTATCTTGCGCAGTCCAATGTGTCAGCGTGAAACCTGTGGCAAGATAATTAGCAAGATTAGTAAAACTAAGGTGAATGGGAGACTTTGAACAGTTGTTCGTCAAGGAACATGTCATCGATAAGTATCGTCTCAAGGGAATTAGGGAGATCAAGGAGGGAAAGATGGTCAGCCACTACGTTCTCTACTCCCTTTTAATCTTTTATTTCCAAATTAAATTCTTAGAGTAGGAGGATCCATCAAATCAGGCGGGGCTTAGCATCATTCTTAGAAAGAAGATACTTGAGCGCCACATAGTCTATGAAAATGACGATCTTGGATCCAATCAAGTAGGACCTAAATTTGTCCAAAGCGAACACTACGGCTAAGAGTTCATTTTTTGTAGTCGAATAGTTCACTTGGGCAGGGTTTAGAGTTCTACTTGTATAATGAATAACGTAGGGCTTCTTTTCTTTTCTCTGGCCTAAGACCGCCACAAGAGCATAGTCGAACGCGTCGCATATAAGTTCAAAAGGAAGGCTCCAATCGGGTGGCTGCATGATAGGTGCAGTGGTTAACATGCTCTTGAGCTTAGTAAAAGTTTCCTGGCATTACTCAGTCCACTCGAATGGAGCATCCTTTTGAAGTAGATTACATAAAGGACGAGAGAGATGAGTAAAGTCCTTTATGAATCTCCTATAAAAGCCAGCGTATCCAAAGAAGGATTGCACGTCTCGTATGTTCTTAAGTGGAGGTAAGTTAGAGATAAGATCAATTTTATCCTTATCTATCTCAATTCCCTTAGACGAGTGATATGTACAAGGACAATTCCCTTACGAGCCATGAAATGGCACTTCTCCCAATTGAGTACCAAATTCTTCTCTTCACATCTTTTCAGCACACATTTAAGATTCTTTAAGCAATCGTTGAAAGATGGACCAAAGATAAAGAAATCATCCATGAAAACCCCTAGATATTGCCCCACCATGTTAGAAAAATACTCATCATGCATCACTGAAAAGTGGCGGGGGCATTACACAGTCCGAATGGCATCCTTCGGCAAGCAAAGGTGCCAAAAGGACAAGTGAATGTGGTCTTTTCCTGATCTTCAGGAGTTATCGCTATCTGGTTGTAACCCGAATACCCGTCCAAGAAACAATAGTACAAGTGACCAGCTAGCATTTCCAAGATTTGATCAATGAAGGGCAAAGGGAAGTGGTCCTTCCTCATGACGGTATTCAAATTCCTGTAGTCAATGCATATTCTCCAACCACTAGTAACTCTAGTTTGCATGAGTTTATAATTGGCATTGGCTACGATGGTGATTCCAGACTTCTTAGGAACTACCTGAGCTGGATTCACCCATTAGCTATCAAATATAGGGTATATGATACCCACATCCAACAGCTTAAGAACCTCGACCTTAACCACTTAGTTCATGTTTGGATTTAGTCTACATTGTGGTTGTCGAGAGGTCTTCGCATTATCCTCAAGATAAATGTGGTGAGTACAAACAGAAGGGTCAATTCCTTTAAGGTCCGCAATCACCCATCCAAGGGCTCCCTTATGCTCAATGAGAGTAGATATGAGCATACTCTCTTGTTCTTGCTCAAGGTGGGATGAAATCACCACCGGGTATGTCTCATCTTAACCTAAGTAGACATATATTAAATCAGAGGGCAATGGTTTTAGGTCAAGCTTCGGTGCCTTAAGGCTAGACGGTAGAGGCATTACATCGGTTTGGGGCAATTCTTTAAATTGTGGCCTCCACCAGTTAACTTCAAGTACTAGCGCGGTATCAAGCATGACACCTATCTCTCTAATTATATCATCATCTAAATCATGGCAGCGGGCCAAGTACGTCTCTAGAGGGTCAGAGGAATAGGTCAAAAGTGTTCTATCTTCCACGAAAGAGTCCATCATGTTAATGTCGTGAAGATTATCATCATCCTCTAACCGTTTGCCTGTGTTGAAAAAGATATTCAACTCCAATGTCATATTCCCAAAATACATACTCATGACTCCATTCCTGTAATTAATGGTTGCATTTGAAGTGGCAAGGAATGGGCGACCAAGAATCACAGGAATTTGAGTGCTCATACTACTGATGGGTTCTGTATTCAATACAATAAAATCTACCGGGTAGTAGAATCTATCCACCTAAACAAACACATCCTCGATTATCCCTCTCGGTACACGAACTGAGTGATCAGCAAGTTGTAATGTGGTTAGGGTGGGTTTCAATTCACTCAAACCTAATTATTTGTAGACCGAGTAGGGAATCAGATTTATGCTTGCTCCTAAGTCAACAAGTGTGTGCTCAATTCAGTAGTTCCCAATTACACAGGGTATGGTTGAGCTACCGGAATCTTTGAATTTCTGTGGCACATCTTGCTTTAGTATGGCACTCACTTTTTCAGTTAAGAAGATTTTCTTTTGAATATTTTGCCGTCATTTGGTCGTACACAACTCTTTCAAAAATTTGGCATATGAAGGTATTTGTTTAACCGCATCCAGTAAAGGAATATTGACCTTCACTTGTTTCAACACCTTTAGAATGCCTTGAGATTTAAAGAGAGGTTTTGGTGCAACCAACCATTGGGGGAATGGGGCAATTGGCTTGCCTTAAAGTTCTAGTTCTAATTCTTCTGGAGTAATGCTAGGTCTATCATTGTTATCCTCTTCTAAGTCCTTAGGATTTTCAGCTCTAATTGGAATGATCTTGTTAATGGTCTTCCCACTCCTAAGAGTGGTGATAGATTTAGCTTGCTCCATTTGGTTTGAAGAGCAGTCGCTAACTTCATTTTGTGGTTTTAGATTGTGAAGAGGTTGAGTTGGAAGGCTCCCCTTATTCCTAATCGTTTTCCTTGTGTCAAGCCCGTGTATGGATTTTGTAAAGTCTTGAAAGGCTTGTAGCATCCCCTGATTGAAAAGCTCTTGATTTTAAAGATGTTTTAGAACCGGATCCTCTTGAGGTTTCTCTTGATTTGGAATTTAGTTTAAGTAACCTTGAGGGGTAGCAGTTTGTCCATTCCTCCAACTGCAGTTTGGATGATTTCTCCAACTAGGATTGTATGTATTGGAGGTAGGTCCATTGAAAGGTCTTTGGCAATTACTCATGGCATTGGATTGCTCATTTAACACCTCTTGAGAGGCAGGTATCATTGGACAATTTTCAGTTGTGTGAACGTTGCAAACACAAATACCGCAAACAATTTCCTTAACCTTATCCTTCTTTAATTCCATGGCCTCGAGTTTTCTGCTGAGATTAGCCACCTTAGTATTGATATCATCGTCTTTTTTTAGGAGATACATTCCACCCCTCTTTTTGGATTGAGTCGGCCTAGACATGGTGCTTGATTTTGGGGAGATGTCCCATGATTACGTATTTTCAGCAAGTTTATCAAAGTAGTCCCACACATCATCGACACTTTTATTCATGAATTCCCCATTACACTTTGTCTCAACTAATTGGCACATGGGAGATGTCAGTCCATCATAGAAAAATTTTATGATGCACAACGTTTCAAAACCGTGTTGTGGGCATGAACTGTCAAGATCCTTGAACCACTCCTAACATTGGAAGAATGTTTCATCTTCCTTTTTGGTGAAGTTCATGATCGACTTTCTAAGGGTGTTCATCTTATGGTATGGGAAAATTTTCTTTATGAACTCCCTTGTCATGTCATTCCATCTACTAATAGATCGAGGACGTAGTGAACGCAACCACATCTTAGCTTTCTTTTTCAAAGAAAAAGGAAAGAGTTTCTGCCTAACCATGTCATCAAACACATTAGGAAAGTATAGAGTGGCTATAATCTCTTCAAACTCTTTCAGGTGTAGATACAGATTTTCAAATTCAAGCCCATGGAATTTTGGAAGGATTTGGATCACCCCTGGCTTCATATTCATGTATTCTGTATTTTCTGAAAAAACCATGCATGAGGGTGTACTCACCCCCGCCAGTTGTAAATAATCCCGTAAAGTATGAAGCAGGGGTGCTTGATGCAACTCATTCTCATCCTGGACTTCCTCAGCCCTAGGTTGAAGTTGTTAATTTACCAGTCGATTTGTGGCCATCACTTCATTTAACTCTGAAGATCTCGAGTGGTGTCTAATCCTGCGATGGATATATAACCCCTCAACCAATCCTCCTTCACTCGAAAGACGTTTAGTGTTGTCACGGACCCACTTGCGCATGAAACACTCTCTGCCCTCAAATTCATATTCTAACCTAAACCTAAAAGAGATAAAGGAAATAGAAATCTAAAAATGGAAATGGTATTAGAAAGAAGTTACCAAATTAGAAGTTCTAAATTAAAATCCTACAAAACAAAATGAAATTAGTCAGTTTCTAAAAACAGAAAAAATCAAGTTTCTAAATCTAGACTTATAAAGTGAGTTAGTTTCTAAAAACAAGAGAAATCCTAGAATTCGAACATTTCTAAAAACAGAAAACAAACCTTAATTTATATTACAAACAGAAAACAGAAAAATTAGAAGGAGATTACCAATTTAGAAAGTCTATATCAGAATCTTACAAAACAGGAAAGTTAGGTTAGTTTCTAAAATCAAACCGAAAAACCTAATCCTAAAATTGGAAAATATAAAAACCTAATCTTAAACAAATCCCAAAACTAGCTAATCTAAAAAAATCACAACCGTTAGTTCCCGACAACGGCACCAAAAACCTGTTCACAACCCCAAGTGTAGGGTCGTGATGTACTAATAATCTTGGTAAGACCGAGGTCAAATCCACAGGGACTAATCTCATGTGTTTTCTAAGAACAACTAGAACTAGAACTAGAAGAAGATGAAAACCTAATCTAGAATATGTGAGAGAATAATTGTGAAAAACTTAATGAAAAAATTTATGAAATTCAAAAGTAGGAAACTAGGGTTTCCAAGGATCCACTTGTAGAGATCAGGGAGATTTATGCTTGATTCATGAACACAATCAGATACAGAGTCTCATCTTCGTCCAATTGGAATATATCTCATTAAAAATCAAATCTGAACTTCCTTTGATCTAGTTCTCAATGGGTGAGAGGCATGAGAACTAGAATTGATTCCATCACAAAACCATGCCCATGAGACAAAGTAAACAACGGAATTTACCAATCCACAACCAATTTAAGAGAATTGTGAGAGTTAGGGAGGATTCCATCATCCAACCATGCCCAGGGGACAATGGTGAACAATAGGATTTCCTAAATTCACAATCTCAATAATGAAAAGAATATACTCAAAGCTATCACAGATCTATTGTAATTTAAGTCACAACAAACTATTACAAACTAAAAGTATTTCTTATAATCAAACTAAAATCAAAGAGAGTTCAATAATATGAATTAAAGTAATAGAAAACAACCCATCATGCTACAAGCTTCACCTCTTAGCCCTAGCTAAGAGGTTTAGCTAATCACAAACATGATTGAACTAGAATCTCTAAAAACATAACAAAAAAAATTAAGAAAAGGGGAGAAAAATAACTCTTGATGGAGACAGCCGGCTGATCCTTTCTCTCACTCATCTTGATCACCTCCTTCCCTCAGTCATCTGTGTATCCTAGAGGGAGGGGTGTATTTATAAGGTTCTGGAAATCCAAAACCTTCTATGTACATAGGTGTTATCCGTCCTTGTTGACGCAACTTCAGTTTGTGCACTGGAAAGCTTCCAACCCGACCTGCGTGTGATCTCGGTTTTGTGGAGTGATTGAAGCCATCGTTCCCATCTGATGGCTAGGGGAGACCTTCTTGTGGGAGGGCCATTCAATGGACTTTCCCGATCGTCTTTTGGTCGTGGGATGTCTCGAGCGTAAACCTTACGCAGCAGGGAAAGGGGAGTATTCCCTTACTTACACTCTGTTTGCGTTATAAGGAGGAACGGCGTTCCATTTGTGATGGGAATTTAATTATGATCTTTCTGGCATTCACAATTGGGATCGGATTTGTCTTCCATGGACTTTAAGGGGATCGGATCTGATGGAGTTATCATGATGGTGGGCCGCACTGAATTTCAAATAGATGCAATCCATCCGTTTGTTTTGGTGGAAAGGAGTTTCCTTCTAATTTTCAGGCATGAGAGTCTCACGATTCGTGAGATCTATTGGCACAGCGATTCAACCTGCGAATCTGGTGGGGCCTATTCACGGTGTCCTCCTGGGAATCCATCTCGTTCATTGTTTTCACAAGGTCTTGATCGGTTATGGCCTCAAGTATGGGCCTGATCTAAATTCTAAGTGGGCCACATGTTGTAGGGACGCACGAGGGGAAAGCCACCATCAAGTCTGATTTCATCGTCTGCTCTTACAACATGTGGACGAATGTCTCTCCATGTTGCTGTTTAAAATAGGTGGGGTCCATTTGTGGCTGTCTTCCAGAAAATCTACTCCTTTCATCACCTTTGTCATAATGTGTTGGCCCATGGGTTAACATATGGAGTATATCTGATCTTCAGGTGGGCTGCACGATCCGTCAATGCATGAATTGGTATTCACCATTAAAACCATCTTCAACCTTACGTAGTCTCTTTACATCCTTTAATTATAAATTTGCCATCCATTTTCTAATCATCTTCCAATGTCTATTATATCATAGCGCACCGTCCAAATGCCCTGAAATTTAACGGTTATCCCTCGTTTTTCATGCTCTTTCTATCGGTCCAATTTGAGCCTTGATCGGTTATAGATAACCATGATGCCTTTTTAATGGAACTACCCCAAGGTCTAAAATAATGCTTTCATACATTAAATAGAGAAGTTAGCTGGTAGTTTCGACATATGGCCTAAGATCTTCGTTAAGAATGGATTACCCTAATATTCGGATGGCCCGTTTGGGGGATCCACATACGGTGGAGGGTCAAATGACATGCTAAAAATAGGAAGACCTGATGGTTGGTATTCTATTCATGTATCTAGGTGATTCTACTGTCAGTTTTGTATATGGACGAATACAAGGTGGTTTCTGGAGTGATTAGGGGTAGGACATGCATATTACAGCATCCATGGTAGTGTTCCGAAGACATCCACACCATCCAATCATTTTCTCATCTAATTATAGGGGTTGAATCCAAAATTGAGGCCTATTCAAAGATCAAGTGGGCCCCAAATCAGTGATTGTTGGTTGATTGGATGATCTGTCCACCAGCTTTAGTAATTCTTGCGCGTTAAATCTATGCTTTCGGCATCCTTTTCAATCCAAGCTCTTGAATTCACATTACAACACAACATGATTAAAATAGAACATTAAGCATTATCATGTTTATAAAACCAAGTAATAAATGGCGTCCAATATGCAATATTTAACCCTCAACACAACCTCTCCGCCAGGTGCTCCAAAAGCCCGAGGTATCCGGAGACTCACAAAATGGACAATCGAACTAAGTGAATCTGACATCAAGTATTAACCCCGGACAGCAATCAAAGGTCAAGCAGTGACCGACCTCATTGTCAAGATCATACCCAAGAACGACCTAGGTCCAGCCGAGCTGAGTCATACCGAGCTGGGACCCTGTCCTATCGCGGACCCAGGTCACGCTAACCTGAGTCATGTTGATCTAGGTCATGCCAAGCTAAAATTCGGTCCAAACAATCAGTCCGAACTGACTTGACACCAAACAGCTGACACAGAACAGTCGACATGGACATTGTATGTTAACAATTCATTCAATTATAAAGGCAGTGGGGCCAGTATAATCCTGGAGGCTCCTGACCAGACATGCATACAATATGCCTTAAGATTTGGATTTTAATCATCAAACAACACAACAAAATATAAAGCATTATTAGCCGAACTCAGGTTGGCAGCAGCCATGAAAGACCAGTGTTTGGAGATTCGTAGCGACTCGCAGCTTGTCGTCAACCAGAAAGCCATCGAATACCAAGCCAAAAAAGAACAAATGAAAGCCTATCTGAAGAGAGCCCGAGAGCTGATCAGCAAGTTCCCGAAGTGCAACATCATCCTGATTCCTAGAGCAGAGAACTCTAAAACAGACGTGTTAGTGAACCTCACCTCGCCAATAGAGGATGACATCCCAAAACCGATCCCAATCAAGTTTTTAACCGAACCAAGCATCAATGAACCCAACCCAAGTGCAGTCCTCCCGATAGACTCAGAGCTGACCTGGATGAACTCGATAATTGATTACCTCAAAGAGTGAAAGCTACCCGAAAGTCATCCAGAGGCGCATAGGCTTCGAGCAATAGCAGCCCGCTATACCATGATCAGAGACATTCTATATAAAAAAGGATTCTCTCTCCCATATCTCAGATATGCCTCCGACCAGATGAACCAAATATGTTTTAAAAGAAGTCCATGAAGGTATTTGCCCTCCGGCGAGCGAGCCCTCACCCACAAGGTCATCCGACAAGGATACTTCTGGCCAACCATCCAATCGGACGCGCAGCAACATGCTCATAAATGTGACAAATGTCAGCGATTCGCCTATGACATCTTAATAACCTCCCAAGCAGATGACTCCTATGACCGAACCATGGCCATTTGCCCAATGGAGTATCAACATTATTTGCCCCTTACCAACTGGTAAAGGGCAGACTAAATTCGTGATCGTCACAGTCGACTACTTCACAAAGTGGGCCGAGGCCAAGCCACTAGCTAAGATCACTGAGCAGAAAATTACGAACTTAGTCTGGAAGAACATCATATGCTGATATGGGATCCCCCACATTATCATCTCGAACAACAAAAATAGTTCGACAACAAGCAATTTCGAGGTATGTATGAAAACTCGGGATCCAAAATGTTTACACATCACCCAGGCACCCTCAGGCCAACGGGCAGGTCGAAGTAGTCAATAAGATCATCAAGAACCACCTCTGGACAAAACTCAAGAAGGCCAAAAGAGCCTGGGTAGAAGAGCTTCCCAATGTCCTCTGGGCATATCGGACTACTACCCAGATGGCCACAAGAGAGACCCCTTTCTCTCTGGCCTTCAGCGCGGAGGTCGTTATCCCAGTCAAGATTGGGCTACTAATTGCTCGGATCTGATCCTACGTTGAACATTAGAACAGTGAACAAATGGCACTAGATCTCGACCTCATCAAAGAAAGAAGGGAACGGGCCTGAATAAATGTCGCGATCCAGCAACAATAGGTCACCTGTTTCTACAACTCTAGGGTAAAGATAAGAAGGTTCTGAGCTGGAGACCTGGTTCTCCGCAGAACCTTCCAGAACACCAAGGAACCCAGCTTAAGAACCTTGGTACAGAACTGGGAAGGACCCTACGTGGTGACAAGTACGAGCCGACCAGGATCGTATTGACTAGAAGACTTGAAAGGACAACTCTTACCACATCCATGGAATGTTGAGCATCTCAAGATCTACTATGCATGAGGGCTGACCTAGACCGAGCCCCCCAAATCTACTTGTTTCCTATTTTTAGTCTATAATGTTGGAACTATTGCAATAAAAATCCCAAAGTCGGGATGAGTTTTACTTTCTACTTCAATGTCTACAAATGGACCATCTACTAAATGTCTACTAAGTGAAAGTGCCCTGGTTTGTCAATTAGCCTGAGTGTTGAGTCAGCAAGACAAGTGAACCCCATAGGAAGATTGTTCAAGCATCCGCCTCACTCGAATGTGGCTTCAGATCTCTACAAAGGTAAACTTAGCCTCACATCCCATGTCCCAAAACACAAGGTATATAAAACCCTTAAAAAATGGTTAGAACATCATAGGGGTTAAGGTATGAAAACTGTTTTACAAAATCAGAAAAATCTCTAAGTTTTCAGCCTTTGTCGATTCATCGATAATGCTTCGATGAAATCGGACTCTGTTATCAATGTCCTTAAAACTCATTTGATGTTATCAAAATGAGGACTTCAGATGTCCAGCAACCAAAATGAATCTTGTTATGAATTGATGATAGGATCGATATCATCGACTTTTGAATCTCGAGTTCATCGAAACGGCTCGATAAAATCGACATCTAGTCAGTTTGTGTCCAGTAAGTAGTTAAGAAAAATCATGTGATTTTCGATGTCTCGAAGAGAGCCTCGATATCTTTGAATTTCAAATCTAAATGATATCGATGGACCTTCGATGATATCGGATTGGGACACGAATCTGTCCAGCAAGCTTTCAGGTAAATTCTTTTAAATGTTCGAGGTATCAAAATTACTCAATGATATCGATATTCAAAGATTGATCATATCGAGACCAGGTCAATGTCATCGAATTGGGACACAAAACATCTAGCGAGTTTATAGGAAAATTCCTTGAAAAGATAGATGAATCGAAACTGGTAACGATATCATTAATATTCAAAACCAGATGATATCGAGGAATGCTCGATCATATCAATGCCTGTTTAGTTCTAAAGGTAAGCCTACTCTCATTTTTTTAAATGTCGAGGAATCGAACCATGGGTCGATGAAATCGGAGTTCGAAATCCGATGACATCGAAGCATATTCGATATCATCGATCAGTTGGCAAAAAGGTTCAAAAGCGTTTGACAGGTTAAGTTTGTGTCATCGAGTGGCCATTCAACGTTATCGAGAGTATACGCTCGATGATATCGAAGCCTCCTTGATAATATCGAACTCTGTCAAAATATGTGACTGTTTTATTTCCATTGGAACTTTTTGCTTATTTAATAAGAGCTTGCCTTAGGTTGTTGTAGTGAGAAAAATAGAGAGAGCCTTGAGAGAGTCCTGCATATTACTTGAGCTCTTTTTCTCGTGTGAGTTCATCCTCCAACCCACCCTCATCATTGATATTCAATAGAGTGGATTGGGGAATGAACTTCCACATTTAAGGATCATCTAGCTACCACCTTAATGAAAAATTATTGAGCTGGGATACCTTGAATGCTTAGATGCCTGGAATCACTGTCTCTAAAATAGAAAAATATTTAATAGAGTGAGATTCCAACATAACCTTGACCCAACCCCTCGCCTTACATTGGAGCATCATAAGTGTTGCGGATCAAGGGAGTTGAAGATTCTTCATCATCAAAGGAGGAGATCTTCATCAATGTGCTTAATGGGGCTCATTTGCTTATCTGTAAGTCATTAGGGTCCAAAGACCCTGTTGATCATTCTTTTATGTAGGATTGGGTCACAGGTGATTCTCACCCCTTTCAAGTCCTCATAAATGGGAGAATATGTGTGGGTGTTGTGTGTTGACCCTTGCTCCTGGGGAGCATCAACTTAAGTCCTTAGTGTAGGTCCCCAGCCTATGTGGCATAAAACCTAGGTGTTGTGTGTTGACCTTTGCTCTTGTGTAGGGCATAAAACTTGGGTGTTGTGTGTTAAACCGTGCTCCTATGTGGGGCATAAACTTGTGTCTCGTAGAGACATGTTAGGTACCTTGTATAGGTCCTAAAGTCAGCCTTGTGTAGGTTATACTGGTTTGAGGTAAACCTGATTTGAAACCTCCATTCGTAAAATCCGGTACACTCAAGGGTTGAGTGCATCTGCCGGGAGTGGAGTAGGCAAGTAGCCGAACCACTATAAATGACTGTGTTTGGGATTTCTATTTGCGTTTTACTTTTCTATGTTTACTTTGAATGTTCACATGCATGTTGACATGATTATTTAGAACTAATAAGTGTCACATTCCACACACAGTCACTCATTCAATCCATCTTAGACTAAGGTTATATATATTGTTCAGATTCTGCTTAGTCTGGTGATTGGATCCTCTATTTGGCTTGGAAGAGATTAGAGTTAAGTTAAAGGTATCTTGATAAATTGTTATATTATATGAAGATAATGATGATAGGATTTTCAACTGTCATAAAATTTTATAAAGTCCTATTCACCCCCATCTAGGACACTTTGACCAATTCCTACTTCTACTAGAGTGATCCTTACCGTAATTTCACTAAGGGCTTCCCATAATACATGGGAAGAACAACCCTCATTGATGGACCGGCCCTTCAAGAAGAGGTCGGACCATATACTATTGTTACTACTTAAAGCCATGCAATTTGCGTATCCGACCTACAGAAAACTACCGAGGGCTCCCTTGACATAAGGAGTGGAACACCCTCACTAATTGATTGACCCTTGAAAAAAAAAAAGGGTCGGATCATCGGCTGCTATAACTACTTGGACATCGCGACCTAAAAAGGTTAAACCAACCTTCCTACATAGAAAATTCACGCAAACAAACAATATGGAAAAAATTTTGTTATATTGATAAAGCTCCGAGGAGCACATTACATCAGAAATAAAAAGACTTTTATAAGGAGGGAAGAAAAATCCATTAGGCCGTAGGGGCTACTCAAAAGGCAATTCCTCTGGAGGCACCTCAGAGTTAGAGTCGGCATCCTCAAAGGATGAGAGATCAAGCTCGGGATGTGCTTCCTTCACATCATCGAGGCAACTCTCGTACCCAGCGTTATATAGAGTGTCCCTATCATCCGTGTACTCCTTGGAGGACTTGAACTCCTCTACAGCCGCTACCTAGGCCTCCTTGACCCTCTCGTCGAAGGTGCGCCTCAACACAACCAGTTCCGATTTCCACCGAGCCCCACTCTCCAAGGCATCAGTGAGCAGCTTCTTGGACGCCTCCACCTCAACCGTTGAACTCTCCGCCTGAGCTTTTGAAGCGAATTGAAATTGGTCGACCTCCTCACAAAGTTGTCCAGCTTCAGTGGAGGATTGCTCAGCCTCAACTCCCTTCTGCAGCAATGTTGCCTCCGCCACTTAAATCACCTCTTGGAGATGCGACATCGTGCGGTGCACATTGAACAAGGAAGGAGCGTACTATAAAAAAGGAAGAGAAGAGGAGTAATGATCAGAACAAAGCATGAATAAAATGACAAGCCATCTCAAGGAAGATAATCCGACCTTAAAGAAGAGCTTCGACAGCTGGCCGATGACTCCATCTGGCGGTGTATCCATCACACGAGCAAACTCGACAACAGGGATATGCCGATCTACCCAGGGTAGAAGGCTCTCCAGCGTGGCCCGGGCCAACTTAGGAGACCTCTAACCACCTTTGCCTTACTCACTAGAGGAGGCCCCTGCTTGATGAACGGGAAGCTCAACTGATGCCCCCGGTACTGCCTGGGCCTTAACCGAACTGGCCTCAGTGAGCGGAGCTGACCTGCCGAGCTCCTCCACCACCTCAAGAATAGCAACTGTGGGAGCCGAACTCGGTATATCCTCCGCCTCCTAAGCCATACAGGATGGAGGCCCGAACTTCCCCTTGCTTTTAGAGGTGGGCTTCTTCTTCTTCTTTCGAGCCAGCTCACTAGGAGGAGGTGCCTTGCGCTTCAACGGCCTTGTCTCTCGTATAACTGCACAACTAAAAGGGTTAGCAGTAAATTTGCGAAATATGTTAAGTCCCAAAATAAGCAAAAGTTATACCTGTCAAGGCAGAGTTAAGACCTGATTTAAGCAAGAGCTCGGGCATGAGAAGCTCCCTCCAGGATCTCAGCTCGGCCTCCATCGACCTCGCTCCGGCAACTCGAGCAAGACCTTCTGGACCTAACACGGTAGGGAACTTGGGAAGAACTGTAAGAAAAGAACACAAGTTAAGGAGACAAATGATGACCAAATGAAACAAAAAATATGGAAGGGAAGATCCAAGCTCGAGTGTACTGACTTGGCTTGGTGAAGGATGTCGGGACCCACAACCGTAGCCCGGCTATCCCCGGTGTCTCCCACTCTCCCGATGCCCAGAATCACTTATTCTTCTAGTTCTTATTTGAGATCGGGACGTCAGTAATAATGGCCTTGTTGGACCCCCACCAGGAGAAGAAATAATACCAACCCTCATGAATAGGGTTAGATTTCCCCTGGTACAGGTGGAGAAATTCCTCCACAGTCAGCTCGGGCTAGTCAAGCTCGAACCAGAGGATGAACGACCCCATTAGTGCCCTCCAAGCATTTGGGATCAACTGCCTAGGAGCTAACCCCAAGTGTACAAGCACCCGCCTCACTATCCATTGGAGGGGAAGCCTGAGGTCACGTTGGAGGGTAACCTAATAGATAGCCACCTCACTCTCAGGAGGCGTATTAGGAAGCTCGCCTGGTGAGGGAACTCGGAGAACCAGAGAATTTAGAATGTGGTACCCCGACCCTATCCGCACTAGGTTAGCCTCCATTAGCACTGATTCAACTGGTCATTTCTCTTCCTCCTCTGACGAGGACCCGATGAGCCCCTCCTCCACTGGGAAGTCCTCTTCTGCCTCAACTGGCCGCTCTGTCAGGGACCGTTCAAGTACCCGCAGCGCCTGCGACGTCTAAAAATCAACATCTCTCATCATCATCAGCGGTGATGGCGGGTTCAACATGGGACATAGATTATCTACCCCGCCATCATAACTTGAGATCCCCTCCCCTGTGCCTGTGGTTTCCGGCATGGTTATGGGCCCAAAAAGATCAAAAAACTTGGTGAAAGAAAAAGAAAGAAAAGTGAAGGGAGGGGAGAGTGGAAATGAAGCTCATCAGAGGATAGTACCGCCTGGGACAGTCGCCGAAAATTATCTGACGCAAAAAAGGGAGAAGCACGCAGGAGCAGGAAGGGGCAAGTAACCCTGCCCAGCATTAGGGCACCCCTTTTTATGTTGGAGCCATGTGTACGAGCATTTAATGCTCTTAATCAATGCATAGCTGAAAATGCCTTCACGACTCCCCCATCTTGATACGTGGTGCGCTCTCACTGGCTGCACGAGCCCACGTCAGAAGACAGGCCACGCAATGCTGCCTCACTCGACTGGCGCCGAAAAGGCACCCTGACAGCCCACGTGACCTCGAACGGTGGCACGCCACCTCAGGGGTACCGTACTATGATTGTTAATATGCCTCAAAACTCATGCTTATACCTTTCTTAGTGATTACTGGCATAATGACTCTACGACATGGACAAATTATGATCCGACCTTGCGAAAACTGATCTACTTGTTGACCCCATTGCTTGAACTCGAAAGTAGTGGGCATACTGTTATAAGGAAAATAGGCCAAGCAATGATTAAAGGTCAGGTCAGAACCTTGTATACCTCCCTAGGTCGGACAGTACAACAAGTTCGATCCCATACTCAAAACCCGAGCAAGAAGTAAGATCAACCTCAGTATCTCAACACCAGATCGAAACATTTATTGACCTGCCCAAGCACCTGAAAAAGCATTATCTCTGTCAGTTCCAAGATCCTCAGAGTTCTTCAGGGACATCCCGCCCCGCTGCTCGACTAAGGAGACAGGTCGACATGGCGCAAGTCAGCAAGACCTAGGTTGGCACAACCCAGGTCGGCATGTCATCCCTAGGTCAGGTCGGTCAAGATCACCTCGACCTCTCATTACCCGTCTCCAATGATCTTAGATAATTAGATCGGGCCCAAGAGAAATTCGTCCGGGGTCTTCTTCAAAGATCTCAGAGGATATCCGCGACACTCTCGGATCCCCGAGATCTTCAACGAGGATCTCAGAAGATCCTCTTACTAATCCGGGATTTGAATCCACTTCCAATACATATCTACTAATTAGGGAGATTCCCTCTATGCCATCACCTCTCCTAAAAGCCATAAATAAGGTACCTCTAATGGTGAAGGTACGCATGATCTTTAGCCCTCAAATTCCCAATACTCGATTAGACCCAGATCCCTTTCCTGACTTAGGCATCAGAGGGTCCCCTGCTCTAGCCAGGGTCTTCCTTGCACATTCCTTATGCAGGTAAGCAGGTCCAGAAGGAGCTAACCAGATTTCTGCAAGTCCAGAATGGGCTAAGCAAGAGAAACTTTGGTTTAACTATAAGTCGACACACTGAGTCAAGTAGCCAGTTGTTGTTCATGGCTATGATGAGAAATGAAAAGAAAAGGGAAAGGAAGAAGAAGAGAAGGAAGAGAGAGAGAGAGAGAGAGAGAGAGAGAAAGTTATTTTTTAATCATTTTTTTACTATTAGTTATTATTATTTTCATTAATATCATCATTATTGATTATTATTATTATATTAGTATTTTATTGGAATAATTAATATTAGGATTATTAATATCATTTTTATTATTATTTATCATTAATTTTTACTATTAAATTATTAGTTTTATTGTAATAATTATTGTTAGTTATTATGGAGGACTTTCAGCAATACCCCCCTTTCTAGCACAAAATCCTTAAATCCAACCTCTCACTCCACTCAACACAACTCTCCCCCTCAATCACTCTCTAACCTTACTTAATTAGAAAAAATTCATATGGGAAGGAGGCTGCTCAAAAAAAGTATTTAGTCTTATTTAGGAGTTTGGTTGTCCTATAAATGGGGCTAATAGTTTATTAATATGAGGGTAGGCTGATTTTGCCTTTTGGACCCCATTTTGTAGTGCGCAGGTCGATTCAAACCATGAAATTGCTACTTTAGGTGGTCAATTCAACCGTGACCGATCATCGATCGGGGTCACAACTATAGGAATATCCATGAAATGGTAGTTAATTTTGATATCCTTGATTTGATCGTGAACCAATGGTCTAAATGTCTTAACATTGAATAATTCCAAATTAGTGTAACTAACTTTTCTTTTTGAAAATATTTAGGAAAGTTCCATTCTCTACTAGGGTTATTCACACGTTCTTGTGTGCTCACTTATGGCTCTAAGTTAAACAATTCGACATATTGTCCCAATCATCCGATATATATGGGATACCAAGCCTGGTAAGACGAATACTTTTCTATAGCTTTGTGGTTGATGACCCACTAATGAGCGTTTTAGAGCTTATTTGGTTAATCCAGCTATTTATAGAAGTGGGGTTTCTTGTGTATGATGGACAGGTCTATATAATCTAAGTTTATTGTTTGGTCGTTACGAGTTTAGCGGAAATGGTGATTTGGCCCTAATTATCCTTAGCCATTGATTCTTAGGCCATAAGGGTAATTTGGCCAATTCAGGTTATGTACACAGGATTGTCAAGATCAAATCCATTAGTTATGTTAATTTTAGGTGGATCTTCATTAAGATTTAGTTATTTATATCAATCGATGGTAAGTCCCTTAGATATTAGCCATGGATTAATAGATCACATGGTTAGGTAGAAGTTTCAAGTGATCGGGCCTATTCATCAGTTTCTTAAGGGTATTTAATTGAATTTGTATGGTTCTTTAGTGGTAACACCTACATATTTGTTTGGATTGGGTATGGTGAAATATATAGGGTGTTACAATTTACTTGCCCTGAGGTTTCACCTTCTTTTTCACATCTCCAGCCATATGATTCAACTGAAATTGGGCCTGGAATTTCATCAATAAGATGAATGCCATGTTGCAACTGAAAGTGATGGGTGACAAAGTTCTGAAGGACACTATAGTCACAAGGCCATTTCCTTTTAGGCTAGCTACTCCCTTCAGATCAATTTCTTGTATGAAACTTCAAGTCGTGATGATCTTTAAAAGAATTGATAGATTATAGAGTATTCATTAGAGGTCGCATAGTTGTTTCTGAAGTCCTCACCCCATGGACTTGCCTTCGGGAGGGGATATTGGGCTAAGGCATGGCTTAAGTCTCTCCTTAACTAGGTGTAAGTTCTTTCATATCACATGGTCAATGATAGTGAAGGCCCTGATTGTAGCTTTGTCTTTGTAACCAGCGTCTTTGAGTCCTTGTTGACCCTTAGAGGACTCGAGGAAACTTATAATGGATTGCAATGCTCCACAAGTCGATAAATCCCTTGTTCAATTGAACCATTCTCAGTTTGCCCAGAGGTCGCCAGGGTTGACGAAGGTCTAGTTGTTCTTTGGTGTGCCTACGCGAGGTTTGCCGCAGTCACTCATGAACTCTTAGGTCCTGATTTTTGGGCACCAAAACTTGGGTCTCCCAGGGCTTTGCTTTCTAAGCAACCGCTCCCTTTTCAGGTCGACAACTTGCTTCTTCACACCCATAGGCTGGTCGCGGATGGTAAGTATGGTCATCATTGTACAGGCAACTGTTCAGGGGGTTAATCGGTCGAGAGTTCGCAGGTAAAGTGTTGGGTCAATTTACCTTTTTAAATCATTCGTCTTAAGTCATCCTTAATGTGAATAGCACACTAATCACATATGACCGAACGATCTTTAATTTCTACTTGAGGTGCTTTCCCTTGTTTGCCTTAAGAAATAGCTTCGTGTAATGGCCCAACTGTGGAGGTTCCCCAATCTCTTGCTCTCGTTGATGATCATGCTGAGATGGCCCCTTCAGTGAGCTATTGATTTCAACATCTCGACCAATCGACCGATTGTCCTGACTTCAGTCATAACACTATTGACCAGGGCAATCTTCGGAAAGGGATTCCAGTCGATTCCCATGATCTCCTTAGTGGGGAACTTGTGGAGACCTTTGTCGATTTTCTCCTGTATTATGTTTAGGATGTTCCTAAACATAATAAAGTTTTTATTAAAATGCATTCTAGTACTATGTTACTTATAGTATACTCATCTTTTAAGTTCCTCAGCTGATGGAGTCTTTTTATATTGAGGAAATCTAATGAATTTGGCCACCAAAAGCATATCAAAGATTTCCTCACCATTGGATATTTTGAAAGTCCATTACCTTGGAGGCTTAGAGGCACTTCTTTTTTGGATTGACACCGACCAATGCTTCGCTTTCCACTTTCTTCAAGGTTGAGCACTGTAAGACCCAACCTGAGTTCTTGCGTGTGCATGTGTGTAGGTGTGTATTTCATTTCTCATGGTCTTGCGGTCCTACCGGTTGAATCCCGGTGACCCGCGACCTATGGGTAACGTTTACGGTCATCCTTGAGTCCGATCACGTTGACCCGACTCAGATTGGCCCAAGACCTATGTCATCTTATTCACATCATCATTATAGTTCCAATGACACATCTTGTGCGTCCATCCGATATGTAGATCAAAAGTTATGTACGTTTCATTCTATGGCCCTTGATTTGATCATGTGGCCCACCTTGGAGTGGTGCATGTGGCCCACACTCCCTCTTTTGCACAAGTTCCAATAAACACTACACACACCACCTAAATCTTCATAACTCACACTACTAAGACCTCACACACCACCCAAACCTACCCTACCCCTAGCAACTTTAGTTTCTCCTCCCTAAGGTAATCATTTCTTTTCTTACAAACAAATCATTTCTATCTCTCTTTCTCTCCTTATCTCTCTCCCTCCTCATTTTCTTCATTCCAGCAATTTTCTCTCCCAAACATCCCATTTTCCTCCATTAATCCAGCCCCTCGAAGCTTCAAAATCCCTCAATCCCACCCTTTGAAATTCATCCTAGCCATTAAACCTTCTTCCTTGGTCCAAGATCTTTCTTATGTGGGAGATTGAGATCTTAATTTGAAGGTGGGTTTCTATAACTTACTAATCCTTCTTCTCTATCTTGATCCTTTTATTTCTTCATGTATGGAACATATGGGACCCACCAATCCATGGTGGGGATCCCATTTAATCCCTTGGATGTGGCCCTTGGCCCATCCTACATGCATGCATTGTTCCATGATGGGGCCATTCTCCATGGACCCCATCATTATGTATATCATTATCCAAATATTTCTAAGGTCATCTAGACCTTCATTTTATGGTCGGGATGGTATCCCAACCATTCGTTTTAATTTTTAGTCATGCATGTATGAGATTCATAGTGTAGATGTATATTGGTGTATGATGTGTGGTTGGATTTTCTTGGGAGGGCTTAATAGTGGTGGAGCCCTTCCCTATGGCTGGATTTCCCTTCCTTCTCTTCTTTTCCCTTATTCTCATCCCTGATCATGGTGTGTGGCCCACCTTGTGGGCCAACAAAAATTCAGCCACCCAAAAAGGAGAGGACACCCATGGCATTCCATCTTATGACATGTATCCCCAAAATCCAACTAATTGGGACACATGCAAAGGTGTTTTGTATGGTAGGATGATCTGGATATTTGTGGGGCCCACTAGGGTGGTCCATCCTCTAATTTTTTGGGATTAAATCCCATTTTAATTACTGATTAAAATTATTTTATCCCAATGTAATGTTGATGTCTACAAACTGTCTGGATAGATTTTTGGGTCACCTTGGGGCCTGATTTTTGGAAATTTGATGAGAAGATTGATATAAATTTATATGTGATTCTTGTATCTGCATGACCTACCTACAACCATACCAAATTTCAGCCCCAATAGACCCCATTTGGGCATCCAAAAAGATGGGCCAACATAGTGGGCTGCCAGAAATTTCTGTTGTGCAGTCCAGCAGCATAGTCCCATAAAAATAAAATTTTAAAAATATCTTCTTAGAAGGTGGACAATTTTTCTAGGTCTAAATTTGTTGTATGCTTGATGAGGGACCTTGCGTCTAAATTTCAGGAATTTTGGAGGCCCAGAACCCACCCATTTGGATGGCCCAAATTCAGGACAGTTACATTTCCAATAGCACTCCACCCTAGACAGGTTGGAATTCTGAAATTTATTAAAATATTTTTGGATGTCTAAAAATTTTAAATATTTACAAGGAGGTTACCCACCCATTTTAGGACCCACCTACCAAATTTTGGAGCCAATTGACACCTGTACACACCATGGTAGTGGCTGGACCAGTCCACCATAATATGGTGTCCAGATCAGTCCGATTTTCAGGACAGATTGATTTCTCTAAATTAATTAAAATATTTATACATGTCCAAAAATTTTGAAATTTTTTTAAAGTCTGATCCACCCATGGTAGGACCCACCTACTAAATTTTAGATCTAATGGACCCCTGTGCAAACCTTGGCAAGGGCCGGACTGGCCCACCACGTTGGGACGTCCAGGTCAGTCTGATTTTCAAGACAGACTATTTTATTTAAATTAATTAAAATACTTAGGAATATCTAAAAAATTATGAAATTTTATGGAGTGTGGCCCACCCATGGAATTGTCACTCTACAAAATTTCAAACCGAACGGACAATCGAGCTAACCATGGTGCTGCCTGCAAATTTTGGTAAGTTTTGGGCCAAATACCCAGGCCCGTAGGACTACCCACCATGGGACGCCCCTACCTAAGGCTGTTGTTGGGCCTATATTCCAGCAACATTGCCCACTCCTAGTGTGTGTTGTGCATTCCCTCTAATCTGGTGGGGCCCACAGTGATGTGTATGGATCATCAAAAAATAAATAATATAAATTAATTTATTTGCTAGACTCCAACAAACCCAAAAAGTGGATGGGCTGGAAATTCAGCAATGGGCCCAATGTTGCCGCCCCATAAATCTCTGTTTGGGGAAGTACGGCCTGCTATATTTGAGGAGATTTGATTCAGTTATCTTACCATTTTAATTTTATTTTTGGGCATTAATTAGTGCATGATTAAGGGCCCATTCCAATTGGATTCTTCTCGGGCTAGCCTTCTAGTTAATGGGCCTTATAGCCTTGGTTGGGCTGGAACTTTTGATAGGCCCATTGGACCCTTGGGTCCTATATTTACCATGTCATTGTGATGGGTCTTTTGGGCCAAATACTCAAGTAGTTGGGCCCTTGCATGCCCACTATAATAAATACATACTTGGGCCAAGATGTGAGGCCTAACTTACTTGTATTAAATATAAGGATTTTCCATATGTTAGGATAATGGGCTGCCCGTTAGGCCCACCACAATGAGTGAACCCATGACCCTTATGGTTGGGCCTTAACCTTGCTTAAAGGCCCACCAGGTTGCCTATATATTGGGCTTAGTGTATGGCCCACTAGGCCATGGATTGATTTGGGCCTTGGACTTTTATTTACAAACGTAGCGGCTACATTTTTGGGACCCAGTTGAAGTTAGACGTCCTCCTTGGTGGCTTTAAGGTAGGCCCATATAGACCTGATAGGTGGTTGAAGGCCCACCTTGGACCTTGTTAGGCTCGTTTCCTCCTTGAGGTTTTAGGACTCCACTAGCTTGTGGGTCATCCCAAATTGTTGGGCCCCCACCAAGAGAACTTCATTTCTCCTTAGAGTACTTGTCCATAGATCTTTTCCTTGTCCCTCCTTGGGAAGGAGGAATACATTTTACAAGTAGCATACTTACATCATTGTGACCCATATGCATCTTCTGTATGAATTGATTGCATTGTATAATGGCCATTGAGGGACGAAGTTTCTCCCCTTGTGCACGTTGAGTGCCTGAAGCTTGTGCATGATCTGTATGTGTGACTCATGCATTGGCATCACATTTCATGATAATACTGCCCTTGCTTTATCAGGGTCTTGCCTTCACAGGGACATTCGTGGATGGCCGTATGTGTGAACACCAGAAATATTACTTGAGCATACCAGGTGCATAGGATACCCATGGGTGAAAGTTCCAAAACTTTCATAGTACCAAGGATCTGCTCCAATGCCATGACCAAGTGAAAACTATGAGCATACGAGGGCCTTATACCGTTAGGCCACGACTCCCATTGTCGTGTAGTCGGTTAGATTGGGGTGTGGCCTTGCCTGCCTGGTGTGAGGAGGTGTTGCTAGGCTGAGTCTGACCAGTTCATAAATGGGTCCACTACCTTCAGGCCTTGTTGGTGATTGGTTGTCCACAGGCGGGTAGTGAGGTCTCTTATGCTCGTTTGACTGTGCGGCGTCTGTAGAGCGGTAGTCATTCAGCAATGTATTGGACCCCGGTGATTTCTTTATGATTGAAAATGTACTTGATATGTGGTTTGGATATGAGCACTGGCATTACTTGCATCGCATTAGCATTGGCTGTATAAGCCCCTTCATACATTGCCTTGGTATGGCGTCCAGTACTCATTGCATGGTATTCATGATAAGCCTTGGTAAGGCTAGTGATATTCTCATTTAGCATGTTCTTTTCTTGTACCTCCTGCTATTCTTCTGTGCACCATTGACACATACTTTCACCACCCTCTAAGCTTCTATAAGCTTATGCACAATTGATGCATGCAGGTGATCCTAGACAAGCGTCGTAGAGGCAGAGCGTAGAGTAGAGTTGAGCTTGAGGACTCCAGTGTTGTTGATTTCTCTCTCTTTTCCTATTATCTAATGTATGTCCTTTTGGGCCTGATGTAAACTTGTAAAAGTTCAAATTCTTAGTAGATTTTGTGATGTGTGCCCTTTGTTATTCTCAGATATACTTGCCATGATTTTGGGTATGCTCGTATTGGAATGATTATATTGTTATAAAAATTCTCCTTGTAGGATCTCAGGATCGCAACCTGCCTCAGGAGCCGAGAATGGGGTACTACGGAAGCTGTTGTAGCCAGAACCAGCCATCGAGTTCCTTGTGAGTCTAGTTACCGAGTCTAGGGTCTGAAAAGCACTCATATGGTCATGTGCCTACTATCTCGGTCATGACCACCTCATAAGAGGTGTCGACGTCCTCAGTCGGCCGCGCATGAACTATCTTCATCACAACCAACTCATAGTTTAGATCATGATAAAACATGCCATGGGATGAGCTCATCCGCTGCTTCTCCTCTTGGAGGATTCATTCGTACTTGGTAGCCCTAGTAGACAATTAAATTAAATCTTTAAAGTACATGCCCTAGAACTTCTTACAAAGCTTAAAGCCCAAGCCTTCTAGGATGAGTTTAGCGAACTCAGCCTCGGGGAAGATCACCAGGCAACGATTTTTGGCACCTTTAAATTGGGCAATGAACTGCTTAGTTGTATCTTCACGTAGTTGTCGCAGCCAGGAGAAGTCGACAATGCGCTCAGTTCGGCAGAACTGCATGTGAAATATCTCTTTCATCTCGTTATAGGTTTGAATTGAGTTAATTGAGAGGTTCAAGTACTATGTGAAGGTCGTCCCTATGAGAGAGTTTCCAAATAACTTGAATTTCAAAAAATAATCATGAGATGCCTCATTATATTGCATGGTGAAGCGGCCGATGTACTCAATAGTGAAAGTTTTTCCTTCTCCAGAGAAAAGGGTGAACTCGGGGAACTTAAACCCTCTAAGAAACTCATAGTATTGGTTGACCCACTCGTGGAAAGATTTTTTATAGATTGTCTGAGCAGTGAGTTGGTCATTCAATTGCACCGCACTACTAGAAGAGTCCATGACATCATCCCAAGCGAGTAATGAGTCGATTGGACCCCATACTCTTGGACGAGTCCATGACATCATCCTGGCCAAGCGGCCATTGCGGGCTTACCAATTCATCCTAGCCAGGTATCGTTGTGGCTATAGAAGGTATGGCCCTTATGCCGCATGGTTGACGACTCCGGCTGCCGCCCACCGCCTCTGCCCTATGAAAGTCATTTTGGATAAGTAGACCGTCTAAAGGCTTCCCCTCGAGCATTTCTGTCCTTTTATACCTTTAATACATGGCTAAGCTGATTGGAGGTTGTCCCCGTGGTACATGATAGTTTAGAAACTATTTTGGATTGGCATATTTGTCACGCCCAAAAATTTGAATACAAATTGTGCACCCTCAAACCCGTGTTATGACACATGACTTGTATACCAAGTGTACTAAAACCATTCCTTCATACTATTTTATAGAGTCATAATTAAAATATACACTAAGTTTCCAAACTCAAACCTTCAACAAAACATCTCACATTCATTTATTTCAAACACATACACATATATCCACCAGCATGATTATTTATGGGCATTCAATCCACATATTGATAACATTCATAAAACTTAAGCACGGTACCACAACCCATCCATTTGGGGATGTATAAACCATTTACTAACAAAAGATTTAACTTTTCATAACTTCTAGTTACTCAAATTAAAATTTGTTCAAATACATAATTAAAGGAATAACATGAGTTCAACTAGCTATGTTAGTGATTTAACATATTCAATTTGTTTTCATCAATATAAGGCCATAGCGAATCATCCACTGGTTCACCTTCCTGCCCTGAAACTTGAGCAGTAGTCTCATCATCAACTAAATCTGTATGGTTTTTCCATCAATAAAACGTCAGCTAGCCAAGCCCAATGAGTGAACCCATCATTGTTCATGCACATCATAATTAAAATAGAAATGCACTAATGTTATGAGATGCATGGATGGGTGAATGCATTAAGTGGTTTGATCAGTCCACTTGCTTGAGTCGGATCCCATCAACCCACATCATCCTCTTTTTTAGTAAGCTTTCACCATCTTGGTAGGCTTCCACATATTGTGGGCATCCAGGGATTGTCCCCATCACCTGGTACTGTAAGTACCTACAAGTCATCCAAGCAGTACCTCAGGTATTCAGCGCAGTTATGCGATGCATGACATGCATGTATGAGAATGATTTATGCATCATGTTAGCAATTGTCACATATATAGCAGTATATGTCATTTTAATTTTAAGCAAACAAAGCAATTAACACAAGGAATTACAATCAACGAAAACAATCAGATGACTAATTTAATCACAATTGAGAGGAAACATGTTGTTATCAGTCACCTGAAGTATAGTGATGTGGATTTCGAAATGTTACCTCGAGATCAATCGGCTTGTAATTACCTAATTACATAACTCAATTAGTTCCTTATTTGCATCTTTCTAACCTATTTGATCGATTCACCTTTAGTTATTAAATTCTCAATTCGGACACCCCACACGGAGAATTCAATTGTTAGATTCTGTATTATCTTAGGTTTCATACTTATAGTTAGTCATCTTATCATGTGGGGTCCACTTGATCAACCAAGCGCTCTGGCAATCCTATTATTTTTAGATGATCAAGGATTGTCACTATTTTAACTAATAAAATTTAAAATATTGAAGTTTATAAAAATTAAAAATTTAAACTTTTTAAGTTTCCTTATTTTTCTTATTTTAAATGATCCACTAATCATATAGGACAGATTTAATCCATCCACTAACATCACAAAATCTTAAATTGAGAATGGGTCAATAGATCGCTTAGATTCAGACCATTTATATGTTCAAAAAAACTTATTTAAAGTATAATAGGTATGATCCTTACCTTTCATCCTTATGGCCTATCAAACGGTTAAATCCACCCATATTCTCTTAATAACAATTTAGATATATTTCAGAATGAGCATACATAATGGGGATCTGATCTGATCTCTCCGATCACCAATTTAGAATCTAAGATATAAATGATTCTTATGGTTAAATATGATAAAAATGGCTTATCCATTGATTAAATTGATTTGAAATTTAAGGCAATGGTATCTTTTATCGCTTAGGATCAAATAACCCATTCAAATATATCTTAACACAGTCATATGCAAGCAATTAAATTTATTATTAAAATATTATTACCCATATCTGAAATTACAAATCATCTCTATGTTAAAATTTCACTGCGTACGTATATAATGATCGTGTAACGACCTTAGTTTTGGACGCCTAGTGGCATACATTTGTACATATAGGAAAATAATGAATATTATCATCATCCCTAATCATAATAGAAGCACTGAATTTTGGGGACAAAATTCTCTTTAAGGGGGGGTAGATTGTAACACCCCATACTTTCCAGTACTCGGGTGTTACCGTATAACCAAACTTAGTATAAGTACAATTCAAGCTTAAGTAAACATTTATGTTCATCCTAGTTTAAATCTGACCCTTAAAAGTAGTCCCGATCTATACATCAAGCTAGCTATCTGTCGATTTTCAAGATGGATCAATCATCGCCCATCAAATCCACAACATCTCGCTGATCTGTGGCCTAACGATGGGTACTCAACCAAACTATAAGATCAACCATAAGGATACCCTTGTTAAAGATTAGGCCCTACAAATGTAACGTGAAATAATAATAACTTATAACGTGGGTCAATGACTGCGACTTAAATTAAGTAGTGGGGCCCACCTAAAGCTTTGGATCTTCTCATCTCCGATTAGATGGCCTTGATTTGGACCCTTCAAATCAGATGGAAGGTCCTACAAAGAAAGTAGGCTTGAACACACTTAAATGATCCTTAGAGTCTTTTTGACCGTTAACATTCGAAACAGGATAAATCCAACTGTTGGATCAGTAAAAGCCAATGGAATAACCCAAAATTTAGACATGGGGCCCACCTAAAGCTTAAATCTGCCTGATCTTCAGTTTGATGTCCTAATGAGACTATTCCAAATTGAATGGATGGTCCGGATTAAACCATGCAACCTTGTGGACCCCACTTTTGGGCGGCATGAGTGTGCAATGCACGTGCACCCGCTGTGCACTGAGCTAAGAGGCTCAGTCAGACGCCTCTGACCCAAGCCTACCCGAAGAGGAAAGACCTCTCCCTCCTTTCCCGCTCCCTATCCCTTTTCAAAACGAATGGACGACATCCGTTTGCGGCATCCGTGGGCCACCACGATCATCCTTGTAAATGATCCGAACCATCCATCATGCTTAGGGCATGACCTCAACCAAAACCCAGTGACTCCCACGTGCTGGAGCATCCACGCACGCGCACGAATCTTAAACACACCACTTTACAAAAATGAAAACTGTTTCCATGCGCCATGCTAGTAATCCGCATGAGCTCCATCTCCTTCAATCCCAACCTTCCATTTGGTGAGACCCCAGCCATCCAATGGCTTTTCACGTGGGAGAGGATTCCCGCCCACAGAGAACCAAAACTGTGGCCGATTTCGGCCTTACAAGCGGTATCTCGAAACGGCCTCAAGCTAGTGTGATCTAGGCCACCCATTCTCTATTTGACAGTCTAGAGAAGGCTGATATAAAGAGGAGCATGAAGGATCGAGCAAGAGTAACCTCTCCTATCCTTGCGGCCATGCTCGAGGAGCGACAGCCATCTTCAGCTGTCGAACCCACCAGCCAAACCTCTCATAACCTTCAAAGCCACATGTCTGCGAGCTTCATAGAGCCCATATGGACTGTCTGCAAGGGACAGATTGGAGGAAGTGACATCCAAACGGTTTTCATCATTGGAGCTAACCTCCTTCTTCTTCGTTCGAACCGCATCGAGCTAACTCGGATCAGGGCAAAATTGGGTCAAATCAAAGAGTCTGTTGAGACCCCAGAGAAGCAGAAAAAGTAAATGAGAGAAGAAAGAAATAGAGATAGGAGAAGGAGAAATGAGAGTGAGAGTAGGGGTGGTGTAGCTGCACCAACCTAACTCAGTTAGGTCATGACTGAGTTGAGTCCTGCTGAGTCTAGATAATGGACGTGAGTGAGAAGGAGAGCAGGGAGTAGGGGAACAATGAGAAGAGAGGGCAGAAAGTGGTTGCGGTGAGCTCGACCCACTGTCGAGTCAGCTCGTGGACTCGAGACGAGTCGCTGACCCGATTCCCTTCTTTGAGTCGAACTGTTGGGTAAAGTGGGCTTGGTTTGGTCCAGCAACCCTGCTGGTGCATGGGCCTGAATGGAGAAGAAAGTAAGAGAAAGAAGAGAAGGGAGGCGGGGAGATTGGGGAGAAAATAAATGTGGCAGCCGAGTCAACTCAGCTTGGGACCGAGTCAGACTGCTGGCCCATGGCTAGGGTCGAGTTGGGGCAGCCCAGTTGCATTAAGCTACCATGTCGACTAATGTAAGATGACCCTTCTCCCTAAATTAGATTATTTAAGTTACCATAAATTGTTATTGCAGAAATTATTATGATTATTAAACATGATTAGTCATTGGTAGACTAACTACACTTATATTAAATATTATAAACATAATTACAATTATTAAATAGCAGTATTTTATTTACCACCCTTAAATATTATCATGGATAGTAGATCATATTATTTTATTACCATCACAATGGTTATGGTCATCAGGTTAGCTAATATTAATTATCATCGTTGTTATTATTATCATTTTCTTTGGGTTAGTAAATTTAGATACAATTAACCATTAGTAAATTATCCATACTGATATTGGTTAATACATATAGAAATTATCATTATTAAAATATTAGTATTTTATTTTGCCATACTTAAAATATTAACATTGACGTTAGAACATACTATTTATTTCACCAAAATGATTATTAGTGTTGTATTAACTAATATTAAGAATATTGCTAGTATTGATAATTGTTAGAAATTATTAGCACTACTATTTATCATGGGTTGTTGTTAGACAATTTAATATGGTAGTATCCATTGTTAAAATCCCTAAAAATTAATAACTAATCTATTTGATTATTTTTATTCATTCATTATTCCTTTTAATAATATCGTTAATGGTCACACAAAATAGGGTTCAGATTCCATAATCAACACTTAGAATCTAAACCTAAAACTAAACCCTAAAGATGAAAACCCTAATTTTACATTAAAACCCTAAGATAGATAACTCAAACCCTAGGTTATAATCTTAAACCTAGGTAGTGTGCAAAAGTTGGATCTAATTGTACTTCCTGATTTATAGTAGGATTTAATTCTAAGGGCACACGTACTTCCTAGCAACGTTAGTGGCGATCCGATCTATAAGGTGATGATTCTTCCCCTTGAGCTTTCCATTTTCCCATTAGCTTAAGTATAGTTTTATTTTAATTTGAATTGATAATTGAAATCTCCATCTTATAATCACATGTGCAATTGTTGGAATCAAATTGCTAGATTTCGTGCTTAATATTTAGCCTGCATATTATCTCATGCTTGTGGATTATTTGTGGATTACTTATGGAACTTAAACTGGTACATCAATGGAAACCCCCACCTATAAATGTACACCCATACTTAGGATGTAACTCGACTAGTTGTGATTATAATAGACCTTCGGCTTTGTGGTTATTGAATGGTGGTTCGAATTGACCATTGATGTGGGCATACTATCCAGGGTTGTTGTGTCCAATGGTTTTCAAGGATGGTCTTTTATCGCATGGTTTTGATACTCACCCTATGCGGCCTTGTTTGATATTGTCCTTTGTTGCTTGTTTGATATCGCCCTATGTGGATTTGTTCTGGTATTTCCCCTATATGGGTCCGATGTTTTATACCGTGCAACCATGCAATGGTAAGCCCTATATAATGTAATATAATTGGACACTAGTCAACAGGTTTCCATTAAACATCCTAAGATAGTAGTCTCATGAGCCAGGGATGGTAGTATGAGACCTATGCCCGAGCTGTCAGCCTACGCTAGTGACAAGCCCCCATAGTGACCTTTGAGCTTATTTAAAATGGCTGATTGTAATTGGATTAATAACAGATTGGCTAATCATACATACATGACATAGACCAGCATCTATTGTTATCGTACGTGATGTACGTATTGTTCCGACTAGATGATTTTTCATAGGTTCAATGATTGCATGGGTGACGAGCCCACTGTCCACACGGATGAGCATCCCCGAGGCAATGATTGCATTCACGCATCCATGCATCTAATAAGGTCTGCATCATATATTATTTTGTATATTTTGCTTTATAACTATGCTTACCTAACGAGATGGTGTGTAATCTTGAGGGAAATTCACACTAAGTTGGTCACTCATCCATCAAATATATAACCGTATAGGTAACACAAGTGGCTTAAGTGATTTTCAAGTTCAGACTGATAAGGATCTAGGCACAAGTGTCAGGGATGCACAACCGTATTGCTAAGAGGAGCTACGCGGTCTTGCGGCTTACGTTTACATTCTTCTGTTATTTTTCATGTATTAAATTATGTGAATTCTTGTATTTATTATATCGAGGCATTGGTTTGTATAAGTCATTATGGGCAACCTCTTGAACATCCTAAACGTAAATGAAATTTTTCCTTATGTATGATTTGTCCATTCTACGCTCATCTGCTTACTCTGATAGAATGAAAAGAAATACACTCGAATTTAATCATCCTTTAAGGTTAACACTCGGGTTTTTAGGAAACAGGTCATGTACTCGAATCCTAAAAAGTCGGGGCGTTACAGATCGTGTGGATGATCCACACCATCCATTACATAAATCAAGAAGAGATGAACATTATAACAAAAAAATTAAAAAGATCTAAGGGCTGGAACTTATTCTCTCATTTGTTTTTCTTTTGCAAGCAACCTCTCCTGTAACCCCATTTAATTATGCAATCGACCTCATGGGAACTTCCCATGAGGTCAAGATGTGTGGGGCCCACCGTGATGTGTGTCAAACATCTACCCCATTAGTCAGATGCACCATTTCATGGTGGGCCTCGGTCTTAAAAATCAAGTCGAGAGGGGTTACCCTCCCATTAAAACATTCATAATCATTTGTTGGGCCCACTAAGATGTGGTTCACATATCCAGCCCATCCATTATGTGTGTCCCACTTGAATGAGGGGTCAAACCAAGTTCCATATGCATCCAAATTTTAAGCGGGGCCCACACAGCTTGACCTCGTGGGAAGTTCCCATGAGGTCAACCGCATAGAACCAAAAACCTATTATTATTGCTTTAAGAATTGATCCTTTGACCCCACCCATAATCGGGAGTCATGATGGCAAGATTCAATCCCTCGACCTCTCTTTCAACTAATAATGTCTTTAACAACTCAGTTATTAACTTTTTAATTTTTAATTTTTTTAAAAAAAAATAACTATTTATTTTAGTTCTAAGTGCACTAAAATTCAAGGTTGTTACATTCTACTCACCCAAAAAAAAAAAAAAAAAAAAATCTTGTCATTGAGATTTGAAACTAGCATCTTAAAAGTTTTATGGTTCTAATGGCTAGGGGTGCACATCGAACCGGTGGAACCGTGTAACCGGATCGGAACTGTTGGATCAATCCGGTTTGGTCCGGTTAGGGTGCTAACGGTCCGGTTCCAATTCCAAAAGTTCTAGAACCATTGGTTATGGATCGATTCCGGTTTAGGGCCCTGTAGAACCGAACCGAACCGTTGATCCGAACCGTAGATCCGAACCGTGACCCGAACCATGGATCCGAACTTTAGTTTAAAATTTTAAAAAAAAAAACCCTAAATATATTAACCTCCTTTAACATCGTACCTCTGCCCTCTCGCCAACTGTCACCCTCCCTCTGCCCTCTCTCTCTCTGTCTCTCTCCCTCTCTCTTTCTCTCTCGCTGTCCCAATCACCGGCAGCCTGCCCCTACCCAATCATCGACAGCCTAGGTTGTTTTAATTTTGTTGTGTGGAGAACATATTCCTTATGTTCTGGCCCAAAAATCAGACTGATCTGATCATTGGCTTAGAAAAGAAAAGAAAAGTCGCTCAAAGCAACAACCAATTCATACTCCTACAGCGAACCTAGTGACTAACATCAGGTGGGCCCCGCATTTTTTCATTCCAGAGCCAAAACATCATGCTAATCCAGTCATCACACCGATAAACAAGCATGTCCCACCTCATATACAAACCAACCATCCGCATTCAACATACAACCATGTCCCAATTAGTGATGAAATATAAAGAGAGATGTTATAGTGGAGCTAGAAGATCTTGTGAGCCCAGAGCCATTTATCCACAATACACATGACATGTAATTACATCAATCATGACCTTCCATATAATGGGCCCTGACATAATGAAAAACATTTAAAAGATGCACATTGATGGGATGATCCAGTGGCCTTCAAATCAACAATAAACGGCTAGGATTGTTTCCTGGCTGGTCCCACTAGATAGTTGGTCCCCCTACTGACACATGTAGGCAATTGAAGGATGGCCCATCTAGATGGACTAGCCATCCATGGTCTACTTCTCGGTAAAATCATGCATGTTTTTGTTACAAACACACATTACAGTGTAGAATCTTTTAAATTACAGACAACGGGAACACAACAGAATTAAAACGACCTTTAGGCCAGAACCATGGACCTGATCCGGAACCGAACCGTTTTTCACGATCCGGTTCCGGTTCGGCTTTAGGGTACTAACGGTCCAGTTCCGGTTCCCAAAATCATTGAACCGTTAGGAATGGTTCGGTTCCGATTTCACCCCAGAACCGGACTAAACCGACCCGTGTGCACCCCTACTAATGGCGCTGGTCACGCTAATGTTATGGATAGCTCCAGACACTGGATTGGACTTTTAGTTTTTCAAGTAATGAATTTATAAGTATGTAATTTTTTTTCAAAAACTAAGGTTTATAGAAGATTCAAAAAATTCGGATAATGAGGGTTGTCTAGAAAGAAAAAAAAAATTAGTTATAAAAATTAAAAATTAAAAATAAAAAACTAAGTTCGGTATTGAAAAATTCTAAATTTCTATTTTTAAATTATTTTTCTTTTAAACTCGATTTATCAATATATAATGTGGCCTATGAATAACCTCAATTGGACTCGTACTTAATTAGTAGTGAGTTTATGAAATCAGGTGATTTCCATTATTTAATAAAACGTGGGGAGAAAAAATTCTTAAAAGTATTATGGGGTCCAGATTTATGTATCTAAAAAGTACAAATCATATTTCAACAAAATTACAAAGGGAAAAAAATCACCAACTATGGGCTTATGATCCTATAAGAAAGAAATTTTGAAATTTTTTAGAGATTATGAATTTTTTTTTACACTCAATATTTTTTTCTTTAAATAAAGTACTTCAAATAAAAATCTTAATTTAACTAAATGTAATTATCAAAATGAAAAAAATTGTTAATTAAACCGACAAGACACTGATTTGGGCAAATTGATTGTCGATTTGCTTCTTATACTTTAAGATTTCATATTAAGTTTAAAAATTTTATATAAATCCTATTATAAGTTTACTGTGCCTCTTTAAAATTTTAGCTTAATATTCTAACCACAAAAACTTTTAAAATTCTTGTAGTTACACCTGTCCGGAATTTGATGAATTCTGACCATCCTATGCTAACTCCCTAAATTAGCACGGTGACTATCAGATTCGAATTTTTAAATTATTTTTATTTTAATTTAGACTTGTCTATATTCGATCAGGCTTTCAAATCGCCTCGATCAGAGTAATAATTTTATAGTTACGAATTTTACAATTTGGGTGATTCCTGCTGCTCATTGTTGTCCAACAGAACTTTTGTGGATTAAAGATCCTTAAAATTTATTTTGATACACACTAACCCATCTTAATCTAAATTGTATTCAAATTAGAGTGTAAGGAAACTAAATTTTTATTTCTACATTACACAAAAATTAATATAAAAAAACTTAGTTTTGAGCCTCTATGTCCATCATTCCATACATCAATCAAGAGGCAAATCCTGATGAAATATTTCTAATTTCAAGGGTCTACATTTTATAAAATTTAGTAAGGTACATAACCTACAGGTCACTCTAGGTTTTAAAAAAAGCCTCTCTTTGATACCATTCTGTCACACTCCGAAATTCAGATACAGAATGTGTGGCCTCATACCCACGTTATGGTATATTACTTGTACACCATGTGTACTAAAAACATTCATTTATACCATTTCTCAAAAGCTTAATTAAAATGTACACTAAGTTTCTAAACTCAGACTTTCAACAAAATATCTCACGTTCATTTATTTTGATCACATATACATATATCCACCATCACGATCATTTATGAGCATTCAATCCACATTTGATAACATTTACAAAAGTTAAGTATGGTACTACAACCCACCCATTTGGCCTCTATTTAACCATTTACTAACAAAAACTTTAACTATTTATAACTTTCAGTTACTCAACTTAAAATTTTTTCAAAGACATAATTAAAAGAGTAACATGAGTTCAATTAGCTATGTTAGTGATTTAACATATTCAACTTGTCTTCATCAAGATATGGCCATAGTACTTGTAAATCATCCACTGGTTCACCTTCATGCCCTAAAACTTGAGCAGTTGTCTCATCGTCCACTAAATTTTTACAGTTTTTTCATTAATAAAATGTCAGCTAGTCATGTCCGTTAACCGACCATGGTTCATGCACATCATAATTAAAATAGAAACGCATGAATATTATGAGATGCATGGATGCCTAAATGCATCAAGTGGGTTTATCAGCCCACTTGCTTGAGTTAGATCCCATTAACCTACATCTTCCCCCTTTTGAGTAGGCTTCCATCATCTTGGTAGGCTTCCACATATTGTGGGCATCCAGGGATGGTCCCCTGGGTCACCCGGTATTGTAAGTACATAAATGTCATCCAAGGAGTGCCCCTAGGTATTCAGCACAATTATGTGATGCATGACATGTATGTATGGGAATGATTTATGCATCATGTTAGCAATTGTCACATATATAACATTATATGTCATTTTATTTCTAAGCAAACAAAGCATTCAACACAAGAAATTACAATTAACGAAAACAATCATATGACTAATTTAATCACGATTAAGAGAAAACATGTTGGGATCACTCGCCTGAAGTTTGGTGATGTTGATTCCGATATGTTACATCGAGATCGATCGGCTAGCAATTAACTAATTACGTAGCTCAATTA
The DNA here is from genome assembly GCF_029962835.1 of Magnolia sinica. Classification (NCBI taxonomy): domain Eukaryota; kingdom Viridiplantae; phylum Streptophyta; class Magnoliopsida; order Magnoliales; family Magnoliaceae; genus Magnolia; species Magnolia sinica. Next base: position 29,733,577 of record NC_080587.1, read on the forward strand.
GTTCCTTATTTGCATCTTTCTAACATGTTTGATCATTTATCTTTGCTTAATAAATTCTCAATTCGGACACCCCACACGGAGACTGCAATTGTTAGATTCTCTTAGGTTGCATACTTATAGTTAGTTATCTTATCATGTGAGGTTCACTTGATCAACCAAGCACTCTTACCGTCCTATTATTTTTTGATCATCAAGGATTGTCACTAATTTAACTAATAAAATTTAAAATATCAAGTTTATAAAAATCAAAAACTAACTTTTTAAGTTTCCTTATTTTTCTTATTTTAAATGATCTACTGATCATATAGGACATATTTAAGTCATCCGTTAACATCACAAAATCTCAAATTGAGAATAGGTAAATACATCGCTTAGATCCAGACCATTTATATTTCCCAAAAAAACTTATTCAAAGTATAATAAGTACGATCTTAACCTTTCATCCTCATTACCATCAAACGATCAGATCCACCTATATTCTCTAAATAACAATTTAAATCTATTTTAAAATGAGTATATGTGGTCGGCATCTTAGCTGATCTGTCTGATCACTATTTTAAAATCTAAGGTATAAATGATTCTTATGATTAAATCTGATGAAAATTGGCCATCCACTGATCAGGTTAATTTGAAATTTAATGCACTGGTATCTTTTGGTGCTTGGGATCAAATGACTCCTTCAGATCTCTCTTAACACAGTCGGATGCAAGCAATTAAATTTATTCTTAAAATACTATTGCTCATGAAATTACAAATCATTTCTTTGTTAAAATTTCTATACGCACCTATATAATGATCGTGTGGATTATTTACACCATCCATTGCATGGATCGAGAAGAGATGAACAAAATAATAAAAAACATTAAAAAAAATAAAAATCCAAGGGAGAATATCCTCTAACCTCACTCATAATTAAGAGTTGCAATAGCAAGAATTGATCCCTCAACCTCTCTCTCAACCAAGAGTGTCTCTACCAACACAACTATTAACTTGTTTTTATTTCTTAATTAAAAAAAATATTTACCTTTTTTTTTTAAGTTCTAAGTGCACTAAAATTCAGGGTCATTATAGTATTGATCGGAGGTTGCCCCCATAGTACTCAGCTGTGGAACCATGGAAATATGGCATTGGCTGGACAATTGGTTGCCTCCCATGTTAACAACACCGGTCAGGGATTGCTTCTCAAGTGCATAATGATTCAATCGGTCTAGGTATTTCAATCGGCCATATGACTGAACAACTCGGTTATTCCTTGGTGCCGCTAGTGGTGGTGACATGGGTTGGCCGTAAGGTTCGATCTAGCTTGCTCTTATAGGGATCTCAGCCGACCGTTCTATCTCCCACTCAATTGGATGATTGGGGGCATATTGGGTAATATTATTGATTGAGAGTCTCTAGAGGAAACTCTCAACTAATCTCTCAAAGATTCTAATTGTGCCTTGGTTCCCCTGATCAGCTACTGTATATGTTCTTCCATATATAGAAAATGTGCAGTAAGGTCACCGAAGAATGGCTAGGAAGACGATCCTGCTTCCACTCTAACGACAACCTCATACTGATGGTCCAAGTCTTGTGGCGTCACCAACAGAACTAGCCTTTTTCAATTTAGAACGCATCTTAATCTTTTGAGAAATACTAAAGGTAGCTTATCGGGTCCCATCAGATATAATAAAAATATGTTTGCGTAATTCAATCAAACACGAGGCCACACGTGTTACTAAGGCCCTGTATTCGGTTAACGTGTGCAATTAGGAAGTGCGGGCGTGCCAGAGTCATACTTGACTCAATGCTTGATTGAATGCTGGTGACCCCTACGTTAAGATGGACCGATTAAGATCGAGTAATAAGACTCAACTACCCTTGTCAATCATCAGTTGTAATCAATAATCAGGTGATTTGCGGATGGATGGGGGTTAGTCCCTCCTAATGGATTTTTTTTGCCTTGTGGCTTAAAGACTTGTTCTTTCACGTTAATTGCAACCAATATATATTTCTCAGAGGAACTAAGATGACAAAATAAAACAGAAAGAGTCCAAAATGTATGAATAGATAATCTAGGTGAATGGTAAACAAGATTTGACTAAAATGTCTAATCTTTTAAATAAGAACTCAGCTGATCAAGATCTAGTAACATAATGTTGTTGATATTTATTCTACTCCCAAGTATATTTTAGTGGCAGCGTTGGACAGTAACGATCTAAGCTAAGACTAGGTTAAGCTATGCTAAGATAAAATATAAAGGTAAATGTAATATGTGTTTGGTATAAGCTTCGAGCTCTTCATCGTGTTCTCCTTTTACAACTCTTAGAGGCGGCAAAACCCTCGTTGGGTTTCTTTGTTAGTTCGGGATCCTTCACAACCGTGACTTTTTATATGGTCTTCTCACAAGAGATTTTCATAAAATTGAAATCATTTTCAGATCACTTGTCAGCGTAATTGCAATGGTCTCCATAGATCGGAAATCATTTGCAAGGCTTTGTCTAATTTGATCTGGTTTGATTGGAAACCATTTTCAGAGCCCCTCTATCATGGCCATGAACATTCGTTGAATTAGTGGAACTGGTCCCACCAGATTCATATTGGGTCATAATCCATTGATTCCTATCCACTTAGATACTGGTCTGATCTTCAGATCTTCGTAATCATTGAGAGCTTTGAACATTTTTAAGAAGATCTCCCGTTTTTTAAAGATCGTAAGAAATGGCCTTACTGGGCATATCTAGATTTGTGAAAAGACCATTGCCTCGGTGGAGCTTTTATTGATGTGCTAGCTATACTTCTTTAATCCCATACCAAATGAATTAGGGGTACGTGTCCTATACCATTTCACTTTATCTTAAGGTACGGTCATGTGCCACTGCATTTATGACAGGAGATGTATCAACAAGGATAAGGGCAAAAAAATTATATTGGGTGTGAGTATGATCCGACCATTATTGGGCCATAGTGGTGACACATGGCAGCAACTTATTATTACACTTTAAGTGCGTTAAAAATGGGTATAATTATAAATTATATTTGATGGCGTGTGCACAGAGTATTTCCGGCTATAAAGCGTTTTTGTTCCTTTACCAACGTCCAAACACAATCACCTAATTGGTCTCCATCAGTAGCTGTTTTTACGTAGCGGAACGGCTAAGACTTGTTGAATTCCTTCATGCGTGTTCTCGGCCGGACTTGTAACACAGGTGCCAATGGGGATACATGTGCGACATATGGACCCTTTATCAGACGCGTCCCATCTAAAAAAATAAAACGAGGGCTTTGAAAAGGATTTGGCCAGCTGCCTGCTTTCTTTGTCGTCAGGTGGCTGTTGAGCAGACCTCGTGGCCTACTTCACTTTGGAAACGGATTGGCTGCTCCCCTGCCACCAGCCAATGGCTGTGGTCGGTGCTCTGTGGGCCCACCATGATTTATTTGTTTCATCCATGCTGTCCGTATATTTTTTTAGATAATTTTATTGGTTTAAACAAAAAAATTTGAGGTATATCCCAATTTCATATGGACCACATTGCAGGAAACAGTGTTGAATGAACACTGGCCCTTGCAAACTTTTTGGGGGCCATAAAAGTTTTGGATCAAGCTGATCTTTTTTTTTAATTCCTTCATTTGGGTTTGTATGACCTAATAAATAGATTGGATGTCAAATAAACAGTACAGTGGGCCTTAGGAGGATTTTAATGGTGGATATCCAATCGCTATTGTTTTCCTGTGGTGTGGTCCGCATGAGATTTATATCCCTCTTATTTTGGGATCAAGATCATTTTATATCCCTCTCATTTTTGGGATCAAACCCTAAAATGATATGTACGAATTGATGAACGGTATGAATGAAACAAATACATCATGGTTGGGCCCACAGAGCACAGACCATCAGCCACCGGGCTGGTGGCAGGGGGAGTAGCCAATCCATTTCCACTTCAACTTCATGAACAGCTCAGGTGGAAGCGGATTGCGTGGTAACTCACTACGCTTAGCGTACTGAGTAAACTCTTTGAGGTCTTACATGATTTATGTATTATATCTAGTCCATCCATCCATTTTCCTAGATCATTTTAGGGCTTGATCCCAAAAATGAAGCATATACAATGTTCAAATGAACACACCACGGGAAAAAGTTGAATTGAACTTCTACTGTTGAAAATTTCTTGGGGGCCACAGAAGTTTTGGATCAAGCTTATATTTGTTCTTACGTTCATCCATGTATATATGATCTTATGAACAGGTTGGATGACAAATAAACATCATTGTGGGGCCTAACAAGGTTTCAATGGTGGAAATCATTATCTCCACTGTTTCGTGTGGTATGATCCACTTGATCTTTGGATATGCTTCAATTTTGGGCTCAACCCCTTAAGTTAGATGGAAAAACGGATGGATGGCATGGATAGACCACATACATTCAAGGTGGGCCCAACTGAGTTTAATCGGTATGATAAGAGCTCACTGAGTAACTCATTACTCAGTACGCAATGCGATTTCAGCTCAGATGTCACTAAATCGTGCCACATATGGGTCAGTAATGGGGCAAGGCGGTTGTGAGGGAACTATAATTGCTAACTGATCAAATCTCCACCGTACAGTCGTACACTTCAAACAGTTCGTGGGACAATCCTGTTGCAAATGCACTATATTCCTGTTGTAAAGCATTCTGGTTGGTCCGTGCAAATGGTGCATCCCCCATTGGATCTAAACCATTGAACGCACATAGCCCACCGTGGTTGGCAAAAAACCTTAAAACCATTCGAATTGTCAGATCGAAGCCCTCCAACATCTGATACTGTTTTTGGACCGTTGATGTGCACGTCCCCATTAGCCATTACTGCTTTATTTATTTATTTACTCTCTCTTAGAAAATGACATTCAAACGGAAGATATGGCTTCAATTCCCCTGGGTCGTTACTCTTGCTCGGGTGGTAGACTCTCCGGAGTTTCAACACCGGATCAAAGGTTACTCTTGCTCGGGTGGTAGACTCTCAGGAGTTTCAACACCCGGTCAAGGGTTCGAGTACCCATATGTGGTGAAATTCCACTAATGTGAGTGTGTGGGGTGAGTGTGCCTGTGTTTTAAAAAAACAAAAAAAAAAAAAGAGTACCGTAGGTGGTGAAATCCCACTATGGTGTGAGTGTTTGGGGGGTGTGTGTGCCTGTGTAAATTTTTTTTTTTTAAAAAGGCTTCAATTCCCCAGTTTGAGGCTAGATACTCTGCTTCTATAACTCGAAAGCGGATTGGCTGGTGTACCACACACCAGCGATACAGTTGTGTGGGTACATGTTGTGAGAAGGCAATAGCTGACGCTCCTCGAACTCCAAGTTGTACGAACGGCTCACGCCTTAGGACAAGCTCACCAAATGGATGTGATCCACAGAACTTACTGACATCAATATACCAGATAGATTGCTTGTGTGCGGTACATCAGCCAATCTGCTTCCCTGTTACTCATTAGGGGTGTACATCGAACCGAATCAGCTGGCCTCAGTTCGAATAGGCTTGGCTACTAGCTGACTTCAGCTTGAACTTTGCTCGACTCGGTCCTCAAGCCTGATTGGCCAGCTAAGCTCAATTCGATCAGCAGCTTCGGCCAGTTCGACCCAAGATCTAGCCAAGATTGAGCCGAGTTCACCTCTGCAGCATTTTCACAAACACCTAGATTGCACCTTCAAAATCTTACTATATTTAAGACAACATCAATGGTTTTATGGGTGTTTTATCAAACAGCTCAAGCCAAGTTCAAGTCAGGATCGAGCCGAGTTTGCCATTGTAGCATTTTTACAAGCACCCGGACTGCACATTCAAAATCTCACTATATTTGAGACAGCAGCAATGGTTTTATAGGTATTTTATCAAACACCTTCTAAACAACATAAAAAAAAAGAAAAAAAGGGTATTGGTTTCAAATACATACATTCCTTGCCACTGGCCATACTTCTTCGAGTCATTTCATCAAACACCTGGTGAGCAACATCAATATCAAAGTACTCAAGTCACCGAACCGGTTCGATCCGAGTTCGATTCGAGCTAGGTTCGATTCAAGTCAAGTCGAGTCGAGCAGGGGCTAACTCGAACTCGGCTCAAACTTATTTTCGAGCTCAAAAAATTGGCTCAACTCGGCTCAAACTCAGCTTCGAACTGAGTCGAATTGAGCTTTTTCGAGTCGAGTCAACGAGCCAACCGAGCTAGCTCGATTCGTGTACACCTCTAGCTATACTATTACCCTCAAGAAGTTTTCAATGACGAATAATTAATCTTATGATATGTAAAAATGAATAGACTGTGTGCATAAAAGCCATATATCATGTGGCCCTCAGAGGCCCGCCTTCACCCGACCTTGGAACAAGCGGGGGTAGTACTCAATCCCCATCCACTGAATATCGTACATGTGTGCCACGATGGCATATATGGACGGACATTCTCCTACGGTTTCATTTCTGGCAATGTGATCCATGGATCTGTTGCTCATCAGATGCCAACCATGTGAGTGGATTTAGCTAGGTCAGGACCTGATCCATTTTGGTGAGGCGGAGACTGTGGGGCCACCTTGACGTGTGTGTTGTATATCCATGCTATTCATCCGAGTTTCAGGTCATTTTGGAAAGTGGACCCAAAACTGCGGCACATCCAAATTGAAGTTGGATCTCACCTTAGGAAATAATGGTTATAGATCATTAAAAACTTATTATGGGGCATACAAGTTTTGAATATTTATGTTTTCCCTTGATCCAATCTTTTAATCTTATCAACATGTTGGATGGCAAATAAGCATTACAGTTGCCATGGGAATTTTTTAATGATAAGACATTCAATCACCACCTGAGATTTGGATTTGTTTTATTTTTGGGCCCATGCCCTGAGTTAAAAAATGGATGGACAGAGTGGATGTACAACCCATACATCAAGGTGGGCTTATGGTCATAACTGACTGAATCTGCTCCCACCATAGTCTGTATGGTTTTCCATAATCATCCATTTTTAAGCTCTCAAATGAAGGTACAGGATACCAGATTAGAGAAACATTCCTGAACCAATTCAACGTGGGGTCCACTTGTTGCATAGTCCATATCACACATCCACTTGCCTACCTACCTACCGTAAGGTGAGCTGCGACAGACGTGGACGCGACTTGCCTGTAGCCCAGTTTTACATGGCTCCCTGTAATCCAAAGCTCTGTGGGGCCACGATGATGTTTGTGTTATATCCGTTCTGTCCATCCACTTCGTCAGCTCATTTTAGGACATGAGCTTAAGTTAGAGGGAGGTCTATAACTCAAGTGGGCCATATCACATGAAACAGTGGAGATGGAGATACCCACCGTTGAAACCTTTTAGGCTCACCACTGTGTTTAGATGCCACACAACCCTTCCACGAGGTAATTACCAAATGGATGAAGTGAAAAAAGGAATATAATCCTAATACAAAACTACTGTGACCTCGCTATGGTTTCAACAGTGGTCGTTCAATCTTTACCTGTGTGGCCCATTTGAGTTTTGAATCTCCCTAATGTTTGGCTAATGTCTTACAACTAGCTGATGAAATAGATGAATGGAGTGGATCTAATACAAACATCTTGGTGGCCCACAGTTTTGGGGTTAAAGGGGAGCCGTTTAAGTGGACCACACCACTGGAAGCAGAGGTGTTAATGACGCTCACCATTGAAACCATCTTAGGGCCCACCTTGTTGTTTATTTGCCATTCAACATGTTGATATGGTCATACACATGTGGATGAAGTCGAAAAACAAATATAATCTTAATCCAAAACTTCTTTAGTTCCCAACAAAATTTCAACGGTGGGAATTTAATCCCTACTGTGTGGTCTATTTGACCCTTGTTTTTTTTTTGTTAACTTTTTAGCACACCCACTGTCAGTTCACACTTCACTGTTAGCCACCCCCACCAGGGAATCGATACCAAGAGAAACGAGGTATCTTTCCCTCTTCCTTGTTTTTTTTGGCTCCTAATTTAAAATGATATGGAAAAATGAGTGGACGGTGTGGATGAAATCAACGCATCACGGCAGCTCGCCGAAGTTCAGCCTGTCTCGAGCTCGAAACAGGGGTAGGACCTACTCGGCCCATTAACAATTAGGAAAGCCGGCCTCACCTACGATGGTGCGGCCCTTGCTGTGGGGCCCACCTTGATGTATTTATTATACATCTACCCCATCCATCCGTTTTTCCATATCACTTCAGGGCATAATCCTAAAAATAAAAAGCATCCAAATCTTAGGTGGACCATTCTAATGGAAACTGTGTGATTGAACATGCCTTAAAATGATCAGCTCAAATTTAACTGTTGAATTTTCAGGACCCAATGCATATAAGTTATCATCTGAAATTAAGATTGATTAAGTAATTATAATTCCTGATTAATGGCCATAAGCTTTTTGAACCTTTAACCATTACAAAAGTGTCGTTCCAACCGTACATCAAATTAGCATCAATCATCCATTTACGAGATCGTATCAGCGTAATTTTTCATACAAGAGTCATCTAGGTTGATATAAGCGATTTGGACGGTTTAATTTAGTCACATGCCAGACACGTTCAATATCTTACTGCCTCTGTATCAAACATTGAAGTCTGCAAGAGTATGAAATTTTTTCTCTAATGATTAACCTTTGTCTAACAATACGGATTATTTTAATCATTTTGTATTTCGTATTTTCAAACATTGTTAGCGTAGGCTTAAGGAGGATTTATTTGACTCTGTAACCTAGAAATTTATTTACCAGTGGGCCCCTTTTATTTATAATCCACACCATTGAAGTAATGGCCCCAAGATTTCAATTCATAGTTATTCAATCTTGTCTCTTTCTTTTGCTTAATCAGGGCTGTAGATTTGTTTCCATTCTCAACCATTTACTGCAAAACCTAAAATCATAGAGTTAGAAACGTTCTATTGAAGATATATTTACATGATGATCTGCCTAGAATAGAGCACATCAGTTCAAAGGTCTGGATCATGTAACAGTGGGAACACTTGTAGAAATGCACAGTTTAATCCAAGTACCATAGAACCCACTACCGACTCTGGAACGACGCGTGCAACCCAAATTTCCGGACAGGTGAATGTTTTTGTCATATTTCATTCGTTCCTCGTTCCTTTTCATTTGCTGGCCCCAAGTGGCGAAATGAAAAGAGAGGGAAAAAACAAAAGAGAAAACTTAGATACTCTGGAAGAGGACGGTGGATGATACACAAGTACTACTTATAAATTCTTAAAAATTGCATGTGTTACATAATCAGTAAATAAAGCCGTTCCAAATTATGAAACCGGTGCAGACGTATCATGAACCGAAAATTATGCTTATTTGATGATTCGACTTTCGGATTGTGGACATTCATTGGACGGTTAAAAATGAAAAAAAATCAGCGGTCCTATTTGCACAAACAAGTGTCCACGAATCAGGGGTTAATATCATCCGACCCATCGAATCTTGGGATTGTGACTTGGGGACAATTAGGATGGATAATCTAGTCTGTTTATTTGAGTTAGTATTGTCACGTACGTGTATAATGTCCAAATGCCGGCGTATCAAGCGTCGTAGGCAGCCTGAGTATCATATAACTCCAAACAAAAGAGACCGAGGGTGCCTTCTTTCACACGCTGTCACGCTCGCTCTTGAGAGCGAGAGAGAGAAGAGAGAGAGGAGAATGATTCGTGCATGAAAGCACGAACAGAACTCTCAACTTACATCCGAAATATTGTTCTGGAACAATTCATAGGCCATACCATTGTTGTATGCAATCTATATATTTTTTTTGATCCTTTGCTTCTCGTCTGTAGATGTATATAGATAGATAGAGATAGAGAGAGAGAGAGAGAGAGAGAGAGAGAGAGCGAGGGAGAGAGGAATGTCGACGGAAGACGAGAAATTGCTAAAGGAAGCGAAGAAGCTGCCGTGGGAAGAACGGCTTCTTCATAAGAACTGGAAGGTCCGCAGTGATGCCAACATCGACCTCGCCGCCCTCTGCGAATCCATCTCCGATCCAAAGGATCCCCGTCTCCGTGACTTTGGTATCTGATAATCCCCTTCTTCCTTTTTCTAGGGCTCAGATCTGCTCCTTCTCTTCCCTCAATCCATCCCACATGCAATGCACACACCGTACATTGATCGAATGACAGAATGCTTCGACTGATTCACTTTTTGCTGTTGATGATCAGGTCCCCTATTCAGAAAGACGGTTGCCGATTCAAATGCTCCTGTTCAGGAGAAGGCCCTTGATGCCCTAATTGCCTTCCTACGTGCCGCTGATGCTGACGCTGGCAGGTAAACAGCATCTACTTGCTGCATATATCTTGCATGCCTTTAAGATCACTGATCCGTTCGTTTCCGTACATGTATTATTACTTTTGTAGGTATGCAAAGGAAGTATGCGATGTGATCGTTGCCAAATGCCTCACCGGTCGTCCCAAGACGGTGGAGAAGGCCCAGGCTTCATTTTTGCTCTGGGTTGAGTTGGAGGCAGCAGACGTTTTCTTGGTATGCATCTCTCTCTCTCTCTCTCTCTCTCTCTCTCTCTCAAGTGAATCACACTCAATTTCAATTGCTTAGAGACCTGGCCTATTCATAGTCACCTTCCACCAGTAAATCTCACGTAAGCAGATTTCTACGGTACTGCCATTCCATATCAGCATCAAGCATGATATGTGCTAATTAGTTTTCTGTAGGTCAGGTTTGGATGTACTATTGAATCTAATTGCAATAATTATTTCTTTTTTACTGAACTGATACTGATTACACAAAAGTAATTTTGGAACTTAAAAAGATTGCAGTAATTAGCTCCATAAAACAGAATATGATCCACCTTACTATTCATATTGTGGAACTACATTCCAATTTTGATCGATAGAGAGTTGGAGTTTAGAGAACAAAAAAGTTGGGGAGTTTAACGGATGGCAACTGAATTTGTGGAGTGGTTGAGCAGCAGGGTCACTAGTCACTACCAGAGTTCCCAAAACTGCATGTGGAAAACTTCCCAGAGGAGTGGTCAAGAGGCCGTTTTCTAGGGTTTTGGAAGTATTGGGAAGGTCATGGAGGGGGTCATTCCCTAAAGCAGAGAGTTGGCAGCAGTCATGGGATTTGCATTTGTGCGAAAAGAGAATCAGGTGGAGGTGAGTCGTGCTGCAGTTGAGCTGAACAGTAGGAGCTCTGGGGGCCAGGAGGCCCTCTATGTAGAGAACTTGTCATGGCCTTGAGGTCGTGAATCAAGCTGGCCATAGGAATTTGGAGAGAATCGAAAAGGGGGGAAGGGAGCGGAGAAGGGCAGGAGTCCTGAAAGGTGTTCACATGGGGGATATTGTTAGGGTTCAGCGGAGTCGTTTCTTGATGCAGTGGTGAAGAGGCCTTTTGAGAGGGAGGAGGATAAGATTTCTAGGTCCAAGGTAGGGGAGGTGTAGCAAGCAATCAAGGGAGGGTGTGTGTGGAAGGAAGGGCCGAAGGTGCAGCCTGATTCTTATGTGGTGGAGAACTCCTGTAAGGTCCTTCAACGATGCCTGGTTGCTTCGATTAGGGAAGGAGGTTCAATGGCTGATGTGAGTGAATGACTTTCTTCTTACCATGGTGTGGAGAATGTAGACTATCTTCTTACTGTGGTGTGGAGAAGCTTCAACGGTGGACATCATTGCCACCACAATTTTCTGTGGTGTGGTACACTTGAGCCTTACTTCTGCTTCCTTTTTGGGGTCATGCCCTAAAATGACGTATCAAAATGGATGGATGGTGTGGATAAAACTCATACATCATGGCGGGCCCTATAGAGCCCCTGACAATACCTTCCGTCTGGAGGTAACCCAACCCGCGCCCGTAAAAAAGGGAAGTGGATTGGCTGGTGTACTACACACCAGCGACCTGGCTGGTGTGGGTACGTGTCGTGTGAAGACAAGCGCTGACACTCCTTGAGCTTGAGTTGTACGAACGGTTCAAAGGAGATCAAAGTTACATGGCCCCACAATAATGTATTTATTATATCCACATCGTTCATCCATTTGGAGAGATCATTTTAGATCATGAGCCCAAAAATGAGTCATATCCAAAGCTCAAGTGGACCACACCACAAATAGAAATGGGGATAATGATTCTCACTGTTAAAACATTTGTAGGGCCCACCATAATGTTTTTTTTTTTTCCATCCAATCTGTTCATGAGGTCACACAGACCTGGATGAAGAGGTAAAAAAATATCATATTGATCCAAAACTTCTGTGACCCCCAAAAGGGTTTCAATGGTAGACTTTCACTCTCCCATTGCTTTTAGTAGTGTGGTGCACTTGATCTTTCGATCTGTCTTATTTTTCGGCTCAAGCCTTATGATGGGCTCGCCAAATGGACAAACGGTTTGGATATAACACATACCTGATGATGGGACCCACAAAACTTGGTGACGTCAACACACCAGCTAGGTTGGTGGTGTGTGGTACACACCCAATCCGCTTCCTGTTGCGTGGCGTTAGCTCGAGACAAACGGTCCTGTCGTGGGCTTTGTGGGGCACTTTATGTATATGTTTTATCGAATCTGTCCATTCATTATGGAAGATCATTTTATAGCACTAACCTACGAACGGTGCTTCGATTCGAATGGCCCACCAAATGTAGCTTCTGGTAAGGGCGATCTCTTTTACGGGTACCGAAATCCACCTGTTGAAAGTCTCTCTCTCTCTCTCTCTCTCTCTCTCTCTCTTTTCTGAGTTTTTTTGGATAATTATGTTGTCTCGACATCTCGACGCTTTTATCGACGAATTTGGTAGTTGGCTATAGTAGCCTCATGAATGAGCAGGTGTTGTATAGCCAAATTTCTCCAAAAAACAAACAAAATCCTGATAAAAGTGACAGTATCATCGACATCGCACGATGTTTAGCGATACCGAACGATATTTGGCGATGTTGATTGATATATCAATTGATATAAAGTATTCTTTAAAATTTCCTAATTTCTTCGTCTCTTTTGAAGGGTTTTGTATCGCTGGACCGCGATGCTGATAATATCGGCCGATATTATCGATATGTCGAACACCGACTATACTTTATTGCTCATTTGGAGTAGTGAATTAAGTCAATACTTCAAGAGCAACCACTTGTTTTTGGAGATTCTTGATGATTTAGCCTCTTGGGTTAATCATAGTGGGGTTGGAATGAAAAATAGCCATGCTCCCCCGCAATTCGAGTAGAGTGTGCAACAACAATGATATTTGGTAGATCTGTGTGAAGATGGGAGCTTAAATCCTGGCATTGCTCTTTAAGATGTCTACGTTTTCTGCAATGAGTGATAGGAATTTATCTTTATTAGTATAAGAAAGTGGTAGACAACTATCCTTTACAAATCCACTGCAAATGTTGCAGAGTGTGATGAGAACGTGAACAATTGAATGCTGATGGATTGGGCTGATATACTTGTTGAGGAGTTTTGGGATGGATTAGAGCGTGGAAGGGGGCCCAAATATCTTCATAATGGCCAAACCGTAAATCCTTTAATGGACCACATTGTGGCACCCATGGTACACTTTTTGTTCAAAAAAGGGTCTTTTCATGCCATTTACCTTAAGTTATGAATTTTATTGGATGAATTTTGGTTTATTTTTTCCGTTGCTTGTCTCACTTAAGTAGATAGGGGTATTTTAGTAATTTTCATTTAAATGAAGATTTTAGGATTAAGATGATAACACTTAGTTCATTTATGCTTGATGCAAGGCCCGATTAGTGCTCGGGCTTCTCGTTTGTTTTCCTCAATATAAAAATTCAATAAAGAGAAAATGTTTACATCTTTTGGGACAATTTTCTTCTCTACTAGCCTTGGGCGCCAACTCTTCTCTAGTATTTGTGCAAGTGCATACTTTTCACAAGTGGTGTGTGTGATCTAGGTCATCAAACTAGTGAGAGCTTGATTATTTGTTGGTTATTACACTGATTTTTCTTTCTTTTCAAGTGAAAGAATCTTTGTTCTTGGACTTGGTGTGTTTGGGTGTGATTTGGTGCTTGGGTTTGATGTAATTGTGTGTGGTTGATGAATCTCATTCGTTGGCTATACAAGATTTGGTATTAGAGGCTCCACTTCCGCCATTGTTTGTTCTTCCATGAGCTTCTTATTCTATGATCATGCTGCGTAGAGGTAGAGGTCGTGGTGCACAACGAATGTATGGGGAAGATGTAGATCTAGTCGAAGAGAGATTTGCCATCTTAGAGAGGTAACTGCAAACCATCATCCCCAAACAACTCACTACACTATTAGCAAGAAATGAACCACCGACTCAAGAAGATGATAACGATGAGTTGAGCAAGAGTAATATTTACCCATTCCATTGTGAGGCTCTGTTTGTTGAGCCGTTGCAAGCGGGAATGAGAGGGGATCATTATGGATCGAAGTGAAGGTGAAGGTTCTTCTATGTCATGGTAGTATGCATGGGGATGGTTTTTTTTTTTGGATTAGATTGATGTGTTGGAGAGGATCTTTGATTACAAAAATGTGGAGGGAGCAAAAAAGTGAATAATTGCCATGAAGTTGAAAGGTAGGGCTTCGGTGTGGTGGGAACAAGTTTAGGTCACCGGAGAAAGGTGCGGAAAGACCTAGGTGAAAACATGGGAGAGGATGAAGTCTCTCATGAAGGAGGTCTTTCTACCCATTGACTATGTTCAATCTCTTCTCTAGCTATTACAACATATTTGACAAGGAGACAAGACCATAGAGTTCGCGGAAGAGTTCCATCATCTGGTGGCTTGGAATAATTTATTTAAGATTGATGAGCAGCTGGTCACTGCTTTTATTGATGGGTTGCAACCCACTATTGCAGATCAGTTGGGGATTCAGCTGGTGTTTACAATTGCAGAAGCATGCAGGCAAGCCTCCTTATTTGAAAAGAGGAGTAAGGCTAGATAGTATCATGAAAGAGTAAAAATGGGGAATAAGATTCTAGGAAGAGAGGTAGAAGAAGGGAAAGAAGAAGAGAAAGGAAAAAAGAAGAAAAGAAGAGCAAAGGAGAAAACATTAGGGTTCTTTTTAGTCCCCCTTCTCAAATAAGCCCTTTTTTTTGGAAGATATAAATAAACCCTTATTAGACCACATATTACATAAAAGCCCTTCGAACTATATTCTCAACACTCCTCAAGTTGAGTATAGATATCCATCATGCCTAGCTTGCTAGTAACATATTCTAATTTTGTCTTGACTACTCAATGAGAATGTTAGGTAGCTGATTCTTAGTTGTTACAAACGTGAGTAAAGATCTTGAGTGATAACTTGCACACAAATGAAGTGCTTGTCAACTTCAATGTGCTTGGTATGATCATGTTGAACTGGATTTTGTGCGATGATAATGGATGCCTTGCTATCACAAAACACCTTCATAGGAGTCGCTGCCTTGATTCCTAAATCACGAAATATAATGTTCAGCCACAATACCTCTACTACGCGCCTACACCATGTGCCATAGCCTTGTACCTTGCTTCAACACTAGACTTTGCTATCACAATCGATTTCTTGCTTCTCTAAGTGACCAAATTTCCTCCAACAAAAGTACAATATCTTGCAGTCAACTTTCTGTCATCTACACCATAAGCCTAATTTGCATCGATGTTGGTATCTGTGTAGTTAGCCATGACTTACAAATAAAAGGCCATTTCAGGAGATGCCTTCAAATATCTCAAGATTCTTTCAACTGCCTCCAAGTGAGGAACCCGTGGAGCCTGCATAAATTGACTCACCACAGTCACTGCATATGCTATATTAGGTCTTGTGAGAGAAATAAAAGTCGGCCAACCAACCTCTGATACATGTCTTTGTTCGGTAACAATCCCCCTCACTTCGACTTGGCTTATGATTAGGATCAGTGGGAATGTCTTTTGGTTGGGGACCTAGCCTCCTTCAGTAAGTCTATGGTGTACTTTCTTTGAGTTGTAAACATACCATTCTTTGATCAAGCAACCTCTATACCTAGGAAATATTTTAGATTTTCTAGACCTTAATCTTAAATTCTTTTGTCAAAAATTCATTCAAAATTCTCCTAAGAATCATCTCATGTCACCACAGTATCATCCACATAAATAATCAAAACTATAGTTAACTAACCTCGTCACCTCATAAAGAGAGTATGGTCGACGTGACTTTGGGAATAACCAATCCTCTCCACAGCCTGACTATACCTCTCGAACCAAGCCAGAGGAGATTGTTGAAGTCCATAAATCAACTTAACTTATGAACCTTTCCTTCATTAAACCAAGTTTCGGAGCCATATACACTTCCTCCTTCAAGTCTATATGGAGAAACACATTCTTCACATCTAGTTGTTACCACGACCTATAGAAATTAGTAGCAAGTGAAGGTAGAACCTATATGTTCATCTTCACTACAGGTGTAAGCATTTCCTCGTAGTCAATCCCATATGTTTGAGTGTACCCCTTGGCAACAAGCCTGGCTTTATTCCTTTCAATCGACCCATCTGCCTTGTGTTTAATTGTGAAGACCCATTTGTAACCTACTGGCTCCTTTCCTTCATGTAAATCTACTAATTCCCACATTCCATTCTTCATTAACGCCCTAATCTCTTCCATCATAGCTTCACTCTACTTTAGATTAGAGACCTCTTGGAATCTGGAAGGCAAAGAAATAGAAGAAATCTACTTTTCCTCATTTTCCCATAAAGCAGACTTCCCTTCCTGGAGATAAACTCCTTTCTTTCCTCATCATTGAACATTGAACTGATGATTTGAAGGGGCGCTTGTTCTGCTGGGTGGCTAAAGGAAGGCAATCATGATGAGCTTGGTGGTTGGTGTAACAATAATGACATTTGTCAATATGCCATCACCTGTTTACTAAGATCATCGTAGATTATTAATGCGTGCATTCCATTATCGCATAAATATTCCCCCATGGCACACCCAGAATATGGGGCCAAAAATTGCAAAGCATGTATCTCATAGGTGGATTTAAAAAAACCTTACGAATTGACTTGGGTTATGGGTATGATTTTGGCCGTATTGACTGCATCTTTTGATGTAACTGGATTTACCTTCGTGGAAAGACTGATTCATTTGAATCGACATGAGGGTCCAACTCCATTGCATTGCCAGAGCCATGTTGTATATTTGAAACATTTTGACCTCCTTGCTTCTCTCATGGTACAATCCTCTTCCCAAAGACAAGATGGAATAATAGGAGGGAAATAATGCTTCATATGAAATGAACTCAGATATAGGATATCTAAGTACACCATGCTTCCCTTTGCATAAGACAATAGGAGCACTATCTTCAGAGGAAGAAGGAACAAACAAAGGCGAATGATTACCTAGTTCTAAGGAATTAGAATTAGTGAGTGGGCGTGTTGTTGTGATCACCCCTTTTCGACATTTTCTGTATACCTGTAGTTTCTTCGCTTGTGAGTGTTGGGTTGCATCAATAAGTATTAGTAGGCTGCCTTGGATTTACTGGAGTAGTAGTTGGTGGATTGTAACGAACATGACTAGGAAGGGGATAAATTGGAGAAGGATGTGTTTCTTCCAATTCACTACGCTTCTCCTGAAGAAAGGTAGGATCACGAGAAAAATATGGCACATACTCGAAAAAGGTAACATCCATAGTGACAAAACGTTTTCTGGATGTAGGGTCAAAACACTTGTATCCCTTTTGTGTTGAGCGATATCCCATAAATATACCCCGAATGGCTTTTGGATCTAACTTGGTTTGGTCTTGACTCGAGACATGAATGAAACACACATCCAAAGACATGAGGTGGAACAATGAAAGATGGTTGATTTGGATAATGGTCTAGATGCGGGGACTTCAACTTCAATACCCTTGATGGCATATGATTAATAAGATAGGTGGAAATTAACACTAGATCAGTATAAAAATGCTTTGGAACGTGCATCCCTGTCATGAGGCTCTGAATAACTAGAAGAAGATGACAATTCTTCCGTTTTGCCGCTCCATTCTGCTAATGAGTGTATGAACGAGAGCTTTGATGAATCATCCCATACTCTTGTAAATAACCCCGTAATTCACCTTCAAAATATTCTCGAGCATTGTCCGACCAAAATGTTTTTATTTTCTTATCAAACTAGGTGAGTACCATCTTATGAAACCTTTTCATAATATTTGTTACTTCATCACAAGCTTTCATGAGATACACCTAGGTGCAGTGGGAGAAATCATCCACAGTAGAAACGAAATATCGATAGCCATCCATGGATACAATGGGAGAGGGGCCACACATCAGAATGAACAATATGAAATGTAACAAACTTTTATTCAAACATAAGGAAAAAGGTTGTTTTACAATGCTTGGACATTAACAGCGTAGACTCTGACCTAAAACTGACTTAGTTTAAGTCGGGAAATAACAACTTCAATGACTGAAGATACATGTCCTAAATAACTAGCCATAAGCTAACCTGGGCATGATTAAGATCCCTATTAAGACTACTACGTGGCTGCAAGGCTGAAGGAGAACCAACAATGTCCAGAAGGTACAAACCATCCGCTTCATGACTATTGTCAATCATTTTCCTCGTCACCAAGTCTTGGGAATCACAATGATAGGAAATAAAGTTAGACAACATTTTTTGTACGACTACTTACAATAAGCTTGTGGATAAATTTGGAATGAGAAAAACATAAGATAGAGACAAGTGATCATTACGCTTGATATCACCCTTCCCAATTCCCAAAGATAGAGGATATGATCCATTAGCAATTCTCACTTCATCTCTTCTAGAATATACTGTATGAAGAAAAGATGGATGACAAATAGACTTGTCATGTGATTAGTCACACTTGAATCAATGGTCTAGGTTGGGCTGGATGAGGAGTGACAAACAAGGTTAGCAGATATGTGTACGTGATTGTGCGAATCAGTCAGAAGTAGATTAACTTTTCATTTTAGAGAAGTAAACGACAAAGGTGGTCTAATTCCACAATAGATAAACTTTCCGACATCGACGAGGGCTACCCAGTAGGAGGGGATGTTATGGAAGAAGAGTTAGCACCCAAGGAAGGAGCAAAGGCGCCAACAGAGGTGGCTGTCTAGAACGGTTGAACTTCACTGGTTTATGATGAAGATCCCAACAAGTCTCTTGTGTATGGCAGGTCTTCTCATAATGGTCGCATCCCAACTTATCCTTCTCATTAGGTGCTGTGGTCTTTCGATTAGATCCTTTTCCACCTTTAGAATAACCAGAAGAGATTGCAAGAGCTGAATAATTGCTGTTGGAAGGAATTGGAACTCGCCACGGTAGAAAAGGATTTGATGATTATAGTGTGGAGAAAAGAGGAGAAGAGTGAGAGAGAAGAACAAAGAGGAGAGTTTGGGGAAAATGTTGTGTGTAAGCTAACATGCCTTTTCACACAATGTTTATTATAATAGATCACATATAGTACATTGCAGGAGAAGAGGAAAGTTTGCACATCCACTTATATTAGAAGAGCCACTAAACACACACACACACACACACAAAAAATACTACATCTGGTGCTACAAATGCAACAAAGTTGGGCATATTTCCTCCAAATGATAGGAAGTGACAGGTCAATTTGGTTGGCGTTTCCAAAGCAATTGTGGAGGTACAGTTGGTTGATAATGAGGGTGAGGCCAATGGGGGAATGCATGATGCGAAATATGATTCTAACGGTGGAGACGATCAAATATATGGCGATGGTCTAGAGATGTTGGTGATCCGAATGGCTCTTCTTGCACCTAAGGAAGATGATTAGTTGTGGACTAATATCTTCTAGACAAGCTGTATAGTGAATGAACAAATTCTATGGAGTGATTGTTGGTGGGAGCAGATGTAAAAATGTCATCTCGAAGAAGGTCATAGAAAAGTTTCAGTTGAAGATCGAGAAGCATCTGGTTCCATACTGACTTGCTTGGTTTAAGCAAGATAGTGAGGTAAAGGTTTTCTGTTGCCATTTGGCTTCATTCACTAATGGTAAAACCTATCATGAGAATGTGTAGTGCGATGTAGTCCAAGGGATGGGTGTGTGCCACATATTGTTAGGTTGACCATGGTAGTAGGGTCGGTGGACCATTCACAATAGTTGGGGAATACAAACACCTTCATGAAAGATAATAAGAAAATATTATTGAAACCCATGAGAGAGATGATTTGTGTGAAACTCACAACTATGGGGGGTGTTAGTCTTCTGTCCCGTGCATGGTTTTTGGAGGAAATTGAGGGCCATGATGTGGTTTATATGTGGAAAAAATATTAGTCTTGCCACCCTTATGAGTAAATTAACGGAAGACCTAGTTGGTGATTACAAAGATGCATTCTCAGATGAGCTACTTTCAGGATTACCATTGATGATGGATATCCAATATTGCATTAACTTGGTGTTGGGGTTGAGTTTACCCAACCCAACAACTTACAGGATGGGTCGGAAAAAGCATGATGAATTGAAATGACAAGTCACTGACTTAATCGTAAATGGATACATTAGGGAAAGTATTTGCCCATGTGCAGTCCTGGCTCTATTTGCACCTAAAAAGGATGGCATGTTGAGGATGTGCATCGATTAGAGTGCCATCAACAAGATCACCATAAAATATCAGTTCTAGTACCCTGATTGTATGACATGTTGAATATGCTTTCAGGGGCAAAAATCATTTCTAAGATAGACTTACGAAGCAGATATCCTCAAATTCGGATCCACTTGGGTGAGGAGTGGAAGATTGTATTGAAAATGCGGGATGGGTTATATAAATGGTTGGTGATGCCGTTTGGTCTCTCTAATGCACCAAGCACGTTCATGAGAGTGATGAACCAGGTGCTACTACCCTACATTGGAATGTTCTTAGTGACACCTTTTGATGACATCCTAATTTACAGTTCGGAGATGCACGCCCATATGCATCATCTACAAAGTGTATGTGACGCTTTGAGATAGGAACCGTTATATGCTAACCCAAAAATGTAGCTTGGGAATGGATTGAGTTGTGCGTTTTTATTTATTTATTTATTTTTATTATTTTTTTAATTTTTAATTTTTTATATAAGGGATATCTTCATTAAATGAGAAAAGACTATACAAAAATTCGGACGGAACTGTCAACCTAAACAAAAAAACAGGCCCGCCTATCATGAGACAAAGCAAAAGGAGGGTTATCCCTCTCTCAAACTACCCAAACCTACTTTATCCATAAACAACAGACCTCTAGAGATAGAGCAGAGATCGGATTGGGATCGGTAGAATGTAGGCGTTTGACAGTCGCTGCCCCTATGAGCTAGAGCGTCGGCTACCGCGTTAGCTTCCCTAGGGACGTAAGAAAGCTTGACCTCCAAGTTGCCCATGGGCACTTTGATTCTGGCTTTCCAGTACCAGATGGTCCAAGCTGGAGAGATGATGTTGGAGAGGGTCTCTATCATGGACTTGGAGTCACTCTCAACCTCCACCTTGGAGAAACCCAACTTCACACTCTGAGAGAGCCCCTCCTAGATAGCTTTAATTTCAGCCTGGGGGTTGGAGCCAAATCCATAACCGGTTGAGAATGCAAACAAAAAATCACCTGCGCAATTCCTGCAGACGCCGCCACGCCCAGATGGCCCAGGGTTCCCAAGGGAAGAGCCATCGACGTTGATTTTGATCCAGCCGCTCGTGGGTCTTGCCCATTTGACCACATGGACAGATTTCGGGCTTGCTGACCTCCCCTAGATCCCTAGAGCTGAAAGGGTTACAGTTGTAGAATGATTTAAGACTTTCGGGAGAGGGAGAGGGGCTGTTCAAGGTGAACCAGTGGAGGACCTTGCCAATCACCTTATCAACGCAAATCGGGGAGTCTTCAAAGGGAGCTAAGTTTCTGGCCATCCATAATTCCCAGAAAATGAGAGGGGTGAGGCCCCTTAGAATTTGCAAACGGTGAGAGTGGGCAGAAGACGTCCACCATCTGGCAGCCAAACTGCGGGCTGTTGCGTGGGCTGAATGGTGCATGCTGAATAGGGGGTGGAAATAGTTCCACACCTTTGTGGCTGGGATGACCGAGGAGAAGATGTGGTCTATTGATTCCACATGGGGGGGAAGGGGCAAGTGGCAACAGTTGCATTTCGACTCCAAGGAGATGCCTTTGGCTTGGGTCTTGCTGTCCACAGGGACCACGTTGTGGATGATTTTCCAAGTGAGGAGAGATATTTTTGGCGGAAGTTTGTGGCGCCACACCCATTTGGACCATGAATTCTTAACCCCTGCATGTCTTGAAATCTGCCAAGCCGATCTAACGTCGAATTCTCCCGAAGGAGAGTCGATCCAAATCCGCCTATCCTCCATAGTGGAGGTGCAGATACCTGCGTCTGTTATGTGGTCTATTACCACTTGGGGGAGGAGGACCCGAGTTCCTGTGGGGTCATGCCAACCCTACAACCCAATGAAACTACTGACCTGATGGGAAAGAGGGGTAGACGCCTGCAACCTCCAATCTACCTCCCAAAAGTTGCAATTGCCACGACCGATGAGCCAGTGAGATTGGGCATTGATAATAGGAAAGTCTTTGCGGATTTTTTTCCATGGGGGAGGCGAAAGGCACGAGGCTCAAACCTCCTGGAGAGTGAAAGTCGATGGAATATTTGGCCCTCATGAATTCTGCCCATCAGCCGTCCTTTCCTCTGCGTGTCATTGTCCAAGCCATCTTCATCCTGAAGGCTTTCCTCATACTGCTAAGGTCTTTAACTCCCAGCCCACCTTCAACCTTTGGCATCGCAATGGACTTCCAGCTAACCTAGTGACAGCGTTTGCGGGTACCCTCCCAGCCCCAAAAGAAATCTGAGAAGGCGCGCTTCAGGTCTCCAAGCAGGGCAGTTGGAGCGTCAGTCACTGCCATAATGTGGATTGGAATGCTGGATAGGACATGGTTGATCAGCGTCGAGCGGCCCGCTTGGGACAAAATTCTGTCTTTCCAGCTAGATATTCTGCGCTAAATTTTCTCCACCAAAGAATGGAAATATGCTCTACGTGTTCTTCCCTTGAAGATTGGAACTCCGAGATAGGTGAAAGGAGTCACCCCTTGGTTGAAACCCAGGATCCTCTGAGCAGTCCTGGAACGAGTGAGAGTTTGGCCCGTCGAAAGAATGAAAAAACTCTTATGAGTGTTGATTTTTTGACCCGATGCACATTGGTATTGGGATAGGAAACTCGCAATACTTTTCAGCGAAGAGCAACCTCCATTGGCGAGGAGGACTATCATCTGCGAAGAGGAGATGAGAGATGAGGGGGTAGTTCCTACGGGTTGCCCCTGTCAATCAGATGTTTGAAACCTTTTCTTAACACCTTTGCCGCTAGGATGAAGAGGCCGGGCGAGATGGGATCCCCCTGACGAAGACCTCTAGAGGACCGAAAGAACCCACATGGTTCCCCATTGACTAGGATGGAGAACCAAGAGTTATTTCAGCATTTTTCGACCAAGCCAATCTAGCTACTCCCAAAATCAAACCGCCAGATCGTCGCTTTTAAGAAACCCCACTCGAGCCTGTCATAGGCTTTTTCCATGCCCAGTTTGATGAGGATATTCCCACCTCTCACTTTTCTATCAATGTTGCGGAAGATTTCTTGGGCCAACACACAGTTTTCCGAAATGGCTCTCCCTTGGACGAGAGCCCCTTGCTCGATGGAGACAATGCTGGGCAGGTCTTGCTCAGCCTGTTAGCTATTATCTTGGAAAAAATCTTGTATACACAGTTACACAAGTTGATGGGGAGGAAATTCGAGAACTTTTCTGGCGCTGGGGATTTTGGGATGAGGCATATCAGTGTCACTGTGAAGGCTCTTGGGATAGAATCTCCTCTGAAAAGGCTCCTGGCTACTAGGAGAAGATCATGGCCCACAATATCCCGGCAACCCTGAAAGAAAGCCCCTGTGAAGCCATCCGAACTAGGAGCTCCATCGGGTGTATGCCCCTTCACTGCTGCCTGCACCTCTTCCAGCAATGGATCTTCCATCAAAGACCTGTTATCTTCATCCGAGACACTGGAGGGGATCACGTCAAGGAGATCACCCAGGCTGGGAGGGTCAGCCTGCATGAGGGACGAGAAAAATTTAGTTGCAGCCCCTTTAATGGCGTCTTGATTGTCAGCCACTACTGCTCCCTCGAGTTTGATTTCATGGATTGTGGCTCTTCTTGGACGCTCAATAGTCATACTGTGGAAAAACTTAGTGTTCTGGTTGCCTTCCTGCAGCTAGTGGTTCCTTGATTTCTGCTTCCAATAAATCTCCTCGCAAAGCTCACAATGGGCCAGCCTGTCCTTGGCCAGTTGCAGTTGCTGATGAACTTTTGTGTCATACGAACTGTGAGCCGAGGCCTCAGCCCTGGTGAGGTCCTCTTCTACCTCCCGAACCCTTTGGAAGACGTCCCCGAACGTGTTCCTGTTCCAGCTCCCGAGCGCCCGCTTCACTTTTTTCAATTTGTTTTGTAGGACCAACATCGGGTCTCCCACAAAATTAGCAGTCCAGTTCCTGCGCACAAGGTCGTGGAATGACTCATGTTGCAGCCACATACGTTGGAACCTGAAAGGCTTGGGGAAGGTTTTAGGCTGGGCAGGGAAGGATAGGAGGAGGGGAGCATGGTCTGAGTGTAGTCTGGCCAAGTGCTGAACCTGAAATTAGGGGAAAGTGGTTAGCCATCAGTTGTTACAACAGACTCTAACCTGGCCCAAACCCTCGCTTGGCCCATTTGATTGTTGCACCACGGGAATTTGTTCCCCAAAAAACCCACGTCAATTAGCCCTGCCTTGTTGAGCCCTTTGGCGAATTCAGAAGAGCTGCGATGGTCGAAGGGGCTTGCCCCTCTCCTTTCTGCTGAGGATAAGACAACATTGAAATCACCCGCTACCACTTAGGGGATCGAGGAACTTGTCGCTAATAGGCTGAGTTGGTCCCACAGGTCCCTGCGCGTGATCCTCGAGCACTTCACATAGACGAAGGTGGCTAAGGTTATAACTGATTTGCCCTAAAAACTCAATGCCAAAGTAAGCATCTGGTTTGTTGCTGAGATGCGGTCAACTGTAACGGCGAACGTGTGATAGATCCACACTAATCAAGTTGTGTTTCTTGGCCATGTGGTGAGTGCAGAAATGGCCTGCACCGTAGAAGTACATGATATGCGGGTTTCTTTGGATTGGCTACTTTCTATCATCGATTTATTAGAAACTTTGTACACTGGCTGCTTCTTTGCCAGATTGTTGAAAAATGGATAATTTGGGTGGTCAACAACGATATAGAAGAGTTTTGAAACCATGAAGAAAAAGTTGACTGAAGCACCCATTTTAGCTTTGTCGGACTTTAATAAGGTGTTCTAGGAAGATTGTGACGCGTCCTACATTGGCATCAGGGCGATACTCGGCCAATGTGGCGGCCCATAGCTTTTTATAGTTAAAAGCTAAGTAATCCAAGGGTTGGTATTTTACATATGATGTGGAGTTCTATACGATTGTATAAGCCCTCCATCATTGGAGAGATTACTTGGTGCAACACGAGTTTGTATTCTTCTCCATTTGTGAAGCTTTGAAATATTTGAATGGCATTAAAAACTTAATCGACATCATGCGAAATGGTTATCTTACTTGAAGAAATTCACCTTCACTATGAAGCATAAGGCAGGCACAAAATCGGGCAGTGAATGCATTGAGTCGCAAGAGGAGCTTATTGGTTGTGTTGCAAGCTAAGGTGGTTGACTTTGATTGCTTTGTGGATATGTATGTTGGTGAACAAGATTTCGGGCAAATTTGGGCTGAAATGGAGAGCGAGCAACAAGGTGGATATACTTTACATGATTTTTGTTTTTGTTTTCTTTCTTTCAGGGCACGAGATTGTGCATCTCGAATTGTTCTCTTCAGGAGAAACTATTGGCACAAATTCATGCCTGATCATTATTGGGGCATAAGGGTTGAGATATGACTCTTGCGCTGATTGAAGAAAAGTACTATTGGCTACAATTGAGGAGAGATGTGTCTAGGTACTTGAAAAGGTGCTAGATATGTTAGACAACTAAAAGGCATGCACATAATGCAGGATTGTATATGCCATTACCTATTCCACAGACACCATGGGTGGACGTGAGCATGGATTTCATATTGGGTTGTTGTGTACACAACGTGGTAGCAATTCTATTTTCGTTATTGTGGATTGTTTAATGGCCCACTTTGTTCCATGTAGGAAAACTAGAGATGCAGTCCTACATTGCAAGTTTATATTTTCGTGAGGTAGCGAAGTTGCACGAGGTGCCAAAGAGTATTACTTTGGTCTATGATGGCAAGTTGGTCAGTCATTTTTGGTGGACATTATGTAGATAGTTCATGTACCAGTAATGCTAATCATCCACAAATCGATGGGCATATAGAGGTAGTAAACCGGAGTTTGGGAAACTTGTTGCGCACATTGGTATAGGACATGCCAAAGTGGTGTGACTTAACCTTTCCACTGAGCCAAGAACAAGACTACTCAGAAGAGCCTATTTGAAGTGGTCTTTGATGCTAAACCTTCGAATGTGGTTGATCTTATTCTTGCTGGGCATGGGACGAGTGGACTCGGCAGACTTGACTTGTCCGACTCATTCAGACCCGACTCGACCCCAACTGAGTGGGTGAGTTAATCCATACTGAGTAGAATGCGCCCAATCCGAATTCAAACTGAGTCGAGTCCGGGTCACCCATTAACTCGACTCGACTTGACCTGAAATCCGACTCGGTACTAACTCGACTTGATCCAAAACTCGACTTGACTCGGGTTCAGATAGTATATATATTAAAAAAAAAAAAAACTCAATCTAACCTACCCGCCACATGCCCGCACTTGACTCGACCTCTCCCTACCTCTCTCGAGACCGACAACCACCCACCACCACCACCAGGCCATCCTCCTCTCTCTCTCTCTCTCTCTCTCTATCTGTACTCCCTCCCTCATCTCCCGCACAACCACACTCGACTGTCCGTCTGTCTTGACCCAACAACCACCATAGCTTGGCCGCTCGTCTCGACTCAGCAGCTCGTCCACACCCACCTGGCCCACCCGCTCGCTGCCAACTCTCGACAACCACCCAACTCTCCAAATCAACTAATCAAGGTAATTTGTATAGTTCTATTTCATGATTTTCATCTATTTTAATTTGGGGGGTTTTGTGAAATTGGGGTTGGGTAGGGTTGAATGTCCAAATTGGAATGGGTCGGATGCTTGTATTTGGTCCAGGCTAGCTCGGGTGTGTTTGGGCTAGCTCGGGCTAAGCCATTTTGAAACCCTAATCCCTAACCTTGAACCTTAAACCCTAACCCTAAACCTAAATCCTAAACCTAATTCCTAAACTTAAACCCTAAACTCTAAACCCAAACCCTAAACCCTAAACCTAAACCTTAAACTTAATCCTTAAACCCTAAACCTAAAACCTAAACCCTAAACCCTAAATCCAAACCCTAAACCTAATCCCTAGACCCTAAACCTAAACGTAAACCTAATCCCAAACCCTTATTCCCCCAACCCCTTATTGCTTAGCTTATTATTGTGCATTAAACAGTTAGCTTAATGTGGTTTATTTTTGTGAATTAGACAATTAGTGGTTTATTTTTGTGAATTATGGATTACATTGCTTATTGCTTGGCTTATTATTGTGCATTAGACAGTTAGCCTAATGTGATTTATTTATGTGAATTAGATAATTAGTTGCCCATTTGAAGATTTCTATGTGGCTAGGCATAGATATAATGTGTTTTTGTTGGCATCGAAATCATTCCAATTGTCCTATTTTGGACAGTTCAATGTTAGACAGATAGTATGCTTTCATATAACTTATTTAAATGCTCATGCTTTTTATGCGCTCCATCTCTCCATTTCTCTTTGGATATGTTTTTTCCTTTTTATTTATCATGTCAAATATCTTCACATTGCTTAGATATTTGGCATGAGAATGAAATAGAAGATCAACTTATCTGGAGAGACGTGGGGAGATGCTACCAGAATTTTGGCATGAGTGTTTTAATGGGAATATGAAAGTAGTACAATCTATCCAGCCTTGGATGGGTTACTAATTTAGGGTTTAGTATAGACTTTTAAGGCATTATAGTGCTAATCTGGTTTAGTATCTTTCAATTAGTAGATGACTAGTGAGGAAATCTCAATACCCTCAGCGGTTTGTCAATCACTTCGCCGGTGATCTTGGATGAAGGATCAGGTCTACAAGATGAAGAGGTGCCCATTGAGATTAGTACCTCCAGAATTCAGTAAAAGGTAAAAAAGATCGGTAGTGTGGGAATATTTTGAAGAAGTAACCCTAAAGAATGATATGGTGAAGATACAGTGCAAGTACTGCAAGGCTCAATATGCTAAACAAGTAAATGGGTCGACCACAACTCTAAAGAAATACCTATTCAACTGTCATAAAAAAGTGAGAAGCCAGACCTCAGGCCAATAAACACTTCATTTACCCAATCTGTGGTGGATCCGTCGTAAGGTACCTATAAGTATAACAGGGACCATGTGAATGAGTTGATGACCAGATTTATTATTGCAAATGAAAAACCATTTCAGATGGTAGAGAGTCCATCTTTTGTCAAATTAGCCAGAGGCCTTAACCCTAGATACGAGGTCTCTCGTACAACAATAAAGAGAGTGTGCGTGAAGATGTATGGAAGCGAGAAGGTCAAGTTGAAAGGACAGTTGGCATCGGTTTCCCGAATCAGCCTTACATCATATTTATAGACGACATCCAGTCAATGAAATGGGTATATGTCTCTAATTGCCCACCACGTTGATGCTGAATGGAGGCTCTGCAAAAGAGTTATAAACTTCTGCCATCTTGCTCTTCCTCACACTGGTTTGATGATTTCAGACTGCATCTACATATGCTTTGTGGAGTGGGGCATCGAGAAGAATATCTCCTCGATAACTTCAAATAATGTCTCTGCAAACGATGGTGTGATAACGATTTTGCAAACTAGTTTAGGGCCACCGTTGACTTGTATTTTGGTGAAAAAATATTTCATGTTAGGTGTTGTGCCCATATCCTAAACTTGATTGTATAAGATGAGCTTAAAATAGTTGAGCCAATGATCGAGAATATAAGAGTGTGAAGTACAGACGAGGGTCACCTTCATGATTAAATACATGGAATGAGATCGTGAAATGGTTAAATTTGTCATCTCAAAGGATGAAGTTGGATGTCATGACATGTTGGAATTCAACTTACGAAATGTTAGATTCAGCGATAGCTTTCAAAGATGCATTCTCTCACTATGTGGAGCGTGATAGTTCCTATTAGTGGTTGCCTTCTGATGATGATTGGACAAGAACTGAAGTAGTTCACAAGTTTTTTTTTTCGGTTTTTTGACACAACGAAGATCTTTTCAAGAAGCAAGTATCCAACAACAAATATATTTATGCTAGAACTTTGGAGAGTAAATAATGTTTTACACAAGTTGTAGTGGACCAGATTTTCTCCAAATGATGACTACGTGTATGCAGTTAAAGTTTGATAAGTATTGGTCTGAGTGCAGTTTGGTAATGGCCGTTGCAGTTGTTCTTGATCCTCGATACAAGATGTTCATGGTTATATTCATTTTTAAAAAGCTGTATGGTGAGAAGAGTGCCACTTAGGTCGATAAGATTCGTGATGCAGTCTGAGACCTGTCCAATTTCTATGTAGAAATTTTGGGGGCTGGAAAAGACAATACCTCATGTCAGACTCCTCAAGTAGGTTCTAGTTCTAGTGTTGCTGCACGATCGACAATTTCATGTCTTTAATGGCACAAGTTGAGACCCAAACACAGACAACCCAAATAGAACTTGACAACTATCTCAAGTAGCCACTTATCCGTAGGCCCCATGGTTTGGAGCAGGGGCTGGGGCGTGAAGGCAAGGCGGTGATCTCAGGGGATACAAAGGAGGTCTGGATCGAGAGTCTACGTAGAATGGAATGCCGAGGTGAGATACTAGCCCAGTTTCCACATGGATAACATCCTCATTTGGAATGCTTGAGGGGTGGGAAACTCTCCCACCATAAGAACTCTCAAGAGGCTAATCAGAAAATTCCAGCCAGCACTCGTAGCCATTCTCGATCCAATGCTTCGTGATGATAAGTGGACCCGCATAGGCCTGAAGCTGGGTTTCCACTCGTCTTGCTCAAATGCGTCTAACGGTGGCAAGGTGTGGATTTTCCACTCATCTGCGCTCTCCTCCGCAGTCCTGGAGGCCTCGGACCAGATGTTATCCATCGAGATTGGCCCCCACTCCTCCACTGATAGAGTCTTGATATCTGTCGTCTACGCCAAGTGCTC
Organism: Magnolia sinica; assembly: GCF_029962835.1. Classification (NCBI taxonomy): domain Eukaryota; kingdom Viridiplantae; phylum Streptophyta; class Magnoliopsida; order Magnoliales; family Magnoliaceae; genus Magnolia; species Magnolia sinica. The sequence continues at coordinate 29,763,805 of NC_080587.1, forward strand.
GAGAGCTTTGAGGAGGTTAATGTGGGATGACCTGGCAAGGATAGGATCGACCTATGCTTTGCCGTGGCTAGTTATAGGAGACTTCAATGCAGTCCCCTCGAAGAGAAGAGGCTCCTTGGCTAGTTTCGATTCCCATAGCGCTTCTGATTTCGCCTAGGGCCTCACGGGTGTTAAGCAGAAAACATCCGTAACTTTGACTGAGATCATTGATAAAGACAGTCAAATCCCTTGATCTTCTCCAACAACCTTAACAAACCTGATCTACAGTCTCTCTTTTGTATTTTTAAATTTCAAATCAAATGTTTGTTAGGGTTGTTATTAGGTTGTTATTTCCCTCTTTGTTTGTAAATTCAAATCTCTTGTAACCTATAATATCCTAAGTGTATATATATGCAATATACCTCACAGATCTGGTCATGAAGCCAAAATTCCAAATAGTTCAATCTCTGTCATGGTATCAAAGCCCTTGACTCACGTCTGATCCATATATTTTCTCCTATCCCATCCTCATGGCTTCCTCTTCTTCAAACTCTCATGCTGTTGCTTTTGTTGCTCCTAACCTTAGTCGACTTGTTTCGGCTAAGCTTGATGGGGAGAATTATTTCATGTGGTTATCACAAATTGTTCCTGTACTCAAAAGTAATGATTTGATGGGCATTGTGGATGGTTCAAAACCGTGCCCAGATAAGTTCCTCTCACATGATCAGGGAAGACAGACCTCTAATCTCAATCCAGCTTTTCTTTTATGGCACAAAAAGGATCAGTTTGTTCTTAGTTGGATTAATGCCACTCTTTCTCATAAGGTGGCACCCTCAGTTTTGTGGCATCACTTCTGCAAAGGCTGCTTGGACTACTTTATTCAACAAGTTTGCCTCTCAGTCCAAATCTCGGATTGGCCATCTGAAGAGAAGACTTCAGTCCCTATCTCAAGGCTCTAGAAATTGTTCCACTTATCTAGATAATACAAAGGAGATTGTGGCAGAACTTGGTGCACCCGAGAAACACATTGATGATGATGATCTGATTAATTATATTGTCTCTGGTTTGAATCCTTCTTTCCTTCCTTTTATCACATCTCTTTCTATTGCTTCTCGAGATAGAATTATCTCTTTTGAAGATTTTCAAGCTGAACTGCTATCCAATGATCTCTTACTTGAGCACCAATTCAAAACCAAGTCACCTGACACCAATAACTTTGCCTTCTTTGCCTGAAAACCTCAGCATCAAAATTCCCAGCAGAACAACTTTCCTCCACGCTCCAACCAAAATTCTCAGCACCAAAACTTCACTCAAACATTTAACCGCAAGCCCAAATATCCCGGAAAATCAAACCAGCCCTCATTGCAAACACCTTACCACTCTTCAGCTCCTAAATAGTCCAACCAGCAGCCTTATTAGTTTCCAAAACCCAATCAGCAGCAGCAACAGCCATTCAGCACCCTCAGATCACCCTGTTAGATCTGTGGCAAGTCTAATCATAGAGCTCTTCACCGCTTCCACCGCATGCACTATGCTTACCAAGGTGGACATCCTCCAGCTCAACTGGCTGCAATGGTTGCACACTTTAATGCCACACAAGAAGGTGAAGAGACCTTGTTTGCTGACAGTAGAGCTAATTAGCACATCACGACCAATCTGGAGCAGATGACACTCTATCAACCTTACACTGATCAAGAGAATGTTGCTGTTGGTAATGGACAAGGTTTGAGTATCCATAACACTGGTTCTACCACTTTTCACTCCTACTTCCAAACTTAAACTAGATCGTGTTCTTCATTGTCCTCAAGCTTGTGCAAATTTACTTTCCATCAATCAATTCTGTCTAGATAACCATTGCTTCTTTATACTCACTGGAACTCACTATTTTGTGAAGGACAATCACAAGGGGCAGACATTGCTGGAAGGCAGGAGTAGTGGTGGATTGTATCCTCTCAAGTTGCAGAATTTAGATCTCAATAAGCCGCTTGCTATGGCAGCCGTTGTAGGAGTTAAAGCACCTGTTTCAGTTTGGCATTCTAGATTAGGGCATGCTTCCAATTCAGTTGTATCGTTTTTGTTGAACAAACACTCTCTTCCTTTTGTTGGTTCTTTAAATAATTCTGATGTTTGTGAACCTTGCCGATTTGGCAAAAGTAAACAACTTCCTTTCTCTAATTTTTTGCGAACTTCTAGCTCTCCTCTTGAGCTTATTCATTCTGATGTGTGATCTTGTTCCACCAAATCTCTTGGTGGTTGTCGTTATTATGTTATATTTATTGATGATTTTTCTCGTTATTCTTGGCTTTATCTTATTCATAACAAATCAGATGTGTATGTTTGCTTTGGTAAATTTAAACTCCCAATTGAGAATCAATTGTCTTGCAAAATCAAGCAACTTCAAACTGCTGGAGGTGGGGAATACATGTCCAAACACTTTCAATTGTTCGTTCAAAACAATGGGATCTATCATAGAGTCACTTGTCCACACACACCTCAACAGAATGGAGTGGCCGAGAGAAAACATACACACGTCACAGAAATGGGGTTATCTTTGTTGGCTCAATCTCACTCATGTTCTACTTATTGGGTTGATGCTTTTCTTACAACCATTTTTTTCATTAATCGGCTACCTATAACTATTCTTGATAATTAAACTCCTTATTTTAAGCTGTTTGGTACAGATCTTGATTATTCAGCCTTGCGATCTTTTGGCTGTGCATGTTATCCTCTCCTACGGCCTTACTCTAACAAACTGATGTTTAGAACTAAGAGGTGTATTTTCCTAAGTTACAACTCCAATAAAAAAGGGTGCAGGTGTCTTGATCCTTCTTCTCACTGGACATACGTGTCTCGGCATGTTGTGTTTAATGAATCTAAGCTTCTTGCAGCTAAAGAAGTGTAGTCCATCTCTACCTTTAACAACATATCTTCCCCGATAGGTACATCTCCTCCCATTCCTTTTTATTTCAAAGTTTGATTTATCTCATTCTCCTCCTATTTTTTCTCATCCTAATCCTTCTCCTACAGTCACTGAAACACCTTCCTCTACCAAATCAGATTCTCCTCCTACCAATATATCCACTTCTAACCCTCCATCTCAATCTATTCCTTTGTCCATTTCAGCTACCCTTGCACCTAGCATACCTTCCTCGCCTCCTATAAACACTCAACCTCCAAAATTGCATCTTATGACCACTAGATCCCAAATAGGCACCCTCAGAACCCGTGAGTTTCCTAATTTCACCTCCTTCCACTCCACTAAACACCCACCTATGGCTCTAACCAGTACTATGGTACCTCTTGAACTTAGTTCTTACAAACAAGCATCTCTTGATCCGGCTCGGTGTCATGCCATGCAAGAGGAGTATGATGCTTTGATGGCCAATAAAACCTTTGGCTATCAACAAGAAAGTGGTATAGACTACACTGAGACTTTTAGTCCAGTCATCAATGGGTGAGGTTGATCGATTTAAGGCAAGGCTGGTAGCTATTGGCTGTCAACAAGAGAGTGACATAAACTATACTGAGACTTTTAGTCCAGTCATCAAGACTGCAACTATTCGGATTGTTCTTACTCTTGCCATTCAGTTTGACTGGACTATCACTCAGCTGGCTGTTTCTAATGCTTTCTTACATGGAGTGTTACAGGAGGAAGTATATATGGAGCAACCTAGAGGTTTTGTTAACTCAGAATTTCCTGATTATGTCTGCAGACTTAAGAAATCGCTTTATGGCCTGAAATAGGCTCATCAGGCCTGGGTTATGAAGTTGTCCCAGTCACTCTTGGAGTTTGGTTTTACCTCATCCACTGTGGATTCCTCTTTGTTTGTTTATCACAACGATGATGTTCATTTATTCTTTCTCATTTATGTTGATGACATCTTAGTGACCGGGACACATCAGGCCATGATTTCTTCCCTCATCAGTCAACTCCAGCTTCAGTTTAAGATGAAGAACCTTGGTGACTTGCATTTCTTTCTTGGCATTCAAGCTCACAGGGACTCTTCACCCGTCCAGACATCTCATTCTCTGTCAACCAACTCTGCCAATTTATGCACTGTCCCACTTCCTCTCATTGGTCTGCAACCAAAAGAGTACTAAGATATCTTAAGGGGAGTATTCATCATGGCTTATGGTGCACAAAAGGTCCTCTGTCTCTTGAGGCCTTTTGTGATTCTGACTGAGCAGGGAATCCTGATGACTGTCGATCGACTACAGGCTATGGTATTTTCCTTGGCTCATGCTTGGTGTCTTGGTCAGCTAAGAAACAACCTGTGGTGGCTCGGTCTAGTATTGAAGCTGAGTACCGAGCTCTTGCCTTTGCCACTGCTGAGTTGTATTGGATACGGATGCTCCTGCAGGCTCTTTGCATTCCACTTGCTGCTGCTCCTATTCTTTGGTATAATAACATTGGTGCTTTAGCCTTGGCTTCCAATCCTGTTTTTCACGCTAGAACTAAGCACATTGAGGTTGATTTTCATTTCATTCGGGAGAAGGTTGCTAACAAGGACATTTCCCTTCAGTTCCTTTCCACACAAGACCAGCTTGCTGATGTGTTCACTAAGGGGTTAAGTTTAGCTCGGTTTTGTCTTCTTAGAGACAAGTTGCTGGTGTGTCTCCCCTCCTCCAGCTTGCGGGGGGATGTTAAGCAGAAAGCATCCGTAACTTTGACTAAGATCACTGATAAAGACAGTCAAATCCCTTGATCTTCTCCAACAACCTTAACAAACCTGATGTACAGTCTCTCTTTTGTATTTTTAAATTTCAAATCAAATGTTTGTTAGGGTTGTTATTAGGTTGTTATTTCCCTCTTTGTTTGTAAATTCAAATCTCTTGTAACCTACAATATCCTAAGTGTATATATTTGCAATATACCTCTCAGATCTGGTCATGAAGCCAGAATTCCAAACAGTTCAATCTCTGTCAACGGGTGCGGGTCTCCTTGACGCTCGCTATAGAGGGAGCAGATTCACATGGTGTAACAATCATGAGGGCCTTGCTCGTATCTAGGCTAGACTGGACAGGGCATTCTGCAACAATCGCTGGCTGCATTCCTTTCCATCCTTCTAGGTGAATCATTTGCTCAGACTGAACTCGAACCACAGCCCCCTCCTTTTTATCATGCCCCCCTCCAAAACCTTCCGTCCTAAGACCGTTCAGGTTCCAGCGCATGTGGATCCTGCACGACTAATTCTAGGATCTGGTTAAAAGGGCCTGGGGTCCAGACATTCAGGGGGACCCTTTGATTATTCTCCTCAGCAAACTGAAGAATGTCAAGCGCGCTTTGAAGACTTGGAACAAGGACGTCTTCGGGAACATTTTTGCCAACTTGAAGACGAGACCGCGACAGAGGGCTCCATGGATCCAAATTTACAGCAATCCCTTTGGCAGGCTAGAGACAGGATGTCCCACATCGAACTTTGTGAGGAAGTATTTTGGAAATAAAAGATGAGAAACCAAGGGCTCCAAGAGGGGGATCGCAACACCAAATTCTCCCACGCATCGGCCACAGAAAGACCAAGAAGATCAGCCATCCACGAGATCCAGTTGGAAGGGGAAACAGTGGCTAAAGACACTGAGGCCATCAAACGAGCTGCCTTGGAATTCTTTGGTGACCTGTTGCGTGCGGAACCGTCCTCAACCAATCTTGACTTGCTGTAAGTCATTCCCCACAGCATTTCGGACGCTGAAAAATTCCCTGGCAAATACAGCCCTTTTCATCATTTCTTCGCATGTACCTGCTGTAGCATTCAAGTAATGTCCTTTGATTTCACCTGTTTTGGCCTGTGCTTTATAAATTGCTTCAGCACAAAATAAGAAACGGTCTACCCCCAATCCGCTATTCAAGTAGTCTCGACGTTTGTCTCCTCCCTCCGCGATCTCTACTTGATGGTATCCGAAGAAACCATCTGTAAAAGGGTACACTCTTTGCGATCCGGCCCCCCATATTTCTTTCGTAAATGGTGTGGGAAGGGGATCTCGCATACATCATGGAGCATGATGAAGTCTATGCCCTTCTTCCTTCCACCATTCCTCTTGATAGAGATAACGAACCCACTCAGATTCTATGACGGGGGAGAGAAGGCCTCCCCAACCTCTCTCTCATGCTGGATCCTTTGCTGAAGGAGGTTCATGTCGCTGTTTGGGCCCTTCCCTCGGATGGTGTGCCAGGCCCAGACGGCTTCTCGGGTGCCTTTTTCCAAGCCTGTTGGGGCACAGTGGGCCCAGACTTGGTTAAAGCAGCCCGATGCTTCTTCAAAGGGGGAGCTCTCCCTAGAGCCTTTACTGTGACCCTCATTTGCCTCATCTTGAAGACAAAATCCCCAAGGAAATTCTCTGACTTCAAACCCATTAGCCTATGTAACTGCGTTTACAAAATCTTTGCTAAAATAATTGCTGATAGGTTAAGTGTGATTCTTCCGAAAATCATTTCCGCTGAACAAGGCGCGTTCATGTAGGGTAGAGCGATAGCAGACAGCTGTGCGCTGGCCCAGGAATTGTTCAGAGACATAGACTGCAAAGTCCGGGGGGGGGTAACATCCCTATAAAACTGGATATGGAAAAAGCCTACGACAGGCTTCAATGGGACTCGCTGGAAATGGTGTTGGCCAGGTTTCATTTTAGCAGAAACTGGATTGATTTGGTGGCAAAGTGTTGGTCTAATTCGTGGTTCTCCATCCTCATCAATGGAGAAGCGTTCGACTTTTTCAAGTCCTTAAGAGGGCTGCATTAGGGTGACCTTATCTCGCCTGGGCTCTTCATCTTGGTGGCTGAAGTGCTCGGTGGAGAGCTTAACTAGCTGGTGGCGAGAGGCTTTTGCCAGCCTTTCACAGCCTGCAGTTCTTGCCTGGTGGTCTCACACCTCTTCACCGACGACATGATCATTTTTGCAAACAGAAGCGAGAAAATTTCAAAATTCCTTAAAGCTTACAAGGGCATGTCGGGCCAGAAAATCAATACCCGCAAGAGTTTCTTTATCCCCTCGGCGGACCAATCGGAAGCGTGCGCTAGAGCGACGAAAAGTATTCTGGTATTCAATAGCAAAACCCCTCCCTTCACCTACCTGGGGATTCCCATCTTCCGAGGCAGACTGAAGAAGATTTATTTCTAGTCCCTGATGGAGAAGATCCAAATGCGCATCGCCTGTTGGAAGAGCCGCATCCTGTCCTAGGCTGGCAGACTGACCCTGGTCAAGCACGTGTTGACCAGCATCCCTATCCTCACACTCGCTACCACGGACCTCCCTTCCAACGTCTTGGGTGATCTCGAGAAGGCTTTCGCTGATTTCTTCTGGGGCTGGGATGGGGCTAGAAAATCATGTCATTGGTTGAGCTGGAAGAAGCTTTCGCTTCCCAAATCTGAGGGAGGTTTGGGGCTGAGAAGTCTTATAGCAGTCATGAAAGCCCTGCGCATGAAGTTGGCATGATTAGGGAATTGTCTAGCTGTTGGAGTGCATTCTTGCGGGCAAAGTACCGCAGGGATGTGCAATTGGTGGGAGGGGCCAACCTTTACTCCTATGCATCGCCCACCTAGAAGAGGATCTGCAACCTATTACTCGACGTTGCTGCCCGATCTCACTGGCTGATCGGTCGGGGCAACTGTGATTTTTGGTCCATGGATTGGTCAGGTTGGGCCCCTCATCACATTGAGATTGCCGCAATCCCCCCTTCCCTCCTGCCCTCCAAAGTCAACGACATGATCGGGCCCTTTGGATGGTCCATCATATCCCATGCCAGGCTTCTCCTCCCTCAGGTGGTGATTGACCACATCAATGACGAGGGAATTTGCATGTCTGACACGACAGGCAAATGTATATGGGTAGACTCCTCGGGCGAGCTCTCGGCAGCTCTAGCGTAGCTGTACTAGACCTCGTGGTCCAGGTGGGTGTGGCACGCTAAACTTCCTCCCAAACTATCCCTGCTGACATGGAAGATCATCCAAAATGCGATTCCGGTGGACACCAATGTTCAGAGTAAAGGCGTCTACATAACCTCCGAGTGCACTTGCTGCGATCTAGCTGCTAGGCTCCAGATCGAATCAGTGGACCATGTTTTCTCTTCTGGTGCCATGACTCATCAGGTCTGGTCGCATTTTGGAATCCTATTCAATACCCAGGGCCAGTTCTTGGTGGGCATCCGCTTCCTCTAAGGGCAGAATTTCGATCTTGAGAGGTCTTATGCCTGCCTTAATCTTTTGGGAACTTTGGAAAGCTAGAAACGCAGCCCAATTTGATGGATCGGTGATTCGCATCGCTATGGTCATCTCTAGCGTCTCCCGCTGCACATGACCCCTTCGCTTTTTGTGAGGATAACCCTCAGTGCCTTAGGAATTGATGGACCTGTGCCCATCGTGCCTGGGTTCCAGATCGCCAAATGGATTAAACCCTGCCATGGTTGGATAAAATTAAACGTCGATGGTTCCTCCTTGGGTAACCCAGACCCTTTTGGAGGAGGTGGAGTTGGAAGGGACTTGGCTCGAAAGTTCCTCTTCACCTTCTCGGTAGCCTATGGTGTCGGATCCAATACCAGGGCTGAGATCAGAGCGATTCTGGATGGCCTTGTAGAGTGTGTGCAGCGCGGTTTCATGAAGGTGGAGGTGGTGAGTGATTCAAGTTGTGTCATCTCCACCAGCTCCAAGCAATCCTATCCCTTATGGTCCATGTGGTGTTGGATGGTTAGGATCATGGATACCATGCGCAACATGGATGTTCGCCTCGGCCACACCCTCAGAGAGGCCAACTCGGTTGCAGATGGCCTAGCTCGTTTAGGGAGCAATGAGCAACAACACCGGATCTTCAATTCCTTAGGAGATCTCCCCTCCATTCGCGGCTCGCTGTTCCTAGACAGAGTGGGCCTAGGCAACCTTCGGGTAGCCTAACTCTTTTGTTTTCAGCTTTCTTTCTAGCTTTACGATAGGTGGGCTTACTTCTTTTTATCAGCGGGCCTGCTCGAAATTTCCCTGTTGTATATGTTTATTCTTGTAATGGAAAGTTTTCTTGAAAAAAAAAAGAAAAAAGAAAAAAAGAAAAAGAAAAAAAGTAGCCACTTGTAAAGTGCAAAGGCAAAGAATTTGATGTTTTAGATCGGTGAAAGTCCAAAGCTCATGAATCATAGTACCCTGTGCTCTCATTGATGGCACGAGACATATTGTCAATTCCAATTTCAACCGTGGCGTCATAATCTGTTTTTAACATGAGAAATAGGGTTGAGAACAAGTATCGAAGCTCACTTACACTGGAATTAGTTGAAGCGCTCATTTGTACACAAGACTGGTTGCCTCCGATATGGGGAAAAGGCAAATCTGTTGATGAAGAGTTCGAGGAAGAGGAGGGTGAGAACGATGAGACAATACCTATAACAATTGCATGAAGTAGGATGAGACAGTACCTTCTATTTCCCTTACATTTGCTTACGACAATTTGATAATTATTATTTGTAGACTTGAATTGTAACATTTGATGGGTGGGTGGATATGGGTGGATATTTTCTATGTTTATCAACTTATGTATTTGAATAGATATATATATATATATATATATTTCTCATCTTTTCTTTTATGCTTGTAAATGACTTAATGTTGTTTAAATCTCATATGGTTGGCTGGTTGCGTTTATTTAAATATATGAACGAGGATGATGAAAATGTATCTTTACCATCCGATTCAGAGGAGGTAAAAAACCATCTTTTAGACACCTCCAACTCGGTAAAAAACCATCTTTTAGACACCTCCAACTCGGACTTAGCTTAGAGTTCTCCCGCAGTCCAAGCCATAAAAAGAGAACCAAATGATGATTCTGACGGGTAAGGTGGAGGGGGTTATTATTATGGACACAATTACTTGGGTTACAACTTACATGCCATAAAGGCATTTATTATACAAAGGATATTGAATGAATGAATAGTTTGTATGTGCAACTCCATTTGAACATACTTTTGAGTTTTGACAATGTTTATTTATTTTATTCGTTTTTTCCCCCTATTACAAATTACTTTTGACAATGTTTATTATGAACAACTCAACTCAAGTACACTACTAAATTGGGATACAAACAGGAAAAAAAGGTCAACTCGACCAGACTCGGTGCTGACTCGACCCGACTCGGTTCGGGTTAGTCCAGGGCAGACCCAGACTCGTATTGGGTCAGGCATGCTGGACTCAATACCTAATCGAGTCGAGTTCGAGTCAGGTCTATTTCAAAACCCAGTAGGGTCGGGTCAACCCTAACTCGGATCTACTTGACTCGATGCCCAACTCTACTTATATTGATACCCAACAAAACGAAGGAATTGATGAGTTGACGACGTAGATTCAGTAGGTGCCCGAACAATTTAGCAGATTGAAGCAAGCAATGCACCTTACAAGCAAAGTTGCAGATAGACAATATCAGAAGGTGGTTTTTGAAGAGTGAGATCTATTATGAGTCTTCTTAGCGGAAAGAAAGGTTTGCGGTCAGCACTTACAATAAGTTGAAGTAGAAAAAGATTTGCTCGTGCAAGATCTTGAAGCGAATCAACGACAATGCCTATTGCATTGAGCTACCAATTGAAGTGAACACTTCTAATGTGTTCAATGTTGTTGATTTCACACCACATCGGGCAATGGAATATACATGAGGTCGAGTCCTTCCCAACCTGTAGAGGATGATGAGGACATGGAAAACCAAATGCTGATGGATCGGGCCGATATTCTTGCTAAGAAATTTTAGAATGCATTAAAGCATAGAAAGGAGCCTCAATATCTTTCATAATGGCCAAATTCGTAGATCCATCAATGGACGGCGCATTGTGGCACTTGTGGTACACTTTTTTGGGTCCACAAAAGGGTCTTTTGGTGGTATTTACCTCAAGTTACGAAATTTATCTTATTATTGGATGAATTTTGGTTTATTTTTTACTTTGCTTATGTCTCACTTAAGTAGATAAGGGTATTTTAGTCATTTTCTTTTAAATTAAGTAGTAGGGTAGATATCATAACATCTAGTCCATATTTTATGCTTGATGTAAGGCCTGTCTTAGTGCTAGGGCTTCTCTCTCTCTCTCTCTCTCTCTCTCTCTCTCTCTCTCTCTCTCCCTCTATATAAGAACTCAATAAAGAAAAAATATCCAACAACTTTTCAGACATTTTTCTTCTCTAGAAGCCTTGGGCATTCAACCCTTCTTTAGGATTTGTGCAAGAGCATGTTTTTCTCAAGTGGGGCGTGTGATCTAGGTTATCAAACTAGTGAGAGTTCTGATTATTTGCTGGTTATTGCATTGATTTTCCTTTCTTTTTAAGTGGAAGAATCCTTATTCTTGGATTTGGTGTGATATGTGCTAGCTAGGGTTTTATATAACAGCATGTGGTTGACGAATCTCAATTGTTGGCTACACGAGTCTGTGATGAATAAAATTGTTAAGAAAACAAGAATTATGTCCAGCAATGGTGATGACTAGCTTGTTCTCTGATGTAGTTGTCAATAGATTCTGAGGAAGATAGAGAATATCTTCGAAGGACTTGGGCTTTCTGTAGTTCAAAATCAGCGCGTAGCCTAGCCAAGAATTCAAAATTCTTTGTTGTTCAGTTCGCTTTTTTTTTTTAAAAAAAAATAAAAAATAAAAAAATCTCTTTATAAATACTCTCAAGTCTCAATAAGCTGGCAATGGTTAAGGAACGTAATGAGCAGCTGAAAAGTGCTTGAGAATTGTTGAATTTGACCTAGTTAATCAATTACCGGTTCGGGACCATCCGATCATCAAATCCTGATTGAAGATATGGACCAAATCATGGGGCATCATATATTGTTGGATAGGCTACACTATTTAAGTGTTTTTGGAACGTTTGGTTGAATCTTTATTTAGTTGAGTCTTAGTTGGATATTTCCAATTGGTTGGTTTCCCTTTTCATTTTGAGTTGCTGTGCAAGTAAACCCTTGTTTCGTTTTTTTCCTCATTTTTTGTTAATGGTAACTAAAAAAATGTATGGGGTTAGGGAGCACCATATTGGTGTCTCTCTCTAACTCTGAACCGCTGATTCCCCCTTATAAATAGATCCCGTCTCATGTGGAGAGAACAAGAGAGCCTTAGATGTCCATTCCTCCTCCATTAGGATGTCTGGTCTGAAAGTGAAAAAGAGAGAAGAAAGGGAAGGGAAGAAGCAGAGAGAGAAACATGTCTATCCTCCATCACACATGTGATCATGTGGGGTCGACTTTGTGGATGCCTCTCAGGTTCGTACGTCCAACCATATTGTGGGCATGCGTGGCGGTTTTTTGCTCTCTCATTTCACAAGGATAAATCATGGAGAGACTTCCTACATTGGAAGAACGGCATCTAACTTTTGCAGCGACCATATTGCACAAATGTGAGAGATGCTTCTGGCCATTTGTTTCTGTGTTTTGGAACTTGATTGTATTTAAACAGGGATCCTAGGGTTTTTAAATTTGGACTTTTGAAAAGTTTTATGCTTTTATCTTTCAAAAATTACACCAACAGAGGCATTCATAGACGCTGATTGGGCTGGTTCTTAGACGGATAGAAGATCTACTACAGGTTACTGTATGTTGGTTGGGGGCAACCTTCATACATGGAAAAGTAAAAAAGCAACCTGTTGTTGCTTGCACCAATGTTGAAGCAGAGTATCGTGCTATGGCTCATTGTGTTTGTGAGCTTCTTTGGTTGAAGTTGTTGTCAGAGTTGGGTGTTCGTGTTCCTCTTCTTATGAAACTTCGTTGTGATAAGTGGCCCCATTTTATCTCTTCCAACTGTTATTTTGAGTGCATGAAGCACATTCAAGTTGATTGTCATTTTATTTGGGAGAAATTGCTGACGAGGGAGATTCACATTTCTTATTAAAAAAATCCTAAGTTCAACTTGCTGATTTTGTAACCAAAGGAATTGGTCTCAATCATCTTCAACACACTTGTCACAAGCTGGGCATGCTGAACCTTCATGCTCCAGCCTGAGGGGGAGTGTTATAGAGTGGTATAGTGTAGTCATTTTTAGTTAGTCACGTGGAACATTATATCTGCTCCTTTTAATTTATAAGCAAGTTAGTCTCTTAGGAGCTATCTACCAATTAAACCCTAGTCATTTTTAGTTAGGTGTCGTTTGGTAAACAAAAAAATAAGGTCTGGAAATTAATTTAAGTGTTGAAAACTTGAATTGCTAAATTTTAATACTTATAAGTATTGAAAAATCTGTTTGGTAATTTGTTTGAAAAAAGGTTCTGTTATCTGAAAATAAGCACTTTCTTTTTTCACAAATACTTGTTTGGTAAACACAAACCACAAATGTCTGAAAATTGACAAATTGTCATATTTGCCCCTATTGTCTCAATTTCTATCTTTTGAAGAGTATAAGACGAAACTTGTTATTGTCATGCCACCAAGTTTGGCACCTATGCCCAATCCAATAAAAATTTAATGCTTCCCCCACCTAATAAAGCCAAGTAGATGAATGGTCTAGATCTTTTATGTTTGCCACGTGCAGTAACAGGAATTGATACTGATTCAATGACTTTAATCCATTTGAATTAGCCCATTGATATTGTACCATGACCAATTTAGTTTTAGCCATCCATTTGACAACCCCAAATTGATTTGTTAGATTTTTAGATGACCTTGATTTTGAAGTTGTGGTCCATTTACAGCGAGACCCACCAACTTAGACAATCCAGACAGACATAGATCTATTTAACGCAACGTGTATGATAGACGAGTTGCCACCATTTTAAACATTGTGGCAAACTATCAAAGTAGTCTTCAACAAACACTGTGTTGGAACATTTTTCTTAGGGGTTTATCTGTAAATATGCAAAGTAGGGTCTTATGAGTAATTTTGTGTTTATTGGTATGTTATTTGTAAATAGGGGAAACCCTACATATAAAAAGATAATAAGACAAAATGGGGCTCTTATGTTTTTGGGTGCCTTTATTTCCCATCTCTCTCTCTCTCTCTCTCTCTCTCTCTCTCTCTCTCTCTCTCTACAATCTCTCTACATTCTCTATAAAAACTTCATGGTATCAAAGATAAGTTGCAATCAAGGTTAACAGAGAATCTCAAGGAGCTGAAGAGGAGAAGGTTTCCCATCCCAGACCCCTGTTGATGTCAGTCGTATGGCCGCTGGCGTCAGTCATACGGTCGGTTTGGGTCAAATCTCATCCCTCTGGTGCGGCCGAATGAGAGGAGCTTAATGGTGATTTTTTCCTCAATTTTTTGAGACTGTTTGATATTTTTTCTGCATTTTCTAAGTATTTTCTGGAAACCGGCCACCTATCGTCCATTCTTAAGATTTCTTCTTACTCAAAGGGTTTTTGTTGTGCAAAACCTATATTTTTTGGACCGTTTTTGGATGATCTACACATCTGAAGTGGTTTAAGGCAGATCCGAAACATATACATGATGGTTTGGTAAAAAATAGGGCGCGGCTGGACTGTTTTTTCCTTTTTTTGGGCGCTGCACATACACCATCTGTTCGGTGTATAATCCTGCGACCCTCTTATGATTTGTACCTCTTGTTAGTGCTGTTTTATCCATGATTTCATATATCTATGGTTCCCAAGGCTATTGGACATCATTCTGAGGGATCTCTCTCCATAACTTCCACCAAGTTCAATGGGAGTAGCTTTTTTTATGGTCCCGCGCTGTCCGAATGTATGTTGTTAGGAAGGAAAAGCTTGGATTTCTCACTGACACTTCCAAAAGACCCTTCACTTCACTATCTGTTGATTCTACAAAGATAGATGCGTGGGATTCTTTGAATGCCATCGTGATGGGTTGGATTCTCAATTCTATGGAGCTTTGTATTGCTTCTGCTTCTTTTATGAGACTGCATCTGATACGTGGAAGTATCTGAATGATACTTATGGGACTGTTTGCAATAAGCCTCGCATCTTCCAGTTGACTACAAAACTTTACTCTCTCACTTAGCAGAATATGTCTGTTATTGAGTATTTTGGGGCCTTGAAAGGCTGTTGGGAGGAGTCAAGTCACCTACAACCTCCGAGTGAACTACTAGACAGTTGTAGTGCAGAAATTGTGAAGACACAGAAAGATGAAGCCAAAACTTATAAGTTCTTGGCAGGCTTGAGTACTGAGTATGAGGCACTGCGAACTCAGTTGGTTGCTACACATCCATTTCCTTCACTCTAGACAACCTATTCCATCGTTCATACCGAGGAGGCACACAGACGGGTCATGACAACCCCAGTTCTCACCCAGGAGAGGACCGCCTTTACATCTACCACTATTCCATCTGATAGTCGCAATGGTGGCTTGGAAACTCGAGGGGCCGTCAGCCGAGGATGTGGTCTTGGCTGTGGGAGATTTATGTGCACTTATTGGAATCGATCTGGACACACTCGGGACAGGTGTTTTAAATTACATGGTCGCCCTGCTGCTCATGTTGCGACTTCTAATGAGGTTAGAGCCACATCTGATACTCTTGGTGGCCTTTCTCTTCATTCATCTCCTGCTTCAAATCAGACAGATATTGTCACCATGACTTAGGCTGATGTTCTCGATCTTTAACGACTCAAGACACTTCAGGCCCAGTCAGCACCTTCTGCCTCACAGCCTTCTGCCTCCTTCATTGCCATTGCAAGTACTGCATTTCATGGCTCTTCATCTCCTGCGACCTAGATTATTGATTCAGGAGCCCCGGATCATATGGCTGGTGAGCATAGTTGTCTTATCCCTTCCAATTTAGCTGATTGTCATTGTCTAGTTCATCTTACTGACGGAATCTCCACATCAGTGGAATATATTGGTTGTCTCTTTTTCTCCTTCTCTCACCTTATCTAATGTCCTCTATGTTCCTAAATTTAGTGCACATTTGATCTTTGTTAGTGGTCTCACTAAAGCCTTATACTGTTGTGTGATTTTCTTTCCATCTTATTGTCTCTTCTAGGACTTGAGTACGAGGATGACTATTGGTGTGGGCTTTGAGTGTGGTGGTCTCTACTTTTTGTGTCAGGGGGAGCTTTCTACTGATAGTATTTTTGCTCCATCTTCTTCATTTGTTTCTGCTTCTAGTACTTTAGAGTCTCGAAAGGCGTCTGCTGCATTGTGGCATGCACGTCTTGGTCATGTGTTCTTTCAGACTTCATGTTTTTTTAGTTCTTGCATTTAATAAGTTGGATGATGTGTCTCTTCGATGTGAAGCATGCCAATTTAATAAACATGTTCGAACTACTTTTCCTACTGTTGCACAACGTACTAATAAAATGTTTGCTTTAATACATTCTGATGTTTGGGGTCCTGGTCTAGTTATGCCTCTTGATGGTTTTTCTTATTTTGTTACCTTTATTGATGATTTTTCACGTGTTACTTGGGTATACTTGAGGAAGTGGCATGATGAACTTCCACACTTGTTTCGATCATTCCATCAAATGATCAAAACACGGTATGATTGTAATATTCAAACAATTTATTCTGATAATGTGGGTGAATATGTATCGGATTCTTTTTTACCTCTTATCTTCAAGAACATGGCATTCTTCATCAGTTCTCTTGTGCTTACACCCCCGGCAAAATGGGGTGGTTGAGCACAAGAATCACTATCTTCTTGAAGTGACTCGCTCGCTTTTGATTGGTATGAAGGTTCCTAAGTCATACTGGTCTGTTGCTCGTTTGACATCATGCTTCTTAATTAATCGTATGCCTTCACGTGTTTTAAATGGTAGAACTCTGTTTCATATACTGAAACCTGATTGTCCTCTCTTTCTTATTCCTCCTAAGGCTTTTTGTTCTATTTGTTTTGTTCACTCATTGGGCCCCAAGAGAGACGAGTTTGATAACCGGTCAATCAAGTGTGTATTTCTTGGTTACTCTCTTCAGAACAAAGGCTATAGGTGTTATGATCCATGTTCTAAAATGTTTTATGTTTCCATAGATGCCACCTTTTTTAAAGAACATCCCTTCTTCTCTGTATCAGATTTCGTGGATGTTGTTGAATGCAAGTCTCTTTGCCTATGCCTTTGGTTGATGCTCCACTTGTTACTTCTACGATGACACCTAAGCACATACTTACCTATGTCCGCCGGAAGTCTGGGCCACCACTTGCACCACCGGTAGTTTCTCTTCCTACCTTAGGTAACTCCCTCATTCCTATTTCTCCATCATCACCTGTAGTTCTCGCACTCATAGTCATTATTCAACCTTGCATTCTATTTGTAAAATTCTTTTTATGCCACTGTCTCCATCGTACCGTGCTTTCCTTGCTGCTATTTCTTCTTCTTCTATTTCTAAGTCTGTTCTTGAGGCTCTTGCGGTCCCTGAGTGGAAGCATGCAATGGAGGCCGAAATGGCTGCGTTGGATAAGAATGACACCGGGGACCTTGTCCCCTCACCCGTGGGAAAGCATATCGTTGGATGCAAATGGGTGTACTATATAAAGTATCGAGCGGATGGTTCAATTGAAAGGTACAAGGCTTGCCTGGTTGCTAAGGGTTACACTCAAAACTATGACATGGATTATACTGAGACATTCTCTCCCGTTGCCAAGTTAAATTCTGTTCGTCTGATCATTTCCTTGGCGGTGAATCTCTCCTGGCCGTTATTTCAGCTAGACATCAAGAATGCCTTTCTTCATGGTGACCTTACTGAAGAGGTGTATATGGATCTTCCGCCTAGTTTTCAGCTTAAGGGGGAGACAAGGAAAGTGTGTAAGCTGAAAAAGGCCCTCTATGGCCTTAAGCAATCTCCAAGAGCGTGGTTTGCACGGTTTAGTTTTGCGGTTCTCTCGTTTGGATTCAAGCGATGTCAGTCAGGTCACACTATATTTATTCATACTCGGGAAAAGTGTCACACCATCATACTCTGTGAATGTGGATGATATTGTCATCACTAGGGATGACTTGGAATTTATTGAACAAGCAGATGCCGTGCAAGGAGTTTGACATTAAGGATCTTGGCCCTCTTCGATACTTCGTAGGGATTGAAATTGCTTGTTCATCCAAGGGCATCTTTATATCTCAAAAGAAGTATACTCTTGGTCTACTGAGTGAGATTGGCAAACTTGGAGCTCGTCCTACTTCATGTTCAATGGATCAAAATCACTCATTACATGCATCTGAAGGTGATATTCTGATTGATCCCGCTTTGTACCAGAGGTTGGTTGGCAAGTTGATCTATTTAACTATATAAGATTAGACATTACTCAAGTAGTTGGCATTGTTAGCAGATTCATGCATTCACGAAGGCCATCTCATCTAGATACAATGTATTGTATTCCGAGATATTTAAAGTCATGTCCAGGACGTGGCATTATCTATGCTAATCATGGACATGTTGATATTATTGGGTACTCTAATGTTGACTGAGCAAGTTGCCCAACAGATAGAAAATCTACATCCGCCTATTGTATATTCATTGGAGGGAACTTGGTGACTTGGAGAAGCAAAAAGTAGTCCGTTGTGTCTAGATCAAGTGCAAAAGCAGAATATCGGGCTATGGCCCATGGGGCATGTGAAATTTTGTGGTTGAGATCCATAATGGTAGAACTTGGATTCTCCATTCCCTATACTAGCCCACTTTATTGTGACAATCAAACTGTTACACGTATTGCCTCTGATTTAGTTCTCCATGAGAGGACCAAGCATATTGAGGTCGATATTCACTTCATTCGGGAGAAGATTTCTTCTGGTGTGTTGAGTACACCATTTGTCAAATCAACAGAACAACTAGCAGATATCTGTAAGAAGGTTCTCAGTTCTCCTATGCTACAAGACGTGTTTGGCAAGTTGGGTATGGCAAATATTCATACACCAACTTGAGGGGGAGTGTTGGAACATTTTTCTCATTATGTAGTGGTTTATCTGCAAATATGCAAAGGTCTTATGTCTAATTTTGTGTTTATTAGGATGTTATTTGTAAATAGGGGAAACCCCACATATAAAAAAATAATAAGACAACATAGGGCTCTCATGTTTTTGAGCTCCTTAATTTCCCATCTCTCTCTCTCTCTCTCTCTCTCTCTGTCTCTCTCTCTCTCTACAATTTCTACAATCTCTACAAAAACTTCACGTCGGATTAGCTACGATCTGGATCTAGCCAAGTGGGTGCAACCTTGGGGCCCACCTTGATGTATGTGTTGTATATCTGCTCCATCCATGATCCATCTGTTTGCTAGCTCATTTTAGGGCATGGGCCAAAAAATGAAGTAGATCCAATTCTTAGGTGGACCATCACAAGAAACAAGTGATTGGCCATTAAAAACTTTGTGGGCCACAAAAGTTTTGGATAAAGCTGATATTTGTGTTTTCCCTTCATCCAGGTTGGATGGCAAATAAATAGTAAGGCAGACCCTAGGAAGTTTTTAATGGTGGGCGTTCAATGACCATTGTTTCTTGTGGTGTGGTCCACCTAAGATCTGTATTTGCTTCATTTTTTGGACCATGCACTAAAATAAGCTGGGTGTTGCCTTGACAGTGGGGCCCACCTTGATGCATGGGTTGTATATCCACATTGTTCATTAGTTTTATAGCTCTTTTTATGCGATGGTCCGAAAAATGAAGCAGATCCAAATCTCAAGAGGACCAGATAGTAGGGATTGAATATTCACAAAAAAAAAAAAAAAAAAACTTTTTTGTGGGCCACACAAGTTTTAGATCAAGATGATGTTTGTTTTTCCTTCATCCAGGTCTGTGTGACCTCACCAACAGGTTGGATGACAAATAAACATTATGTTGGGCCCTAGGAAGTTTTTGATGGTGGGCGTTCAATGACCACTGTTTCCTATGGTGTGGTCCACTTGACATTTAGATATGCTTAATTTTTGGGACCATGGCCTAAAATGAGCTGTAAAAACTGATGGACAATGTGGATATACAACACACACATCGAGGTGGGCCCCATGTTTTGGAGACATCTTTTAACGTGTTACCTAGGTAACACCACTTGATCCTTTGCTTAAACCTTCGGTTTTAACGGATTGGGTAGTGTATAACACAACACCTAGGTTAGTGTCTTGTTGACGTGGCAAAGTTAATCGAGCCCTATCGTGATATGTGTTATATCCACACCATCCGTCCATTTTGTCATATCATTTTAGCGCATGAGATCAAAATTGAGACAAATCCAAAGCTTAAGTGGACCACACCATAGAAAATAGTGGGGATTGAACTCTCACCGTTAAAAACTTCCTACGGCCCATTGATTTTTATTTTTATTTATTTTTGGATCAAGTTGATATTTGTGCTTTCCCTTCGTCTAGGTCTCTGTGGCCTTATGAACAGGTTGGATAGAAAAAAAACATCATGGCGGGCCCTAGGAAGGTTTCAATGGTGGGCATAATTGTCTCCACTATTTTCTGTGGTGTGGTCCACTTGAGTTTTGGATCTGCCTCATTTTTTGACCCATGCCCTAAGATGATTTGGCAAAATGGATGGACGATGTGGATATAATGCATACATCATGGTAGGGCCTACAAGACTTTGCCATGTCAACATGTAGTCCTTTGAAAGCTTGGATCGGGGTTCTCTTACAAAAGGGGCAAAGTTGACATTTAGATTTTTTTTAATGGTTATTTAAGCCCAAAAAACCAAAAAAGGTAACGCAAAATCACTTACCGCATTCCATGTTAAGCCTCAAGTCAAGGGAGGAAAGCTTGAAAAAATAACATCTTTTCAGTGAAAATCCGCATTAAGCACGTAATTTCTTGGATTTACCAAATGATCTGAATCAGGAAAAATCACTGAAAAATGGCCTGTTTAAGTGATAAGTGCTGAGAATAAGTTTTACCAAGCAGGGCCTTAGTTATGTGTAGTCATGTGGAGTCATGTGGAGTATTATATCTGCTCCTTTTAATTTATAAAGAAGCCAGTTAGTCTCTTTGGAGCTAGCTAGCAATTATATCCTAATTTCCCTCCCTCCCTCTCTCTTACTTATTTACTCTTTGTTGGTTTTGTCTGTGAATGTTGTCCAAATGACCCATCCATATTGGAAGACATGGACAGTGTTTCATATAGTTTTTTGTGGTGTATTTGTTGGAATTTTTAATATGCTTTTATATTGTACTCATTGAAATTTAAGTGTTTTGTCAGATGCTTCAGCAAACTATGTTGGTATTTCGAAGGTATACCTTGGTCAACTTTAACACTAAATAATCTTTAGCTGGAAGTGTTCCCCTATAACCTTGATAAGAAAAGGGGTTTCATTTGCTTTCGATGTGTGAATAATTTCATTTGAATGAGCATGATTGATTTCTCATCGAATTGATGAATTGCATTAACAAAATACTTTCTGATACTCTTGACATGCTGGGCTTGCAGGAAGCTATGGAGAAAGCGATAAAAAACAAAGTTGCAAAAGCAGTTGTCCCAGCCATTGATGTCATGTTTCAAGCCCTCAGGTTTTTTTTTTTTTATTATTATTATTATTATTATTATTATTATTTAGTATTTACTGATTAAACTTTCTTTGTTTTTTGCTTTTTCTACAAATTTGGAACTAACATCAATGTATATTATGTTTTGTATTCTGCTTCGTGTATCAAGTGAATTTGGGGCAAAGGTTGTTTACCCCAAAAAAATTCTCAGAATGCTCCCTGAACTTTTTGACCACCAAGACCAGAACGTCCATGCATCATCCAAAGGGCTGACACTTGAACTGTGCCGTTGGATTGGAAAAGACCCAGTAAAGTCAATTTTGTTTGAAAAAATGCGGGATACTATGGTGAGCACAATATTTATCAGAAAATAATCATGATTCATGCAATTTACACAAGAATAGATAGGATAACAGTTTGACATTTTGCAACTTGTTGAAGAAAAAAGAACTTGAGGCAGAACTCGTTAATGTCACTGGAAGTGCTAGGCCATCACGGAAAATTAGGTAATCTCTCAATTTTCTTTGTTTTAACAGTTTCATTTGTCTGGGGAAAAATGTTGAAAAAATTTTAGTTCTTTGTTTGAAGTCCTGATCCTTGGATTTTTTTTTTCCTGGACCTATGATTTTTATTTTTATTTTATTTTTTATTTTTTGTTTTTTTAAAGGTTCTCTTCCTGTCTTTTTGTACTAAGGGATATGTTTTTCTTTTTCTTTTTTGCTTATTTGATTGTCTTCTCCTTCTTTATTATTTGCTAGATAAATACACATTTTGGTTAAGATGCTGTACTTGTTCATGCTGGACCCTTGACTGCTTCGCTGAAGATGTACTATTTCAATTGGCTACGAAAGCCCATGTCCAAGCAAGTGACTAACACTTGAACAGTTCTTGTTGAGCAAAGTTGCCTTTGGGTAAGCATATAGGCGGATGTTTTGATGCATGAGTAATCTATACTTTCTATGTTATTTTGAAAGGGAAAAAAGTTTGTGCAAATAGTCTTATAAACTTAACAATCAAAACGATGGATGAAGGGCTTACTGCAATTTTCTTTATTAATTGATTACAAGATCTGATTGAGAAATCAAAAGCAAT
Organism: Magnolia sinica; assembly: GCF_029962835.1. Taxonomy (NCBI): domain Eukaryota; kingdom Viridiplantae; phylum Streptophyta; class Magnoliopsida; order Magnoliales; family Magnoliaceae; genus Magnolia; species Magnolia sinica. Next base: position 29,786,179 of record NC_080587.1, read on the forward strand.
TGATTAGTAAAAGGTCTTGTTGTTTGTATACAACTCTACAACCTAGGACGGACCACTTGAAAGTTGGGGAATTATTGAGAACTATGTTCATGAAGAGATGATAGGGAGTATGGAGAGAGAAGAGGGAGAGTTGATTTCAGTGACAAACTGGAAAGGTTTGGGCAGGTAAGCTAGAGGAAAGGGAGAGGGAAGGAGATGATGGAATTCCTCAAACTATTTGTAGAGAAATTTCCAGAAGAATGGTATGAAATTGACCTCTGGAGAGTGTTTGGGAATGTAGGGAAAATGATGGATGTTGTGATTCCCAGGAAGAGTGGGTCAGCAGAAATCGGGGTCTTTGCTTTTGTTCACTTGGTTTGGATAGAAGAGACGGCTTCAATAGTGGCAGTTTCAACGGTAAGATATTTACAGGGAAAAGACCGTTGGTGCGGAAGGCTAATTATGATCTGGAGATCATAAAAATCATTGGGAGAAAATGGGCGGGGGTGTCTCCTATGGCGAACTCTGCTCAACCAACAGTGAACAAGGAATGTTCTATAGAGAAGGCTCTGCAGCCTAGAGTTTTCAGCCTTGAAACCTTATTGTGACGCCATGGTTCCACATTAATCTGACCCTTCTAGGGTTGAGAATGCAGGGTCCTTGCCCTTGGTAATCAGGTGGGCATTGTAGGATAGCTGGGAGGGTGCCCGTGTGGTGAGAGTTAACCTAGAGGTGATCTAGAACTCTCTAAAAGTGCTGCAATGGAGTATGGTGGCCCATCTGGCGAGGTCTTCTTTGGGGCAGGTAGGGGCATCGTCAAATGGATAGGTGTGGTCTTTTAGAGCATGGCATGATAATCAAAGCCCTCGATGGTGGGGTCACGTGGTTATTTTTGCGCTCGGTAGAGGATTTGGATAGAATAATTTTTTCATTGTTGCTGCTGGAGGGCAGTCGAATCCGGTCAATATTCAAGTGGTAGGATTGGTTGATTTTTGGGATGAAAGAGTTGTGGATACAAATCTTTGATTTGTTGTTAGAGCTATTTGGTTCTAAGAAGTGTTTGTAACAATTGGTTCATGTTGTAGGGAGATTATCGAGATAGATCCTTCCATTGCAAGTTATGTAGATCTTAGTGCGGTATAATAAAAATCAGAAAGTAGAAGATGGGTAATATCTCAAACCATTTGGTCATCAAGGTCAGGGAATTCTCTTTTGTAGTAAAGATTGCATATATAGGGGAGATGCGTCCTGATCCAGGGAGCTGGAAGGGAGGCACTAATCTGAGGCTAAGGAAGAAGGCACATTGTATAGAGATGTGTGTGTATCTGGGGGTAAGAAGAGGCCACTACACCCTAAGGGCCTATTTGGGAGTGTGGATTTGGAACCCCTTGGATTCAGAACCCCCTGGATTTGAAACCCCTTGGATTTGGAATCCTCCCATTGTGTTTGGCACCTGGAATTTAGAATCCCCTCTAATCCAAAAGTAGCTATGCTTAGTATATTTACATGGGTTTGAATTTAATTACTAAATTAACTTTTATTTCTCTAATTAGTGTATGTATGTAATGTTTGACACAATGGTTGCAACAAGCCCATTGTAATATATTCTTTGCCTGAAAATGATGAAATTCCAAGTCTGGGATGGGCAACAAGCACAAGATTACAGCTGAGTGACTAACCAACAATTTTTAACCGTTGATTTACATGGATAATGTTTGGACGACCCAGATCATCATATTAAAGTAATTATAGTGATGCAATTGATAATCTAATTGTTTTGGGTTATCATCAGTGGGCCAATAGATAAATAGTCTAATGACACATGTTACACATGTAACTCTTATAAGGATTTTAGATGTAATCCAAACTTTCATCGTGGATTTCAAACCCCCTCTTTGAGGGGATTTGAAACCCCCAGTTACTTTATGGTGCCAAACATACCAGGGGATTTGAAATCCCCTCAAACCCCTCCAAATCCATGGTGCCAAACGACCCCTAAGTCACGTAGCCGTTAAGGCGCCTTAGTAGAGAACAACTCTATGAAGGAGAGTGAAGTCGGTGTAGATTTGCCCTGGCATTGTATGCCAGAGAGGATATAAGGTGTGTTGTAACAGCCGTTATGTAACAATAACGTTGCCAATAATTACATTTTTATGAGGTTGTAATGGCTGTTATGGAAAAATGATTTGTAACTGCTGTTACGACTCTTGTAATAGCCTGTTATGGCCCTTGTAATGGTTCGTTACAGGGCCAATGTAGTTCTTATTTTAAAAAATAGAAAAGAAAAAAGAAAAAGATTGTAATGGTTGTTATGAGGGCCATAATGGTTGTTACAACCCGTATCTTAACTGTAACGGTGGTGGCCGTTACGGTCACTGTTACCGTTAGGGCCTGTTTGGATTCGCGTATAGTATTGTATTGTATTGTAATTGGGTACTATTCATGTATACATTGGACGGTTTTGAGAATACATCCAAATCAGCATGCCATTATTCAATGTTTGGATAGGACGTATTGTTCGAGCAAGTATACAATTTCTTGTACTATGCAATGTTTGGATACGACGTATTGAGCCTGCGTATTGTATTGTCGTACAACATCTGGAGGGTTATTACCCCATGGAGGAGCAGTGACCTCAATCCAGGCCATCCGATTTGCTGGCCTTCCAACGGATTCGGGTTTTTTCTTTTTCCCTACGAGCAAAAATGAACTTAAAAAAAAAAAAAAAATCACAAATCTAGGATTCTAAAAAGGAATAAAAATAAAAGAGAATAGTATCACCTCGTGCTATTCTATTACCAAAAGCAGAAAGCGTGGGTGTATTTATCAGTTAGATGGACTTTTTTAAAACGAAAAAAAAAAAAGAGATCGGAACAGAGAGCATTACAAGAGAGAGGATCCTTCTTCAGTAGAGAGAGATTCTTGTTCTTCTGATCACCGTTGATACTGGATCGAGATGAAGGTCCGACGGTCTGGATGGAAGCAGGAATCCAGATCCCTGAGAGAGAAAATGCCATCTTGACCCTGGATAAGGTTTTGATAGATGGAGGAGGAGAAAGAGGTTCAGATGGAGATGGAGAAAGAAAGGCAACGACGGGCGTCCTATAAATATAACGAAGATAATAACCGTGACAATCCTAATAGTGTGGTTCTAGACTCATCTCTCATGGAATGTTGCTACGTGCAGGGTTTTGCGTGGAGAGAGAGAAACAGTGGAGAGGAGAGAGATTACACCATAGCCCAGTGGTATATAGATTATCAATACTAACAGAGGAAACTATTCCGCAGCCGAATGGCCACATGCACTGGGAAGAAGACGATCTTCTGCGATGATGGAGCAGGATATCTCCGTTCTCCACAGTTGAAACGTATAATATCCAAAGAGATAGACGCCGCCCGATAATACTATGCATTGAAGAGACTGCACTGCACGTTGCAGTGGGGTCTCGAATCAGTTTACCACCTTTTGAAAGTTTTGGATTATTGGTGTATTCGCACACATGGTGAACGCCGGAAGCCAACTCCAATCCAAACACTGTATAATGGGTATATTCGAGAATATTCTATTATAATACCATACAACGCACCCTTATACGCGAATCCAAACAGGCCCTTATAGAATACCATGCTCCTTGCACTTACGGAGGATGAAGGTGTTTCGAATCAGTAATCTCGCTGACCTTCGGATGGATCTTGTCATTTGTGGCTACAACTGATAGGTGGAATGATGGCCCAATCAGATCCAAGGGTGGCAACTGTTGCTCTTTTTAAAATTATAATAGAAGGTGTGCATGGGGATTCACCTAGGCCCTGTTTAGGGTGTTCTAACTCATAGCCCATGTGAAGGCAATAAGCCCCCTATGGAAGGGTTTGTGGGCCTAGATGTGGTTTCTATCCTGGCCCAAGGAGAGAGCCCACTTGTGGGAGGAAATCTCTATGGACTTCAGAGGTGATCGAAGCCACTACCTCCTTCCAGCCAATGTTTCCAGCATTGACAATAGCAGCCAATATATCCTACATTATATCGTGCATACCACCCATGCAATTCGAAACACACAGGTAGTGTCTAAAGTTTTTCGTATCGCATGATATATCACAATATATCACATGGGATCGCAGATATTGCGACCAGTCCTATATGAAAAATACTTCGTATCAACGTTATCTGTTGATATCGATAGATATCGCATGAATGTGTGGGAAGTTTGGGCCTGAGGTTAGAAAAATTGAAAAAAAAAAAAAAAAACCCATCAGAACCCCTTCGATTAGCTGTCAATTGGACCCTATCAGAGTATTTAGGAGTGTTTGATGACATCATTGTCACAAACACTCTGATTTTGGGATTTGGGTGAATATGTGCTGTTTTGCAGAAAATTGGAGAAAATTCAAAAATAGTTCCAAATTTTCTTAAATCGAAGAGGATGAGTACCAATCCATCATTATGTTAAAGAGTATCTTCACTGGTATCATTCTATCATGACATGGGCATAGTATTATCAGTTTATGGAGCAGCAATACCATGCCCGTCCCCATCGAGATTCAGATGATGATTTTGAGCTGCGCAACTCTATGTGGGTTTGAGGCTCTGAGCCAATGTGTAGCTCTATGTGGGTCTAAGGCTCTGAGCCACAGTCACATAACACGTATATATTTATAGTGTTCTACTTCTTCTTTTGCTTTTGAATTTACCATTTGTGTTTCCATACATGCATTCTTACATTATAAATTATATGAATTGACTTTGAATATACTTGCATTAGTTCAGTCAGATAGTGCAGAGATTAGGACCCCATACAAAGGAAACCTATTGTGTGCACTTGGTGTTTTTTTTTTTCCATGTTGTTTTGATTTCTAAGTGTGTATTGATGTCTTTTTTTTAACAATCATTGATGTTTTGTTGAAAAATTCAACCAATTTCCCAATGTTTCCCCATGTTTCCCAACAAACAACGATGCATTACGTGATACAACCAATATATCCCATGTGCTAACCAATATGTATTCGTATTTTAATGGTGTGATACATTTCACAATAACGATATAAAAAACATTGCCTCCCGCTAGGTGCTATGGCTATGGACACCTGTCTGGATAGGTTAAAGTGCATGGCCTTCCCTCAATTATGGAGGCATTAGATACAGTTGGACCCTGTCCAATTGACTCGATCGTGGTTAGTGATGGGAGAGGGACTGGTGTTAAAGGACAATTAGTAGGATCTTGGGAATTCAGTGTTCCAAATATCGATGATTTTATCGATAACATTGACGATATTTTCAGTATCGTCAAGTGAATGATACCAAAACTACTTGGAAGTTAAAATTCCCAAATATTGTTGGTAGTTTTGAAAAGATCAGTAATATTTGGTGCTATTATTGATATGAACAATATTTTTAGAAGAATCCCTTTAAAAAGTTTCATAGTATCGATGATACCATTAATAATATCCTTGATACCTGTGATAATATCTTCGACACCAGGGACATATCTGTAAATATGTGAAAATTAACAGAAAATTGGGTAAAATTTCAAAAACCCAAAAGAGAACTCATATTTTGGGATTTTTTTTTTTTCTAGAATTTTGTTCCTTATGTGATTTTGGTCACTCGTTTTTATTGAATCAAAGTTGGATTCAGAGAGAAATCTCGCCTTGAAAGCTAGATGGGCCGGAACTCAAAGGTGACAAAAAATCCAAAAGAACTTCAAAAATTTTCCAAAGATCAACATTGATTGCCATGGAAATCCATGTCTATGCATAAGCATGATTCTCATGCATTGACAGGGAATTGTGGCAAAAAAAAAAAAAAAAAAAAACATTCGAGTGAAAATCAGTGAAATCCTAATTTCTTCATTTTTATAGTAGAAAATGTGTTTTTCACCATTAATTAATGTGAAAATTTTATATATTGATGAGTGTTTGCCGATTGATTGATTGGTTATAAATTTAATATGTTTATTTTATACTATTGTTTTTTTCAACAACACATGGTTAGGCCCCTATAAAATGGAAACTTATTATCCATAGTTGTCTTTTGGAATATTTTGATTCCTACATGTGTAAACATGTCTCTTAGGGCCTGTTTAGTACGTGGGCTTTGATGGGATTAGGTGGGATGGAATTGCATTTGGTCACATGCAAGATTTCCAGTGGATTTTGAAATCCACTACACGTGAGCCCCACATTGATGCATGTGTTTTATCCATGCAATCCATCCATATATGCCCTTTATTTGTGACATTCTAGTTATATATGTGTACAAGTGACTGACATCTGTTGTGAAATTGGTTCGTTAATTACAATTCAATGGTCCACCAAACAGGATTTTGCTTAATCTAATGTTTTTCTCATAGCAAGAATTTTATCCCAAACATGTGATTGGATGGCCCAAATACCATGGTATTTCAAGAGATGCAATCATTGTGCAATAATGGTGTTAATCCCGCCTAATACAATTCCATATCATTTAATCCCACGGGCCAAACAGGCACTTAACATTTCCTGAAGTTTCACTAAAAAATTCCACCTTTTTCCCAATGTTTCTCTATTGTTTCCCTCAGAGAGTGATATTTTTCTGAGTATCAGTGATAATATCGGTGATTCTGATACATGTTTCCGTATCCCTGGTCATCGATGCATGTAAGGATATTGATGCTTTGAACACTGCATGGGATGTCATATGTGTGGTAGGTGGAACACTTGCAATGAAGTCTTCTCAAGGACATGAATGGGTCTCTAGGGAGGTTGTTGGTAGCAAAAGTCTCCTCAAGCCACCTCTTTCTTCCCCAACTCTATCCATGCAATTCACTATTCAATGCCTAGTTCTCCATCTTCGATGTCCATCTCCTTACTGTTTCAACCTTCTGATGGTGGGTTGGGTGATGAGGGTAGGGAAGGTGAGCTGGTGCAATACCCATTATTGTTTCAGGAGTGTAGTGGGGGATGCAGTCTCGAACCTGTCACTGCTATTCAGATCTGTTTTACTGGCTGAGGGGGGATATTCTGAAATTTTCTCCATCAAAAGGGGACGGACCGATGGAGTTGAGTGGACGAGAAGAAGGCGGAGGAAGCCTTGATCTCTGTTGTGGTGCCACCTCATAATTCGAGGAGAGATGGAGAGCATGGTGACTCGCTTTTAGTGAAAAGGAATCTAGTCAAATTGGGAAATAGTTAGCTACCACACACGGGGTCAAATATAGATCATACTTCTTCATCAACTCTTTTCTCACCTTAACGAACACATTCCCATTGTTTGTGGTGATTTACACCACATTCTTCTTTTGCACCTCCTGCATCGCATCCTTAATCATATATGTAGCATGCATCCTTAATGCTGTTTAACACATTGATAGACTTCCGAAAATGGTCCTCTCTTGATGGACAATCATGTCGATTACGTCCATTTGTCACATATCATCATGACATCATACGTCTCACATGATGGCCACATCTCCTCAATGTAACGATAAATCTTCACCACCTCCTCATCCATGTAAGACACAATAATCTCCCCTGGCATAGGAGGCTTCACACTTGGGCTCATACGCTACATTTCATGAATCATTATTCTTGAAGTGCCACTTCAATGTGAATTTTCCCATCCTCTCCCTCATGTTCCCCTTGTTCCACACATCCTTCAAGTGTGTCCCCCAACCCCCCAACCACAGGGACGGATCCAACATCCCCACACACTGCATCCACAAACTCCCCATCACCCTCCTACTGTACTCACCCCCTACTACTGCCCTTGCCCCATTGATGCCACCAAACTCTCATGTGGGCCACTCAAAGTAGGTTTAAATGACTCCCGACTCCCACCTCATCTCCTCCCTATACCACTCTTGGATAGACTCTCAATCTGCCTGTCCATACTCCTTCCTATTCCACTCAGTGACACAGTACTTGGCATACACATTATCATTGTACTGCGGACCACATCCTCCTCAACCATCCCAAAACCCTGTATTTTGATGTGCCAAGTCCTCCCTAACCTCCTCACATGCAACCCGCTTCCTTTGTGCTCTCACCTCCCTCGGAATACTAGGGCAATTATTCACATTCTGATACCCCCTCGAAGAGCCCTTTAAATGGGACAACCCACCACTCCTCGACATGTGCCCTTTAAATGGCAAGTGTGCTAGACATTAGTATTCTTAAATTGACTTTAAGGGAGTAACCTTTTTTGCACGGTATGCTTTCCCATCTATATAAACTGAGATTTACATGAACCTATGGTAGGTTACTGGCTTGATGTGATTTAGTGATAGATTGATTTCTTTTCAGATCTGAGCAAGAGAAGGAGCCAGAGCAGGAACGTGTGGCTGAAGTTACAGGCATGGCTCATGAAGAATCTGCAGTTGATGGTAAAGGAATCAACTCCATTGAATACTTTCTTTGATTTAGTAAATGGGGTTAAATGATGCAATATTTCTTTCAGCTTTCACACACCTATTGACTATTCTAGCTTATTGAGACGTGACAGTCTTCCACTTCACCTGTTGCACTTGCCCTGAGAAAATTCTTACTTGTCAGTTCCACAGGAAATAGATGAGTACGAACTTGTTGATCCTGTTGATATTTTGACTCCATTAGACAAGTCAGGATTTTGGGATGGAGTGGTAAGTGTCATCTTTCATAATGTTCTCAATCCTGGCACATCTAACTTCTCATTTTTTATTTATCATATGTAAAATTTGTCATGCCATATGAATAGGTCAGTTTGTGTTATGCCATGTTTGATCTTTGATTTGTTTGTATTGTCATTCCAGAAAGCGACAAAATGGTCTGAAAGGAGGGATGCTGTTGCAGAGCTTACTAAGTTTTCTTCCACAAAAAGAATTGCTCCTGGTGATTTCAGCGAAGTCTGTCGTATCCTCAAGAAGGTGTCTGAACATTTCCGTTTGTCTAGAAATTGCTTTGTCGAATGCATTTGTTTGGTCATAGAGGACAGGTTTTTTTTTTTTTTTTTTTTTTTTTCTTTTGTTTTTTCATCTCCATCTGTCATTAAGTAGCTTTTTATTTATAATGTCTCAATGCATTTGTATTTATCTGGAGCCTGGCCATATTTCTTTATAATTTTACTCTCATTAATAACATGTATGTATTGATGCTATTTAACATCATAGTGAGAGTGTTTGAAAGGGTTGCCTTGTCTAGCACGTCATTCTTGTAGCTGATACTGGCATGCATGCTTTTCTCTAAGTTATGCAGTGGCTCATGTACCACTTATTGCTGATGGTCGCTTTGCTAAGAGTAAAATGTTTTATCTTGATATGCTTGCAGCTTATTACCGATGTAAACATAGCTGTTTCTGTAGAAGCCATTCAAGCAATTGGAAATCTGGCTAGGGGTCTGAGGAACCATTTTTCAGGGAGCTCTCGTTTCCTATTACCAGTATTGCTTGTGAGTATAATAAGCATACTTAAAATTATTTATGACTTGAATATATTGCTGCAGACTTTTTTCAAGTACATTTGCCTTTTTTTCCCTTCATATTCAAGGTCTTTTCCTGATGTTGGCCAGAAAATTGTTGGAATAGTGTATATCATTGGAGTGGTGATTAACACCATTGCAATATATTCTGACATAACTGCTTCCTTGTTGCTACTATGTTCTCTTTTATTTTACTTTATTTTATTTTATTTTATTTTTTTTGAGAATTTTTATTGCCAAAAAGAAAGAGTGAACAAACAAAGAAGGAAGATGATAAGGGTCTTCACTCTCCAATGGGCTATTTTCACTCCATAATGATGGTGGATCTTCACTCCCTAACGAAGGGCTATTTTCATTCTTTCGTTTTAGCCTGCCAAATGAATCCTTATTCTAGACCTTAGGCTTTCTTTTAAAGCTTGAAGATTCTTTGGGAATACAGAACCAGCTGTCAGCTTAAAATAAAACTTGTTCCACCAATTCTTGATGTTTTATCAAGCTCGACACTTCCCAGCACATATTTTCAAACTAAAAGGAGATGGGCATCTTGCCTCCTCATTTTTTACCAATAGGGTGGGGTTGTTGGCTGAGATGGCATACGAAGAGTGGTGCTTGTCCTATCAACATGATGATCTTCCCACCTACTTGAAACTAGGAACTGATTGGGCTTGCACTTAACCAGTCATTTTTGTTCATTAGACCATATAAAAGTGCCCCTATCTGGACATCACTTTATTTGTTGCCGTTAATAAATTCTGGAGATCTCCACAACTGGTGGTTACCTTAACCCCTACTTCTCATACTAGAGAATGAGTAGTATAGAAATCACATCTAGTGCACCACGGACAAAACCACTTTAATTGGGATATTGCCTAGTTCCAATCAAAGGAACTGGACAAAGTTGTCCTTTTTTGTTGATAGTTTATTGAAATGGAAAACTCCAAATTCAATTCGTCGATCCATTCTGCCATTGTTGGAGCAAAAGGCAACCACCTGCTCTGCACCATGATGGAATAGTAGACCATTTAGCTGGGCTTGAATACCAAAGCTCTTGAATGAAAGCAGAGAGGTTTTCCATTTTAGATTCCTGAAGGAGAATATCCACGTTATATTTCTTAACAAACTCTTGATGTGCAATGTCTTCTCCAAAGCTTCCGAACCCCTATTTTTCCACTACACTTCCATTGACAAACCGAAGAGATTGCCCTCACCTTCACATTCTTGGTACAAGAATCCCCACTACTTATACCTCTCTTAGTTGACCCGAGTCATGAGGTTTCCACCTCCCAACGCCCTTTGTCTTTGATTTCCCATTGTTGACAAATGACCATACATATCTTCCAGATTCTGAATTAGAGCTTTTACATCCTCTAATGGTCTGTTGAATGCCCAACATGATCCACATTCGATGACTTCCTCCAGAGCTTCACTCATTTCTTGTTCTTTACTAAGATCACAGCCTGATTAGAGAGATAATGCTGCACAGAGCAAGATTCTGCAGATTACTTAGAGATCCTCCTAGCTGCGCAAAACTCTGATTAATATTGCATAGCTGGATTAATAACTGCCGTGTACAACTTTCCCTAGGTTCAATGTCACACCACCCTTCTATGTGCATCTCCATTCCATCCAGCCACATCCACCCATCCCTATTTCTCTTGGAAACATCCTCATAAGCCTCTTTATCCTTTCTAATGATAAAGCCATGGCAATTGAACATATCTCTTTTCTGAATCTCCTAGCTGTCAATTTTGACTAAATCACCACTTTTATAGTTCATCCTACTAAGTTCCATTCCTAATACCTTCTCTTAGTTCTACATTGCCATAGTCAATGCCCCAATGATAGATACATGATCCTATAACAAGAATATTAGAATAAGAAAATTAAGTTCATGAATGAGAAAAATGGTTCAGTCATTGTCATGACTGTGAGTGTTTTTTTGTGTGTGTGTGTGTGTGTGTGTGTGTGTGTGTGTGTGTGTGTGTGTGTTGGGGAAATTCTATAGAGTAGATGTCCATGGTAGGTTTCTATGTGGAACCCTCCATTTTTGTTCATATGCCATCCGACCTTTTCTTTGTGTGTGCGCCACATGGATAGAAGCATATCCCAAAAATTAAGCTCTTCCAAAAATTAAGTTGGCCACACCATGCGTTTTAGAGGTTTTATTCGTGATTTTATACTATTCTTGAAGGTGTTTGCGGACTTGAGTTTTGGGTCTGGCTAATTCTTAGGGCTTCCTTTTTTTGGATAGGGCACATCTAATGTACAGTTTGAGTTTTTGACATACATCATAGTTTTGAGTGTTTGAGATGCATCATAGTGGCCCCACATTGTTGACTCTACAATATGGTCAACACTACCAGATCATTTCCCTATCAGTGTTTTAAATAGCGGTAGCGTGATGCGTAGCGCTCTGCCCTCTATAGCCTGTAGCGTAAATACGTAGCGTGTAGCATAAGCTACACGATACTTCTATTTTTTAATTTAAAAATAGGACCAGTGTATAAAATATCGGCGATATCATCGAAATATCGCCGACAATATCAGTGTCACCGGCTATGCGACATCGAAACCTCGTTTTTTTGATTCGCTCCCAAAAATCGCCGATAATCTCGACGGATTATCGGTATTTTCCAAAATATCGTCGATATTTCACTGTTCCCACCAACCATGGGTGGGAACTGTAGCCAACAACCCCCTTTGTCGATAAAAGGGGAAGTTGTTGGTGAAAAAATGTAAAAAAATCAAAAAATTACTTGTTTTTTCGCCTGGATTTGGAGGAAGAAGCGAATTCAAAGCCTTGAGTGCAGATCGGCAATATCCGGTAAGATTCAATCCCAAAAATTTTCGTTTTTCCGTCGAAAAATCCTGCAACTTCTCGAATCTGCTTGCGGGGCGAGATCTTGACGGTTTTTTTTTTTTTTTCCTTATTTGGGAATCTGGGATGAGGGAGAGGGATTTTTGGTTGAAATTTTGGAGAAATCGGTGGGATTTTGGTGGAAATTTGAAATTTGAGAGGGATTTTCGAAATTCGGGGATCGGGCGGGCGTAAATGGATCGGGCGGGCATAAAAGGGGTCGCGTACGTGGTTCCGTACGCTGTTAACGTACCGAACACATTCTTCGGGGCCCACCGAGAATGTATCTGGTCGATCCATGCGGTCCATCTGTTTTTCCATCTTATTTTAGGCGTTGAGACCAAAATTTAAGCATACCCAAAGATCGAGTGGACCATACCATTGGAAACAATTGGAATAATGATTTCCATTGTTAAAACCTTTCTAGGGCCCACCGTGATGTTTATTTCTCATCCAACCTGTTCATAAGATCACACAGACATGGATGAATGGAAAACACAAATATCAGCTTGATTCAGAACTTCTGTGGTCCCCAAGAAATTTTCAACGATAGATTTCAATTCATACTGTTGACTACGGTGTGGTCCAGTTGAGGTTTGGATATACTTCGTTTTTAGGATCATGACCTAAAATTATCTGCTAAAATGGATGGAAGGAGTGGATAAAATACATAAATCACGGTGGACCCCACAGTTGAAACCTTCCTGGTTCACGTTAACTGCTCAAGTGAGCTGTTCTAAAGGGAAAATGTGGTTTGGGAAATTCCAACCGTTGAAACCTTCCTGGTTCAACAGTGATGTTTAGATGCCATCCGTACCATTAATAACGTCATCATTGTTGAGATGAACTGAAAACAAAAATACTGGCATGAATCAAAACTTTTGTGGCCCCACAAATATTTCAACTGTGGACGTTTAATTATCACTTTTTAGGCTCAATTGAGCTTTAGATACAGTTCGTTTTTGGCATCATGTCATAAAATGAACTCACAAAACTGATGAACGGTGAGGATGTTTCACAAACATCACAGCGGGCCCGACCTGAGCTTGCAGCGCAGGAAGGAAATCTCGGTCCTGCGCTGCATGGGGTAGAAAGGCTTCAAGGGTGGAAATCATTATTTCCACTGTTTCCTATGGTATGGTCCACTTGAGACTTGTATGAGCTTCAATTTTGGGCTCAACGCCTAGAATGATATGAAAAAATGGATGGAAGGTGTGGATAAACCACATAAATTCACAGTGGGCCCAACTTACAGCGTACTAAGTAACTTAGTAGCAAATCCAATTTCTGCATTGGCTACGGACAAAAGCCGTAGCTAAAGACACCTTGAACCACAGCTGAACTCGCTGACGGAGTGGAGATACCTCGTTTCAACACATGGCATCGATTCCAGTGGGGTGGCTAACCCAAATGGCTACTGATGTCACGTCACCGAGCCATGTGGACCCAACCATGATGCATGTATTATATCCATACCATCCATTAATTTGGAGATATATTTTTATGTCATGAGAAAAAAATGAGATAGATCTAAAGTTCAAGTGGACCCCACCATAGAAAACAGTGGGGATAGTGACTTCCAATGTTCAAAACTTTTTAGGGGCCACTGAAATTTCTGATCAATCTGATATTTTTATTTTCACTTCATTTATCTCGATGTTAACTTATGAATGGGTTGGATCTCAAAAATACATCATAGTAGACCCTATAAATATTTCAACGGTGGGTGTGATTGCTCCCACGGTTTTCTGTGGTGGATCCACTTTAACTTTAGATCTATCTCATTCATTTTATCACGCATAAAAGTAAAATGATCTCTGCAAATGGTTGGATGGTATGGATACAACACACGCATCATGGTGGGTCCACATAGCTTGGTGACGTCACTTCAGTAGCCACTTGGCTACTGACCTTGTCAGCATCTAATCCATGTCCCCAAAAAAAAAAAAAATGGATTGTCTACGCCCTTGCCACCAGCCAATGGCTAGTGGTCGGTGCTCTATGGGCCCCACCATGATGAATGGTGGATATCTAATCACTATTATTTTCCTGTGGTGTGGTCCACCTGAGATTTATATTCCTATCATTTTTGGTATAAAGCCCTATAATGGTATGTAAAAATGGATGAAACATATACATCATGGTGGGGGCTGGACCGCACTATCATGGATGAGGCTGGGGCCGCACCTAATCCTTTACCCGTTACTCCATGTGGCTTTCATGCACATGCATTCATAAAGTAAAATCCAACCCGTCCATCTTATGAAACTGTGATTTTTACTCCAAATTCCCAAAAATCAAGATGATCAGTTAATTAAATGGGCTACACCAGAGGGAATAAGTTGGGAGATAACGTCCACCATTTACATGGACCCATCAAATTGTATGTATAAATCATAGTAGGCCCCATAAAGTTTACTCGGTATGCAATCTGCAGACTCTTCCCTTAATTGTAATTTATATGAAAATTTGATTTGATCTAACATCTTAGCCCTTGAAATGATTTGGGCTTATTACACTGACTACGAGCCGATGCACTTTTTTTTTTTGTCCATTATTGCAAATTTGTATACTACTAGGGAGCAAAATATCATTTGGATCGGGAAAAGGAGGAGTAAGGGACATTGGGTGGAAACATGGATGGCCAGTGGAGGGGAATAAATATGGAGCCATATGCAACTATTGTGGCCAAATGATACGGAGTGGGGGAGTGTCTAGGCTAAAGGAACATTTGGCAGGGGGATACAAGAATGTGAAACACTGTCCAAGTGTAACAAGGCCAGTGAGAGAGGAGATGAGAAGAGTGTTGAATGAAGCGAAGTCACGCAAGTTGCAGCAAAAGGATTGGGAGAGGGATATGAGGGAGGAGCTACGAGGCACTGGACGAGGCCTTGGTGCTATCGACGAGCACGATGACGACGACGATGAGGGGATCATGTACCCCGATGACTGTGTTACGGCTCGAGAAAGGAGTTATTTTAGACAAGTGATTCGTGAGTCTCGGGCTTCAGAATGGGAGGGGGAACAAAGAAGACTTATTGATGAGAGTAGGCCGTCGTTTGGGATGTCCCGACGTGAGGCTGGTGGGAGCAGCAGACGATTTGATGGAGGCAGCGGGCATGGCCTACAACGCACGCAAAGCACTCGTGTCCCAGATGCATCCATCACAGGCGTTAATAAAAAAAGATAAAAAAATATGTGGAGCAAGGGGCTTAGGGAAAAAGTGGGTGGCGCTATATCTAGGTGGTTCATCTCGAGCCATGTACCAGCAAATGCAGCAGCCAGTCCTCACTTCAAAAATATGATTGAGGAGGTGCAGCGTGCCGGGCCCGGTGTGAAGCCTCCCACGCCACAAGAGATTCTTGGCATCTACCTTGATCAAGAGCACGAGGAGATGCAGGCTTAGGTACGTGGACTCACGCCGAACTGGAAGCAGTATGGGGTAACAATCATGTGTGATGGGTGGACAGGACCTACGAAATTGTCCATTATCAATTTCATGGTGTACTGTAGAGGACAACTGGTTTTCCTCAAATCCATTGATGCATCGGTAAGAATAAAAGATCACGAATACATATATGCTCTCCTGAAAGGAGTGATTAGAGAAGTTGGGTCCCAGAATGTTGTCCAAGTTGTGACCGACAATGGCAGTACGTTCGTTAAGGCAGGGAAGAAATTGATGAAGAAGTTCAATCTCTATTGGACCCCGTGTGCGGCACACTGCATTGATTTAATGCTCGAGGAGATAGGCCAGAGGGATTCTGTTAGGAAAACCATCCAGGATGCGAGGAGAGTGACAAACTTTATATACAATCACTCATGGTTATTGGCTGCAATGCGTAAGTGTTGTGGAGGGGACATCGTTAGACCAGGCGCGACACGGTTCGCCACGAACTTCATTGCACTCGATATCTTATACAGGCACCGCGTGGGTCTGAGAAATTTGTTCAGATCCGAGAAATACATGGAGTGGAATCAGAGGAAGACTGAGGGTGCAAAGACCTTTTCGAATATAGTGCTTTCTGATTTCTTCTGGGATAAAGTTCACAACGTTGTTTCCTTCCTGCATCCGATGTACAAGGTCCTACGAGCCGTAGATAATGAGATGTGGCCTTCGATGGGGTCGATGTATGAGCTTATGAGAATTATGAGAGAGGGGATAATGACTGCAATCCCAACTTCGTATCAGGGCGTGATCAATATCATCGATCGTCGATGGACTGGGACTCTCGAGCATCCACTCCACCAAGCTAGTAAGTTTGTTGATACAACTGAGTACTTTAAGTATCACTTCTGTTTGCATGTTAATACAACTGAGTAACTAATATTTGGGTTTCAACATACTATCTGAATCCCAAATTTCATTATAAACGTCGGCTCCATGAGAATCGAGATTTGACGATGGCCGTTCAGGAGGCGTTCGAACGATTGTTCCCAGAATTGACAGCGCAAGCAGATTTCGGTAACCAGGTAATGCAATAAAATTTATTCCTTATAGCCTGTAGAAATATGAGTGATTAAAAATAATGACCTGTGAATCCGTGTTTACAGTTGTTGCGGTTTAGGGATGCGAGGGGTACGTTCTCATCCGCACTAGCAAAAGCATCGACTGAAACGATGATGCCGTGTGAGTATGGTAACATAATTAGGTAATTGCATTTTTCGTTTAAACTTCAAACTAAAACAAGTTCCTCATGGATATATAGGTGAGTGGTGGGCGATGTACGGAGTCGACACGCCCGTACTGCAGTTATTGGCAGTCTGTGTTCTCGCACAGACTGTATCCTCCTCACCTTTTGAGAGGAATTGGAGCACATGGTCACTCATACACACTAGCAAGAGGAACAAGCTAGCATATGAGAAGATGTAAAAGCTCGTTTACTGCCATTACAATATGAAGTAAAGAGAGAGATAGTTGCGGGTAGACCGAGACATGGAGGAAAATCAAGACCCGTTAGACTTGTTGTCTATAGGTAACATGGCAAAGATAGGTGATGGTGATGATGATGATGACCCACTTTATGAGTGGGTCAAATCAGCTGATTTAGATGATGCGGAGGGAGGCCCTGCTCCACAGGTAACCGAGGGAGCAATGGCTCTGGGTATCGATGTCGATCAGGTAATAGAGGAACAGAAGGCGGATACAGACTCCTTTGATTCTTTGGTGAGGAGTTCTGCACGTTCCAAAGAGGGTGAGGAAGCATCTTCACGGCCCCCTCCTCATCATCAAGTCGTAGTGAGTGATGATGATGATGAGACTCAACTCCCACTTGACACTGGTCTTGGGGACGATGACGATGACGACGGTGATGAGGGAGGGGACGGACGCACCGACACTAGTATAGGTGGTACTAGTGGGGGTGGGGGTGGCAGTGATGGGGGGTACACGACGGCTCAGAGCCAACGATCCGTTGGCCAGTTCACTGAAGAGCAGAGCTTTAACCATGCCACTCAGGACGAGGATCATGGATCTCGTCCACCATCCAGGGCGAGAGCATCAGAGCCCAGATATATGTTTGAGCGTCGTTCGAAGAAGAAAGATGGACGCGCCGCGGCTGATGCTCTCACACGCAGCCTGTCATCTATGGACATAAGTTCAGATCAGGGGAGCTCCACCTCTGTCCCACCTTATGCTCATGGGGGATATCACGGGTATAGCCATGGCAGCTCTGACATTTAGTCACGCTCTTCTACCCATGGGTACAGGCAGCTGGAAGATAGTTATTCGAGTCATGACCCTTTGACAGGAGAATATTCGGGGTATCCGTATGACTGACAACAATACTATCAAGGAGTTGGGGTTGGACTTGATCTATTCCCTCAGTACCCTGCTCAGGAAATGCCGTCGATGTATGTCACACAATTCCCACGTCTAGGCGTACTCGTACAGTTTGGGGAGGATGACTATCAGAGGTACATAAGAGAGTTCCTCAATTGGTACGAGCAGAGGATGACCTGGGAACAGTACTGCCAATATGTTGGGCAACAGTACTACTCTCAACTGCCATGGGATCCGGACAATGATTACGAGCCACCTCGTTACTCTGTGGGGATGAAACATGGGTAGAAATGTGTATTTTTTTCAATTCATTTACTTTTGCATGTCTTAATTGTTGTAAGCTTGCATTTGTATTATATAAACTAATTTTGGTTACTATTTGAGTGATTTCTTATGACAACGCATACTTTTTGGCCCCCATTAAATGGAAACTTCTAATTTAATGCATTCTTTTTGCAAAATTTTCATTCCTGAATATGTAAATATGTGTATTTAGGCATGTTCTGAAGTTTCACTGAAAAATTCCACCATTTTTCCCATATTTTCCCAATTTTCCATGCATTTCCAGTTATCGACGATATTATCGGCGATAACGATATTATATCGTTATATCCGGCCAGCGAAACTTGTAGCAATACCGACAACTCGAACACTGAATAGGACAAATATAATAAATAGCGAAAAAAATGAAAAAAATATATATAAAAATGCCCAAAAGATGATTCATTTGATCAATTATAAGCATGTTCAAAAAACTTATTAGTTATCATTTATCAAAAGCCAATCCACATATATAAGCCAAATCAAATAATTATCACATCAACAACTTTCTAAACAAACCACTTTAATTAATAGTCTAATTGAAACCACAAGTCACAACTATGAAAAGAAATAAAAATTCCATAGGTTAAAAGTATCAAGTATAATATAAGTGTCACATTCCTCAACATTAGAAACAAAGAAAATGTGAAAAAAATAATAAAAAAATAAAATAGTAAAAAAATACATTGTAGCTTGCGCTACGGACGCTACGCGCTACGTAGCTATAGCGTACGCTACCGGGGATTTACGCTATTTGGGACGCTACGTAGCGCTACAGCCATGCCACACTACGTAGCGTACGCTACCGCTACGCTACGGGCGCTATTTGAAACACTGTTCCCTATATATATATATATATATATATATATATGCGTGTGTGGAGGAACAGTCCCCTGTGAGTATTGGTGTAAGGGACTAATGTGGGTGGGTGAGTAGGTGTAGGGGTAGGGGCTTAGGTGGGCCCCTCTGTGATGTGCATGTGACATCTGCATCAGCCATCGGATGCATCACTCTATGATAGCCCCTGGTCCAAAAATAGGATCATTTGTGGTTTGGGTGGGGCAACACGATTGGGAACAACAAATAGGGTAATGCCATGTCTCCAAAATCTTTCCGTTGTTGTGAGTGCGACCCACTGGAATTGTGGGTTAGTGTGATTTTTTGGCCTTGGACCTAACATGGGGTGACCCATCTGATGGTTCGAGTGGATGTCACATACACAACATGGTGGGCTTGTAATAAATCAAGGGTGGGCATCTCTCCTCCTAATTGTTTCCCTCAGTGTGGCCTACCTGAACCACGGATGAGCTTGATTTTTGGGCCTGGGCCTAACATTGGGTTACACATTTGATGGTCAGAGTGGATGTCCCATATGTAGCACGGTGGGCCTCAAAAAAATCAAGGGTGGGCATCCCCCTCCCAATTGTTTCCCTTTGTTTGGCACAGTTGAATCATGGATCTGCCTGATTTTTGGGTCCCTGATGGTTGGTGTGGGAATCACATTCACATTTCAGTGGTGCTTGCCTAATGCCTAGATATTCTATAATGGTAATGATGGCTGTAACGGTCACTACCTTTACCTTTAAGATACAAGCTGTACTGTTTTAAAAAAAGTATTTCGGTCCCATAGTGGACCGTTATGACTCCGTAACCGTAATGGCTGTTATGTAACTGTTTTGGAATCCATTGGCGCCCGCTTGAGTTGAATCTCTTCACAAGGGATTGAGTCTTCTCTTCGGAGAGGAAGAGGAATGATCTCATAGTGTTGGCACTGCTATAAGTTATAGAGTGTTGAAGTATGTGGGCCCCACCCTGTTATGTGTGTAAATCCACACCATTCATCATGTGCCCCCCTCATGTTTACCATGAAGCCCAAATAGGCCGATCCAAAACCTAGGGGACCAGAACAAAGCAAAAAATATAAAAGCACGTTTAAAGCTTCTAGATTCATGTAGTATGGCCCACCTAAGTTTTGGAACCACTTGATTTTGAGGATGTCCCTTTATCTTGGTAGTGTGGGTATGATGTTTGATGAAATAGATTGGATGACATTTATGCACCATGGTGGGCTTCTCACACAAATTGAAAGGTTTTAATGGGTGGGCGTCCTCTCCTAATTATTGCTTGTGCTATGTCCCACTTGAGTTTTGAATTAGCCTGATTTTTGGCCTCCTTGCCAAACTTGTGATGGCACACTAGTTGGTCGCAGTTGGTATCATGCATGGTTCACGATATGCTCAATTTTGCTCGAAAATACATTACTTGTGTTAGAGTCGACATTATGCATTCAAACCTCATATAAAAAATATATATGTTTATATGTATATATATAAAGGTATTCAATAATGGTAACGGCCACCGTTGTAACCATTACGTTACTGGGCCATAACGGTTGAAATATCTTTTAGAAAAAGAATCGAAAAAATATTAGAAAAATCCCAAAAATTGAGAGGACTCCAAATATGTACTCTCGTATGATTTTGAATGTGTTTGTTATGGTGTACTAGGCCGTTCTTTGGTAAAAATGTTGTCTTGGGCTATCTAATGATTTTATTAACTTGACAGGCTTAGATTGACTGCAAAGCTCCTTTTATATATATATATATATATATATATATATATATATATATATATATATATAATATCAATGATTCAATATAGATAAGATCATAAGAGCTTGAATATAATGATGAGACAACCAGTGCAATTAAATGGACTTGCCGATGGAGGGTGCTTGTTTTACTTGGTCGAATGGACATGTGAACCTAGTTATGTCTCGCATTGACAGGTTTCTGGTTTTGGTGGAATGGATAGAGAAGTTCCCCTTGTCTAAACTATTCGGCCTGCCTAGATCAACTTCTGACCATAGACCAATATTCTGGATGCGGTGGAAGAAAACTGGGTCCGAGACCCTCCTGTTTTGAGCTTTCCTTGCTAAAGGTTGAAGGCTTTCACAAGGCGGTCAGGGAGTGGTGGGCTGATCTTCAAGTTCAGGGTTTTGCAGACTTTATCCTAAGTCAGAAGCTGAAGTCTGAAAGGAAAGTTAAATGTCTGGAAGAAAGAGGTTCTTAGCAACAAGAATTGGAGAACAACTCAATCCTTGCTGAAATTCAAGATCTCAACCTCAAGTAGGTGGGTAGTCTGATCTCAGATGCAGAGAGGGAGAGAAGATCTGTTCTAAAGCTGTAGTATGTCAAAAGGATCAAGGAAGAGGAGATTAAATGGAGAGAAAGATCTTGCATGCTTTGGCTGGAAGAAGGGGATAAGAACACAGTTTTTCCACAATATGGCAAGTGTGAGGGCAAGGAACAATCACACAGGCAGTCTACTGGTTAATGGCAGTAGGGTGATAGATAAAAGCCGGATATGGAGCTCCATAGTTCATTTTTATGAACAACTTCTGACAAGTGGGGATGGGAAGCAACCTTTGTTGGATAATCTGCTCTTTCCTTCTATTTCTAATGATCAAAGTGTGGCTCTTGAAAGGTCAGTTATGGAGGAGGAAGTGAAAGTGACAGTTAACTCCCTTGGTAAGGACAAGGCCTCGGGGCCTGATGGATTTCCAATGGCTTTTTCTTCTTTTTTTTCTTTCAGATTTGTTGGAATGAGGTCATGGAAGATGTGATTGCCTTCATTAAAGATTTTTTTTTGATAGGGGAATGCTATCGGAGGAACTGGGTGCTTCCTTCATAGTGCTCATTCCTAAAAAAAGGAGCTGTAAATTTAACGGACTTCAGGCCTACAAGTCTTTTAGGGAGCTCATATAAAATCCTACCGAAGAGCCTTCAGATTTCAAGGAGTTATAGCAACAATCATAGCGGGAAATCGGAGTATATTTGTAGCCAGTCGTCAAATTCTAGATTGTGCTCAACTTGCTCACGAATGCAATCACTCTTAAGTATAAAGAAGGCAAATGGGGGGTTGTTTACAAGCTGGATATTGAGAAGGCCTACGCTTACGTTGATTGGAGCTTCCTTTATCATATGCTGGGTTGCTTTGGATGTGGCTGGAAATGGAGATCCTGAATTCAAGAATGTGTGAGATTGGCCTCTTTTCGATTATTGTTAACAACTCTCCAAAAGAGTTTCTTTAAGGCATTGAGAGGCCTTCGCCAAGGTGACCCTCTCCCTTCCTCTTTCTGGTTGTTGCTGAGGCTCTTGGTAAGATGCTCATAAAAGGCTAGGAAGTGGGTCTGATTCAGGGATTTAGAATTGGCGAATCATGGCCTCCTATCACTCATCTCTAGTTTGCGGATGACATCGTTTTCTTTTGTGATGCGCAGAAAGAAATGGAAGACAATTTGTGGAAAATTGTTGCTTGCTTTGAAGCAGTATCGAGCTTGAAGGTGAACTCCTCGAAATGCGAAATGCTTGGCATTCATACGTCGGTTGATGACGTCCAAAAGCTCGCGGATTTATTTGACTATGGATTAAGGTCCTTCCCCTCATCGTATGTATAGGCAAGCCGGCTAATCACCTATGGGGCCTAGTTATAAAAAGTATAGAAAGGAAACTTTCCACCTGGAAGAGCTGCCATTTATCTTTGGGAGGTCGTTTGACTTTGATTAAAGCAACGTTCTCCAACATGCCTTTATACTTCATGTCACTTTTTAAATGCCCAAAATCGGTGTTGGACAAGCTTGAAAAACTCTGACGTGATTTCTTATGGAGGGGGAAAGAGTTGAGGAAAAAGTTCCTTCTCCTGAGATGGGACGAGATGTGCAAACCTTTATGTGAAGGGGGGATGGGCTTGAGGGTTTTGGAGCATACGAACCAAGCCAATTTGGGTAAGTGATTGTGGCGGTTTGCTTTGGTGGAAAAAAGTCTTTGGGGGGAGGCATTGGCTAGGAAATACGGAACCTGACCAGGGGGTTAGTGGATTAAAGATTCTTTGACGCATAAAACCTCGGGTTTGTGGGAAGTAATTTTATTTATGGTGTCGAAGTTTAGACAAGGCACTTGATTCGTGGTAGGAAACGGTTCCTGAATTCAGTAGCAGTTTGCTTAAGGAGGCCTTCCCTTCTTTGGCTGCCTTTGCCCTGAACATTAACATTCCTATTGCCACCTGCTTCGAGAAGAGGGGAGACAAGGTCATATGGGTGCCTCCTTGCCACAGAGGCCTCTCAGACGAGGAATTGGGGGTATTTTTATCTTTTGGAGAGGCTAAAACTGGATCTCTTGGAGAGTTCAAGGAAGATTCAATGATTTGGACTGGACACAGTTCAGGGGGTTCTCCATCAGGTCTTTTTACAAATTCCTAACTTATCCTTCAGCCATTTCTGGGCACAATTATCGATTTTGGAAGTATGGAGCTCCCCCAAAGGTTACATCCTTCATTTGGTTGGTAGGTAGGAATAGGGTATTAACCATGGATAATCTCTACAAGGGGGGCTTGGTGCTACCGAATGTCTGTATTATGTACTTGAGAGACGCCGAGTCGGTGGACCATTTATTCTTGCATTGTCCTTTTACAAAGAAGATTTGGGATAGTTTTCTTGCCATCCTCAATGTCACTTGGGTTATGCCGATTCATTCCCCTCTTTGTCATCCTGGCAATTGGCATGTTGGCAGTATTGGTAAAGATGGCAAGGTGATTTGGAGATTGGCAGGGATGGCAACTTTCTGGGCCATTTGGGGAGAGAAAAATGTGCTGCTTTGAGAATAGGTCGGAGTCGGAAGACTGAATTTTTTGCAAGACGGTGCATTGGGTGGTTGAGTGGGCATTCGGGTTTAGGGACATGGACTCTTGCATCATCATAGCCCTATTGGGGTTGTAATTCTCTTTATCATTTTCCTCCAGTATTCTTTTCCACCTTTGCGTGGCTTTTTAATAAAGTCATTTACCTTTAAAAGAAAAGTATGTATTACTGTATTAGTATTTATATAACCATTTTACCATAGACGAGTATAGATGTTAATGCATGAAGTATATAGTGAATTCACAAGTCATAACATAAGTGATAAAGTGATGCCAAAGGACAAACACAAATTAAAAAACAATACTCATCACTCGTGTCATCACCTAAACGAAAATTGTGCTGCCTGTGGTGCTTGACCTCTAAGTCGTCATCATCTGGTTGAGGCGATGAAACGAGTGTCACATATCCATAATAACTCGAGGGAAAGAACATGTCAATGAAACCCAAGGATGAATGATTACAATCATCACTACCATTAGGCATTTGCCATGTCAAACCCAAATACGTATAGGTATCGGTGCCAAATGTATTCCCATTGTCATAGCCATAATAGCTGTACTTGTATTGCCCCCAGTACAGCTCGTACTGCTGAGAGTGTACTGTGCAGCAAATTACTCGGAACCAAATATGGGTATGTATATCCCCCATATCAACCTTCTCCATGGGGATCATATCTAAGATTAGTCCAACATGAAAGTGCCTCAGCAGTCTCCCTATACTAAATATGGTCATTTCCATATTTATATCCGTAAACTGTTTGATGTCATGGTGTGTCATCTCCTCCTATACCACTGGCGACGACATTCCCATGATGCTCCTTTGGCTGGTTGTATTGTGAATACATATACTCATAAGTCCAGTCTACTCTGGTTCGTTGATATTCATCAGCCTCAACCTTCTTAGACAAATGTTCTCTCGCGTGTTAAGCAACACCAGAAGTAGGACTAATAGAGATTCCTTGCTAGATTCTCTAGGAGGGCCACACACCCCACGTACATAGCGCGGCCCGCCTCGATTAGCATGCACATAGGCATCTTTTACTATGGGTATCGTAACAGGGCGTGCCGTGTAGCGTTGGAATCGCAATGCTCGCACAATCGCTAGGGTACAAGTCTTAGGTTGTTGCGGTACTAAAATAGGATCGCGATCAAAACTTGTCGATCTAGTCCCACCCAAAACATGCCAATGCTAAAATTGAGGTGTAAGGTCGATTAATCGGGGTACGGGTCTTACAGCATGACCTCGACCTTGATTGCTATAACCAGAGTCACGGCCAGGCCTAGGTGCTCGTGATGCAGGATTGAAAGAAGACCGTCACCAACTGCGTATGTTGAGTTATCAGATGATAGTAAGGTTGGTGCAGTGTTTTAGATAGCGTGTAGCGTACAACGTGGCATTTGGCCCTCAATTGTGTGTAGCATAAGCTACACGATCCTTAATATTTTTTAATTAAAATAATAGAAAATATGATAAAATTTACAAAATGCATAATTTCTAGGAGTTCTCGACTACAAATCTGGATCATCAACTACCTGTTTCCATGCAAAATCTCTCTCTCTCTCTCTCTCTCTCTCTGCCTTTAGATGGTCCGGATTGATCTAAGTGCTCTATCCACGATATGGACCACAATTTCGATGGTCCGGATTGGTTTAATGTAATGCCACGTGCCATAGGTATAATTCATCACCATTTTAAAATAAGTGTTAAACTAACATAGAGAAAACACTTTTAAAAAAATGAGATTTTAGGTAGCATACGCCATCTACGCTACACACTACACTACGCTACTTGTAGCTTACACTACATGCCTTGTAGCTTATGCTACCAGGGAGTTACGCTACATAGCATTTTTGCTACGATATGTAGTGTATGCTTCACGCTATTGAAAACATTGGGGTGATGTGGTTGAGGTAGCAACACGTTGGACCATAGCATAAATCGCCGTCAAATGAGGAGGAGGATTCATCACAACAATCTGCTCAAGAAGACCTTTATATTTAGAGTTAAGACCGGAAATGAACTGCATGCTTCGGCTTTCTTCCCATTGTTTACAAACAAGATCATAATCTTTCTTGCTCTCGGACGGAAGAGGATGATAGAGATCCAACTAATCCAACATACCCCGAAGGGTAGAAAAGTACTCCTTTAGAGATCGGGAATCCTGTTCAAACCTGTTAATATCCGAAATTAACTGAAAAACTCTTGATAAATTCCTTGCTTCTGAACACTTGTCATGCAAGGTATCCCATATCTTTTTCGCAGAAGATAGAAACATAATAGAGTTACTGACAGACGGATCCATAATGTTAAGTAACCAAGCCATGACTTGGTAGTTCTCCTTGGTCCAGGTTTTGTGATGTCCATATATATGGTTTGGAGCATCATCTAATATGTAGGTGAGTCTATCTCTTCCTCCAAAAAATAATATCACGGATTAAGCCCACTGTAAATAATTATTATCATCCAACTTGACTGTTGTAATCAACGAGGGGTGTGAATCTAAAGACCCGCACTAGACCCATAAGAGATTTTGTCATCCATATGGTCCATAGACACTTATTAAAGATTATAGAGAACAAGGACAGTCACCGGACTATCCTGAACAGGTTTCCACACAACCGAAGCTCCAAATAATGGGCTACAGGCCCAGGAAGTAGAGAAAAACACAAGATCCAGCATGAAACTTCACAGAAGGGCTTGCATGGTCACAACACACTGCCATAGAATGAAAAAGTGAGCACAAAGACTCGCAGTGTATGTCCAGGGTCCCTAAGGGGCCAAAAACGGTGGAGCCGTACCTCTAAAATGGCAGGAGAACACCAAAATACTTCCTCTTGATCAGAAAAACTCCCATGGATGCCTTCATATGGTAAAACCAACCAACAGTAGGGAGAAATCCCCAAAAAAATCTTACCGATTTGGGAGAAATCGTAAAAAAGCGAAGATTTGGAGTTTTCCGCTGGACTTAAAAAACTATCTGAACATGCTTCAAATCAGCCAAAAAATCCTGCAAAAAACACCATAATTCCTCTAAAATCAAGCTCTATCAAATCATGTTCTTCCCGATGCAAGTAGCTCCAATCAACAAGAAGAAGATGAAAGAAATGGAAGAGAGAGAGAGGAGAATGAGAAAGAGAGAGAGAGAGAGAGAGAGAGAGAGAGAGAGAGAGAGAGAGAGAGGTTTGGAGAAAATGTGAGTGTTAGGGCATCCTACCCCACACACTATTTTATTAGAATACTAGAGTTACAATAAAGTGCTCCACAGGAGCACCAAACACTGTGTGAACATGGCAACATGCACACACAAAAAAGACACAGAGATACATATAAAGGTACATCTGTAACTCTCTATACATGTCTTCTCTTGTGATTTTCAAATGAGTGATCAATTGTGTATTCCTGCTAAAATTTTCATTAATTGTTATTTGTGTGTGGTCTGCTTCTAGCATTTTCTTATTTTTTGAGGCCTTTGTACTTTTAGAAAGAAGTGCTATTAAAGTTGTCAACTCTATTCATTGCATGACTTATTGCACTTCCCTCTCTTTTTAGGAAAAATTGAAAGAAAAGAAACCACTTCTTACAGACACTCTTACTCAGACGCTTCAAGCGATGTATATGTCTGGGTGTGTAACTCTTGTGGATGTTGTTGAAGGCAAGTTCTGGCTCCATTTTGACTCCTAAATTATTAGTGTTAATATGGTCATCCAGACACAACATGGTGAATCGAAACATCAATGTGTCTGATTATTAGTAGGTTTCTTTATCTCAATTCATTTTTCATCTCTGAATGCAATGTACTCAGTAGTTTCGCTTGTTCTTATTTATTATCCATCCACTAATTTATATTTACTGGCAAGGCGCACAAGGAATACAGGATTTTTTGCCCAGTTGTGCAGTTTAATTTTGATCACTGCAAAGTGCAGCTGGAATATATTTGGGATTTAGGACTGTGTTTTTGCGTTTCCTCTGGAATTCCTTTTACTGAACTTTTTAAGATTTCATCTTCTGATGTCATCAAGCATGATATTTAGCTGTGAGAAATAAAAAATATTAATGAATGTAATCAATTGTCAAAGAAGTAAAAAAAGATGCAATATATGCTCACCAGTACTAGGTTCACCCCAAAAGGTATGTAAAATATATGCTTTAATTAATTTTCACTGAAAACATGGCTCTTTTTTTCAGCTCCCCTCCCTTCACTTAATGCCCATGGCTGAATGCTGAAAGTAGTGGTGCATTAAAACTTTTTTCACTTTTGACTAAAAATCGCTAAAATTATTCCAAAATTACAATTCAGCACTTCAAGTTTTTAGCACTTGAATTAATTTTAGAGCTTATTTTTCAGTTTGTCAAACGGCACCGTAGTGAATGAGACCAAAGGAGTTCCTCTGGTTGTTCACACATTAATTTTTGTTGCATTTGTGTACATGGAATTACGTTGGGATTGGCATAGCATGCCCAGAAATTGAGAGCAGTTGAGGGGCACTTGCAATATATATATATATATATATATATATATATATATATATTGTGTGTGTGTGTGCGCGTCTGTTGGGGGGGCGCGTTCGTGCTTAAGGGTTTCTTGATAGCTAAGAGCACTTGTTGCTGCAGATGTTAGAGGGGCAGTGAAAAATAAAGTTCCGCTTGT
The DNA here is from genome assembly GCF_029962835.1 of Magnolia sinica. NCBI lineage: Eukaryota > Viridiplantae > Streptophyta > Magnoliopsida > Magnoliales > Magnoliaceae > Magnolia > Magnolia sinica. The sequence continues at coordinate 29,814,887 of NC_080587.1, forward strand.
GCGCTCATTAACCTTAAACTGGGTTACATTGTGTATTGAGACAAGTAACAGAGCAGTTGTTCTCAAGTTGCATAAGGATTATGTCCCTGTCTTTATTGAGGTCAGTATGTCCAAATAATTAATTCCTTGTTCTGTTTTTATTATATGGTGATAACCATGTTGAAATATCCACCAATATCTGTGCTGAATTGGTCATATTTCAAGTTTTCAACATACACAATGTGTTCAACTTTTGTAGTGCCTGAATGATGGTACACCAGAAGTGAGAGATGCTGCTTTTTCTGCACTTGCTGCAACAGCCAAGGTATTCCCTCAATTCCTTTGGAAAATATTGTGCAAGTTTGTTTTTGTTTTGTCCTGTAATCAATGTTGAACCCTTTCCCTGTATCTCTTCCTGTTCCCCCTCCTCCACCTCTGCTCCTCTTTCTTTCTTCTTTTCTGTCTTCTAGTTGGTTGGCATGAAGCCTTTGGAAAAGGCACTAGAGAAACTTGATGAGGTGAGGAAAAAGAAACTTTCAGAAATGATTGGAAGTTCAGGAGGTGGCCTTGTTCCTAGTACTGGATCAGGTTTGAATGTTTTCTATTGTCCTCCATTTGAATTATTATTGTGGAACCGTTTCCCAATTGATGCTGTCCATTTCCTGGTTTTCTGTCATGCTTTTATGTTGTCATATGCCAGGTGCAGTATCTACTTCAAATGCGAGCATGTCATGTCTAGAGGTGGGTTGCTAATTGTTTTTCTTTTGTTCTGGCTTTATGTTATGCACAATCTGTTGACTTCATCTAGTGATGATTGGCATGACCTCCTAGTTTCTGGTTAATTATGTGGTCCTTTTCCTTCTTATCCTTGTCCTCAAATCTTTTCACAACTCAATTCTCTAATCGTATATTTTGTTTTGTTACACTAAATGTGTCACCACGGGTAAGTAGTTGCATAGATTTGCAGGTTTTTGGTCTCATGTAGTTGTGTATATTTTGCTTGTCAGCTTGATATGTTTTGCTTGACATGCCAAACATTTAGTGGACCTTGTGCTAACCATCATTTGTTACATCCAGTGTTCGAAATATCGGTATCGCACCATGTATCGCACCCTTGGGATACAGATACGTATCGGTCGCATGGGATATATCGTTTGTATCACATAATTTATTATTTATCGCACTTTTTGAGAAACATGGGGAAACATTGGAAAAATGATTGAATTTTTCAATGAAACTTCAAGGATTGTAAAAAAAAAAAAAAAACCTTAATACATGCTTTTAAATCATAACATTTCAAAAAAGTAGTGTGCATAATAGGTTTCCTTTGTATAAGGTTCTAAGTTGTGTGTTGTCGGATTAAAACAATGATGTATTTGTTACCCTAACCATGTGGAGCCCACCTTGGTGTATTTGTTGTACATCCACACTATCAATCTGTTTTTCCCTCTCATTTTAGGATGCAATCCCAAACCTTAAGAAGATCCAAATCTCAAGTGGACCACAACACTAGAAACACTGATGAATGACTATAAAAAATTTTTATGTGGCCGACAAAAGTTTTGGATCAAGAAGATCTTTGTATTTTCCCTTTATCTAGGTATGCTTGACATTATCAATAGGTTGGATGGAAAATAAACATTACGAAAACCTTACGATGGCCCTTTGGAATTTTTAATGGTGACACACTCAATCACCATTATTTCCTTTCGTGTGGTCCACTTGAGATTTGAATCTACTTAATTTTTTAGATCACATCCTAATATGGTCGAGAGAAATGATGTAGATATACGACACATCATCAAGGTGGGCCCTACCGTAGGGATAACACCTTAGCAGGTGTCCGCACCTGGGACATGCCACATGGAACCAACCATGTGAGTGGGACCTTGACAATAGGGTCCACCTCGATGTATGCATGGTATATCCACGCTGTCCATTTGTTTTGTCACATGGTTTTAGGAATTTGTCCAAAAAATGACGCAAATACAAATTTCAGGTGGACATTGACCACTCTACACAAAGCAGTGGTTATTGACCAATTAAAACATTTTGTGGGCCACAAAATTTTTGGATCAATCTGATATTTGTTTTTTTTTTTTTTCCTTTTATCGAAGTCTTTCTGAGCTTATCAATAGGTTGGATGGTCAATAAGCATTATGGTGGACCCTTAAAAAATTTTCAACAGCTTATGTTTAATTCACATTGTTTCTGTGGTGTGGTCCACTTGAGCTTGGGATATGCTTCATTTTTGGCCCAATATTATTTATGTTCCTTATATCCACACCGTCCATCTGTTTTGAAAGTTCATTTTTGGACTTGGTCACAAAACTGAAGCAGATCCAAATCTCAAGTGGACCAAACAATTGTAATTGATCATTAAAAACTTTTCATGGGCCCACAAAAGCTTTGGATCAAGTTGATATTCATGTGGTCTATTTATCTAGGTCTTTGTGACCTTACCAACATGTTGGATGGCAAATAAACATTCTGGTGGGCCCCACGAAATTTTAATGATGGGGATTCAATCACTATTGGTTCATTTGTTACAGTTAGGGATCCATCCAAACGGTGCCTAGGTAGTACCCAACCCACGCCTGTAGACGCTATATGGAACCAACGATGTTGGTGGGACCTTGACTGTAGGCCCCAACATGATTTATGTGTTGTATCCACACCATCCATCCATTTTAAGAGATCATTTTGGGGCAATAGCCAAAGAATGAGGCCGATCCAAAGCTCAAGTGGACCCCATCACAGAAAACAGTGGGGACGGTGATGCCCCACCGTTGAAACTTGAAACCTTTCCAGGGCCCACCATAATGTTCATTTGAGATCCAACCTATTCATAAGTCCAACCAAATATGGGCAAAGGTAAAACTCAAATATTATCTTGATCGAAAACTTTTGTGGCCCCCATGAAGTTTTTAATGGTAGGCTTTAAATCCCCACAATTTTCTATGGTGGGATCCACTTGAGCTGTGGATTTAACTCATTCTTTGTATCCTGACCTAAAATTATCTCTCCTAATGGATGGACAACATGGATATACAATACATACATCAAGGTGGGCCTCACCGTAAGGGTTGTACTGTCTTTATCCCTTAAAAAAGAAAAAAAGAAAAAAAAAGGCCGAGAGTTCAAAAACTCTCTTCTCCGTTAAACCGGTAACCCACGAGCCTCGGCGACTTCGAAATCCTTAATCATCCTAAAAATCTCTCCATTTTTTTTTTTTTTTTTTTTTCAAATTCCAACTCAATTCCCCCTAATCATTACCGGAAATTTGGTTTCCTTCCAAAGCAATTCTCTTCGAAGAAAAACATGGGGTTTAGGGTTTTCTTACATGATCTAGACCCACCAAATCCAGTCGATTGAGGCTCCCTTAGGCATATAAAATAGGTAAGAGATTTTTTCTATATATTTTTTTTAATAAAATCGCACAATATCATGCATTTATTGACGATATCGCACAATAAATTGCGATATATCTAGGAATCGGGGATTTTTTAATAATTTCCGAGGGTTTCTTGCTGCTGAGTACCGATAACAATAATATCGGCCGATAGTACCGATATTGTGAACACTGGTTACATCGGCCTTAAAGAAGGTCACACATTCAACATACATGTGGCCAACTTTAAGAATGGACTGACTTGGTTTTTCGACCCCGACACATTTAATTTGGGGCTTGCCATACAAGCGTTCTAGATCTTGCAGATGTGTACCATGTTGACCCATGGGCACTAATGTTTGGCATTTGTATATATTGCTTGCTTACTTCCACCATAACCTTGAAGCTTTTCAATTTAACAGTGTTGAATGCAACAGCGGCTTTGTATAACCACTTAGCAATGTATTGAATTGTGGTTTTTCTATCCTTATTCTTGTATCGGTTTTCAATAGTTGTTTGAGCAGGTCCTCCTTTAACCATTTGGTCAACGACATCCTTAGGATGTGGTCTACGCTACCTATCTTGGATTCTTGAATCTTGATCTACATTAATATCTATATTCTCATGGGTTTCTTGTTCTATAAATTCTTCTCGAAGCATGACACTATCGTGCTTTTTTTTTAAAATGTTTGTCTATGTCCTCCCTGTGTCGTGCAATGCCACCGACACTTACAAACCCGCGTAGCTCACACTATGTGATTCTTTTCAGTAGCACTATGATAGTGTGTGTGTGTGTGTGTGTGTGTGTGTGAGAGAGAGAGAGAGAGAGAGAGAGAGAGAGAATATTACCATATGTGTAAATGGGTATTCTTGATTCTTAAAGAATGAATGAATGAATGAATAAATGAGAAATGAAAGAAAAAGAAGAAGAAGAAATGGTCTAGATTCTTGAATCTTGATCTTGGATGAAGCTTGATTGTGTTGAAACTTGAACTTTGAAGTTCGAATTCAAACTTGCATGATGAATCTTGAATCCTTGGATCTTGATTGTTGTTGTTGAAGAATGAAGAGAGATACTTGGAAGAGTTGAAGTATAATTTGTAAATGGGAAATGGAAAGTAAGAGAGAAATTTTAATTGTTGGGACATGCGATCGCATATTCATTGCATATGTATGCCATGCCACGCTTCTCTAATCACATATGCATCATGGTCTATGCAATCCAATCCAATCTATTCGCATATGCGATCGCATTTGACAATTGCGTCTTGTCAATCAAAGCCACGTCATTTTCAAGCTACATAGGATCTTTTCCTGCAAATGCTCAACTCGTCCATAATCAATGTGAAAAGGTAGGGCTCAATGTTGACCCTTGGTGCAGGCGTGGTGGTTCTTACATTTATTACTAGTCCCTCACACATCGTATAGCATATCAATATATCCTCTTAAAACTCCTTTCTTTCTCAACACCCACTGGATTAACTCTCTAGGGACCCTATCTTAATCTTTCTCTAAGTCAATAAAGACAATGTGGAGATCCTTCCTCTCCCTATGTTTCTTCGTCAATTGTCTAAGTAGGGAAATAACTCCAGCGGTAGACCTCCTTGGCATGATACCAAATTGATTTTCAGATACATTCGTCTCATTCCCTAGTCTTTGCTCAATCACTTTTCCCCAAAGTTTTTCATAGAACGGCTCATAAGTTTAATCCCATGACAATTAGTGCATTTATCTTTGTCTCCTTCATTCTTATACATACATACACACATACATACATATAGGGAAATGGTACTATGAGGTTGACCTCATGGGAACTTCCCATGAGGTCGAGCTGTGTGGGCCCCACTGTGATGTGTGTCAAACATCAACACTGTGCATTTGATGGGTCCCCTTTAGGTTATGGGATATCCCAAAAATCAGCCGTATATGGAAATCAGTTTGGCCAGACCATCTAAAACCATGTGAAGACATGCTTAGAACATATAAAAGCACTTGGTGGGGCCCACTTGAGTTTTGGATGCAGCTGAAACTTGGTCTAACCCCTCATCCAAGTGGGACACACACAATGGATGGGCAGGATTTGTGAACCGCATCTTAGTGGGCCTAATAAATGATTATGATTGTTTTAATGGGAGGGTAATCCCTCTCAACTATTGGATGTGTTGTGGCCCACCCAAGTCATGGATTGACTTGATTTTTAAGCCCGTGGCCCACCATGGAATGGTTCATCTAGCGATGGGGTAGATGTTCGACACACATCATGGTGGGGCCCACACATCTCGACCTCATGGGAAGTTCCCATGAGGATGACCTCATAGTACCATTTCCCACACACACACACACACACACACACACACACACACATATATATATATAAGATTCAGAAAGGGCTACCATGGAGTAGATAAGGGGAGGGTTACATCCTCTTTAGCCGTAGATTCTTGGCAACCTCATTCCAATCCTATTTCTCAAGAAAAAAGAAGAAGAAAAAGAAGAAAACTCATTCATATCGTTGGGAATTTGGGGGAAATATTTTCCAACTTCAACTGTTTATCTTTGATCTCAGAGATGTAAGATGCTCACTTCGAAGGATTTGGGGCCCCGAAAGTGTTCCAAAGATTGGCATTGTACTAATGCCTTGCAACATAATTAAAAGATGCCTAAAAGAGCCATAAACCCTAAATCGCAAGATTTCCGCCTTAGTGGATTCCATCTCTGTGGAACTACTTTAGAAAGCCATTTTTATGTTGGTCTTATCTTTTCTTAGAACCTCCCTTGATCCCCTATGGCCTTGATTGCTTAAGGAGCTCCATCGACAATAGATTGTTCCTAAACGGAGTCGATCTTCTTCATTGTGTAGTTTAGGAGAATAGGTTGGGTGTTGCCTTAGTTGTAGGATCCTTCTAACTACAAGCCGCTTTTGCTTTGAATCCCCACTTCAGACTCCTGCTCTTGCTCTTACTTCAAATTCCCATTGCCGACTCTCGTTCTTGCTTCATACCTATTTATACTTGTCTGTGTTTTTAAAAGAGCCTCTTCCTCGCTCTCGCACCCGAATTTGTTGTCGCTTCGCTTCATGCTTGTGCAACTATAGTGTCGGTTTGTGCATCTTTTAAGAATTGTGGTGTTTGTGTGGCTGGTTACTAGAAAGGGAGTTTTGACTATTGATAATCTGCAACGAAGATCTCGAATTCTTCCCAATGTGTCTTTGATGTGTTAGCAAATGCGTAATCTATTGACCACCTTTTTATCCACCTCTCCTTTGCTCAAGAAGTGTGGAATCATTTCCTTGTAAAGACTCATTGGGTTATGTTGGAGACGGTGAAGACCCTTCTATGGCAATGGCATTGAGGGGGTGTTGGGAAAGCCGGTAAGGCAATTTGGAGGTGCTTCAAAATCGAGAAGACCACGGAAAATGGGGTGCTTAACATTGTCAAGGGCCTCATTTCGGGATGGGCATCTTATATAAATGCAGCAAAGGCTGCCATTTCTTCTTTTGTTGGCAACCTTTGGAGTATTCTTTTCCTACCTTTTGGTGGGAGTCTTAATAAAGTCTTTGTTCTCTCTCTCTCTCTCTCTCTCTCTCTCTCTCTCTCTCTCTCTCTCTCTCTCTCTCTCTCTAAAAAAGGTGCTAAGGGGTTCGTGGAATTTATATATTTAATCAGGTTTGTGGAATGTTCGATGATATCTCATCATCCCCTCCCTTTGGTTGTCTTCCCCTCTTTTGAGTGGTGCTTTAATTAAATTTGTTACCATTAAAAAGGAGCTCCCACCAAAATTAAGCCTTTCACCATCCTTTGTGGGTGGACATTGCTATATTGGGATGTTATCCCTTCTCTTTCCACTTTGAGTTGTCTATTTCCAATCTCTAAGTTTCCCACTACTCCCCCTTGAACTCGGCAAGGTGTTCCAAAACGGTAACGGTGGCCGTAATGGCCACCACCGTTACTGTTATGATATAGGCTATAACGGCCATTACGGCCCCCGTATCGGCTGTTGAGGCCCTTTTTTGTTTTTTGAAAAAACTGTTACAGGACCGTTACAGCCTGTTTTTCTGTAACAGTTGTTACGGCCGTTTCAACCCCGTAACGTGTAACGGTTATGACCATTACTGTTACGTAACAGCTATTACGTAACCGATTTTGAATATCTTCCTCGGACATGATAACCATCCAACTTAACACAAAGGAGACGATACTGCTAATGCACTCCACTCATTATACCGCATTAGTGCAAATCCTCTTGTTTTTTTTTTTTTTTTTTTCCCTTCTTGGAAAGTGAATCCTAGTGTCCTTCCTGCCACAAATCTCTTTAAATATTGTGGGAAACATTTCCAATATCTCATTGCCTTTTTTAAAGAATGACCCCTATGACCACCACTTGGCAAGGCTCTCCAATGTACTTTGGAGCAACCATGGAACCTTGGAAAGGTGGAAGGATTGGTTCCATACTTTCCTCACTAAATTATTGTAATTGATTACATGATGTATGAAGAAGAAGAGGAGAGAGGAACTTTTGAGACGAAGGTTATCTAGAGAATGGTTTAAGTCAATCTTTACTATAAAACCTGAAACAACATTAAAAGGTATGGTGTCTTGACTGGGCACTATTTTTTTTTTTTTTTTTTCTTTTTTGAAAGGTAACACAACCAGGGATTGAACCCCGTATCACTCATGCACACACCTATGCAAATAAAATACTCCACACGTGCGCCAATAACGAAATGTACATATGCTTCATGTCCTACACTCCCCCTCAACTGGAGCAAAGACATCACACATGCCCCTTTGCCCATGATAGCTTGAAGATGAGAAGGATAGATGGCCTTGTTAAGAATATCTACCACTTGGTCGTTGGACTGGAGATGCAGAGTACAAAGCAACCTAGGCAATATGTTCTCACATGCGAAATGACAATCTACTTCGATGTGTTTCGTCCTCTCATGACAAACATGATTGGATGCAATATGAATCGTAGGTTGATTGTCAAAGTACAACTAAATCAGAGTGGAGAGTGTGATGCTGATGTCATGAAGGAGAGATTGAATTCAGATAATCTCACCTGTAACATGAGTCAGGGAGTGGTTTTTAGCTTCAGTTGACGAACAGGCAACAACAATTTGTTTCTTGGTTTTCCATGAAACGAGATTCACTCTTACAATGTGCACTAATTAGAGATTGATCTCCTATCATCAGAAGACTGCCCAATCTGCATCACAGTATACCTGAATGTGCAAATGACCATTTTAGGGATACAAAAGTCCTTTGCCTAAGCTGATTTTTAAGCCTGACAATGGTGGACCTCGGGCCTAAAATGAGTTATTGGGCTGGGCCTATTCAAAATATTGATTTTCCCTGCTTAGGCCTAGCCCATTGCTGGCCCTAGTTGATTTCAAGTATTGAATTCATGTGCAATGTCAGGATGAGGAGAGCATAGAGATTGTAAGAATTGACTAACCACGCTCACAACACATGCAATATCTGGTTGAGTAATGGTTACACCTTCCTCACTAGATGCCAATGCATTACCGAATCATTACAAATTTCAAACTCCTTATGATGAAGATGATGATTATACTTAATAGGTATTTGCAAGATGCATACCCAACATACCTGTTTCATGATGAAGATCCATGCCATATTTTAGTTGGGATATGAAAATACCTCTCTCAAATCAGACAACCTTAATCCCAAGGAAGTATTGAGGTAAAGCTCAAGTCTTTAATTTGGAAAGATTTGGCCAAAAATTGTCATACTTTGGTAATTTCACTTCCACTATCACCAGGGATAACAGGATCATCCACATAAACTGCTAAGGGGGTGTTTTGATTTTTCAAACCTTCTTGTAAATTCCCATAAATGGACAAATGATGGTTTACCTTTGTAATTCTAGCAACGTTCCCAACGTGACATTGATAGGCATGACTGTTTGAAAGCATTTTGGCTCTAAACCCGAGGCGGAAAAAAGTAAAAACGGTGGGGCCCACCGTGATGTGTGTGACTGATCCATACTGTCCATCCCATCCGCAAGCTCATTTTAGGTCATGAATTGAAAAATAAGGCAAATCTAAAGCTCAAGTGGACCACACCACAACAAACAGTGGGATTTGAATGCCTACCGCTGAAAACTTCTTTGGGGCCCCAGAAGTTTTGGATGAAGCTGATATTTGTGTTTTCTCTTTATCTATGTCTCTGTATACTTATGAATAGGTTAGATGACAAACAAACATCAATGTGGGCCCTAGGAAGGAAATAACTTTCAATGGTGGATGTCTTTAGGATTGCTGTTTCCTGTGGTCCACTTGAGCTTCGGATCTGCCTCATATTTTGGCTCATGCTGTAAAATGTTATGGTAAAACAGATGGATGATGTGGATAAGCCACGTACGTCATGGTGGGGCCCACAAATTTAAGTCCTTTCTGGACCGATTTTCGAGAAGGAATTACTCATTGTTGCTGTATCTTGACAAACATTTGTAAAAAGTAATAATAACTTATTTCCTTGCATTTGCAGAGGGATTTGAAAAATCAAACACCCCCTAAGAGAGTGAAGGATTTCCTAGTGTCTTTAATGAAAACCGAATGATCATAGGAACTTTTCTAGAAATCATTCTTAATCTTAGAGATAACGTTCTGAAATTTCTCAAACCTCACCCTACGAGATTGTTTGAGACCATAAAGGGCCTTCTTCAAGTTGCATACTTTTCATCTTGCTCCAGATGGACGAAAACTAGGGGAAAGAGACATATAAACCTCTTTGTTTAGATTGGCATGCAGGAAGATGTTTTTCACATATAGCTGATGAAGCGGCCAGTTACAATGAGCAGCCATTGGTAGAAGCACATGTATTGAGTTCAACTTAACAACAAGAGCAAACTTCTCTTGATAATCAACACCGAGCTATTAAGTGAACCACTTGGTAACAAGCCGATCCTTGTGTCTAGCGATAGAGCCATTTGGATTATTTTTTAGGCTGAACATCCATGTACAACCAACAACATGTTTATTTTCAGGCCACTCGACTAGATCCCATGTTCCTTGTTTCTTAAGAGTTGCCATTTCCTCAATCTCATCAACTTTCCAACTAAGATCAGCTAAGGCATCGACAAGGGGATGGAAATAGACTGTAGAGGAAGGAACACTTTAGGAGTAGGAGAATAGAATTATAGGACACAAAATTGTTCATCGGTTATGATGCACTTGGATGTTTTACCATTTGGAGGGCAATTGGCATGTTTGAAGGAGACGACACAAGATTAAAGTTGGAGGATAGGCAATGTTGGGCATCTCTAAGAGCTGGTCCTTGTGTTTCCTTAGAGTATACACCCTCAGTGGCTTGTTCACCGACTCAAATCAATTCACCGGGACCCAGATTCACCATGACAGGAAGAGGAAATGCATTACCTCTAGTTGAAGTGTAGACAGTGTAATTACCTGCATTGGAAGTAGGGAACATTATTAACAAAATTTGATGGGGACATTATGCACACATGCACGCCCCCCACCTTACGCACGTACTCAAGGAGGAGGAAGGCCTCACTATCGATCTGAATCGACGACGACATCTATGGAGGACCTCTTAGCTAGGAGGCTGTGCTATGGATCATAGGAATGGACCCGATCATCATGTGGATCCCACCATTGGATCTCATGATCGGGGTCCACTACCCTAGATGATCTAGGATTTTGAGTTTTGGTTATTGTCGCTATTAGAAACATCATGAACGGTTTTGATTGCGTTGATTAGTTGTTATTTTTGTTACTTCGTCTCTAAGTCTTAGTGTGCGCACATGACGCGGCTTTTGGGGTTTAGGGTTTTCTTATAAATAGGTAACTCCATGTCGGGTTTTTTTCATTGAAGTTTATGAATAAAATTCTGCGTTTTTTTCTTCTTCTCTAGTTCTCTGAGTTGAAAAATCTATTTGGGTGCAAATCCCTCCCTTCTTTGAAGGGCTAACTACCGTGGTGCAAAGCCACAACCATTCCAAATCGTCCCCACCTCATACACTCCACATCCATAATCTCCCACAGCTATCCCATCTTCAAATCCCCCCATTTTTGTACCTAAGTTCTCCCCTATAGCAGATTTTCAAATTCTGGCCCTCCAGAGGGGGGGGGGGGGGGGGGGTGAAACTTCGGCGGAGCACCACGCACAAACCGGACAATGGATCGACGTGAGATTTGGTGTGTGAGTGGGCCACCCTTGGCCGACCACATCCTAGGTGGCCGTTTCCTGTTTCGTGGGCCCACACACGTGCAGACAGGGACCCATGCACGTGCGTCTGGGCCAGACTGCTGTCCACATGTGCGGACTGTCCCAGGTTCTTCTCTCTCCTTTATTTCTCTCCTCACTCGCCTTAAATCCCTAACCCTAACCCTAGATAATCCCAAATTCCAAGTTTTTTTTTTTTTTTTTTCCACTTTTGCAAATCCTAGACTTTCTCCAAATTGAAACATGGTGAATCTCTTGAATTGGGGAACAATCCTTTGCAAGAGTGGATGAATCTTATATTCCTTTGGGCATTGTTTGGTTTATAATTTTATTTGATCCAGCCCCAAACGTGTGTAAGCTAAATTCCCCTTGTTGAATGTTTGATCGTATGTGAGACGTGGAATTTTGTGATTGTTTAAAATTGGTATGATCTAAAGCTTGAAATCTTGCATGTCATATTTAATTTCATGTCCTGCATCAAAATTGTAACATCCTTCACTTCTACTTTTCATCAAATGAATCCAGGTGAATAGAGAATAGTCATTAATGAATGGAATCAAATATTTATATGTAAAAACAAAATTATTGAGGTAGGACCCCACACTAGAATAAACCAAATAAAAAGGCTATAAACTTTTAGGATTATATTTCTACAATGTTTTGACAATTGACAAACATCATAGTTGAAGTCAACATCTGATTGAAATTTATTTGGAAATAACAACTTAAGGGATGCAGTGGATGCATGACACATGCAAGCATGGCATGGCCAGACATGCTCTTTAGTACTAAGATTTGACTTTGAGACATGTTGTAGAGATGTCATCAGCGTCAAACAAGTAAAACCCATATGTTTCACGTCCGCCACCAATCCTCCTTGTGGTTTGCAGATCTTGTATAAGACAATGAGAATGAAAGAAGGTGACACAAATTTAATTGCTTAGTAGGGTACTAAGATATCGCAAATTGGAATGGGAAGTAGGAAGATGAGGAACAAATGGAAACAATCAAGATGATGTGAGCCGGTAAGCTCCACTCATAGAGGCTTTAGGAAAGGATCTATTGTCAAAGTTGATTTGACTTGAGGAATTGGAATATGAGAGGAAGTTACCTTTTGCATTGGTCATGTGATCTGTGGAATTGGACTCAATAATCTATATATGGAAGGAGGTGAGGGAGACTGAGTAGAATGAGCAGATGTAGCTAGTTACACGTTATAAGTATAACTAAATGTGAAGTATGAAGATTTACCAGCTCTTGATGAAGTTCATTGACAGTCTTGTTGTAGGCATTAATAATATGATCTACAGAGTCTAGAGCACCTGAAACTAGCTCTCTTTCAACCTTAACATTGTTAGTTGCTTTCTTGGACTTAGGACAAATATAGGGATGATGATCATAACACTGCATACGAACGTGTTTATGGTGACCACAATGTGTGCAAATGAGCTTCTCTTTATCATTGTTCCTGGAGAATGATCGAGGATACCCTTTCTCTAAAGGTCCTCATCGAGAGGACTTGGACCTTGTGACAGGGGCCAATCTCTTGGAAAGACTGTACTCGGCATACTAAAAGAGGCTCATCGGCTAGCTTCTCCTCCCACAAGATTGTAGGCTGTTATTTGCAGGATCCTTCTAATTAGGTGTTGCTCTCACTTCAAATCATGCTTTAGACTCCCCAAGTTGCATATTCATGATCTCTTGATGCAGCTGATAGATACGAGGGAGGTAATCTCAATGTGAATGTCTTTTGTGGCTGGCTCTTTATTTCCATTTATACATCCTAATTTTCTCTTACTATCAAAGAACATCTTGGATGACTGAGATCATTCTAAGTAGTTTCCATCAAGTTTTACAGTAGGGATTGTTTACCTTGGATGGTGGTCTTGTTGATTAGACCCCATAGACATCATTGTTTTCTGATCGCTCGAGCCCTTATGTTCTTCATAAAACGATCTTGAATAATGAAGAAATGTAATCAACTCAATCCATTAGATCTTACCACATAGCGTCATATATGTTAACCCACAAGTGGACATGTTAGGCTGACAATGAAGTGTTCAAACAGAAGGGTCAAAGGGAGTTGTTGAAGATGGAGGATCATTGGAACGACAAATTAACGCCAAAAATGTCGATCAGGAATGCAAATAGATATAAAAGGAGAGGCGTAGCCATAGCCATTTCTCCAGGTTGAACTCCTTGAATCTAGTTGTAAGGCTGGAGAAAGGTCCTCCGATCTTTACGGAACTGATGGAACTGCGTCTCTAACTGCTTGTGCTGCCAACCCTGGTTGTCAGCTAGTGTGCCAACCTTGGCTTCTGGTTGGCATGCCATCCTGCTGGCTGACTGACGCATCGGCTGGTATGTTGGCCATTTTTTATGGCTGACACACCAGCTGGTGACGGCAGTGGGAAGGAAGGGGAACGAAAGAAGGAAGAAAAAAGAAAGAAAAGAGAAAAGAATAGAAAAGCGAAGAATGGGGAGAAGATTTTTCTTGTAGTTTAAAGGTCTAAGCACTTCTCCGATACCATATGATATAATTGATCACGTGATTTATAAAGAAGAAGAGTAGAAGAGAGTTTTTGAGAGAAGAAGGTTGTGTAGATAATGATTAAGCCTTTAACGCCCCAAAGCTTTACTATAACACCGTAAACAAATTGAGAAGCACATTGGGGAGAACAAATATAAAACACACTCATACGAATAAAATACTCCACACTTACACCAATAACCAACTCAAAGAAGAATAATGTAGTCAACCAACTCATCCTCCCAATAAAGCAGGCATATGCTCGAGAAGATGCCTGGTTTCGAAATCCAACTTGGTACATTAATTAAGTGGGTCGCACATGTATGATAAAGATAGATAGTTGGTGACTTTCTTTGTAATCTTCCATCTTTGCTACATAACTTGCCCATGTGTGCTACATTGGTACTTATGTGCTGCATATGCCCTCTTTAATCTCTTGTTACGCTAATTGTAGCAGCATTTCTCCTAAGCTTTTCCTTTGCAAGTGACAAGTTCAGTAGGGAGGGCAGAGTGACTCGATTATGCTCATGAACTTAAAATAGATTTTACTGGATAAAGTTCTCCAACACCATAATAGGTTATAGGTGGCACAAATTTGGCCAAGGGTGGAGTGGGGAGCTTGAATTGAAGGAATGGAGGATTTCGACATGGTTTCTAATCGTTGGCCATGGTTTTGTGTTGTGGACAGGGGACAGAGATGTTGGAAAGTGTTTGTCCAGAGAGTGCAATGAAAGGTTCAATGGGTGGAGAAGGGTAAATTTGAAAAACTAAATGTGAAATTTAGGGCTTGTGTTGATAGGAAGAATCCAAAACATGGATATGGAAAATCTCCAAGGAAAACTAACGACGTGGAAAATAATCCATTCTTCATTGTCTATTTGCATTTTGCAACTATATTTTTTTTTGGAATTCGATTTGTTTTTCCTGCCATTATTCGAGTAGTGGTTCCTGTTAGTGTGAAAATTGAAAAGAGCCTTTATCAGTTGACTGGTGTCCCCAATAAAGATAGCGAATGCTAATGGATTAGGCTTCTTTGGAGAATCGATTCACTCATTTTCCAAGGAAATTCGTAATAATGACAATCGGATTCCATAACTACCTTTTATAATAGAAACAACCATGGATTGAATTATCTGTATTGTATTAGCCAATACAGGCATGTCATATCCATATAGACTTGATGTGATATGCGACATGGTGTTGTATTGGCCCGTATCGACCTATACATGGCCCAAATTTAAACTTTTGTTCTCTTCTTCTTTTTGAAACCATGGAGTAAAGAAAGTATTTTATACTAGATCTAGGCTATTTTGATGATCATAACAAAATATTAGAGTGGAATTCGACAAATAGAAGCGAAATGGTCAATTATGGAAAAAAAATCAGAAAAAAAGGATAAACTGTCAGTTTGTGTGCGTGTTGCTTTTAATGTGATGGGCCTATTTGGTCCATTTGATTGACTTTCAATAGGTCAAGCCGACAAATGGCCAGATACTTGGTTATAAACATTTTCAAAATGCCAAAAAAAAAAAAAAAAAAAAAAAAAAAAAAAAAAAAAAAAAAAAAAACAAAAAACAAACAACGAAAACAAAAAAGGAAAAAAAAGAAAAAGATTGTTGTATATCTCATTGCTTCCTTTTCCCTTAATTCATTTGCTTAAAAAAATTCAACTGATATGGGTTTCCCATGTTGTATCTTTTTCAGCTGGGCAGATATGCATCTCCATACCCATATATATTCAAAACCATACAAACAGCTGAAAACACCATATAGGTAGAGATGAATTTCATTTCTAAGCATTTCTAGCTTATAGTTGTACAAAGCATTAATCAAAGCGGCAATGAATTTTGCTGCAAGTGGGGAAAAGTGTCTGTTTCATAATGTTATCAAGTAGTAAGGCTAGGAAGTGGGAGCAAGAGCGCGAGTTTGAAGCCGGAATGCGACCTAGTTAGATGGATCATGCAACCAAGTTCCAGCTTCCCAAACTATCCCTCAAGGGAGATTGAAAGTACCAATTACACCTGCTAGCCCACAATCTAGGTAGAGATTTGGTGTCAGTGTGCAACCAATTGTAAACTTTTGCCAATCTACCATGAGAATTCTTGTTTTGAATGTTAAGATGAACTCAAATTGCAAGGACAAGGCTTTGATGATGACAATTAGGAGGGAAGAATTATGATGTGGGGGCTTATTGATTCATTTTATAGAAGAAAGGGTTTCTTGAATGAAATCACCATGGGGGGTTATTTGGCCATAATAGTTCCTTTTTACAGGGTGTGGGTCAATTTTTTTTTAGAATTTAGGTAATTTTGTAATTTTCTATACTTAATAAGAGAAACTTTGGCTAGCTGTAGTTCTTGATGTTAACCAGCGTTTTAGAAGCTTGCATTTGTGCAGCAAGCACATGAGATTTGGAGGAAAATGTTCTTTCTGTGTGTGTGTGTGTCGACATTGATTTTGGGTTTAGGTGGTAAGTCTGGCCAAGGTTTTTTTTTTTTTTTTTAATGGATTACAAAGAATTTTATAATGAGAATGGAAGATGGAACAAAGAAACGTACACCTATCCATGTCCCTCCAAAAGCAATTAAATGATTCCATCCAACGCCCTAGACCGATTGACAACAATCAACGATGGTAAGGGAATCCTTTCTTATCCCATTCTAAACAAAAAGAAGTAGAAAACCACTCTAACCCCTTCCTTTGCGAGGTTATCTGCTATGGGGTTGTGTTTTGGTGAACATTAAAGAACGAGACAATTATATTGGGACACAATCTGTTAAATCCTCATTAAGGTTTGCAACCCCCATGGGCAATGGATTTGGCCCACTTGATGGCATTGACAGATTCCAGTTCAAAGTTGACCAGATCCCTAAAGCACAACAACTGCTTCAGAAAAATTGAAGCCTTGAAATCCAAGTACACCAGGAAACAGAAGAATATGAGAACTTAGGTGGTCCGCAGGATACTACTGAATACCAATGCAGGAAATAAAAATAACTAAAAGAACAAGAAACACCATTTATCGGATGGGTAGTGATCTTCCTCTACAAGGATTCCATGCTGGACACTCTTGTAGCCAACGATAAGAGCCCTCTTCAATCAGAGTATCGACAACCCTGTTCTTAGCCAAGGGATTTAGGGGGAAATGATGCCTGACTTCAAAGACATACCCCTTGATCCTCAGAGGTGTAAAATGCTAACTTCTAAGGATTTGGGTCTCCTGAAGAGCTCCAAAGAACGACATCATACGAATCCCCATTCAAGAAAAATCCTGTCAAAAGATGCTTGAAAGAGCCATGAACCCTCCTTGAGTGCCACGATGTTTTGACTCACTGGACCCTACAAGGACCAGAATAATGCACATTCTAATTTAGCTCCTATCTTTGGCTGTGTGGGAGGGTATTAGTAATTCGGTGGCAGGAGTGAAGTCAATATATATATATATATATATATATATATATATATATATATATTCTAGAGCAGGTATTCCCTATCCAAAACATCTTCAAATATGGCACAGATTTCGCCAAGGACTGAATGGGGAGCTTGAAATGAAGGAAGGAGGATTTAACATGGGTTTGAATTGTTGGTCATGGTTTTGTACAGTGGGGAGGGGACATAGCTGTTGGAATATCTGGTAAGAGTAGAGAATGGTTCAATGTGTAGAGAAGGTCTAAAACAAATTTGAATATTTGAGGAAGACTGAAGGTAGTGATTCCGTGGGACTGTCAGCAACTTCGGTGGAGGATTGGTGTCAGGTGGACAGCTAGGGACAAGGTTTTGATTACTAAAAATAATAACAGAAAATTGGAAAAATGGTAAACTATAGTGTCCATTTTCTTTGGACATGTATTCAACAGTGTATCGGGCCATTCTTTGGTAAGAGTGTTGTCTGTTGAGCAACCTGTGTATTTCTGTTGTATATTATTGTTAAAAGTCTACATTCAACGCTGTGCTATCTGCGTCTAAGAGGTGAGGTAGAGGCATCTTCGATAGCTTGAGCACATCAGATTTTGCTGATGCTCCTAACAGGGTAGGGTTCTTGAGAAACCAGTTCACCTGGTGCAACAACCAAAGTGGGCAGTCTAGATCTTGGGCCAGATCAGACAGAATTTGCTGCAACGGTCCCTGACAGACAACATTTCCAACCTTTCAGGTGCAACAGTTACCCAGGGTGAACTCAGATCATTCACCCATCTTCCTTTCCTTCCATGTTACTACCAGGAACTTCCCGAAGCCTTTCAGATTCCAGCGTATGTGAGTCCATCACGACTCTTTCCAAGAACTTATCCGAAGTGCCTGGGCAACTGACGCTGAGGGAGATCCAATGGCTGGCATCCAGAGCAAGCTTAGATATGTTAAGACAGCTCTTAGAAGCTGGAACAAGGACACCTTTGGCAATATTTTCAACAATGTTAAGCTAGCTGAGGAGGAAGCAAAAAAGGCTAGCTGAGGAGGATTTGTCGGCTCTAGAAGACATAGTGCTTCGGGATAACAACCTGGATAATCTCCAAAAGCTGAATCAGGCCAAAGAAAAATTAACCCACTTTGAGCTTTGTGAAGAGATTTTCTGGAAACAAAAATCCAGAAACCGCTGGCTTCAGGAGGGGGACCACAACCAAAGTTTGTCCACAGTGTGGCGTCTTGCCGGGCGAGGAGATCCAACATTTTGGAGATTCAGCTAGAAGATGGGGCAGTAGTGACTGATCAAGACTCGATCAAGGAGACTGCCATTTCCTTTTTCTCTAAACTGCTGCAGGGAGGCCCATTTGCAGCCCCTGCTGACCTCCTTGATGCCATTCCTTCATTCATGTCTCAGCCGAGGACAACGCTAAATTAATGGCAGAGCCCTTGAGTGAGGAAATTCTGGCAGCTATGTGTAGTATCCCTATGGACGGTGCGCCAGGGCCGGATGGCTTCACAGCGGCGTTTTTCCACAGTTGTTGGGACATAGTGGGCCACGACATTCTCCTAGCAGCCCGAGCCCTCTTCAGAGGAGGTTGCCTCCTGAGGGCCTTCAACGCAACCCTCATTTGCCTTACTCCCAAGATCCCTGCTCCGAAAAAATTCTCTGATTTCCGACCCATTAGCCAGTGTAACGTTATTTACAAATTTTTTGCTAAATTGTTTGCCTACAGGTCTAGCAAGCTCCTCCCCAGAATAGTCTCATCCGAACAGGGGGCCTTCGTCCAAGAAAGATCGATTACTGAGAGTTGTGCCCTCGCCCAGGAAGCTTTCAGAGATATCGTCAAGAGAGTTCGAGGTGGACATATCCTTATCAAATTGGACATGGAGAAGGCGTGTGATAGATTGGATTGGGTTTTCCTCAAGCTAGTCCTCGACCGGTTTGGTTTTTAAGCAAACTGAATCGCCATGATCGAGAAATGCTAGAACAAATCTTGGTTCTCAATCTTAATCAATGGTGAACCTAGTGGTTTCTTCCGCTCGTCCAGAGGGCTCCGCCTGGGGGATCCAATATCCCCGGGCCTCTTCATCCTTGCATCTAAGGCCCTTAGTCGAGGTTTTCATAATCTGATCACCTCTGGGCTCTGCCAGCCTTTCAGCACCAGCCGCAGGCGTCCCCTCATCACCCACCTCCTCTTTGCTGATGATACAGTTCTCCTCTCTATTGGGGGCCGCAGTTCGCTGAAGTGCATCAAATCCTTCCTTGACCGTTTCCAAGCTGCTTCAGGCCAAAAAATCAACTCCAACAAGAGCTTCTTTATCCTCTCCGCCCACCAATCCGAGGCAAGAGTCAGGTCTGCCCAGAGGATCTTGGGTTTCAACTAGGGAGTGCGGCCTTTCACTTACCTCGGGGTTCTGATCTTCAAGGGGAGAGTGAAGAGAGACTTCTTTCAAAGGATAATAGACAAATTCCAGGCAAGAATCTCGGGTTGGAAGGCTAGGATTCTTTCCTAAGCTGGTCGCTCGACGTTTATCAACCACGTGCTTAGCAGCATTCTGATCCCTTCTATGGCTGCTACGAACATCCCCCTCTCCCTGCTAAAGGACTTGGATCAAGCATGCGCTAATTTCTTTTAGGGTTGGGAGGGCGACCGCAAAAGGTGTCATTGGGTCAGCTGGAAACGTATTGCTCACCCGAAAGCTGAAGGTGGCCTGGATATTAAATGCCTCCCCAATATTATGTAGGCCCTTAGAATGAAGATGGCTTAGACTATCAAGTGCAGAGGGCAAGATAGCTGTTGGGCAACCTTTTTTTAAAAGGAAATACCCTGCAGACATCCTCTCCTCTGGTGGTTCTAGCCTCGCCGTTGTGGAGGCATATTTCTAAGCACATTCCAGCTATCAACTTAGGGACTAGATGGATCTTAGGCTGGGGTGACCTGAACTTCTAGTTCCAAGACTGGTTTGGTATCGGGCCTCTTGTGGACTGGAGTCTCCAGCCCCCTCCTTCAATGCCCTAGCTTGTTAAGGATTTTTTCGGTCCCTCAGGTTGGCGGGATCCTGTTTCAGTTCCCCGGCTCCTCCCTCAAGTGGTTCTTAACCATATCGAAGATGAGGGCACTTGCACCTCTTCCATCGACAACAAACAAGTTTGGGCCCTCTCTTCCTTAGGTGAGTTCTCAGTCAGATTGGCGTGGCAGATGGTCCGTTCGGCAGATGTTAAAAAATCGTGCGTTGTTTGGGTTTGCCACTCCAAGCTTCCTCCCAAACTCTTGCTCCTCTCTTGGAAGATCTTTCTCAAGGCAGTCCCGGTCGATGCCAACATTCAGTCGAGAGGTATTTCTATGGCCTCTAAATGTGTCTGTTGTGGGCCCACGCCCCAGTACCATATCGAAACTATTGACCACGTCTTCTCCTCTGATGGGTTAGCTTCGGAAGTATGGGACCGCTTCCAACCCCTGTTCAATATCCAACCAATTACAGTCAGCTCAGCTATGGCCAGAGCAACCAGGTGGTGGTCCTCCGCTGCCACTTCAAATCTGTTCAAACTCTTAAGGGGCTTAGCTCCTATTTTCATTTTTTGGGAATTATGGAAAGCGAGAAATGCAGCCCGCTTCGACAACTACTCTCCCGTTGGCACTAAGGTGGTAACTGCGATCCACTGCTGGATCTCTTGGATAAGGCCCTCCCTTCCTCCTCTTAGAGCTCTGAATCGCATGACAGTTTCTGTGCTGGCTGATTTGGGGGTTGATAAGGCTTCGTTGCATCAGAGGAAAATTCAAGTTGTCAAGTGGTCAAGACCAAAGAGAGGGTGGATCAAGTTAAACGTAGATGGGTCGTCGCTTGGAAACCCAGGACCCTCGGGTGGGGGTGGCGTCAATAGGGACTGCAAAGGGGAGCTCCTTTTTGCTTTCTATTCTTGCTACGGTTTCGGGTCCAACTTGAGAGTGGAGATTAGGGTCATCCGGGAGGGCCTCTCCTTGTGTGCCAAGTTGGGCTTTTCCAAAGTAGAGGTGGCCAGCGACTCGCTTTCTGTTGTGACCTTTCTTTCTGACATCTCGAATGCTTCGTGGTCGATGTCATATTGGCGGTCCAGGATCTTAGTGCTCAGGGGTGTTATGGATGTTACCATTTCCCACACCCCCAGGGAGGCGAATGCGGTTGTTGATAGTGCCGCTAAGTTCGGTAGTGGCTCCCAATTGAATTTTTTTCTCAACTCTCAGGCAGATCTTCCTTGCATCCCCAAAGGCCTTCTCTTTTTGGACAAGGTGGGATTGGGTAACCTGAGGGTGAGATAGCTTTCCTTGTCTCTCCTTTTACGATAGGCGGGTCCTTGTCACTTTTTGTTCTCGGAGACTCGGACCCACCCGAAATCTTACTTGTAATTATCTCTGATCGATGAATAGAGGTTCTTTTTTTCTTTTTCTTTTTTTTCTTTTTTCTTTTTTTTTTTAAGTCCTACAATTTGTTGTGAAACTAATAGAAAATGACACACAATTTATCTGTATCCTATTCGACAAAAGCAGGAATGCTACCTATAATTCTCACAAAATCACAAGGTGGGTATTTTGGTATCTTCCTTAATGGTATGATAGCAGATACATGTATATTGTATGACAGTATTGTTAAAAGTCTACATCCAATTCAAATGCTACAATTTGTTGCATTCTGATAGAAAATGACTCATAATTCATCCTATTTGACAATGTCAAGAATACTGCATACAATTTGGTAGAAAATGGAAGTTTCTAGAGCTTTTCATGGTTGTTAATGTTTTTAGAGTTAGCTTGGTGTTATCAATTGAAATTGACATGCTCAGGTGGTCTTGTTTCCAATGTCTAATTGGTTGGTATGCTCCATATAATTTATTACCATTTACCTCATTAGCTTGGTGATAACAGACTCAATTTGTCTGTGATTTGCCTGATTTGGATGCTCCTTGCATGCCCTTTGGGGCATGATTTTATAGATTGTATGGGTTGGGTTAGAGCTGGGTGGTATTGTGTTGGCATGGATTGTTGTTAATGTTGCCATGGCCAGTTCTAGAGCCTGAAGAAAAGAGGAAGATTGATGCATGGTAGGCGGAAAGATTTTGCCTGTCTACCATTTAAAACCCGACTTGAAATTGTTCGAAGAAGGATAAGATGGTGGTGGTGGTAGTGATATTTCAACCTCTTTATGGTCTATTTACTTGGCACTCCACTTATTAGGTGCTGCTTGTCACCATGTATTGAGACAAGTGTGCTGTCTGTTGATTGAAGAGAAGGAACACAAGAACACCACAATGTTGATGCTTGTTGTGTTCCATAGATGCAGATTGCTAATGATTTGTTTGGTAAAAAACCTAAATGTTATCTTGTACTTAGTAAATAAGAACTGGTGTAGTTGAATTAGAAAAACATCTCCATGCTATCTGAATCCAGAATTGGCATATGTGAGTGCCCAAATAATACAGCTGAAATAGAAACCGTTACCCTAACTTCCTACCATGTTTTGGAATATTGGCTGTCTTGCTTCTCACTCTTGCTAAAGTCTAGCAGTGAGATGCTGACTGGAAGCTTCGAAATTTCTTTTCTTATTGTAATACCCAATGCTTGAATTTATTGGTCTTCTTTGGTTGATCTTTGTCATGGAACTGGCTGATTTTTTAGAGCAACTTCTACATTGTGTTGCTATGAGTGTTCCTTCTTCAGGCTTCTGCGTGCAAATACTTTCTTATTTTTCATCATCCTGATTAGTTCCCTATCAGGTCTTTCTTTTGTCATTGAAATCATAAGCTTTTTCATGTATGTGTATATATATGTACACGCGCATGCATATATTTGAAGGGCAAGCCTGTTCTGGACATGTTGTAGAAGCTTGTAACATTGGTAGGGTAAGTTACAGATAATAGTATATTTTTCCCATTCTTTTGCTAAAAGGTTTACAACCCTTCATGTCATTTGTATGGTTGAAGGAACCCATTTTGTCTCAAACACCTAGTTTCTTGTTTCCTGTTTCTGGCATCCATTTCATCATCCAGAAACTGCAGTAGGAAATTTTTTTAAATCAGAATTTCCTGATTCTATATTCTCTGTTTGCCTCGAATTTCTCGTTCTGGCACTTAGTGTAGCAAGCAATTGTGTTCTCTATGTTGGGTAGTATATCAATTGCATTAAAACTGATGATGCTCTTGGTTAATCACTTTGCAGGCTGCAGAAAGCTCATTTGTGAGAAGATCAGCAGCAAGCATGCTTAGTGGAAAGAGGCCTGTTCACCCAACAGTGAGTTCATTTTTCCTTTTAATCAATTCAAATTATAATTCTGCAAGCACTTCATCATGGTGGTCTACTCTTGAGTGGAAAAAAGCACTCATGATATCTACTGTCTAGTTTAATGGACTTGTGTGTATTTTTTTCAGTCAGTCACTAAAAAAAGTGGGTCGGTTAAACCCAGTGTTGGAAGAAAGGCTGATGGAGTTGGACAGCCAAAGACCCTGGGAGCAGCTGAATCTGAAGATACTGAGGTGAATATTCAACCATTCTATATATAAGAGCAATTCAAACTTTTAACTTTCTCATGCAATATCAGTATGTTACATATAACCATTCTGTTTGCTTGAATGTTTCAGCCTGGAGAAATGAGTCTTGAAGAGATCGAAGGAAGATTAGGTTCTCTTCTTAAAGCGGATATGATTTCTCAATTAAAGAGTAGTGTTTGGAAGGAACGACTTGAAGGTTTCATGTTATCTCAACTCAATGTACATTATCTTGTTTCATGATGGTCAAGTTTATGCAGAAGATTGCAACTGCAGTGTTTTGCCTCCATTTGCCTGTTTTGATATGTAGTTTTCTTCATTTTTCGTTATTCGAAAAAGGAAAAGAAAAAGGAAGGCATCATGCCTTTCTTTTATAGGACTTGTTACAGAGATGTGGAGCTTGAGATGCTAGGTTCCCATGGTGCAGAAGTTCGTTTCTGTATTGGCCGCTACTGATTCTTGATATGAGGATAGAGCAGCCTGCTTTGAAAATTGTCACGCATATCAGCCATTTAGGGCTGTATCCGTACTGATACGCATATAAGAGTCCGTTTTTATTTTTTTACTTTTTCTTCATGTTTTTCATGTATTTTCTTCATCTCAAGTGTAGGGAATGCTAGGAATTCATTTCAACTAGAGCCTATTATTTTTGGGTATGAAAACACAAGATTTTGGTGTGATTTGACGAATCAAAGCCAAGATGAATTTATTTGATTGTCATGTTTAGAATGATTATGGATCAAATTATAATTGTGCATATTGTATAGATAAATTGTGATATTTATACTTTAAAGTAGCTGACCCCAATTTGTCAGGATAAGGCTTTGGTGATGATGATGATGAAAGTAGCATCTATTATACAGTATACACTATGGGTGCTGCCAAGAGTTATCCAATTCACCATTAAAGTACATTTCAAAAACAAAAGTGACAGATTCTTGTTTTTCCCAATTTTTTTTTCTTTGATGTTTTCTGCATTTTTTTGCCAAAAACATTGCATCGATACAGTTTGTTATGCTCTGTATCTTATTATCTTGGGGCTGGACTGACATGCCCTATGAAACCAATTGTCAGAACCTTGCTGGGTCCTCATCTTCCATTAATCAATCTTCATCTGTGAAAACTAGAATCAATTAAATGATAAGAAATGGAAGAAATCCCACCTGTTTAAAGAGTCCATTTTGCAAGCAATTGTGATCAGCAGGTCCTTTAATGGTATGGTTCCCAGTTCCTTCAGAATGTGGGCTTTCATTTTAGACTTGCTTTGATACTGAACAAGGGATCCCAACTTCCCTGAGTTTTGAGTTATGGACCTTAAAAGTTGTGCTTGGAGAAATAGTTTTAACTAATTCATACTTTAGTTGTAATCTTTAACTCCACACTATCCTGATAGTTTGGAATTTAGAGCTTGGTTTAGGATGACCTTCAAACTAGAACATCACTCCTTCCTATGCATTTGTATGCTAGCATTGTGGAAGAGATACCTCCACGCTCATGTACCTGAATCTTGTCCTGCTTCTCCTTGCACATTGTGCAATTAAAGATTAGAGGGTCCAAGAGGTTGATGTTAAGAGGTTCCCATGCACCCAATGTTCAACATACTTGGTCCCTTACTCGTACTTCTGCAAGATTTCAGAAAAGCATGACATTGGCTACATTAGCTCATCATCAGATTTTGGGGGGCTGGCTTAAAGCAGGATACTTTTGGCAGGAACAATGCTTAGGGCCTGTTTGTTTCATGGAATAGTAAAAAATTAATAATTATCATTACTACCATAGTAGGAAGTAAAACGGAATACTGACCATATGCAATACTTCTCTCCCATCTCCACTCCGACATGTAAAGTAATTTCCCTGGTTAGATACACTTGGATGTAATTTCGTCCATGTGTTATATCCACAACGTCCATCAATGTCATTTTAGGGCGTCCTCAAAAATGAGGAAGATCCAAGACTTCTGTGGACCTCAAGAAGTTTTCAGTGGCAGGCGTTCAATCCCTGTTGGTAGCTTTGGTGTGGTCCATTTCGACTTTGGATCTGCCTCATTTTTTGTCTCAGTGCATAAAATGATTATACAAGATGGATGGATGGTGTGGGTATGTCACATACATCATGGTGGGCCCCATGAAACTATGGCGCGTCAAGACGCCTCTGCCAATCCATGCCACACCCTGATTCTGAAGGATTACACTGATTTGACAGTTGGCAATATCCAATTAAAGAAAAGAAGTAATGATGTGAGTTTTACACCACATTATTGTAGTAGTCCATGAAACAAACAAGGCCTTAGATGTCTTACCACCTACATGTTCACATTCGTCCACATTCTAGCTTTGTTAATATGGAGCACTTTTGTTAGTGTTTAAATGTAAAGAGTCCAGCGTGTGGATCCTATGTGCTTTTTGGGCTTCAGTATGTATGTTTGGTTATAGTTTTTGGCCCATGGCTCTCTCTCTCTCTCTCTCTCTCTCTCTCTCTTTAAGTAACTTAAGTAAGAGGGGCAATCTTGTAATTTTTACAAATAAGTGAAAGCCCTAATAAAATAATAGAGCAGGGACATGGAAGCTATTCTTTCTCTAGTCGTTCCACTCCTCTATTCCTCTCTTCATTCTTCTTATTTTCTCCTTTACTTACTCCTTTTCTGTTCCTCTTACGAATCTGCATGGTATCAGTGCCATTTTGTTTGTGATTTGGATGTCAAATCTCCTCTTTAAAACCCCAACACCCACATCCAATATTCAAGGCTGTAAAAACCCTAACGTGATGATCGAACCTCAAGAAAAATGTATTTTTCATGGTTGTCTTAAAGAAAACATTGTTTTTTCCACTCTTCATAAAGTAAATGCAACAGCTCGTAACGGGAGTGTAGGAGCCTTGTCTAGAAGATGAAAACTTGCTATTTTTTTATTTTTTTTCATAAAGGTGATGTTAAAGTGGCTTTCCTCCAATATTTTGCATTGAAAGGTAGTTTTTTGGTAGATCTACGCTATCCATGACATAATTTTGAGATGCATAGTTAGGGCCTGTCTGGATAATAGATTACCAGAGTAATGTAGTGTAAAACTCACATCATTACTCTTTCCATTTGATTGGATATTGCTTACTGTCAAATCACAGTAATCCTTTGGAATCACACCATGATACGGATTGGCGGAAGTATGTTGACTTGGCATGCTTTCGTGGGCCCCATCATAGAGTATGTGTTATATCCACATCATCCATTCCTCTTGCATGATCATTTAATGAAATGGGACAAAAAATGAAGTAGGTCCAAAGAAGACATGGATCACACCATAGCTAGAATGGGGATTAGATGCCTGCCATTGAAAACTTCTCGGGGTTAGAGGTGTTAGATCAAGCTCATTTTTGGAGATACGCCCTAAAATGATTTTTGCAAAATGGATGGACGGTGTGGATATAACACATAGTAACAGAATCACATCCAAGTGTAATCTAGCCAGCGAAATTACTTTACATGTGGAAAGTGGAGATATTAGACTAGTATTGCATACCTTCACCATTTTGCTTTCCTTTGGACTATTGTAGTAATGATAATCATTACTTTTTTACTGCAGTTTACAACACGTTACTATCGGAATCACTAATCCAAACATGCCCTTAATGGTTGAGTGAATCCTAGATGATGAAGGGCTGGAAATTCATATTGGTTATTGACATGGAGTGTAGTTATGTGTAAATCTGATCAAAGATCAGTGTTTTTCTATATAAGTTGAAGTATCCCGATCTCAAGGTGGTTATGGAGCCAAAAGGTGTCGTAATTGATCCCTCATCATTGAAAGGAATTCTTAGTTCTTTGTTCAATATATCAATAACATCTGTCATGAAACTAAATGGGGAAAATCACTTCGAGCTAAGTCTGTTGAGGTATTTCTTTTCACCCAAGAGAAGGATCAATTCCTTAAGGAACCCAAGCCAAGGGAACATGATCCCAACCATCAACAGTAGATGCGTGAGGATGCCTAGATTTGATATTTGTTGTGGAATAGCACTAAACCTAAAGTTAGTTCTAATTTGGTGTTCTTGAATATCGAAGGATGTGTTGGATATCATGAAAAGTATGCTATTCTGAATAGAATATCTCTCTAGGGTATTAGTCATCTGAATTGATTTTCTCTTTCTAAAAGGGAGATACATCTCTTGGGAATATTTTGCTAAACTGACTGGTATGTGGGAAGAATTCTCAATCTATCATCCCATTACTCCAACGTAACTCTTATAAGGGAGCAGATGGAAGACATGGAAGTTGTGAAATTTGTCTAGCCTTTTAAAAGAATATCAGTCTGCTAAAGGTTAGATTTTGGGCGGTACATTCAGTTGCAGGGGTCTATGTTAGACTTTGGAGAGTTTCTATTGTGAATAAATTTGACAGTGCTCATGTTACTAGTTTTAATGAGTCTGCTTTGGCAACTTCTTTTGGTTACACTAGTATGCGTAGAGGTCATGGTGGATGGACCCATCATGGTGGTTTTCTTAATGGTAGAGGTGGTAGGATGCCAGAGGGAGGTAAAGGTGGTCGTGGTGGTAGAGGAAATCATGTGTGCACTCTTTGTGGCCTTACGAATCATTTTGTGGACTTTTGTTGGGATCTTCCTGGGAGGCCTCCATGGGCAATCAAGCACTTGTGGCTGATGATGTTTCTACGGATGGCAGATCCACTACTTCTACTTTACCGAGTGTTGATGGTGATCAAATTAATGTTACATTATCATAGGAATACTATACGCGGTTCCTCTTTTCAAGTGGCTCTGTCCCACAATGTACCTTCCACTTTTACTACCACTTTGGCTCATTCAGGTAAATCGTGTCTATTGTCATATCATCCTTCTCCCTGGATTATCGATTCTAGGGCATCTAATCATATTTTAGTTAACTGTAGTTCTTTTCCTTTGACCTTGTTTCATTTAATGTCTATTTCATTAAATGATGGTACTTCATCCAATGTTGTTGGGCTTGATATTGGCCTAATGCGTCTATGTCCTTATCATGTCTTGTATGCCCCCAAATTTTCCTTTAGTATTTCATATGTAGGTAAACTAACAAAGTCTCTAAATTATTCTATAACCTTCTTTCCTTGTCACCGTGTTTTTCACAACCTCAAGATGGGGAGGAAAATTGGTGGAAGCCATGAAAGGAATGATTTGTACTATTTGGAGACTGAATCCATAGGTGTTGCGGTGCTTCCTAATGGTCCTGCAATTTAGTGGCATCGTCGTTTAGGTCATCCATCTCTCAAGAAGTTACAAAGTCTTGTTCCATCTCTTCCAAAGGTGTTAAGCTTAGAGTGAAAACGTGTCATCTGAGTAAACATCGTAGAGTTCATTTTCCTTTTAGAGTTGATGAT
Organism: Magnolia sinica; assembly: GCF_029962835.1. Taxonomy (NCBI): domain Eukaryota; kingdom Viridiplantae; phylum Streptophyta; class Magnoliopsida; order Magnoliales; family Magnoliaceae; genus Magnolia; species Magnolia sinica. The sequence goes on from NC_080587.1 coordinate 29,844,281, forward strand.
GGGAGTGATGTCCCATTTAGATTAGTTCATTGTGATGTGTGGGGACTAGCTCAAGTTCCTGGTTTGTTAGGTTTAAAGTATTTCGTTCTTTTTATTGATGATTATTCTAGAATGTCTTCGTCGTCTTATCAAACATTGATCAAAGTCTTCTATATTTCAAAATTTTCATAGTGAAAAAATAAAAATAAAAATTAGTGTGGTACAAATCTTTGTATATTTAGGTTGGATAATGCCTTGGAATTTATTTCTCATGATTTTCAGTCTTATTTATGAAGTTAGGGTATTGTTCATCAGGCCTCTTATGCTCATACGCCTTGGCAAGATGGGATGGTTGAGCACAAGAATAGACATCTAATTGAAGTTATTCGTTCCTTATTATTGGAAATGATTGTTCCACGGTCTCTTTGGGTTGATGTAGTCCTTACCACATGTCACTTGGTAAATAGGATCTTGTCTTCCATGTTGGATGGAAAAACATCTTTCTCCTTGTTGTTTCCTGACAAGCCTATATTTATTGTACTTCCCAAAGTGTTTAGTTATACTTTGTTCATTTGTTTGGGCCTGGTCAAGATAAACTAGCACCACATTCTATTAAATTTTTTTTTTTTGGGTTCTGCACGCACTTAAAAAGTTATCGATGTTATTTTTCTTGACTCGGGAAACATTTTGTGACACTTGATGTAACCTTTTTTTTAGAATGTGCCTTTCTATGTTAAATTTGATCGTGTTGTAGAAGTTATTCTTGTGGAAGTTCGCCACCAAATGTGTTTGCATTCAATTATGTTATTGAGTCACTACCTCATAGGGTTTTCACGCAGGCATATTATAAGAAAAAGAGAAAAGACCAAGTAGTACAAACTGTTTCCTCTAGCTATTGCACTTATTGAGGTTTTAGATTCTTTTGTGTCTACTAAAGTTGTCACTAATCTACTTATTGCTATTTGTAAAGTTAAATGTTCATGTGTTCAATATCCTATTCTAATTTTGTTACCTTCAACTACTTATCCACTAATTATCAGAAGTTTGCTCTTGGTTTATCCGTTTTTCCATTCCTAAGGCAGTTCAGGATGCATTGTTGGATACAAAGAAAAAAAAAAAAGAGGCTATGGATGAGGAGATAAATGCCATGTATTCCAATGGTTCATGGAAGTTAACTTATCTTTCATCAGGCAAGACACCAGTTAAATATAGATGGGTTTACAAAGTTAAGTTTCAGTTGGATGGATCAATTGATCGTTATAAGGCCAAGTTGGTAGCCATGGGCTACATTCAAGTTTATGGAGTTAATTATTTGGATAGGTAGCCAAGGGCTACATTCAAGTTTATGGAGTTAATTTTTGGGTACCTTCTCTCTAGTGGCCAAATCAATTCAATATGGGTCATTATCTCTATAACCGTTAATCGTGATTGGTCTCTCTTTCAGCTAGACATGAAGAACACTTTTCTGGGTGGGGAATTACAAGAGGTCTATATGGAGCAACCTCCTAGGTATGTTGCTCAATGGGAGTCGTCTGAGGTGTACAAATTAAATAACTCTATAGGCTAAAATAGTTACCAAGAACATGGTTTGAAAATTTTAGTAGTGTGTTGATGTCGTATGGAATGAAGATGAGTAAAGTGGAACAGGCAGTTTTCTTGTGGCATACTACATCCGGTTATATTGTACTTGTGGCATATGTGGATGACATAGTAGTTGTAGGCATTGTTTTAAATATCGACGTATCGGCCGATATATCCCACGATATATCTTGTATCCCATCTATGTGATATGAAATGCAGAAGTAGTGGGATATATCCCACATGTTTGATCCGGTGAGCATTTTTTATTTCCAATCATTTTTTCTGTAAATTATGTTAAATCAGTGTGAAATTGTTACAAATCAATGATTTTTGATGTTTTGCAAGAAAAATCATGGATTGAGAGCTTCGATTTCAAGATTTGGAGGAGAATGAACGAGTTGTGGAAAATTGAAAAAAAAAACAAAGTTTTCCCAATTTCTCACAAATCGGTTGCAATCTTTTTGTCCAAACATAAAATCAAACATGTATGTAACCTGATCTAGTGATTCTTCTTTTGCTTTTGAATGTATTGCTTGTGTTCCACACATCTTCTTACTTTTATAAATTATGAGTAAACTTTGAATATACTTGCATCGATTCAGTTAGACAACGCATAGATTAGGACCCCATAGAAAGAAAACCTATTATGTGCACTTGTTTTTTTTTGTAATGTTTTGATTTGTAAGTGTGTATTGATATCTTTTTTAACAATCACTGAAATTTCATTGAAAAATTCGACCGATTTCCTATGTTTCCCTATGTTTCCAACAACAGTGATACATTACGCGATACAACCAATATATCCCATGCGATAATCGATATATATTTGTATCCCAAGGGTGCGGTACGTAACATGATACTAATATTTCGAACACTGGTCATAGGTGATGATTTGGAACAAATTTAGAAGCTAAAATTGTATCTTCACTACCAGTTCCAAATTAGAGATCTAAGTTTCCTTCTGTGTTTTCTGGGTATCAAAGTGGTGAGAACTTGGGATAAATTTGTGTCAAAGAAAATATATTTGAGATTTGTTGAAACTTGAAAGACCAATGGATCCTCATCTCAAGCTTGATCCTGACAAATGAGAGTTATTGGCAGATCCAAGTGTGTACAAAAGACTTGTCGGCAAACTTATCTATCTAACCATCACTAGGCTCAATATTGCCTCCTCTGTTAGTGTGGTTAGTTAGTATATGCAAGCTTCTAGAGCTAAACGTTTACCTGCAGTCATGAGGATTCTTAGATACTTGAAGTGTGTACCTAGGAAAGGTATCCTGTATAGATCTCATGAGCATCTTGAGGTATCTGGTTGTTCAGATATGGATTATCCAACGCCAAACATGATAGGCGGTTGACTACAGGGTACTACACTTTTCTTGGTGGTAATGTGGTTGCCTGGAAGAGCAAGAAGCATAATGCTGTTGCGCGTTCTAATGTTGAAAGGGAAAATAGATTCATGGTACAATTTGTGTACTAGTTTGGCTGAAATCACTTCTAGAAGAATCGGGGTTTGTAGATCAAACTCCAATGCGTTTACACTGCGACAATCAAGCTGCTAGCATATCATCAAAAATTCAATGTTCCATGACAGGACAAAACATAGAGGTCGACTGCCATTTCATTCAGAATACGATCTCTTAGAAAGAAATTATCACTCCATATATTTTGTACTGTGATCAAATTGTAAATTTGTTCACCAAAGCACTTGGGAAGTCTCAGTTTGAAAAGCTTATATTCAATCTGGGTATGCCTTATGCATGATATCCATGCTCTAGCTTGAGGGGGAGTGGTAAATGTAAAGTGTCCAATGTGTGGACCCTATGGGCTTTTGGGCTTTAGTATGTATGCTTGGGTAGAATTTTAGGCCCATGGTTTATCTCTCTTAAAGTCACTCAAGTAAGAGGGCAATATTGTAATTTCAGCAAATAAGTGAAAGCCCCAATAAAATAATCATGGGGACATGGAGGCTATACTCTCTCTAGCCGTTCCACTCCTCTTCATGCCTTTCTTCCTCGTGCTTGTTTTCTCCTTTATTTGCAATTTTTCTATTGTTTTTACGAATCTACAGTCTGTAAATAGTTTCCACTTCTCAGGTTTACTTTTTTATTCGAAAACCTTTCAGCTATTGCACTTTTCTACAATAATGCATTTTGTTGATTATGCTGGCTGTAAAGTTCAACAGAATGGTAAAATCGTGAACCATTCCTATAATTGGTGAAGTCCTGAAGCTGGAAGATCATCATTGCCTTTTGAATTGCCTGTGTAAGGCACTTTGGCTTTTCTACAGTAATGCCTTTTGTTAGTTCTGGGGTTTACTGTTTATTCAGAAACCTTTCAGCTGCTGCACTTTCTATAATAATCCATGTTACTAGTTATGCTGGCCATGAAGTTCAATAAAACAGTAAAATTGTAAACCATCCCAATAGTCAGTGAAGTTTTAGAGATGGAAGATCTTATTGCCTTTTGACTTGGCTGTGTTTGGCACTTTGGCTTGATCCGTTTAGTTGGTCGGGCAATAGAAGAGGTACTAATTAAGCTCTGTTATGTTGGCAGCAATTATCTTGCTAAAACAGCAGGTAAAAGTTCTTCAAGATCTTGACCAGTTTGCAGAAATCTTAATTCGTTTTCTGTGTGCGGTTCCTGGATGGGGCGAGAAGAATGTTCAGGTACTTATCTGGATAACTTTCTACTCCTATTGTATTTTGTTTTTATATTTCAGGGCAGTCAAATGTTGTCTTCAATAAATGCAGGTTCAACAACAGGTTATAGAGATCATTACTCAAATAGCTTCTACAGTCAGAAAGTTCCCAAAAAGATGTGTTGTGCTCTGCATTCTAGGTTGGTGTTATGTCATGGTAACAGATGTGTTTGCATTGTCTACAAAGTTTTAAGAATGTTAGACATGTTTGATTTGATTATTCTCCAAGACATGTTGACTCTTCAAGCTATCTAATGCTGTCAACCATGCCTTCTGAAAAACTGAAAGAAGTTACAGATTCATGAGATGTTCTACGTAGGCTCAGTGTACACAGAAAAGTGGCCACAACCTGTTACATACAAATCAATCCATGTGATGCAAGTTGTTGATAAGTTCTTTCAGAGATTTTTCATTTGGGACACCTGAGCCTAGTAGATATGGGCAGTTGTGAGCAATGTGAATGAGTTTTGAGCAATTTGGAGCATGTGTTGAGTTTGCATTTCTGGGACTTCCTTATAGATTAATCTTGTGCTGGATTTCTATTTACAGGTATAAGCGAACAGGTAGCAGATATAAAATTACGTGCTCATGCGACGAAGTGTCTTACTGCTTTCTCTGAAGCAGTAGGTCCAGGATTTGTTTTCGAGAGAGTAAGCACAGAGGCTGTTCATACTTCCTCATGATCTTCTGTGTCTTTTGCTGTAAATAATATTCAATTTTTATATATTAATTCTGTATTGATTGGAAAGATAATGGCTTTCAAAAAAAAAAAAGTAAAGAAAAAAATAAAAAATAGACACGTGGTTTTCTTTACCTGCATTAGTTATTTTGTCTGGCCATTTCTCCTTTGAATAACACTTTTCTGCTTGTTATACTTAGCTTTTCAAGATTATGAAGGAGCACAAGAATCCTAAGGTTCTCAGTGAGGGAATTTCTTGGATGGTCTCTGCAGTTGAAGATTTTGGTGTGTCACATTTAAAGTTGAAGGTGCTTCCAGTTGTTCCTGTAACATTAGTGGCATGAGTTCATATTTGCACGATCTCCCCCATGCTTTAGGTTTTTTCTTTGTTACGCTTTTATATAAGAAATCAACTTCTCTGCTATGTATTATAATAATTATTCATGCTATTGAGTTACAGGATTTAATTGATTTCTGTAAAGAAACGGGGTTACAGTCCAGTGTTGCTGCCACAAGAAACTCAACGATCAAACTTATTGGAGCCTTGCATAAGTTTGTTGGTCCAGGTGATATTTTCAGTTTCTTGTATGGATGGCTGGTTTGTCTCAAGTTCATGTGGGAGGGTTTTAAGTTTCTTCTTTGTTGCAGATATTAAAGGGTTTCTTGCTGATGTCAAGCCTGCACTTCTTAGTGCACTTGATGCTGAATATGAGAAAAACCCATTCGAGGTTGAACATTTTCATTCTGAATTATGCTTGTTCCCTTCAGTTCCATTTTATTTTCTGTACATGGTACTTAGTGTGGTCTTGGGCAGGGTGTGGCTGCTGCTCCGAAGAAAACCGTAAAAGACTCAGATCCCACGTCATCTATATCTTCTGTTGGATTAGATGGTCTGCCACGTGAAGATATTAGTGGGAAGATCACACCCAGTTTGGTGAAGAACATGGCAAGCCCTGACTGGAAGGTTTGCCTGTCAACATGTGTATATTGATTTAGTAGATGGTAACTGGATGCATCGGTGCATGAGCATATCCACTCTTTCAGTACTAATTCTACATTTGTTTTATGATATTTCAGATCCGTTTGGAGTCTATTGATTCGGTCAATAAGATTTTGGAAGAAGCCAATAAGCGCATCCAGCCCACTGGCACTGGTAGAGCATCATTAGTGCATTTTGGTTTCTTGGTTTCACAAATTTTGGGATGGAAAGTTGCTCTTACACTTAATTGTTATACATTTTAACATTGTTGTGAGCATGGTTCAAAACTCGCATTTGGTACGTGACTCATCGGATACCGAGTCTGAACTGTATTTTGCAGATGTGAATACCACTTGGACAAAAAATGGGTCGAGTCAGAAACCGAGTTCAGTTATGTTGATATAAATATTTTAAAAATCCATAAAAGAATCATAAAAGATATGGAAATTTCAGAAAATTCACACAAGTTACAAAAAGAAGTCTGGAAACATTATCGCCAAATTTGGTTAACATAGTTAAGTATGTTGGTTTACCTGACGGTCGTGAACACCGATATGACGAATCTTGACCGTCTGGTTCTCAATACGATCTATAAGTACGTGTTAGTTCGAACCAATCATTATCTTTATTTGTATGGGGTGGACTCTTTGTCCATATCTGAAGAACAAATCATGGTAATGTGCACCTTGATAGGGCCCATAGAGCTGCTGCTCATAAGCTACTCTGTACTGGTTCAGAACATAGGCCCCATAAGTCACACCCATAGGCCACATACTCTTCCCATAAAGAATAGATTTCAGATGGTTAAAATAGTTTTTGATCAATTAACTCACGACTTATGGTACAATGTCATGTTATTGACGTTAGGGTTCTCATCTTTGCTATCATCATCATCTGTGGTGCTTGGCCCCCAACCAGTACATCTCACCTTCTTTTGAGTCATCTGTTTGTATACCATGCCCTCCATAGATGCCTTTAGGCCCCAGATCAAACCTTCATATCACTGAGGCCCAGATTGGATCCCATGAGCATTCATGTGACCTGCACCCAAAGAGGAGGCAACTGAAGGTCTGAACAGTTTGCAGTTTTTAGAAATTCCAATTATGCCCCTAAATATGGCTGGTTATATAAACAGCCTTTTTTTAATGGAAAAGGCTATATAAACAGCCATTTACAGGTTATTTTGGTATTCTGGTAAAATGGATGGACGGAGTGGATAAAATACATAAATCATGGTGGACCCCTCGGAGTTTACTCAGTACACTAAGAGTTGCTCAGTCCGCAATCCGCTCCTGTGAAAGCCTTCGAAGAAGGGCTTGCCACGGATGGTAGGTGGGTCCCACCGTGATATTTGTGAGAAATCCACCCCGCCCATCTGTTTTTCTAGATCATGTTAGGACATGGGCAAAAAAATAACGCATATCCAAAACTCATTGGGCTGCATGACAAGAAGCAACACAAATTGAACCTCCATCATTGAAATATTTGTGGGCTACAGAAGTCTCAGATTAGTTTTTTCTTTTTTCTTTTATTTTTATTTTTTTTGTGCTTTCAGTTTATACCACGGGAAATGACCTTATGAACGTTATGAATGGCATATAAACATCAAGGTGGACCCTAGGGAGGCTTCAACGGTAAGTATTTACCTGCCCACTGTTTCCTATCGTGCAACCATCCTGAGTATTGGATTTGTGTCATTTTTGGGCCCATTTCCTAATATGATCTGTAAAAAAAGATGGACGGGATGGATTTATCGCAATCATCACAATGGGCCCCAACTAGCTTCATTGCAAACCTCTCTTTGGACCGCAATTTGCGCCCATTTTGGAGCGCGGATTGGGCACTACCCTCACTAGGACCTAGCTAGAGACAAGCGGTCCTGTCAGGGCTGTGTGGAGCTCACCATGATACATGTGTTTTATCTAAACCGTATATCCACATTGAAAGATTATTTTAGGTCATGATTCCAAAAAAGAGGTAGATTGAAGTCTCAAGTGGACCACACCATAGGAAGCGGTTGTGACAATGACCCTAACATTGGAACTTTCCTGGGGCCCACCATGATGTTTATTTGCTATCGAACCTATTCATAAGGTCACAGGCCTGGATGAAGGGAAAACATAAATATGAGCTTGATCCAAAACTTTTGTGGCCCCTGAGAGGTTTTCAAAGGTAGGCATTCAATCCCCATTGTTTCTTGTGGTGTGGTCCACTTGAGCCTTCGATCCGTTTCCTTTTTCGGCTCATGCCCTTAAGTGATATGCCAAGATGGATGGACGGTGTAGATAAAACACATACATCAAGGTGTGCCCCCGTAGACCCTTGCCAGGACCGTTCATCTATAGTTAGGTCCTAGTGGGGGTAGCACACAATCCACGTCCTATTGTTTTGTTATTTTTTTTTTCTTTTCTTGGTAGTGGCCCATCTGATGTTGGTTCTTTGATAGCAACAATTGTATAATCCAAGCCGTCCGTACGAATGAGGTAAAAAAGAACCTTGTCTCAAAGCCATCCGGAAATGTGTACTTTTTTCATTTAGTTTTACATGTCTTAATTATTGTAGGCTAGCTACATTTATATTACATAAAATCATTTTGGTTATTATTGGAGTGATTTCTTACGACAACACATGCTTTTTGAGCTCCATTAAATGAAAACTTATTATTTAATGTATTCTTTTTGCAATTTTTTATTCCGAAATATGCAAATATGTGTATTTAGGCATGTCCTGATGTTTCACTGAAAATTCCACCATTTCTCCCATGTCAAACCAATCCCCCCCCCCCCCCCCCCCCCAAAATTCCGGTTATCAGCGATAAAGATATTATGTCTTTATCTCCACCTAGCGAAACTTGTAGCGATACCGACAACTCGAACACTAGGTGGGATACAAGATATCTCGTGGGATATATTGGCCAATACCGTCGATATTTAAATCATTGCTTGGCTTTATGCCTTCATAGTATGAGCTAACAAAGGCAATGTTTTAAATAGCGAATAGTGTGTAGCGTACCGTTCATCCATCTGAAGCGTGAGGCGTAAGCTAGAGTAAGCTACACGTTACTTTAAGATTTTTAATCAAGGTTGCGCTTGGTTGCGCCAATTCATGATATTTTGCACCAAATTAGACTGATTAGTAATGAAATTTAACAAAATTTCATTATATTTGGTGCAATCAAATGCAACCTAAAGTAATAGGAAAGGGCAATGATTAAGTATAAAGTTATAGAAAGAGAAACTAAACTAATTTAGTACTGCTACCTATTATTTTACTAAAAGCATTGAAAAGATTAATTAATTATTATTATTTTTAAAAAAAGTAGAATCATTGAAAACATTAATTGGCTTTAACATTATAGTGAAAAATAACTTGTAATGTGAGCTACGTAGCACGTAGCGTATTCTATGAGGCGCATGCAACTTATCATGTAGTGTAGGCTACATGCGACTTAAGCTATTTTCATGAGCTATGTAGCGTGAAGGCTAAGCTACACTACATATCTTAAGCTACAGGCTACATAGCATAGCTATTTAAAACACCGAACAAAGGCAGTTCACTCATGAATGGCCACATCCGTGGCTAGTGGCAACAAAACCTTTCTGCAACCTTCTTCTCGCTGAAGTAAAGAAAAAACTTTCCGAAGTGAAGGAATTGGTTCTCTGCTCAAAATTTGAGTATGAATAGCTTCATACTCAGGATTGAGCAGAACGAGTAGATCAAATATCTAATGTTCTTCAATCTCCTCTACATGCTCTTCATCATTGCATAATCGCATGAGCCTATGATAACTAAAGCTGCGTTCTCCGGGTCAAATATCCATTGTTCTTCAATCTCCTCTCCTCGCTCCTCATCATTGCATAATCGCATGAGCCTAGGATAACTCAAGCAGTGTTTCCCAGAGTTTCGTATTATGGTCTCATAAAGATTTCTCTCCCTGCCAAAGATTGGCGATCTCACTTGTTAACTGGAACACTCTTGCCACATTCTTTTTCTGAGGATAAGATGTTGTAATGGCATGCCAAATCTCCTTGGCCGTCTCATAGTACGTAAATGTTTTGCTAATCTCAAGTTTCATGGAATGGAGCAACTGTGACATTTCAGTCATATTATCAACTTCCCTGACAGCATAAGTTGGATCTGCCGATAAAGGATCTGCAGTCGGGCATAGATATTGTCCTGGCTAGGAATGAAATCCGTACAATCCAGATGATAACAAGCCTTATGGGATGACTTTTTGAACCTTGTTCATGATGCTTGTTTGCATTTCATCAATCTTAAATTCTTATTGAATTATCAGGAGAGTTATTTGGAGCTCTTAGAGGCCGCCTATATGACAGCAATAAAAATCTAGTGATGGCAGCTTTAGCTACTATTGGTGGTATTGCATCTGCAATGGGCCCTGCAGTCGAGAAGTCAAGCAAGGTTTAAAAGTGGTCTTTTAATGAAAATTTTCATTCAATTTCTGATGTTTTGACTCTTGGAGGCTTGAAGATTTACTATTACACACTTTGCTTTGCACAGGGAATTCTGTCAGATGTTCTGAAATGTCTTGGAGATAATAAAAAGCACATGAGGGAATGCACCATGAATGCTTTAGATTCTTGGGTTGCAGCTGTTCTGCTTGATAAGATGGTATCTGCAGATGCAAGCTTACTTTGAAAACGGAAACTTGATTGCTGCATGTTATGATTCTTGGATATGCTGGCATTTGTAGGTTCCAAACATTACAGCTGCTTTATCTGATACCAAGCTTGGTGCAGAGGGGCGGAAGGACCTTTTTGATTGGTTATCTAAGCATCTTTCTAGGATAAGTGATTCATCTGATGCTTTGCATCTCTTGAAGCCAACTGCTTCGGCTTTGATGGTATCTTTTAAATTGTTGTAGTACTAGGACAGATTCCTTTACAACTATAATACACGAAGCAGTAATTTTCACCCTACGTGGCTTATTCAGGACAAATCATTGGAGGTCCGAAAAGCAGCGGAAGCTTCTCTTGGTGAAATTTTGAGAGTTTGTGGACAAGAAGCTGTATGCCTTTGATGTCTTTTATGTGCTTCTCTTACTCTTTGAAATGTAGTTTCTGTAATGAGCATTTCAATGGTGCCTGTTCTTTGTTCTTCCATTTTAGGTAACAAAGAGTTTAAAGGATTTACGTGGACCAGCTTTAGCACTTATTCTTCAACGACTACAGCCTGCTGTTCTACTCCAAGGTGAACTGTTTTAGATTTCTTACATTCATGAATGTTTTTTTTTTTCTTGTTCTGAATAACACCATATTTATGTACTTATTCCATGCCTTCAGAAGCCGTGGAATCCACAAAAATGGTTTCTATTGGTCTGCCCTCCAAACCCAGCTCAAAGATTGGAAAATCAGGGTCAAATGATTACGATCGTGTATTGAAGCATGGGAGTTCAACTGCTCCTTTGGTTTGTTTTTTCCTCCTCCGAATCCTCTCTTTGTTGCAGCAAAATTTTGTGCTAATCATTCCGCTTGTTTGGACAGAGAGGCATTCAGACAATGGTCAGTAGGCCAGGCTCTGCCATGTCCGCTCAAGATATTGCAGTCCAATTATTCAACATCAAGGACTCATACAAGGTATGCAAGGAAGAATCATAGTTCTTGGATCTTCCGTATAGCTTCAAAGACTGACTACATGTCTTGGTGTTTAAACAGGAAGACAGGGAGAGGATGGTTATACGAAGACATAAATTTGAGGAGCCACGCCCAGAGCAGATTCAAGATCTTGAGGTTTTGTAATCCTTAAACCTGCAGGAGATGGTGTTCTTTTCCTTCTTTTTTTCCCTCCTCTTTTTTTTTTTCGTGTGTGTGTGTGTGCGCGCTCAGTTTTGCTTTGTCCTAAAAACTTAATGGTTATTTTCTTAATTTGATTTTTTGTGTAGAACGATATAGCGAAGTATTTCAGAGAAGACCTCCATAGGCGACTTCTAAGCATGGATTTCAAAAAACAAATAGACGGGCTTGAATTGTTGCGGAAGGTGGCTTTTATATCTCATTCCCTATTTCCTTGATTTGCTTCAAAATTGCGGAGAGTTTTCTCTACTCAATTTATCTATTATACAGGCTCTACCATCCAGTGGAAAAGAAATGATTGAACTTGTTGATATACTTTTGAGGTGGTTTGTTATGCGGTTTTGTGAATCAAACACGACATGTTTGCTGAAGGTAGTCTTGTTTTCTTCTGAATTGTATTGATTAATTACTTGCAAGCCGTGATTATATTTACCTTGGATACATGAAACAGGTCCTGGAGTTTCTTCCTGAGCTTATTGGCACTTTGAAGGATGAGGGTTATACCCTGACTGAGTCAGAAGCGTTCATATTTCTTCCTTGTTTGATAGAGAAGGTTATTCTATCTATACTTGTTGTTGGCAGTTGGCACGGGTTTCCGCTTTCTTAATAATTGTAAAAAATAATAATGATAAAAATAAAAGAGGGGGGGTGGGGGGCAATGTTTTAGTTATGAACTACTATTTTTTTCCTTTTTCTTTTTAATAGTTATTGGGCTCATTGTTTTTGTCATTGAACTGCATTTTTTTTATAAATATTGGGCTCATTATTTTTTGCTTCATGTTTTACTTTGTTCATTTGCACCATGTAATTGTTCCTCCGCTATCTTTTGATCATCATCATCTAAGCCTTAAAAAATTAATTGGGGTTTGCCTCTGCTATTTTTATGATAATTGAAAAACCTTCCCAAGATGACAGCTTGGATTTTATCACCTTACCGTATATCGTTGTAATTTTCTTTCAGTTTAGTTACTGCTGCTCATGAGTAGAATATTCCCTTTAAGCTCCACACTTTTCTTGTTGACCTTTGCTTTGTGTTGCAGTCTGGACATAACATTGAAAAGGTGCGAGTGAAAATGCATGAACTGACAAAGCAAATTGTTCGCATATATTCAGCATCAAAACTTCTCCCTTATATTTTGGAGGGATTACGCTCAAAAAACAACAGGACTCGAATAGAGTGCGTCGATCTAATTGGCTTCTTAATTGATCACCATGGAGCTGAGGTGGTGACCTTGATAATTTCTTGTTTGCCTCTATTTTATTAGAAGACATCTCATGTTGTTTCTCTTTTTTCAACAGATTGTTGGGCAGTTAAAGTCTTTGCAACATGTTGCTGTGTTGACTTCAGAAAGAGATGGTGAAATTAGGAAAGCTGCTCTAAACACATTGACTACTGCTTATAAGAATCTTGGTATGTTACTATCCTAAATTATATTATCACTCACCATTATTTTTAATCTCCATGACAATATTATATTGAGAAAGGAAGAAGTAGAATATGTGATACAATCGGAATTCCTCTCCTCAAGGGATTGTTAATAACTGATCTCAGCGAATCTGTCAAGCTTCCTTAGCCATCTTATAGTATTTAAGGAGTCCCCTTCAATCAGTATAGGCTGATTATGGAAGTGAACACGCTCCATGGCTCCAGTACTCCAGGCCAAATAGCCTTCACCATCTCAACCTCATTTGCGGTTCACTCTCACAGGGCTCGAGAAATCTTTCTTGACCTCCCTTAGCTCATTCCTGAAAATGCACCCAATACCCACTGGACACGGGTTGCTGTGAGAGCAACCATCAAAATTAAGATCCAACATCCCTGGACTCAAATTATAAATACATGAGGTCATCTTACTCCATTGTGAATTTTGCTGGTTGCACCTTGCCTTTGGTGTAAGCTTATTTCATTGGTCTTTTTAGTGCAATTTTTAGTTGAAAATCATACAAAAATATATATTTGAAACTCTTCCTCTCGATCCTCTTGAAATTAGTGTGTGCCTTACTTTTTTCACAAACACTGCCAGCTTGTATAAGGCTGCCATTAATTATATTAATGAGCCTCGATTGTCTTCGTACTGTGAAGACAAACTTAGAGGAATTTGTTAATGAGCAAGAACGATGAAGAAATGGTTTGACCACCTATTCATCCATTGCTTGCTATTAGGGAAGGTATGCGGATCATCAGGAAGAGTTGTTCTGGTCTGGGGATTGTAGAGGGTCTTAAAGGTCATTCCTTGAATGCAGTGGGTTTGGCACTTAAAGGTCATTCCTTGTTTGCTACCCATTTCTTCCCCTTTAGGCTAAACATTTCTTTTGCCCGTGTGGGTAGGGAGACGAATATCTTGGGGACGTTTTTAGCAAAAGACGTGTTGTCAGTCTTCTTTTTGTATTGGAATCTGATTCCATTTCCCTTGATGTATTTTCTTTTATTTTGGAGCAAAAATTCTCTTTGATTCTCAAAAATAAGAAAGAGCTTGTGTAGCAGTTATTAGTTCTTGCGTATTTTCATTGTGACCTTTTGGTTATAGGTGAAGAAATATGGAAGTATGTAGGGAAGTTATCTGATGCTCAGAGAAGTATGCTGGATGATAGGTTCAAGTGGAAGGTTGGTATATGTCGCCTTGTTTGTGTTACTATCGAATCTCTTGTTACCTATATTTCATGATATGTTTCTGGTCAGGCTCGAGAGATGGACAAGAGGAAGGAAGGAAAACCTGGGGAAGCTAGAGCTGCTTTATGGCGCTCTGTTAGAGACAACGGGTGATGATTTGCTGCCTTACTAATCTTTGTATCTTCTTTGTAGAAACTCCAGATTTTGTGTTTGTTGCTTCTTTAGTTGAAAGCTGCATCTGGATACTTTAGTATTGCTGGTTGTTTTGATATCTAACCAAACGTTCTATAACTCCTCATGATACTTTCATAATCGGGAATGCAACCTTATCTTGGACTCCATAAATGTTAATTGTTAAGATTGCCGATGGCTGGTTGTCCTACATGAGCCTAAAAAATCTGACCAATCGAAGATCAGACCATCAGATTGTATATCAGGATTCAGGACTATATTAGACCCATCCAAATGTCTTGATCAAAGATATGACCAATCCAACTGTCTCGATTTAAGATCTGGACAATCGAACCGTCCAGGTTGAGGATCTGGACCATTTCAATGGTCCAAATTGGCCTGAGGATTAAGATCAAATCCATAGTCTGATGATAGATCTGGATCAATCAACTGTCAGATTGTATTGTGGGACCAACATATAGAATTGGATGCTCCACGACACTAACCAGGCATCTACTAATGACCTTATATACTTGTGCTTGTGATCTTTAGTAACTTCATATCAATTGTACAACCTTCTAAGGCTATAATATTGAGCATAAGGATTCCTAAGCGTAGTACATGAGGTGGTGGTCTGGTTTGGACATGTTTGTTGTAGTTAGACCTGGACTCATTGATCTAGTCTATTTGTGTTTCCATGTTAGATTTACTTTGTTTAGAATTTTTAGCGGGACTAGGATTATTTATTATGGATTGTTGGAACCACTGGGAGTTAATATCCTAGATTGATTCAAGTGTGCCCAAGCCCATACATAGCTTCATAGATCATATGTATGTGACACATTGTTGTCATGTGCAACCGCAGATGCGATCATGGCATATGCGATCTGGCACATATGCGATCGCATGTGCGATGTATGGGATTGCATACAGCATATGCGATCGCATATTGGCCTACGGTTGGCACATTATTTTATTTTATTTTATTTTTTGTAAAAAAAATAACCTTTTGTCTATAAGAAGGCTTCCAAACCTCCCCCATTTGCAATATTCTCACTCCAAAACTCTTTGACTCTATTCCTCTCTTACATTTCTTAATTCTAAGTGGTTTTAATCTCTCTCTTATATTTTCTACTTCCAAGTGGTCTCTCTGTCTCCCCTACATTCCCTCTATTGGAAGTTGAAAGATCAAGATGCAAGTACTTGTTATTTAATTCATTGTTTAATTGATTTTATTTCTCTCAAATATATTTTAAATATGTAAAATTAGTTATTTATTAACTTAGGATAGTTACCCTTAATTTCTTCTTCTTCTTTTTTACAATTTTTTTTGAATTTTTCCAAAATTTTTGGTTTTTTTAAATTTTTCAAAAAAATAAAAATAAAAAATTTGTGCAATTGCATATGCACACAGGCATATGCGATTGCACAATATCGCATACGCGATTCAACAACATTGATGTGACATGAATGATGGATTTGAAAAAGTTACTTATGAGATTTTTTAGATGTGTCACTCCAATTCCTAGCATTAGTTGCTTGATCTGTCATAGGATGTGTTGCTTCATCACATCCTTGTGGGGTCAAATATTAATTTTGTGGTGTGAATTTGTGATTTTGATTTTGACCATCTTCAGTAAGTTATGTATCCAATTTGAAAGTCAATCCTTTTGATTTGGTTGCACTAGCTTGGCATCAGAGCAAGTTCCATCTTGGGCATTGTTCTTTTTGTTTCATTTACTTTTACCATTTCCGCCCAAGGTATTCCAAAACGGTTATGTGATGGCTGTTATGTAATGCTAACGAAAAGGGATTTCTTGAGGATCTAAAACCCCAATCCCTTTTGGGGGCCAAATACCTCTGATTTGTACCATAGGAACCAAAGAAGAATGGGAAGAAGCCCCAAAAAAGAGTTAAAAAGGAACATAACCTCCGATATGATGAACGGAATAGAACCATATCAAGGTCCTAATTGTACGAGTTTGGTATGATGACCTAGTAGAAATCTGATGCAAGAGAAAATTGTAAAAGGAATGGAAGAAAGAAAAGGGAGAGAGGGAGAGACGGCTAGGGCTACAAGACTTGTGTTGTGGTTAATCTAATGACTAACAAAGACACGTACACACACATATATTAATAATGAAAGAAAGTTACAATGCTCCACATGAGTACACAAAAGACACACACACACACACACAAAATTACATATATTTCCACCCTCCCCCTCAAGCTGGAGCATTATATTGATCATGCCCAGCTTGGAATACATACAAACCAGATGGTGGTGATGAGCATGGATCATTGCTCCCCCTCAAACACAACATGGCGGTATATAGACTGTAGCATGCACTTCATTCATTGAATTCTCTCTTTAAGTATGCGATCATAACTAAACTTGACAACCATCAAGTCACAAACTTGTCATCCAAATGCAAATTCTCTTACAAACAAGTGCAACTTGCACAATAAATGAGTGAACTACACTCACACACTTGAGACAACACACATAATAGCATGTGGAGACTTGTGTGCATCACGTGCAACACAAAGTGAGTGAATTACACTCACACAAACAACAAGGGCCTGATAAATGAAGAGATGATGAACTAAGAAGAAATGATCCACCACTTGTGAAAATCCCCCATGCAAAGTCGAGTGAAGCATTTCGTCGAACACCTTGTGTGTGCAATTTACTAGAACAAGAACAACTTCGCAATCCTAGCAATATGATTTTACACTGCAACCCCATGTCATCAGAAAAGGAGGGGAAAAATCCTAGCAAAAGATTTTTTTTAAAAAAAAACAAGGGCCAACGACACCCGCTTCTCACGAAACACGTCATAACACACTCAAATCTTGGCGAAGCTTTGTGGTACTTATATATGGTGATTGCTCTTGATCAACTGCACCTACCCCTTGTGGAAGATCTGCTCAAAAGTCCAGAAAAACAACACAACAGAAAGAACGAAATCTGGACTTTTTCCGATTTTTCTTCATTTTTGCTGAAACGGAATGAAAAATTTCTCCAAAAAATGTAGAAAATCTTCATTATTCCTCTAAAATCTAGATATATCATATCCCATACTTTCTGCTCCAAAAGGACGGTCAGTTGTACATTGCTAACGTCACCCGTACGTATGGATAATGGCAGTAGTGGGCCCCACTACCATAGGTTGTGATCAAGTCTTGAATCGTATGCTCTGATACCAACTAGAAATATGATGCAGGAGAACTGTAGAAGGGAGGAAGGAAAGGGGAGAGAGGGAGAGACGGCTAGAGCAACAAGAATTGTGTTGTGATTAGTCTAATGACTAACACACACACACACATTAATTCTGAAAGAAAGTTACAATGCTCCACAAGAGTACACTACAGACATGCACACACACAAAGTAACAATATTTCCACAGACCTTCCAACGTGGATTCACGTAGGACATCGCCCCACCATACAAACATGGTATATAGAATAAATATTAGGCTCAAGTGTGCCCCCTTGAAATAGGTGCATGTACATACATCACACCTCCTATGGTGGTTCCTAAAGCTCCTACTGGGAAGAATTGCCGGAAATCATTCAAGAACACTTCTTTATTTCTCAATCAATGATATCCAATGATCAAGACAATTCCTGTGAAACTCTTTCATTTCATAGAAGTGAATTGTTTTTCTTATGAAGAAAATAGCATTTCCTATTAATTTGTGCTATAGACTGGACCTTTTTGATTTGTTTGTCGCTACGCTATTTCCAAGGACTAGCTTAATCAAAATAGTGAAATTCTTGGGTCATCGAAATGGGTTTAGAAACCACACTTTTCTCTTGATCATCGTACTGTACTTCCACATATCCACTACTGGTAGCATTCCTAGGAGTGTTCTTAGCAGCATAGCCTGAAGTAGCCCTTCATTCAAGTGATTCTGGCAACTGAGTGGATTCTAGAGTAGGTTTAGTAGAGGAGAGATGAGCAGATTGTTGATACGCAAAATCTCTCTTGCACCTATTACCCATCCAATTACCCATAGGCAGGGGCGGGTGTTGCATACTTAGAGGTGGAGGTACTGGTTTACTGAATTGAGAGAGGGAGCCCCGGGAGGATGGGATAGGTAGTGAAGGCATAGGAATGGATGGCATTGTGCAGTGGTAGAGGCATGGGCAGTTGACCGAGAGGCACATTATTACCTAGAAACACCTACTAACCCACAAGCGGGAAAAGCACTTGTAATATCCAGTGTGTTTAGAGTTCCTGTAATGGTAACTATTACACATTACAGGGTCGTAACAGCCGTTACAGAAAAAATTGACTTATAACCAAGGTGTTCCGTATCCGTTACGATACGGCCCTAAAGGCCGATACGTATGGGTAACAGTTGTGACCATTACACGATACAAGGGTGAAACAGGCTGGTTGATATTTTGGGACCGTATTGACTGTTACAGGGGCCGTAATGGTCATTACGGGTCATAACGACCGTTATCCCGTAACAATCTAAAAACGACCACTTATTTTTTTCTATGTAAATCCATTTTTCCTCATTTTTTTACTTTTCTCATTCCAAAAAACTTTCCTACATCATTCTACAACAGATTTCAACTACTTGTTCTATAGTTTTTAGGATTAAAATAGTAGATTGAAGCGATTTGGGCGAATAGAAGCTCCAAGTGCCTTTTTTATAAAAATAAAAATAAAAATTGAAAATTTAGTATATATGCATTTTTTTTCCTAATTTCTAATTCTAATGCTTTATCGTAATGTGTAAACATTAGAGACAACCATATTCATAAATTCACCAGACAACCCAATACAATACTCTCACCAAAGAGTGGACTGTTACACTACCATAAACATGTTTTAAAAAAAAAAAATTAAAAAAAAAAAAAACAATATAGATTTGGAATATTTATATTATTCTAGATTTTTCTAGATAATTTTTTAGAATTTTTCAGGCAATTTTTTTAACTGTTATGAGAGTTGTAAAGGTCGTTACACCCCCATATCGGCCATTACTACCGATATCCATATCGATAATGTTGGTGACCATTACGGCCACCGTTACCAATATGGAATACCTTGATTCCTACATTCAATATATATATATATATATTAACAATATAAAAAGGCATTCAAAACGATTGGCCTAATGCATATGATTTGTATATGTAAATATTCTGCATGTATTCGAACAATAAAGAATCAAAATCGGAAAGAAAACAAAACAAATTGACCGCAAATCTAGCAAGATATGGTCAATTTGGTATTGTCATCTTCATTTTCATTTTTCCAACCAAAAAAAAAGAAGGAGAGATAAAAAAAAAGATAAAAAGATAAAAAGATAAAAAAGACATTTACCTCTTATTTTGGTTTTCCCCAAAATGGCTAACTTGAACTTTGATCCATCCAAACCGCTTTGATTCAAGTTTTAATGGCTAAGGAATGCACACACATAATCAAAATTGTCTTACCAACACTCTAGGAAACTCAAACAAACAAGAAATGTGAAATTTCAACCCAAAACGGCCCCCCTTTATAAAGAAAAAAATTATCATTTTTGGATCTTTATAGGAGGAATTTCCTAAGGTACTTGTTACAACCCTATATCACGTAATGAGCACCACCATTACCGTTATGTAACGGCCTTTACGTAACCATTATGGATACCTTGTGTAAATATTTTGGATTGAATGTCCTCATTGTGAGCTTCCTCTGTTTATATAGAAACTCTAGGCTAATTACAAGGCTGAATTGCAGCCATTAACATCAATCTAGGCTAACAAACAAGGAAACAATAACTGTACAAGATATATACAATCATGCCATAAATAGATGACCTAATTATGGCTAAATATATGTTGTTCCGATTGACACAATCATGCCATAATTAGATGACCTAATTATGGCTAAATATATGTTGTCCCGATTGACTTCCCCTCTCAAATTGATGCTGGTCGATCAAGAAGCATCAATTTGCCCACAAGGAACTGATGGCGCTGTCGTGTCATGGCCTTAGTAAACACGTCAGCTATCTGAAGGTCAGTGGAAACATGAGGAAGAGAAATGATACGAGTGTCTAAGGCTTCCCAAATAGAATGACAGTGCACCTCAATATGCTTCGTTCGTTCATGGAAAACGGGATTAACAGCAATCTAAATGGCACTAGTATTATCAGCATGGAGAGGTGTAGGATCAGACTGGAAAAACCAAGCTCAGCCAGAAGCCCACGAAGCCAGACAATCTCAGAACAAGCAGCAGACATGGCACGGTATTCGGATTCAGTAGAAGATTTAGAAACACAAGGTTGTTTCTTACTCTTCCAAGAGATCAAGGAATCACCAAGAAATGTGCACCAGCCTGTGACAGACCATCGAGTATCAGGACATCCGGCCCAATCCGCATCACTATATGCAATAAGGCGAAGAGGAGAGCCGGTTGGGAAGAACAACCCACGGTTAGGGGACCCTCGAAGGTATTGGATGATATGACGAACGGCAGCCAAATGTAGATGGCGTGGAGTCTGCATGAACTGGCTAACTTGCTGGACAGCGAAGGAAATATCAGGCCGAGTAATAGTCAAATAGTTCAAACTGCCTACCAGCTGTCGAAATAGAGTAGGATCAGATAGGAGATCACCCTCACGACGATACTTCGTGTTTACTTCTGAGGAGTATCCACAGAAGAAGTATCCTGAAGACCAGCTAAAGCAATCAAATCCTGTGTGTACTTACGTGGATTCAGAATGATGCCAGAAGGATCCGTGTGAACTTCCAACCCCAAAAAGTATGTAAAAGGACCAAGATCCTTCATATGAAATGAGGCCTGAAGATGCTGCTGTAGACAAGTAATCAAGTCTGAATCCGTCCCGGTGATAACAATATCATCAACATAAACAAGAAGAAGAACAATACCAGCAGAGGTCTTACGAAGAACAGAGAGGAGTCATATTGACTCTGCTCAAAGGAAAACTGAAGCAAGGTAGACCGGAACTTATCAAACCATGCCCGGGGAGCCTGTTTCAACCCATACAGAGATCGCTTCAATTACGTACATCAGAAGAAGAGGATGTCAAGCCAGGCGGCAGGGCCATGTAAATTTCCTCTTTGAGATCACCATGAAGAAATGAATTTTTAACGTCCATTTGATGAAGTGGCCAGCCTTGGGACACTGCAATAAAAATAATCATCCGCACCGTAATCATCTTGGCGACTGGAGCAAAGGTCTCCTCATAGTCAACCCCATATTCCTGTCTGTTACCAAGTACAACCAACCGGGCCTTATAGTGATGCAGAGTACCATCAGAATGCAGCTTAATCGAGTAAGCCCATTTACAACCAATGGCTTTAACATTTGTCGGACAAGGAACAACATCCCATGTGTGATTGTCCTGAAGAGCCCAAAGTTCTTCGGTCATCACCTCACACCAACATTCATGCTTAACAGCCTCGAAATAACATGATGGAATTGAAATAGAGGACAAAGTAGCATGAAGAGATGTATGAGAAAAGCTATACCGATCAGGAGGACGACAGACTCTAGTAGACCGGCGAGGAACAATGTCAAAACCCGGATCAGCCGCAGAAGGAACAGTCTGAACAGGCTCAGATGTCGAGTCAGGCTCGGGAAGGGGCAAAGTCGGTCGTCGGCGTTCATACACAAATCCAGGTTTGAATTGCTTAAGAATAGGAGTCAAGTCATCAAAATGAGGAAGAACATTGATCTCAGGCATAGATGCAATATGAGAAGAAAAGAAAGACTGATTTTCAAAGAAAACAACATAACGAGAAATATGAAATCTGTTAGAGCATAGATCATGGCAAACATAACCTTTGTGTGAATTACTATAACCCATAAAAGCGCATTTAACAAATTGGGTAGAAAGTTTGTGTCGTTCATGTAATGGCAAATGAACAAAACAAACACAACCAAAGGTATGCATATCAAGATAGTTGGGATGTTGATGATGAAGATGATAATAGGGAGTTTCAAAATGCAAGACACTTGAAGGCAATCTATTAATTAAATAAACTGCCGCGGATAAGGGTTCCACCCAAAATTTGGAAGGAACCGAAGATTCAAGCAATAACGTTCGAACAACCTCCAACAGGTGGCGATTCTTACGTTCAGCAACACCATTTTGCTGAGGTGTGTAAGGACAAGAACGCTCACAAACAATTCCTTTCTGCTTGAGAAAGGCATGAAAATCATGAGACATATTCACCACCTGAATCGGACCTTAACACTTTAATGCCTGAAGAGAATTAAGTTTCAATATAAGCCACAAATTGTTGAAACACAGAAAATACCTCAAATTTAGAACGAAGAAAATAAATCCAAGTATACCTACTATAATCATCAATGAACGTGACAAAATATTTATAATTTGCATGAGATATAACAAGAGTAATACCCCACACATCACTATAGATCAAATCAAAACAGCTTGCAGCACAACTACAATGAGCAGGAAAGGAAAGAGACTTACTCTTACCTAATTTACATGTTGAGCAATCAAAAGAGAGATGAGAGGAAAATTGATCTTTATTACCCAACAAACCAAAGTTTACTAAATGAGATAGAACAATAGAGTTAGGATGACCCAAACGTTTGTGCCATACTTCATTGTTATTGTTTACAGTAGTACAAGCCAAAGAAATGCAAGAAGGAATGGAAAAATATAGAGGAAACAATCGTCCAACTTTAGGCTGCTTCACGAGTATCTTCCCCAACACCTGATCCTGCACAATACAACATGACGAGAAAACCCAACATTACAGTTGTTATCAGCCAATTGTCCGACGGAAATGAGACTAGTAGAAAGCTCAGGAGATACAAAAACTTCTTTAACTAATGAATTAATATCCCCAACAGCATGAATACGTAACTGACTACCGTTAGCAATCTGAATGTACGATGAGCCATGATAATTCCGAACATTGGTAAGAGTATTGGAGGAACTAGTCATATGATTAGACGCAGCAGAATCAGCAAGCCAAGTTAAAGATGGTAGTGTACTGTTACCTTGAAGCCCGAAGGCTGAAAAGGCTGAAATAATCATCTGCTGAACTGTTTTAGGAGTAAGAACAAAGGGATCACCAACTGTAGAAGAATTAGCGGAAGCAGAAGTACCCACCGCAGCTTGATAGGCATTAGTTTGGTGATTCTGGGGACGAGTCGGACAGTCTTTGATAATATGTCCTAGCTTCTTGCAATAATTTCAAGATTTCTTGGCACAGTGAGCAGCAATATGCCCATATTCCTTGCAGCTAAAGCATTAGACCTTCCACATATCCCTACCCTTGCCTTTCCCATGAGTTGCATAAGCAACATCATTAGAGGCCATGCGGTTCTGCTGAAAAGTAGCCTGTGTTGCAAGACGCTGCTCTTCACGAAGTAATTCCCCAAAGCACACATCCAAAGAGGGAGGAGGATCACGATTCATCAAATTGGAGCGAGTTGCCTCAAATTCCAGCCATAACTTCATTAGAAACTGATCTCTCTTGCTCTGTTCATGAACCTCCTGAACAACAGCGAGAGATGCAGCTGGTATCTTAGCATAAATAATGTCAGCGAATTCACCCCACAAGTTCTGAAACCCAGAAAAATAATCTTGTATGGAGAGACCGCCCTGAGTGTAATTGGCGATCTCATATTCCAACTGAAAGCGTCTAGCTATGTGGTCCTGATTGTAAACCTTCTTTAAATACTCCCACATATCTCTTGCAATCTTTTACGGCCTCAGATTTAGGACAATCAGAGTATCAACAGATCCTAAAATCCATGTCATGACTCTAGCATCTTTCACTTTCCATCAGTGTTTTAAATAGCGGTAGCGTGTTGCGTAGCGTTCAACCCTCCGTAGCGTGTAGCGAAATAGCGTAGCGTGTAGCGTAAGCTACACAATACTTCTATTTTTTTAATTATATATATATGATAAATATTAAATAGTAAGAAAAAAAGTAAAATATATAAATATCACATTCTTCAAAATAAAAATTCCAAAGTTAAGAGCATTAAGTACAATACAAGTATAAAGAACATAAAACTGACAGTAACTGGCATTTTAAAAGGGAAAAAATCGGGAAAAAACTAAAAAGACCAAGTTATTTTGTATGATATCTAAACCGTTTATAAGGTCTTTACTATTTATATGCTATCCAAACCGTTCATAAGGTCTTTACAAATGTGATAAAGTGAAAACACCCAAAAGATAGCCTGACACAACTTTTTTGGCCATAAGAATGCTTCAACGGTGCTCACTAAATGCCCACTTTTTCCTCTCGCGTGGCCCACTTGAATGTTGGATACGCCTCATTTTTGGTCACGTCCTAAAATGAGCGCGCGCTGTCACTCTCGAGCTCGAGTTGCATTGGCGGTTCAAAGTTATATAGGCCCCACAATAATGTATTTATTATATCCACACCGTTCAACCATTTGGAGAGATCATTTTAGTTGATGATCCCAAAAATGAGTCATATCCAAAGCTCAAGTGGACCACATCACAGATAATAGTGGGACAGTGATTCTCACCATTAAAACATTCGTAGGGCCCGCCATAACTTTTATTTTCCATCCAATCTGTTCATTAGGTCACACAGACTTGGATGAAGAGGAAAAACGAATATCATATTCATCCAAAACTTTTATGACCTCAAAATGGTTTCAATGGTAGACGTTCAATCTCTGACCGCTGTTTGCAGTGTGGTCCACTTGATCCTTGTATCTGTCTTATTTTTCGGGCCAAGCCTTACGACGAGCCCGACAAATGGATGAACGGTTTGGATATAATGCATACCTTATGATGGGACCCACAAAACTTGGTGACGTCAACGCGCCAGTAAGCTCATGGTGTGCGGTACACCAACCAACGCAAATACCTTTAAAAAAGGCTCGCACAGGATATACGCTACCTGTTACGCTACGTAGCGATTTTGCTACGCTACGCACGCTACTGAAAACACTGCTTTCCATTGAGCCAATTTAGAAAGTTCAGTAGGAGCTGGATCACTTCCATTTATGTGACCCCCCTCAGAACGAATAGGCGAAATTGAAATTCCCAAGCAGAATAATTCTTGCCCGTGAAGCGCACACCAAAAGAATCCGAGTTGCTAGTAGACATGGTGCCCGGAACACAGTAATAAAGACAGATAATACTGAATCCACCTCACCGCTAGTCCAAAAACAAGCCTACAACCAACAAACCCAAAACAAAAGGAGACCAAAATAGGAGTTTCCAACAAGAACTGGACACGCCGACAGCCACTAATCACCACAAAATGAGAGTTTCCAGCAAGAAAGAAACTTCCTACCGTCAACAAAAACTGCCAAACAATAGTTTATAACCCACCAGAATTGTCTAAACCTTCCTTTGAAGGTATTGACAGCCAAGAAGACCAACAGATTAGTCCCAACCCAACCCAGAAATCTCAAAACGGGTAATAGAAAGCTTTGATACCATGTAAATATTTTGGATTGAATGTCCTCATTGTGATGTTCCTTTGTTTATATAGAAACTCAAGGCTAATTACAAGGCTGAATTGCAACCATTAACATCAATCTAGGCTAACAAACAAGGAAACAATAACTGTACAAGATATATACAATCATGCCATAAATAGATGACCTAATTATGGCTAAATATATGCTGTCTCGATTGACACCTTGGTGGAAGAGGTTGTTGCACGATCTTTTGTTGTTAGGAGGTAGGTTGAGAAATTATTGAAGCTAAATATTTTCTCAATCCTGAAGAACACCCAACTTGATGATAATCTTATTCCTTTGGTGAAAAATACTCAAAGATCATATGTTGCAATGTTACTCCCATGGACCTTTACCATCTGATACTTGGAAGGCCATAGATGATCATCATGATCATCGGCATTATAGCCATCACCTTCATCACCCCAATCACCATCATCATCACTATTGTCAAATGTACGATTTACGATTTGAATTGAATTTTATCATGTATATGCCAATATGACTCAAAACCGAAACTCAAAAAATCTACAATAATCTTAGGATTCTTGTATGAATTGTATTGAACGTATGATTATCATATCAAATCGTATGATAATCATAGACGATGTAATTGGGGTCCAAATTACATAAAAATCACTTTTTTTTTTCTTCAATTTTATATATTTTTTTCTTCTTGTTTTCTACCCTTCTGCTTTTAAGGCATGTAAAAGGCCCTCCCATTTTAAAAATCCTCATTTGTCTTTTGAGAAAGAAAGAGATTTTGTTATTCAAAGAGCATATGTTGCAATGTTACTCCCATGGACCTTTACCATCTGATACTTGGAAGGCCATGGATGATCATCATCATCATCAGCATGATCATCGTCATTATAGCCATCACCCCAATCACCATCATCATCACTATTGTCAAATGTACGATTTGAATTGAATTGTATCATGTATATGCCAATATGACTCACAACCCAAACTCAAAAAATCTACAATAATCTTAGGATTCTTGTATGAATTGTATTGAACGTACGATTATCATATCAAATCATATGATAATCATAGACTGTCATTGGGGTCCAAATTACATAAAAATCACTTTTTTTTTCTTCATTTTTATACATTTTTTTTCTTCTTGTTTTCTACCCTTCTGCTTTTAAGGCATGTAAAAGGCCCTCCCATTTTAAAAATCCTCATTTGTCTTTTGAGAAAGAAATAGATTTTGTTATTCAAAGAGCATATGTTGCAATGGTACTCCCATGGACCTTTACCATCTGATACTTGGAAGGCCATGGATGATCATCATCATCATCAGCATCGAGAAAGGTAGAAAGAACATAAATTATTAAAAGGTTCTTACATGTTTTTAATGTAAATTTCTTGAAACACAAAGCAAAGACGAGAATCCTTTTACATTATCACAACATGTTATCCTATACAAGTTTTGAATTGCCAATATCATGATATTTATTACTTATGTTGGTGCATATAGGTGGAAAATGGATGATTTATGGGTTCTAATTTTTCCTGATTTATTTATATTTTTCAGATTTGTTTTTTATTTTGTAAGAAGATCAGAAAATATATATATATATATATATATATATATATATATATATATATATATATATATATATATATATATATATATATATGAGGATTTACAATATGATTTTGCGATTTGCTTTGATTCAACCTCTATTGTGATTTGTGATACGTAATGATTACGACAACATTGATTGTCATCATTATCCAAGTCATCATTGAAACCTTATCCCAACTTATTGGAGTAAGCTACATGAATTCTATTATGCAATTTCACTCTCTGCAAGCATCGTGTCGGGATTCATGAGAAGGATATGACAAAAGTTTTACATTGGCTGCCTACCTGGCACAATCCTCATTTAACTAGGCTTGGGAGTAGCAATGAGAGCACGAACCTCACACTAGTGGCCTGGAAAACCATGGTTATAATATTGAAAAGTTATCCATGATGAGAAAAAGATACTTGTAAATTCTTGAAGGACAGGAATATCACCTAAGTTCAATGCTGGAGGAAATGCAGTTATCCTTTAAGGTTCAAAAGCAGGACAAGAGCTGTAGACATCTGCGTGTGGGCATATTGGGGCTTTAGGTTGTGGGCCTTTGGTCCTTGGTTATTTCTCTTTAGTTATTTATTTCCTCTTTTGCCCTCTTTTCTCTTTAGTGCTAAGGGCTTGTTTGTAACTATACATCTCCTCATATTATATAAATGAGAGTTGGATGTGCAGCCCTTGTGTGGTTTTTCCTCTCTCAAGTTCTTTTCTTCTCTAACATGGTATCAAAGCAAGGAAAGCTCTCTCCTTGATCTCTCTTCTTCTTCTAGATTTCCTCTCTTTTCTGGCTGCTTCAGATTTTGTGGCAGGCTGCTGATTGTTGGGTTGCTGCTTTTTATTTTTATTTTTTTAATCAGATTTTCAGTGTGTTTTTCTGCCGATTTTCTCAAAAAATTGGTTGCAGCATATGGGGTTTGCTGGATATCCAGGATTGGACAGATTTCCTTCTAGGTTTCTTCCAATTTTCTCAGAAAATGGTTTGAATTGGCTATGGTTTGCTGGAATTTCATGTTAGGGCAGAGTTTTTGGGTTTTTTTCACCCTAGTTTTCAGCAATTTATTTGAGGGCAGCAATCAGATTTCGATGTGTATTTCTGTCAGTTTTCTCAATAAAAACTGTTTGCGGCAGATAGGGTTTGATGGATATCCAAGTTTGGATAGATTTTCTTCAAGGTTTCTTCTATTTTCTCATAAATCGGTTTGCATCAACTAGGGTTTGCTAGAATTTCCTGCGATGGCAGATTTTCAGCAAACTGTTTGAGGGTAGCAATCAGGTAATTAAGTCTTGTTTTTCTACTTGAAGTCGTCAAGGTTTGTGAAAACTATCAAGCTTTGTTAGTCGTAAGATCCATTTCACTTCTTTTGTCGATTGGTTTGGAGCTCTTTTTGAGAGCTTTGCTTGTTGTACTTCTAGCTATAGCTGATAATAGTAGTGACTTGGTATTGATTGGTGTGAGGCTTTGATAATTATATTCTTCTATTTGTTTGAGATTTTACCATGGCTTCATCTTCCACATCTGAGACTGTTAATCCCATCAACTCCAAAATGGAGAGGTCAATTATGCACTTTGAGAATCCCGGGTTGCAGATTACAACACATAAACTAAGTCTAGCGATTATCTTTAGTGGTCAAAAGTTGTTTAGTTGTTTGTTGGAGGAAAACAGAAGTTGGGATACAGAACCAGCTAGGATTGATCCCTCATATGCTGAATGGGAATTAAACAATATGTTAGTTACGTCCTGCCTCTTAAATTCTATGGAACCAGAGGTTAGTGAAAGTCTTTTTATGCTATCCACTACATGTGAATTGTGGCTTATCAAAATAACGACCCGCATTTATAATATTGATCAGGTCAGGAGATTAGTAATTTAAGACAGCAGAAGAGATAAGTGTTTGATTATTATGCCAAGATGCGTTGTTGGTGGCTAGTGACCCGATTTTGATGATAATAATTACGGAAATGGATGGTAGGCAAAACGTTCTCATACATGGCTCTCTTTTGAAGGGCTGCCTCAATCACGTGCCAAAGTTTGGGACTCACATACCGCCTAAGGTTTGAAGGTTTGCCTAGATGGCTAACAACTAACAAAATCCTTCTGTTTAAGTTCCCCAATGTATATTATATGGAGGAAGAGGCATTGAGCCATATTTTCTTTCAATATATAATGGCCAAGGTCATGTGGATCACTTCTTGGCTAGATTGGGATGAAGAGGGCATTTAACAGGTTTCCTATGGAGGTGATTGATGGCTGATCTTTCAACTCATTTCATGCTAAGGAGAAGGTTGTGCAAAAAATGGTGCCGTTCGCAATTATGTGGGAACTGTGGAAGGAAAGAAACAAGAGTATTGGGATCTTCTATTATGAGCACACTCCTCCATAGACCAGGCTCAGGTTTCCCTGGAGTTTTCAGGATATGCTCACATCATCATGTATGTATTCATTAGGATTGGGACTTCCATGGTTCATGGAAGGAATAGGGCTTAACTTTGAGTGGTGTGCTCGGGGTAGAACTGGACTTTTTGGGATAGTTGGCATTTTGAGACGTGTGAAGGGAGGGGTGGTATTAGCCTCCTTGGGTCCTTGTAGGAAGCTGAACCAAGTTCTTAGCACTGTGAGGATTGCATTCGATTAGCGTCACACTCTTAGTGAAGTTAATTATTGAAGGAAATTCTAATTTGATGTTGTGATGGATTTTGGGGAAGGCTCTAGGTCCCTGGAACCCTGTATCTTGTATTAGGGAGATTAAATCCCTTATTGTGTCTCATGAATTTCAATCTCTTTATGTTGCCAATAATGTGTCCAATAGGCTTGCCTGTGAGGGAGGGACGAGTGGGTCAGTCTCTACCAGTAGAGCTTCTCATCAAGCACTTCATCTTTCACTCGTCGTTCTCGTGGCCTTTTAGTTGTGGAGGGTGATCTTGAAAGTTGCCCCTTTATTCCCCTTTTGAGAATAAGTTTTATTTCCATAAAAATAAAATTGGCTTTCTAGGGACTGTTTGGGTTGGGAACTGGGGATACTAATGAAACACAATTTAGAGCTTCTCATCAAGCACTTCATCTTTCACTCGTCGTTCTCGTGGCCTTTTAGTTGTGGAGGGTGATCTTGAAATGCAATCAGGTGAGCAACCACTGCTCACAATTCAAGGCAGTTTGCTTCTATTTTCTAATGAATTGGTGTGATCTAAGCCTGCAATCTTGCATATCATATTTAAATTCACGTCCTGCGTCAAAATCCATAAGTTATCTCCTTCCTTAAATGCGTCCTTCAGCCATGTTTTCAGAGAGGCCAATGAGATTACCGGCTCTCTTGCTAGCGGAGTGATGAGGCAATCTCTTGCTATTTGGTTCTTGTTTGCTCTTCGATAGTTATGTGCTGGCCCGTATTCTTTAGTTCCATTAATAGAAGTTTACTCATACATAAAGAAGACTCATGTGGAGGACTGGGAATCCTCTTTGCGGGACACATGTGATCATGGCACACGTGCAAGATCCAGGCTGTTCATGAGGCATACCTGACTGCAATCATCCCATGGTTAAGAAACAGGCTGTTCCTCTCATCAGGTGGTCCACACATGTACATCTAATGGGTACTGTTGGTGAACTTATTTCTGAGAGTATCACTTAGCATCTTCTAATATCTTTATGCTGTTGTATGAACAAAAAGAACTCCTTAATTATTCTTTAATTTGAAATCTATGTTATCATTAGGTCAATAGAAAAATGAACCATTACATGGTGATGTTGCAAGTCAAATTCTCTGATTGAGGTCGTAAGGTAACTAGTAAAATGAACCATGATGCTTAAACAAGGCGTACATGCTATGATGTGGCAGACCACAAACATTTCACCTATCAATTCTATATCATTTTGTTCTGGTAGTTTTTTTTTTTTTCACTTGAACTAAATTGTTAGATTCAAATCTATCCTTTTTATCTATGATATAGTACTGATACTGTCTAACTTTGTGAATGTGGGAATATTATAATTACATGATTGCTATAATGTTGTCTTATATGCTGATCATTCTTGCTCTTTTGCTTAACACAACTTATTTAACCCTGTTATCTCCAGATTAGACATAGCAGAACCGAGTGGAGAAGTTCTATCAAGCTCCTTGTCTGCCCCTATCTTGTCCAGGTATTAGCAACTATTCGACAATCCTCTATGTTTTAAAGAATATCTTACTGTTTCAAACTATGTTTCTTTCATGATAAGGATATCTTTATTTTCTAATGTTATTGTCTGATACTGATATTCGCCACTAGAGAAACCAGTGGGCATTTTGAGTCTCAAATGGACAGGCATCTCTTACCCCGGCCACTGGCTGTCACAAATGGTCCTGCAGTCTGGAATGAAGCTCTGGATATCATTTCATTAGGTTCTCCTGAGCAGGTTGTATACTTGCTAGATGTAGTTCTTGATTTTCTTCCTTTTTTTTCACAGATTTATCTCTTTAGCCATGACTCTAAAATGAAGTTCTGGTGTCGTTTTATTTGGTTCCTTTGTGGAAGTTGTGCACTTGCTAGATATAGAATCGAAGTTCTTCTCATGCATAAAATGTTTAATACTATTGAAAGAAGTCCTTCATTTATAGATAGAAAAATCTATATCCATCTTTTAATGAGGAAGAAAGGGATGGAACAAAGAATTATATTAGGCCTCTTCAATGTTTTCTTTATTATTCAGATAAAGAATCTGAACAGCGTTTCTTCCTATTTTCATTTGGTGCAGTCAGTTGAAGGCATGAAAGTTGTTTGTCATGAGCTGACCGCAACTGATCCTGAAAGCAGTGCAATGGATGATCTTGTCCGGGATGCAGACAGACTTGTTACATGTCTTGCTACCCAGGTAATTAAATGTCTTCTAATCTCCTCACTGGTATCTGATTGCATTTAAGTTCTCTTCACCACTCATCAACTTCATCTTTTGAAGGTGGCCAAGACCTTTGACTTCAGTCTTGCTGGAGCTTCTTCAAGGTCATGTAAATACGTTCTGAACACACTCATGCAGGTAGACCTTCCATCCAGTTATTGTGTAGTTTACCTGCTTGAGAGATGAATGTGTTGTGTTGTAAGTCTGTTTCTTCGATGATTTATAATATTGATTCTTTTCTGCTGTAGACGTTTCAAATTCAAAGGGTTGCTCATGCTGTAAAGGAGAGTACCCTTGACACCCTCATCACTGAGCTTCTGCTTTGGCTTCTCGATGAAAGGGTTCCGCAGATGGATGATGGCAGCCAACTTTTGAAAGCACTGAATGTTTTAATGCTCAAGATTCTGGTTGGTTTTTTCTTTTTTCTTTGAACTGCATTTATTAGTTTCCTTTTTCTGGCAAGGTCGCTAACGTTTCTTCTTCCTCTCTCTGGTGTACCCAGGATAATGCTGAACGGACGTCATCATTTGTTGTTCTGATCAATCTCTTGCAGCCATTAGACCCGTCAAGATGGCCATCAACAGCCTCCATTGAGACTTCGGCAATGAATCAGAAATTCTCAGATCTAGTTGTCAAATGTCTTATCAAATTGACCAAGGTAAGTATCATGTTCTGTGGCTGAGATCTTACATGAGTTTCATGATTTAGTTAAGAGAATTTTCATACATCCAGAATGTTACCAGGTTCTCCAGAGTACAATATCTGATGTGGATCTTGACCGTATTCTTCAAAGCATTCATGTATATCTAGAAGTATTAGGGATGGAAGAAATCAGGAGGAGGTATCTCTTTTTATTTCTTTCTTTTTTGGTATAGCTTGCTATTTATGTAAACATTTTTTATACACTGCCTTTTTTATACATAGCTTTTGGGATATTGATTTTAGTTCTTTGTAGCCTGACATCATGTGAAATATGGTCAGAGCTGGAGCTGATGACAAACCACTGAGAATGGTTAAAACTGTTCTACATGAGCTCGTTAAGCTTCGAGGAACAGCAATAAAAGGCCATCTTTCTATGGTTCCTATAGATATCGAACCTCAACCTATCATACTCGCCTACATTGACCTTAATCTTCAGGTAGGCTCAAACACAGTAACACTTGTTGGTTACTGCATCATCGTGACTGGTCTGATCTTCTGTCGTGTATACTAGACTCTTGCAGCAGCTAGAATGTTGACCCCATCTGGCGCAGTTGGCCAAACTCACTGGGGTGATTCTGCTCCCAACGGTCCATCACCTACAACACATTCTGCAGATGCACAATTGAAGGTACATTCATTGATACTCAAAATTCTTTGGCTGGATTGGTTTTGTCCTGCATGTTGTAATTTTTACTCTCATTGCTTTCATTTGGGAGTTTGATTTTAATGACAATTAGCCTCTTTTTGCTACTGATTCAGAGCACTTATTTGTTGGGCTTCTTGTAAGAACAGCAAGAACTTGCTGCAGTGTTCAAGAAAATCGGCGACAAACAAACTTGCACCATTGGTCTATACGAACTCTACCGTATCACTCAATTGTACCCAAAGGTAGCAAGTGCACACATGTATTTGTGTGCATTCCTGTTTATTCCCATGTGATATTACTTCAATAAGGGGAAACTATTTCTCAGTTCAAGAGCTGGCTGGTTTTTGTTAAGTAATAATTCATGTAGTGGTTGGGGCATTGAGCTGTGATATTCAGGCGCCAACATCACTTCATTTTCATTTTGTTACAGGTTGATATATCAGCTCAGCTTCAGAATGCAAGCGAGGCATTTCGCACATATATACTAGATGGGCTAGCACAGGTTAGGAGAGGCCTGTTTCCTATTACCATTCTTCACCCCATGAGGATCAGATAACCGATGCGTTTTACCTGTGGGGTTGAACTTTTGTCATTGGTGTGCATGTTAGGTGGAGAAAAATGCCGCTGGTGGAAGGACACCTTCAGGCCTGCCGGCACCAACCCCTCCCCCTGTAGCTCTACCACTTTCTTCACAGAAGCTCTCCCCTGTACATATAAAATCATCACTAAATTCAAAACCCGAGCATGGAAAATCAATGCCCTCATTGTTTCCTGAGGATAGCAGCATGGGTGTAATCTATCCAGGAATCATCAGGAATCAGTCAGATGTGAAGCAACATACTAGGGAGGATTGGAATGATAGATATTCATCTGGAGGTAAGACTCTCCCACTCTCTTAGGTGGCGTTTGGGGCATGGTATTAGAAGGGATTAGGTGGAATGGAATTGCATTTGGTCCCGTGCCAATTCCACTCAATGTTTGGGAAGAATAGAAAAGCATGGAATTAGATTAGATGGAATTGCATTGGGTCTCGTGCCAATTCCACTCAATGTTAGCAAGTTGTGTAGGTCCCACCATGATGTGTGGGCTATCTCCACACCGTCTGCCCATTTTTCAAGATCATTTTAGAGCATGGACCAAAAAATCAGGTAGATCTAAAGCTCAAGTGGACCCCACCATAGAAAGCAGCGGGGATTGAATACCTACTGTTGAAAATTTCTTTGGGGCCACATAAGTTTTGGATCCGCGTCATTTTTAGGCCCATGCCATAAAATGAGGTTACAAAACAGATGAACGGTTTGGATATAACACATGTGTTATTCTCAATAGTTTCAAATGATGGTGGGTATATCCATTCAATGTACCACCGTATTACAAACATGGCATGGAATTAAGCTTATCCCATGGAAACAGGGGGACAATCCCTGCCATATGTAATAATTATGTTTTTTTAATCCCATCCCACCTAATCCTTCCCAATACCATGCGCCAAACACCCCCTTATGTCTCTTGTGTTTGGATGGGTCTGTCAGTGAAAATGGAAACAGCTAGTGCAGTGACCACCGGGACATTGGATGCGATCCGAGAACGAATGAAAAGCATTCAGGCTGCAGCGGCTGCTGGAAACACAGAGAGGAGCCGGCCATTAACATCCATGAATGGTAACATAGTGCAACGATTACAGAGCCAGTTGCCCCATGGATTGGATCATGTCAATCCAGAACCTGGTCTGCAGACAGGTGTTCTTCCCATGAATGAG
This sequence comes from Magnolia sinica, assembly GCF_029962835.1. Classification (NCBI taxonomy): domain Eukaryota; kingdom Viridiplantae; phylum Streptophyta; class Magnoliopsida; order Magnoliales; family Magnoliaceae; genus Magnolia; species Magnolia sinica. The sequence continues at coordinate 29,879,829 of NC_080587.1, forward strand.
ATGGCACTCTCCGGGCTCCAAGCCCGGATGGAGAGGCTCAAAAGTGGGTCCATTGAACCCCTGTAGCGTGAGCTCTTTATGCACTGCTTTCACATTCTATTTTTGTAGAGAGAAGTGGAAAGAACAAGAATGCATCAACCAAGGCTTGAAGATATAGATCAGTTATTTGACTTTCAAGAACTTTTTTTAATCTATTTGTATTATTTTTGTGCAATTGCATTATGAGTTTCAGATTTTTCCCGGTCCCATCTAACAACTGGCATCCACACTGTTAGAACAGTCGAGTGCCAGTGCCTGTGGGCGCACACATGCACATGCTGTGAAATGTATTCCTAGCCATCTGATGTCCGGCAAGGAAATTAGTACAATAGAACTTTTTACCATCAATATGAAAGAGAATGTTGGATTTGAGTTTTACATCTAGTTAGCCTGACTACCGATGGCCTAGAGGTCATAAAACCCCACTCTTCATTCCTTACCACCCGATCAGTGACTGTGTGAAAATAAATTTTAAAATGTCAATAGTAGGATTTGCGGGCCAGATCTATCAATATTCTATTATTGCCATTCTCATCAATGAAATATATAACAATATTCTCCAAAACGTAGTAGTCTCTTGTGAATGGAGCCATTCATCTGTCCTCTGCCCACCATCAACAAAAATACTAGCCATTGATACCTGTTTCCCCATTGCTGTAATTTATCACCTTAACCTGCTGTTAAATTTGTTGCCAGCAACACTGGATCCATCAGTACAACCCACTTCATCCTTTTTTTTTTCTGCTGCAGCCAGCGTTGTAGAGACCTTCTTCACTGATCCTGGCATTTTAACACATTGGCCGCTATTATGTGTGCTTTTTTGTTTGTAACCATTGCTGCGTACAGATCCAGCATCATGAACCCGTCACTCAATGCTGCCTTGCTGACATACCGTGTTGCTCCTAACCATCCTTGCAGCTTCTCTGTCAGAAGCATGGATACCCATCTCTAACTTGCTGATGCTGAGAACCATCACCATTTCCATTCAGGGGTCCTATCCCATATCCAAACCCAGCTGCATTTCGCATCACCACCATTGTTGACCTCCATTCTTGCTCGAAGCTCTTTCTTGTTGGCAGCATGCATGTGCCCTGTATGGCGCGGACGCGGATTAGCTACTGACAGGTTGAGTAGCAAGACTCGCTACTGAAGTGACGTCACCAAGTTATGTGGGACCCACCATGATGTATGTGTTGTATCCACACTGTCCATCCATTTGGAGAGAGCATTTTAGGACATGATCAAAAGAATGAGGCAGATCTAAAGCTGGAGTGGACCCCACCACAGAAAAGTGGGGGGAGAGTGACGCCCACCATTGAAACCTTCCTAGGTCCACCGTGATGTTTATTTGAGATCCAACCTGTTCATAAGTTAACAAAGACATTAAAGAAGGGAAAAAAGAAAATATCAGCTTGATCGAAAACTTTTGTGGCCCTTGGAAGTTTTTAATGGTCGGTGTCACTCTCTCCACAGTTTTCTGTGGTGAGGTCCACTCGAGATTTGGATCTGATTCATTCTTTGGCTCATGCCCTATAATGATCTCTCAAAATGGATGGATGGTGTGGATACAAAAAATACATCATAGTGGGACTCACGGAACTAGATGAACTTCAGTAGCAAGTGTCGCTACTCAACCTGTCAGTAGCTAAACTTTGTCGGTGTGGCACACCTAGAGCTAGGCAGAATCCGAACCGAAAGCCTAAATCGGTGTGGTTCAAATAAGACCACTTAGATCCGATTGTATATCAGATCGTGGTCAATCTAGACCGATTTAATTCGGTCATGTGCTATATAAGTAATACTTTTTATTTTCATTTTTTTTTACTACCCGAATGAAGCCCTAATCCCTTTCTTATCATTCTCTACCTGAACAGTGCCGTGCCCACCCATCTCTTCTCCTTTCTCTCCCGATCTCGATTTAACCAACTCCAAATTGACTGGATAGACTCAATTCAGTTCAGTTTTCCTGATTGAATCGAACTCGGTTCGGGTCAAGCCAATAAGGATTCGGATCGAATCGAGTTTAAATTAGGTTTCCGAAAAATCGGATCAAGTCAAGTTGGACCCAATCCAATCAGACTTGACTCGATGCCCACCTCTACGCACCTGGTAGCATGCATGTGCACGAGGCAGCAACCACCTCTCCCCACCCCACCCCACCCTCCCCTCGTAGCTACTGCCTCTTTCCCTTATTTAAGGGGGAGATGAGAGGGGTGGCATAGGACACACTAGAGACAAAGGTTGTGCACGTGGCATATGAGGTGTGTGCGCGGTTGATACGTGGTGTGAGTGTTGCGGTATAGAAAAAGGCTTGCTCAGTGTCGTTTCTGTTAGCATAATATCAAGTGAATTAGCTCATCTTCTTTATTTTTCCGTTGATTTGAGCGAAGCGCCGGTTTTTGTGTTTCGACTCCCCAATGCAGCCGTGCAATTGCGTTGCTCGATCTGCAATCATATAAATGGAGCCTGCTATGCTATTCATCTGCACTCAATAGTGGTACTAGAGTAACAATTGACGCGGCTCTGATGAAAGAAATTGAAATTTTTTCTGTTATTCTGCACAAATTACACTTTGCAGGAATATGCAACAAATAAAAAATAATAATAATATAACATTTTTTCCTTTTTGCCTGTATGCCATTGCATAATAATGGCTCGTGGCGACATACTATTTGAACACTGAAGTTTAGGTTTATTTTATTTTACATAAGTTTCTTATTTTGTGAGCATCACCTAAAAGAATTCTTTTATTGGCTTTTCAACTTTAAATATTTCTGGAGACCTTTTCAAATATTGTAACTTGTAAATACATTTTCATCAATATCAAGTAGTTCTTCATCTTTTATTGGTTTAACTATCACTAGTATTGTTTCTGAACCTATTAAGTGGCATAACAGACTAGGACACATAAGAAAAAAATCGTATGATTAGGTTAGAATGAGCCGGGTTACTAGGAACAATGACAAAGATAGAGTTACCCTTTTGTGAGTATTGTATGTCGGGGAATGCAATTAGGTAACTTTTTCCTAAGGCAAATAGATATAATTACCTTTTGCAAATCATACATACTGATATATGCGGTCCTTTGAACATTTGATCTCGAAATGGGTGTCAGTATTTTATAACTTTCATCAATGTCTACTCCCGATATAAAATAACATATTTGATTTCTCAAAAATCAAAAGTGCTTGATTACTTTCAAAATTACAAATTGGAAGTAGAAAACCAGTTAGATAAAAGAATTAAATATTGAGGATAAATAGGAGTGGAGAATACACGTCTAACATCTTCAAATTGGTACAAGTGTTGGTATTGCTAGATGGTATACGATGCCTTACACCCAGTAAATGGTGTAGCCGAAAAAAGAAATAGAACCTTATTAGATATAGTTAGATTCATGATGGCCCACACAAATTTACCTATTAATTTTTTGAGAGATACATACTTCTAGGCACCTACGTATTTTTGAGAGATCCATACTTCCAGCCACCTACGTATTAAACTTAGTTCCTTCCAAAATACCTTTTGAACTATGTACTAGCAGGAAGCCATCGTTAGGTGATTTAGGTCCATAGGGTTCATTAAGTCATGCTTTACTTTCCACTATAAATAAAAGTAAATTGGACAAAAGAACGATAGAGTACATGTTTATCCAGTATCCTATTCACTCGAAAGGGTATGTGATGGTATATGAAAATTAAAGTAGGTGGATTGAAGTTGAGTCTCGAGATGTAAAATTTGTAAATAATATGTATCCCAGTAGAAAGAAGTCCAAGATAGAAATAGAACTTTATAAGACGTTGGATACAGTTCAAGAAAGTGGGATCGATAATCTAAGTAATGATAATCAAGCCATTTTTAAGACTTGTGAAGCCAATGGGAGCACATCAACTAGTGTTCCAAAGTTGCGACACAGTTTGCAAGGAAGAATTTTTAAAAGAAATTTTGAGATAAAAGGTGAATCGTACTCTTACGTCATAGTGGATGAAGATGAACCCTATTCATATCAAGATCCAGCAGTATCTCCATATTCTGAAAATTAGATCAATGCAATAGACGAGGAAATTGATTCAATGATGAAAAATCATGTATGAAAACTAGTTAATCTTCTAGTTGACCATGATGACGCAATTATAAAGAAGTATATATATGTGTGTGTGTGTGTGTGTGCGCGCGCGCGCAAACAGATGGTTTGATTAATAAATACAAAGCTCGCCTAGTGGCAAAGGGCTTCATGCAAGTACAAGGTATCAATTACGAAGAAACTTTCTCCTAAGTGGCTAAATTTACATCGATTCACATGATTTTGGTTATGGTGTACTTATATTTGGAATTATACCATATGGATGTGAAGACAGTATTTTTGTGAATGGAGACTTGCATGAAGATATTTATATACAATAACTTGCATGATATGTTGAAAATGGTCGGACAAACAAGGTCTGTAAACTTTTAAAATCCATTTATGGATTGAAGCAATCATCCATGCAATGACACATGAAATTCCATGAAGCCATCACTTCTTTTGGATTTTGTGAAGAATATTATTGTGTATGCATAGAGCAATTTGAAAGGCACATCCTAAAATTATCCTCATATGTCGATGATATCCTACTAGCTGGTAACAATGTTTTAAGTATTGACAATATTGGTCGATATATCCCGCGATATATCTTGTATCCCACCTGTGTAATACAAAACACACAAGTAGTGGGATATATCCCACATGTTCGATCCGATCAAAATTTTTTTCTATCATTTTTTCTTATATATTATGTTAAATCAATGTCAAATTATTACAAATCCATGATTTTTCATATTGGGAGCTTCGATTTTGAGATTTGGAGATGAGCCGAGTTGCAAAAAAAAAAAAATCGAAAAAAAAAAATCAATTTCTCGCAAATCGATTGCAATCTTTATGTTTAAACATAAAATCAAACATGTATATACCTGATCTAGTGATTCTTCTTTTGCTTTTGAATGTATTATTTGTATTTCCACACATCTTATTACATTTAAAAATTATATGAACATGCTTTGAATATATTTGCATCAATTCAGTTAGATAGTGCATTGACTTCAGCTTTCTGACCACACCTTATCTCGGTCAGAGACTTTCCTTCTTCCTTTAGTGCCTTCACCATCTCTTCCATCACCGTGATTTGAGCCTTCAAACCAATTAAAGTTGAGTCTGACTCATTCAATTTGCTATATGTGATGGAAAATTGTTCTCTAGTAGATGTGATCTCAGTCATTTTTAAGGACACAACAATATGCTCGGCTTGGAGTTTGTTGACCGTTGTCACTGTATCTTGGTATTGATGAACTTGATTTAGAAATTCATAGAGTATAGGCATCTTGACAGATAAGGATTCGTCAGACCAAGAGAGAGTTTGGTGGCAACGAATGAGTAAATCGAGTCTCTCGATCAATCCCAAAGAGATGACGTCAAGAGTCCCTAAGTGAATAAGAACTTGCAAATCCTCCTGAAGCTAATGAAGCTATGATGGAGGCATTGGGGATTCGGCTATCATGGTATTGTTTGTGAAGGCTTGCTTAAAGGAAAATAGTATATCTTTTATCGGAAGAGTTTCCTCAAGCGATGACTGGAGGACACTACAAGTATCAATTAGCACTAGTAAGAGAGAAGAAGTGTCAACCAAAGAAATGTCTACGGGAATAGTTTGGTTGGGAGAAGCTTCAACTGATCGAGAGCTTTCTTCTTCCAATACTTCTATTTTGTCCAAAGTAACTACCCCTTGCTCAATGAGCGATTTAGGATCTACATGCTCGATCGGTCCCAGAGTGAAGCAGACAACGTAGATATCACCAGAATTACAGAAGAAGAAGTTGTGCTAACTAGATCTTGCAGTAATGGTTTAATGGACTCTACAACTCCTTGACCCCGATCATGTGCGAGCGACGAAGTCATTAAGTGTAAAAGGAGACCAAAGGACTCCACGGGTTGATATATTATTACCTCTTCCTGAGTTAGACCCTCTATTTGACTTCTTGACCGACGAATATCACTTGTAGTCTCTTCAGAGTTAGAGATGATAAGTTTTTCTGCAAGAGATTGAGCCTCATCAACCAAAGTAGCCAATGGCTCAACTTGAGGAGTCAAGGTAGTGACAAGTTGTTTCTCAACGGCTAAAAGCTCCCTAATTACTAAGAAAAGAAAAGGGAAGGGTTAGAAAGAATAATGAGAGCAAAAATACTTAAAAGAAAGAAGTATAAATGACATCCACCTAAATCAGACCGAACAACGGTGGTAGAAAATCTATTGACCGCTGGTAAAATTTTAGTAGAATTGATGACCAAAGATAGAGCTTGGTTGGAGCGCAGAAAAGGAGGAGAATTGGGCGATATGGACCGAGAAAGTGATCAAAAGGAAGGTTGAGATCATTCAATATTTTCTTTTCTATCTGTCATTTATTAAATGCCTTGTTAAAGTGAGCATCCTTGTGCCTCTTATATGCTTCATCCATCTCCTAAGAATATTTTAAAGGAGAAATGCCTGGCCAAAACTTGGTTTTATAATGTTTTTCAAAGGTTGTGATAGCCTCAACTGAAGAACAAATACCTGGAGTTTTCGAGGCAGCTCGCCTGTTAATTGTAGACACAGGAAGCTTTATTGGTGCAATGGTAGCAACAGGAAGAGGGGTTGACAGAGGTATAAGCTCTAAGATCTTTCAAATAGTTGGAGGTGTTGTAAATGTTGGAATTGATAAAGTTGTTGACACAACTTCAATTGGATATGCAACTATGGTCTTCTGACACTTCAGTTCAGGAGCAACAAGTTTGACCTTCCTGATTAACGTAAAGGAAGTAAGCTCGACCACCATTATTAGTGCTAGGGAAAAGACAGTTCATGCAGTCGATGTTGTCTTCTTTGATTACGTCTTCATCTGGACTAGAGACATGGTCGACTGAGATGTTGTCGATTTCTTATTCCCTTCAGTTGTTGTTTTCTTCTTTTCGACTATAGGTTTCTCCATTTTTCATGAAGGATGATAAAGTCAATCAATGATAAGTTCATAAGACCCACTGACTAGAGTCCCATAATAGTTTTTCCACTAATGGGGAAAAAGAATGTAATTGTTGGGGACAATTGGTAAAAGAAAGCATTGTGAAAGAAGAGGTTACAATATCCTAATTAATGTGGAGAGTATGGAAGGTACGGACTAAATCAATAATCGACCGATGATGTGGAGGCTGGTTACATGTAAGATGATTAAATGGAGTAAGGAATGTCTTAGGCCAAACCGATTTGGCGAGCAAGAAAATTTGGGTAGTATTGCTCGAATCCGGCCTTGGCATTAACACTTGATTATACTGTGCCATGATATGGAAGGTCTCGACACATCAGATAGCTTTTTGAATTTTGGCATCGGCCAAATCATATTCTTTTGAGAGTAAGGCCAGACTGATTTCTTTATCACTAAATGGATATCTAAGTTGAAAGAAATAAAGAAGCTCATGTAGTCGGCGAAAGAATAAATGAATTTAGAGTAAAAAATATTATGATAGTCATATGAAGTAAAATTCAAATAAGTAAGAATAAAATTGATAAAAGTTGCTCCAAAATACTCATAAAACCACATTTGCACAAGCTAAATGAGTACGTAAGTGTGATGAAAACCCTTGGTAGTGGCTTCAAACATGTTGTGGTACAAGTAGTCGAGCATGAATGAGGCGAGAGCAAGTTGACATCCTTGAGCAAGTGGCTCGGCCAGATGAATGTATTCCTTTGTAATTTGAAGAACGCTTACACAAAGCAAATGTCGGCAAATCCACATCAAAAGGAAAGTTGTGTGCTCTTAGTCATCAACTTCATCCTCGGATTTGCGTTGAAGGTCCATGAAAGTAGAGTAGGCCTTGCTAGTTTTGTTTGTAAGAGTAAAGGGATGCTTGTTGTTCACGGTGAAATTATGATAAACAAGTTCGCCGAAAGGTAAAAGATGGGTGAAGGCACAAATGTCTCTGATTATCGGTCCCATAGAACCACATTCAAAATGAAATGTGTTGGTCGAATGACTCCAGAAAGTTGATGTTGTTGCCAGAAGAGAAGTATTGGTTAGGTGGTTGGGTATTTGAGCAGATAAAGGCTAATGCATTCATGGATTTTGGCTTATTTCCACGTATCGTCATGCTATGCTTCTATACAAGTATACCATTTTGTCCAGTATTTCATCAATTTCAACAATGATCTTGAAGTTTTGAGGCATTAGAAGGATCTATAAATTGATTGGATTGAATAAGTAGAACATCTCTAGGGAGCCCTAGAAAATATGGTTTTATTGGAAGAAGTTGGTCATGAGTGATTTCAGGGTGGAAATCTGGATTTAGTGTAAAAAATGCCTAGTTAGATTTAAGAGTGGCATTGAAAAGAAGATATTCAATGACTACTGAAGATAGAAAATTTAGTTCCTTCATAAAAGCGTCTTGATGGAAAGTTAAAGCAACAGTAGAGGAAGAAGCAGTCTTGATAATAGTGAGAAGATCGAACAAGAGAAGGAATTTGAATGAGAGAAGAAAATGAGGAAAAGGTAAGGAAAAGCCACACTGTCATTTTGTAGATTTTTTATATCGGTCGCAATACGTGCACATTAATTAAAGAATAATTATGACTCTTCGTATAAGATGATTGTATGCCACGCGTCATAAGTCGAGCTCAACATTGAGTTGAGTCGGAACAAGTTAGGGTTGACCCGACTTGACCTGACCTGAACTCAACCCAACTCGGTACCAAGTCCAGCATGCCTGACCCGATCTGAGTTCGAGTCTGGCCTAGACTAATTCGGACCGAGTCCAACCCGGTCATAAATACCAAGTTGGGTCGAGTGCAACAGGTATCCATAGGTTGAAATCACAACTTAAAACCTAAGTGCACTTGCCAGAATTGCAACCTCTCCCTCAGTTATATGACATCTCATATTTGAAACGTCATATATGAGTTTATACACACACATACACACGAGTTGACTTTCAAATCGAGTCGAATCAGAACTGAGTTGGATTTTGGGTAAAGTCGGGTCAAGTTACTGGGTGACCCGAACTTGATTTGAGTTCAATTTGGATGAAGTCTACTTGGTTTAAACTGACTCACCCACTCGGTTTAGATTGAGTCGAGTCTAAACGAGTTGAACGAGTTGAGTTTGCCGAGTCAAGTTGTCTGTACCCAGATCTAGTCGTAAGGACAATTGTGGAAAGGAGGCAACATTGTCTTTCAATTTTTGCCTCGATCAAGTAGATTTAGTGGGGAGATGACATGTGGATGGTCGACCGATTGCGTTAATAGTATCGGTAACCAAATAACATCGTCATCACATTTTTTCCAAAAGGCAACCAACATGGGGGGCAATATTGTACCATTTTTTTTTTTACCATTCCAAGAAGAGTCAATGGGAGGATGACATGTGGCATTACACGGAATATAGGAAATGTATTAAAAGATTTTCTAAGATATTTAAAGCATTTTTATTTTTTCTGCGAAAAATATTGTTGGCATTGATTTGATGCTACACGACACCGGTTCGGTGTTACACGTCATCAAATGGCCGATGAAATAATGCGGCCGAAATGCTTAAGAAGTTTGAAGTGTGGTCAAAAGCAAAAAATGCAATCGAGAGTATTAGAAAGTACTGTCGACAAAAAAGGAACAATCATAAAAGAAAAATGGAACAAAAGAATGATCCAGACGAGAACTCTTCAACTGCCATAACCGTTGACAATAAAGGAAGAAATATCTAAAAGAAAGCTATAACAAATATTTATAAATAGTCAAAAGGTTAGAAGAAAAAAACCCAACCCCAATCGAAAAACAACACACAAACAAATCAAAATAAGTTTATCTTTTATATCAAATTATTTTAGGAGCGATAATTTAGTAGCAATAATTCTTAGCTGTAGTTCTTAGTTATAATCTATGTCTTCAAAAAATTAATCCTAGTAGTTGCCATGATAAACTACCAATTGTGAATTTTTATTTATGTTTGATTATAATTTTATTCTAAAAAGTTCTGTTTTTGTGAAAGACAAAGTATAACACATTTTCGTAAGTTTTTCACCCTTCGATTATCACCCTATTATTATAAAATTTTATGAATGGTTGAGTAGGCCACCTGTCCATACATTGATGTTCGAACCGCTGCATCAATTCTAGCATGCACGCACGCACGCACTGCGCCTGCCCGAAAACAGACAGAGTGCCAACGGGTGGAGATTGTTCACTATTTTGGCAAGCAGCTCCAACGAGCCACACGTGCTGATATACTGAGCCGCAGCATTGGCAAAAACAAGGGGAGCGCATTAAGTGAGAGCCCGGGTCCACTGAGATGGGTGGGACCCCTGACTGTCATGTATTTGACTAAATCTACGCTGTCTATCCTTGCCGAAAGCTCATTTTAGGATATGATCCAAAAAATAAGCAGATCCCAATATCAGGTGGACAATAATACAGGAAACGGTGGTAATCTACCATTAAAAACTTTTAGTGGGCAACAGAAGTTTTGGATCAAGCTGATATTTGTGATTTCTCTTCATCCAGATCTTTATGACCTTATCAGCAGGTTGGATGGCAAATAAACATTCCATTTGGCCCCATGAAGTTTTTAATGGTGGGGATTCAATCACTACTGTTTTCCTGGTATGGTCCACATAAGATTTGGATTTGCTTCAATTTTGGGATCATATCGTAAAATGAGCTTTCAAAACGTCACTTTGAGCCCCACAATAAGGGGGTGAACTACATGGGTAGATCCGGGGTCTCACCTGGTCCACTCCCAAAACAAAGGAAGATAGCTACGAATTTCGCATCAGGTTTTCTGCAAAAAGTATAATAAGTTTCAAGAATCTATTTTTTTCTTTAAAAGTGGAAGAATCTATTATTTTTTAATGAAAGAGTGACGGATTAGGATAGGTTCTTAATTCAACAAATTTAGTCAGTCTCTGCTCGTGTGAGGGGGTCGAGTACGTGTCAGATATTCTTTAAGTCACACTTTAAGGATCTGGTCCGTTCATCCGGTGGGGCGTTGCAAACATACTATGTAATAAATCAAGCTAGCACGTTCATCAAGTGAGCCACACGTTTGGAGTTTTAATGTTGGAATTTCTTTTCTAACTGCCCAATTTTTTCATACCACTTTGACCTTTCTGATTAGAAAGACTAATATTAATTTTGGTCATGTCATCTTTAGAGTATATCCTGCTTGATGAACGGCCCAGATCTATGACATGAGTGGAGCTACGCATGGGTCTCTGACACCTATTCGGCTACTTCAAATGGGCTGACCGGTCACTGAATCACGAGGCTTGCCATTTCGAGCCAACTAACAAGAGAGCGGATAAGGTGAGCCCCAGCCTCACCTACGACCGGGCGGCCCTTACCGTAGGGTTACCGTGGGGCCTACCTTAACATATGTATTATGTATCCACGCCATCCATCCGTTTTTTACGTACTATTTTAGAAAATAATTCCAAAAAATGAAGTAGAGCCAATTATCAGGTGGACTATATCCTAAAAAACAATTGTAATTGACTATCCTACCATTAAAAACTTCTCAGGAACACCTGAATGTTTCCCCGTGTTTATTTACCATTTAATCTGTTGATAAGGTCACACGATCACATATAAAAGGAAAAAATAAATATCATATTGGTCCAAAACTTTTGTGGCCCATTAATGGTCAATCAACGCTGTTTCCTATGGTACAATCCACTTGATAATTGGATTTGCTTAATTTTTTGCATAATACCCTCAAATGATTTGAAAAAAATGGATGTGTGGCGTGAGTACATAATACATACATCAATGTGAGCCCCACAGTAACGCCACGGTAAGGGCCACACATTCATGATTGAGCACCCAATACGCTCTCAACTAAAATGGACGCGGATTACGTACCCCGCCTGTTCGGAGCTCGGGACAGGTGGAGGCTCCAAGGGCCACTGAGGAGCCACTGTGATGTATGGATTTTATCCACACCTTCCATCCATTTTTCTATGTTATTCTAAAATATTGGATAAAAATAAGTCATATTAAATCCTCAAATGGACCACACAGTGGGGAATAAATTCCTACCATTGAAAAATTCTTAAGGACTACGGAAGTTTTGGATCAAGATGATATTTGTTCTTTCACTTCATAGAGTTGCATGTGACCATATCAACGGATCGGATGGAAAATTAACGATACGGTGGATCCTAATAAGGTTTCAATGGTGGGCATCCTTAGCAGCGCTGCTTCGTGTGGTGTGGACCACTTGAACTTTGAATATATCTTATTTTTGGTCTAGTATTTTAAAATAATAATAATAAAAAAAATGAAGGAACGGTGTGGATAAATTTATAAATCACCTGATTCGCTCCCCTCTTACCACGTTCTATCTCTACGTTAGGCTCAACACTAAAATCAGCAACATCTACGACTCAAATGGCTACACGGGAAAACAGGGGATGGAATGCCAACCATGGGTTTGTGCACGGGGCTACCAGGGTCTCTATCTTTCATCTCACCCGTTAATCAGCTGTTACAATACTCTGGCCGGCCACACCGTGTGTACTTAACGGTTTCGGGAGCAAATTTACATTGTTCCCATTGGTGTGGCTCGTATGAGTTTTTAGTCAAGGTTATCATCTACTTCTGCAGTTCAAATAACCGTTCTCACCGGATGGACGGAGCAGATTTCACATAAACAACATGGTGGGCCCCACAGAGCTTTTGTGTAAAACAGGTGGTGGAGACAATTCGGTCCGAACTTCGAAAGTGGCCAGTAACTGTCCACATGAAAGCGCCTTTTGGTGCAGAAGTTTTAGTAGATGGGGTGAGAAGATGATGCCAGTGTCAAGGCAACCAGTGAAGCCTGCCATGGAAATCTCGGCCTTCTCCTACCAGAAATTCGTTCGCTTCACTTTGGAACAAACGCAAAGTCGCATTGATTTGATTCCTCTGCCTTTGCAGGTGAGCTGCGTCCTCCTTCCCCGTCTCCCCCCTCTTTCTCCCACTCGCTTGCAAATGCCTCTCTCTCTCTCTCTCTCTCTCTCTGTCTCTCTCTCTCTCGATATGTATTCTTTTTTTACATTCATAATGATAGCTGAAATGCAGATGAAATGCGTCTATTTCCCGAATTTCATGCCTTTTCACGAAAATTTCTGTGGTTTTATTGGTTGCTTTCTCAAAGACTTGTGTGTTAGAAATGTGGATTCCGTGGATAGAGGCACTCGAATGCATGTGTTTCCTCATTCTTCTTGCCCCATGTAAGGTGTGTGATAAAGTGAAATAGATAATCAGCCACTTCGAGGGGGCTAAATCCTCCAACACATAAGTTCTGGAAAAATACTCTGATGCTTTGCATTAAAAATGAGAATATAAATAGACTCTGACGACCAAACAACACCCGTAATACTTGCTAACTTTAAGCAACTAACAACCCACTACCTCAGCACGTCTCCTACTCATCCCAACAGACTCTGACTACTAACAATATTGCCCAAGACTCGGACTGCTAACAATACTACGCAGACTTATTCAAACATAAAATAAATAGACTAAGCCCACACAAGGCCTTACATAACATAAACCCAATAACCAAATCAGAAGGCCCAGAGGCCCATAACACCCCACATCATTTTCTCGTGATTTTTGGAAGACCAAGTGTTAAAATATTGTGCATTTATTTTCAATGCTTCTATTATAATAAATCAAAGAAGAAACTAATTGCAATAAGATTCCATGTGCCGGATTGAAGTTGCAACCACAAAAGAGAAAAGAATGCAATGACTGTGAGCAAATCTTAACAGTCCTCTATGTTATGAGTATTTCAAAAATACAAAGAAAGGTGTTGGAAAAACAGATATTTCCCTTTTCCATCGCTTTAGATTCAACACTCTAGTCTTAAACTAGAGATGACTTCCCCCCTTCAACACGAGATCTCCCGCTCCAATACCAATTTGATGCAGGACAATTAACCACTTGCCCTAAAAGCTTGAACTGATAGAACATGGCGAATTAATCCCTTTATCTCATAGCCCAGGCCCCAAATCCATGGGTTAGGTCCTCGGCCGAACCCTCCTCGTGAGCCCCAAATCCATGGGATCCATAGGTTCCGCCTCACACGAGCCACCCACCTCACGTGGGCCCCAAATCCATGGGTTCTGCGAGCCACCCACCCCGAGTGTGCCCCTGCATCCTACAGGCCACCCCACTCGAGCCCGGTGTGAAAATGCCCCGCATTACAAGATCTCCGAAATTAGAAAACAATGCTTATTTCCTGACATAGGATCTCTAAAATAAGAAGGCACTTAAGTAAGAAAAATCTATGATTATCCAAATATAGAGATATGAAAGAAAAGGAAATTAGAGATAGGCTAAAAAAAGAAAGTGGGCCCTTTCTTACACACACGTGTGGAGCATGCACGTGTGGGATGTGGGGTGATTGCATCAATTCCCCCCGTCTTGGAAAAACTCGGCTCTGTCGAGTTAATGACAATGTACTCTTCATAGAGCTCTAGGTTGAGGCCCTTGAAATCATCTACTGAGATCCATGTGCTATTGGATCTCTGTTGGCCCTTCCACTTGATGAGAAACTTCTGATACCCTCCCGGTTGTGTGGAAACTATTTGATCATCGAACACATCTTTATGATTTCTTCGAGTTGGCGTGGCACCTTGAGTATTTGAATAGCCTATTCTTCCGTGCTCTCTCGTCTTCATGATTTTCAAGATAAACTGCAAGGTCTTCCATTAAAAATGGGGTTGATCTACATTTTGGGTGGAAGCTTGATTAGATATGCATTATCACCTAGCTTCTTCAAAATATGATAGGGACCTGCCTTTTTGGAGTGGCGCTTGGTATAAGAGCCCGCTGGAAACCTCTCAGGATTATGCCATTCCATGACTCTATCTCCTTCTTGAAATTGTGGAATACGTCATCGAACATCTGCATGCCCCTTGTAATTTTCATTAATAAGGGTGATCCTTTGCCTGATTTCCTCATGTATTTCCTGAATATGCTGTGCAAAAGCTTTGGCGTGCTGACTCAATAGAGTTGCAATAAGAAGTGGGGCTAAATTGATGGGTTGCTGAAGTCGCATATCCTTCTCAATTTCGAAAGGAGAGTCCCGTAGTGCGGTTCACAAAACTATTATAGGCAAACTTAGCTTGTGGTAAAACGATATTCCACGAGCTGATATGATCATCAACCAGACATTGAAGTAGATTTCCAAGATTGCAGTTGATGACTTAACTATGCCCGTCTTTTTGCAGCGGATAAACACTTGAGAAATTTAATTTAGTTCCCATTTTAGACCACAAGGTGCACCAGAAGTAGCTCATAAACTTAACATCACGATCTAATACAATTGTTTTGGGAACACCATGTAGATGAACCATCTCTTTAAAGAAAACATTGGCCATGTCTAAGGCATTTGATGTCTTCTCATAAGGAATGAAATGGGCCATCTTCGAGAACCTGTCAGCCACAACGTAAAAAGAATCATAGTCACGTTGAATTTTAGGCAATCCTAGGATGAAATCTATGCTGATGTCTTCCCTTGAGCATTTGGCACATGTAGTGGAGTATAAAGACCAGTATTTTTCTTGCTACCTTTGCCTTGTTGGCACACTCGACATTGATGAACAAGGATTCCCACATCTTTCTTCAAACCCAGCCAAAAGAAATGGTCCTAAACCAAGGTTGTTGTTTTGTCGATGCTAAAGTGACCACCGCGGCTACCTGAATGAAGTTCTCCTATAACAAGCTCCTGCAAGGAGTTTTTAGGAAGACACAACTTTATATCATAGAATAAGTACCCATTGTGTAGCCTAAATCGTGGATACTCGATGCTTGAACTGGCAGTGAGTGTTGAAAATACTTTCCTAAAGTCATCATCTGCTGCAGAGCCTCTTTTAAGTTCCTCAAACCCAACAGTGGAGACTGATAGGGCAGATAATAGATGTGATTTTAGGTTGAGGGCTCCACTACCTTTTTTTTATAAAAAAAATACTGGCTCGATGTTTTAGGTTGGACGTGAACTCCTAAATATAAGCACTCTACTTAGCATGCTTTGCACTCAACTTCTTCTGAGAATTCAAATAGCACCACCTCGTGATTAGAATAGAGTGCATATTCGCTAGTGGATCTACCTATCGAAATAAATCATAAGTTATAAGAGAGACAATTAGACGAAATTGATTATCTAGGTATGCATCGCAGATTGGTGGGTCACCTAATTTATCTCAGTTTTACTCTGTATGTCAGTTTATGCAATGACCTACCGTCATCATTTTGAAGCAGTCTATCAAAGTCTTCAATATTTAAAAGCTACTCCCAGACAATGTCTTCTCTAAAAAAAGGTCATGGTCCTTTGAATATCAACGGGTTTTATGATGCTTATTGGGCTGGTTCTTCCTTTAATCAACGCTCTACTATATGATATTGTACATTTGTAGGAGGAAATCTGGTTAGTTGGAAAAGTAAAAAAGCAATCCATTGTCATCTGTTTCTTTACTGAAGCGGAATATCGTGCAATGACTCGTGTAGTTTATGAATCCCTATGGGTGAAAGCCATTCTTTAGTATATGTGCTTTATGACATTTTCTCTAATTCCACTACATTACGATAATCAAGAATCTATACACATCACGTCCAACTCAGTTTTCCATGAACATACAAAGCACATTGAAGTAGCCGCTTCATTCTGGAGAAATTACATGCTAATCTTCTTCCAACTCCCTTTATTCATTCACAAGACCAATTAACAAATTTCTTCACTAAAGCCACATCATCAGTGCTTCTCAAGACTATTAGCATCAAACTTGGCATGGATGATATCCATGCACCAAATTGAGGGGGAGTGTTAATGTACACAGTTTCTTGTATTCCTGTGGTACACTATATCCTGCAGTGCACTATAACTTTTGTGTACTCTCATTGTGCACCTGTCCTTTTTGGGTCTTTTTTGTTTTTATCTCGTGTTAAACATAATTAGGCTAGGAGTCTTATTGTGATTATGTTTGGATTCCTCTTTATCTTATATTGTAACCTAATTTGCTATTAACAAAACGCTAGGAGTAAGGGAGGTGAAATGGATTCTCCCCTCTCTCATGTTCTCCTCTCTCTCTCTCTCTCTCTCTCTCTCTCTCTCTCTCTCTCCTTCCATCATAATCTCCTTCCTCTTCTTCCATCGTATTTTCACAACCCATATGGGCCGATACAGGGCTGATATCGATTGCAATGCCTATATTGTATTGTTTTTTGGCCAGGCCAATATGCCTGCTGATACTAATATTTAGAACTGTGAGTAAAACTTCATTCCTCCACTAGTGGAAGCCTTTTCATGGCGGACTATAGCATGCAAAAGATTCTCTTGATAACCTCGGCTGAAAGAATTAGTCTTTCCCATATATATAATGTTTTGGAAAGCGTGGATGATCATCTTTTTCTGTTATGACAAGGCTAGAGAAATGTGGAGCCACTTATTTCACCTTTTTGTTATTCATTAGGTACTCAATTGGAAGGTTGATGAGGCTTTTAGGGGTTGGGAAATTGGTGCTTTTCAGGTTCGAGGCCAAATTTTTTGGCAAATGGTGGTGCTTTTGTTGCATTGGGCATTTAGAAATAGCGGTCGATAATTCCAATGTTGTTGGATAGCATATGCGATCGTGTGTGATTGCATATGTCTGTGCCTGTGCGAATATGCGATCGCACATTTTTTTAAAACCCTTTAAAAAAAATTAAAAAAAAAAAATAAAAAAAAGGGGATAAATTAAGAAAAAAAATGAATAAATTATTATATGTCATTGGCCCTTGAAATACATTTAATTTAAGTAAAATAAAACCAATTACATAATGAATTAAATATTAAGTCATCATTCATCAACAATTCTACATTATACTATATAGTTAACTTAACATTTAACAAATATGAAATATCAACATTCAACATTCAACACTACATATACATCAACAATCAACATCAACACACTTAGTAAACAAAATGAAGAAGTTATTTATTTATTATTCATCTGATCATATACTGTATACATTGATCTAGTTGCCATTGTGGCATATCACCACCAGGTCTACCACCACCACCACCATCATCATCATCATTCGAGTCATCTCCTTCTTTCACATACACTTACTTCATCAACATCCAATGGTGGATGATCTTCAGCTTGATTATCATTATCACCATTTCTTTCTTCCATCTCTTCAATCTCTTCAATGGGATGATGGCTACTACTCACCCCCCGGCTCCCCCCATCCTTCGGCTTCGAGTGGTACTACCTTCACCAGGTGTCGATCCGTATGCGGCATCTTCAACTTGTGCCCATGTCAGGTCCTCTCCAGCAAATATCGGATCCTTTGTCTCTACGAGCCACTCGTTATCTGTTTCCAACTCATCTAAGCAGATAGGGTCAAAGAAACCGAGCTTTTCTTTCCTAGTTTGGAATCGTTCTCGCAATTTTTTATTGTATTGAACGAAAACCAAGTCGTTGAGCTTTTTTTGCTTAAGGCGATTCATTTTCTTGGTATGAATCTACAAGAAAGAAAGAGCATTTAACATTAACTATTTAGGTAATTAATTTAGCTTAGGCTTTATACTAAAAAATTGAATTTTACAATTACTAAACAGTCTAAACTTACCGCCTCGAACGTGATCCAATTGCGCTCACAGCCACTGGCAGAATGCATGAGTCCAAGAATTCTCATAGCCAGCTTCTTTAGAGCTAGATCCTTTCTGTTTGGGTCCACTCCATAGGTAGCCCACTAGTCAGTTGAGAAAAACAATTTAAGTAAGTTAGAGACACTTTGTAGAAAAACTATTTGTAAGACACTAAGACTAACATTCATGGTAGTACTTATGGGGTAATTTTATTGTCCGATGCCTTATTATGATATCCCTTAAGAATATCCCATCACTTTTTGTATAGAAGTGTAGCAAAGTTGAGATCTTGTCCTGTTCTCCTCTATTTGGAATCATTATTTCCAAGACATCAATAAATCTAACCATATGTATAGTTAGTGCTTCTGCTGGATCAACAGAAGCAAATAAACAGGTTGGGTTGAGGATGTAAGCAGCCGAATACAATGGAGATGACATTTGGCTGCCCCATTTTCTATCTATAATATTTAAAATTGGCTTGTAATCACGGTCTCTATAGTTGAAATGGTCCATGATTTTATTTTTCGCCCTTTTCATTGGATCATATATGTAGCCCGTTGCAGGCTTCTCATCCCCGTCCACCAATCGTAACACAGTGACTAAGGGCTCGGATGCTTTTAGTGCCTTTACCACTTGTGTCCAAAAACTTTGAGAAAGGATTGTTTGTTAAACTTGTTTCCCTTCAGCCTTCTTTGACCAAGGCCCACCTGTAAAATCGGCCAACACTACAAAGCTTCTAAGTTCTGATTTTTTTGCATGTAATCTTTGTAGTGTTAAAAAGGCTGTAGCAAAATGAGTGACTGCTGGAAGTAGCAAGTTACTCCCAATGTGTTTTCTCATTCGACTGAGAAGAAGGGCGTGTTTGTACATAAAGACCGTGATTCTTCTAGCCCTTTCAATCACACTTATAAATAACCTACCTATATCTTCTAACCAAGGTATCCCGTATCGGTATCAGTTGGCGTAACGGTGCCCTTTGATACCGATACGGATATGGGGGTGTAACGGCGATACGAAGGCGTAACGGCCCGTAACGGTGCAAAATTTTTTTTTTTGCCAAAAAATTATGAAAAAATATGGATTAAATCCGGAATATTCTAAGCATTCCAAATATGTATTCATTATAAATTGGAACATGTTTATGGTGGTGTAACGGTCCACTCTTTAGTCAGAAGTTGTATCGATTTGCCTGATGAATTTATGAACCTGACAACATAGTATTGGCTATAGATCTTTTATATTTAATTATTTAACTATATAATATCAATATAAATTAATTAGAATGAATCTAATATCAAAATATCTCATATTTGTAGGTATTGGTATATTACATACCTTGTGACTT
Organism: Magnolia sinica; assembly: GCF_029962835.1. NCBI lineage: Eukaryota > Viridiplantae > Streptophyta > Magnoliopsida > Magnoliales > Magnoliaceae > Magnolia > Magnolia sinica. Next base: position 29,899,881 of record NC_080587.1, read on the forward strand.
GTGTACGTTTTATTTCAATATACAATCTAGGGACTTTTATATCCAATTATGTAATTCATATATCTAACAAGTTAATATACTTCACAATAAATCTTAAGAAAAAAATTGAAATTATATTCAAGTAAATAGTGTTGTTGATTTAGAGCTGATTTGGTGGACCATTCAATACCCCAAATCAACGTTAAATTCATGCAATCTATTGGCACTTATCTCACTAATGGATTGGTGGATATTTATTGAACACTGAAGAATGAAAAATATCAAATGATCATATTTCAAAAAAACAAGTGTTTGCAAATTAACGGTGAAAATCATTTCAACAATTTAATTTTGGAATTGTGACTTGGCAACAATAATGCCATAATTTAATTTATTAATTTTGAGTTAATGTATGCCTCATGGACAATTTTTACGGCCATGTACATAGGGCCCACCATGATGTATGTATTGTATATCAATGGCATCCATCTGTTTTATCAAATCATTTTAAGGCATGGTCCAAAAATGAGGTAGATCCAGATCTAAGGTGGACCACTAGTGGGTGAGGCCTTGAAATTGGGGTCCACCTTGATGTATTTGTATATCTGTGCCGTCAATCTATTTTGCCAACTCATGTTAAATCATGATCCAAAAAATAAGGCAGATTTAAATCTTAGGTGGACCACGAGTGAATGATGCCCTGAATATAGGACCCACCTTTATGCATTTGTTGTATATCCATGCTGTCCATCCTTTTTGCCAACTCATTTTAGGGCATGGTCCAAAATATGAGGCAAATCCAAATCTTTGGTGGACCACACAATAGGGATTGAATTCCCACAATTAAAACTTATATTATTATTATTATTATTAGTAGGACCCACCTTGATGCATTTGTTGTATATCCATGCTGTCCATCCTTTTTGCCAACTCATTTTAGGGCATGGTCCAAAAAATGAGGCAAATCCAAATCTTTGGTGGACCACACAATAGGGATTGAATTCCCACAATTAAAACTTATATTATTATTATTATTATTATTATTTGTTAATATTATTTTTTAAGTTGCAACTTATGTTTTCCTTGATCTAGGTCCATGCAACCTTATCAACAGTTTCGATGGTAAATAAACATTACAGTGGGCCATAATAAGTTTTTAACAGTGGGCATTCAATCTTACTGTGCGGTCCACTTGAGATCTAGATCTGCTTCATTTTAGGGACCATGCCTTGAAAAAATCAAGAAAAACTGATGGGTGGCATGGATATATAATATAACACATAAATCAAGGTGGGCCACATGAACAAAAACAATGTAAGTGCACGATGGACATTAAATTCTACTGTGCGGTCCACTTGAGATTTGGATCTGCTTCCTTTTAGGGACCATGCCATGAAATGATCAGGAAAAACTAATGGGTGGCATGGATATATAATACAACACATAAATTAAGGTGGGCTGCATGCACTAAAATAGTGCAAGTGCACTAAGTGGCATGTGCCGCAGACTACCCGATAAAATAAGGTGCCACGCCCCCCATTCATTTTTTTTGAGACTGCGAGAGAGGGAGAGAGAAATGAGAGGGGAAAAAAATGAGAGGGAAAGAAAGGGAAAAAGAGAGAGAAGGAGAAAACGAGAGGGAAAAAGAGAGATGGTGGAGAGGGAGTTGCACCAGAGGGGAAAGAAGAAGAAGAAGTAGGAGGAGAAGCTGCAGCGTGCCACGAGAAGCTGTAGCGCGTCGCGAGGAACTCCAGCAGTGCTGCAATGAGTTGTAGCAGCGCCACGGAGAAGAAGAAGAAGAAGAAGAAGAAGAGGAAGCGAGAATAAGGTTATTATTATTATTTTTTTTGTTTTTTCTTTTAGGGTTATTGCCCATAACAGTTGTTACGTGCTCGTAACGGTCGTTACGGCCCCCTCGTAATGGCCGTTTCGGTTCCGTTTCTGCACCTCTCTGTTTCAGCCCCGTATCGTGTAACGGTAACCGCCGTTACCATTACGTATCGGCCGTTACGGCCGATACGTAATTGATTTGGGATACCCTGCTTCTAACATAAGATCAACACAATGGGCCGCACAAGGGGTCCAAAATAAATAACGCCTCTTCTCCATAAGAAAACGTCTGACCATTACATAAGAGACTGCGTTGTTTGTAATTACTTGTATAACATATTCCTCACCTATTCCCTCAACTACACTATCTAGTAATCTAAACAAGTATTCTCATGTGTGTGGATGGCCCGATGCATCCACAGACTTCAAGAACATTGTCCTGGCTGGACAATTTACCAAAAAGTTAATGAGACCGACCGGATCTATCGGTCCATCCATCGGCCATTAGTGAACACCCATATGTTTTCCGTGATTCCTTATATTCAGTTATGAAGGATTGTGTATATTCAACTTCAGTTTTCAGGCATGTCTCCCTCATTTCATGATATGAAGGAGGTCTAAGCCCAGGTCCAAATTGACCTATAGCCTTAACCATTACTTTCAAGCTTCTCGATTTAATGACGTTGAAAGCAATGCTGGTTTGGTAAAACCACTTGACAATATATTGAATAGTGATTTTTCTATCTTTTTGTTTATACTGGTTCTCTAAAATTGTTTGAGCTGGCCCTTTGCCTCTACCCCTTTAGTCGATCACATCCTCGGGGTGTGGTCTACATCATCTATCCATGGGGCCATGCCCTCGGGCTCTTTTCGAGACCGTTGGTTATACTTGTGGTCTAGACCGGCCTGTCGAAATAGGGGGAGTGGGACTAGCTTCATTTTCATTAATTACGTTTATATCTTCATATACATCTTGTTCCAAATATTCCTCTTGACGTAGAGCACTATCGCATCTCTTTCTTGACTGTTTTTTCATATACTCCATGATCTCCCTTAAGATTTCTGGAGTAATTTTGTCGCATTCTTTGCATTTGACCCCGGTAAATGCGCAAGGTGTTGCTTGTGTCTTGCAATGCCACTGGAACTCACATACCCACATAACTCGCATAATATGTGAGTTTTTTCCGTAACACTATGGTAGTGCCCATACTTCCAACTCGTGTCATTCGACTTGGGTTTCAAAGAGGAAGATTGGGAAGAAGACATTATATTGGTGGTGTGTGTATTGATTGCTAGTAGCCTAGTACTAAAAAGTAATTAGAAAGTAAACTAAAAAGTAAAAACTAAAGTAAAGTAAGAGACTAAGAGCAAAGTGACTAAAGACTTTAAAGAGATGGGACTTGGGAGAGGGAGAGAGAGGGAGAGGAAGAGAGAGAGGGAGAGAGATTGAGAGTTACACACACACACACTTACACACTTACACTAGTAGTAGACTAGTAGTAGTCTAGTAGAAACTATAAAGGGGGAGGGAAAAGAGAGAGAGAGAGAGAGAGAGAGAGAGAGAGAGAGAGAGAGAGAGAGAGAGAGAGAGAGAGAGTTGAGTTACACTTGTAGAAAGGGAGAAGAAGAGGGAAAAGAAAAGGAGAGAGAGAGAGAGAGTTGAGTTGCACTTGTAGACTTGTAGAAAAGAGAGGGGAGAGAGAGAGATTTACACACAAACAAAATTACAATTACAAATTTAAAAAGAAGTTCCAAATTCTTTAATCTTCACTTCTTGTCTAAGTTATCTTCTCTTCACTTTTGCCTTGAGTCCTTGACCTTTGACTCGAGTCTTGATCTTGATTCTAGAATTATGTAGATCGTAGACTTGTAAAGTTGTGTTGTTGTAAGTTGTAAGTTGTAACACTAAGTCACTAACACAACACTAACTTGTAACTTGTAACTTGTAACTTGTAACAAAGTAACAAACAAACTAAAAAAAAATGTTAGAAGTTGTTAGAAAACTTAGAACTTGGATATTATGAAACTTTAGGAGAGAATGAGATAGAAAGAGAGATAGATAATAGATTAGAAAGTAGAAAGAGAGAGTGGTCGGTGTGTTGTGTGAATATTTATAACTTGGAAAAATTAGAAACTAGAAAGAGAGTTCAATTCGATGGATGGAGAGCTTGGTTTTCTTGTAATGTCTCTTGGATCTTGATTCTTGAATCCTTGTGGATGTATGTATTTGTCCCTTGATTGAAACTTCAATCTCAATCTTGATTCTTGAAAGAAATATGGATGGAGGAGTGGAGCTTGAGGCTTGGAATTGTATAAGAGTGAGTGTTAGAGAGTAAAATAGAGATAGAGAGAGAGTTTGAGCTTTGAGTGCATATAGGAGTGCTTAGAATCCCTTTTTATAGAGAAAAAAAATCAAGATTAAAAAAAAAATAATTCCAACGGTCAGAAAACGGGGCAACTATGTGATCGCATATGCTGTATGCGATCGCATACATTGCATATGCAATTGCATATCATGGTACATGTGGCATATGCGTTCGCATATGTGCAGTGATCGCATATGTGATCAGTGCACATATGTGCACATATGCGAATGTGCGATCACACATTACAACACTGGATAATTCTAGAAATGAAGCCATGGAATGCATGGAAGATTCCACCACTAACTTCATTATTCAATGAGCTTTGGAGATGAGTTTAGTGGGGGGTGGCTGTTTCCAATGTTAGTAAGGATTGGAAGGTCATGATGGATTTCACGAGAAAGGACCTAACTAAAGCCCAAGTGGGCTTCCCCTCTCATTGGTCATTGGAATCTCAATTTTGCAGCAGTTCTGGTTGGCTTTTGTGCACTTCAAAGCCAATCAATTACCCATTTAAGCCAGGTTTCACACTACTTTGCAAATGATCAACACAACATGGGTACTTAGGAACAAATATGTTTAAATGCATCTGGGGAGGTTATACTTAAATGCATTGTATGGCTAGATCCATGTAATCCTTTATGGATATTGTATCACTATTCGGGCCTGTGCATGTGGTTAAGACAATGATACAAGAGACATCGGGCTTAAGGTTCCTTGTCCATGAGAATTCTGATCACAACCAATCATGTATTTGGGCAGTAAACATGTGAGGATATCATGGTACTGGATAACTGCATTAGCAAATGTTGGCTTTGTCTCAGGCAATTTGGGTTGGATACCTCAGTGCATGAGCAGGCACAACATGAGTAGTTGGCACATCGAATAGGGGATCATTCACAATGAAGGAATGCTCATACATTCCCATGTGCCTTGTCTACAGGTCCTTTGACCTTGGGGCTAGATGTAGAGAATTTGTAATTTTCTGACGTGGCTCTGACGTGTGTTGTCATTCTTGCAAGCTGGGATGACATTCACATTTAATTGGGTCACTAGAAGAGAAACATGTAGTCTTGTGTGAGCCCAATAAGGAGTCTATGATTGTCTCTTAAAAAGATTGTTGGCCACTAGTAGTGTTTCAAATAGTGCTCGTAGCGTGCGTTACATAGCGTAGCACTTTGTAGCGTATTAAATAGCCTAAATCCTCCGTGGCGTATGCTATAGGGGTAGCATGTAACATTGCTACAATGTGTGTGTGTGTGCACGCGTGCGTGCGTGCATGCGTGCGTGCATGTGTATTAATTTTATTTTTATTATTTTTTAACGTTTTCTTTGTATTTAATGTTGAGGAATGTAACAATTGTATTGTATTTAATACTTTTAACCTATGGGATTTTTATTTCTTTTCATACTTGTGGTTTCAATTAGACATTATTAATTAAAGTGGTTTTCTTAGAAAGTTGTTGATGCAATAATTATTTGATTTGGTTTATATATGTGGACTGACTTTTGATAAATGATAATTAATAATTTGTTTGAACATGCTTATACTTGAAAAAAAAATAAATCTTTTAGGCATTTTATATATTTTTCCTTTTTTTAAAAATACTATTTATCATATTTTCCTATTTTTAAATTAAAAAATAGAAGTATCGTGTAGCATATGCTACACGCTATAGAGGGCCGAGCACTTTGCAACACACTACCACTATTTAAAATGCTGGTCACTAGGGAAGATCACTTGGATTGATATGCCCAGTTAGTCATGAGCTCATGCAGTCTTTCGGGTCCAAAAGATCTTCATTAAAATGATTTTCATAAAAGAAAACATGTGCTTTTATGGGTTTGAGTCTATTTCCTTTTGGTAGTGGCCTGTCACTTATCCAATGGTGGATCTTCAAGATCATCAAGTGGGGTCTGTGTTTGGGGCCTGAGCCCACATGATGGTTGGGTGATGATGATGTGTTTATGGATGAAGTGCTAAGGGATAGAGTTCATGTGCGGACACCTCCTATGTGCAAGTGGCTGTTGATGGCCCACACACATGTGCTAAATAGGAGACTCATGAGAATGCTATATATATGCCCGAGGGTGTTACATCCAAACATAGTGGACATTCTCTCTTCTCTCTCTTTACTCTCCTCACCTAGGTTTTCTAAGAGGGTGTGGATGACTAGGGTACTAGGGGTGTGAGAACTTTGGAGGTTGTCGCTCCCATTGGGGTTGTGGCCTCTCCTCCTCTCCTTCGCCACAGGAGGCATTCTTTCATCTTTCCCTTTGTGTTAAATCTGAAAATTTATGTTTATGTGCATGTCTTGCTTGGAATTGATTGCATCCGATCCTACATGCATGGAGTGTATGGTTTTATCGAAGAACTTTCCCAACAATTCCTTGATAATCCAAGTCGAGGGGATTTGGAGCATTTCCTCTTCTTTTCATATATGTTTTCTTGTTTGGAGAGGCAAAGTAGGTTGTTGATTCTTTAACTAGAGCTAGAGTAGCAAAAGGGTTAATTGTTGGCAATGACTCTTTGCCTCACCATTGGAGTTGGATTCTCTTTCATTTATTCATAAAATTCACTTACATATCATAGAAAAAGAAGAAGCCGTAGCTCCTTTTTTTAAAGGAACTCAGTAGCCACACCATGAATTTATATATATATATATATATATATATATATATATATATTTCACTGATGCACTGAAGCTTGAGGTTCATCATATGGTATGAGACTTCCAATGGGTTTGCTGTGTTGTTTTATTAGGAGAAATACAAATGCATGAAGGCTGTAGACCAAAAAACCATGCTTCAGACATTGTCATTTCAAGCTCCGAAGATTAGAATGCTCCGCAGTTTGACCATCGAAGGGGGTCAATCAATGCAGGTTACAATCACTAGTAATTTGGTTCTCTACCATTTTCTTTTGTGTGCATCTTGACCTTTAATTTCTTCAGTATATTCAATGTTCTAGTGTGCCTTCTTATAGCTTTTCAAAAAAAGAAAAAAAGGAACAAACTATTCAATTTGCTCAGTTGCATTCAAGATTTTCATCACTTGTGATCTTTTAAATGCTTGATTTAAATGCCTATCTTGATTCTAGGAGTTTCCCTATTTATGTTTATTTAAATATTTGCTTTCTTGTAGTAGTTACTCTCTTCGAGTTTCTAAGATCATAATGCTATTTTCTAGAGGTATTGAGTTGAGATTATTTTCTATTGGCTCCACATTATATTGTCATCATACATTTTTGTTGACTTTAACCCAGTCAGCTGTAAATTGCATATACTTGGCTCTTGGTAAATTAGCGTACCTCAATTTGCATGTGAACAATGATAAAAGTCTGGAAGGCCACCAGGAAAATGATGTCGCAAGTTTAAGGAAATCAGATACGAAGGCATAGGAATCATGCCTGGATCTGGATGGCTAGATCGAGGTTACTTAAACCCCTTATGTTTCCCGTTCCAAATAACGTGATCCGGATTAAGGGTCATTTACGATCTGAATTGCTATTTTTACCAACCCGAAATTTTGGTTTACACTCTTTTATTTATTTATTTATTAATTAATTATTAAGTTGTAGTTTAAGTTTAAATTAGAATGTAGGGGGATGGTGAAAAATAGAGATTTGAACTTTGATTTATGTAATATCAGGCATGTGCAATATAATATGATCGTGAAGGATTTTTAATTTTATATTGATAATTCATATATAAGTTACAATCTCAAATTTGAATGTATAACCTATTATGCATACTTAGGGCCTGTTTGTTAATGCTGAATTTTTGTACTTAATGCAGAATTTGGAAAATGTTCCATGTTTAGTGGTGTTTGTTAACGCGGAAGAAGGAAAGTGCTCCACCATTTTATGTCGAAATTTTTCCATGATAGGAGTCTAGCTTAATGGGGAATCAAGAATGCGTTACGTGATTATTTTTTTAAAAAATCCAAAATTGTCCTTAGCTACAAAGATTTTCTCCCTTGCATTATACACATCCCAACTTTTAATATGGGGCACTTCTCTGAGCCCACCATGATTTATGTGTTAGATCCACCCCGTCTATCAACTTTTCTATATCATTCTAAAGCATGATCTGAAAAAAGATGCACATCCAAAGCTCAAGTCAACACATCACATAAAGTAGTGGGACAGGAATAACTACCGTTAAAACCTTCCTGATGTCCACCGTGAAGCTTATTTGCCATCAAATCTCTTTATAAGGTCACATAGACCTGGATGAAGGAAAAACACAAAAATCAGCTTTATCAGAGCCTTATGTGGCCCCAAGAAGTTTTCAATGATAGGCACCCAATTCCCACAATTTCTTGTAGTGTGGCCCACTTAAGCCTTATATTTGCCTTGTTTTTTGTCTTAATTTCTAAAATAATATAAAAAAATGAGTGGACAGTATGGATAAAAACATATATATCATGGTAGGCCCCAAAAAGCCCTTAATTGTTCATATTTAGATAGATCTTGGTGGGGTAGTACGCAATCCCCTCCCAGGGTGCAAATTATGTGCAAAATGCCTTTTGTAGGAAGTTCCTAGGCTGGAATCTTAGGTGGAGCCCACTGTTATGTTTGTGATAAATCTAATCTGTCCATCCATGTTTTGAGATCATTTTAGGATTTGAGACAAAAAATGAGAGGCATACAAGACTTAAGTGGGCCGCACTAAAGGAAAATGTAGTAAAATTCCTATCGTTAAAGGTAGGGATTCAATCACAATTATTTCATATGGGTAAATGTGTCAAATTAATATATTTCAAACATTTCAGACGTTAGTTAACAAACAAGTTATTCTAAATTCACTATCAGTTTTCCGACTTCAGATTCAGATTTCAGATTCAGACTTTAGATTTCAGATTCAGACTTTAGATTTCAGGTTTAATAAACGGGCCCTTAGTATTACATACTGGAACAACCTTCATGATCCTACCCCTAGCGTATCATATACCCGTTCCCATACCACATATCTGGATGGATCTCCTGTCAAACTCTTCAAGAAATTTACCAATAGATGCAGGAATAAAAAATAAAAGGCATGTTTCTCTCTCTCTCCAAAAAAAAAAAAAAAAGAAGAAAAAAAAAAAAAGGAAAAAAAAGAAAGGTAAAAAAAAGAAAGGAAAAAAAGAAAAAAGAAAGAAGAAGAAGAAGAAGAAGAAGAAGAATGTTGGAATGTCCCTACAATCCAGTAGCCTAAACACCTGTCATTGCAGCAAATTCCCTCTCTTCTTTTACTGAATAGCAACAAAGATATAAACGAAGCATCACATGCTATCCTCAAGAAAAACCATTCTTTTAATTCATTCAACCATAATTGTTTCATGCCTATGGCTAGATGGCTTTAAATAAGTCATGTTAAACCTCTTGGATATGTTAGAATTCTCTATAACTCGTTAGAATTCTCTATAACTCATACTTATCTTGATCCCAATAGTCATCCTACTCTTATTCAACAACTTCAAAGAGGGTAAAGAAGAGTGTAATCTAACAACATCAAAAGTTCAAAAGATATTATCTATATTTTGAATTTCAACTACCGGTTGTGTGGAGATAAGGACAACTGGCTTATTGCTTGGACTTCCTTGAACTGGAGATATCTCACATGTGTGATCAATCAAAGCCCTCCAATTCGATCCATAGGCCCCATAATCCAATTTGACTATAGATTTGGTCAGCAAACCATGGATCTGATCCATGCATTAATCATGTCATTATGGACCATTGATATGGTCGAGATTACAAGCTGGATGGTTGACAGGTTCAGTTGTCTTATTAATGGGTGGAATCATTAATCAATGACCAAACCTTTAACCTAAATGGTTGGATCTTTGATCAAGACCCTTGGATAAGCTTGATCTAGGCACGATGTGCATTTTGACCTTTGGATCTTCATCAGTTAGCTTGCATAACTCCTTTATCGCTCATATACAATCTCAGATGTATCAACAAACTTATGATGTTAATTCTGGGGGTGGGGGTATGATGCCACAAATGGTAGACACAATGCTTTCAATATTGGGGACTTGGTTTTGATCCCAATTTATGCATAAAAATGTATTTGACTGTTAAAGCATAAGAACGACTATTTTACCTTACGCATTATAAAGGAGCTCTGAAAGACACAATTCCCAAAAAAAAGAAAAAAAGAAAAGAAAATGGGGAGGGGGAGCTTTGGAAGCCCCCCCCCCCCCTTTTTCCCTTTCTCTTATGTGCAATTTAAAGCAATAAAAGCCGCTTTTTACGCTTATGCATTATTAACATGGGCTCCACATGCTAAGATATCATGTATCTTACATGTTTGACATGTTGGCACGGGTGCCTCTTGTTCAATGGTTCAAACTGTCTACGTGCCATGTTGAATGATCCAAACCATATGCATTTTGGAAAATGGTGGCCATGTTTAGCAATCCAAACTATTTACATGTTTGCAGCATATAGGGCCTATTATTCAATGATTCCAAACCATCTATAAATTGATTTGTGGGGCATGTTTAGTGTCCAAACTTGAAACATTTTTGGGCATGTGGGGCCCACCGTTCAGTGATCCAAGCCACATAAAGGTTGGCATGTGGTGGCCATGTTTAGTGATATACATCATTAATGAAGGGGTATTTTCATTCCGGGCTCAAGTGGGGTTGCTTGTGGGATGCAAGGTCACACATGGGGTGGGCGGCCCGTGTGAGGTGGGTGGCTCGTGTGAGGCGGTACCCATGTGATTTGAGGCTCACGAGGGGGGTTCGGCTGAGGTCCTAACTCACGAGATGTGGGGCCTGGGCTATGAGATAAAGATATTGATTTGCCATGCTCTAACAATTCGAGCTTTTAGAGCAAGTGGTTAATTGTCCTGCATCAAATTGGTATCAGAGTGGGAAGGTCTCGTGTTCGAGACTCCTCACCGGGGGTGATTAATGCAGGGCATTTTCACACTGGGCTTGAGTGGGGTTGCCTGTGGGATGCAGGGGCACACTTGGAGTGGGTGGCCCGTGTGAGGCGGTACCCATGTGATTTGGGGCCCATGAGGGGGGTTTGGCCGAGGTCCTAACCCATGAGATGTGGAGCTTGGGCTATGAGATAAAGGGATTGATTCGCCATGCTCTAACAGTTCGAGCTTTTAGAGCAAGTGGTTAATTGTCCTGCATCAATCATCTTCATGTTTGGTTAATTGTCTTGCATCAATCATCTTAATGTTTCCAGCACATGGGGCCTACTATTTAGCGATCCAATCCATTTAGAAGTTGATGTATAGGGTCCACTATTTAACTATCCAAACCTGCTACATGTTTTGGAATGTGGGGCCCACTATCCAAACCGTATAAGGATTTGATGCAGGACAATTAACCACTTGCTCCAAAAGCTCGAATTGATAGAGCATGACAAATTAATCCCTTAATTTCATAGCCCAAGCCCCAAATTCATGGGTTAGGTCGTTGGTCAAACCCTCCTTGTGGGCCCCCAAATCCATAGGTTCTGCCTCACACGAGCCATCCACCTCACACGCCCCAAATCCATGGGTTCTGCCTCACATGAGCCACCCACCTCACACGCGCCCCAAATCCATGGGTTCCACGGGCCACCGACCCCGAGTGTGCCCCTGCATCCCACAGGCCACCCCACTTGAGCCCGGTGTGAAAATGCCCCCACATTAGGATTGGTGTGTGGGACCATGTTCGATGGTCCAAGCACTACTTGTTTTGGAATGCGTGGCCTACTATTCGATGATACCAAACATGTATAAATTGGTGCACAGGGAAATGTAAAAAAATCTATACTGTGTACATTTTAACTTGGCTGACCCATGATCAACGATCCAAACCATGTATAAGTTGGTGCCTGTAGATGTTGGTTTGGTATGTGGGAGCCATGATCAGTAATCCGAACCATCAATATTTTGACAAGGGGGGCTCTATTCACTGATTGAAGCTGTGTACATGTTGTCTTGGCATGTGGGGCCCATGATCAGTGATCCAAAGAAGCTAATGGGGGGCATTATTCGCTGATCCAAACTGTGTACACATTATCTTGCCACTTGGTGCTCATGATCACTAATCTGAATTGCCTATATTTCCGTGAGGAAATCCTCAGAGTGTGCCTAACTAATGTAAAGCTCAAATCATGCACCCAATTAACCTGCTGGCAGATCTGTGACATGAAGTGTCCGTTACCATAACAAGGTTATCAAAGTTGGGTTTTCAGTTTGGGCAGGAGGGGCCCATGGTTTGATAATCTGGACCATTGGTATGTTGTGTGGCACCATGAAGGCAGACTGCTTTAGATAGTATACTGTTAGTCCTTAGATTTTTGGCCCACAAATAAACAATTAAGAAGTGAAATCTGATAATGGTCCACAGACAACTGTGAAATGGCCCAAGATAGGCGATTATTACCTTACAGTCTAGACTAGTTTTGGAGAATGGTCCATCCATGTTGGCACACAACCAACAATTGATCTGGATTACCAAACCTTTGGCTCCACTTGTCAAACTCAAAACTCAAGTATAATGTTTACTGATGCAAATGGTGTACATGTTGTCTTGGAACGTGGGGTCCATTATAAAAAAATAATCCAAACCATTTTTTACTTTGGCTAAGGGCCCTGTTCGCTGAACCAATCTGTGTATATGTTATCTTGCCAAGTGGGGCCCTGATCAGTGATCCTAACTGCTTACATTTTGGAAATTGGGGCTTCTTCACTCATTCAAACTATGTAATTATCTTGCCACATGGTCCCACAAAAAATAAGATATCCATAATCTCTACCACTCATACTACCTAAATTTAAACAGTTGAAAACAGCCATACACAAAATTAGAAAAATAAGTATCCATAAGCAGACCCTCTTGTACCATTTGCTAGATTTATATAGTGAAAAATAACCATACATAAAAACTACCATGTGCAACAACAGTCATGTAAATGGTACAGTCAAAACAATAGATGACAAAACACAAACGATAAAAAAATTGGCAAAATAAGATTCCACCCAAAGGCTCCACATGCCATCCATCGCACTCCCTCAAAACAATCCATTGATCTTCAGGTGCTCGATTTGACATCATCAGTTTGAACAGCTGCATCGTGATGTGCTGTCCTAACCAATGTTTAGGAACTGGATGCCCAGGAAGTGGGGATAGATCTGTGAACTGTCCATCACTAAATCAGAATAAGGCTTGGTGATGAATAGATAACTTCAAAAAAAAAAAAAAAAAAAAAAAAAAAAAAAAAAAAAAAAAATTTAAAACACAGGCAGGCCTTTACATGGTACTTTATGCAACTAATGAACCAAGTTTTCTGTTCATTCATTGGAAACTTGTTAATGGTTTACTTCAATGGTATTCTCATATACAACACGTCATCTAATATCTTCATCTTGCCTAAATTTAATGTGATTTCTTAGATATTATTTGTAAATGCTTTTCTTCAACTCCTTAATCTTATTCTTTATGAAAATTTGGCTGTTCTTGGAATTAATTTTTTGAAGCTTTCTCACGAGAATTTGGAGGCAAATTGAGTGGGGGTAGGCTTCGTAATTGAGAGCCGAAAGATGGATCCTTACACAGTAGCATGCCTTATTCTTAATTTCTATTTGTATTGCAATGTTTAATTTTAACCATTCTTTTCTACTTCTATACTGTTGTGAAATGATAGCAACATGAGCTTGAGAAAATACAAGTTAATGGTGAATTAGTTATGAGGTAAGGTTTAATTGGGATAAGTAAGCCGAACCAGTTAATTGGAATAGGTCTTAGGTGTTGATGATGATGTATTGGTAATGAAGTAAGGAAACTGTTTCCTATAGTCCTTTTCAGTGGAAGCATTAATAGATTACTTTTAGGGCTTCAGGGTGTCTTTTATAAAGCCTTTATAACCTGTTACTGAAATTGTTGGGGAAGATCACCTCATAATGAATCGTAACTTTCTTGTTTCTAACTCATCTCTTGCCTAACTTCTCATTTTTCTCCAGGTTCTGGACTTTGCTGTGTTTCCTGAACCAGAATTTGATCTACCTATATTTTGCGCCAACTTTTTCACTGCTGCTAGCATGAATATAATCGTCTTGTGAGTCACCAACCTTCATTTTGGTCTGTTTTCTGGAGCATGAATATAAGGAATTATTCGCCAATGCTGGCTAGATGTTTTTATCTTGTCTTTTGCTAGTATGCAACTAATGTAACTGTTGACTTATTGGCATACTCAATTCCTTGTATGACTGAGTTCAGTTGAGTGATCTTGCTAATTTGATCTCAATTGCATGAAACTTGACTTTGTCTTAGTTTTGTTAAATGTCAACCAAATAACTTTCTCAAGTCAAAATGTTTTTGTCAATTTTGATTTTTGAGGCTTCAAAAATAACACATGCAATGCTCTTTAATACAATATAGTGTATCTCATGAGGAGTTGGGTAGAAATAAAGAAGTTTGGGGCCTGTTTGGATGATGGTGGGGAAAGAAAAAAAAAAAAGGAGAGAAAAGAAAATGAAGTACTTTTCCTTGTTTGGGACATTTGAATATGTTTGGATAGCAAAGGAAACAATGGATTCCACCAAGCAGTCATTATCCAAACACCATAGTCAATTTCTCAGTCTCAAGATACAAGGTGTTTTTTGAGAGAGGAAAATGAGCTTTCCTCTCACCATCCGGCCCTGAAAAATGGAATCCATGTTTCAATAATGTTCATGGAATCCATGGGGATCCATCATTGAATAATCACTACACTTTTCTTTTCTTTTTCCCACTATCCAAAGCAACCCTTGTATCTTTATTTTTCTCATATAGGTAAATCTGGATCTTTACCATTATTGTTCCTTGTTGTCTTCTTTAATTTAATGAAAATTACGCATGACATTTTGGATTGTTGTATTTTGTGTGGCTCCAAGTGATATAAGTTAGTTATGACCAAATTACAGTTTAAATTGCCAAAACTTCGTCATCTTCTGATTAATTGATTGCAACTGCCTTGAAGTTTTCAAGTGAATGGAGAAAGCCCTAAAATGACCAACTGTATTCAACTCAACTTAAAAGAGTGGGTTAACTCCAATAAACTGATTCAAACAAGAATCTTCAAGAACCTAGTTGCAGGAGTGCCATATATGAGATTTGAAGCTAAATGTAATGGCCTAAAAAATTTTGTGCACGTGTAAGTACACAAGTGATCATCCACCTGTTCATCCGATCATCTAATCATGTATTGCTTAGCTATATACTTATCTATCCAAAATCCAACTGCGGTTCGATCATCCACCCAATCAAACCATTCATCCAATTGTTCAAACTAATTGTTCATTCATACATCTAGTCAGCCGTACATCTATCCAAATTGAACATGGATCCATCCATCCAACCATTTATTCCTTTAGTTGATCATCCAGCAACGTATATATTCATCTAACTATTCACTAAATCAAATTCATCAGTTGCCATCGATCATCAAGACTGTCTAATTATCAAATCTATCCATCATTCATTTAGATCAACCATCTAATTGTTAGAGTTTATTTAGTAATTTTTGTATTTTGGGTTAAAATTTTCACATTGCCACTAAAACATATTTTGCCTTTAACTTTCCAAAGGTCCCATTAAATAATAACTATTAACCGTTGAATCATCTTCTTATCCATACATATACTTAACCTATCGTCTGTTTTGTAACCAGACCACACGATCATAGTAAACCAACCGTGAGATCATTATATCTGTTCACACACACATCTATTCGAAATTCCATTCCGTTCATCTTATATATGACCTTTGTATATGCTTAACCCACTATGGAATTTCCATTCTAATAACTCCTCATATGTCTATCATACACTTAAGGAATACATGGTGTATAAGTCCATACAACATGCTGCCCTTGTATCTTTTTATGTACAAGTCCGATAAAAAAACCCTCCGTATATTAACTTAGTGATCACATAAGGATCCCAATAATCTATTTACTCTTTCACATGCTTAACCCTAAAACTTTACTCTTTCACATGCTTAACCCTAAAACCATCGATCATGAACCAAAGGTCGTCATACTCGGGCTCCAGATATCGGGGTGTGAAGCTAAACTTGTCCAGAAATTGCAAGATGATCCCTCCTCCTGCTTGTTGCTTCTGATTACGGGAAACATCTATTAATAGATGAATGGCTTTGATGCATCGTTTCCTCCCAACTTGGGCACTGACATCGAGCTTTGAATCAAATGTGCCTCCCTAACATCTTCTATTGCTTTGGTGCAAATGAATGGTGAATTCCTGTGTTGAGTAGGTACATTGTTCACCAGATCATGCTCTCCCCAGATCATGCTCTCCCTTTTTCTTGCATCCTCAAACACGTGTCATCGTCTTGGAGGTCTTCTTTGTTGGCAGTAGATGTATTGCTTTTTCCACATGTTGGTACTTATTTAGTAATCTTTCCTTTGTCACGTTTAGGATGGTCTTGTCACCTTCTTCAATATTCTCCTTTTTTGCTGCAACGGCCTTGGTCTCATTTTCTTCTTGTGATGGATCAACCACCATCTTTTCTTCTGATTCCGTTGACCATTCTCTTGTCGCCGCTGATCCATCATTAATTTTCCTAGCCCATGTGGATGTATCAAACAATCCTATCTGATTTTGGGCATTCATCCCCGTGAATCACCACACTTTTAGGCACTTTATCCTTTGATTCTTTCAACAGGCATTCTAGGCAAACATGGAGAAAGTTATAGGCTTCTCTTACGTGTCCTTCGGTTATCAATTCTAATCTTCTTTTCAAACTTCTTTGTTTTTCACATGGTTCCGTACTACAGGGTGCATAATGTTGTGTATATGTCATGGTTCTGAATGTCGGTATCGGTCCAGCAGAAAAATGATACGATATGTTGTCACATATCGGTGTCGGGGCCGTATCGACCAGAATTTTTTTTTCCTAAAGTAAAGAAACATGGAAAAATATTAGAAAAATAGGAAAAATGAGATATCTAAGAATGTTTCATTTTTATTTATTTATTTATTTTTTTGGTGTTTTGACCATATATTCGATGGTATATTGACGATATATCGGACCATTCTTTGAAGAGAATGTTGTATGTTGATTTGATTTATTGAAGGTCAACTAAATGGGCCCTAATTGAACACAAATTGATAGGGACATCTCGCACATATGCGCACGCACGCTGCCTCACCTACGCACGTACGCACGGAGTAGGAGGGCCCCACCATCGATCTGTCTTGATGACGACGTCCTGGGAGGGCCTCCTACCTAGAAGACGAAGTTTGGTTCAAAAGATTGGGCCCGATAATCAAGAAAAGCCCATCATGAGATCTCATGATCGTGGCCCACTCGTCGGATTGATTTCATATTTTAGGTTTTGTTTATTGTTATTATTTATAACATTGTGAACGCTTTAGATTTCTTTGTTTGATTTTTATTTTAGTTTACTTCATCACCAAGTAATAGGTTGCGCACATGGTGTGAGTTTTAGAGTATAGGATTTTTCCTATAAATAGGCACCCCTTGTAGTTCTTTTGATTCATTGAAGTTAATAAAAAAATTCCTGCTTTATTTTTCTGCTCTCTTTGTGAGTTGTGGAAGAATTCAAAAGTGGGTGCGAAACCCTCCCTTTTCGAAGGGCTAACTACCGTGGTGCGAAGCCACATCGATCCCGATTCACCCCCATCCTCCATCATCTTTTTTTCCATCTTCCCCCACCATCCGTACTTTGAATTCGTCCTTTTGTTGCATCAGATTTCTTCATTACAGCAGGTTTCCAGATTTCGGCCCACAGGCGAGCTGAAACTTCGCGGAGCACCACGCACAAACTGTACATCGGATCGAGCTGAGATTTGGGGATTTTGGAGACCATCTCTGGCCGACCAAGGCCAAGGTGGCCTTTTTTTGAATAGTGGGCCCCACACGTGCGGCCAGGATCACACACACGTTCGTCTAGCCATTGTTGCTATCCACACGCGGGATCGTCTTTTGGCTCAGGTTTTTATCCTCTTTTATCCTCTCATAGCCGTTTTTCATGAATCCTGGCCCTAGATTACGTTTTTCCTAAGTTATTTGCCAATTTTCTTACCCTAGGGTTCCCCGAATTTGAATTTCTGAATCCCTTGGATTAGGGACTGATTACTATGCATGCGTGGATGATTATTTCTTATCTTTGAGTATTGTTTGGTTCATAATTTTTATTGATCCAGCCCTATCATGTGTAGGCCTGGACCTGCATAGATTCCCCTTAATTGAATGTTTGGACTTTCATGTGGGATATGGAATTTGTGTAATTGTTTCTGAACTAACGTGATCTTAAGCTTGAAATCTCGCATATCATATTTAATTTTCATGTCCTGCATCACAAATCAAGCATGATTTGGCGAACTAGGGCCCATTACATTGAAATACAACAAAAAGAAAAAGAAAACCTAAAAAAGAAAGTGAAGGTTTACCCTTCTTTCCAAAATTTCCCATAATGGTCCAGTTCACTTCGATTTGTTGAATCCCATTCAAATAATTTGTTTTAATCCCAAAATAGGTCTAGATCTAGCCTAAAATGAATTTTTAAGCTTATTCCATGGTTTAAATGAAAAAAGGAAAAAGAAAAAAAAGGAGAGACATTAGTGAAATTTTGAAAAAGAAAAAGTGTGGGGGGGGGGAGGTTTTATGGGTATATCGGCTCCATATTGATGTTGATATGCCAGATACGGGTTAGTTTTTTTTTTTTTTTTGTATTGGGTCTATACGACCTCGTATTGCATATCATCTCATGTCGATAGGTATACGATATGTTCGTATTGGCCGATACGATACCAATATTCATATAAGTGTGTGTCTCACGCTTGTACACACGCAAATGACGATTTTTCACTGGTGCCAAGGTGTTCCGTATTGGTAATGATGACTATAACGGTTGCCACCGTTATCAATGCAGAGTATTGGCATAACGGCAAGGGGGATGGCTTATACGGCCTGTATCGGTTGATTTTTTTTATTTTTTATTTTTTTTGTTTGCTAAAAAATATCCATAAAACTCATAAAAATATAAATATTTCAAATATGCATTCATTTTTTATTTTTTATTTTGGTTTTAAACATATTTATGGAAGTGTAATGGTCAATTCTTTGGTGAGAATGTTGTATCGGGCGGTCCTTTTTTTTGTTTTAAACATGTTTATGGTGGTGTAATGGTCATTCTTCTATGTAATATCAATGATAAATTTATTAGAATGAATGTAATACCAAAACATATCTCATATGCAAGTTTTACTATTGTTTATAATATTGGTGTATTACACACCTTGTGACTCGCATACATTTCATTTCAACATATGGAGTCTAGAGGCTTTTGTCCTATTATGTAATTCATATATCTAACAATTTGATATCATTTCCCCCAATAGATCTTAAGAAAAAAATTAAAATTAGATTCAAGTGAATAGTGTTGCCGATTTAGGGCTAATTTGGTGGATCACTCGATGCCCCAAAAATCAGCTCAAAATCATGCAATCTATTGGCACTTATCCCACTAATGGATCAATGGGCATTTATTGGACAACGAAGAATGAAAAAAAATCAAATGGTCCTACTTCAAAAAATAAGTGCTTGCAAATTAATAGTTAAAATCGTTCAAACAATTTGATTTTGGTATGGTGACTTAGTAACAACGATCCCATAATTTAATTGGTTAATTTAATTAATATATGCCTCATGTACAATTTTTTTAGGGCCCTGTACGTGGGGCCCACCTCGATGTATGTATTGTATATCCATGATGTCCATCCGTTTTGCCAACTCATTTTAGGGCATTGTCCAAAAATGAGGTAGATCCAAATCTCAGGTGGACCACCAGTGGTTGAGGCCCACCTCAATGTATTTGTATATCCATGCTATCGATCCATTTTTCCAACTCATTTTAAGGCATGGTCCCAAAAGTGTGGCAAATCCAAATCTCAGGGGAACCACTAGTGAGTGACACCTTGAATGTATTTCTTGGTCCTAGGAAGTTTTTAATGGTGGGCATTCAATCCCTACTGTGTGGTCCACTTGAGATTTGGATCTGCTTCATTTCAGGGACCATGCGCTAAAATGAGCTAGCAAAATTGATGGACGACATTGATATGCAACACATAAATCAAGGTTGGCCCCACATAGTGAAATAATGCAAGTGCATTGAGCGCCATTCATTCGTTTATCTAAAGGAGAGCTGCGTGCAAGTGCACTGAGCGCCATTCATTCGTTTATCTAAAGGAGAGAGAGAGAGAGAGAGAGAGAGAGAGAGAGAGAGAGAGAGAGAGAGAGAGAGAGTTTTCGGTATCTTGCGATATCACCGATATATTCCATGATATATTTGTTATCCCAACCAGACAAAACAAAACCCAACTTTAAATTCATTTTTCATGGTATCATGCAATTTATCACATGATAATGTGATATATCGTGGATATCACGATATTGTGCGATATATCCACACTCCCCCTTCATAAATTCTTATGTATCGTGCGATATCAAAAGGGATAAAAGGAAATTGACACAATCTTGTTTGGAAAATCCTAAAAAAATCACAAAAAAATGATTATTATTATTATTATTATTTTGCAAAAAAAACTTATTCCTAGTACATTATAGGGTGATTTAGACTAGTCCACTCTAGTTTGTTAGAAGATTTTTTATTTTTTATTTTTTAAATTTCTCTAAAATCGTGATTAGAAGCTTCTTTGGGCTGGATTCTAAAAGGTTTGTATTTTTTTTTTTTTTTTTTTAAGTTTTGATTTGTTTTTATTTTATTTTTATATGTTGTAAATAATGTCAAACGGTAAGAAATCCATCATTCTTCATGTTTTGCATGAACAATTATGGATTTGGAGCTTCAATTTTAGGATATGGGGAGATGGCCGAGTTGCGGAAAATTGGGGAAAAATCGAAATTTCTTAAATTTTTTTTCCAAATTGGTCGCAATCTTGGTGTTCAAACAGAAAATCAAATATTTATTTGACTTGATCTACACATTCTTGGCAATTGGAGGAGTTTTTTGGAAAAAAATTAATTTTTAATTAAAAATGTTAAAAATTAATATTTTTTTTCAAACCACAGGTATATTTCTAGTTTCTACTTCTTTTACTTTTGAATGTAATACTTGTGTTTCCATACATGTCTTCTTATATTTATAAATTTATGAATTGACTTTTAATATAGTTGCATCAGTTCAATCAGACAATGGATGGATTAGGACCCTATACAAAGGAAACCTATTATCTGCACTTGGTTTTTGTGACATTTTTTTTTTCCTAATTGTGTATTGGTGGTTTTTTTTTTTTTTTTTTTAAATAAAAAAACAATCCATGAAGTTTCATTGAAGAAATCAACCAATTTCCTAATGTTCCCCCATGTGTCCCAATAACATTGATAGATTATGCTTTACAACCGATATATCCCGCGTGATGACCGATATGTATCCGTATAATGATAGTGATACAGAAAACATTAGATAGCGGTATTGGATGCCACCTGGATATTTGTAGGATATGGTTTAAATCTATCATATTGTTTAAGTTTCATTATTTTCTCCAATCCTAAAATTTTCCTACTATCAACTTGTTTGGCATGATACCCTTATTCATATTCATCTCTTGGATTTCAGGAAATGACCAAGTCATATCCCATGTCTCCACATCTGTCAGTATTGATATCTTCCCATGACAGATTATATTTGAATTAGTTCAATAATCTCAAAGTAGAGATCGTTATTGGTAGTTCTAGTGTTTTGCTCCATAACATCTCATGGCAGCAGAGGGTACTTCACAAACATCATGTTTCACTCAAAATTCCTCTCTAGATCACAGGCCACGCCGCTTGCGAGTAACCATTATAAGAATGTCTGAAGAAGTCATTGATTTGGTTTTTACTAGGAGGAAGCGACCCAATGTGAGGAATGAGAGCGAAGGGCTTCCCGATGAGGAGAAGATTCTCAGATTTATGTAGTACAATTATTGCCAAACTGTTGTCCCTTCTTTTCAGATTAAAAACATTCACCATTGAGAGACATCCACAGAGAATTTTCCTAGCATTATTTGCCATTTGTTGATATTCATTATTGCTTGCCCTTTGTGCCTCAGTATGTGGTTATCCAGACAGTTCATCTAGTAGGCCCTGTGTATCGGCCACATATTAAAAATAGCATTAACCATAGATCCTCAGCATCTATTAAGAAATGTGCTGAAATTTAGACTATTTCTAGCTGTCCTTTTTTATGTATTGTTTGGATCATAATGTAGTGGGGTACAATAGGCAAGCAACAATCAGGGAACAAAAATATATGAAATGATAGAACTCATGTCACCTGTGATAAGATTTCTGTGCCAACTCATATGCTTATGGCAATTTCATTTTTGGAGAGTGCATTATGTGCTGACTGACTTTTGACATAAAATAGCCTATTAACAGTTTCTACCATCTGCGACAGATTTTCGTCTTCCTGAATTTTATAGAGCTTTCAAAGAATCTGGAACTTAGCCTTGACTGGTCATTTCTAGGGACCTCAATCCTTTGCATGATGTCACTGTCCAAAGGGAATACAGGGAGAAGTACTACAAAAGCTTAATGCCTCTTGGCCAGAAGTATGTTGAGGTAAGGAAGGTGTTAGAACTACCACATCATGTATATTTTCCAAACCCGAGGACCTTTTAATACATTTCATAGTCATAGTTTCTGAAGTCATGGATTGACATGATTTATGCAGCTTTTACCATGGGGAGACAAGATCACAAGTGAGTCCTTGAGATTTTTCTCACCAATTGTTATATGGACCAAATTTACTTCCAGCCAATACAAGCATGATGTTTTGTATTCTGCATTCGTAGATTACTTTAAGGTATAAACTTCTCTTTGCCATACTCTCAGTTTTGATTGAAATGCATATTACTTGGGATGAAATGTGCAACAGGTACCTTGCAGTAAATAGTACCAACATTAGGAACATCATTTGCAACAGGTACCTTTCATGATGGATCTGGCCTTCCAATTATTAGATTACCTCTTGGATGAGGCATAGCCCAAAGTCAATTCTGATTAGATTCCTAGCAATCTGATCCATCTACCATTTCTAGATCGGAAATAAAAGTTTAGAGCAACGGTTCAGAAGTATCCCATAGGTTGATTGGTTAGAAACAACCAAGTGGCCCATTCTTGATGTGGTCTATCTGTTGGCCTATACGAATTGATCAACACATTGGCCTAAGTTATCAGCTCTAGGGTTGATACCATTTAGTATATTGAATTGGATGGTTACTAGAGAATGTAAGAACTGTATTATATTTTCGTCACTTGTTGTAGGTTGGAGAATGAATGATGAAGCTTGAATCCACTCACGATAAAGAGGTGTTCCAAGGGCTTTGTACACCCTATCTCTCTCTCTCTACAATGAATCTGGAGGTTTCCTCTCCTTTTTTGCCAGGGTTTTGAGAAAGAATAAGAGAAAAAGTGTCTAGGGAGGTGTTGTATCCTCAGACTTTACAGGGGAGGCAGTAGGTCAAAAGACCTCCTGAGCACTTAGGCAGAGCCCCATAACACACTATGTATCCTTTGATACTTCCACACTAAGTAAAAAAATGATTTGAAGTCCATCACACTATTCAATTGTATAGGTCTCTCCACCAGTGCTTTAAATATCGACGATATGTGCCGATATATCCCACGATATATCTTGTATCCTACCTGTGCGATATGAAATGCATAGGTAGTGCCAATATATCCTACCTATTCGATCCGCTGAGCATTTTTTTTTAAAAAATTTTGATCCTTTTTTTTTTTCATAAATCACGTTAAGTTAATGTCAAATAGTTACAATTTTATGATTCTTCATGTTTTCCATGACAAATCATGGATTTGGTGCTTCGATTTCGAGATTTGGGGGCGATGGGATAAGTCGCGAAAAATTGAGAAAAATCAAAATTTCTCAATTTCTCGCAAATCAGTTGCAATCTTTGTATCCAAACACAAAATCAAACATATAACCTGATCTAGTGATTCTTCTTTTGCTTTTGAATGTATAATTTATGTTTCCATACATGTCTTCTTACGTTTATAGATTATATGAATAGACTTTAATTATACTTGCATCAATTCAGTTGGACAATGCATTTATTAGGACCCCATACAAACGAAACCCCTATTATGTGCACTTTTTTTTTTTCTTTTTTTCTTTTTTTTTTTTGTGATGTTTTGATTTCTAAGTGTGTTCCGATGTCTTTTTCAACAATACTTGAAGTTTTGTTGAAAAATCTGACCAATTTTCCAATGTTCCCATGTTTCCCAACAACAACAATACATTATGCGATACAACCGATATATCCCATGTGATAACTGATATGTATCCGTATCCCAAGGGTGTGATACATTACGCAATAATGATGTTTAAAACATTGCTCTCCACTACAAGTTTCGTCTTGTTTTGAAATTATCCTCATTGTCCACTTTGGGGAAAAGGAATTCTATAGATCTGAACTGTTAGCTGTCCTATCACACATAAGAAAACGTCAATCAGACTTTTTCTTTAACCAAAATAGTCGATACATATAACATCCAATTTAGAAACTATAACATACGATTTGTTAGAAAAACATTCATGATGACCTGAGCCTGGATTTACATTTCTTGTAGATCTAACTTCTTGATCCCCACTTGATACTAAAAGTCCTTAAAGGTGTGGATCCCATGATGGATGCCAACGGGGCCCACCATACCACCATCTAAATCATGTATCCAAAACACCAGGTTATTAGCCATACTCTAGGCATCACCGTTTGGTCAATGAGAGCATGTGACTCAATGAACATTGGTCGTCGGATACCGACATCCAGCGATTATTCTAAACACAGTATGATTGCCTGTCACAAAGAAAATCTTAAGAGTGATTCATGTAATGCAGTTTCTTGGTCCCATCCAATGTATGCCAATAATACTGCTGTGTGAAGTAGGAAATGTCTGTTCCCTGACCAAGAAGAACCATGCCCACTATTGTGGCCTCAACATGACCTTCCCAGTTAGATGAACTAGGGTAATATTTCAGGAATATGTAGATTTTGGAGAGTCGGTTGTTTTTGAAATCGTTTCTTTATGTTCATTTCCCTAGTGTGAATGATAACCCACAAAATGTGGTTTACGTCTGTAACATTACAAGTATCACTTTGGATTTCAGTGCACAATAACAAGTAACAACAAATTAAACATGAGATTTCAATGATGCATTTTAAAACTGGTAACTTTTTACTTCAAGCTATTGTAAGAATGAAAGTGTAATGGATTTCTTACTAGCCATACGATATTTGTGGCGTCAATGACTGGTGTTTGACAAATCATAAGGTTGGAGTATTCCTTTTTCCTTTTTTTTTTTTTTTTTTTTTTGTTTTTTTTTTTGTTTTTTTTTTTTTGTTTTCTGAGTTTTGCTTAACGTAAATGCTAGTCCTTGTGAATTTCATTTAGCTACCACTTCCGAATGCCTTTATATTCTAAATTATGAGTATTATTGCCCATGACAGGCATGGCTTGAGTTGATGGACCATGCAGTAGCAGAGACAAATGCATCTCAGATTCTTCGTAACCAGGAGGCGCAACATAAATATCTAACATGGAGAGCAGAAAAGGTGCTTTGGTTTTATTTAGTTCTGTTTATATTTGTAGAATTATCTAGAAGTTAAACGAAATAGAAAAGAGAGAGAAAAAGAGAGATAGGGCTACATGCCCCTCCCTTTATCTATTAAGTTAAAAAAAAAGAAGGCAAATATCCTAAAATTCCCCTCATTAACTTACAATATAACGTGTATTTAGTGTACCTAGTAGACTAAATAAAGGGACACATGGACAACAAAGGACTAGGTGGGCCGTACCATTGAATGGCCTCTAATTTCATTCTTCCAGGTGAGTTGTTGATGGGGACATCACGTGCACGCATGCCGCCCCTTACGCACGTAGGTACGAAGGAGGGCCCCACCATCGATTTGGCTCGATGACGACGTCCAGGGAGGGCCTCCTAGTTAGAAGACGGAGTTTTGATTAAAGGAGTGAACCCGATAGTTAAGAAAAAACCATCATGGGATCTCATGATTGTGGCTCACTAGTTGGATTGATTTCATATTTTAGGTTTTGCTTATTGTTATTATTTAGAACATCATGAACGCTTTAGATTTCTTTGTTTGATTTTTATTTTAGTTCATCACCAAGTAATAGGTTGCGCACATGGCGTGAGTTTAGGGGTATAGAGCTTTCCTTATAAATAGGCACCCTTGTAGTTCTTTTGATTAAATGGAGATTAATAAAAATTGATGCGTTTTCCTGCTCCTTTCCAAGTAATGAAAACCTCTAACTACCGTGGTGCGAAGCCACATCTATCCCGATTCGCCCTTACCTTCTTCTATCCATATTTCTCCTCCTACAAGCATTGCATCTGCAAATCCATCAATAGTTGCAGCCGTTTTTCTCTCTATAGCAGATTTCCAGAATCTGGCCCTGCAGGAGGGCTGAAACTTCGGCGCAGCACCACGCACAAACCGTGCATCGGATCGAGCTGAGATTTGGGAGTTTTGGAGTCCATCCCTGGCCGACCATGGCTAAGTTGGCCTTTTTTTGAATAGTGGGCCCCACATACGTGCGGCCGTGATCACACGCACGTGCATCTGGGCCATTGTTGCTGTCCGCACACAGGAACTGTCTTCCAGTTCAAGTTTTCTTCTTATTTTACCCTCTCATATCAGCTTTTTATAAACCCTAACCCTTGATTGCATTATTCTTAATTTATTTGCCCATTTTCTCACCCTAGGGTTCCTTGAATTAAAATTGGTGAATCCCTTGGATTATGGACTGATTGTTGTGCATGTGCGGATGATTACTGCTTATCTTTGAACATCGTTTGGTTTATAATTTTAGCAGATCCAACCCTAACATGTGTAGGCCTGGACCCCCACAGATTCCCCTTAATTGAATGGTTTAGACTTTCATGTAGGATACGGAATTTGTGTAATTGTTTCTGAACTAACGTGATCTTAAGCCTGAAATCTCGCACATCATATTTGAATTTCATGTCCTGCATCAAATTTGGTATCAGAGCTTAGGGTTCTTATAGGACCAACAGATAGTTTCAACGTCAGACGGTAGGATTTAGAAGTACCTGGTTAAACGGAAGTCACGCCCAGCTTCAGACAATACGTGGCTCACTAAGGAGGAGCTTTAGAGACTTTGCCTGAAATAATGAAATCTCAAGACTTAGATGGGCCACAAACACAGGATTTGATGGGGACATCACGCGTACGCATGCTGCCTCCTACGCATGCACGTACAAAGGAGGACCCCACCGTCGATCTGGCTCAATGACGACGTCCAGGGAGGGCTTCCTAGTTAGAAGACAGTTTTGATTCAAAGAGTGGGCCCGATAGTGAAGAAAAGCCCATCATGGGATCTCATGATCGTGGCCCACTAGTCGGATTGATTTCATATTTTAAGTTTTTCTTATTGTTATTATTTAGAACATCATGAACGCTATAGATTTCTTTGTTTGATTTTTATTTTAGTTTACTTCATCGCCAAGTAATAGGTTGCGCACATGGCGCGAGTTTAGGAGTATGGGGTTTTCCCTATAAATAAGACCCTTTGTAGTTCTTTCAATTCAATGAAGATTAATAAAAATTGCTGCGTTTTCCTGCTCCTTTCCGAGTTATGAAAACCTAATTGGGTGCGAAGTCCTCCCTTCTTCGAATGACTAACTACCGTGGTGCGAAGCCACATCTATAGTAATTCGCCCCACCTTCTTCCATCCATATTTCTCTTTTCCTACAAGCATTCCATATGCAAATCCATAAATAGTTGCAGCCGTTTTTCTCTCTATAGCAGATTTCCAGAATCTGGCCCTCCAGGAGGGCTGAAACTTCGGCGGAACACAATGCACAAGCCGTGCGTCTAAATGAGCTGAGATTTGGGAGTTTTGGAGTTCATCCCTGGCCGACCAGGGCCAAGGTGGCCTTTTTCTGAATAGTGGGCCCCACACACGTGCGGCCATGATCACATGCACGTGTGTCTGGGCCATTGTTGCTGTCCGCACGCTGGAATTGTCTTCTGGTTCAGGTTTTCTTCTTATTTTACCCTCTCATACCAGTTTTTCATAAACTCTAACCCTACATTGCATTATCCTCAGTTTATTTGCTCCTTTTCTCACCCTAGGGTTCCTTGGATTGAAATTGGTGAATCCCTTGGATTAGGGACTGATTGCTGTGCATGTGTGAATGATTACTGCATATCTTTGAGCATCGTTTGGTTTATAATTTTAACAGATCCAGCCCTAACATGTGTAGGCTTGGACCCGCATAGATTCCCCTTAATTAAACGGTTTGGACTTTCATGTAGGATATGGAATTTGTGTAATTGTTTCTGAACTAACGTGATCTTAAGCCTGAAATCTCGCACATCATATTTGAATCTCATGTCCTGCATCAAATTTGGTATCAGAGCTTAGGGTTCTTATAGGACCAACAGATAGTTTCAATGTTGGACGGCAGGATTTAGAAGTACTTGGTTAAATGGAAGTCACGCCCAGCTTCAGACAGTACGTGGCTCATTGAGGAGCTTCAGAGACTTGATCCTGACATCCTGGAGCAGTTTAGGAGTTTTATTTCGCTAGTGGCGAAATCTTCGCAGCCGGGGAGAATTGACGGGGACATCACGCGCACGCACGCCGCCCCCTATGCACGCACGTACGAATGAAGGCTCCATTGTCAATCTGGCTCGATGACGATGTCCAGGGAGGGCCTCCTAGTTAGAAGACGGAGTTTTAATTCAAAGAGTGGGCTCGATAGTCAAGAAAATCCCATCACGGGATCTCATGATCGTGGCCCACTAGTCGAATTGATTTCATATTTTAAGTTTTGCTTATTGTTATTATTTAGAACATCATGAACGCTTTAGATTTCTTTGTTTGATTTTTATTTTAATTTACTTCATCGCCAAGTAATAGGTTACGCACACGGCATGAGTTTAGGAGCATAGGGTTTTCCCTATAAATAGGCACACTTTGTATTTCTTTCGATTCAATGGAGATTAATAAAAATTGTTGCGTTTTTCTGCTCCTTTCTGAGTTATGAAAACCTAATTGGGTGCGAAGCCCTCCCTTCTTCGAATGACTAACTACCGTGGTGCGAAGCCACATCTATAGCGATTCGCCCTCACCTTCTTCCATCCATATTTCTCTTCTTTTACAAGCATTCTATCTACAAATCCATCAATAGCTGTAGCCGTTTTTCTTCTCCACAACAGATTATCAGAATCTGGCTTTGCAGGAGGGCTGAAACTTCGGCGGATCACCACACATAAACCGTGCATCGGATCAAGCTGAGATTTGGGGCTTTTAGAGTCCATCCCTGGCCGACTTTAGCCAAGGTGACCTTTTTCTAAATAGTGGGCCCCACACACGTGCGGTCGTGATCACACACATGTGCATCTGGGCCATTGTTGCTGTCCGCACATGGGAACTGTCTTTTGGTTCAGGTTTTCTTCTTATTTTACCTTCTCATACCAGTTTTTCATAAACCCTAACCCTAGATCGTATTATCCTTAATTTATTTGCCCATTTTCTCACCCTAGGGTTCCTTGAATTGAAATTGGTGAATCCCTTGGATTAGAGACTGATTGTTGTGCATGTGTGGATGATTACTGCTTATCTTTGAGCATCATTTGGTTTATAATTTTAACAGATCCAACCCTAACATGTGTAGGCCTGGACCCGCATAGATTCTCCTTAATTGAATGGTTTGGACTTTCATGTGGGATATGGAATTTGTGTAATTCTTTCTGAACAAACGTGATCTTAAGCCTGAAATCTTGCACATCATATTTGAATTTCATGTCCTGCATCAGTTGTACAGTAGTATGGCCCACACCCATAATCATTTAGACTAAGGTATTCCATATCAATAACGGTGGCCATAACGATCACTACCATTACTGATACGGGTATCGGCTGTAATGACTGATATGAGGGCGTAATGACCTTTACGACCCCCCGTAACGGTTGGAAAAAATTTTGCCTGAAAATTTCTGAAAAATAATAATAATATAGAAAATCTAGAATAATGCAAATATTTCAAATATGTATTCATTTTTTGTTTTGAACATATTTATGATAACGTAACGGTCCACTCTTTGGTGAGAGTGTTGTATCGGGCTCTCTGGTGAATTTATGAATATGGTTATATGTTTCTATTGTTTACACATCACAATCAAGCATTGAAACTAGAATTTTATTTATTTATTTATTTGAGTTTTGAAAAAACATACTGCTTATCTTTGTGCATCGTTTGGTTTATAATTTTAACAGATCCGGGCCTAACATGTGTAGGCCTAGACCCGCATAGATTCCCCTTAATTGAATGGTTTGGACTTTCATGTTGGATATGGAATTTGTGTAATTGTTTTTGAACTAACGTGATCTTAAGCCTAAAATCTCGCACATCATATTTGAATTTCATGTCCTGCATCTGTTGTACAGTAGTACGACCCACACCCATAATCATTACGACTAAGGTATTCCATATCAATAATGGTGGCCATAACGATCACTACCATTACTGATACGGGTATCGGCCGTAACGGTTGATACGAGGGCGTAATGACCTTTACGACCCCCCGTAACGGTTGGAAAAAATTTTGCCTGAAAATTTCTAAAAAATAATAATAATATAGAAAATCTAGGATAATGCAAATATTTCAAATATGTATTCATTTTTTTTTTGAACATATTTAGGGTAGTGTAACGGTCCACTCTTTGGCGAGAGTGTGGTATCGGGCTCTCTGGTGAATGGTTATATGTTTCTAATGTTTACACATCACAATCAAGCATTAGAACTAGAATTTTTTATTTTTTATTTTTTATTTTTTTTGGGGGGGGGGGTAATTTTTTTAAAAAATAGTCCTCGGAGCTTCTATTCGCTTAAATAGTTATGAGGAAGAACATCCTTGCCAGTCCCTTTGCAGCCGTGATCGGGAGAATGAGGCGGCCTATCTTCTTCTTTTGTTCGTCCGTCGAAGGCCTTGGATGGAATGAGTGAGGGTTTCAGCTTCTCAAGCGAGTTCTTACCGTTTCTGCTAGGGCAGGAAACGAAGCCATTAATGAACTGAGCTACTACTACTTGCATCATTGCAACAGATCTTCGTCACTCGAGAAAAGCAAGCAGAGAGAGAGAGAGAGAGAGAGAGAGAGAGTTTACTATGAGCGCAAGAAGGGAAGGAAGACAGAGAAGGATCTATAGGAATTCGAACAGGCACACCATTAGTCTGCTTATGCTAAGATCGGTCAGCCAACTGAGTGACATTGATCGTTAGATTTTTTTTACTGCGATATTTAAAGAACTTGTTTCTAGGTTTTGTTGGTTGTTTTGTACCCTGATTTTTCTAATTTCTATCGATTTTTTCCCCTCATTGGTTTTAAATTAGACTGACTTTGAAGTAGATGACCTATTTGGACAAGCTTAGTGTTTTCCCGTGATCTTTATCCACCTGATACTTGTTGAAAAAAAATTAAAGAGGGAGGGATGAGAGGGAAAAATTTTAATTTAAATTTTGAATTTTTTTTTTTTTTTGAAAAACTAGAGGGCTGGGCCAGGCTGATGGGCTTTTGGACAGCTATGTCCAAGCTTGACCCGCTTGAGAAACATGCTTTGCTTTTAAGCTCAATCCTGGCCCTCGGACCTGATACTCCAGCCCAAGCCCGTCTGGCTAGCCCAACCCATTGACAACTAGAGAAGGCCTCAATGTAATCAATGCCGAGAATCCGAGTACATCCCTTAGCAACTATGCGAGCATCCAATCGTTCAATTGCATCATTAGGCTAAAATTTAATGGTACACACCCACCGACAACCAACAATACGTTTACCGGTTGGAAGACTAGTTAGCTCCCAAATGAGGTGGAGGGAGGAGGGAGACTTCTCTCGTTCTTCTCTTCTTCTCCTTTTCTTCTTTCACCTTTTTTGTTTCTTTCCCACTCTAATGTCCAAAGGGGAGGGGTGGTTGTCCAAGGCCATCTCACTGTAACCCTTCTAGGTCGGGATCTATTTATAAATAGGAATTAGAGTTTTAGAGCTATTGTGCTCCCCATCACTATAGACTTTGGTATATGCCCTACACCATTAAAAAAAATAAAAGTTTCCAAGCTTGCATTATCCATTCACCCAAATTGACCTAATCCCTCCACTAACTAGTGGCATCAACTATGAACTAAAATCTCATTTCCGTTTCAGAGGCGGAGTATAAAATATCAACCATTGGATATCCATCAAGTGTGATAAGACACTTTTAATGGTTAAAGTAAAAGATCAACAATTAAAAACCTTCAACATTTAAAACCTTTTTAGCGTCGGCCCCCGTTATAGAAGCACTTGATGGATGGTTTGATCACCAAACCACAAAAAAATTCCTCAAGGTATGCAGTGGATCCCATTTTAGAACACGTGGGCTCCTTATATCCAAACGCATGCACCCAACCACACCCATATGTCAGTCACTATATAACCATGCAGGGTGAGCCAAAGCACACAACATAAGGACCATGAAGTCCCGACACATCCTCAGGTCTAGGGACTAGTTAAAGCTGGTACATGATCAAGTCAATCCGATCTGGGCATGGATCTCCCGGTTCGGAGACAATGCAATCCTCCAATGCAAATGCTCAGCTAGTTCCAAACACATGAACCTGAGCACTGTGGCCACTCACACTCCTTTGTAGGGTGGGGCCTAGGCAGCAACATCTCGTTGAGCCTGATGGTTGAGACATTTTATCCTTGTCATTGGCTTCCTCATACAGGATGACCAATATACATTTAACGGATTGCCCATGGTCATAGAATTTAGGGCACTGAGATTCATGGAACACTACTCTTCCATGGCTAGTAGCCAGTGTATCCAAACTCACATTCCCCAAAGACAACCAAAGGAAACCCTCTCTTTGACCCATAAAACCACAGATAGTTGAGGCTTCCCACATGCTATGGCATCAAGATGCAAACCAAACAAATATGGTCATTAATATACTTGATTATCAGAATCATTATTGGCTTTCCAAGGCGCACTACACCCACAATGTCACCCTAGAAACACCTTGGGTGCAATGCCAATGCCCTTTTTGGGTGGCACGCAAAAAATAGGTTTGACGAGTTCTCTGATAGTTTGTACCCTGAGCCATATAGCTGCTGGGCAGTAGAGAAGAATATTGGCAATAGTCAGCATTGAATGGAGAAAATACCACCAATCAGACAGAGTAGATGTCATTCCGTGCTATTTTTAGAGAGTGGGCCAGTGAAAATGGTAACCCAGCCTGTTTGTGTTGCGCGCAGGTAAAATCCATGTGTTTTGCACAGGGTAGAAAAGCTCATGGGTCTTAATGCATGGCTTAGTGGTAGACGCACTGTGTTTCAACCCTGAAGTCATGGGTTCGAGTGCCCATGTGGGGGGTGTGTGGGTGGGTGTGTTAAAAAAAGAAAAAGAAAATAAGAACTTGAATACCAAAATTTAGACAATTGTGCCACTTGAAATTGAAATTAAGAAAAATAAAAACCAACTACTTTTAGTATTCTTCAAAACCGTATCAATTTAGTCCTAAATATACTCTTCATTTTTTTACTTTTCTCTTTTTTCTTCCGTCTATGCACTCTGACATAGCTCTTTCTAGTACTGAGGAGCATGGGTTACATACCTCCCTTAATATCGATTTTTAATTTGCATTGATTGGTAAAGCAGGATCCAGGTCATCCAATCCTGACACGGTTGATTGGAGATGCTCTTGCGAAGGTATTTCAATAAGATTTTGAAGGCATTTTCTGATTGCTAGATGCCTGGTGTCTTTCTGTTTCTTCATGGGGTCTATGTTGTTGCATGTGTAGGATTTAGTGAGGAACTTCCTCTTCAATGGGGTTGCAACACTGGGTAGCAAGTCCTTTTTAGACTACTTCCCTGAATATCGATGTGAGGATGGGACAATAAACAAGAGGCGCAGCATGATCGGAAAGTCTTTTGAAACTCGCCCCTGGGATGCAAGTGGAGAATACATCGGAAACGAACTTTAGGTGACTGATTCTATCCTATACCCAAGTAGTATCTATATGAGGCAACATAAGTGCTCGGTCTGACTGAACAGTGTTATTGTGCGGGCCAGCCTTCTGTGCAGATGAGACCCATCTTTCTATCATCCAGACTGTTGATCTGATGGGCCCTGCCATGAAGGCAATGCTATGGAAAAGTTGTGTTGTTGGCCTGCAAATGGATGGTTTGGAAAAATAAAATAAAATGCAACCAATGGTCTACATGCAACCAAGAAAACATCCACCACCAATTGACTTTGGATTGTTTGGAAGAGATTTTAGTCAGTTGCCCATTGATGGTGGGGCCCACCAGATGAATGATGAACACTGGAATGTGGGTTGTCTGGAAGAAATTCTGACCTAAACAAATGCACCATCAGTTTGGGTTGAGCATTGAATATTACCTCCCGGACCAAATCCTTGCTCTCTCTGTTTTTTTTTTTTTTGATGAATTATGTGTTAGCTTCCTTTCTGACCCAAATGTATTTAGAACAGCTTTGGTTGGTTATCTTTTAAATCTTTTCATGCTGTTAGAGAACCATGTCGCTGGCTGTCACCCATTAAGTTTAGAAAAGAAAAAGGATTTATTAGTTAATTATTTATTATGATATGATGATTTGGCTATTTCCTGGTTGTTGATGTGCATGGTTTGACGCATGTTAGCAGCCTGTGGTGATTTCTCATGGCATGGTTGGGGGCATCTTACGGAGCAAAATCCTGAGGTGATTTTGCATGCTGCCACTCTTTCGGTGGTGATTTCTTGTTTCATGTTCGTGTAAGGATTTGGACTGAGCTTGTGTATGGTTTTCTAGAGCTACTTAGAGGATGAAAAGGATTGCGCATACTCGCAAGGAAATATATGATATTTGATCGTGCCCACAACATTACATGTGGTGCTCCAAAACACTGGCATATGGTGGAACCTGTCCTAAATGGAGGGATGTTAGATGGGAGATGCACACATCCTCTGTATGTTCTTTAAAAGTCCTAGCATTTAGGTGGCTAGAGTTAGCCAGTATGGGAGTGTTAGTGGTTAAAAATTCACAAATAACAGTGTACGCACATCTCTGCTACTGGGAAAATCAACAACAAAAGACCTTTGCTTTTAATCCAGACTGTTCAAAAGCTTCAGATAATCATAAATTATCTTCAAGCAAGTTTACCCAATTTGAATTCACAGAAGGTCATTTTGAAGGCTACATTGCTGATATAGTCAATCTGACGGCAAGGACCACACAAAGTCATGTGAAGATTTTCAATGGTACATGTCGCTTGAAAACAACATAGCAAGTCATTGGAAGTTCCAAATCAACTATGAGCAACCGGGTCATTCTTCTGGTCCAGATCTGCGAATAAGGATTTATAATAGTCATTTGATGTGATAAATGGCTCCTAAAAGCCTTGGAAGAGTGTTCACAGCCTGGTAGCCCAACCCATGCTGGGTTGCAACAGATAACTTTCTAAGGTTGCATGACTTCAATGCCAACGGCGCATGATCTCAAGAAAATGTTCATATCTCCCTCAATACATTTATAATTGAGTGATCTTGAGCCTATTCAAAGCATCATTTCACAAGCTTTCAAATGACACCAAAGCCACTTCATTTGGAAATCATTTAATCCGTCAGAAGTGGGCTGAAAGTCTTAGGTCATGCGACCCACTGCATAAAGCTTCAATAAATCCTCTCTCTCTCTCTCTACACATGCACCCATGCACATGTACATTATATTTGCACTATCTTGGACTTGTTGGAAAGCTAACTTGACAAGCTTTCAAATGAAATCAAAATTCTCCATATTTGGATACCATTTGATCCATCAAAAGTGGGCCCAAAGTATCAGGCCATGCAACCAATGCTGCTCGCTCGGCAAAATGCTCTTGTTACTTCTCGTAAAGCCTTTGGAACTTAAAAATGCCTATTTGGGGATGAAGATCCGACTATGTTACTCTCCAAAATGGCCTCGCAAAAGGGCCAAAAGCTCTAAAAAAACACTCCAGGTAAATCAATTGAATGCGACATAAAGTTATCTTGAGGACTGCAATCCCTAAGGGCCCATTTGCATCATAAGTTGTTTAAGATAAGTTACTTATGCCACAAGTAACTTGTCTTAGTTTCTACTTACTAAGAAGATAAGTATATTTGCTAAACAACCTACTTATCAACTTCCTTCTCCTCTCTTTCGTCTCTCCTGATGCCTCTCTTCAGCAACTTATGAAAAGTAGAAAAGTTTTTTTAAAAAAATAACTGAAGTGATTAAGTACTTTTAAGTAAGAAAGTTATTTATAACTAATCACGAACCAACCTTATCTGAAATAAGTTACTTATCTACTATTGTGAGTGGAAAAAGTAACATATTTGGTGGTATCCAAACAGGCCTTAAGAAACTCTCCTCCGGACAAAAACTTAAAATTCTAGGGCTGAAATCTCCCAGGGTTTCACAACCTGATTGAGTTGCCCACAACTTGCTTGCTTGATAAAAATGATGTTGGCACAAAGTCTGGGTCATGCAAGCTGGTGATAAGTGTTTGAAAGATTGGCCAAAACCTCCCTGTTTGGTGTCGGAATTGCCTAATCTTGGTCTTATCGGCAAACTAATTCAATAAGCTTTTAAATGATTCTAGTTTCATGATTTTTTTATATCGATTGATGCCCAAAGCAGAATTCTAAGTGGATTTTTATATGACAATATGTTCTTATCCTTCTGTATGTGTCCACAAAATTTTCCTTAACTTTCTCATTCGGCATTAGAATTGTGATCTTGAACTCCTTGGAAAGCTAATAAAATAATAATAATAATAATAAAATCAAATTTCTACTTTGATAATTTTCAGACATCAATTAATACCACAAAAGTGGGCTGCAAGTATTCGGCTAAAGCACCGAACAAATGGTTTAGCTGTAGGGCCTACCGGCATGATGTGAAGTCATATGGATTGGTTTGACCATCCCAGTGGCACGTAGAATTTGGTGAAGCTGCATGTTATGTGATCTAAAGGTCATATAGATTGGTTTGAATTCTAGTTGAGTCAAATGCAAGTGATGATGAACTCATAGATGGAAAAAAGAAGAAAAAAAAACCCCATGGTGTAGCTTAAAATCAATAGAGGAACAAGATCATATGAAACTAGAAAAATGGTCAAAACATCAAAGTTAAGCTGAAGATCTTGCATTTGTGGTATACCAACTCTTGCCCTAAACTATATGGGCCCTTGTGGCTTATCATATCCAAGTCATCTCACATGATCTAGTCAAGCTAATGCCGCGCGAAAACAACATAACCACATTGCCTGTGTGAACCTCCCTTTGCTGCAAGTTTTAGTTTCCAGTCTGAAAATTATGAAGCAACGAAGGCCATCGGTCAGATTTTTCAACCAAATGGGGTCAAGTAATATCAGTACATTTACATTTGTAGGCTCTTTTAAATCCTCAAATCTTGCCATCTCCAAGATATTGGGCACATGCGCACAACGTGGCATATTACATTTGGGTTAGAACTGAATTACAAAGCAGAGCGCAGAAATCGGCTGCCTGCTCAAGTCAACTCCACAAGAAAAAGGTGTTCCATTCATTAACTGGCCCACACACATACTCTTTTTTTTTTTCACACGCACTCACACACCCCGTACACCCGCGCACTCACACCACAATGGGTGCTCCAACCCATGACCTTATGTTGAAACTCTTGTCAGTCGACCATACAACGAATATAATCTGTTGGTCATCTTTTGCAACTACCAATTTTTCTCTTAAATGTGACCCTCCTTTTTTTGACTACAATGCCGATAGTATTTTATTTCATCAAATATCAAATTATTGTTAACATTGCATGCCAACATCATCTACAAGATCAAAGACGGCTCACCAAGATGTGATATGATGCCTAGAGTAAAAAAATCTTAAAACTTCTACAATATTAGCTTATAAAGACTTGAACAGATGAAGTTGTCCCGGTGCAGAATAGTTTCTGATAAAAAGATGCACGAGCCACCTAAATCCAGCCAATTTATGATGCTAGCTTTGGAATAACATGTTGGACATGGGACCTGGGGTGCACTTGTGGGCAACCACTTACGGGTGGGTCCCACATATCTTTTTCCATTACTTTTCTCTTCGGGACTTTGTTTAAAATTTTCAAAATTTAAAGTTGATTTTCAATGAGAGAGATAAGGAATAGGTTGGATTAGATAGGGATAATCCTCAAACTTATCTCTCATTCTGTAAATATAGGGAAATACCCAATGAATCTCAATGAAAATAGAGGAATAGTGAGTTTGTCTCCGTCTGGGCTGCCTTACATGATCGAAGTCATAGATCACAATCTGAGGTCATCTTAACCGTAGTATTAGAAGGTGATCAGATCTCTCTGTTTCCATAGTGGTTAGGTAGACCTCTAGACGTACTATCATCTTCAACTTTTGTGAATATTAGTAGACTATCGGATCTTGCAGGCCCACTCTTCCAGGCTGTCTTCCAATGGCACCAGAGTGATTCAATGACTGATCTTCAATTTAATGTGAATGGATCAAATTGAGGTAAGTAGATTTTTATCATTAAATCTAAAATTTTATTATTTTATTAAATATAGGACCTGTGGCTTTTTCCTTAATCCTTGTTTTTGGTAAATTATGTTTCTTTATGTTAACATGGAAAAGAGGATTAATAGAAAATGAATTATGATTAATGATATCAAAATGAGAGATTAATAAAAAAGAGAGAAATATCATAATCTCTCCTCCGATTAGAAATATTGAGGATTTGAGATAGAGAATGAGGAGAAAGGAAACGAAAATCCTGAGTAGAAAGGAACAAAAATTGAAGAAGTATGAATATTTTTAAACTTGAGAAATTAAGGGGGAGGCAGACGTTGCCAGCAGCCATGAACCGCCACTAGTAGTAGCATTAGCCGCCGCCACTAGGAGTGGCAACTGTCTGTTGCCGCTGAAAGCAGCACCCATTTTATTGTTTTCTTGTAAATTAGCTGGCCTAAAAATTAATTCATGATTAGGTGTTGTCCAAGGCGTCTAATTACAAGTGGGTCCAAATTTTAGCACGGGACCATTAACACCTTTAAATGGCCTTTAAAAAAATAAATAAATTTATGGTCTTTGTGATACCTTATAACTCCATGCATTGTGCCAAAATTGGGGGACCATTATAAGCTATTTATAAGTGGTTAGACAACCCATATGGGCCCCACATTTATGCACATTGAAATGGGCCGGATTACAAACCCAAATCACTTCTCTTTAGGAGTAAGTATACCTTGTTAAGGGCCCTTTAATTGGCCATTTGTGGGCAGATTTAGACTGAGTGTTAGGAAGTAACTTGAGATTTTTCAACGAGATTTAACAGATGGTGCGGTCCATTTTTGTGCTTAATCGTTCATATATCTCATGATGATATATATATATATATATATATATATATATATATATATATATATATATATAATGACATAAAATAATAAGATTTTGGATTTAGTAAATCGTAGTTATGGTTTTTTATTTTGTGATCATGTCCATATGTATGTGATGTCAAGTGTGCCACACATTTTTTAACACAATGACCAAAATGTGTAATCCCATGTGTCCCTTTGATTATCAAATGTATGTGTGCATGCATTATTGCACATATGCATGCATGGGAATGTAGATCCTGCTCTATATCCATCTAATAACTATAGATCATGGCTCCACTAGTGATCAGAACTATTATTAACCATGATGATCAACGTGGATATATCATCAACTGTGATCATTAACGGTGAAGATCAGATCCATTACGAATGGAAATGAACAATGGTGATAATCGATTTTTTAATTCATCTTAGCACTTGTTTTCAATAAATTTTATGATATGTTTAGATCAACACCTCATTTTCATTAGAAAATAGAAAACTTAGTGATGTGATTATCCCTTTTAAATAAATGTTGTCTATAATTTGAGAAAGAGCTCGTCTCTTCCACCAAATGATGCATACACCTGTAATAGAGGATTACAAGTTATACAAATAGATTGTCATAAAAGCATAGAAATTAATTGATTTGCATTGCCCATTTGGGTATGTGGACTTCCAGATCCCACCTAATATAGATTGATTACTTTTATAACTTAAAATTTTGAACATCAAATTAAAATACTGATGATTAGTGTCAATACCTTCAATCATAGCTAAGTAGTGATACTTTATGCAATATAGAGATGTCACCAAGACGTTAATCGTTGAACAACTTAAGAGTTAATAGTTTGACGGCAACAACTATGAAGATTTGTCTCGTGCTGTGAGATGCATTTTAGACGAGAACAACATTTTGCATACTCTTGATGAAGTTCGAGGAGAACCAATAATAGTTGGGAATAAAGATTTAGCAAAATATAAAGCCACAATGAACCACTACAACAAGTGACGTAAACAAATTGTTCAGCTAGTGATGTCATGATTTGCATCATGCATAAGGAGCTCATACCTACATATGAGGTGCATGAGACCGCTAAAGGGGATTTGGGGTGCATTAACTAATGTCTATGCATAAAAGTCAGATGTACGAGTTTGGACAATGGAACTATAGTTCTAGGAGTATAGAATGCCAGTCAGTTGCCCCATTAAGGACCATATCCATAAGATGGAGCAGATAATATGTGTCCTTAGGAACATAGGCTGCAAATAGACCAAAAATTAAAAGATAACCATAAAGCACCATTCCTTACCCAAATTGTGGGCCTCGATCGAAAGGATTCTGAACCATATTGATTCTATCACTACGTTCAAAGAAGTTTGCGGCCACCGAAATGAGAGGTTGAAATGAATACAATTCAACCAAATATAAGAAAAGCCTTTACAATAGAGACTCACATATGGAAAGCTAACAGGAGTTAGTTTAAAAATTGCAAGCAAGCGAAGAAAAATGACAAAAAATAAAAACATGTGACATCTCTTAATCCCAAGAAGGGGAAAGGAAAGAAGAATCCGAGACAGTCTAACTTGATTTGATTTGTCTGCGAAAACTCTGGCCGCTATGGTTGTCAATGCACCAATAAAAATATGGTAATTCCTAAGTCACCAGATACTTTATTTGCAGACGTTTGTTCTGAAATTCTTTACGTTGATATCCTATCTAATGAGTGAATTTTAGATTCAAGCGCAACAAAGAATGTGACCCGAGATCGTTAAGGACTCGAGAAATTCTGCTTTGTAGCCATGGGGAGTTATAAGGTGTATATAGGGAATAGTGTTGTCGAAGACATGCTAGGATTGACGTATACCATCTTCGTACGCGTAGGGTGGATAATAATCCTCCATGATACTCTTTTTACACTAAGCATGTGTTAGAGTTTAATTTCTATTTTTAAATTGTCATTTGATGGTTTTGATATTTATTTTTTCGAAACAAGAGTTTCATTATGACTCAATAACCTTATCTTTGCATGGGGAAGTTTGATTTCAGATATATTTATTTTAGACATATAATGTGATGGTGCATCTTTTGCTTTATTTGTTATGTCGAATGAATTTGTAGTATTTCAATCTATAAAATGGTAAGCGATGTTAGGTCACACTGAAAATGACCACATGATAAAACTAGCATATTTTAGTCTATTAAGTTCATTATCTAATGTTGATATGTAATTTTGTGAATGCTGTGTACAAGAAGACTTTTAAAAAATCATTCTCTAAATTGACAAAGTTTAAGGGTCTGCCAGAGATAATTCACTCAGATATCTGTGAACTCTTGAATGTACGTGCTAGAAATGAATGTCAATATTTCATTGCTTTTACTGATGATTACTCACATACACACACACACACACACACACACACACACTATATATATATATATATATATATATATATATATATATATATATATATATATATATATATATATATATATATATATATATATAAAGGCTTTATTTTGATATGTCACACTTAAATATAATGCAAACAATTGAAAAAGATTAAAATCTTGAAATTTAATAAAGGTGGCAAGTATACATCTAAAACGTTTAAATCATACCGTGAAAACGTTGACATTATTTAACAGTACACTTTAACCTATACTCTACAACAAAATGGAGTTGTAGAGAGAGAACATGATACTGTTGGATTTGGATAGATTAATGATGACATGTGCCAATCTCTCTACCACATTCGTGGGAGATGCGTTGCTAATAACCGTCTATGTCCTTAATAAAGTTTCGTTTGAATTCGTTCTTAAGACCCCATATAAGATGTAGACTAAGAGAATTTCTTCTCTAGCTGACCTACCCCCTTAGGGATCTTTAGGATATGTTTTCCGTTTATGTCCTTAATAAAGTTTAATCTGAATTCATTCTTAAGACCTCGTATAAGATGTAAACTGGGAGGATTTCTTCTCTAGCTGACCTATCTCCTTGGGGATCTTTAGAATATGTTTTGCCGCCTGCTCTGTATAGAAGTAAACTTGATATTAAAACTATTGAGTGTGTGTTCGTAAGGTATCTATTACTCTCAAAGGGATATATTCTAGATTATGAGGACCGTGGAGGATGTAAAGAGATAGAATTTCAGGACATGACCTTCTTCAAAGTCAAATACCCCAGCTAAAAGAAGCGGAAAGTTGGATATAAAAATTTAAAATTCCCAGTGTATCTCAAGATAGTGAGTTTGTGTCTATCTGGCCCCATTATATGATCCAAGCCATATATCATAATCTGGGGTCATCTTAACCATATAATCAGAGGGGTGAACAAACTTCTCTGTTCCCATAGTGGTTGGGCAGACCACTGGACATGCGTCATTTATCTTTGGCTTTTATGAAACTTTCAAATAGAGTAAATCGTTGGATCCTGCAAGCTCACTCTTTTAGGCTATCTTTTAGTGATGTTAGAGTCCGAAATAGTGAGCTCGCAGGATCTGACAATCTGCTCAATTTGAAACCTTTATAAAAGTAGAAAATGAATTGCGTACATCCAGTGGTCTACCTAACCACTACAAGAGTAGAGAGGTCTAATTACCCCTTTTATTTTATAGTTAAGATGGCCCCAAATTATGATTTATGGCTAGGATAGTAGAAGACAGATCAAGTGGACACAAACTCATTATCCCTCTATTCTCACTGAGATTCGAAACTGCTTAATTTCATTAAGAGATATTTTTCAGTATTTATAAAATGAGGGATCAAGAAATGAGTGATGAGTTTGGATGAGATAATGACTATCTCTATCTGATCTAACCTCTTTTGTATCTAGCCCTCATTCAAAAATCAAATTTTAAATTTTAAAACTTGAAACCAAGTCCCGAAAGAGAGTAATGGGAAAGATATGTAGGACCCACCTACAAGTGGACCCCATATGCCCATGTCTAACATCTCCCACTCAATCATGTCGTGAGATGGGCACATCGTAGATTGTCCATCTAGCTCATCTCATAACAACCAAAACAAAAAAATCGTGAACAAAAAAAATTAGAGGCGTGGGACCGGCTGGAACATTGTTGTATTCTCATAGGTGTGTACATACTAAGTAACCACCTAACTAGCACTCAATATCCAATCTTTGCAATGCATGTCCTAGTCAATATGACCACATTGAATAGAATTAACTCCTTATCTAGAATACTTGATCAACATATACACTTATCCAACTTATCGAGTTATTGTGAACGTTCTGTTCTTCACAAAATCGATTTAAACCCTTTTAAGTAATATTATAATATATATACTTTTGAAAAGAATATTGTTTGCAAAAATCAATCAAAAACTCGGTACTACCAATGTATAAGTCTTCAAGTGCATATTAATAATTTTAGAAACTTGGTGTAGCTATCAGAAGATCTTCCCCATGGAAATGTGTAATTTGGAATCGATTAAGCCACTTTCTTAGTGTAAATGAGTTTAACCAATTAAGGGTCTTTCATCATCGTACACTAAAGTATGAACACTCAATCTCATCCTC
This sequence comes from Magnolia sinica, assembly GCF_029962835.1. NCBI lineage: Eukaryota > Viridiplantae > Streptophyta > Magnoliopsida > Magnoliales > Magnoliaceae > Magnolia > Magnolia sinica. Next base: position 29,944,066 of record NC_080587.1, read on the forward strand.
CTATATATAAGAGTATGATAGTTAAGGATACAAAGAGTTACTTATGGGGCTGACTACTTGCAAGTTACAATAAGTATACAAATCAAAGCAATCTGTAAGTTAAAGATCCTAACAGGTGGATGCAATGCACGCTGTAAAGTAGACAATACTACACATATGTCGGATATACAATATGCAGGTCGTCTCACATGAGGTATAACTCATCTCATACCCTCATGACCTGACTTTTATTCAAGTCATAATATTAATCACATGAAGAGCAATTGAGTGATTATATTATTCAATTTAATCAATGTCATCTTTGATTTTTTAGGGCTAAAGACGAATATTACTCGCTCATATCCTCATCCTCTATTATTCGCAATAAAGGGCAGTTCATACCTTAGCGTATAAACATCACCTTAAATGTACTTTTCTTGTACATTCAGGGTTAATTAACTATGCAAGTGGGTGATTGACCTGCCAATAAAAGTAGAGATCCTACATGATTTCATGGCAATACTAATGTTCTACACACCTAACTAATATTAGTAATCAATACTGAATAAAAACAATGTATTACTCATTAATGAAAAATCAAAGGTATTGATTGTAACACCCCGTATTTTCTATACTCGGGTGTTACTATAGAGATATAAATAACTTTACACATGTGCGAGACCACATGTAATTTAGACCACACACCTCCATCCAACAATCCTCAATCTATCCATCTTGACATTTAGATTCAGACTATGACAGTCGCAACGTATCTGCAAGGTACTTCGAGTTGACCCTCGACCTTTCAACCTAAGATTACATCAACAATGATGATCCAACCGTCAAGTATATTCGTCATCCATAGATTGAACCATCCCTCCATCGAATTTCAAGTATCATCCAGGATCTCGATCTTCTTGATAAGTGGAATAAACCATCCACCGTTAATAACAAACCCCTGATCATCAAACATGCCGTTCATCAAGCCGCAATAACTAAGATTTATAATCCACACTCAATCATCACCTAGACACTTCAAGATCAGCCTGTAAACTCTAACATACATCGATCTAACTATGTTAAAACAACCTTCATCCGTAAGTTAAGTCATCTGATCGTTGGTTCTTAAAGACAAGCAAACGTTTCATCACAAAATCAACATTGGCCTCCATGAACCCATTTCATGTCTGGGATCCCAATACTAATGAAAGCCTAAACCTTGCCTTAGTGGAAAAACTGAACCATACGTCATCGATTTTGGCCCTTAAATCACCATATCTGCCATTCATCGAACCCACTACGACCAACTTAAAGGTCCTTCACTTAATCACCACACTTAGCCCATCAAACCACTGATTTAATTGATGAATCTTATTGTAACGCCCTGAAATCCAAGGGTCGAGCAGATGCCAAACTCCCGAGTTCCAACGCATCACTTATGCAACATAGATAATGATGATTAAATGTTGTCTGTATTGGCACATTAAACATGAATAGGATTATGCTAAATCAGCATATCATATTCTAGAGAGTTAAATTACGCAAGCGGAAGACTGTGATAAGTATATAGAACATATAAGTAGTAAGTCCCCAAAGCATCAACATGTCGCCAGGTTAAGTAAATTATATGTATAATTTTCAAAATTAAAAAATGATAAAGTGTAATGTCTGCTAATCCATAACCTATAGCCCCGGTGACACAACTCCAGGTCTACATAGACCTGTCAGAGAGTTGCAGGTAAGAGAACTCCTCCTCGTCATCGTAGAAGGCCGGCTCCAGATCATAAGCTGCATCATCATCTGCAACTACAACAGAGTCTGGTTGGTGTTTTAAAACACCGTCCCAGAGTGGGAGTGAGTGATCAACTCAGTGAAGCTATAAGGTAAAGGTTAACATGTTATCAATTCAGTCAAGCAGTAATGATAAAGCAATACAACAAGCATTCCTAGGTACTCTGGTTAATGCAAGGATGATATATGTTAATGATGCATGACCTCACCTACACTCCCTCCATGACATCATCTCACGATCGCGGCATGCACCTCTTCCTCTGTGCTCAACTCCAACGCCAAAGGCACATGCAATGCGGTGCATATACGTGATTAGCCAATTTCTTACTTAGTCTTACTCATACAGCAGGTTGGGAAGCTAAGGCACCTCCCTTTATATCATTTACCCAAATAATGATCCATCTAGGGTTGTCAATCCTAGTTAATCTCATACGATAGTAGTTCTAGGTCGCTACGAAGAGGTTCGTCACCTTGGCGCATGCCTAGTTTATACTTGAAGTCACTATAGAAAGGCTCGTTACCTTAGCGTAGTCCTAGTATATACTCGAGGTCACTATGAGATGCTCTTCACCTGATCGTAGGTCGACAGCTTGAATACAGTATCTCATACCATCGTATTAGGCTCACAAGTTTGGGTTGCTCATTGGTCACTACGGGGAGGCTTGTCACCCCAGCGTAGGCCGACAGCTCAACCACAGTGTCCCATACCACTATGCCAGTTCATAAGTCTTAGAGGATCGTGGTACCAAGGTTAAACGGGCTTTTCATTGGTAAGTTAGTACCTTAGATTCAACCAGTAGCATTCATACATAGTGAACATACATTAGGTCAATCGGGTTATTTGACAAGCTCAACTGGTACGAGCGCACGTTGGATTAATCAATATGGAGCGTATAAGCACTCCACGTGGCCTAACCACTGTCGATAAACAGCGTACGAATCGGATTCTTCGAACGTGTCTTGTGTGGCGGAACGACCTCGACCACTGATTTAGGAATCATTACCGATTGCTTGGACTACATCGTAGCCCTAATTTCATTCTAAAAAATAGCATTCATATGTGATAGTCCAAGACGGCATGTGATAACTAATCTAAATATAAATCTCATTTAAGCATTTCAACAAACACATAGTGCACATGTTATTATACATAAACATTTCATCCATAAGGCACATAGTAGTGAGATAGGTTATATGAAGGAAATTGTAACTATAGATATGGGGGTTGAGAATCCTATCTCAATACCCTCATTAAATCCATTTCAACAAGCATTTTCTCATTCAGGCATTTTATCAAACACTTAGGCTACACATATTAACGTACATGTAATAAATTAGTTATAACCTATATTATAGCAAATCCTTTCACAAAGGAGTTGCCACACATACAACAATCATGTATTATCAATCAATAATCAT